>NC_132785.1:66312618-68712618 GCF_048418805.1 Vulpes vulpes
AAAGTATGGTCTCAGATGGAAATGATGGCAATGAACTGCAGTTGATGGAAACTCTATAATGGAAATGAACCTCGTGGAAATAAACTTGAGTTTGCTGTGTCCAGAAGCACTGCATCAACCACTGGCTATGAGCTATTGGAGGGTGGTATGTAACTTCCCAGGTTGCTCCAAGATAGGCAGGGTTCAGGAGTGAAACATTAACATCCAACACCCACATAGCCCAGGCCTAGAAGAGGGGATCTTGTTAGGCAGTTAACACAATCTATTATGGAAGGGAGAAAACCTACTGCTGGTGAGAAGTCAAATGGGAAGATTGGGAAAGATGGTGGTATGGGACATCAGACAAGTATCTAGGACCATATGCGAACTGGGTCTTCACTTGCAGATCCATTAGTCTTTATTTGATACATCTTCCATTCTCTGTACCTAAGACTTCTTTCAGCTGTTGCTCTTGTAATGTCTGATAGGATTGCATTCAGCTATAGAACTTTGCCTGTTGGTGGAGCAGCAGAACAAATATGAATATGTCCCATAAGAATATGCTCAGTTTTCATTATATTGCCCAGTGTGGATACTTCTATTGTTAATGTCTAAGAAAAATAGGTAATTTATTACAGGTGTCTTAGTAGTGGGTAGAACCCTTGTACTTGTAACTGGGGAAGGGGGTCCTGAATTAAAGCTTGGACAACCTTGACATTGGCAAGTGATTAACATCTCCCTTGTGCCATAGCTCTATACTCCTGGAAATGGCAAGGCCTCTGGTAAACTGAGTTGGAGAACATGGCTTACACTTGGGGCCCCAGGAGGCCACTTTTTCTCACATTTACTTTAAAACCTAGAGCCTATACACTGGGACTTATTGCTTAGAATGTCAGGTACTTAAAACTAGGTTGAAGAAGAGATGCCAATACACTTTGCCAACCAGCTTCAGGCTGCTAACAGCAAGCCTGCTCATTACTTCTCATAAATGGAATGGAGGGAGATGCCTACCTTCCAACACCAGGCTGAGTAGGAAGATAGGGCTTGGGTGAAGTTATTTTCCTTCTGATAGACCAGCACACAAACCAGAGCAGAGAGAGGGAAACCTGTTTCCTACACTGGTCATCGGGTGATACAACAGAAATTCAGTACAAAATAATACACTAATGGTAGTTGGGTTTCTCTTTTTCTGTGATCTAACAAGTCAAGGTAACCTTAGGAATATAGCTTATTTTACTGATTGGAGGAAATCTACTTTTCTGTTCTTGGTTTTGTCCTAATATGACTTTAAGGAAGTCATTTAACCTCTCCATGCCTCTGCTTCTTTACCTGTGACTGTTGTCATCTTCCCAGATGAGGTATTTGATGTGATCATTTCACAGCCTAGTTGCTTTATAAATAATAAAATGATAAGTAAGCTTGTGGTGAGCTTAGAATACACCATTCTGGTGGCCCTGGATAGTGTGTTGTGGTCATGCAGGGCTGTTACGAGAAACAGAGATGGAAACTGCGTTAGGTTAATCAATTGGTCAGTTGTGTACAATAATTTAATTCATCAGTGGGGGAAAACAGTCGACTACTTACTGTCATATAGATAAATATGTCTCAAAGTTGTTTAACTGGCTTTTAAATTTTCGACTAATTTGGTTTGCATCAAGCAAACTGTTTGGAAAATATTTCAAAATGCATTTTTGTATTTTTTGAACTCTTACCTCTTCATGTTATACACAAATACCCTGAGGAAATTATATATTTGCTCCTGATACCCGATAACAGCAGTTATAAAACCGTGAATTTCCAAATTACCTCTATTACTTAATTTTACCTCATAGGATTTTACTTTTAAAAGGATACAGGCGAGTGGGTGTGTGCTTTCACAGATGTGAAATGATAAAGTACTAGAAACATGTACTGGCATTTGCTATCATTTTGGCTCAGCACATTACCAAAAATTGCATAGATTGTTTGCTTTTTTTTTTTTTTTTAAGATTCTATTTATTTATTCATGAAAGACACAGAGACAGAGGCAGAGACATAGGCAGAGGAAGGAGAAGCAGGTTCCATATGGAGAGCCCAATGTGGGACTCGATGCCTGGACCAGAATCATGCCATGAGCCTAAGGCAGATGCTCAACCGCTGAGCTGCCCAGGTTTCCCATGGTTTGCTTGTTTTTGGTTGTTCTTTAGTCTGTACATTTATACAAATACCAAGAGAATATGAGCATGAGAGAAAAAAAGTTAGCAAAGGCTCTGGATCAATTGCCAGCTGTCTTGTAATTATTTTCTTTCTTTTTTCTTAGCACATTGTCATTTTTCTTTCTGTTTAATATCCTTGAGAATTTCCTTCTGTCTTCTGTCCCCCAATACTCTCATGAGATAGATTTGCGAAGATGAGCACAATTCCACCTAATACCTGACACGTTTCTCAGTTTGCCAATTCACATTATGATTTCATTGAATTTTCCAGGAAATCTGTCAATTAAGTAGGCTAGGAATGATTTTCTACATCTAAATATGAAGGAACTGAAGTGTGATATTGACTATTCTGTATGGATCAGACTGTGGTGATAACTTCGGAGAGTAACATATGAACGAGTGCTCACAAATGCCTACGGGTTACTAAGAAGGGAGATTGTGTTGATGTTTGCTCTCCTTTTTCTCTTTTTTTTTTTTTTGAATTGCATTCCCACTGATTTATGTGGTTCAAAATTCATTTTTTAGGTAATATTTTATACTTCTAAAATAATAGTATTAAATATATATGATGATTGTGAGGCATAATAATAAAGGGAACACTCATGAACCCTGGACCCTGTAGAAAAACTAGAACAACACATGCTGCTCTGTAGTCTCTGCCCATCTCCCACCTAGAGATAATGATTATTTTAAAACTTTTTGGCATTTTTTTTCTTAAACTTTCTTTTAAGTCACATGTGTTGGTATTTCTCAATAATACATTGTTTAGGGGCATATGGGTGGTTCAGTTGGTTGAGTGTCCGACTTGATCTCAGCTCAAGTCTTGATCTCAGGGTTGTGAGTTCAAGCCCCAGGTTGGGCTCTAGGCTAGGTGTGGAGCCTACTTAAAAAACAACAACAACAACAACACATTGTTTAGTTTTCAGTGTCTGGTGTGGATCTTTACAAAAATGGTAACACAGTCCATAGTCTATGATTTTCTTTCTTTCTTTTTTATTAAATACTATGTTTAAAGATTTATATCTGGTGTTTCATTTGATGCAGTTCATTAATTTTCATTACTGAGAAATAGACACTGGTGCGATGTACTAATTTATTCATTTGTTTATCCATATCCCTGTCAGAGAACATTTGGCCATTTGTGGTGTTCCCTGTTTCTCACGTCTATGAATGATGTATGAACTTATGCTTGTACTCAAGGGCTTCTGTACCTGTTCATCTAAGAGCACAGTCACATAATATGCATATTTAACTTCAGCAGGTAATGGCATAATAGTTTCCAAGATGGTCGTAAAATTGACACTCCCTACAAGTGTAAAAGAGTTCCCGTTGATCAACATCCTTACCATCTTTTTGATATCATCATACTGTACAATTTTTTTCTGGTCTTGTTGGGTGTATGTAGTGCTTTGTCTTGAGATTTAAGTCTTTGCTTAAAGAGAAAAAGGCTTCATTTCTTTTTAAGCTTTTGCTCTCAACCAGAAGTTGCCAACCCTCCCAATCCATTTGTTCTCAGAATAATTGGAGCCTGCTTCACTGTGAGAGAAAACTATGGAGACTGCTGCCTTTCAGAGAAAACTTTGAACTGTCCCAGGCTGTCTGGTTCCTCATTAATACATTGTGCCTTCTTATGTGCAAAGGAAGAGGACACAAGTCCTCAGTCTCAGGACTGTCTCTTCTCCCTCTCTGGGCTCTCTGAACTCAGAGGGCCCTGCTTACTCATGTTGCACAAATGAGACGATAAGTGATGTAGATCAAGTTTCTCTCCTTTTTGATCTACTATGAACATGCCTGCTCTGCTGAGAATATTAAAGCTTCAAAGCTGCGTGGTTGATAATATATTGAGTGAAAGAGTCAGAAATTCATGGGGGGTGGGAGAGGCATGAGTGATAGATTTTCTATAGCAGCAGGGATGGAATCCATTGCTCATCAAAGGCCGGAAAGCAGCCTCCCTAAGAGGCCATGACAGAAGAAAAATGAGCTTGGAATGAGAAAGCACATGATAGAAGTGTGGGTATCTTCAAAGAAATTTGAAAGGTAAGGATTAAAGGCCTACGTGAACTCTAATCTGTTGCCTACCTTTTCAGGTAGCAATATTTTCATAGACATGAAAAAGCCCTAGACATATCCAGTAGATACTCTTCAGCCCTAGAGAATATCAGTAGACGGCCAGAGACCTAGCAGTGGTGAGTGGCTTGCTCAGGATCCCACAGCTAGTTATCAGCGGACTGAGAGTAGAGTCCAGGATATCTGAGCACTCACTACATGAGCACACTTCCCATTAAAACACAAACCCCATTGCTTCCTTTACCCTGATTTCCAGTTTTTCCTTTGCTGCTGAAACTGAAACAAAGCTACTGTATGCAAATCCCCAAGGCATAAATAAACGATGTTGTTTTCTGTTAGAAAATAATTTGTCAAAGATTTTACATTTAAACTCTTACAATGACGAGGAAAAGAAGTTGACTTTTGTGTTTCTCAGAAGCAAACTGCAACATGGGGTTTTCTGTGAATGTCACTTATTAGGAAATGCTCCCAGAAAAAGACGATGAAAGACGTAGTTAACGGGTCAGGGAAAGAAAGGAGGCCATGCAAATGGGCCCACAGAGAATGGCCTGTTCAGGCTCATGGGAGAGTTTTGCAAACAGTGTAGGTCATACCTCAGAGTTGTCCCCAGGAGGAAGCAGGCACACTGGAGTACTCACATACACTTACATGTTGGCCTTTGGTTAAGGGCCAACCCTGGGGTGAGGGGAGTGAAGCCCCAAGCATTTTTAGCTGCACAGAGCAAAACACATTCCAACAGCCTGAAGGAAGTCGAGCAAACTCACAGCTGGCTGTTGGGGTTGAAAGGCACATCAGTGGCTGATGTGCACGGACGTGGTGAAGGGATCCAATGAGATGCAGCAGAGCACCAGCTGCGTCTGCTATTGCTTTTAAACTAGACCTTTTCTGTAAGGAAATTCTCTGAAGCAATGATGGTGTAGTGAATCTCTGCTATATAAAGCATGTATTTCCTTGGGTTGTCTCACAGGTGGCCCATAACAATCTAATTCCCATGACTTTTTTCGGAGGGCAAGTTGGCAATATATATCAAAAGTCTTAACCATGAAACATTTGTCATCAAAATAATAGGCATTATTTATTAAAATGTTTATTATATTCAGACATCTTGCTGTGTGCTTTGCTTGAATGATCTCAACTAAGCCTCTGAGCAGTCTGATAAGATAGGTCCTGTTAGAATCCTCATTTTATGGACTAGGAAACTGATTTTTACTGAGTCGCATGAGTCACACAGCTCTAAGTGCTATAGCCAGAAGTTGGACCAGGCCTACTTGACTACACTTTATCCCAGTAGCATTTACATAAAATGGTCAAGGACAGGTGCAAAAACATGTCCTTTCAATATTGTTTTTATTGAAAAAATTGGAAACAATATGCATATTCAAAAACTGAGATCTGGTTGAAGAATCTGTTGTAATTCTATGATGGGATAATTTTCAATACTTAAAAGGAATGTTGACCCATATTTGACCCACAAAGATGTTCACTATGGAACTTAAAAAAAAAAACAAAACACGTTTAAATAGCTATTGAGTGTGTTTTCCTTTTTGTGGGAAAAAAAGTCACAAACAAAACTCCCCAGACCATAGATGAATGGTCAGTCACATGAATTAGGAGATCAGCACTAGACAGTGTTGCTCACCGTCTTCCTCTGAAGACCTCTCGCAAATTCTTTGAGGCATCCAGTCAACACAGTGGGGGACTATATTTGTTTGCAGTTTGTTAAAGTTGATGCTGCAAGTGGAAGAGGAAGCCCTTAACATTTTGTCCATGAGGCAATTGAGCCTGCTTTCATACTCACTTCCTTCATGGGCTCTACACGCTGTGATCCTGGTACCCCCTGCTTGGGATGCTCCTCTTCCTCAAAACCACCTGGTTTATTCCTTGCTCAGCCCCAGCATTGTGTCTCCGTGGAAGCCTTGCTTTGCTGACTGGGTCCAATTCTCTATTGTTTTCTCCTTGAACCAATGTTTTAATCTTCGTAACTCTTAACATGGTGACAGATTGACTTTGTTCGTGTGATTATCTTCTCAATGCTGGTCTCTCCCACTGAGCTGTAACTTCTGTCATGACAAGGACTGCATACCCTTCACTGTAGCTTCAGAGGGAAAGTGGCACAGCACATGGTTGTGCACCAGATAATTTTAGATAAGTGATTCTGAGAACAAAACAGTTTGGGGATGTTTGTGCCTTAGTCAGGGGGGCAGGGGTGTGTGGGTGGAGGGGTGGGAGTAGAGAAGCAGCCACTTTCCAGAACATTCTGACTAAAGCAAATTTCTAGTGTCAGCACTAGAGATTTAAGGAGCTTAATTTCTCTGTCAGTCTACTCATCTCTAGTCCTGACCCATCACATTCTTTTCATAGAAGCTACTTGACACAGAGTCAGGTAATGCTGAGTGACCATCAGTTTTTCTCTTCCCATGTTTTTTCCCCTCATATTTTTTTTTCTATCCCTTACCCTCTCTCTTTACTTTAATACTTATCTATGTCTCCTGTATTCTCATCATCTCTTTTATTAATTTTTGCAAGATCATTCATTCAACTTTACACTTTCAAACTTTATTGAGTGCCTGTTATACGCTAAACATTGTGCTGGGTGTGGGGGTAATGGACATGGAGCCAACATTATTTTCATCTATCAGTTAAAGGGAGCCAGAAGTGTGAACAAAGAATTGGCATAGGATATGATTTACACTGTATAGGAAGTGTGTGGATGGAAGATAGGTGCTGCACAAAGAAGTGGTCAACTTTACCTCTTTTGGGGAGAAAGGGGGATTTTTAAAAGTTTTTGTGGAAAAGGTATTGGGTTTTCTCTTTCTTAGCTTTACCCAAACATAGATTTTCAAGGGGCTACCCCATCCTTCTTTTTTTTTAATTAAAATAAAAAAAAATAAATTTAAATTCAATTAGCCAACATATAGTACATACTTAGTTTCAGATGTAGTGTTCAATAATTCAGCAGTTGTGTATAGCACCCAGTGCTCATCCCATCATGTACCCTCCTAATGCCCATCACCCAGTTACCCCATCACCCCTCCCACCTGTCCTCCAGCACCCTGTTTGTTTCATAGAATTAAGAGTCTCTCATGGTTTTTATCCCTCTCTGATGACTTCCCATTCAATTTGTCCTCCCTTACCCTATGATCCTCTGCCCTGTTTCTTATATTCCACATATGAGTGAAACCATATGATAAGTGTCTTTCTCTGATTGACTTATTTGGCTCAGCATAATGCCCTCCAGTCCTCCATCCCTTCTTTTCCAGCATTTCTTGTCTCATTTAATAGAACACATGGATACCAGATACCATGTTGGGTGCTAGCAAGAACAGTAGATAAGAAATTAGTTTGTGGATCTGTGTTCATGGGTGTGTTACAAAACATGAACAAGAGACAGCAAGAGATATATGGCTGAATGAAAGACACGAAGTGAGATTTTCCCATGTGTATGCTTACAGATGACTCATGTACCATCATGCATACCCATTTTAAGTGTTTTTTAAGCTGCCCTGATAACAATAATAACAACAAGAATCTAAAACATGTGTAAAAGGCCCTACATGGTTTGCAACCCTTCACAAATATTACTTTAGAAATGAGAAGATATTTGGGGGAAGATATCCAAAAGACCAAGATCTTTTTTTTTTTTTTTGTGACTTACATCTCTATAACTAAAACATAGCTATTGAGCAAAAGGAGCTAAATGTCTGCAGTTGTTTTACTTGAGCATGTTGTTTAATGAGGGAAGGCCTGATTCCTGTGCTGGTTTGAGGATGCCACTTTGGACAGCATTACTTACCTTTACAACACTTGGCAGATGCACAGTGACATGCATCACGCTGGGTACAACTCACACACTCCTCCTGAAGTGCAATATAGCTCAGCATAGGGTAAATACAGAGAACTTGGTGTCACACCAGTAGGTTCTAAATGTGAATGAGTAGGAGGCTCTGAAAGTTGATGTTCAGAGGAATATCATAAATCAAAATTTCTTTGGCTTTGAAAAGTTGTCTGGAGGATATACAGAATACAATTCATCTTTATTCATTTTTAAAGGACAGGAAGAGGAGCGATTTATAGGCATTTCAAATATCATTTTGCTCTTGTCTACCGTATTGGGATCTATTCAGATTCTGCTGGTGTCATAGTTCAGTAATGCTTGGAGAAGAGCCAGAAGAACCTTGGAGAATGACAACACTACATTTGTTTAGAAGATGAAAATGGAAATTATACCATCAAAATGGAGCTGCAGGAGTACAATCCATCATGAGAAAGTTGTGCAGAGGTACTGGGCCCATTAATAGGATGCTTTTTAGAGGAAGATGATTTTAGTAAGCATTTAATGATTTAATTCAAAAACCAAATTTTGAAATAAAGTGTCAGAAGAAAATGGTGGTTTATATGTGTGCATCCATGCATTTGAAGTCAGTTTTATAGACTTTAGCTTCTGTTTTATAATGAATTATTATCTGTTTACCCTGTTTTTTCTTCCAACCTCGTATTGTCCACATTGGTATATCCAAAGCCAATTAAAATGTATCTTTACTGGCAAAATCTCTATTGATAGTTGTGTCCTTTCCATAATGAAGGATTAAGGGAAATGATAAGAACATTTTCCTGGATGTTAAGAATCCTAAATTCTAGGTCCAGCTCCTTCCCTAATAAGCTCTGTGACCTTGAGTAAGTCACATAATTTTATTAATCTTCAGTTTTCTCATCTATGAAATGAAGTTGGACCACATGATTTTGAAAGTCCCTTCCATCTCTAAAATTATATTGTACTGTCAGCTCTCATTTTTACTAATTTGGAGGAGCAATGAACTGCTGCTATGACACAGTGGACTAATCCTTGCCATTTCTACCCAACTGGCATGAGAAGTGACAGGAATTGGGGTAAGAGGAGGGGTCTGGCCGAAGGAGCTGCAAGCGGGCACAGGCTGACAGTTTGCAGTACTCTGGGTACTTTCCTGTCGTCCATTAGCTCGCCGGGCTGATGCTCTCCGCTATTCTTAGAGATATGACCCTGAACTCCAGTGACATTCTGTGCGTGTGATCATTTATTGATGCCTATGGGCTAATGTTTTTTACCGGAGACTCTTATATAAATAAATATTCCAGCACTTAATTGTGAGAATGTATCTGTTAGCATGGACATGGAGTGAGTTACTTAAGGGTGCCTTGTCTATTTCACAATGCAGGGTTAGAAACCCAAAATTGGCATCAAGGATGTCTTTGGCAGTGTAGGGAAGCCTTGGGGACCACATCTTAGGGTAATATTTTTAAATGCACAAAATAAAATACATAGGATTACCCCCCCAAAAAAATTAAGTTAAAATGAAGTTCCAATCATAAATTCTAGGTTAAAACTACTGTATGGTTTTCCACCTGGACTGTAAACTTCCTGAGACCAAGGATGATGTCTCATGTTCATAGATGTGTCCTTAGGTGTTTAACCCAGGGAGAGGTTCAGACAGGATGCTCTATAAATGCATGCCTACTCATTTGGTCACACAGTTGTAATACTACCCCTTCTTTTAAAAAGTCTGTCTCCCAATCAGTGTTAAGTTCCTTAGGGATGTTAGCTGAAGAGTATCCACTACTGTCTCTCCAGGCCTTACCTACTGCTTCACATGTGATTGTTTCTCAAATATTTATGGAATAGGTGCATGGATGACTTAGTTCTGCACATTTTTCTCTCTCTTCTGACAACTTTGAGTGCCAGGTTTCTGGCTTATTGCCAGTGATTCTGTTCTCTGGAGGTGCAGGTTGACCAGAAGTCTTGCAGAACTGAAGGGGAGGGTCAGTGTTATGGTAATTTCAGGTATCAACCTGACATTTGAGTTGGTGGGCTCAGTGATGTGGAGTGCCTCCCCAGTTTGGGTGGGCTTCATCCAATCCACTGAGGGCCTGAGTAGAACAAAGAACAAAAGGCCGAGGAAGGGGGGATTCACTTTTTTTCCCCCCTGCCCCATTGATTGAGCTGGGACATCTCACCTCATCTCCAGTCCCCAGACTGGGACTCCCATCATTGCCTCTGCAGATTCTCAGGCCTTTGGACCTGGACTGAATTATATTACCAGCTTCTGTGGTTTCCAGCTTGTGGACAACAGATCAGAGGACTTCTCAGCCTCCATAGTCGAATGAACCGATCCCTCATAATGAATCTTTATAAATACATATCTCCTGCCTGCCCCTTCTCCCAACAGTCAGCACCCTGTGATGGAGAGCTGGCCTCTTTACCCAAGACCCTTCATAATGAAATGTCCTCCTTTTTGGAATATTTTGGGTGATACTGCAGGCCAGGGGAGTGTGGAGCTTCCCAGAAAGGGAAACGGTACAGATGAAGCCTGCAGGGTATGCTTTGTGGCTTCCAGTCGTGCTGGGCACTCAGTGTGGGTCAGGTGAGAGGGCAGGGAGGCATGGGCTGGAAATGCTGAGCACCAGGGGCAGCTCCGAAGGTAACAGGATGAGGCCTGAGGCTTTGCCTCTGCAGCCACTCTTCGGGGAGGAAGTCCGGTCTTGGCAGATTACCGTGGGCTGACAGAAGGTACTGGGACGAGAAACAGGTGCCTGGGGTGCTGGGGGCCCCTTCTTCCAGTCCCCTTGTAAGGAGTCCGGCTCACTCAAGCACTCCCCAGGCCTCCTCCATGCTTCCCCAGAGGCCACAGGTGTCCTAGTGCACTAATGCTCCCCCACCCCCACCCCCGCCCCGCCCCAGCCCAGTGAGGCGTGGAGGACCAAGCTCTGGACTCAAGGCTGCACAGCTGCAGGATCAAAGCCCTAACCGCTGAGGGAAGTGCGCATGCGCAGGCTGGCTGCCTAGTCTATCACCTTGCAGGAGGCTGGAGGCCAGGGGCCAAGGGCCATCTGATGTCTGCCAAGGTACAAGCCTGCAGCAACCTCAACACACTGTTCCGCAGCACATCCTCAGGGCCCGTTGTTCCTCCTGGCAGTAGTGAGCTGGAAGATACTGTCCCAGACCGTTACTGCCTGTTCCTGGACCCTTTCTCCTGAAGAACAGCATATATATAAATATCATTTTGCTTTTCTTTCTCCTTTTGCCTTTCTTTCTTTTTCTTTCTTTCTTTCTTTCTTTCTTTCTTTCTTTCTTTCTTTCTTTCTTTTCTTTCTTTCTTTCTTTCTTTCTTTCTTTCTTTCTCTTTTAAAATTTAATTTATTTATTCATGAGAGACACAGAGAGAGAGGCAGAGACACAGGCAGAGGGAGAAGCAGGCTCCATGCAGGGAGCCCTATGTGGGACTCGATTCCAGGACTCCAGGATCACGACCTGAGCCAAAGGCAGACACTCAACCAACTGAGCCACCCAGGCGCCCCTGGTTCTGTTTCTTTAATACAGCACCCTGACTAATACAGTCAGTGTAGTGCCATAGAGGGTCCCGGGACTCCAAGAACAGAAAACCCTAGTTCTTCTGTCTCTGCCATTAATTAGCCAGAGACCTAAAGAATGTCTACTGTTTTCTCATGAGTATTAGATGAGATAATCTGAAGTTTTCTTCCACATTCGGATTCTTTGCACCTGTATGAAGGTCCTGGGAATCTCAGTAGAACAAACTAGCTGCCTAATCTAAAAATGATTGTTTAGAAAATTATTCTAAGTATAGTTTCTCAAAATGCTACATAGTAATAAGAGGTTCTCAAAGCTGAAAAGTTTTCGTTGAAGTTTAAACATATGCTGAGATGACGGCTCAGGAATCTGTACTCATTGTGTTTATTATAATGGGGATTAGGAAAGTTAGCAGGGCTTGACATTCTCCTTTACATCCTAAATTGCTTCTTCTTCTTCTTCTTCTTTTTTTTCCCCCCAAGTTGCTTCTTTAGATCATCTCAGGGTCACATTGATTTTTTTTTTCTTCTTACATGAAACTAGATAATAAAATTACTTCTATGGTATATTTGTGAAATAAACTCACACTCAGGGAGTTAACAAATACAAGTAAAAGGAATGCTTATAGACATTGATCTGATAATGACTTCTATATTTTTCTTAAATGTTTATGTCCACACACTTCCCCTCTGATTTCTTTTGTGTTTTGAAATTCTTCCTAGCAGGATCATATAAGCTGAAGTAACTGGGAAGCAAGCATTGCTTTGCTGAGAATTTCACTATTGTATTGCTTGATTAGGAGCAGTTGTTTCCTTTCATCAGAAAGACAAAGGCTACAAAGCTTACTAACTAATATTTGTAGAGAGTTTGGATGATTGTTAGTGTTGCAAAAAGTCAGGAATTTGATCAGGTCTTGTAAATCTTAAAAGTAGCAAAAGCTTTTGAGCTGATGTATTTGGGCTATTAATTTCACAGAAGTCTATAACTAAAATAACCTTGAGTGATAGTATAATCCAGTTTTAGTGGTATAATCCAACTTTTACATGCTACAATGCCCACAGATTTCTCCTGGCTTAAGAATTGTCTATTAGTTCTAGTTATTTACTCAGTCATCCACTCATGGCTCATTTATTTGTTTGTTTATTTACTCATCATTTGATAAATGAAGCAATGTAGTATGTGGTTAATAGCATGTGCCCACGTTTAAATCCTGGTAGCTCCATTATTAACTGTGTGACTTTATAAGCTTCAATGACCTCATCTTTAAGATGGGGCTAATGAAATGCCTGTTTCACAAATTTGTTTTCATGATTAAATGAGATGATATGAGTAAGACACTTAGAAGAGTACCTGCCATATATAAATGGCTCAATAAATGTCAGCCACTCTTATAATTACCCCATAAAGTTATTATGAGGAATAAATAGATGATGAGTATAACACTTTCAGCTAAGTTTCTGGTATACAGAATCTTTCAATAAAGGTAAGATATTATTATCAGGAAATATATATACAGGCTCTGGGGACAAAAAAAAAAAAAAAGATGATTACAAGTCACAGGTTGGTTTGTTTTTCTAAGACTCCCTCTGTCTTCCTTTGCATCTTATTGTTCTCTGGGAAGGAAACTAGGCCAGGAGAGCACCGCTTAGATTCTCTCCGTGCCGAAAATATCTAGAAAATACCAAACATGAAATTAACCAGAAGAGTTCTGCAGAGCCCACTGCATTTCTTCCAGACCCCATTGTTCAGTAACTTGTCCCACAGAAGATGAAGTAAATAAATGCATCTTAACCTAGAAGCTTTAGACTAGAGAAAAATGAAGTGATACAAGAGATGAAGTAGGGATGGAGAAAGAGTCTTTGAAGATAGGTTTAAATTTAATTTCTTTTAGAAAGGTGAATACCTAGAAGGAGATTGACCGGGAACTTATAGTAACAGGCAGTGTGATGGTAGGGCTAAAAGTGTGATGGTACGTGCTATCCAAGTTCCCAAAAGTAGGAAGAAGGAGGCACTTGTTGAAACTTTAGGAAAGTAAATTTGAGAAAATTAAAAGGCCACCTTCCACAGGGATGAAAGGTACATTATAGGGAATATTGTCAATGATATTGTAATAGCACTCTACGTGACAGATGGGAGCTGCTCTTGTGGTGAGCACAGCATAATGTGTTGAGTTGTCTAATCATTGTGTTGTTCACCTGAAACTCATGTCACGTTGTATGTCAACATACTTCCATAATGAAGAGGATGACTTCATATGTAAAGGGTAATCTACTATGGAATGAATTATTTTAAGAAGTAGTACCTTTAAAAAAGATTCTGGGGAAATGATGACAAGGTCATATACAGTTAAGAGTTGCTGAAATAAAGGATGGTATCATGGGGAAAAACTATGTTCTTATGGGATTTCCCATGGGACCTTGGCAACAAAGTCTACACTGAAACCTAGTTTAATAAAGCCTTGTTTATGCTCCTGTGATTTTTTTCACTTTGGGATGAGTAGATCACTGGTTACTATTATTCTGCTAATCCTGTGGGCTTTTATTACCATTTGGAAGATTTATATAGAAGAAAATTCTACAATGTTCTTCATTTTAACAATTCAGCATGTGGGGATGCTTGGGTGGTTCAGTGGCCTATGGCTCAGGGCGTGATCCTGAGGTCCCAGGATCGAGTCCACATCCTGTTCCCTGTGAGAAGCCTGCTTCTCCCTCTGCCTATGTTTCTGCCTCTCTCTGTGACTCTCTTGAATAAATAAATAAAAAATCTTAAAACAAACAAACGAACAAATAAAAAAAAAACAATTCAGTGTGTAAATCTCCCCCAGGACATGCGTGTTTAGGGTGTGTTTATAATGCAACTGAAGCCATCTTTTGCTTTCTTAGAGGATGTTGACTTCAATTGCTCCAGTGCAAAGAAATGATAATCTGATTTCTTTAAGCATTTTTTGCAAAGATACTATCCTTCATTCCTTTAATTGTCAATGTGACCTCAAAATTTTCAATAGTTCTCAAATTGTGTAACATGCTATAAAGGTCTGATCAGTAGACTTATATGAACATCAAATGCAGTAAAGAAGCACATATCATACTTCTTATCTCCTGAATTACTAATCATTTGTCTACAAGAATTTGTATCTTTCCAGATATGCAATGCATCTTTTCACACACTTCTTCATTCCTTCACCAATGCATTATTTAAAACTTCGCTTTATTTACCCCTAATATCTCTGTTGATTTATCCATCTCACCACAAGTCTTAAATCATTGCCCCTCATTTTACATTTTTTTTCTTCTATGTATGTTGATACTTCCGTTTAACCACTTTATTATACTGTCTCACTCACTACCATGCTCTCTCTCTCTCTCTCTTTTTTTCATGCTCTCTTTTATTCATTTCAGATTTCTGAGAAAGATGAGAGAAAAATGTGTTTGCTTTTCCCTTCACCCTTTAATATGACCTCAGTAAGGTTTTCTAATTTTTTGTAGCCATGTTCATGTGGTCACTGTCTGGCAGGATCTCCAGGGGACTATTCCAGAAATGGTTTTTTTTTCAGAATCTGCTGTTTTGACTCTTTTTCATTCTCTGCATGAACTGTTTGCCATCTAAGATAACTGATGCTAAATACTATTCATCCAAACCCTCACAGACTTTATTTTAGTAACTTTTTTTGACAATAGTGACAGGTTAGGGCCAGGGAGGGTAAGGACCAGGGTTTAAAGTTTTCTTATAATCTAGCATTGTCGAAGTGATTAAAAAAAAAAAAGTGACAAAATAGGCTGTCCATGTAGACTTTACTTTGTGTAATCTGTGTCAAAAGAAAAAATGTTGAAAAGACAGTTCTTATTTATTTTCCACAACATTTTCAAAGCAATTTTGTATCTCAATTTGTCAGTCTTTTGTTGGATCCTAAATGGAACATCGCAGGCCAGGAAAAAACCTTCTCAGTTGTTTTTTGTTGGCACTGTTTTCAGAGGCAGATGTCTACTGTTTATGTTTCTCAGTAAGATTTTAATATATGTAGAGTTAGCAAACATAAATGTGGGTGATATTCAGGACCAAAATGGTGCCCATATTGGTTTCCTGCATGAGCCCATGATTGCTTGAAATTGTCAAGTATAGTTATTGGTGAAATACTTTCTCATGGCATTGATTAAAGTTTCAGGTAACAACATAAAATGGCTTGGAAAATAGGTTGATTTAAAGCAGTAACTGGCTACCAATGGTTGGTGCAATTTCCTGACTTTCTTGAAAATGCCTTTATCCATTTTTAAAATTTTTTTAATTTGTTCAATAAATACTTACTGAGTACCTGGCATGTACCATGCCTCTGTGATTCCTGCCCAAATTGAAAAAGATAAAATCTATACCACCTCTCTGAGAGTTAATCTATTGACAGAAAGTGGAAGAATTTCTATTATCTGGAAGGACAATAAAGTTGCATGCAGAAAAACACTTGACTGCACCTGCCACAGCCTCTAAATTAAAGCTGCCCTGACACCTTGAAAAGAACTTGGAAGTTGCTTCTTCTTTTCTACATGTCTGCCTTTGGGTGAGGCTTATGTGATCCCAAAGTTGGGCAGCTGTCCATCATGAATAAAATACCTTTCTGTGTCCATTCAGAAACAGACTGCAGCTCAGGATGTTGGACTTTTGAACCCTGTGAGGTAAAGGTCCTCCCAGGAGGGGACTGTGGACAGTGCTGGAGAACAAAAGAATCTCTCTGATGTTACTTACTGGAGATATGATTTTGATTGCATTCCAGTTGGATTAGTGAATCGGAGATCCCAGCAATGGGCTGGAGAGGCTCGCTCTCCAACAGAGAGGCTCTGGATAAATGCCCAGTGGATACTGGAGGCTTGTCTGGGAGCCTAGATGTGTCTTCTGTTTGACTTTGCATTTTCAGCCTGTCAGTTTGCCTTGTAATTATTTAATCATAGTAAACACAGTTGTTTTATAACCTATTCTTGATAATTCCAGTTATCTGACTTCTGGGTCTGTTTCTATTTGTCTTTTTTCTGCTGGTTCTTACATGCTATCTTGCTTCCTTTTGTGTCTCATTTTCATTCACTTTAATTTGCTCAGTGTCCTCAGAAAATAACTTTTGGTCATCCTCCATGACATAGGATGATGGTGTCTTTCTATGGATAGAATGTGGGTTGGCTCCTACTGTGCTCGCTTTGGCAGCACATATACTAAAATAGGCTTCTACTAATCAGGAACCAGGTTCACAGCTTGGAGTTCCATGCCCATAAAGAATATGTGTCAATGAGCTGAAAACCTGTGTAAAGTTTGGACTATGACACGGTTTCTCAGAGATTGTCTTTTTCTTACTGCCTCAGTGACACAGCTGTCTCCCGGAGTCTCTGTGTTGGGGCACAGGATATTTGGTTCTGGCTCATTCCTAACCCAATGGCTTCATCTGCCTTCTTTTCATTCCCTGTGCTTTCCTTGGAAAATCTTATCCAGTTGTTGTAACAGCCAACTGTCAGTGACACTTGAATCTAACCCATTTCCCTCTCTCATCTGAGTGCCAGACCCATGTTTCTAACTACCTTCTGGACATTTCCATCTTGAATTCCATGCTGTCCTCAACCCGACTCACTTGCCTTTTCCCCACCCTACTTTACTCACTTGTAATCTGCTCTCTTCTTGTATAGCCGACTTGCTGACTACCCTCCGTGTCTGATTGTTTCTACATTGCTCACACTGTAATATTTTTTGAATTTTTCCCACTGATTCATTTTAGCCATCATTGCCTTAATTTAGCTTTCCATACACTTCCCATCGTAGAATGACTCCTTTGCGTGTCCATTTTTCCATTTGCCCCTCCAGGGCCTCTCTTTCCTTCTCTGCAATTCCATTGCACTGTCTCTGCTCAGAAGTCTGACCTTGAAGGCCTGCAACCATAGGCTCCTGCTTCTCTGATTTCTACTAGGCCATGTCAAACAGAGGTCCTGGCAGAAGATGGGGGCATAGGAGGATAGTTAAGCAGGTTATTACCCTGTTCTTTCCCTCAGGATCATCTCAGGTGCCTGTATCCCTCTCCTGAAGACCATAGCTCCCGCTGGGTGGTGAGTTTCTTATAGGCAGCTGCTCTGACGGGAGGCATTCTACTGTGAGTGGCCACTCTCCTGTCCTGTTTGAACAATTCTCTTCCCTTGCCCATTTAATCCTAGGAGTGCTAAGAGCTCCCAGCAATCTCTTTCCCAGATTACTCCACAATCCTTTGTGGCTTCCCTTAAATTTTCTCAGACATTCGTAAACAATCACTTTATATAACTCTCCTCAATAATCCCATATAATTAGTCCATCTGAGTGACCCTGACTGATGCCGTGACTCAAAAGCCCTCTACTTCTGATCTCATTTCTCATCAACATACCTTACCAATCCTTCACTAATTTCACTATCCACATATCCAGCTGTGCTGGGATATGCTGTTCTGGAGGCACGACGTATTTTTTTTTTCACAATTTGTCACACATTTTTACACAATTCCCCCATTCCCTGGAATGTTCTCCTTCCTTCTTCCTCCCTTAGTTTTTCCCTACCTGAAGAACTCCCTTTCACCCTTTTAGACCAAGATCAACTATTACCTCCCTCTGGCTGTTTATATTGTTGTCAAAATAATTGCTGCTGCCCCATTTGGGACTATCCCTATAGGCCTTATTCCTGATAGAGGATTATTCCTCCCCTCTCATGGATATCAGTCTTGTCTATGTGACTTGCTTTAGTTAATAAAATATGAGTTTAAAATAACTCACTGGTGGCTCAGTGAGTTAAGTGTCCAACTTGATTTCAGCTCAGGTCATGATCTCAGGGCTGTGAGATTGAGCCCCATGTTGGGCTCCACACTGGTTGTGGAGCCTGCTTAAGATTCTCGCTCTCTCTCTCCCTCTGCTCCTCTCCTCCTCTAAAAAATTTGAGTGGAAGTAATGACTGCAGTTCTATCAGGAGCTTTAAGAACCATTGCAGGTTCTTCCATCTTTCCTTTCCTTCTGATGTAAAATTGGTGATGTCTTTGATGGAGGTCCTGGTCCTCCTCCCACCTTGATTCAGGTGATAGAGCAGAGCTGTGTTTGATCTACCAGAAACGGATTGTTGGCATGAAATGTCATGATAAAACAAGCAAACAGACCGATTAACACCCGCCCCACAACCTCGTTTTTTTTTTTTGTAAATCAATGAATCTTGTGGCTATTACTCCAGTGTAACTTGGGCTAAGCTATTTTACTTCCTTCATAATGAGACAGGTACAACAAAGATTTTTCTTCAGGAATTTTTATGCTGTTTTATGAGAGTATGAAAAGGGTTTGGTTAAGTTAACAAGGAATTTAAAAATAAATAATATAATACAATTTAAAAAATAAATTCTTCATCAACAGGATAGAACACCAAACATTCATTAAAAAATATGGAGGCAATGTATGTGATATATTAATCAAAAATCACTTTACCAAATCATTTATATGATATTCTATCTGTATAAAAAGAAAAATTAATAAATTATACATTTCCTTTTTACAGTTTGGTACATTTTCCAAGGGTTGTGCAATAGTCATGTATCACTTTTATATTCAGAAATAAAAATGTTATTTAAATATTTCTTTCTAACATCATCCCCAATATACCTAGTCAAAAATTGATATTCTTTTTTCTCTGAATCCATGCTATTTAGTGATATTGTATTTTTGCCTATATATATCTTCTCTTAAACATTAAAAAATGGACGCCTGGGTGGCTCAGCAGTTGGGTGCCTGCCTTCAGCTCAGGTTGTGATCCCAGGATCCAGGAACCGGTTCCACATTGGGCTCCCTGCAAGAGGCTTGCTTCTCCCTCTGCCTGTGTCTCTGCCTCTCTCTGTCTCAGTCTGTAGCTCTTATGAATGAGTAAATAAATCTAAAAAAAAAAATTAAATACCTATGCATTATTTGGATCAAAAGAGAGAATTCATGTAAAGCAATTAGTACAATGTCTTACATATAGTAACCACTCAGTAAATGTTGTTTTTATGATCCTATTTTATGTTTTGGAAATTTTTAGAAAATAATATGCTTTTTTTAGGGTGACAGAGGTTGAGTGGCAGGATGACTTTTGGGGTAATCACTTGTTTCTATTGCCCTTGGAAGACTGTCATCTCTTGCATGTGAATCCCCCATCTGCTATATGGGAGGCTAAGGCTATGCTGATGAGACTAGAAGAAGTTAAGAGGTTGAAAAATGCTTTTCCTGGGGAACCTTAAAAGTCTCAGGGCTCATATTCTTGAATATACATCTGTACTCCCCATTCCTAACATGCTCCATCGGAAAGTGATACTAGTACAAAAGGTATGACAAACATATAATTCATGGGAGATGAATCAAAATCAATTAGTTTAGTCTTCAATAGTCTCTTAAAAATTTATTTGGAGAGGGTAACTTTTTTTCCTGCTATTAGATTACTTTTCTTCTCACTCACCAATAATGGATATTTTAAGTGTAAAAAACACATTTTCAGTTCAAAACTTTTTTCCCATTTGATGCTAAAGGCCTGATTTGGCATATGGCCCATCTTTAGGGAAGGGGCTATACTTGTCTTCATTCATCTCACTCAGCACTGTTCACCTTTTTTAGATACCACCAGAACTGAAGAGTAGGAGGAAAGAAGAGGCCAAGGGATGACATAGAAAAGTTCCTCCTATGTTGGTGTCTGATATCCTCTCTGGTTTTGGACACAGCTTGGAGGAGGTTTAAAATGAACATTTTCCTCATGGATGCTTTTACTGCTTCACTGGGGCTTTATGATACACTTCCCTATACTGGTTCCTATAACTCAGATGAGACCTTTGATTAGGCCAACACTTCTTCCCACCTTCTTCTTTCCTGTGGTCAACCGCATACACAGGCTTTTAATGGTAGAGTCCCCTTAACTTCCTCTTGAGCCAAGCCAACTCTCCATGTGGCCCACATCTGGTTCATGTGAAAGACCTATATGCAACTGACTTCTGCAGGGTGGAAGTGTGGTTATTTAGAAGGCAGGATGCTATCTATCTTCAGTATCTCCAACCTGCCTAAGAAAAAGGGAACCTATCTCAAGTTCTCAAGGTGGCTCGGTTAAATCTCTGTCCTCAGTAGGTTTGAAATGAGGAGGCAGCCAGCCTCTAGCCTTCCCTCTTTCAGGAGTTCAATTTCATAGCTTAGATTTCTCAATGATCTCCTCTTAGAAACTCTTCTTCACGTGCTATCCACTTTTAGATTCTTGACCCTAGCTGACTAAGAGGAAGTGGGAGAGAGATTTGTTGAATATTTCCCTGTAAATTCTGCATTTCGGCCTGGCACCTCACTTTGGCACATCAGGATAGTTGTATCTTGGTGGCAAGGTAGACACTAAAGTGCTGACATATTGTTTCACTAATTTCAGAAAATGGTGGAGCACACCAGTCATACATAGGAATTGAGAGGAGAAGTGCCCTGATAATGCTTGGAAGGCCAGTAGGAGGTAAGATACTTAGTGGTTAAAGCACATACTTCAGAACCCAGATAAGTCTGGATTTACATCTTATCCACTGATGAGCTGTAACTTAGGGCAAGTAAATCAACCTCAGGTTTTTTCATGTACAAAATTGGGATAATAACAGTTTCTGTCTTACAGGCTGCTGTAAAGATTAAATGAGATAATTAATGTAAAGAACTTATAACAGTGTCTTGTATGTGGCATGGCAATAGGCCAATGAATATTATCAAAATAGGGGCACCTGGGTGGCTCAGTGGTTGAACGTCTGCCTGTGGCTCAGGGCATGATCCCGGGGTACAGGATTGAGTCCCACATCTGGTTCCCTGCACAGAGCCTTCTTCTCCCTCGTCCTATGTGTCTGCCTCTCTCTGTGTGTCTCTCATGAATAAATAAATAAATAAAATGTTTTAAAAAATTATCAAAATAACATAATAATTTCCACGTGGCTTTGTGACATTAGAGCTGTTTCAGGTAGAGTATCCTAAAGGCTCTTTGCCTCTGAAAGCCACCCTTTGCTCATATACTTTTTTTGTCACCTGTGTTTCGTATTACACAGTGAAATGCTCCATCCAGTTTTCAGCCTGAGACAACACCTGGGGGGTTGGATCAGGTCAAATTCGAGGACTGGTTTATTATCTCCAGACCATACTCTCCATGTGAACACAACATCCTGTATGAGTGTACATTCTCCTCCTAACCCCCAGGCTATGATTCATATAATTCCCTTTTCAGCCTTAATGCTAAAATGACCTTGGATAACTTTTCCATTCAGCTTTTTTGCATTCTGTCTCAGTGTCTAATACGATGCCACATTGATTTGACTAAGATGACAGCTTTGTCACTTGGAGAAAAAAATTTTACATGTTTCCATAATGCTCTTTCTAAAGCACAAAGCAATTTTGTCATTAAATCCTGAATGCTCTCTTTAGTTCCATTTCAAGATGGCTTTCCCAGAGCCAGATGAAAGTCTTCAAAACGACTTCTGACAACTATCAAATGACAGTGGCATTCTTGCCACCATGTTGTTTCTGATCTATACAGAAAAGGTGGCAGGCATTAAGGAGAGAATGCAATCACTTTCTCTGGAGAACTGCTATTTTGTAAGGTTATCAAAACCCTCCAAATTAGCATTTTGCATTCTTTCTTTTTTTCTTTTTTTTTAGCCTCCTACTTCTTTAGCACACACTTTGGGGGCAGGGGGTATATTAGTTTCTCATCTCTAGATAATCAAGCCTAAACATCTGTTGACACTAAGCTGGGCCACCCGATATTTGGTTCAGTAATATGACAGAATAGCTCATTTTTATATTAAAAAAGTATCTTATGGTCAATGGATGTGATGGTTTGTCTTCTTAAACATCTGAGAAAATGCCTTTAAGCTACTATTCCCCTTCACCTTTAGCTGACAGAAATGTGCATTCAAAATTTTACTTGAGTATTTAAAAGATACTCCTAAGATTAGGATCTGTGTAATAGACCAGCCCACTTGGCATTTTTCTTTCAAATGCTTTCTCCATTATTTCATTGCTGCTTCAGGGAGAAGCTGGACATCTGTATGCACTGCCCTTGTCCTGTTACCTGGCTCAGTGTCCTCTAACAATGAAAAACTAGGTTACGACGGCACCACTGCCTCTGTAGAATTTCATAGAGGAAGATTAATAGGATTTGTGGCATATTGCCATCTTATATAGACCAGCATATCTTTTCTAAGTGAATGACATTTAAATTTTAAAAAATGACATTTCATTTAAAAAAAATGCTTACCTCCATTTTCTGTAAATAGTATAAGAAATGATGCTCAAAGTTGCTAGTATTGGGGAATCTGGTTTTATCCCATGAGGAGCTCTGGGGCTCTATCCTTTTACTTGAGTGTCTCAGGCACATGGGTTTCTGAAAATGAAGAAGGCAGAACAAAGGGCTTCAAAATTGAGTGGAAGGTGACCACACTTCACTACTTTTCTTGCGAGATAGTAATAAAATTATTAAATAATTTTTCTCTATAATTTTGGTTCACGGCATTTTTACCATGATGTGCCAAGTTGTCGTTTTTGTTTGCCCTTCTTGAGTTTTATGATACTTCTTGAATCTGTGGCTTGAAGTTCTGCATTTTTGAAAAATTCTAGATACCATCTCCTCCAATGTTGCTTCTGCTATTCTTTGGTATCTATGCCTCCTGGGACTTGAATTATGTTTACACATCAACTTTTCATTGTGCCCCTTAGGTCTCTTATTCTCTTTTTTTGTAATTTCCAATCCCTTTCTCCTTGTGCATTAATATTTTCTTCAGTTGCATTCAAGTTGATGGAAAGAAGGCTTTTTCTGAATATCATTTGTGGGGCAAATATTAAGGAACTACTAGATGTCAGGTACTATCCTGTGTATTGTTGGCACATTCATGAACAAAACACAAAAATCTTAGCCTTGTGAAACTTACACTCTTGTGGAGGGAGATAGGTTATAAGCAAAAATTATTGTGAATAAGTATACTTTTTAGTATTTTAGAAGGAGTTAAGTAATATGTTTAAAAAATAGAGGAGGGTGACTAGCAAGCCAGGCCTTTTCGAGAGTGACATTTGAGCAGAGGCTTGAAGGGGTGAGGAAGTGAGTGAGTATCAAGGGGCCACCCAATGTAAAAAGTTTATGTTTAAAAAGGATCATTCTGGTTGCTATTATGAATAGACTGTAGGAGACAAGACTGGGGAAAAATAGACTCACTAGGGGCCATTAAAAACGATCCAGGCTCTGACTAGGGTGGTAGCAGAGGAGGTGGCGAGAAGGGACTGGTTTCTGGAGATATTTTGATTATAGGATGAATAGAATGTGCCAATAAACTGAATGTATAATGTGAGGAAAAAAAGGATGCTCGTGTTGACACCAAGCTTTTTTTTTGCCAGATGGGGAAGAGGTGTGAATGGAATTTGGGAGTTCATTTTGAGGCACAATTAGCAAACATTCAGGGGATTAAGTCAGTAGGCAAACCACCACACTATTATCCCCTTTACCCTGTTTTATTTACTCATGGACTTTATTATTTTTCTATGTGTTGTTTTTATCTGTTTCTCTCATTAGAATATGAGCTCCCAGAAAGCAGGCATCTTTTCTGACTCGTGGATCATTGGATCCTAGAATATCATTTGGCAAAAAGCATAGGCTCTAAATATTTGTTGAATGAATTAGCAAAGGCATCTGGTTTTCCAAACTTGCAAAGTGGGCAGATTGATACTGGTAG
The DNA here is from genome assembly GCF_048418805.1 of Vulpes vulpes. Taxonomy (NCBI): domain Eukaryota; kingdom Metazoa; phylum Chordata; class Mammalia; order Carnivora; family Canidae; genus Vulpes; species Vulpes vulpes. Next base: position 66,336,918 of record NC_132785.1, read on the forward strand.
TGTCTAGTTCTTCAGGGTAGTTGTGAGAGTTCAATGTTATGTAAAATATATAGTTTTTATACATACATTCATATGTAATATAGACAGAAGTGCCTCTGTATGTCTGTGACTTTGTAAATTAATTTTGAGGTCTATGTGACTTGGGAGGCAGGCTGGCATAGTAATTAAAAGCCAGCTTTGGCTTTGGAGCCAGTGAGACCTTACTTTGAATCTTAGTGGAGCTATTTTCTAGCTCAATGACTTTGGGAAAATGACTTAATTTCTCTCTGCCTCCATTTCTTCTGCAACTTGGGAATCATAATATTATCCTTACAGGTTTGTTGTGACTCTTCAATATAATTATGCTCATAAAGGGTATGGTGGACATAGTAAGTGCTCAAAAGTCAGAGTTCTTCTTCTACTGTCTCCTGGCTAATGTATCTGTGAATATTCATAGTGTTTTCAAAGGGCCCCATTATATGTCATCCGTTTTTATGTCTTCTGTGCAGACTTCATGTCCTCCCCATCTCCTTTTGTTTTTTTCCTTTCGATAAGCCCTTATCAGTCATTTGTTTCCAAAATTAACTCTGTACTGCTCATTTTTGGATAATGATATTTTCCAAGGACTAAGGATTCGCATGAAGGGTGGTTTGGGGTGGGGGTGTGGGGGAGGAGTAGTCAGATGTGCTAGGTTTGCCCAATAAAATTGAGCAAAAGTCAATCACCTGCTCAAGATGAGGGGCTTATCATTCCAAAACTAGTAAGCCTGCTGCAAATGTTGTCATAGGGAAAAAGGTGAAGTTCTGTCCTTTGGCTTTTACACAGTTACAGATGGGAAATCAATATGGTTCTACAGCAACATGAGAGGAATGAACGCAACATGAATATTCTCCTTGATTGTATATGTGATTGTGTAGCTGTGACTCCTCAGCCTTCTCAGAAGCCTGTTTCATTAACATTGTCTTACAAATCTGTAATGTGTGAGGAGCAAAGGTGAAGGAGGAGGGAGGGGGAAGGCAGGAAGAGAAGGTTGATGTACTGTCAACCCTGCTCTGAGCAGGGTTCTGCCCCATGGGGAGCCTGACTAGAAAAACACATTAGATCTTTTTCTGGAGGGTAAGCTGTAAACCACCAATTCTAGCTGTATTAAGTGACTAACCACTGCCTCCAAAGCTACCTTTGTCCTTTTAAATTATTTTTTGTTTCTTTGTTGTTGTTGTTGTTGTTTTTTAGGGAGGGGGTAGAGGCAGAAGGAGAGGGAGAGAGAGAATCTTAAGCAGGCTCCATACCCAGCACAGAGCCCAACGTGAGCTTTGATCTCACAACCCTGAGATTGAAATCAAGAGTAGGACACTTAGGGCAGCCCAGGTGGCTCAGTGGTTTAGCGCCGCCTTCAGCCCAGGGTGTGATCCTGGAGACCTGGGATACAGTCCCATGTCAGGCTCCTGCATGGAGCCTGCTTCTCCCTCTGCCTGTATCTCTGCCTCTCTCTCTCTCTCTCTCTGTCTCTCAGGAATAAATAAAATCTTAAAAAAAAAAAAAAAAAACAAAAACGAGTAGGACACTTAACTGACTGAGCCACCACAGCCACTTCTGTTCTTTTAAAGGGAAATTATTTTTGCTTCAAAATTTCGGGTAGTAAAATCATACGCATTTTAGCATGTAAGTGAAGCAGTAAAACTAACTTCAGTGTGCAAAAATTTGAGGAAAGTGATGAGTATCACATATGTTATTTGGCACATTTTAAGAAGGTCTCGGTCAAGGAACTTTATAATTTAAATTGAAAAGTGGTCTGTTGCTGTAAGTGTATTCTGGTGAACTCCCTAGTGGGATCCTAAACATTTCTCAGATGCCAGGGAAGACACAATATGGGGACTGGACTGGATATACGGCTGGGATGCTGCTGCTCCTAGTGGAGACTGGCTCTGGGGCTTGTGGGTCTGCCTGTCTGTCATGTCCTGCATAGTAATGAAGTCGTCTAGACACAATGGGGTCAGCTGAGGTGTGGTGGTTTTTTTATATAGTGCTGCAGAGTGATGCAACAGATGGCCTTCTGCCAGAGGACAGAATTCCTTCCCTGAGGCCCTGATGCTCTGGAAGGGGACCACAGGGAATACAACAAACACCAGTGTGCCCTGTGCTCATTAAAGTTAGGACACTTGACAGGGAATGTAAAGATAAAAGGTGATGCAAGGAGAGAATTTTACCTTCAACTCTGAATTTCTTGGCTTCTCTTGCCTTGAAATAGGTACTCAATGATATTTGCATACAATAGATGAAAGAATTGTTGCTCTCTTGGCTCCATAATTGGGTTCATGATCCTATTTGTCCCTTTCTTTCCTTCCTTTGATTCTCAACCTCACCCCATTTTACTAAGGTAAAAGTAAATCATAGACAGGTCCATTGATTTGGACACAGAGGTAGCTGGCAGTCTGGCATTTCTGTCATTTACTTAGGACAGTGATCACAGACTTGGGGGGGGGCGGTTCCTAAAGAGCTGAATGTAGTCTGCCTGGGATCAAGCATCCATGGTTGTGCTTAGAGTTCTGTGAACTCCCTGAAAGCACGTACATTATTTTGATGCGTGGGTGTGTTTGGATTTCTCTGGAGAGTTTTCAGCTTTCAGCGCATTTCCGAATGTGTCTACAAACCTACAAAGGTTAATGATTCTGGGTTTCCCACTCCTTCACACTTCTTTCTGCCTGTCTAAATCCTACCCATTTCTGAAATCAAATCTCACTGTCCATGTACCTTTCCCAACTATGCCCACTCCCATCTCAGAATGTCCATGAAATATACCACGGATGAATGAAGTGCTCCGGAGAGAGTTCCTTGATGTGTTAGGGGCACAAGAGGGGGATGCAATGTGGTCAGAGAGGAGGAGAGGCTTCCTGAGGAAGTGATGCTGGGGCTGGAGTCTGCAGGAAGGGCGACAGGGAATGAGGCAGAGAGGGAGAGTGAAGAGTAGGTGCTTCAGGCACACATTGAGTGGATATATAAAATTGATTTGGTTATGGTTGTTTAAAGAAAATTCTCAGATATTCATCATGATGATGGCGACTTCACAGAGCTGAGAATGGCAGCTCTTGGCAAGAAAATCTTACCTAGAATTCTCTGTCTGGGTCCTGTCTGCTTAGGGTAACATCTGTCTGAAATCAGGACTATTATTTGTGTTTTAAGTGTGTAGTTTCTTTTAGATAAATGTTCAGGCCCGCTTCTGTGATTCTGAATTATTTCAGTGGATGAGGACTAGGCATTGGTACCTTTTAAAAGTTCCTCAAGTGATTTTAATGAGAAGCCAGTGTTGAGAACTATTTTAAGTTCATCAAGAAAACAGGTTTTTAAAGACTGGTAACATCCAGTGTTGACAAGGACTGGGGGAAATGGATACTATCACACAATGGTCTTTCTTGAAGGCCGTTTGATAATCAATTTGAAACATTTACAAATTTTGAATACTTCCTGCCCCCCTCACTTAAGGGGTCCATGCTAAAAAAACCAAAAGCCAAAAACCAAAAAACCCCAACCCTTCAGGTATATGGATAAAAGTTTATGCAAGAATGTTCTTCAGAGTGTTTCTATGACAGAGATTAACTGGAAACAATTTAAAAGTCTGGGAATAGAGGATTGGTTACATTAAGTTTGCTATCAATTCTCTTTACAATGATATGCACCTATTAGAGATGATATAGCAAAATGTCTACTGACACACGAAAGTGTTCAAGATTATAAAGTCTGAAAAGCAGATAGAAAGTAGTATGTGCAGTGCCTGTATTTGAGAAAACAGGAAAATATATGAGTATTTAGCTCTATCGCTGTGAAATAAAATTGCAGGTGGTTTTTAAAGTTTTTTTTTTTTCTTGTCTGATTTCTCTAAAATCTCTACAATAGACATGCATTGTTTTCATACAGAAAACTTACAATTTTAACCACATTAGCTGAGGAATACAGGCATTGTGAGAAGGACAAATGTGTCACCTCATCAGGCATACCTCAAAGGAGAGTATGGAAGAGAAGTCTCAACTGGGATGGGTACTGGATAGCCTGGGTGCTTGATAAACACACAGAATCTTAGCTTGCTTATTTATCAGATTCTTTACAGAGCTCTGCTACAGGCAATAACCGACGGGCTTTGGGAACTCCCAGGAGTCTTGAGCCTAATGGGCGGGGAGCTCAGTGATCTTAGCTGGCCTTCTTTCCCTTTCCTGCATCTCTCATGTTTCCTGGGATCATTGCAGAGAATCTCAGTTAATGTGGGTTTATTTTAAGGAATTGGGGTAAAGCCAGTCTCATTTGCCGCACAGGGTTTAGGTCGTGGTTTGGAGCTGAGTCGTGACAGTGCCATCCGGCCTCTCGGGTAGATGGAACGAACACCTCCCAAGACACCTCCCAAGAAGTGGGGTACACTTCTGCTAGAAACCCACGTCTGAGCTCCCTCTGCCCATTACATTATGGGCATCTAGCTGCTCTGGCAAGGCTGATATGCATTCACTTCATCTTTTAAATCAAGTGGCTACTGTTTGCTTATTTCTTCTTTTCCACAGGGTTTCCTGTGAGCCACTTGCCTCCTCTGTCTCTTCTCTTCTATCTTTCTCCTCCTGTCCCTTCTACTGAATTTTTTCCTCACCTTCCGGTACCAAATGTTGGGCAGAGGGGTCCTGCCGGATGGACGCCCTCACACACCTCACATCTGCCTGGAAACCCATCTCTGGGTCAGGCATTCATCCCTGGTCCTGCCCTCTGAGTCAGGGCAGGGGCCACATACTACAGAGCATGGGCTATGCTAACGGAACAACACGTTTATTCCTCCTTGCCTTCACAGCAGTGTTACTGAGCAGCCACTGTGTGCCAGGCACTGTGTTGTGCTCTCAGCAGCAGTTGTGGCTGGGGCAGATCCTCAGAGCAATCTAGAATTTGCTCTGGTATTTCCTTGGATTTAGGTTTAGCAGAGAGACATTTGCAGGAGCAGCTTCTGGACACAGGAGACCCACCGAGGTCACTGAGGAGGGGAGCCTCCCTCTTTGTTGAGCATCTGGTCTGATCATCGACTGATGCCTCCCTGGAAGAGGCTGCGAAGTGACTTCCTGCTCATTCCCACAATGTCCTAGCTCCATCCTGGGAACAGACACTCCTTCCTTCCAATGCTTCAGTGGCTTGATTGTGGAAGTAATTAAGAGATTTCCCCTCGTGCCTTGCCTATTTAGTATATTTTGATATCATAATGCAAATAAATTTTAATTGCACGTTTCTGCTCAGCAGTCTAGCATGGCCCTGATTGGGTGGAGGGCTCAGGCACTGCTCTTCCTCTCCAGCTGCCAGGGATACTGGCTTGAAGTGGGCATGTGACAGAGAGCCTGATGAAGTGAGGAGTCAGCTACCCAGAAGAGGAAACAGCCTGTGGAAAACAGATACTGATGTCCTCTTGGCACTTACCTTTCTCTTGCACTGCATTTGTGTAGACTCTATAAATCCAATTCCCTCTTCCCGGCATTGATACTCCTGTCACATCACAGAAATTGGAGGTACAGAGAATCGGTGCCTCATTATTAAATCTCAGCCCAGAACTTATGCTTGGAATTCTATTTGAGATGGGCTTCTTGCTGCTCAGAGGCAGCTTCACTTTGCTTCTTTGGATTGGCTCCACCTTTTCTGTGGTCCATGCAGACTCAGAAGACCTCCTTTTATAGAAGCCCAGGGCCAAATTCCTTTTGTAGGGAACTAGAACATGCATGCTTTCTTCTCAGTTCCCTTCCAAGCTCTGGATGCAAAAACCCCTGGTCCATGCTCAGATGATTGATTGCTTCTTTAAAAGATATATAGCCAGACACAAAGCTGAGAGGAGATACCAGGATGTTCTTCAGAGGAAAAAAAAATCCTTTCATCCAGGCCTAAGGAAGGACAGGTGTTCAGTACAAACACCATTAACATTTGTGTTTGAGAGATCCAAATTCCAGTCAGACCTCATCCATTATTACCTAGTGATCTGAAGCATATTAACCCATATGAGCCTCAGTTTCTTCATCTGTTAAATGGGAACCATAATAATACCCCTCTTGCTGTCAAATGGATTATCTACTACATTGTCCGGCAGATAGTAGACATGCAACAAAGGTATGCTACTTTATTGCACATGGCAACACTAATTATTGATCCTTAGTATCAGTTATCTTTATTACTCCTACTTGTAGTGGGATGATTTAAGAACTTCACCGACTATTTTATTTTATCCAATGCCTCAGAATAGTCTCTTTGTTTATAGGCTTCTACCTTAGAATAATAGAGCACTTATATAATAAATGCTGGCTACTGTATCTAAACTATCTCCAGTTACTCCTTAGTCTTTTATTTCCCCATAGGACTTATCACCGGGCACATTGTATGCTTATTAATTTGTGTATTGATCAATTGTTTGCCGACATCAGAATGCAAGCTGTAAGGGAAATGGCTGTATGGTTCTTAGAACGTTACTGGCATATAGTCGATTGTTCAATAAATTTGTGTTGAGTGAATGAGTAGATACAAAATAAGAAAAATTAATACTTGAATGAGTGACTAATGCAAGGCCTTAATCTAAGTACCATTACTAAACAAAGGTCAATTTCACTGGCTCCTTTTCCTGAGGATCAAGAAGTCTAGCAGCAGACTTAGGAGAGTATAAGCGAGTCCAGGAGATGGGGATCGGTCTACTGATCCAGACAGATGCTGGAAAAGAGGGAAAGATAAGGCTCTGTGGAATGTCAAGAGAGAAAAAGGTAACTTTCAATAGTAGGATTGGAGACTGCTTCATGGAGGAAGGCTTTTTGTGCTTGGATTTGCATGAATGGAGAACATTCCAAGTGGAAGGACTGAAGGGTGCAGCCAGGCACGGCAGACCTGACGGACACAAATGAGTGGCAAAGGAAACATTTTTTTAAAACTAACGTCACCCCTATATTCATTCCTACCTCAGCTCCATTTGAAGCCTACATTATGTTTATTATAGACTTCACTTGAAATTCCACTTTCCATCAGAGATTGTTAAGATCTCCTTAGCTTATCTGAGGTTTTCCTGATAGGAATTTTTATTGTTTTATCATTCATTTGGGGCTCACATTGCATCCGTATTATTGCCACTTATTCTCTTATCATATTCCTTATCGAAATTTGAAGGGGAGGGGACAGACCTCTTTCTGTGAATTCTAGCTTTATATATATTTGGGTATAATCATTGCTCAGTAGAGGTTGACTGCTTTAGGGAAGTAACTTTAAAAAATCTTGCAAGATGTCTTTCTAATTCTGAGCAGACTTGCTGCCTCAAATTCCATTTTGAAAGTTTGTCTAGCTCTTGAAGAGCAAGTCCCTTTAGAAATAGAATATTTTAGAGCTAATATTTAGAGCTTCACTTGTGCAGGGGTTCATTTTATGGATCATGAAACTGAAGGCCAAAGAACTCACTGCTTTCCTGATGTCCTGGAGATAGTTAAAGGTTCATGATGATATTTTGGGCTTGAAAGCTTGAAAAGCTTTGTAAGACTTGATGTTTCACATTAGCCCAGGGAAATCTCCTTCTGGGAAGCCAAAACACAAAACCTTTTACAGGCTCCTGAGTATAAAGAATGTACTCACAGACCCTCTAAACAATGAATATTACTGAAATGAGCCTTTTGACTAATAGAGGACTATTTTTGGAACTTGGAGCTGGAAGAGAAGTTTGGATCAGGGATCTGAGTCATTCCCTGTTATTCCGGTTAATTACCACAGCCCTGCTTGAGGGAAACTGACTATTGCTAAGTAATAAAAATAGATAAGGCCCACAAAGGAAAGTGGGTAATTGCTATGGAACCTGAAGGCATCTTAGGAAGATAAGACTAAACTGGAAAGGAAGAGCTCACAGGAAAAAAAAAAAGAGAGAGAGAGAGAGAGAGAGAGAGAGAGAGAGAGAGAGAGAATACTCTGATATTTTTAAAAACCTATGCTTAGAAGTCAATCGAAACAGCTAAAACAAAAACAAATGTTCGTTTGTAGTTCACACACTTATTGCAGTTGCATTTGTTTCAATTCTGATCGTTTCTTAGTAAATTTCTATTTGAAGGGTTTTACAAATTGGTAAACCATGATACTTTCTGTTGGAATAGGCTAGTATTACCCAGTGGATAAAAGGGAACAAAGACTCAGACATGTGAATCCTTTTCCACAGAGTAATAGTAATAATGGCAGCAGTTATGGATCAACCAACTGGACCTTCAAAGTGAAAAAATCAGCAGGTCAGAGGATAAAAATCATTCGTGAGCTGGAAATAATGGTTTACTTCATCATGGTTAGTCTATGCGAAGAGATAACAGTAAATTGAACTGTAAACTCTTGCACTAACACTTCAAAAGTATTGAATTTTCTTCCTTTTTTGTGTTTTTTTTTTTTTTTTTCTCTCCCCACCAAATTTTCCACTCTGGCTATTCTTTTGCTTTATTTTTGTCTTTCTACCTGTAATTTTACCTGTATTTTTTGTATAGTTTGTCTTTTTTTCTTTCTCTTTGCTATTTTTACTCTACCTTTTTCCTTGCTGTGGTTGTCAAGAATCCTCTGATTCTCTACTTCGTGCCTCCTTCCTTCCTCCCTTTCTTTCTCTACTTGAAAAATTAAGTGGCCATAATAAATACACTTAGGTATTAATTATTATTTATGCAGTGAGGTATGACTTGCCATACTTTAAATTTTTAAATCAATTTAGTTTGAATTTATACTGTGTAGGCCGAGAAAAATTAAGTCCATCCCACCTAAAGTTTAGCATTAACACAAGTACAGCCATCTTAGGCCCCTGTGAATAAGAGCTGAACTTTACCGGAACTTTACCGGAAAAACTGCAGAATGTCCTCAATGTCCTCAGCAGGGAATCCCATATCAGAAAGACAACAGAGCCCAGCCTGTGGTAGAAAGTCCCATATTAGAATGAGGACAGAGCTCAATGCCCTTAAGCCCCATATCAGAATGTAAACAAGAACTTGAGAAATTCCTCCACCCCTTCTGAAAATCCCCTAGACCAGCCTATAAAAAACCCAGCTGTAACCCACTTCGGGGTCCAAGTCCCTGCTCTGCTGTGTTGGGTACACTTGGACCCAAGCTTGAGCTTGCAAATAAACCCTCGTGTGCTTGCATCGGTGTCAGCTCCTTGGTGGTTTCTCGGATTCGCAACCTTGGGCACAGCAATACATGGTGCTTGTATTTGGCCTCTTGAATTCGTTGACTCAGTATGTTATGTCTATCACGGAACTATGAGCAATTTCACATCACCGGGGCTGCAGGTGGTGGAGCTAAGAAGATACGTGCTTTGTCTTCCATAGGCTTGGACTGCCTTTAGTTCATTGAGGGAATCGGGTTTGTGAGCAGATCCTTCAATGCCAGAATATCAAGTAGTGTCATACAAACAGGAAGAGAGAAGAGAATGTGTGAGACAGAAGACAATGAAGAATTAATTCTGCCTGGGGATGGTAAGAAAAGTTCCCTAGCAAAGAGGGGAATCTTTCCTTTAAATAAGGAAAGAGCTGCAGGTGGAAAAGAGAGAGTACTGGGTTTTATTTCCATTTGACCCTCAACAAAGTTTTCTCTATAATTGTTAGCGGCCGTAATGAAAAGGTGTTCCAAGTGATAAAAGCTTCAGGAACTTTTTGCATTGTGCCTTCTTGTAGAAAATGCAGGCAAATAACTTCTGCCAGGAAGGAGTAAGTGTTTCAGAGAATTCTGTTCTGGGTTGCATGGCAGCTGCAGGGCATCATAAGGAGTCAAAATTCTTATAATTTCTGCTAAAGCAGAATTTCCCAAAGTCTTCCAGAGATGTCAATAAATGTTAGGAAAAAGAGCATCCTTTGATCAAATAGTTTGGGAAATCGGTTAAAAAATGTCACAAGTGGAATTCAGGACTGTTCTAATATGCTAAGATTCATCAAAGATCTTCCAAAAGAGATACATTAAGAAGCATTTTCCAAACTGATTTGACCTTGAGGTTTTCCTTCCTCTTGTGGGTTAGAATTGGGAATTCCTGATGCAAAAGCACATATTTTTCTCCTGTAAACCAATCCCCCAGCACTTTCCTAGCTACAGAGGTGAGATGTCTTTCTTCCCGGCCTTCTCTCTAGAGCAGTTGCCCTAAGAAACCATTAATAGCTCTTTGAGCTGTCTGCCTGTCTGCCTGTCAACAGCCCAGAGAAGAGAGAAGAATGGGAACAGAGCTGGTTTCCTGGCTTCTTCTAGAACCTTACTCCTAAGCACTACATCGATTTAGTCACTTAAAAGCCATGTAATCTTAGGCAAGCCTCATAACTTGTCATACTGCTGGTTCCTTCCTTGATACTTCATCTAAAGCAGTTACAGGAATGCAGATGTTGCTAATAAATCCTGGATATTATACCTTTCCCAAAGACATTTGGATATTGTTAGGGAGCTAGACAAATAGGTCTTCTAAAGCTAGGAGAAGAAATCTTCTAGAGGTAGATTTTTAGGCATTTTGTCAGATAGGAAGAAGCTTGTTTGGAAATGAATGGACTAACAGCAAGGGGCCCCAAGTTCCCATAAATCAGTACCTCATAGTCTGTTTTATCTGTCTGTCCTTCTCCTAGGCATTTGTGTGAACTTTGGTTTCCCAGATTCGGCTCTAGAAAGGGACATTCGGGTGGACTAGAGTGTCAGACAAGGACATGGAAACCCAATTAGTACTCACACTTCAGAAAAGGCCATCTGGAGGCTTAATCTTGTGTCTTAAAAATTTGGCAGCTTTCTTTCTAGAAAAACTGCATTTGGTGATGTTTATAGAATTCATCCAGTGCAGCTTGAGTTTTATGGAGCTCTAAACATTTAAGCAGTATTTGGGAGAATGACAGGCTTAAAATGTTTTTGAGTAAACTTGAAGCAATAGTTCTCTTTCCATTCCCAAATCCTAAGGAAGAGTTTTCATATCTCCTAAGGAAGGAGATATGAACTGAACAAACAAAGTAAGACCCCTGGCTTTGTGGATAAAATCCAAGATTAGTTAAATGGCCCATTTAAATTATTTACTACAACTTACATAACTAAATTTTTATGTATGGCACCTATGACCTTCATTGGTTTATGTCTCAGCAAGATAAGCTGTTAGAAAAAATAACTCAGTGTGGACTGAATGTTCTTAAGAATTCAGAATTGCAAAGAAGCAAAAGGGTCTTTGCTTTGAGGACAAAGGGTTAATGAGAGATTTTTCTGTGTTTTCTTAACAGTCTTAAAAGTCAAACTGTATGGTATTTTCCAGAGCCCCCTGGTCACATAGGGGTCAGTCTGAAAAGCCGTGGTTAGGTCCATCTTGGAAAATAGAAATCCCATAAGCAGGACCAGAGAGTTGGAGCTGGAATAAGAGAAAATGAAAGAAAATAAGTTTGAATGTAACACTGAGTTTTACTCTTCGTCACTCTGAAACATCTATAGTTATGCAGAACTCTGAATTCTTGAAAATCCTTAGACATTAAAAAAGTACGTTTGCTAAATATCACTTGAAGCATGAAAGAAAGGAGTTCCATAAACTCTTCAGTCTTCTACTCTACAGCCTACCCTAAAATCTTTGATGTTTTTTGGTTATCATAATCATATCCTGATTGTGTCCAGGCCAACAGAGCTGAAAATGTGTTCCCCTGTAAAGCATGGACAAAGTACTTGGCTTCCTGAGAACTCTGTGTGTGTTGGGGGTGGAGGGAGGAGTAGCATCTGGGGAACATTGCCTACGTAGGCAGGAAATATTGAGTGTGGTGGGGGAGCTGCAAAGACATTAAGGCTAGTTGTGAGCTTCTTAGAAATATCTTTAATGCTATTAGTGACAGGAGACCACCAAGCCATCACTTACAGAGGCAGTCTTGGGTTGGGAAACCAGCTCCCTTTCACCTATATCCAGCTGCTTCTGCTTCTAACCATAGATACTATGGCCCCTCACCTCCACATAGCTGTAGCTGGATGGTAAGGATTGTAAGGAGCTGGCCCTGTGGAAGACTGGAGATACTGACTTCCCTCTTCTTCTGTTACCTTAGTGACATTGGAAGTAGGGTCCAAAGTGGGGCATAGGGATTGTATAGATCTGAAACAAACACTTCCAATGGGGACAGCAGCAGCAACTGCAACACTCTGATGATATGGGAATTTTTTTCTTAAGAGCACAAATTGCTGTTGGTAAACTAACGTGTTATGTAAGCATCCAGCTTTCTACTAAGATGGCATAGAGCAATCGTACCAAAATATAAGACAAGAGGACCAATTTTAGTCCTTTGATTATTGTGGAGATAGAAAAGAGAACTGTTCACACCGGCTACTGATAAGAAAGAGTGCCATCTAGAGGCTCTGCTTAGAACTCCACGTCAGGCTCAATCATCCTTCAATGTGACCTTGAGCTGCCGTATTCTCTCATTGCGGTGCTTGTGATAGTAAGGGGAAGGGAGCAGAGGGCATAGCCACATGGTAATGGAGTCAGGTATTATGAGGACTAAATTGTGTTGACATAGAGTGAAGGCTCAGACCTTATTAATTCCTAAATTATGCTCTTTGTCTTTCCAGGGATGCTTCTAGTCTTTTGAGAGCTTTCATACCCTAGTGGTTTGCTTCTAGGCGTTAGACCTTTAAGTTTATTTTTCTTTAATAGAATTAAAGTGCATAGAAATCATATTTATTCTTTTCTGTTTTGTTAGGAAAAGTAAATTGTTGAGATGATACATGTCATTAAAAAAAAAAAAAAAAAAAAAAAAGCCCTACAGGGAGAAATAGTGAAAATGAAAAGCAAAATGGAAGGGAGGTCTAAAACCATCTCTAATTTTGTCAACACACCTAATCGGATTAATTTATAGGCCATGTTCCCAAGGATTAGTTTCTTTTTCCCCATCTTGAATCATCCTATTCAATAGTATCAAACGAATGATGTTCTGATGTTCACTCTTCAATTTTTAAACCCACAGTAAAAAGAGGTTTGAACTCAACACATCACCATTATCATGCTACTGGCATGTCATTAGGATTTTCTTAGAAAATCTAAGGACATATTATTGGTAATGATTTCACCATCATCCCACTAATGTGATGGGTAAGAACACGTGAGAAAGTGACCAAGGTGAAAGTCACTCCCAAAAAACACAAATGAAGTTGGCAATAGACCTAAAAGTCTAGAATCTCTAAGAAACTACTTCTAAAATAAGTTGCTTCTTCTATAACAGAGAAAATAGGCATATACCTGTTTGAGTTTAATGTCTGTGGTATTGGATTTTTCTATTGCGACTTTCACATAAGTTTGGACAAACTCCTTTGTACTTTAGAAAAAGTCTGGCTCTTACAGTGGATATTTCTGGATTCTGCTATAATAGGTGTGCTACAGAGAAGAGATGCAAACTCCAAAATCTTCAGCAATAATATTTTTGGTAATTTGTTCAAGCAATCTACACCCCTTGAGATAATGATTAGAGTCGTATCAACTTACCAATAAAACATAAAAAAAATCGTTGTGTTGTTTGTCTCCAAACTTCAGTAGCCAGTTATAAAAGCTCAGAGTTTGTTTGCCTCATTTCTTCAGTTAATTAAAAAGATTTTTTTTAATAGCCTCAAGTGTAGTGTAATTTATAATAGGCCTTTCTCCCTCTGTTTCAATTACTATGTTTGCATGGTGTTGTTGGACCTCTGCCTTTTTACGGACTACTTATGCACAGTTTCCTGAGACCAGCTCTATAGCTGTTAATTAGAAAATAAAGAAGTTTTATGTATTTTAGTTACCTTCAGCTAGGAAAATGAGTGGAATCGCCTGATTGGGATTTATTTCCCCTACTCTTTTCCCCATTGAAAAGGAAAATCTTCCCTCCCAATAATGGTTTCCTTTTTCAAGTATGTCATGCATAAAAGATTAGGAAGACTAAAGTGAGCTGAAGTGAGAACCCAAATATAAGTTAACATTCTACTATCATTCTAGCTACTTCCTGGAGAAGGTAGAAACTTTGGGATTTTACAGTGTAAAGAACTGAGCTCTTGATATTTCCTATTCATTGAATAAATAAATGAATGAGCTTCTTTGCTTACTGATCAATATAATGAGGAGAACTAATAAAGTAATTCATGGCAGTGGAGGAAGAGAAAAGCAAGAAGCAAAACATTAATTGCAGAAATAGAGCATTTCAAATGATTGAAACACTGGGGTAAATCCTTTGGTGTCAGTTTTGCTCAAAAAATGTTAGACTGGTAAGTACAATCGGGAGAAATAGTGACTGCCATCGTTTGTGTCACTGGCTTTCCTGTTAATTTCAAGTTGAGAGGGAGCTGGGAAAAGCTTTCAGAGACAAGGATAATTGCACAGGCAGATGAAGATATAGGAATGCAACATTTCTAATATTTACTACTTTCCTCTTCATTCTGTCCTCTTACAAATGAAGGAGGAACTCAAAATGGCAGAAGAATTTGCTCCGAATCCTCACAGGATTATCCCAATATCCCAAAGCACTCTTATAAATAAGAAGGTTCATAAATCTTCAAGCAATAAATGCATCTGATTAGTTTTTCATTTAAAAAATTAGGATAATGTTGCCCAGCTTGCAAAATACTCCAAGGAGCAACTGAAAATATTACATTTTAATTTGATCACCACAATCTACGGATATTATTGTTTTCCATTTTAGAGATTAAAAATTACTCAGTAAGTGACAGATTTAAAGTCAAATCAACTTTGTCTACCTGCAAAAGCTTTTGACTCATGACTGAGATGACAAGTGGGAGTAAACCTGGAACAGTTTTATTTTCTTCTTCTTTGGGAAGGTCAAGTCAAGACTTTACCTTGACTGAGCTTTGCCAATTGACTCACACGCTTGAATCCATGAGAGTGAGTGGAGCTATTTGAGCTGCCCAGTTGGAGCGGGTGGTTTAAATTCCATCCACCAGGCAGATTTGCTCTTCAGCCACAGCCAGCTATAGATGGAAAGAGTTGCTTGTCTTCTTTCTCTTTCCTACAAATCTTCAGGTCACACATGTGCTCTGAGGCAGCCTTCACTTTCAAAGGCACTTTTTTTTTGGACTTTGAACAAGAAGAGAGCTTCCCTCTCCACAGTTATATGAATAAAGTTTTTATCTTCATGTTTCTATAATGCTTTATTCCATCACCATAGTACCAATATTTCATTGTTATCCTAACTCTATGGTTCTAACGTCAAAGAAAATATATCTGAAATCTGTCTGATGCCTAGATTTTAGGAAGATGCACTAAGAATTTCGGTCTATACCCATTATCTTAATAAATTCATAGGTTTCATGAGAAGACATTTTGGTGATAGAGTTTTTGTCTTGTTTTGGATTGCAACATTTTTTAATGTAAAGTTTAGGATCGGTTTGTCAATTTCTGCCAAAAAACAAAGTCCCCCTGGATTTTGACAAGGGTTTCCATGAATCTGTAGATCAACTTGGGAAATACTGTCTTCTTAGTAATAGTAAGTCTTTTAGTCCACAACACTAAATGTCTTCTCATTTATTTAGATATTCTTTTATTTCTTTTAGCAAAGGTTTGCTGTTTTCCATGTACAAGTCTTTTACTTTTGTTAATTTTATACCCAAGTATTATTTTAAATGCTATTGCTTTCTTAATTTCATTTTTGTATTGTTCATGGCTAGTGTATAAAGATACAATTTGGGGGGCACCTGGGTAGCTCAGTCAGTTAAGTGTCTGACTCTTGACTCTGGTTCAGGTCATGATCTCAGGGCCATGAGGTTGAGCCCCACGTTGGGCTCTGTACTCAGCGAGAAGTCGGCTTGCCTTTTTTCCCCTGCTCTCTGTCCCTCCCCTCACTCATTGGTGCATGTACTCCTCTCTCTTTCTCTCAAATAAATTAATTAATTTTTTTAAAAAGGAAATACAATTGTATTAGAAATACAATTCATAGAATTGACTAGAAATATAATTGATTTTTGTATCTTGAGTCAGGTTCAGTGGTTTGTAATTTTCTAGGAATTTGCCTGTTTCATTGAATTTCATTTGCAAATTTCATTTGAATTTGTTGGCATACAATTATTCATAGTATTTCCTGGATTTTGACAAGGGTTTCCATGAATCTGTAGATCAACCTTATTGAACTCCTATGTTAGTCCTAGTTGTTTTTATTTGTGTGGGTATGTACATGTGTACTCCTTAGGATTTCCTGTATATAAGACCATGTCATATATTGATAATGATAGTTTTACTTTTTTCTTTCCAATGTGGATGGCATTTCTTTCTTTTTTTTTTTTAAGATTTTATTTATTTATTCACGAGACACACACACAGAGAAAGAGAGAGAGAGAGAGAGAGTGAGGCAGAGACACAGGCAGAGGGAGGGAAGCAGGCAGAGGGAGAAGCAGGCTCCAAGTCCCAATGTGGGACTTGATACCAGGACCCCAGGATCATACCCTGGACCGAAGGGATGCTCAACCACTGAGCCACCCAGGTGTCCCTTTCTCTTGTCTTTTTAGAAGTTTGTGTATTGGTGTTATTTCTTCTTTAAACATTTGGTAGGGTTCACTAATAAAACCATCTGGAGAGTTTTTTTTGAGAAGATTTTTGATTATTAATTCAATCCCATTATTTGTAATAGTTGGTTTAGATTTACTGTCTCATCTTGAGTCAGGTTCAGTGGTTTGCAATTTTCTAGGAATTTGTCTGTTTCATTGAGGTGATCTAATTTGTTGGCATACAGTTATTCATAGTATTTCCTTTCGATTATTTTTATTTCCAAAAGATCAGTAGTGACTTACATTCCTCATGTTTATAATTTGATCCTTCTCTTTTTTTTCTTGGTCATCTTAATCTATACTGATTTTATAATCCAAGACAAGGTGTTAATCAGCAGTTTGAAAACATGACCTTGGGCACATTAAGTAACTTGCCTGGACCTCTGTTTTTTCTCTGTAACTTGAGGGCCTCATAAGGCCCTTTTAAGTTCTAACATTTTAAAATTCTATGAGATTTCATTCGAGAGGATTGTGGGTTTCTTGTTACATTTTTTCCCGAATGGATTCCAATTTAGGTAAATGGTACATCTAAAACAGTGATTCCCATAATATAATTTCCTGTCAGTAACATCAGCATCCACTTGGGAATTTGTTAGAAATCCTAATTCCTAGATGTACTAAATCAGAAACTCTGGGTGGAGCTCAAAAATTTGTGTTTTTTACAAGTCCTCCTTGTGATTCCCATATATGCTAATGCTCAAGAACCATAGATCTAGAACAGCTGTCTTTTCTGAAACAGACTCCCTCTATCTCTGGTCTTCTGATTTGAATGTCTTTGTTTATACAATTCTTCCACCCATCCTCCCCAACCCCCATTTTTTTTTTCATGGGGAAAATCAGACCAGGATATACTAATAGCAGGGCATTTCAGATCAATTGAAAAGTCACTCCAGTCATTCTTAGTGTAATGTGTACAGAGGTTCTGCAGAGAAACACCAAGGTGTTGAGGAGGGAACAAGTCCAATTTAAAGATTTTACTTATTTATTCATGAGAGACACACAGAGAGAGGCAGAGACACAAGCAGAGGGAGAAGTAAGCTCCCTACTGGGAGCCTGATGTGGGGACTCAATCCTAGGACCCTGGGATCACCCCCTGAGCTGAAGGCAGACACTCAACCACTGAGCCACCTAGGCATCTCAAACAAGTCCAGATTAGAGAAGAATTTTTGTGTCCTTTAGTAGAAAAGACCACAGTTGCTGTCTCTCCCAGTACTTGCTCATGCCTTATGCCCCCTGACAGATGCCCTGGAATTCCTGGCTGTTTGGTTGTTGTTTCTCACAGGTACATTATGTAAAAATTGTTGCTTTGTTGTTTTTATAACAATTTTCTTTTTTTGCCATCTTGTGTCTTACCAACATAGATATCCCATTTTTGGCGTCAAAAAAAAAAAAAAAAGCCCCTTCAGATGTCTATTATGTAAGCAGCAGTCCTCTGGACTACCACACACTTATGGTAGATTTCTGTAAAGTGAGGTTTCACTAAGACGTGTTTATATCTCTCTGTAAGTTTATCCCCTTTTTGCTTCTTTGCTTGACGTTATATAGAATGTAAGTGAAAGTTTTATATTGAACAATCTTAAAGAGCTAAAGGAAATGGATGATAGTTAGCTTGCAACTCTTTCTTTTTCCAAAAAAGCAGAATCTTATTGTAATCTGTGAATTTAGTCATTTTGATTTGCTGAAAGCTATTTTTCTGTTTCCACAGCTGTATGAGATTATTGTATAGTTGAAAAGTCAAGGAACCTAGATTCTAATCTGAAAATTAGAAAATGGTAAATCGACCACGTGTTAACTTGCACTCTTGCACAAATTACAAATCGTCTCTGACTCTCAGTTTCTTTATCTGCAAAATATAGATAATGCCTTCTCAAACACACAGCATTGCTAGTGGAATTTAATTAGCTAGTTCAACACATATAGCTCCTCTTATATGCTTAGCAATTGGAATAAAGCAAAGTAGGGGAGATCCCTATCCTATCAGGGCATATATTCCTACTAGCAGTAGACAGGGGAAAAAAAAAAAAAACCAAGTAAAAAAAAATGGTTAGAATTCAGGGGGACGGAATGGTAAGCAGCAATTTTTGGAGTAATCAAGGAACAGAAAGGGGGCCAGAGTACCTGAAGGGGAGTTTAAAGGGGAAGAGTAGCAGAAATGAGGTCAAAGAAGTGACATGTGTTGGGAAAGAGGCCATGCTGGGTTTTAAGGCCATTGTCAGGGCTTTGACTTTTACTCTGAGAGATTTGAGAGGCATCACAGAGTTTTGAACAGAGGAGTGACATGATCCGATTCATGTTTAAAACAATCAGTCTGATTTCTTGAGGTATAGGGGCAGAAGGAAGAGAGCAGTCAGAAGGATGATGTTGGTTTTCTGCAGAAATGTAGTCCAGGAGGTGGTGAAAAGTTGTCAGATTCTGGATATAATTTTGAAGGTAGATCCAACAGGTGTTGCTGATGGATTGGATGTATAATTTGAGAGAAAGACAGGAGTCAAGGATGACACCAGGACATGTGAAGTGAGGGACTGGAAGGCTATAGTTGTCTCCTCATTTCTGCCTTCTCCTCTAATTTCCACAACTTACAGCAGAGATCTGAAGATGTCTTCTTTAAAATGACAACATCTGTCACTTGCTTCAGGCCACCCTCCACCATCCAGAGTTTGTATCTCACAATGCTATTCTTAAAAGCTTCACTTTACTTAGGCAACTAAGTAAGTTTGGGAAATGCTACATTTTGTATCTCCTTCAGAGGCTTACCATAAAAGGCTCTGAGAGCTGAAAAAAAAAAAAAAGAGAGAGAGAGAGAGAGAGAGAGAGAGAGACACTGTTTTTACTTTGATTTAGTATGGCTTTCCTTTATTTGACTTCGAAAATATCTTTGTTTAACTTATCTTCTATTTACCTTCCAATGAACATACCAAGATACATGTTAGGAAGTGCTGAACAAGACCACCTGTACGCCAAGGATGTCCTCCAAACCTCTTACTAACTGTTGCCACATGAATTTTCCACAAACATACTTTTGCCATATCATTCCCTTCTCAGAAGTCACATGGGGATCCTCTTGTTGATAAGATTAACTCCAAACTCTTCAATCTCACCTTCAACTTTGTCCACAGTCCAGCCTCAACCTTCCAAGTGCAATCCACATGCACTCCGCATGCCCAGGGTTCTCAGTGGCCTCCAGCTCTACTGCATAGATACTGGTCCTTTCTCTAGTAAACCTTGGTGGGCCATCCCATAGCTTCACCACTTAAAAAATTCTACTTGTCATACATTGCCCAGCAGAGGGCTATTTTTTCTCGACAGTTGCCTGTGATCCCACAAGCTGTGCAAAATCTTAACAGATTCTACACACACGCTGAACAGGTTATTCATATGGCCCTTAACATATATTACCATGCGTTAATATTAACGCTTAAAATGTGTGTGTGTGTGTGTGTGTGTGTTTAAGATTATTTATTTATTTATTCATTCATGAGAGACACAGATGGAGAGAGAGGCAGAAACACAGGCAGAGGGAGCTCTATTCCCGGTCTCCAGGATCACGCCCTGGGCTGAAGGTGGCGCTAAACAGCTGAGCCACCCAGGCTGCCCTTATCTCAAAATATAATGCCTTAAGAGCAAGAGTTATCTCTTGATTGTCTTCCTGGCCAACATGACACCTAACCTTGTAACTTGTTTCCTATGTTTATAGGCATGTTTATAAATATTTACTGAATGCAAGTGAGCTCAAGTGCTTTGTAAAACTATAGTACTTTGTAGAACTTTAAAAAAGTATTTTAAAAAAATGGGATTTACTACTTTCCAGTTTTATTGGACTTTGTATTGGTCCTCATCCTGCCTCATATTCTTCCGTTCGTAATGATGGTGGTTTTGCATGTATTCTGGTGGATGCACACTTCATACAGCATGCAGTGCCATGACTAGAGCAGGCTCAGGTGTGAGGGATGCCAGGGCCTCAGCAACTTCATGTGGTAGAAAAGAAGAAAAATTGGAAGCAGGAAAGAACAGATTGTTGGGGAAATTGGAAGCAATTGTAAGCCTGGTCTTCATGGGAGAGGCAGCCAGTATTGAGTGTGTATGGTGTCCATGAGCCTTGCAAATGTCGGCTTGCTTCTAGCTATCATGCACGTGAGGGAGGTGTATTGCTGGAGGGGCAGCATCGATGAGTGTTTCTTGAGATCAGTCAGGTTTTCCACCGAGCAGAGCAATGCACGAGCCAGGACCAAGGGATGTAGGGAAGAGAATTCGGCTTCCTTAGGAAGGGTTTGCAGGTCTTAGACAAGGCATCCCAGATAAGGAGGCCAGTCAACTGTGCTAATAAGGGTCTGGATGCCGGACAGAACCCCTGGATGCACCAACAGCCATCAGTCATAGGTAGAGTCAGAGACTGGCTAGGTGTGCCCAGAGTTTATCGCAGGGAGCAATTCATTTCTGGGCCTTTGGAGGCACCTAGGCAAGTGTGGCACTTACTGTTACTTCTTTAAGACTCTGTTTTCTCTTCCGTAAGTTAGGGAGCCTAATGCCTACCTTGGAGTATTGCTGAGACATTTAAGTGAGATAATGTACACAATGCGCTTTGTTTAGTACTAGGCACATAGTGGGTCCTCAGGAAATGTTTCTATTCATTCCATATGTCTGCTGATGGGGCACTAAAGCTCCTGCTGTGATCAGTATCAGCTTGGAAAATGGGTTAGACTGAGCCTCTAGGCAGATCTGTCAGTATGAACAAGGTCTGTCCAACCCTGGGGACCATTAGGACAGACAGGTAAGATAGTTAGCTGGATATCAAGCCCTAGGCTCAGCACGATCCCCAGATCCTTTGGGATTAAGCAAATGAAAATAAGCCCAAAGAACAGCCGGAACCGAGTAATAATAAATGATACAAATAACAAGCATTTTAGCGCAAACTAAGTGACAGCTGCCACACTCAGCCCTTTACTTTCCCCAGCAAATTTACAGGCTAAGTACTGTCAGAACCCTGTTTCTTCCTGTGAAACTGAGGTGTCCAAAGGCTAGATTATGCAGCTCAGACGCAGCAGAGCTTGGATTCAGATAAGGAAGGAGAATTCCCTGACGATTTGGGATTTTGGACATGAGAATGAATGACCAGAACAGGTGGTTAAGATTTTAGAGTCAGAAAAGATATGTGGAGCTGAAGCACCACCACCCTGCCTAAAGATGGAAGAATGGATCAAATCAATGAGTTTAAGCCAATCTTTAAGTGAGGTGAGACTCTGGCCAAAAATCACCCAGATCTCTCTCTGTCTCTCTTTTTCACCAACGCCATTTCTCAAGACTTGCCCCCGGAGGCTGTGACTCAGAAAGTCTGGTGGTCCCAGGGATTGGGGTTTTCAAAATCTTCAAGGAAGCAGCTGCACTTGGGAGCCTCTCAGCCAGATCGCTTTTCAAGTTAGCTTCCAGGTTCCCGGCTCAATTACACTGCCTTCTCATTTTGCAATTTAGAAAAGTAGGCTGTGCAGTGTTCAGACCGGAATGCTGATTTCTTTCAGCCCTGTTACCTTTAAGATTCAGAGCCTGCACAGTGCATTCTAGCACTTTCCATGGAGGTATTGCTGAGGATCACATAGGCAGCAAGGCCACTGGCTGACCACTGGATGGCATCCCTGTTCTTCCTTTTCTTGCAGGATTCCTGTTTAGCATTCACAACTCTCCTTAGAGTGCTCCTTGCGGCCTCTTGCCAGGGTCTGTCCTTTGGACAATGCGACAATGCAGTACTGTGACCGATGCCCACCAATCTCCTGGACCAGGGGGGCTAGGATGTGGGACCCAGACAGACTCTGGGTGAATGGACAGAGTCCAAGGTGAAGACAGGTTTTTCATTTTATCAGAGCAGCTTCCCCTACTTCATCCTAGGATGTGTTTACAGATCATGCTTTTAGTGACAGAGAATGAGAATGTTAAGGAAGTCCAGGGGTGATCAGATAAATATTTCAGTGCTGAAAATCCCCTAACCTATCATGCAGGTTAGTGGGAATATAAAATTTGTTTATACCCAATTTTAGAAGCAGTTGTGTTCAGTGAACAGGTTGTTTGTTTGTTTGTTTGTTTACTGCCCTCTGGTGGAAATACACTACAAATTTAATTTTCTTGAGATATCGGAGATATAGAGGAGCAAAGAGTCCAGGGGTATTTCTAAGATGCACAGAGTCCTATAAGGTCAAACAAGTTTCTTATTTGGAAAGGTACTTTGAGAAGGTCGGTTGCTTTGCCTAGACAAACAAAGCAAAATCGGTCATTTGGCTTAAACTTTTACACCATTCTTAAGAACGGAAGTCACATAAGAGCTTGGTTTAGAGGAATTGGACAGTGAAACGTGTTGGAACCATGTTTTCTTTCCTATTTTTTTAAAAATATGTGCTTGGTAAAAATGTAGGCTTTAAAAATTATTTTGTGTTTCTGATCTTTGTTTTTTCCCTAGTCTTTTCATTTTTTTAATTAAATTTTTAGCTTTCTTACAAAGTCCAAGGTTTCTTTACCTGGGCAGTAGAAGATACTGTAGTCATATCTACAAGATATGCTAGAAGATACTGTAGTCATACTGGTCTTTCTTTGAGCTTGTCTTGCTGACAGGCTATGGTTCTTACTAGAGTCTTGTTAATGCACTCAGAGGAAGGCCAAACCTGATTCCTGGAATTGAACCTCAGGCTTGCCATGGAGACACATGGCTAAATCCTGGATTTAGAGGAAATCCCAGCTCTGGGGACTGTATGGTATTTGGTGGGAACAGATTGAACTGGACGGCTCCCAAATCTGCTGTCTATGTAGCATTTTATGGTCTGCAATTTCTTTGGTTGGGGTTTTCAGCTCCAGAATAGCAACAGAGAGAACACCTAGCAACCGAGGGGAAATATTTAATCCCTCATCTTTTCCCTCCCTTAAAATAAAACATTAAATTCCCTTGCTTTGTCTCTCCTCTC
The DNA here is from genome assembly GCF_048418805.1 of Vulpes vulpes. Classification (NCBI taxonomy): domain Eukaryota; kingdom Metazoa; phylum Chordata; class Mammalia; order Carnivora; family Canidae; genus Vulpes; species Vulpes vulpes. The sequence continues at coordinate 66,360,326 of NC_132785.1, forward strand.
TCTCTCTTTCAGTACCTGGAAGGTTTACTTATCACTTTAGAGTGCACACGCATGCATGCGATAACAACGGATCTTATGTACTGTCCCTTTAAAAAAATTGAATCCACAACCCCTTTGCAATTCCCAGCACAATCAAATAGCAATCCAACTCATCCTATAGAGATCCCAGAGGGCAAAGAGCCATCGCCTGTTTGTGTGTGTATTTCCCTGCTGTATATTGTAAGCTCCTTGAAGCTGGAAATGGTCTCATTTCATCTTTGTGAGAGAGCTAGCCCACCTTGTATAAAGTTTAGAGATGGCCACTTGGATTGTGTCTCTGTGGTGTCTTATAGATGTGCCACTTTAGTTGTGGTGGTGGGATAACTTAGGAAAGCCGAACGCTTTTCTTGTCATAACGTGTGTCATCTAAATATCATTTATTTGAAGTCTTAGAAACTAGGATATCAATTAAATCGAAGGCTTCTTGGGGTTCTCATGCTGTGCAGGGGGTAAGAGGGAAGACCCATGTAAGATGATGACAAAGAGGCCATGCATGCTGGCTCTGAGCCCACACCGCTTGAATTCTCACCACGCTTCTGCAAGGTGAGTACACCAGAACAGGTATTCCTTTGTGGTGGTACTTGGGAAGCATAGGCTAGGAAAGAGCAAATCTATCTTGCATATAGAAGGACAGCTACCCCCTCAGATGCCCATGGGTGTCACTTACTTAGAGAATCTGCTGGGATCCAGTTCCTCCAATTGATTGGCCTTAATATCTTGGACTAGGAATCCACTGAGAGGAGATCTGAAGCTGACTCTGGTTAACCAGATTCAGGTACCCCTATTGCACAGGAACACACAATGCCAAATGCAATGATCCTTTGTTTTCACCTGCCCCATCTATTATCTTCTTCAAAGTGAGCTACGTGGTAAGTCTGTGCAAGCAAGCTATGGTGTGGTGAGTCTGAAATGGGATCCAGAGTGAGCTTGAGGATGTCAAAATTTTAAGGAGGCTCTGGGTGCTTTCATCTGGCATGCAATGGATCTAGCCAAACTCTTTCTTTCTCTCAGACAGTGCTTGGATGAGAGCGACCACTGTCCCTGTGACTCTCTTTTTAATTTCTTTTATACTTAAAAACCACCTGCTGTTCACATGATCTTTCTCCAAACATGCTTTAATGGAGTTGCTTAGATTTGTGCTTAATTAAATCACAATCTCATTTCAGACTCACTTCACCTCCTTGAGAATCTCCCCAGTCGCCTTAGTTGGAGTTTTGGACACTTCCGATTCACCCCACACACTGAGCCAATTTCTGAGTCTGTTCCCATTGATGGTTGATCCATTACCATGATACTGGTGATTTTGCTACCTTCAACTTTCAGCAGCAGCCCTATTTTAAAGTTTTGGAAGAAACTCATGGTATTCTCCATGAATAAACAATAGTATTGCCATTCTATACTTGTGTGTTCTTGTGAAAAGGTAATGGCCCCTTTAAAAGAGAACAATCTGTATTCAGAGCAGGTTAATCCTGCTATGTTCTAGAAACCTGGCAGGATCATTAATAAGGGAGCCAGTTATGTGTAGATTTAAATTAATCAGCAAGCATCCAGCAGCTAGAAACCTAAGGGGAGGGGAGACTCTTTCCCCTTGAAAAGAGAAAATATACTCCCCTCTCATTGGGAAAACACATACACATACAAGACACACACACAGAGTCATGGAGAAACAGACATATGGTATGGCCTTAATCTTTTCTCTCTTGTGGTTTCTGTCAAGCTGTGTAGGAAGAAGTTTAAATCTCTGAAAGATGAGCTGTACCCCCAGGAGAATGGTTTCAGATTCTAAAGGATGGAGAGACTGAGGTGGATTATATCCACCATCGTGAAGGAGCTGTGTGGACTTCAGGCTGACAGCATGGGGAGCCCCATTCAAAGGTCCATATCAAATTAGGTGAGAGCAGAGTTGCTGAGGTGGGAGAGAGAGAGAATGGGGCTGAAGGGAAGTGGGGGTCCCCTATCACCAGTACGACTGGCTGGGCCCTTCCTGGGAGTGCCGCTTGATGACAGCGAAGATTAATTCTAACTCACCAGTTTTGTTTGCTCTCTTAGTTAAGGCCAATGGAAACCAGGAGCAATGAAAAACTATGGGAGTTGGACACTCAAGAAAGTTCTTTAGGGCCTTAGATGTTTGAATAAGTTCCATATATGCCAAAAAAGATTCAGCAAAAATTAGAAAGCTGTTTATTCTGAACTAAGCCATGATCAATTGAGGTTTGCTGAGATACCTGGTTTACCTCTCTGCATTGTTATAGACTGGGGTTCTATAACCTTAGTACTCCTTGATAGTAATGCTTAGTTGTTAACATTAATTATTCCTTTTTTTATTTTAAAGGCTTAAGTTAGTTGAAAAGCATGTTAATAGCCTGTTTAGTTTTAGTTATTTGGTATTTATGGACAAATTACCTATATGAATCATGAGGACATTGCATGGTGGATAAAACTGAGCAGGGAGCCAGAGGACCCCCATTTTACCTCACCTCTGCTCCTTACAAGAAAGATCACCCGGGACAAATCTTTTACCTCTCTGGGCCTCCGTTTCTCATGTATAAACATGGGATAAGGGAAAAAAAAATCTACCTTGCCTGGACCACATGGTTATTGTGATAGTTAAATAAAATACAGTTAAATCAATTTAGAAGTGCTTAGGAAATTAGAAATTACTGCAAAACATGCAGTTTCTGTATTTTGGAAAAGTACATTTGAAAAAGCAATAGATTCACAGCTCTATTACCATGTCTGTGGTCTTGCTGCATCACTTCCAAGGACCTTGGTTCCTTTGTCTATTAAATAAAATGAGAGGACATGTCAGCCATTCAGTGAACTCCAGTTATGAGGCAGGTGCAGGGCTAGCTGGAAGGTTTCCAGGTGCTCCATTGTATCCCCTGACTTGGGCTAACCTGGGAGAAGACACTGGTCCCTTGGCTCCCTTGAGTAGCTCATCTTTCTCTGATTTAGTTAGTCTGCTGAAGAAACTTTTCTTTATTGAAAGGGTACTACAATTAAACAGAAAAATAATGTTTGGAAGTCTTTGGATTGGGTCATTTACAATTTCCTTGCAGAAGTCCACAATTACATTTCTATGATCGTTTTTGCTGTTGTTCCTATTAAGATTATAGGAGGAGTGCCACCCCCACTGGTGGGAGCACAAAGAGCAGGCATAGAACTCAGAGAAGATGTCAGCTCCTGAAATACAGGCTAACTTTGCAAATCCAGATGAGTGCAGTGGTGGAAAACACACTGAGCTTTTCTTTAGGTCAGGCCAACTGACTAGAGATGGGGGGCCGGTACTTGCATAAGAAAGTGTATATGAGTCAGCAGGCCCTGGTCTTTTGGTGGCATCATTACATTAAAGGAAATTGTGTTTCATTCAGGAGCTTCCTTCTTGAGCTGGTACCAACACTCATTCTCTAAGGGGTGCTCCTTTCCTTGATTCTGTAGGATGCCAGTCTCCCAGTGTTCTACCTTAAAGGCAACAATGTTTCTTCTCAACAATTTTTATGAAAGATACTGACTTTACTTAGGTTTGTACATCTTGTAAAATTGAGAACAGCTGAGTGAGAATTATTCAAGAAATTTCCAACCTTTTCTTTTTTGAAAGGAATTTATCCCCGTGTGATGTATCTCATGGTTTTTCCTAAAAGACTCCACAAATAAATGACAAGTCTGATGGTAGGAGCAAATAGAAATGTGACAAGAGGGTTATTTATATCTGGTCTTATGTAATATATGTAATTAATCTCATGCAAACATTTTTACCCAAGAATGTTTAGTTGGACTAAGATAAAGGCCTCAGGTTTATAGGGCCAAACAAGAGAAAATGTATGTGTGTATATGTGTATATATGTGCATGCATCTATCATTTATCTTGGATCCTTGGATCCAAACCATTTATCTTGTACCTTGGATCGATCAGTTAAGTGATCCATTATAGATGGGTATAGCTTGGGTTAAAATAGTGGCAAATAAGAATTGAAATCAATCTTCCTTCCTTCCTTCCCTCATCTCTCTCATCTATCTATCATCTATCTATCTATCTATCTATCTATCTATCTATCTATCATCTATCATCTATCTATCTATCATCTATCTACTTACCTATCTACCTACCTAAGGAGAAGGTAAAACAGTGTAAGTTTAGAGAGTAAGATTGAACATGTTATTATTAATTGTGGCCATATATCCCCAAACTATCACTGCCATTTGAGGTAGCATTAACCCTTTCATTACGAATGAGTTAATATATTGACTTGGAATTTACTTTTAGGGCACCTCACTGAATTAAATGGCTTAGAACTGATTTAAAAGATTATTCAGAGCCTTCAAAAATTATTCAAGAAATTTCCAACCTTTTCTTTTTTGAAAGGAGTGTGATGTATCTCGTGATTTTTCCTGCAGATTATACTTCTCCATCCCATTTACTGCTTCTGGTCCCTTAATTCCAGTCTCCTCTGGCTATGGGACACAAACATGACAAGCTTGATGCTAATGCTATTGGGGAATGGCTCAGACACTGTCTTAATCTGAACCACAATGTATGTAAAAACTATAAACATTTAAAAATAGATATGATATTTTCTCTAACATTATTCAGGATCATGTAACCTTTTTGTACTATATTGAAGATCTTTAATACAGTTTTTGTACAAAAGGATGTTAAACACATGGATGAAAATAATGGCAAAACGGGAGTGGAAATTTTCTTATTAATATTGCATTCTTATCTCTTCCCTCCAGTCCAACACAACCCATACGGCTGACATGGTTGTTATTTTAAATTGCTTCTTAGTGGCTCTTGCTCTAAGACTTGCAATATCTTTTAAAAATCTTAATGAGGGGGATTACAAACCTTCTTGGCAAAGATAAACAACATAAATGTTTCGATTAAAATGGATAAACTGAAATGGGATTTGAAGCTGGGATAACAGCAGCCAGCAGGACAGAGATCTATTTTTTCTTGAAGACAAACTTGTACCATTTCAACATGGGGTCTGGAAGTCTGGCCCTAAACTCTTAGAGGAAGTCAGCTAATTTCATTGCACGGAGGAGGTGAGAGGCATATCTATCCCTTTAAGAAAAACATATGTGTTCTGAGTGTGATGACATTTTACATTAACAGTTTGTTGTTTCTTGTGTTGCTGAAGTTTTGAGATTTATTTACTTATTTATTTAAAGATTTTATTTATTTACTCATGAGAGACACACACACATAGAGGCAGAGATACAGGCAGAGGGAGAAGCAGGCTCCACACAGGGAGCCTGATGCAGGATTCGATCCCGGTACCCCAGGACCACACCATGGGCTGAAGGCAGGAGCTAAACCGCTGAGCCACCCAGGAATCCCCAAGATTTGCTGAAGTTTTGAGATTTAATGCACTACTCTATATCCAGTACTTGAAAAACATATAAAGAAAGGTGATTAATGTTAGTCATTTCTTATTTTCCTGTTGATTTTTTAAAAAATGATTTTGAGCTACAAAGTACGAAAAACAGGGTAGGCACAATGAAAGATCTGAATGGAACCAGTGTTTGGCTTAATGTGTGTATACAAGCACATACACATATGTAGGAATAGTTTAGTAAAATAGAATCACGTTTACATGCTGTTTTATAATGTGATTTTATCATTGTTTTATGGAATCTTTATGTATTAGTAAACAGAGTACTATATCAGCTTTCCCTGTTACATAGGGGGTACTCAATGAATATTTTTTGAGTAAATTTTTAGTGGCTGTAAAAGGCGGAACATATATCTCAGTGGGCTGCATGATTTAGGCATTGTTATACCTTAAAATAAAAGCAAGAATAGGGGTGGAATATGTGACCTCCAGTCACATATATGTGACCTCCAGTATTCTAGAAAACAGTGATTCCTTCCACATCTTCATATATATATGTGAATATATATCATCCTCATATATATGATATATATAATCTTTGAAGCATCTGTCAACATTCCCTTGTGTTGAAATTACTTGGGATATATTTTCTTCTATAAATCTTGTGGTTAGAGTGTCAGAGGGACATATGAAGATCCAAGATAGGTTTCTAATGGTATTTGTGGCAACTAGTCAATCAATAAATCACATGTATACAATCAAATCACATGTGTACAATCAATAAATCGCATGTATACAATCAATAAATCACATGTATACAGCCATCTTATTCTGTACTTATTAAGTATTGAAGGGGACCTGGAAGTGATAAAAACGTGCTTGGAACTCTCTTGGTTGATCTGTTTGTGGTCATCAATGAGACCCATTCTTCAGGGCTTAGTGCAAATCATATGCATGGATCCCATTGATTCTATTTCTTCTTCTTGAACTTCAGTCTAACAATTTTGTTCATATACTTCTCCTCAATGACTTGATGGCATGGCTCCTGCCTCATCAACCTCATGCAATCTATGCTTCAAACTCACAGATCTATGTATAGTCTTCTGAAACATGATGTTTTCTCTTAAGTATTTTCCTAACCTCCTTCTATTCTTGGTAAACTCTCAGTTATGTTTAGTTATGTTTCAAAGGTTGGCTCAAATGTCATCTCATCTGGAAAGCCTTCTCAGGACTTCCCTAGGCAAAATTATTCATTCCCACATTGGTGCTTCCATAATACTGGTATATGCCTTTCTATATATATTTTTAAGATGTTACTTACTTTTTATTTTTATTTGAGAGAAAGAGAGAAAGAAAGAACTATTGGGAGAGGAGGAGAGGGAGAGAGAGAGAATATTAAACAGACTCCCTACTGAATGTGGAGCTGGACATGGGCCTCAGTCCCAGGACCCTGAGATCATGATCTGATTCAACTGAAATCAAGTTGAATGCTTTAATGGACTGAGCCGCTCAGGCTCCCCATACCTCTATTTTTTTAATACTTATCAAAGTGCTGTGGTTATTATTTGTTCATGTTCATCTCCCTAGCTAGATTCATCTATCTATATCATCAAACATCATTCCAGACAAATAGGAAACATTTGGTATAACTGTTATATGCCTGGGTCTCCATGAAGAACCAAGCGCTTATCTTCAGCTGGCATCAGCTTTGAGGACAAATTCTACAGTTATGAAATCTTCAGAAAACAAATCTAACTTCAGAGAGCATTAGTAGTTGTCTAAATTTTATTTAAGATTTTGGGGGACAAAGAGAACTAAGGCTTTACCTTAAACAGCAAGTCACTAATAACTTGATTAAAAACTTGATTTTTCTTCTTATTCCTTTTTGTCTTCTGCATCCTCCAAGCAGAGGGGCACATCAGAATCTTCATGTGGGTACATAATGGGATTGGCAGCTGGTGCATATAGGTTGCATATCAAATGAGCACAGATATTAAAGGCTTAAACTGTTTATAAATGGCCACACGTATAATAGGGTGTTTCATGACATTATAGTGCTTCACTCATGGGCTTTCCTTTATTAGTAGTGCAGGGTCTCCCATTTCTCCTGAATAATCTCAACTCATTCTTCAAGTTCTCCATGAATCTTATCTAAAAATTGCCAGTGCTCCCTCTGTGTGCACTATGTATAATGGAGTCTTAGTGGGATTGTCCCACAGAAAAAGAGGGAAGCATGAGCAAAATATTAGCATGACAATAAGCATGTTTTATGCTACAAACTAGAAAGGAAACATGCAGGAAAGTGAGGTGCAAATATTGACATGCTTGGCTTCACAGTCCTGCTGGTTTGTGAGCTTCTCAAACGTGAAAAATACTTTATGTATTTTTGCCTGGTATATAGTAACTGCTTAATAAATATGTGTTGAAATGAGCTACAGTCTATCCTAAGGAGAACATAAACACTTTTCAGGGATCCTGGCCTTCATGACTCTTAATTCCTAGCACTTTATGTACTGGCTACAGGTTCATTATTCAACAAATGCTTTTAGATAGATTTTACAATTTCTCTCTCTCTCTCTCTCTCTCTCTCTCTCTTTCTACCCAAAATTGCAAATCTTATTGATAGAGATAAATCTCTAAATTGAGTTTCATAAACCAAAGTTTGTTTGACTAATTCACAAGTATTTAATTGTGATGGGTTAATTAAAAAAATTTTAATGGCAATCCTGGCCTTAGTTGGACCAATTCAAACTTGCTATTGGGACTAAATCCACTTTGACTCGATCTATTTTTAGCTTATTTTGTGAGGACTTGTTGGTGATCAGGATATTCAGTTTGGTGCACTTAGAAAAGTTTGCCATTGTGTAAACAAATAGGAAAGCTGTTCATTCTGTATGGCTGTGGAAAAATCCTTTAATCACTTTGAATCTATTTTGTATTATGTACAAAACTGGAGATTATATATGCCTCTATAGCTGCCTGAACCATATGACTCACTCAGATTCCATTTAGTTCTAAATATTTGATTCATCTACCTTGATTATTTACATTAGGGATCAGCAAATTACAACCAGTAGGCTAAATTTGGACCACCAACCTATTTTTTTTTTTTTAAACAAATTTAGCTTTGTTGGAACAGAGTCACTCTCCTTTACATATTGCCTGTGGCTGCTTTCAGTGGCAGAGTTGAGTAGTTGCCACAGAGACCCAGAAACAGTATAACCCACAATGACTAATATATTTATTCTCTGACTCCTTGCAAAAAAAGTTGACCTATCTCTGATCACATCCCATCTTTATTGATCTGTGCTGATCAAATGCATAGATCAAATTGTTGCTGCCACAGTCTGAGTATTTGTACTCTACCCCCACACCAAAATCATGTTAAGACCGAATCCCCAGTGTGATGGTATTAAAAGGTGGAACCCTTAGAAAGTTATCCGATCATGAAGGAACTGCCCTTACAAAATGATTAGTGTCCTTATAAGAGACCTCAGAACCCTCCCTCACCCTTTTTGTCCTGTGAAGATATGGCAAAAAGACAAGCATCTACGAACACAGGAAGTAGGCTCCCATGAGAACCATCTTATTAGAATCTGTGATTGCCTTAAAAAAAAAAAAAAAAAGAATCTGTGAGTGCCTTGATCTTGGACTTCCCCACCTCCAGAACTGTAAGAAGTACATTTCTGTGGTTTATAAGCCACTCAGTCTATCATATTTTATTGTAACAGCCCAAACAGACTAAGTTGCCAAATATCCACTTTTTATATATTTTCCCTCGAGTCCACAATTGAAACTAACTATAATAAAGCAAAATAAATTTTAAAAACCCAAATGTTTGATCTATGTAATCCTGAATACCTCAACATCTTTGACAATTTGACTTTATATTTCTATCTGGATACTGATATGCAAATAGCTCTAGGAGGCCATGACTTAATGTTTCCTTTTTTGTAAAGTTTGAAGATCCACTAGTAATGTTCCTTATTATTAAAAGAGAACTTAAAGGTCTTCTTATCTCTCCTATCATGCATGAGAATCATTACCTTTACCTTACTACATTCTTTTTTTTTTTTTAAGATTTTATTTATTTATTCATAACAGACAGAGAGAGAGGCAGAGACATAGGCAGAGGTAGAAGCAGGCCCCCCCAAAGAGCCCAATGCGGAACTCGATCCCGAAACTCCAGAATCACGCCCCGAGCCGAAGGCAGACATTCAACGGCTGAGCCACCCAGGCCTCCCTACCTTACTACATTCTTGACTCTTGCTGTAACTTTAGCATTATGCATAGACTATCCCCACTTTTGTTGGGGATCCTTTCATTATTAGGGATTGGGGTACTGAGAATATCAATTGTGCCCCTTATCCACATTAAAATAAGTATAAAGTATATAAAGGAAACAATAAGAAAATCTGTTGGCTAGGAAAATTGTGTATTGTCATACCAGCAATCAATAATGTCAATTCAACTAAAATTATAAATCCATAGTCAAACAACAAATGTCTGCTTTGAGTTGCCTCTCTTGGCAGAAGGATTGGGAGCTATTTACGAACCTTCACTCAGATGCGTAATTTGTGTATCTTTGAGAAAGCATGGTATTTATTTCCATTGTGTTCTGACAGCCTACCCATGTGATTGTGCATTATGATTCTTCTTCTATCACACTTTACAAAATTAATGCAGTGTATCCTCCATCCCCATTTACTAAAAATTGAACATTTTCTATCAGTGGACCTACTCAAATATGTAGCCTTATATTTTTCACATTTCTGTCTATCTTGGCAGAAGTGAGTGTTCCCCCCACCCCTTGATTTAGACAAACAGCAAAGAAAAAGAATGGGAAAAAAACCCTAACTTGTCAACCAAAGTAAGTAAGATGTCAGTAGTAAAAGCTTTCTGATATTCCTAACCATTATGGCAACACAGAGGAGTATTTAATTTAGAAATCAGGTATTTTGAAATGGAAAATCTCAGCATTTTGTGGAGGTCACATTGCCTTGATATTTCCCACTGTGTCTTCTTCCCTCTTGTGTTTGACTCATGGAAGAGTTCTGTGTTATTCTGCCTTCTCTTCCCCAGCCTCCCCTCTCCAACAAAAACTGATTTGCTCTTCTTCTGGGTAAATGGGTCTGAGAAATGAAAGGGCCTAAGGTAAGAAATATTAGATCCAAGAAAAAATATTGTTAAAAACTGAGTTAATATTTGAAAGGTATTGAAAGTACAATTTGAAATTGGTCTTAATCCCCCAGTTGTTGCATTCTATTCAGCAATGTCTCTGCAGGTTGGCCTTTGTTTGTTTAGAGGCTGGCATGATGGATGATCTGGTACCAGGCCAATGTGTTTAAGTAAAACCTGGGAGTTCCTGGGTTAGCAGAACACAATTCATGTAAAGCCCTGGGAACATCCAGCAGCTGTATTGCTATTTTCACCATCAAGGAAATGGATTGGCCCAAATCACATCCCACTTTTATTTTCAAAAGAGAAAAATAAATAATTTGAGAGCCCTTTCCCAAACTTTGAACCCAGGTCTGATTTAAGCAGAAAATTTTGAATTTCCTTCTAAAAAAGCAGTAACAGAAACACATGGAGAATTTATAGTGAAGAATACTCTAGGCTCCAAACTCATTATAGACTTTCCCATCTGGTTTGAGATGGCAAAAAGAATTACCTTCATTTCACTGTCAGGAAAACACAGGTAGAGAGAGAAGAAATGATTTTGGCAAATTAGAAAGGAAGGAAATTGAGCCTTAGTCTCCTGGCATTCATTTATCTATTCTAGTATAGTTAACTTCCAAGGTGGGAAGATTTTGTTTTATTGCTGCTTTGTTGTTGTTTGTGTTTACACAATCCAAATGTCCTTGAATGCACAGGTTTTATCACATTCTTGCTCTGATGTCTGGTCAATGATTGAAAACCTCCCATGGGGCAGCACATGCAGTCTTTGCATGTTTTTACTTATGAGAAATTCACCTTTGGATTGACTAGAATCTGTTGATCTTCCTTTCAGTAGTTCTAGTAGTTCTCCCCTTGAAGCCATATGGGACAAATTAGATATCTCTGTCACATCCAACTCATCGGAATATTTGAAGAAAATAATCATGTTTTCTTTGGGTTATGGTGTCCTGTGCCCTTAATTGATGCCTCAGCCTCTTTGCACTGGATGATTATGCTATCTTATCTTCCTGAGCAAGTTCTTTTTTAACTAAAATCTCTTTAGAAAGTGCCAGATGAAGAGATCTATGGGGTGAGGTCTGGGAAGGTCATGAGCACAGGAGCTAGGGTATGCTACTCCTCTAGTGTGCATGTGTTTATCAACCAGCAAGCTCTCCAAATCCCCTACTCATGTATCATTCACTCACTTCCTCATGTATCATTCAGACAGTGATCAATCCTTATCCCATTTTCAGCCTTTCTCCCCTCTCTGGAGAATGGGATGTGAGACTTCTTTTCATGGCTTGGTCTTTCTGGTGATCAGCCCCTACCCAGGACCCCACCCTGAGTCATTCCACGAGTCATCAACGAAAGATGTTCATACTGCTCTTATCACTTGAGAAATTACAAGGGCTTTAGGAGCTCTGTGCCAGAAGCCAGGACAAAAATCCAATATGTATTTCTTATTTTGAATCACAATATAACACACAGTCTTACTTTTTTTTTGGTTTTTGGTTTTGAAGGGTCACCTTCCTCTCTTTACTGAAACCCAGTCTATTGTCAGTTAAAATCCATATGTCACTGCTATATCCTATCATTACATCAGGTTTTCAGGCTTGTAAAATGCACACACATTTACCTCAGTTAACTTCATCTTACAAAGCCCGATGTCTTGGGCCATTCTAACAAACATTTTGGAGTTTGATTCTAATATTTAGCATGCTTATTATCTATCTAGAGCTTTGGGTTATTGGAAGATGTGATGAGTTACCATCTCGGACCTAGGAAATGATTTTAAGAATTAATGCCAGAACTAAAGGGAAGAAAGGTTTTTTACTTCACTGGATCTGGATATCTAAAAATTGTAATCTTCCACCTAAAATGTTCTTGTTTCCAGTCCAGTGCTCCTGGGTTTTGTTAAGGTCCTGGTGACTGACCTCATTAAATGCCCTACTCAAGTCCAAGCATACTATGCTCGTGTTTGCTAATGCTTCCTGCATGGTGAGGCTATGTAATTTAATAATCCTTTTAAATAAAGAAATTAGATCTATTGGCCATAACTTGTTGATAATAAACCTAAATTGAGTCCAGTAGCTGTAACTCTACAGAAACTTTATGGAGAGTGAAATGTAGTGAAGACTCAATAAAATTTATTGATGATGGCTTAACTATTACCTGAAGTTTTGAGTTTTTAAGGATTTTTCAACCAGCTGCTAAAATTTTCCACTTTACGTGCTTTGGTTCAGGAGAAAATAAGTACACAGGAAGCTGATATTACAACTGCTTTTAAATAATTTCAGTGGGGATCCCTGGGTGGCACAGCGGTTTAGCGCCTGCCTTTGGCCCAGGGCGTGATCCTGGAGATCCGGGATCGAATCCCACGTCGGGCTTCTGGTGCATGGAGCCTGCTTCTCCCTCTGCCTGTGTCTCTGCCTCTCTCTCTCTCTCTGTGACTATCATAAATAAATAAAAAAATTTAAATAATTTCAGTGAAGTGTTCATCTATTTTTTGGATATTGAAAAGCTGTGTCTCAAACAGCTAGGGATATAAACATCTCTTTCAGAACTCCTGTATACCAAGGAGGTACCCATCCATTAAGAGAGAACAGACAGATGAAATCTGTGAAATCCCTCCAACCCATGGGAAGTTTGTCAAAGGATTTCTAAGAAGAATAAGAGGAAGTGTTTTCAGTTAGATAAAGATTCCTATTACCAGTCTTCACATTTCAAAGGGAGTAGGGGGGATTCCCATATTTTATTTAATTTTTTTTTCTCTGCTCATTTTCTCTTTACTCAGCAGATGATTGTTCTGTTTTAGTGTGCATGAGATGAAAGATAGAATGAGTCTGAGACTGAAGAACAGAAGCCAAACAGCCATATAATCTTTGGAAGAAAACTTACAAGTCACCAAGTCCAATTTTTAAACAAGATCATGAGCCTCTCTATGATATCCATGGCACATGACCATCCAATCTTTACCTGAATCTCTATATAACAGGGAACTTACTCTTGGTAAAGGAACTACTCTATTTTTAGAAAATTCTAAGGATAGAAAGCTTCTCTTTAATGCTGAATGGAAATCGGCCACCCTGAAGCTTTCAACCTCTACTCTTGGTTCTCTTTTGTGTGACGATAGAGTTAGTTTAGTGTTTCACCTGGTAGCTCTTTAGATTTTAAAAGTGACAATCCATATCCAATTTTTTTTTAAAAGTTGAATATTTAAATATGGAACTTAGATCTCTTTCCTTGGCCTGGGTCTAGAAGAAACCTTAGGGCAGACATGCAACTCCCATAGAGAAACATAGTAGCAAGAGAGTGGGACTTGAAATCAGTGGACTTGCCAATTACTTCCACTTCTTTTAAATGTGTGCCTCTCATCTGTGCCTCAGCTTTACCATCTCTAAAATGAGATTCTGGGCATTTCTCCTAATTGCTTCAAAAGAGTGTTATTGTGATGTGACAAGAGAATGAATATTAAGCATCTTGTTTAAAGTTCTAGATTTTGTAACTATACACACTCAAGACTTCAGAGAAAAACCAGAAGAAACTGTGTCTTTGCCCATGGCCAATGGTCTGTGTTTCTGTCCTGCTACCTTTCCAATGCCTGATGACAGCCCAATTGTTTCCCCTGGGCTTGCTCACTTTGTCCTAACTACACTCTTGATCTCCAGGTCTCCTTTACTTGGTTTTTCCTTGAGTGTTGTTTGAGAGGTCTGAGGCCCATCTTTTAATTGCTCATCCTCGATCAGCTATTGCATTTCTACTAGAAAAAAACTTTTTAAAATTTCAAATCTTCATTCCTATTCTGTTCATTCTGATCCTGCCTCATTATAATTTCAGTATTCACAAATACATTTAATCCCTAATTAAAATGAAGTGAAATACAAGCTTCTTTCGGGGTTGCCATATATCACCTTATTCTTTCTTCCTCTCCTCAAACCGCTTATTCCTGTCTTATAATCCTTGCTCCAAATCCTGCTTTTATATTACAAAAAAAAAAAAAAATCAAATACTTATGCCTTCTCTTGCTAAGACCTCGTTTCTAGTTTTTTAGCTTCTGTAACTGCTCAATACCTAGTTCCATTTCCAATTTAAATCAGTCTTTCTATAAGAATAATGCTGCGCTAGCTTTTTAATCTGCATACTGTGACTATAACCAAAGAAGTTTTAAAAAAAGCCAAAAAGCTTTTTTTTTTTTTTTTTTCCAAAAAGCTTTTAGAATTGGTAGAGAGAAGCAACTGTACATTGAGGATTTTGAAACTTTTTGTTTAAAAAGTACCAGATCTGGGTACCAGGGTGGAATGTTTAGGATGGGCTCAAGTTATCTGCTTCTTATGACCACAATCACTTCAAAGGAAGAAAGAAGCTAAGGCGAAAAGGAAAATGTGTGTCCTTACAGACAGTATGTTTGTCTTCCCATAATATCATTACTGGTGATGGTAATCACATTGCTCTGAAAAGAAAACAGATTTCCATTTTATTTCATGGTCCTAATGAATAGATCTCCATTTATGCTACTACAAAGTCGTTTCAGGGTATGGGCTCTTCTCTTTCAGAGTAGTTAGAATAATGGATGATCTTTTCTGCAATTACTTGGGTATAATTAAATCTGTGGATTTTGCTGACGACTCTAACAGTCGGGCGCTCAAGCTCATTCCTGGAGGTTTATTATATCAATTGAATGGCAGCTCTCCTGCCTAGCTCTGCCCCTATAGATGGGTTTATGAATTTATGGTACACAGCACTCTTTTTGGAACATTTTGGTTACAACTGAGAAGAGTTAGGGAGGAACAGGGGAGCATATTTCTACTGGGATGTGTTCTAGTTGTCCTTTTCTTATGTCTGAGGAAGGTAGAGACCTAAAGAGGCTTCCTATGATCTAAATCTGCTTAGCTAGCTGGTCAACATCTAAGGGGAAATAGACCATCTGGGTGTGATCACTAGACCAAAAGCAATGTGAGGGTAGAGGTCTTGTCCTATTCACTTTTGTATCACTGATACTTAGCATGGTGATAGGCATATGGAAGTTTCTCCATAAGCAATTACTGGACTGAGCAAGGCCTGGGACAAATAATATTGAAACTAGGCCAGTTGGTTCATTGTTCAACTTCTATTTTTATTGCATCATAGGGTTAGAAGACTTCTTGACCCTCTTTGGATATGAGTATTCCTACATCAACACAGATGAAATAGTCTGTTCTGGTCGTAAAAGCTTCTCTGTATTGCTACCCTCAGGAGCAGTAAACATTTTAATAGTTCAGCAGTTATTACAAATATCTAATCCAAATCTGCCAATACACATCAAAGTTATTCTTTCCTGCCTTCTACTTCCCTCAGTGGAAAATCGTTTCTCTCAGATAGGACACTTGTAAAATTCCTTAACTGGAAAATAAACTATTATCTAGAAGCCTTCTCACTTGTCTCCCCATTTTTTTTTTTTGGAGAATAACACAATCAAAAAGTGGAAGAGGGGATAATTAGAAACAGAGTAAAGAAAAGAGGAAGAGAAGAGAAATCATGACTTCCAGAAGACTTATCTTCCTTAGAATGAAATGAAAAGGAATGCAGAAATTCAGGTACCTCCCCCAGCATGGGAATATAAGGGAGCATCTCTGCTCTCTTATTCTGGCTTTATGTTTCTTGTTAAGAATGGTGATTGTTTTAAGTGCCTGGTCTCTATTTCAGAGGCAGCAGAGTATTAGTTCCTTCCTTAAATTCCATCATCATCATTACTTTCATCTTGATCAATGTTGAGTTCTGTACATCTTGGCTAAATAATCTGAACTAAGACCAAGTATAACTTGGTGTGTACTTCTATGTTACTACAACACATACATCTTGACCCGCTGACTTATCTCCATCTATTACCTTGACAATTTCCAATCACATTACTAACTTCTCATTAGAGAGTAAGGCTCATAGGCAAAGGTGACTCTAAGTCAATTTGATTCAGAAAATTAATTTTTCACTCCCTTCTGCCTTTTTTCCATGGTGATCTCAGAACTTCAGCCAGTTGAGAAATAGTGTTTGCTCAGTCCAAGCTGGGTTCCCACGAGAAAGCCAACTTTTTTTTTTCTCATGCTTTTGTTTAGACTTGATATCTATGTTTAGATCACATTTGAAAGAAAGAATGAAAGTTAGGAGTCTGGGTGAGATGCTTCATTGGCAATTTAAGGTTTTTTGTTATTGTTGTTGTTGTTTTATATTTTGGATAAGTGGGTAGGAATTACATCAAGAAAAAGAAAAAGCAAGCTTGGTGTGGGGGAGGGGGGACCACTTGCTCAAACATCAGTTAATTGGGTCTTGTGTCCTCACTTCTAGAAGGCATGAGTTTGAACAATTATTTGGTAAGATCATCCACTTGGTTCTAAAGTTACAGAAGTAGTCCTAAACATTGACTTTCCCTGTATTACAATGGGAATATGAGAAAGGTCCAGAAAAGGAGTGCTACAAAAATAACAATGATATGGCAGAGTGAGGATATCCTGGACTATTTTAGGATGGTGATATGGATATGTGTATTCTTGTTAACCAAGCCTGGTCTCTACGGCAGAGGTTCTCAAAGTATAGCTCATAGGTCAGCTGTGTCAGCAACTCCAGGAAAACTGTTTAAGGTTTATGTTCCTACCACAGACCCACTGACTCAGAAACTCTGAGGGTAAAGTATTTTCAATTTAAGCTCAAGTTTGAGAACCACTGATCTGGTGTAAGTGCTTTTGTATCACATAGACCTGGATGCAAATACTGCCTCCATCACTTGTCTTCATACTGCTCATATATTACATGGCCTGTGGAGACGGCATGACCTCCTGGAGCCTTGGTTCTCTTATCAATTAGAGGGTGATAATAACTCGTCCTTCTGAGGATTGTTGTGAAGATCATATAGCTAGATAAAGTTAATATTTATTTAGTACTTAACTGTGTATCAAGCACTGTTCAAGGAGCTTTACATATAATGACTCATTTGTTTCTCATACAGCCTGATGAGACATATCATTTTCCACATGAAGAAATGAAGGCAGTGGGAGGCTAAATAACTTGCCTAAGCTCATGTAACTAGTAAGTGCTGGAGACAGATTATAATTTGTCAGTATCCAGACCCTCTACTCTTTTTTTTTTATTATTATTGGAGTTCAATTTGCCAACATATAGCATAGCACCCAGTGCTCATCCCACCAAGTGCTCCCCCCCAGTGCCCGCCACGCAGTCACCCCCACCCCCCACCCACCTCCCTTTCCACCACCCCTTGTTCTTTTCCCAGAGTTAGGAGTCTCTCATGTTCTGTCTCCCTTTCTGATATTTCCCACACATTTTTTCTCCTTTCCCCTTTATTCCCTTTCACTATTTTTTATATTCCCCAAATGAATGAGACCATATAATGTTTGTCCTTCCCCAATTGACTTATCTCACTCAGCATAATACCCTCCAGGTCCATCCACCTCGAAGCAAATAGTGGGTATTTGTTGTTTCTAATGGCTGAGGAATATTCCATTGTATACATAGACCACATCTTCTTTATCCATTCATCTTTCAATGGACACCGAGGCTCCTTCCACAGTTTGGCTATTGTGGACATTGCTGCCATAAACATCGGGGTGCAGGTGTCCCGGCGTTTCATTGCATCTGTATCTTTGGGGTAAATCCCCAGCAGTGCAATTGCTGCAGACCCTCTACTCTTAACCACCTGCCATTTATAGGGTACCTGGCACATAATAGACACCTAATACATGTTAATTCTCTTTTCTACTTCATCCTCCTGGGATGCCGTTAAAATTAACTATGGAGTCTTGTATAAGTGCTGGTTCAGTCTGGTTATATTAACAGGAAAAAAAAAACACCTCAATTGAATATAAATTGAAAACCAAATCAATGGAGATTCATGTTAATGCTTACAATATGAGTAGTTTCTGAACATTTGAGGGAATTAGTATGAGAACTTCTGAGATCTTGACCTTTCCTCCCTTTCTTCTCTCTGCATTGTGGGTTTAATGTGGAAGAATTAACTGGAAACTAGGTCAGTGGTTTTCAAACCTTTGGCTCTAGGTCATCTTTACGCTCCTACAAAGTATTGGAAACCCTAAAGAAAATTTGTTTATATGGGTTTTATCAACCAGTGTATTAGAAATTAAAATAGAAATTGTTAAAATATCTATTTAAGGGGATCCCTGGGTGGCCCAGCGGTTTGGCGCCTGCCTTTGGCCCAGGGCGCGATCCTGGAGACCTGGGATCGAATCCCACATCGGGCTCCCGGTGCATGGAGCCTGCTTCTCCCTCTGCCTGTGTCTCTGCCTCTCTCTCTCTCTCTGTGTGACTATCATAAATAAATAAAAATTAAAAAAAAATAACTGTTACATGTTAACAAAAATAACATTGTAATGAAAAATAGCCACGGGTGGCTCAGTGGTTGGGCTCTGCCTTCAGCCCAGGGTGTGATCCTGGAGACTCAGTATCGAGTCCCACATCGGGCTCCCTGCATGGAGCCTGCTTCTCTCACTGCCTATGTCTCTGCCTCTCTCTCTGTCTGTGTCTCTCATGAATAAATAAATAAATAAAATCTAAAAAAAATAAAAATAAACAAATAAGTAAATAAAATCTTAAAAAAAAAATAGCCATGTTTCCAAAGGAAAAACATTAGTGAGAAGAGTGGTATTTTTCTACATTATTTTAAATCTCTTTAATGTCTGATTTAATGGAAGACAACTAGATTGTCATATCTGCTTCTGCATTCAATCTGTTATAATATCACATGTCAGGTAGCCTCTGGAAAACTCCCCTCTACACTTGTAAGATAAATAGTTTCTTAGTATTATTTAAAATACAAAGTATTTCCTTATAATATCTTAGTATTGTAAAAATTATTTCTTAGTATGAATTAAATAATTATTAATTTCTTAGCATAACAAATATTTAGTATTAAATATTCTTATAATTTTCAGTATTATTATAACATAATTTCTTAGTAAATAATTTGGTATTATAATTTTAGTATTTTAAATAATTCATATTATTAAAAATAATTTTGAGTATTATTAGTATTATTATAATTTCTTAGTATTAGTATAAAAGTAGGTTTTTTTTTTAAAAGATTTTATTTATTTGTTAATGAGAGACACAGAGAGAGAGAGAGAGAGAGGCAGAGAGAGAACCAGGCTCCATGTCGGGAGCCCGACGTGGGACTCTAGGACCGCGACCTGGGCCAAAGGCAGGCGCCAAACCACTGAGCCACCCAGGGATCCCCTAGGCATCCTTGTATAAAAGTATTTTTTATCTCACAAACCCCCCCTAGAAGGGGCTTGAGCCTGCCAGGGGTCATGGGGAACTTCCTGGGTTATTTAATAGCTGGATGGAAGTGCACAGTTAATCCAGAATATTCCTATTCTAAATCTTTCTCTTTCCTCTTAGTTAACATTAATTGGTCCCTGGGTTTATCAACTAATAATTAACCAAAGTGAATTCATTTACATACCACCATGCCAGGAACTCTAAAGCGTAAGACACGCAATAATGTAGCGCAACTGCAAAATAGAGGCAAACTTTATTTTTCTCATCTTATCATTATTAACTTTGACAGCTGAATAAAGCTCTTTGCAGCATCAATGGAAATAGAGCAGAAATAAGATAATGAGAAAGAGGATAGGTGAGTTTCCATGGCAAAAAACAGGATTCTCTGTGTGTAGTATGTGTGTGTATACTCATTGCTCATAAATGTTTCAGAATGTCTGGAAAATACATTGTGTCTACAACATCTTCTTGCATCAGGGGATGTGTAGAAGTTTAGTATTGCTGTCTCTTATTAAACAACTTACTTGAAATTGAGTTTAAGAAATTTCTGAAGCTTACTAAGAGTAAAATATATCTAGTCCAACAAGTATTATTTAAGAGCCCATCTTTGTGAATGAAAGAAAATGACAGCCCCTTTAACCTCTAGAAGCTTATTTTTAGTGACCAGGGATGATGTGAAGTGTAGATGACACGAGGGAGTGAAGGTACCATTTACCAGCATTTGCTTTATGTCTAGGCAGTCTGAAGACAGATTTAAGGCAGCGTTTATTCTTTTACCTGCTGCTTCAGATAACCAGGGCTTGTGCTATATCAAGAAAAAGTTTTGAATAAATTCACCACAACATCTTTCCTGTTTCACATGCTGAGAGTTTTTTGAACTTCATCCATTACATGTGAGTGAAACATGCTTAGCAACTGCAGTTTTGATGCTCTTTTTTTTTAAGGATTGTATTAAATAAAGAGAAAGAGAGAGAGAGAGAGAGAGAGAGAGGAGGGGCAGGAGGAGGGAGAAGCAGACTCCCCACTGAACAGGGAGCCTGATGAGGGGCACGATCCCAGGACCCTGAGATCATGACCTGAGCAAAGGCAGATGCATAACTGACTGAGCCACCCAGGTGCTCCAGTTTTGATGCTCTTAAAAAAGAATATAGTTTGTCATATAAGTATAGAAAAAGTTCAGATACTTTGCAGTATACATATAAGGTACCCTAATTCAATTTCAGTGCTACTATTGAGTCTGGTAAAATTACAATAGGTTAAACAGGATGACTCATGCTATAATAATGCACAGTTTAGCCAGAAGTGGTACATAAAGTATATACAATGAACATAATGTTTAGTATAGTATAGATTATATTTGGCATGTTTGGTAGGTATTTTATAAGCACATCTGAAATTTTATATCATCTCCAACAGATGGGAAATAAACAGTAACAGGAGCTGTTAATTTTTTTTTTATTATACATGGGAAGAAAAGGAGTAATAATGTTAGGAAAAACATATTGAGGCTAAAAAACTATATAAAATGTTTTTAAAACCCATTTTAAAACCTTGAAAAAAAAAGAAATAAAAAGTAAGTTGAAATGTTCCAACATCTGTTATCAGTAATGGCAGCCCTAAAGAAATCAGTCACTGGTAGGTAAGAAAAATATTTTCTGGTTAAAATACAGCCAGCTGGTTTTTGAGATGCCAGGAGCAAGTATTTGCTGAGTAGATAAAGTGGAAGAAAACTTCTTTAAAAACTCAAATGTGAGGCAAATTAAGACAAGGTTCCAATCTGGTTCACACTTGAAAGCAATTGGACACACACACACGCATACACCCCACATTCACATTATCTTTTGTCAGCAGGGAGCTTTGAGGCAGCTTTGGGTGCTGCCTTGAACTCCAGCTGAACCATGTGAGGAAAGTTTTTCATCCTGCCATCTTTGTTTAGAAAGGTGGTTCAAGCTCTTCCTCTCTCTCCCTGATTTTTGTTCTTTGCTACCTCCAAACTGGTATACCAGAAACCAGTGCTTTGCAGATATGCTTATCTCTCTGTATTTCCTCCATGGCAATCCTCTTACAAATAGATATGGTCATGTCATTCCCAAGCTGGTTGGTTCTAAATAATTCTTCTGTGTTTTGCACATGGTCTTTGTCCACTCTGGAGAAATGTGCTTCTCCATGAACTGCCCTATATAGGAAGGCCCTGTATTTTGGCCAAATATTTCTGCCCTGGAAAACTCTCTCTCAGGCAAGATCCCTTGGCCTATGCACTCTTGACAAGGAGACTCTACTCACAACTTTATGGAGGTTTTTATTATATTGTCTATTCTTTACATGTTTGCAGTTTTGTTAAAAGATAAAGTGAGGCATATTAAACATTTTGAGTTGGAGGAAAATCCATTCCAAACAGGCAGCACCAAACTGAAACTGGTTAGGAGTGTTCCACCTTCTGAAGCTTGGGGAGAGACTCTTAGAACAGATGGAAGCAAGGTAAGGAAACTATTGATTGGCGGTAGCAAAAAGCCTAGTTAGGTATTTGTGATTGGTTGTCTTTGGGTTTCAGTTTCTCAAACTTGAGGCATTTATGGGCTTAGATTTTGGTTTGCTAACACAGGTTGCTACTGACATTAGAGCTACCTTAGTCTAATGGCCTCTTTGCTTAAATAATGTTATAGTTTTGCCTGGACTGGGGGCTGCTTCTGGACAGAATTTTGTATTTTCACCTCTGTAACAGTGAGTAGGGCCCTTTCTTGGTGATTAGGAAGTACTGTTGATTGCACAGTTAGCTAGTGAGAATCTCTGAAATGCTTTTAGCAGTCCTGGAAGCCCATTATTCCACAATTGGAAACGAAGCTGGGAGTGTAAATCCCCCCTGACAGAATAATTGCAGTGGTGACAGGTGGATGAAACTGAAAGCCAAGGCCAAATGCCCTTCTCCTAAATACTTGAGGCAGAAAGGCAGAGGGAAGCCAGGAGATCTGCAGAGTGGGGGAAATCCCACAGAAAAGGGAGACTAAGGACAAGCAAAGGAAGAGTTGAGCCTCTTTGTACTGAATTTCCTTCTCTGAAGGACAATCTGATAGAGGCCTTCAGAACTGGAGGGGGAACATTTCATTTGTAAATTGTGCTTAAAATTGCTAAGTGCTTTGTTTCTGTAAAAGGTGATAGACCTGGCAAGGAGTTACTGCCATTTTAGAAAAAGGTGATAAGGACAGATAAGTCTAATGCAATTTTTGGTTGGGAGAACAAAACAGGGGGAGAGTTCTTGAACGCACAAGGGAGGACCCTTGTGTCTTCTCTGTGATGCTCCTTTGGCTTTGTCACTTGCTGGTGCCTGGCTCATGCTGCCTTCTGTGGCCAAAGAGTACCTACTTGCCTGCCATTTGGGACCACTGAAAACAAAAGGCCTGTGCTAGAGCCCTCCCTCATTTCTGAGGCTGGCTAGTCAAATCACTGGGTTACATGGAGGTTTGCAGGGTTGTTTATGCCATCAGGCTTTGTAGCCCATCCTCATAGCCTTTGTCTTACAGCCTTCCCTGGACTCTCTGCCTCCTCCGTTAGAATGCCCACCTGTACCAGCGCCCGAACAAGCCAGCCAGTTAAACAGTTAGAGACTGAGTGTGCTAAATCCCCAGCTCCCCACTCTCCCCTCCACCACTACAAGATCTTCCTCAAAGAAGAGGCATTGGGAAAGAAACTGTTAGCAGAGAGAAACAAAGTACTACTAATAATGGGCTTTCAAGCCATAATTGGGGGAATAATTTGTCCTCTAATTATGCAGAGTGGGTAGTGGCTTAGTTGCCTATGCATAAAGCTGACCTTGCCCATTATCTTTACATTATCTTTGTGTACAGTTCATGTGGGTACTCAAGACAACAAAAAACCTGTATACACCTGGGAAAATCCCAACCTGATCCAGCATGGATAGGTTGTAATCCAGTTCTTATTTATCCGCTAATGGGATTCTACTTAACTAGGGTGAAAAGGGAGAACATGTGACCTGCTCAGTCAACACAGGGGAGATGGATATAGGCCGACCTTTGCATTTTTGAGAAGCTCCCACAGAAGCCAGGGAGATAGACAGGCTTCTGCCCACAGCCCTCTTCTTACCCAGGCCGTAATGAAGCTCAGAGGAGCTCAGCTCTGCACAACCAATTGAGCTGTGTCTCTCCCACTACTAATTCCTACAAATCTGGAAAAGGTAGCTGGGGAAGCAATTAGAGAAGACAGAAAAAAATTTTCAGTCTTACTGCCTTTTGTACAAAATCAGCATTTCGTTGCTTCTGTTGTTTTGCCAGCACAGAGCCAAAAGGAATAAAGCAGTCCGAGACTTTAACATCAAATTTCTGCTTTGAAATTGCTAGAGGAGGAAATAAAGCCTAGATGAAGGAGCCTGCACACACATACCCAAAATACTATGTTTCAAATTATAAATCTTCTTACACACACATGTTGGTTTTTTAATGTCCTATTCATTCATTTTAATTGAACAAATATTGACCATGTTCTATTTGCAAAACGCTGAGTTATAGGTGGCAGAAGGGAGAAACGCAATTAGCGCTGCGTTTCTGGAGTGGATCTGATGGAACAGGAGTCATAGGGAAGAGTCTCCAATACAAGGATTTAACAAAGTTGTTGAGTAATAATTATGCCAATAAAGTCATTATCACACACCTTTTGAGCTCGTCTCCTGTCTCCTCAATGATCCTTCTTCCCAGCCACTTTAGGAGGGACCAGTTCTATACTGGCTTCAATGGGCTCTGCACAAGGGCAATCTGATGGTGTCTCACCATGGCCTGTGCCCCTTGCTCCTTGCCCTGGGTCTTATCTGCAGCAGTGGGATAGGATGCCTCCGTGAGGTCATGGACTCGTGCTCTCAGAGCCTGGAAATGTGGGAGAGTTCCCCGGGGCGTTGAGAGGAAGGACATCTTCCATCAATCAGGAACAGGAGCCACGGATATACACTTCCTCTGCTGTCATCTGGGACACACAGTTCCGAGGCACATTTTGTAAGGTTCTCTAGGAGGTTGTGTGCAAGCCATCCTGCCATATGTGAGGACAACCAGTTCTGCCCTGGCTTTCAGACCTTCCTGTATTACTGCTTGCTGGGCTGGCTTCTCAAACAGTGTGCGTGCCCGCCAGCCTCAGGCTATGCTTTCAGGAGAGCCCAGGCTAAGAAAAATAATGGTATTTACTATGTATCAAACATTGTATTGAGCACTCTCTGTGTAATAGATGAGTAGATTCTTTCCAGACAGCTCTTAAGCTGAGAGGAAATAGAATTATTCTCATTTTACAAATAAAGAAACAGGTTTAAAAAGTTCTGTAACTGGTCCCATGTTATACTATTGGTGACTGTGCCAAAATTTAAATACAGGTTTGTTTAATGTCCAAACTGTCACAGCAACAACAAAACCCTAAAGTTGCATGGTTAGTGTGGCAGGTATGGTGGTGCTCTCCTCAACATTTGTTCTCCTTCTCTATGTCCATACAGCACATTGTTTGGATGAATTTGGCCTTGGCCCTCTTCCTCAGCCTCAGGGGTGACCTGAGTGGTCTGAACCCAATTAATCCCATATTCTTGCCATACTGATGGCTTCAGATATGTCAGGCATCCACTGGTTAGAACACAGCACTTCCCAGGTCACAGTGCTAGGTTTATAACACCATGAGCATATGACTCAAGCTGCCTCCGTCAGAGGCTGCTAACTGCTTACCCCCAGAGTGTCCAGAGCTCAGTCTTGGGCCTCTTTTCTATCTGTACTCACTCAACCTGGTGACTTCATCTGGTCTCATGGCTTTAGATGCCATTTATACACCCAAATCCCTAAATGTATATGTCTAGCCCAGGACTCTTCTTGAAACTCTCGACTTACCTGTACATCCATTTCCTCCTAGACATTTCCACTTGGGTGTCTAATGGATACACAAAAATTAGCATGTCCACCAGTGGACTTTAGATTTTCTTCTTTGTCATCTCAGTTAATACCAATTCCAGCCTTCCAATTCCTCACCTCCTCAGACCAAAACTTTGACTTTTCCTTTTCCCTTTTGCTTACCCTTAGAAGTCATTCTTTGACAAATTATTGGTTCTATATCTAAAGTATAAGCAGATGCGGACTGTCACCTCTGCACTGCCACCTCTGCACTGCATTACTACCACACAGCCCAAACTGCTACACCTTCTGCCTGGATTCTTTTTTTTTTTTTTTTTCTGCCTGGATTCTTATGCACTTGGCTCCCCTGTACTCCTATCACCTGTTTCCTATCTACTCCTATTACAGCACTTTACTTGCTTTGACACTTTTATTTAACCTTTGGAAAATGCTTCTATCACTTATGCAGAATTAAGTGGTTATGAATTCAAGTCCATCATGGGTATATATCATCAGCATCTCAGTTAAGCCTTTGGGGCAAGGTAGTATTTTGGTGATAGTTGAAATGCTCTGGAGGCCTACAAAGCAACATTTTAAATGACATCTGTGACACAAAATGGGAAAATGTTCCTTTCTTGAACTGGTTTATATGCTGAGAGGTCAAATTATTGCTTAATTTTTATATATTCAATATAATATTCTGCCTAATAACTTCTCCCTTTACATAAGTCATTTCTGCTTCTGAGTTATTTAATCTCTTTATGTGTAAAATGGAAAAATAATACCTTTTTACATACCTCACAAGGCTATTGTCTCTTTGAAAAGATGTATGGGAACTCCCATATCCCTTGAATTGTTTGTAAAATTGTGTCTGTGTGTGGACATAATGCACTTTTTCTTTTTTCTGCTAACAAAGTCCATAGTTTTTATGACCTTCTCAAGATGACCCAAGAGGGATCAAGATCTTCTAGTAAGTAGTGTTACTTTGTAAACTATGAAATACCATTTACATAAAGAAGTAGATGGTACCT
This sequence comes from Vulpes vulpes, assembly GCF_048418805.1. Lineage (NCBI taxonomy): Eukaryota > Metazoa > Chordata > Mammalia > Carnivora > Canidae > Vulpes > Vulpes vulpes. Next base: position 66,387,032 of record NC_132785.1, read on the forward strand.
TTATGTAAATCCTTCAGTCATCCTTGATGATCTTGTTGTATGTGGGGACAAGGACTCTTTCCTAAGAAATTGTGACTTTGGCCTCTAAAAACCATTAATGCATCGATAAGCTTTGTATGTCCATTGCAATTACCGAGATTGGTAATCATGGCTTCACAGAAGATTGTCCAACATATATATTTTAAGAATCATGTTACTGTTCTAATCTAGACCTGAGGATGAAGTTCTGAAGACCTTTGAGGGAATGACTATGACAGTATCTGAATAGCTCTTTGATTGTAGCTTTTTAGACACAAGTTTACTATGCTGAAGATTTCCTTCCTTCTCCCTCCTGTCTAGTTCCCTTCTCCCTCCTTCCTGACCTCTCTCCCTTTCTTTCTTTCTTTCTTTCTTTCTTTCTTTCTTTCTTTCTTTCTTTCTTTCTTTCTTTCTTTTTCTTTCTTCTTTCTTTCTTTCTTTTCTTTTTTTTCTCTTCTTTTCTTCCCCAGATACTTACCAAAGACCCAGTGGGCCTTGAACAGTGCCGTGCTGGCATGCGTTCTTGGAGAAGCCCCTACGAGAGTGGAGAGAGCCTACTCGGGTCCCAGAGGGAAGTGTGGTGCTGGGAGGCTGACGCTGCCGGGGAGCCCAGCTCTGCTATTTAAATCACTCCAGTGACCCTCTCGGTTGGTCGGTCACATAACCTGTGGTGCTGCTATTTGCTCATCTGTAAAATTGCTGTCCCTCTTGGGCTTGTTGTGAGGATAAAGGAAAATAATAGGTGGCAAAGTGCACAGAATGGTAAAAGTCTAATACCAAATCAAGGTATTATCATTTTAGAAGTTTATCCCTGAGTAGTGATGACACCGACATAAGGAAGTTAAAGCTGCAATTAGAGGTCTGCTTCACCTTTAATCCACCAGTAATAAAGCATTCTCCAAGCAGTGACCTAGTTTCAGGTGCTCTATGGTTATTTGCAAGTTTTTTTCTATTCCTGATATAAGTAGAGCAACTCAGAATTTTGGAGGACAATTCCAATATCAACTGGTCTGTGGTCTTGTGTCTCGAAGTAGGGCTTTCGAGCCTGTATCATTAAAGCTAGCAGGAGGATTATAAATGGATGGAGCCCTGGTGGTGGGTTTGTTTAGTGCAACAAATCTTGACTGGGGCCTGCTATGGGACAGACCTTGGGGATTACAGAGGTGGGAAATGTACTTCCTAAATCTGAGAGAAGGAACAGTCTAGTAAGAGAGGACCTAGTAAGGAAATGTGCTCCAGACAATGGGAATACGATTATGACTGATCTTCTTTGGTGAACACGTATTATGTACTAGGCACAGTGTTACAACTTTTCATGAGTCATCTTCTTTAAGCTTCCCAATTACACGAAGAGGTAGTAATTCTATACCCATTTCCTGAAGGGGCACTTGGGCCTCAGAAATCTTACATAACTTGGCCAGGTTCAGACACTTAATAGGTTTCAGCCAGTTCACAAAGTTTGGCCTGTCTGACTTAATGGATGCTGTAAAGAAACAGAGGAAAGCAGCCCCCAGGGAGGGCCAGAAAGGACTGCATTGAAGATTAAATTGAGCGATGTACCTGTCTAGTGCTGAAGGATGGGATATGTTCCCTTTAATAGACGCAGTTTGAGCACATCTGGATTTTGGAAAACCAGCTAAGTGTTTATCAAAGAAGCCCTGTCATCATCTGGATAATTCCAAGATACAAATGGGCCTAGACAATGCTAAGGTTTTTATCATTCAAATCTCAGATATCTGAAATGAATTTTTAAAATGTATATCTTTCATAAACCAAGCTAATCAGACATTAGCTGCATTAGTAGGTACCCAACCAACACTTGACTCTGACAACAAAATTAACAAAGAGCAGTTTAGGCAAGGGCTTTTATTTGTCTATTTCTTATATTTACAATATTCTTTGATAATGGTATCTCCTTGTTATTACTCATTCCTGGAGTTCCACTGTGGGAGATTCATTCCTTCACCTAAGAATTGTGGACTCTATCATGTCATTAAGTGCACTCCTAGAATAGTAACCTTTGAAATCAGGAGTTGGCAAACAATGACCCATGGGCAAAATTTGGGCTATAACCTGGTTTTGTATAGCTTACAAGAGCTAAGGATAATTTTTATATTTCTAAAAGATGATTTAAAAAAATGTGTAACAGAGATCATATGCGGCACACAGAAGCCTAAAATATTTACTATCTTGCCCTTTAAAAAGTTGGTTGACTCTTGCTTTAAATGATAATGACTGGTTAATTTTCTTAGGGAAGGGCAGGTTTTCAAAGGAAAAGAGAGAAAGGCCTTGTGAGTACTGGGTACATGTTTCCCACCAACTGAGGGGCTGTGGGAGCTAGGGAGGTACACCACTCAGCTTTTACTCCAAGAGAATTCTGTGACTCCTCCTGGATCTGCCTCAGGTTTTGGGTGGAGGCCATGCTCTTCCTGGGCAGTGACAGGTCCCAGCAAATGCCATCCCAAGATATGTCTCTGGCATTTGCATCATTTTGAGCTAAAGACTACTGAAATCCAGCAGATGCAGGAAAATCTGTACTCTGATTCTAAAGGAAAGAACACTTATATTTATTAAGAAAGTTTACATTTGTGGGAAGTGTCTCCCTGTCCTGTACCAGAAGGAGGAGGATTCTGTTTTTTTTTTTTTTTTTTTTAAGATTTTATTTATTTATTCATGAGAGACACAGAGAGAGAGAGAGGCAGAGACACAGGCAGAGGGAGACTCCATGCAGGGAGCCCGGTGCAGGACTTTATCCCAGGACCCTGGGATCATGACCTGAACCAAACGCAGATGCTCAACCGCTGAGCACCCAGGCATCCCAGAGGAGGACTCTTAACAACTCTTATCAATGGGGAAAGAGCCAACTTAAATCTGTATAATAAAACTTACTAAACAACATTTGTTTACCATATTTTCCTGGACACCTTTCTATAACTTGCCTTTCTTGCCCAGAGTCCAAAAATGCCCTTTTCCTTTGTTTAGCCTAAGAGGGCAAATCAACCCAAGTTCTAACCATCTCTCCAGGTTACTCATTCCTGGATGTTTCCATGCATTCATGTATAACATCTGTTAATAAACTGTTTTCCTCTTGTCAGCTGTCTTTTGCCAGTCTAATTTACAGGGCCTTAGCTAGAGAACCTAAGATGGGTAGAGGAAGAATATTTTTTTTTCTCCCCTACAGCAACTTTGGCCAATGTCTGAACATGACAGGTGTCAAATGGGTTATCCTGGAATAAGCAGCTTTACGTACAATGTAACATTGGACTGGACATAGGCAATGAGTTAGAAAGGAAAAAAAAAAAGATATTGAGATAATTTTGAGATAGTGAAATACGATTTTACTTGAATAGACAGTTAGTTGCATAAGCTAAGGAGGTTATATGGCTAGAGTTACCAGATTTAACCAATGAAATAGAATACCCAGTTAAATTTGACTTTCAGATAAACAACAAATCTTTTAGCATATATCTCTTCCTTAGCATAAGCATTTCTCAAACAGAAGTACCACAAGAGATTGCCTGTTAAAATAATCCTGCATTGAGTGAAGAAAAAGAAAAATATTTTAGTATGAATATGTCCCAAATATTGCATGAGATATACTAAAGAATTATTCATTGTTTAAGTGAAATTCAAATCTAATCGCACCTTCTGTATTTTGTCTGGCAGGTCTAGTTATGGTATTATTGGCTTAAAGAAAATCTATTGAAACACAAATTGTGTCTTAATTAATTAGAAAGACTAGTCTTTTAAGGTTAGTTGGAATTTGAGATTCCTTAGTCTAACATGTTTATTTTTACAAGAGGGTGGCCAAGTGTTTTGCTCGGGTCATGAAGCCAGTTAATCTCAGAGCTATGTCTTAACACCATCCTCCCCACCCCACGTTCAGAACTCTTTCTACTCCATGATTCAATCCCCTTCTTTGGTGTCAAAGAGGCATCTTTCTGACACCGGTGATGCTCCGCTATTTTTTTGAGTTTCCTTTGCCTCCTTTTCTTTCTATTCCTTTTCCTATCAAATCAGTCTTCATTATGTAATGGCTTTTTATATTTTTGTTGACACATAATCTGAGCAGTTAATAAACTTCACAAAATATTAAATGTGGCTTCTTGGGTCCATATTTCTATATTAGTATTTCCAAAAATAAAATAGTTACTGTCAAAAATTCAGAAAGTATAAAATAATATGAAGAAGAAAACAAAAATTATCCATAATTTTCCGTGGCTGTAAATAGCCATTGCAGACATTTTGGTGGGATCCTTATTTTTCTATTAAAAATAAAACAAAACAAACCTGAGGTATAAAATTGTACATATAATTGTAGCCTATATATATTTATTATGATTATATAAAATATACATTACTTATTTTATTTTATATTTAACTTACATTTATTTTAATATATTTAAGTTTTTAATATATTTTAATTTATATATCATAATATATTTTATATATTCATAGCATATTCTACACTTAAAATATTTCTAATATGTATATAAAACCTATCTATTTTATAATTTGCTTATATAAATGAACAATATCTGTATGTATTTGCTTGTTAATATTTTCTACCATGGCATGGGGCTCTATTACATGAATGTACTCTGTTTTACTCAATCACTTTCCTACTAAAATACCTTGAGTTTATTTTTTCTCTTGGTAGTAATTGATATTCTGACGAACAGTATTATACATCAAATTTTGTAAGTTTACTGATTTGTTTCCACATTTAAAGGGGAGATGTGAATTGCTTTGCTGTAGAGGGAGCTTGCTTTCAAGATTATGATTTGTATTACTAAAGCACTCTGTAGAAAGATTGGGTCAGTAAATGGCTGATAAGTAGCATATAGGAGGATATCTTTCCTATACCTTTGTCAACCATGGTTTTTGGCAAATAAAAAGTGTTCCTAAAAAAGTAAAACTATAACACAGGTTATTTACTTTTAATTTCACTGGTCACGAAAAGAAAGATAAAAAAAATCGTCGTGTGATTATAGACCTTTTGTATTTTTTCTATAGCAAATTGTCATTTTTTTTTGCTTGTATAAATTTTTCCCATAGAAATGTTCATTTTCTCATTAACTGAAATTTTAAAAATGTATATATACACATGTATATAAAGATTCTTAGTCTTTTGTTTTATTCTATGCCAGAAATAATTTTTTTCTAGTATGTCATTAGTTTTTAAATTTTATTTGTGAATATTTTTATTATGCAGAAGTTCTGAGTTTGTATATAATTAATTGTATCAATTTTTGTTCATAGTCTTTGAAGTTATGCAGAGAAAGGCTTTCCTTTATTTGTAAAATATACTTAACTATATTTTTCTTCTCATTTTTAATGAACAAAATGAGCTGTTTGCATTTAACTCTTTAACCCAGACTGAATTTTTTGGTGTGCAATATTCTTCTTGATATATATATATATATATATTTTTGTGATCTGGGCATTTAAAACACATTTAAAGAAAAAAATCTGGAATAAAAACAGTTTTTCACATACAGTCATTTCCCCCATTTCTGCATAAAAGAAGTACCTATGCAAAGAACTTGTAAATATTATGACCCCCAGGGAGATCTCAAGAGAGAACACTTCTTTAATGTCTTAATGCTTCAAAGGACCTGTGAACAAAGGTTTTTCTTTTTCTATTGACCTATTATATTTGCATAATCTTTTCTGATGTCACATAGAGCAAGAGAGAAGACTTATTGTGGCATCAGAAGGCAGAACTAGGACAGATGAGTGAAAGGTACACAGAGACAGAACTCAGTTCAAAGTCCTTGTTCTGACCTTCCAGCCTTTATCTTTGCTCAGAGGCTGTGCGTGGCTTTACTCAAACAGATGCCTGTTTTAGCATGCTTTCTGATGAGAGTTAATGGGCAGGTATCCTATCATGATGAGAATGATGTCTTTCAGTTAAACAATTTGAACCTCATCGTTTTAGTTACTATTTACTACCACCAAAATAGGCACTTAAAGCAACTATTTTATTTTGCTCATGATTTTGTAAGTCAGGAATTAGGGTTAATTTTGGCTTGGGATCTCATGAGGTTGGAGTTGGTTGCTGGCTGGGGTGCATAATCTGAAGCCTCAACTGGGCTGGATGTTCCAGATGGCTCACTCACATGGCTGGCAGTGGATGCTGGCTGTTGGCTGGGAGCTCAGTGAGAACTATTGACCTAAGCTCCTACATGTGGTCTTTCAAGCATGGTGGTCTCAGGGAAGTCAAACTTCTTACATGGCACCTGGCTCCACCAGAGCAGATATTCCCAAGGGAACCTGGGGGTGGGGGGGAAGCCGAACAGTCTTTTGTAATCTAGCCTTGCAAGTCACATAGTGTCACTTCTATTGCATTCCGTGATGGAAGCAGTCACAAGGCCTCCCAGAATCAAGAAAAGGGAACATATACCCCATCTTTTATTGGGAAGAGTATAAAAACATTTGAGGCCATTTTCTTTTAACTGCCACACCTATAGACACCTGTTTCCTGTTATCCTGCCTCCTCCTCACTCATGGTTAATATTTCATGGCTCCTTATCTGTGTGACTCTGATTTTTCCAATGCAGAGATATAGTTGGGAGTGGGAGTTCGTTGAAGGGGGAACATGTGATCTCAACCTGCTTACAGGGTATTTCAAACAAACCATTTGGAGAATTTTTAATTTCAATGTTATACTGAGTTGCTATCTTTATATTTGTTGTGCATCAAATACATACACTCTAATTTCACTATATGCTCATTTACTTCCAGGCAAACTTTAACTTAGCTGGAGAGAGAAGATGTAAAGATCCTACATGGTCCCCAGTCTCCTTTTAAATTTTCTATTGCCAGGGTTGTAAGGTTGACCTTGGTTGCTGTCCCATAACTCTCTAGGATGACAGGCTGAATCTACTGCCTCTTCAAGGATTTCTGGGATTCACTTCTGTGACCCTAGGCTAGGTTCAGCCTTTGGTCTGCACCCTTGATAGATAGGCAGGCTACAGGAAATGCTCTGTAGAATTCCTTCCTTGGGTGGAATGTCCTCTAAGATTCTATATTCTTTCACATAAATCTTTTAGAGGCCAGGTAAGCTAAATAGGCAAAAACCCGATTGTTTCGTGTAGAGGACACTGGGTTACAAATGAGTTTATGTAACTCAAGTAGCATGGTCATAACCTGGAAGTGAGGAGTCAGGCAGGCAGCCCTGCATTTGCTGTCTGGTTACATCTGCAGAGCTGTTGTGCCTGCTTTAATTAGGCCACGTTTACAGTTCCAGAAGGGTATGAATGTTATATTTGTTGGTTTATGTCCCAATAACATCACAACAGCCTAGGGTTTATTTGCATCAATTGGTCTGGGTTGTGGATGACTCTTTGTTACTTTGTTCTGTGCAGCCTGTCAGGGATCCACGGCAGTGGGATTGGGAAGGAGTGAAGTTGTAGAAGAGTTCTGCTGTGCTGAGCTCTTGTGCATTTTGCAAGGGGATGGCAACCAAGACCACAGGATTTGGTCTAATGAGACAGTGAAAACTGGATGTGTTGAGTTAAAATTTCCTTTTTTGCCCTACTTTGGAAGCCATCCTGTTATTCAAGTTAAAAAAAAAAAAAGAGTAAATGGGCTGGGCAAAAACTCAAGCTATAACATACATAGTAGGTTTAGGTAATTATTTTGAAGTTTCCTTTCTGTCAAAGAAGCATGTTTGCTGGTGTTTTGCTTTATGATACGTGGGCACCATCTAAGGATCAGACTTTGCCTTTGTAAGCAAAAACCCTCCTATTTACCTCTTGCTTCCTAATCTATTCATTTGTTCTCATATAATATCATGCCAAGCCCCCAGGCTACCTATGTTTAGAGATTGTTTCCTGCCCTAAACAGAAAATATATTAAAACTCTCTGGCATTACCAAATGGTGGCGCAATATCAAGGCTCTTTTCATGTACCTGAGGACTCCTCACGTATTCCTGGATCATAGCTATCTAAACTCCCTCCTTAGTTTCAGGTCTTGGTCCTGCGTTGGCAACTGAAGCCTGCTCAATGCTCCTACCTTTGTCCTCCTTTTTGTGAGTTCATAACCTGTTACCTCTTATGTCTCAGTGTGACACCCAGAGACGTAGCCACTGAACATTGTTCAGCTGTTTGATGATGTTTGCTTAGCATGAAGATATTCGGGAAAGTAATGAGAAACAGAGTCAATGCATTTCTCCACAAAAGCCAGGGATTCTATAGAATCGTGCTCTATATCCTATTGAGGTCTACAGTTCATTAATTCATCCAACACATATTTATCGAGTGCTTAACATGTGCAAGGTGCTGGGGTGCCTGGGTGGCTCAGTTAAGTGTCCAACTCTTGATTTTGGCTTAGGTCATGATTTCAGAGTTGTGAGACAGAGTCTGGCAATGGGCTCTGTGCTGGGTGTGGAGCCTGCTTAAGGAGCCTGCTTGTCTCTCTCCCTCTCCCTCCTTCCCCCCTCTAAGAAAAAAGATGTGCAAGGTGCTGAAACATGGTGAGAATATTTGATATGAGGAAAACGTAAGCAGGACAGTGATAGAGAGTGATTAAAGACCAGGGGTTGAAAAACAATGACAAATTCAGTGGCCAGAAAGTCACCTCTAAGGGAATAGAGACCTGAATAATGAGAAAGACTAGCCAGACAAAGATATGGGAGAAAGAACGTTCTACACAAATGAAATGTGTCAAGGTCCTAAGGAGGGAAGGATTGCAAGAAGAGCACACAGGCATAGGTAAAGTGAAATGAGATAGAGAGGTTGACAAAAGATCTTTAAAGGCCAGGGTGAGGGGTTTCAATTGTGTCCGTAATAGTTATACTAAGCCACTGGAGTGTTCTAAGCAAGAGAATGGTGCAGTCTGAATTCATGCTGGGACTAAGACTGGACCACAGGTACCGGCACAAAGGCTCAAACCATTTTCCAGGTAAGGGATGCTGGTGAAGTACACAAGGGGTACAATCCTACTAGGAAGAGTTGGTCACAGAATGGACAGGCCATGATGGTTTTAGACAGAGAATGAAAGAAAGAGAATAGGGTCAAAGATGTCTTCTAGGTTTTCAGCTTGAGCAATTGAATAAGATGGTGCCATTTTCTGAGATGGGTAACACCAGAAGGGAAGCAAATTTGGAAGAAATGGATCCTTGTATTTGGAGTCCAAGAGAAAAAGTCAGGTTTGATAATTGACAATGTACACATGGTGTCTCAATTCATCAGACAAGATGCAAACAGTTCTTCAATTAAAGTATTACAAAGAAAAATCCAAAGACTGGGGTGAAAAAACGATTTCTTAGAGGAGTCCAAGAAGTGACTTAATGTTTCCATTGTACAGAAGAGCAAGAAAAGGAAAAATGGACTTTACCTGAAGCAGAAGGGACTTATTAGAACTAAACAGACACAAGAACCAAACTGAATACCTGAGGGAAACTGGAATGAATTTCATCATGATTTTTTAAAACTATATGTGAATATCTAGCTAAATGCACATGTCATATGTACATAACTTATTGCATTTTCACAAAATGAAAAAAATCTATGTAACCAGCCTCCAGAATAAGAAACAACCTTATCAGTACCCAGAAACCCACTTGTGCTGGTCACAATTAAAAACATGACTTCTGGGATGCCTGGGTGGCTCAGTGGTTGAGTGTCTGCCTTTGGCTCAGGGCGTGATCCCGGAGTTCCGGGATTGAGTCCCACATTGGCCTCCTTACATGGGGCCTGCTTCTGCCTCTGCCTATGTCTCTGCCTTTCTCTCTATGTCTCGCATGAATAAATAAATAAAAATATTTTAAAAAATATGACTTCTGAGCATGGATGAATATTACCTCTTTTAAAACTTTATATGAATGGAATCATACAGTATATATTATTTTGTACATGTCTACTTTCACTCACCATCAGGTTTGTGAGATTTTTTCATATTGTTGCACATGTACTCTCTGCTGAATCATATCCATCTTGTGAAGATATTATAATTTATTTATCCATTCTGCTGTTGACGGGCATTTGGCTAGTTTTCAGTTTTTGGCTAATATGAATAATGCCATCCTGACCATCCTACCTTATATGTTTAATGAACACACATACATATTTCTGCTGGGTACATAACTAACAGTGAAATTGCTCTTTTATAGTATTTGCCAGTGTTCAGTCTTAGTAGATCCTGCCAAACATTTTCCAGGGTGGTCGTGGTAATTTACACTTGTATTAGCAGTGTATGAGAATTAAGGTTGTTCCAAAGCTTGGCTACATTTGGCTTTGTTGGTCTTTTTCATTTCAACAATTTTGATTGGTGCTTAAGTGGTACCACATAGTTTTAATTTGCATTTCCGTGGTGACCAATCAATTTGAACACATTTTCATGTTTTATTGCTCCCTTGGGTATTCTCTTTAGTGAAGTGTTATTTCAAGCCTTTGGGTAATTTTTCCAATGGATTTCCTATCTTTTCCTCTAGGATCATAAGAGTACTTTATATATTCTATGAGTGTTTTGTCAGATGTATGTTGTAAACATCCTTTTTTTCACTTTATATGCTGTCATTTCATTGCCTTTTAAAGGTGTCTTGTAATAGGGGTCTCTGTGTGGCTCAGTCAGTTAAGATCTGACTCTTGATTTTAGCTCAGGTCATGATCTCAGGGACATGAGATGGAGCCTTGCCCCACGTCAGGCTTCATGCTCAGTTGGGGAATCTGCCAGAGATCCTTTCCCTCTCCCTCTGCCCCTCACCTACCTGAGCGTGCACTTGCTCTCTCTCTAAAACAAATCAATAAATTAAAAAAAAATAAAGGTGTCTTGTGGTAAACAGAAATGATTAATATTAATACAGTCAGGTTTTTGTTCTCTCTTTTTAGTTATTTTTTAAAAATGTCTTCCTAAAAAATCTTTGTCTACCCTAAGATCACAAACATTTTTCTCACATATTTTCCTCTAAAAGGCTTTTTGATTTACTTTTTGCTTTTAGATATACTCTGCATTCAAAATTGGTGTGTATGTCTGTCTGTATGTGTGTGGTGTGAAGTATGGATCTCTATATATATAGATAGATAGATCCCTAAATAAATAAATAAATAAATAAATAAATAAGTGTGTATGTGTGTGTGTGTGTATATATATATATATATATATACACACACACACATATTTTTTTTTCCTACTTTGTGGCTATTCAATTGACCCAGCACCAGTTTTTGGGAAGCCCACTTTTACCCCACTACAGCATAGTATTGCCTTTGTCATAAATCAGGTGACTATAAATGCATAGGTTCATAAACCATGAATTAAAGCCTCCCCCTTCCTCCATCAAATGGTCAGCATAAGAACCAAATACTTAATGTTGAAATATAACTTAAAGGTCTTCTAGTCCAGTGGTTTTCAAAGTGTGGTCCTTGAGCAGCAACAACAATCTCACCTGGGAACTCCTTAGAAATGCAAATCTTAGGACCTCACCCCATATCCACAGAATCAGAAACTCTGGGAGAGGAGCTCAGAAATCTGCATTTTAGCAAAACCTCCAGAGGAATCTGGTTCAAGTTCAAATTAAAGAAAAACTGAGAGCAAACCAAATAATAGGTGTTTTTGTTTAGTCAACCAATTAGAATTCATGATGAATGTGTCAATTTTACTGGTATGGAGTAAATTTGAGAACTTAAAAATATTTGATGTTTCTAACCTGAACAAAGTGGTTAGTACATTTAGTTTAACAGGAATTTCTTGTGAATGGAGATTTTTAGGGGATGAGGGGACAGAGTTTAGAATTTCTTTATGCCACTGAATCACTCTAAATGCTGATTGGGCCAACAGGGGAAATGCCACAAGGAAAAAAAGTGATTGGCTGGAGCAAAGGAAAGAGAAAAAGAGAGAGAGAGAGTTAAACCAAGGAACAGACTCTTTAGAGAACAAACTGATGGTTACCAGAGGGGAGCTGGGGGAGGGGGGAGTGGGCGAAATAGGTGAGAGGGATTAAGGAGGGCACTTGTGATGAGCAGTGGGTAATATATGGAGTTACTGAATCACTATACAGTGCATTCAAAACTAATATAACATTGTATGTTAACTGTACTGGAATTAAAATTTTAAAAAGTGGTAAGCTATTTCTCCAGGACACTTCAAGTTGTTGTTTATGTAATGTACCCACCTCTTTTGAAAGCTTTTCAGACCTCTCCCTGGTCTGAAATAGAAATTCATGGGTTGAAGAGTACTTTCATCATCCCTTTCTACATTTCTTCATATTTAAGTGAGTACAGCCCTTTCTCTGAGAGCCACAGAGTTGGAAGCAGCTCCATGGTGCCAGGTTCTGTGAGTTGTTGGTCTCTTAAGCAGCCCCTTAATGGATTATGCAGTCCTGCTCGGGCTCCCCACCTGTGTTCAGGAGGTAGCTCTGAGTTCCTCATTAGAAGAGGATATTTCATATATGTCCGGAAAAGGGCTTATGAATTGTTGCCCAGTACTCCTATTTTTGAAATCTCATGGTTAAGACAGGTGCATACTGCATCAAGGCTGCTTTCTGGAATGCAAATGAGATGATCTGTAAATTGCCTCCAAACTACTTCTAAACCTCCACTGATTAGAATAAGCAGAGAAAAGAGCAGAGAGAGGCACTCAGGGCTTTCAAACTAAGCTCAACTTCTGCTTGCTAGCCAATTGCTGTTTTGCCACTCATTTTTGCCTTACTCTAGGGCTGCATCTTCAGGGAAGGCAATCTAGGAAATATGCAAATAACTTCAAAAGGGCTAGCTTCTCTCCTGTTCCCTCTGTTCTGAGAGTTTGGGGCAAGCACTGAAATTCTCTTTCTTTTTGGCGCCAGAAACAGACTGTAGCTATTTCTTTTTAGAAACTTAGCTTTGTGGGACTTTCTGATGATAAATGAGTCAAGATTTCCAAGAGTGCAAATGAAAAGGAGATCCTAAACCACCAGGTATTAGTGGTATCCTTGTTACTGAATTCCATCTTCTTTTGGAAATTACCTTTTTCCTGTATGCTTCTGTTTTAATAGGCTAGCTTTTCCTGACCTTCACATTATTTGTTTACAGAGTAAGTAGAGTTAATGCTTCACATTTAACATAGGATTTTGTATCTTCAAAGAACTCTTCAAATAAGCTAATTGAAAGGAAGCTAACAGGAGAGTACAAAGTTAACATTAAAAAAAAAAAAAAAAGAAAGAAAAAGAAAAGGCTTCCAAACACAGACCTGGAAAGATGATGGCAAAAAGCAAATCAATCAAAAACGTACTTATAAGAGAGAATTGAAGGTCTGGAACAAAGTCTGGATGGAAGTCCAGTGTCAGTAAGGATTGTGGGCATACCCTGGGTATAAGGGGAAGAGTGTGTGTGTGTGTGTGTGTGTGTGTGTGTACATGCACACTCCCTTGCTATTTATCAGGGTGTTCAAACCTTGAAAAACTTCTGCTTATGCTACTGATTCTCAATTGAAAGAATAGTACTAGTACATTGTCATTTTCTTACTGTCCTTCTGCTTGTGGCTACAACTGGGTAAATGAAATTCATTTCAAAGTTAGTGGTAGATGAGTAAAGGATCTTTAGTCTGTTCCTATGGGCAGTTGGGGCTCCATTTGGATGAGCAGTTAGCCTGGCTTTTGTAATCATTCTTGGCCTTTCTGATTTGCTGGTTTGATTCTGTTGGCACCATGCGTAGGTATTTTCCCAGATCATAATGGAAGGAAATAGCATGTTTGAGTTGGAAAGCTGTAAGCACATCTAGGTAATGTGAGGTCAGGTACCTTCATTGCTCTGCCCCAATGTATAGCACAATGACTGGCTCAGGGAATACATTCACTTGATCACTGTAGAGAATAAATAAATTAATGAATCACTTTGGGTCCCTGGTAAAACTCTTAGATGGTTAGTGTGAAAGGCCACCTGAACATGATCCTGTGCTTGCTTGACCTTTTATCATGGCTGACTTTTAGAAAATATAACCCATTCAGCGGTCTGGTTTCTTCCTGTGTAATGTAATAACTGGGTATTGTGAATAATATCTATAGTTCATTCAAGTTCCCCACTGCCTTGAAGCTCTTTGATATTTACATGCTATTTTTTTCCCCCATCTGGCAAGATGACTTGCATGTGGCCTCAGTCATTAATTTCACACCAGCAAATAAAAAGTACCAAACAGGATAACAAAGTCCAGGTGTGCAGCTAACCTCAGATGAAAAATTGCTTCTCTATGAAGTCTCTTCTCTACCCCAGGCCATAAAACTTGGCCACAGTGCTTTATATGAGGAAAATAACATTGTTATTAATAAAACCTAGACCCTCAATGGTTGGTAAGAGAGGGGAATGGCAAAAATCTTTGAGGCTCTAATTTTTGTCTCCTGAATTCACCTGACTTTTGAGGATTTCACATTACTTATGCTTTTCACCTACACATAAACCTTGCACATATTTCCACCTCTGTAATGTTCTGGCCAGTGTACATGCCTGATTCCTTAATATTCTATAACGGAGCTGACACAAGGCCAATAGGGAAGAGGCTGTTTGTCTTGTGCAATAAGGCAAGTGGTTACGAGCATTTCTGGCATCAGACAGACTGGTTCAAGTCACTGTCTCAATTTTTTAGCAGTGTGACCCTGGACTGGTTACTTTACCCCTCTGAGTCTCACTTTTTCTCATCTATGAAATAGGGATGCATATAATACTCACGTCCTAGGACTGTTGGGAACATTGCATTAGATAATTGCAGGAAAATTTAGCATAGTCCCAGGCACATATTAAGTGCTCAGTAGATGTTAGATATTTTTATTACAAAATGCTACTAAAGGTCAGCAGATGGTAAAAGAGAGAGAAACACAAAAAGGAACATAAATCCAGATAATTGGGTTCCTAAGAGATGGCTTACCTCCTAGGCTTCCAGGATTCAACCCATTCTTACTCCTGGCATGCCTCTGTGAGTGTGCCATCATCCTGGGACCCAGCATCCAAGAGCCTGGGCCTAGCCCCAAGTGTGAGGGACTAGCACATGACAGGATTTTCTTCTCCCTTCTCCCCAAGACTCTCCCTCCCAGTGTCATTTTCCAACTAAGAAACCGCCTCTTGTCAGATAATAGAAATTAGAACCGACTCACCTTCTGAGAACAGGTCCCTGCTGATGTGGGAGAGGAAAGGGTGGCCTCAGCAGGAAAATAACAGAATACAGCAAAACAAGCCTAACACATGTGGAGGCCGAGAAAAATTAAGGCCATCCCACCTAAAGTTTAGCATTAGCACAAGTACAGCCATCTTAGGCCCCTGTGAATAAGAGCTGAACTTTACCGGAGAAACTGCAGAATGTCCTTGGCAGAGAATCCCATATCAGAAAGTCAACAGAGCCCACACCCTGGTAGAAAGTCCCCTATTAGAATGAGAACAGAGCTCAATGCCCTTAGCCCCAAATCAGAATGTAAACAGAACTTGAGAAATTCCTCCATCCCTTCTGAAAATCCCCTAGACCAGCCTATAAAAAACCCAGCTGTAACCCACTTTGGGGTCCAAGTCCCTGCTCCGCTGTGTTGGGTACACTTGGACCCAAGCTTGAGCTTGTAAATAAATAAACCCTCATGTGCTTGCATTGGTGTCGGCTCCTTGGTGGTTTATCGGATTCGCAATCTTGGGCACAACAACACACAAACAAGAGATACACATAAATAGCAGCGATGGGGACGTTTCATTGTATCTAAAACTTTTTCTCATTATTCTGTGATTTTCCCTATTACCTTCAAATGCTCTCTCCCACACACAATTAAGAGTTATTTTGTGTTCCATTCTCTTCCTTACACTCCATCTTGACAGATTCATCCCTGGCAGAGTAGGTCTCTCCCCTCAAACATTAATATAGACCCAGGAGAGAGGCATTGGTGAATAGCAGCAAGGAGGACCTCCATGGCCTGCCAGATGGAGGGAGGAAGATTGGGGGCCAGCTCTGAGGCTCAGACGCCCCCTGAAGAAGGGGGAAGACACCTGCTCTTGGCAGAGCAGGTACAGTGAAGGTCTTCAGAAATCCTTGAGCCATTGCCCCATTCCAGGAAGTGTCAGGAATATCACAGAACACTCATTTCATTTGGACACTTATTTTGTGCTTATCTCAGGGAAATAAGGAATTAAAAAAAAAATCCATGACCATTGAGAGTTGTTCCATATAGTCAGGGCTTATAGAATAGGAGAGCCTATGGGGAGGCAGATTCCAAAGACAGTAAGGCAGTCTTTGGCTTGCAATGGCTTGGGTTCAAATCCAGACTACGCCTCTTAGTAGCCACATGATCTTGGGCATGTTACTTAACTTCTCTTAGCTGCAGTCTTCAAAAGGATGATAGTAATACTATCTACCTATGGTATCATAACATCCACCTCATAGTAATTACTATAATGCAGTACCTGATAGCATCTAGCTTATAGGTTGCTATAGATTATTAAAATAATGTACTTAAAGCAATTGGAAATTTATAATATTAATGTTAATAATTCCTCTTAACCTTCCTGGGGCTCAAAGGAGCTCCTAGTAGCAGGGGGTAGGGAACTTTGAAAGCTCAGACAGATACTGTGGGAGTCAGGTAAGAGTTTTGATTCAAAGTTCTCTAAATCCACTTCAGTGCTGGTGAAGAATCCTCTGGTTCTCAGGTCTTTGGGTATGGACTTGAATTCCACCACTAGCATTCCTGGGCCTCTAGTTTGCAGATGGCAGATCACGGGGCCTCCCACGCTCCATGACTGTGCAATCCCTTATAATAAACCTCTTTCTATATATCTCTATATGTCCTACTGGTTTGGTTTCTCTAGAGTGAAACTAATAATACAGATACAATAAATAAACCCAGGCAGATCTACCTGGCTCAATCTACTCAGAAGGGCCCAGGAATAATCCATTCACCTGTCCTATTAACAGTACTTATGGGCTCAGCCTGGCTTATACCCATCTATAAAACCAGGCAAACTGAAAAGAGCTGCTTCTCTGAGATGAGGGCTCATGCTCAGAGTCACATGTTTGTGACTCTGAGGGCTCAGACTCTGGGTTTTACCTGATGAGACCAGTGGAACTTTTGCTTCCTCTGATTCATCTAATCTTTCTAGGGTCAACTTTTCATCTGCTAAATTCTTTGGCTTTGTCATCCCTTGGCTTCATGCTTTCTCCCAGAGTCCACCCCCTGGTTGATATATCAGTCAGAGTTGCTTCTGGAAAGCAGAAACTACTCTAGGTATTTTAAGGCATAAGTGATTTAATACAATTTGAATTTCCAAATCATTGGGAAGCCTGGGAGAAAGGATTCTAACCTTGATCTCCAAGGATGACTCTCAGAACATTTATTTGTATTGGCTCTGAGGCCTCTACTAGGTCAACTGGTTCCAGAAGACATTGGGGAAATTGCTTGCAATCCAGAGATGAGGCAGCTTCCACTACTGCTGCCATGGCTATTGGTGAATGGCCACCAATGGAGTCTGGCTACTGTCTCCCCAGCAAATGCTTCTTCACATCTCAAAACAATATTGTACAAAAATTTGACATTTCCGTGGCCTTATTTCCTCAAGGAACTTGCTTCTGTCTTTCAGAGCTCATTCAAGTGCATCTAATATGTAGAATCTAATTCACATCCAGAACCTTGGTTGCATGGGAGACTGGGAAGTTCAGTTTTGAGCTTTTCTGTTTCTGCAGTATAGGAAGGCACACATAAGGTAATGAGCTAGTACCTGAAAGGAAGATGGAAAATTTGGACAGATCACAGACTGAGTTCAGGTCAGCTAAAGATGTAGCATGGTCACCAGGGATCCAGAGGGAATCTGTCGAGAGAGATGAAAAATCAGCTGTGGAAAACTGGGTGGCAGAGGCTATGAGGCTAGGTGAGGAATACAGCCAAAAGGAGTCATGATTCAAGCAAGGGGAAGAGCAAGAGATGTGTAGGCCTAACAACAAACAGAAATTGACCAAAGCCAGCCATTTTTGGAGTTGTGGGCTTCTGGTGCCCAATTTATCCAGAGCCTCAACTTACCTAAATTATGGGCAAGCCTGAGGCCTATAGGTGGAGGGACTTAGGTCCCTTCAGCTGGAAGGGAAGGGGGAAGGCAGAGAGCAAAGCAATCTGGACACCAAGTCCCAGGCTCCACTTTACCCTCAGAACCTCTCTGTTCCCCCATTTCCCTCCTACTGGCCAGAAGAAGTTGGTACCTATGGAAGGAAGGGAAAACTGAATGGGAAAAAAATCAGAGAGGGAGACAAACTCTGGAAAACAAATGGAGGGTTGCTGAAGGGAAGGGGGGAAAGCAGCATGGGGTAATTGGCTGATGGGCATTAGGATGCCATCATGATGGGCACATGATGTGATGAACACTGGGTGTTACGCGCAACTGATGAATTATGGAACACTACATCGGAAACTGACGATGTACTATATGTTGGATAATTGAATTTAAATAAAAACAAAAAAAGAAAAAAAAAGTTGGTACCTGTAGCTATACCCATCTCTCCTACTTTCTGCAGTACTTTCTTTAGGATGCAAACTCCTAAATCTACTCTACTGAGGTTTGTATAATTGTATAAAAACAATGTAACTGTGTTCTCATTGTACTGGGAGAAGATACTAGAGATAGAATTATATGTGGACCTGATCAGCGATAACACATGTTAACTATTCCCTTATCAGTAAAAATAAAATGTTAAGTACCTTTAAAAAGCATAATTACATAAAAATTTCCAAAGCAGAGGAAATACTGTATACCAACTGCAAAAACAATAGTAAGAATTAAAATGAAAACATGAGATCATAAAAAGGAATTCATGTCTACAGACATACATGAACATAGGTACCCATAATACATGTATAAATGTGTATGCATGCACACATACATATACCCATAGAAATAATTTTAAATTAAAATGAAGAAGAAGATCAACAAAAAAAAAAAAATCCCATAACCTGAATCCTGAATTTAAAAGGTAAAAATGTAGTGAGCAGTACTCACATGCCAAAAATTACTTCCTTGGCAAAATAAGGTCTTTTGTGAAAGGAATTTTTCAGCAAACGCATTTTGACAATTGACACCCCATAAGCACCGTCTGTGAAAAACATTTTTTTTTTTTTTGCTGTAATTTGATGAAGCAGGAAGTGGAAATCGATAGGACATTGTCAAATGAGTTCTTTGCTCATGCCCCGTCTTTCTCTTCTTTGCTCCTGTTATGTAGTAGATAAGAGATAGGAGGAGCCCAGAACACAATATATGGATTTTTATTTGTTTGTTTGTTTAGCAAACACAACAAAGGAAGCTACAGAACACTTTTAACTGCAGAAATGCTTTTAGCACCGTGTTGTAGACTTGCAATGGAGCAGTACAGGCTGATTTCAAGCCCAAAGGTGGTTCGGGAGTTCATATGATCCCCCAGAACTTCAGGGAGAACCTTCCTCACTGGAGTGCTCATCCTTGCCTCTCAGCACTGCTGGTTTCCATGACAACCAGGCCAATGTCTAGTTCAGTTTTGCAAATACTCCCCAAAGCCCAGTAGGCCTAAGATTTTCTCTATAGGCTCTCAAATCTGCCTTATTTCATCCAATTTTTCTACTACCCCCCTGTTTTTAGTCTTCTTCAACTTGTGAGGTAAGGACCACAAGATCTTATAGCAGCAAATTTACCAATGGTCATACCACGACAGGTTTAGAGAAAACACAGGGCAAAGAGGTTAAAGTAGTGTCTAGCTAACCTTTAGGCCTGCTGCCTGATTGTCACTATTGGTCTTATTTTGTTTTAGGCTCTGGGAAGATGATGCTGTGTGTATTTGCTTGGCTATTCTGGGTGGAGATGTTCCACGGGGGTAAAATGAACATCGACATTGCATTGTGGGAGAAGGAGTACTGTTCTAGGAGTGGAGGCCTGAACTCTGTCCGCAAGCTTCATGATATTAAACCATGTAAAAGGAAGAAGGAGGCAGGGGAAGAATAGCCTAGCTTTGTCATCCTGACCTAGTGTTAGCAAGAATGGTCTTCTCACCTTTGAATAAATTGGTGTTTTCCTAATCAAATATTATTCCTGCAGTTTGGTGATTAAATAGACCAATCTTAACCTTGACTCAAGAATAAGTTGGAAAAAACAACCTATTACTGCTCAGAACACTTCTGAATATTCCATCAAAGGGTTTGCTTTTTAGAGTAGGAATGGAACTTTTAGGGACATCTCTAAAGATACAATATTCATATTTCATTAAGTCTATGCTCAGATGCACCCGACAGATTTGTTGCTGATGTAAATATTTCAAAATCATTCTATATCTACTAACTAAATTGTTTGTGAAAAACCTTATCAGAAAACATTCTGGAGGGCAGCCTGGGTGGCTCAGCGGTTTACTGCCACCTTCAGCCCAGGGCCTGATCCTGGAGACTCGGGATCGAGTCCTGCATCGGGCTCCCAGCATGGAGCCTGCTTCTCCCTCTGCCTGTGTCTCTGCCTCTCTCTCTCTCTGTGTGTGTGTGTGTGTGTGTGTGTGTGTATCTCTCATGAATAAATAAATGAAATCTTTAAAAAAAAATTCTGGAAAACAAATTCAGTTTTAGGAGTAGTTGGTCCAAAATAAAGAAATGTGTATTTCTCCTACAATTCTACTCACCCCTGGACATGTCCAATATCCTAATTATCTTTAACCACTCATAAAACTCAACACAAAAGCTAGTCTTACAGATAAGACACTTGAGGGTCTTTTATATATGACCCTTGTGTAGGGATGACATCAGTCTCTTATCCATGAAGCAGTACATGTTTGTCAGAGTATTGTTGTAAGATCATTTCCTTAATGTCACATCGCCTATTTAATTTTCTTTTTGAAACTCCATACAAGAGAGAGTTTCATAGTCAACTTGACAGAAAGGAAAGCTGAGGGGTCTGGGGAGGAAGTGCTGTAGTAAGGGACGTTGGAGCTGTGAAGCCAGAGGTCACCTTGAGGATGCAGGGGCCCAGGTCAGGGCTAGGGCGCCTTCTTACTGAGTGCCTTTTTACCCAACTGATGGTGGTGAACTCCTTTTTGTTTTCCTCAGAGTTAAGGAGCCTTGATTATTTTTGTTCTGTTTTGTATTTTGTGATTTCTGATTTCCCAGTTGTAGTATTTGCATCAGAGAAGATACTATAAAATAGGCAAATCATACATATGTTTCATAAAATCTGCTAGCTATGGGCACCTGTGGGATGTTCTCTTAGGAAGCCCTGAGTTTCTTTTCCTTTCTAAGCAACCTGCACCTATTGATATACTTAGTTTGGTTTGATTAAAGTTTGAGTCCCTTGCTGTCTTGATGAGCATATTCAGATGCTTTTGCAGTGTTACATTTTATCGTGGTCAGTAGATTTGGAAAAAGTATGGCCTTTGGAATCTTGGTGATAAATGGACATCTTTTTGTTTTCTTGAGGTTACCTGTATTACCTGAGAAGTAGGAGGTATTTTTGTATGGAAGATTAAGGATTTGGCTGAATGCCTCAATTTTTCACTGTACTAGGTTTTAAGAACAACCATTTGATTACATTCAGTTTCTGTCAGCTTTGATTAACACACACACACACACACACACACACACACACACACACACATGCCCACCCCTAAAAATATAAAGCCTGCAGAGCATTGTTTCTAAGTAAAATGAGATCTTTTAAAAATAAGCTAACGGCTCAATAACTAATCAGTTTTCAAACAACTGCATTAATCCAAGAAAGAAGCTTTTTCATCCCTAATGTCCCCAAAGGACAGAGATGTTCAACATTCTGTCGCCATCTTGCAGACCTTTTCCTTGGAAGGTACTTTCACAGTATTACTCAATGTGTTTGGAGAAAATTCAGAAAGAGGCTTATACATCAAAGTGCAGGAAAGCCAACTTAAGCTTTAGAATAAATACCCAAATCTCCTATCTTTTCATATTAGTTTTTTGCTCTAATCTTTGCAAAGCAACCTCTAATAGTGAGGGGAGGGGCTGGGAAATGAAGAGGAAGGGAAACTACTGGATTTGAATATTTGATTGAAAACAAATATGAGAAGTCCAACAATCTTAAAATGTGGATTAGAGCCTGTGAGTAGGTAGAGGCAGAAGGGCAGAGTGTTCAAAATCCATAGTCTTCTTATAATAGAAGGTAGCTCCCAATGAGAACAGCTTTTCACCAAGCTTTACTGTAGCCTAACTGATGAGTTCTGATTCCATCCAGAAGAAACAGAGATGAAATCCTTGTCATCATACCCTCATATTGGTGAGATAGGGATATAAATAGTATCCACCACATAGTTGTTATTTGGTATAGATTAAATTTGGTGAATATGTGTAAAGCGATTGGAATAAGACCTGGTACACTCTAAGAATTGTATAAGAGTTTACTGCTGTGATGGTTGTTTCTAATAATAATAGTAATTAATATTTAATGATACCTTAATATGAGGTTTCTCAGCCCGGCTCTATTGACATTTGGGGATGGAAAGATCCCTTATTGTGGTAGGATATTTAGCAGTAAATAGCGCCCCACCCTCACCCAGTTGTGACAATCCAAGATCTCTTTGACATTGCCAAATGTACCGTGGAGGGATGGGGTCACACTTAATGGAGAAACACTCCTTACTGTATGCCAGATACTATTCCCAGAGTCTTATATAAGTTATCCATTTAATAGGTACTATTTTAATTCCCCTTTCATAGATGTAGCAACTGAGGTATAGAAAGGTTAGGTAGTTTGCACAAGTCACACCGCCAAAATGGTAGAGCTAGGATTCCAGTTTCCCACAACAGTTATTTCTTGTTTCCAAGGTAGATTCTTATTTTTATTTTGGGGCAATGAAGAGGCTGTTAGTTGAGTTCTAGAAACAGAGTAAGTTTCATGCCCTATTGCTAGGTAGTAAGAGGCTCAACTACAATACTTTCCTAGTCAAATAATGATATGGATATATTAAGGTTCCTTGAGTTTTCTATTTACTTCAGCTGGCAAAATAATGTCTTTTTGTTACAATTAAACAAACCCTCATTGAACACCCTTATTGAAAGATATGAGATACTGTGCTGCAAATATTTAAAAAACTGAGAAAGTCTGGTTCCTGTAGGGGATACCAGAGAGTTTATCAGCCCCTGTTTTTGAGAATCCCTCCCTTTCCTCAACCTTGTCTTTAATGAAGAAGCCTGCATGTTAGTACACCTTGCCTGCCCTCCTGGAAGCTCCAGTCCTAGGCCAGGGCAATGAGATGCTGTCAGGGGGTTTAAATCTCAGGATTCTGGAAAGCCTGTTTTCTCCATCTTCTGGGGATGAAGGTATAAGGCAGAATCTTTGGGAGTTAGTGGGGGTCGGGTTTCCACCATATTGGGAGCGGCTTTCTGCCATGACAGAAACTAACCCTGATACACAGAGAGGGGCAAAGATGAGAGACAGAGTCTTAGAAATTTCTAAATCCATGGCTTCCATTGTTTCTGAGGCTGGGTTGTACTTCTGAGCCTCACACAGCTAGATTGTTTGGCTAATCCTTATATAGTCTGTGCCAGCCAAGTCCTTTTGGACTGCTAGCCAAAAGTAGCCTGTCCTTTGCAACCAAGAACATCCTCATTATTATAACATCTATTATCAAGAAGCTTATAGGACTTGAGAGGTATTTGGTGGTACAGATCAAGGAGGCTTTTGCATGCCTACCACAGACAGGACCTGAAGAACCCTTTCAAGGAGATGTGATAACTCTTGCATCATTATGAAGGCCAGATTGGTGAGGTAACAGATTAGGTACTAGGAGATCTCTTGGGAGCTACTACAAAAGTTCAGGAAGAAAGAAATGGAGTTTCAAAAGTACAAGTAAGATCAAGAAGAACTGAGATAAACAGGAGGAGAGTAGGAGATGTTGCATAAGATTCTCGAAGTACGTAGTGTGATACAGGGGTCAGAGAAGTAAGCTTAATAAGCTATGTTCTTTTGGGAACTTGGAGTAACTTAGAAGCCTGAAAACTCTAGCCTGGCTTAAGTAACTAGGGAGGTATTGTTATCCTTGGGCAGACAGACAAGCAATGCATTTATTCATTCAGTAAATATTTATTAAGAGCTTACCACATTTTCTTTACCACTTTTCTAAGTGCTTGGATAGATCAGAGGACCACCTGAACTCTGCATTTTAACATGAGGAGAGTTGGGCACCCTGGGACAAGGGAAGAGCTCAGGGGAAATTTGCAATTTAAAATCAGGTGGGTCCCTCTGAAAAGATAATGTTTGTCTCAAAGATACATTTTAAGATTTACATAGGCACAGGAAACCTCTGTCGTCAGCATAGCATGTACAATTGTCTTGCAATCTCATCCCTCTCTGAACATCGCATTCTTAATGGCTAAAAGGGCATGAGATGCATGATGGGTAGAGATGGGATGTATTAGCTCATTATTGTAATCTTTGCCCTTTTTTCTGGAAGTTCTCTCCATCTTCGTGACTTCCTACCATCTGTCATAAGCACCGAAGATATCTGTCTTTATCACTTATGCTGGTACATGAGAATCTCCCAGACGTAGGATGAGTAGGTACAAATAACCAGAATTACAAAGATCCCATGTAGGGAAACGAAAAGAAGAGTGGTGGAAAAAAGCAGTAAAAGACAGTGCTGGAACTCAGGCTATCTTCCAGTGTCTTGGTTTAACAGATATGAGATGCAGGCAGGAGCTCAGGTATTAGTATAGACCAGTATTGTCCAACAGGACTCTTTGCCATGATGGAAATGTTTTCTACTGTGCTGTCCAAACAGTAGCCACAAGTGGCTATTGAGCCCTTGGAAAGTGACTAGTGCAACTAAGGAGCTAGCTTTAGTTTAATTTAATTTTAATTAAAATTTAAATAGCCAAATGTGGCTGGTATCTACAGGATTGGCCAGTAAAGCCTAGGCCATTGATGTTTATATGAAGAGTCCGAAAGGTTTTCCTAGTTTGAACTGAAGCCTCTGTAACATTGTTTGCCATTCATTTTAAGGTGAAAACTTCTAGAGGCTGATTTATACTTTTAGGCAACTAGAAGCATCTTTCAGCAGAAAGGAGCTTGACGGTTGGCTTTCTGGATTGAGTGCCACGAGAGAGTGGGCTCAATGTGTTCCCCAGTTAATGCAGCTGCTAGAAAACGAGCCATGTTTAGCAGTGGTTACTAACGACAAAATTGCAGCCTCTTTAGAATCCACACCAGGAGCAAGTAGGTCCTGGTTCTGCTTGTGGTGAGGCAGAGCAATGCCCCTTCTGGGGGTTTCTATCCGGAGAGTCACCAAATGTGAGGGTTTTATGTGTTTGTCTGAAAAGCATGGGCTGTTTTTCTTTCTCCTATTAGGTTGCCAAAGGCATCTCCCTGTGCTTACAATAGATTCCCCTACCTCCTCTTTCCTTTCTCCTCTTCCCCTAGGAGAGATAATTGGACTGTGTGATTTCCATTAAATGTAATGTACCACATGCAGATGAAACACAATAGCAAAATGCATTAAGATAGAAACCTTTGGAAAAAATGGTCTGGGTGTTTTTCCATTTGTTAAAATTAGCTACCAAATTATTTTTGTTTTTGCACAATTAAATGCAAAGCTCTCATTTACTCTTTTAAAAGGTGACTTGCATTCAATATTCTTGTAAACAAATGATCTTGTTTTAATAAGAGAAATATCACAATCATTTTTTGTCTTGTCGTATATGTGTATATGTATGTGTGTATATATATATATATATATACACACACACACATGCATATATATATTTGAAAAATATATACGTGTATTCACATACTCAGTAACAGACCACATAGTGGTGCTCTAAACCTGCCAAAATCACACAGAAGAGCTTTGCAGTTGTTAGATGAAAATGCAGTGAGCCTGATTGCAGTTAGAATCCTCTCTGAAATGGACTACTGATAAGTTTCCTTTAAAAATATGCTTCCAGCATTCATCATTTTGCAAGATAGACCCTTTGTACACACTCTAAAATGATGAGTTGAACAAACAGCACTAAAGGAGAAAAAGCCATTTGAGAAAGCCTTGTCTCATCCATAAACGTGAAATAACCATTTCTTTCTCCTTCCATAACTATCATTATTATTAGGTTTTAATTAAGTTCATGCCACAGCTCAGTGGTTAGGTTTAGGAATCACATGCTCTGGACAAAAGGCAAAATGAGTTCAACAGTATCTATTTCAGGCTCCTTATTTAATCATTCTCCTTGTCTCATCCCAAGCTGTTTTGGTTGACAGTTATCCTTGGTAGGCTGCAAAACGGTTCAGAATGTCAGGGTCAGAGTGTTCTAGTACCTACATGTGCCATCAGGAGACTAAGCGATCTGCTCTTTGAAAGTGCTTGGGTTTTACAATTAGATAGAGGGAGCATGAACAGTGAAATTTCTAACAGAGCATACATGTAAAAGTACAGTGTGATAAAAACAACACTGCTTTTGCAGCCAGTCTGAATTGTGTTGGGGACTAGCATATGTTCAAAGCCGGTTATCTTTCTTTTCACGATTGGCCTGAGAAACTACTGCTACGTCCCTGGGTGGGGGAGAGGGGTCACTGAAATTCACATGGAATTTAATTTCATTTATAATTGTGGGAGTGTATGATTGGGAATGACCAGAATAAACACTCTTTGCTTTCTTCTGGTGATTCAGAAATGTGTGGAAACTGTACTTGAGTAGGCATTTGAAAAAGGTTTTGTCTTATATTTTGGATGTTTACAAATCAGATGGTCTATGTATCAGCTGTCTATTATCATGTTAATGCTATGTAACAACAACACCCGGTTTAAACAATGAGCATCGATTTATCTCATGAATATGCAGGTGTGCTGGGTGGGTCTTCTGATCTCAGCTAGCGTTGACTAATCTCAGCTGGGCTCTTTCATGTGTCTGAAGTCGGATGCAAGGCTGCTGGCTGCAGGCTGCCTGCTGGCTGTTCTACAACGGGGTGGCTGAGTTCTCCTCCAAGTGTCGCATTCTCCAGCAGGCTAGTCCAGGCTGTTTTCTTGCAGGAGCTGGTTTCCTAGAGAGGGAGAGGGCAGAAGCTTGCAGGGCCCCTTAAGACATAGGCTCGGAGCTTGCACACACGGTTCCCTCTGCCACGTTCTGTTCACCAGAGCAAGTCACAGGCCAGCCCAGATTCAAGGGATGAGGAAATAGATTTCACCTCTTGATGGAAGCAGAATAAGAGCCATTTCTGTGATGAATCTACCATAACATAGGAACTCTAAAAATATATTGGTGTCAATCTTGTGAAAGGTCTGAGTTTGAGATTTAAACCCTACCCATTGTTATCAGAGCATGTGGGATACTTAAGAAATAAAGATGAGTAATATAAAGGAAAACAATAATGAGACTTGACTTATGTGTGACATTGATCACCCCAATTACTGAACTAGAGCAATATTTGTCCATATCTACATAGTATTTCATAACGTCCACAGACTGGCTCAAAGCTCCAATGAAACCAATCCAAGTATTGTCTGTTGAAGATAAGAATCTACATGCTCTATTAAAGCTATACTCTCATAATAATGGTTATTTTATGTGACTTGCATAAACCAAAACAAGGAAATCATTAAGCTAGAATATTTATAAGGAGGTCTTTTAGATTTTTAGAGTTCTGTTGCATCAGGCCTTATATAACACAGAGATTCCACCATAACCCTAATATACTATGATCTTAGTAAGGAACAGGATTAGCCTGTGTGGCAGGTGTTAGTCCTGTTTGCCAATGAATAGAGTTCATTATATATTCATTTTCCTTCTGTTCTCAACATAAAACTATCCACATTCCAACCTTGGAGCAAAACCCAAAACAGACCGCTATGACTTTTCTTTCCTTCTCTTCTTTCTCTTATTCTTGTTATTAGATTACAATTCTTCATATGCAGACTGCTGGAGCCTGGTAGGTCCATGTGCGAACATCTACTTTTTGCTATAATTGTGGGATGTCTAGAATGAAGACAGACTCTGCGATCCCTTTGGTCATTATTTTTTAAAATTGGTAGCATGTTAGAATCACCTGGAATCTTTTAAATACTCATATCTTTGCCTTTCCTAAAATGGATTAAATCTGAATCTTTGATGGGAGGAGCCCAGGCATCAGGGGTTTAAAGCATTTCCCTGGTGATTCTAATGGTCAGTTAAGGTTGAGAACCACACGTTAGGTGAATATTAATTTGATTCAAGATTCACACCTACTTATGTACCCATTGCCTTATTCTAATTTTTTAGTATGTAAATGCACAACATTTCTTGAACTCTAGGTTAAAAGTCAAAAACAAAATCATTTGTGTGTGCATATATAGACAATTGATCATTGTACTTTTTATCTTAGGTGCTTGGAGACATACCTAAATATATCCAGGGGCTCTAGTAACTTAAGAATTCTTCCTCTACAGGGGTGCCTGGGTGGCTCAGGCAGTTAAGCATCTGCCATCCGCTGCAGCCCTGGTTTTAGCCTCCTGGGATGGAGTCCCATATCAGCTCCTATTTAGCAGGGAGTCTGCTTTTCCCTCTCCCTCTGCCCTTCCTCCCTATTTCTGTTCTCTTTTTGTTCATGTTCTTTCTCAAATACATAAATAAAAATCTAAAAAAAAAAAAAAAAAAAAAGAATTCTTCCTGTAGAAAAAATTTAGGAAGATTTGCTCTCTGATAACTCCCTTTCAAGGTTTCATAAGTTGTGATTTGTAGGCTATCTAGGTCTTGTCTGGTAGGCCTGAAGGGAGTGCAGGTTCTCTCCCATTATTACTCAACACCCCTAAAGAAACATGAGGAGAAAGAAATAACCCAACAGCAAAATCTTCTTTCTCAGCAGACTAAGACACAAGATGAAAAAAGACCAGAAACCTGAAGGAAAAGTTGCCTGATTTTTGCTTTATTTTTAATTTAAAAATATCACTTTAGGGATCCCTGGGTGGTGCAGCGGTTTGGTGCCTGCCTTTGGCCCAGGGCGTGATCCTGGAGACCCGGGATGGAATCCCACGTCGGGCTCCCGGTTGGTTCATGGAGCCTGCTTCTCCCTCTGCCTGTGTCTCTGCCTCTCTCTCTCTCTCTGTGTGACTATCATAAATAAATAAAAATTAAAAAAAAATAAAAATAAAAATATCACTTTAAATGATTCTCCTTTCTATCTCAATATGTGTGTGGGAAGGAAATAAGGGAAAGTGGGTGAGTAGGAGCTTTATTGTCATTGTATAAAGTCTTGAGAGAGAAAACTGTGCTTACCCACACGTGAACTCCCTGGCCCTGGGATCCATGGCCAGGTTCTCAAGATGCATAGCCTTTCGCCTTCCAAGCAAATGAGGATAAGCTAGCAGCCATTGCTCAGGGATTGAGTGAACCAGACAGAGCCTTGCAGCCTCATTGTCTAACGGATTTTCTTTTCAGACACTTCTTATAAACAGGTACTGTCTTAGGGTTGCTGCTTCTTCCCAACTACTGGTCATTTCTGGCTGGTTCAATATATTGATGCAGGTCAATGGAAATGGAAATTAACAGAGCAATTAGTGTGTGCCCTAGCCTGGGGCTTTGCTAGTTACTTTTTCATGCATTATCTTATTGAACTCTTACAGAAATCCTACACAATAGGTACTGTTATTATCCATCTTTTGGAGATATTGTAGTGAATCATTAAAGAGATCAGAGAACTTTTCCAAGGTTATTAAACAGCTCTTTCAGTTGGCATATTGGTTGTCTGAACCTGTATTATTTTAAATCCTACACAGCGTCAGGCATGCAAATAGAAATCTGACTACTCAAAATCAGAAAAAAAAACCCAAACTTGGCTAATGTTGTGACTTAATGTGTAGATCCATAGCACACACACACATATTTGCACACACACAATTACACCAATTCTGTGTTTTGGTTCATTGCTTCCCTCCTCATGAGCAGAAGAGGTAAGCGAAATATATTTTTACACATTTTCAACCTCCCTGTTTTCTTTGTTCTCTCCATCCGGAAAATGTATTTTTCTTCGGCTAAAATCTGTTTCTTTTATTGTCTTTGCCTTTCAGACCTTAAAAGTTTGAGAGAAGTTGCTTTCAATATATACTATAAAACATAAGTCTATTTCTAGGCTTATGAACACTGAAGAAGTTTAGGTAATTAATTTGGTTTGGTAACTCCTTTCTCTTTAAGCAAAACTGGTCTTTAGTGAAATGACCTTGGTCTGTTTTCCCTGTAGTGCCGATACACTGAGGAATTCTTTTTTTTTTTTTAATAATAAATTTATTTTTTACTGGTGTTCAATTTACGAACATACAGAATAACACCCAGTGCTCATCCCGTCAAGTGCCCCCCTCAGTGCCCGTCACCCATTCACCCCCACCCCCCGCCCTCCTCCCCTTCCACCACCCCTAGTTAATTTCCCAGAGTTAGGAGTCTTCATGTTCTGTCTCCCTTCCTGATATTTCCCACACATTTCTTCTCCCTTCCCTTATGTTCCCTTTCATTATTATTTATATTCCCCAAATGAATGAGAACATATAATGTTTGTCCTTCTCCGATTGACTTACTTCACTCAGCATAAATCCCTCCAGTTCCATCCACATTGAAGCAAATGGTGGGTATTTGTGGTTTCTAATGGCTGAAGAATATTCCATTGTATACATAGACCACATCTTCTTTATCCATTCATCTTTCGATGGACACCGAGGCTCCTTCCACAGTTTCGCTATTGTGGACATTGCTGCTAGAAACATCGGGGTGCAGGTGTCCCGGCGTTTCATTGCATCTGTGTCTTTGGGGTAAATCCCCAACAGTGCAATTGCTGGGTCGTAGGGCAGGTCTATTTTTAACTCTTTGAGGAACCTCCACACAGTTTTCCAGAGTGGCTGCACCAGTTCACATTCCCACCAACAGTGCACGAGGGTTCCCTTTTCTCCGCATCCTCTCCAACATTTGTGGTTTCCTGCCTTGTTAATTTTCCCCATTCTCACTGGTGTGAGGTGGTATCTCATTGTGGTTTTGATTTGTATTTCCCTGATGGCAAGTGATGCAGAGCATTTTCTCATGTGCTTGTTGGCCATGTCTGTCTTCCTCTGTGAGATTTCTGTTCATGTCTTTTGCCCATTTCATGATTGGATTGTTTGTTTCTTTGCTGTTGAGTTTAATAAGTTCCTTATAGATCTTGGAAACTAGCCCTTTATCTGATACGTCATTTGCAAATATCTTCTCCCATTCTGTAGGTTGTCTTTTAGTTTTGTTGACTGTATCCTTTGCTGTGCAAAAGCTTCTTATCTTGATGAAGTCCCAATAGTTCATTTTTGCTTTTGTTTCTTTTGCCTTCATGGATGTATCTTGCAAGAAGTTACTGTGGCCAAGTTCAAAAAGGATGTTGCCTGTGTTCTCCTCTAGGATTTTGATGGAATCTTGTCTCACATTTAGATCTTTCATCCATTTTGAGTTTATCTTTGTGTATGGTGAAAGAGAGTGGTCTAGTTTCATTCTTCTGCATGTGGATGTCCAATTTTCCCAGCACCATTTATTGAACAGACTGTCTTTCTTCCACTAGATAGTCTTTCCTCCTTTATCGATTATTAGTTGACCATAAAGTTCAGGGTCCACTTCTGGGTTCTCACTGAGGAATTCCTTTTAGAGAATCATACTTTTTCTCAATTCTAGGGAAGTCTCTTGTTTCTGAATCTCCCTTGTGGTTTCACTCAGGCCAGCTTGGATGGTCCACCATGCTAAGTTGAACCTCCTGGAACAGAATTTGCTCAGTGAGCTGTCATCTCTGAAAATTTGGAAGTGTTTTCAAAACAGCAAATGTGTATTTTGGGAGCCAATTTTTGAAAGGTCAAAACATTACATTTTCAAAATCTGGAATAGATTTTTGTTTCTACACTTGTTCTGGCATATTTTGTTATCTGTAAAGATAGGCAAAGACTTTGGCTATCTTTTGTTAAATTTTATGTATACATATATATGCTTATATATATAATTTATATTTTTATATATAAAATTTACACGTATATAAAATATACATATTTATGTATATGTGCCAAGACATGTCTAAAATACAGTACATAAACTAGGAGGAAGAATATAATAAAATTGTACAATAGCCAATCTTTATTATTTACAGTTGGAATACAAGTAGCCTCTGCTAGTGAGAAATCATTGGTACACGTGACTTTCTGGAGCAGGAACTAGGCTTATTATCTATGAACAGCTGTTGGATTGGCTGCATATCCTGCCAAGTTTGGTTCTCTTCCACAATCCAAATGTAGTTGCTCTGTTGTACTGTAAGCTACTTTAACTTGACTACACTAAGATCTATTAAAGAAAATGATTATATCAACATGCATCATTTGGTACAACAGAAATGAAGCTACTGTATTAGAACATTTTCTTAGGATCAATGTTTCTCAATTTGCCTCGACATTTACTTTCAATAAATGTCTAGCTTTACCTTGGCATTTATCTAGCAACAGCAACTATTATCTTGTGATAGTGTTCCAGTCCAGTGACTTTATTTCTCATATGTATATTTTGAAACATACGTGCAGTAATGAGAAGCATATTAAGAAGAGGCAAAATAAATAAATGAAAAAGTTATGTAAATGACAGTATTATTAAGATTAATATTCAGCAAGTTCAAAACAGAAAACATGAAATAATATTTTGCAATGTCTGTTGATAAATTTGTTCCAATGCCCCCCCCCCCATCTCTTATTTATGTAAAATATTTTCTTATAGTTCTCCTTCCTTTTGTCTTTTCCTTGGCCACCAACAATGGCACTGTGCAAGTTTTGATGAAAATACTTAAATATTTTATGATGAGATCCTGAAGATTTATGCTTTTTCTCAGACTAGATACATTGCAGAGGAGTGTATCCACCTAGAACTGTTTATTTATTCTTAGGGAAAAGGCCAAGAGTTGGCTTGTTTTAAATGAGCAAATCTGTAATAGCTTCAGGGATCAGTCAACTGGAATTGGGACTCCAGCCTCTGCTCACAGATGGAGAAACTTAGAGGCTGTTGATCATAGAATTGCTGATGCTTTTGTCATCCCTCTAGCCAATTTTGTCTTTTTCTTAAGAAATTTGGGCAGCCCGGGTAGCTCAGTGGTTTAGTGCCACCTTCAGCCCAGGGTGTGATCCTGGAGACCTGGGATCTGAGTCCCACATGGGGCTCCCTGCATGGAGCCTGCTTCTCCCTCTGCCTGTGTTTCTGCCCCCCTCTCTCTTTCTCTCTCTCTCTCAACCTCTCTCTCTCTCTCTGAAGAATGAATAAATAAAATCTTAAAAAAAATTCTATTTGCTTATATTCCCCTCTTTAAGAGTGATAGATTTCCTTTAACATAGAGCGCATGCACAGTAGGTATGTGATGCTTGTATCTCCAAAGAAACAACCTAATTTTGAGGAATAGTCAGTAGATTAGAAGGTGATGTGGGTTTTAATTCACATTCTACTCCTGCCAATTAGTTATGAAATTTTTGGACAAGTCATGGAAACTCTGGGTTTTATTTTCCTCATCTATAAAATGGAGAGCATAAGTCGGCTTGGTATCTTAAAGGCTTTCCAGTGTTCACACTCTGTGAGTACATGTACACTTTTATAAGGCATTAAAGTATCAAAATCATAGCGAATCAACACTAAAATTCTGATAAACTAAGTTGTCATATGATTGACCTTCCTTGCATCCTGTTACCTTAAAAAAGAAAAATCTGTGCACTGATTCACTGAGTGCTACTGTTGAATCAGACCAAAGTATTGTCACTATTCCAGGTTTTCTTTTCCCACTTCCCATGTAAAGAGACCATTGACAGCATTGTTTTGCTCCAAGAGTCATATTCCATATATTGGTGGTCAGGTTGCTGTACTGTGTATCTTGTGAACTTAATAACTAGGCATGTCTTCTCCTGAGCAGTGGTAACGTATTTTCATAGATAAGTGGCACTCCATATTTGAGGAATAGAATGAAGTCCAGGATTTTTTAAACCTTCTCATTTTTCATGTAGATGCTCGATCATTGCTGTTGGATGAGATAATCTGCCAAGTTGAAATAACAGTGCAGGTGATATTGATGGGGCTATGATATGATTAATATCAGGCAAGGTATCAGGACATCATAAAATAAAGAATTGGCTCAGTTGAGTCAAACTTTTCATATATATTCCTTTTAGAGGACTACACTTCAAACTTTGGGCTTCTTTTACCAGAGGAGAGTCTTTTACCAGATGACTTGATCATGACTTTTTAACACACACACACACACACACACGCACACACACACACACAACTTTGGAGGAAATGTTACTGGAGTGAGTGAAATTAACATGAATAGAAGTTTTTTTTTTCTTAAATGGAGGTCTTTTGTTAAAAAGAGGCATTTCTAGAGAGTCTACTATTTTAGAACTAAAAAAAAAGATTCTTGAGTAAGGAGGAGAACTTAAGCAGGGTAAATAGAATCAATTAATTCTCCTTTTATTAAGATGAAATAATGCATCACTTCTGTACTCTTGTCTCTAGCACATATAATTCCATTGTATTTATATTACCAAATCCATTTATTAAATTGCATACCTTTATAGTTTCACAATTTATTATCTCAGAGATAAAAACAATTAGAGTATATTAATTACAGATAGAGACCAGGGTAGCATTTAATTATAAAAGAAAACCAAATTTACCTTGATTTCAAATCTCCCATTTGCTTTATAATCATCAATAGAACAATTCTGGAAAATAATTCTGTGGCTAATGACTTTGGGAGAAATTTAAGGTGAATCACCTAATAGCCTCATTAGCTCAAATCATTGGCTAGAGCTATCCTACATTCAGATCCTAAGGCATTCAGTACTTTATACACAAATCATGAAAGCAGAGTTTCTTATAAATCCTGAAATACAGTTTTAACTGATTTGGTTCATTATTTTAGATAACTTGTTAACCATAGTCATGAAGAATTATTTCTTTTGATTAAGCAGTGTTATTAAGATTAAAGAAAGAAACTAGTCATAACCCATGACCCACTAAATGGTCTATGATGTGGTGTGTTACCATACAGGGGTTCAGGCTGTTGAGAGAAGAGCATAGCCAACCTGCTTGTTGATAGTTCAGCTCTATTTGAGTCAATCTGGCAAATATTTATTATAAGCTTCTACTGGTTTCCAGGACTGTAAGAGATAAGAAGATACATAAATTCTAGAACCTATCCTCTAAGGAACATATATAATCAGTTTGAAGGGATGTGATGAGTATATACATACATATATGAAGTATACTCATCATATATATACACATATTATATATACATACATGCATCATATATATAATTACAAGTAAAAATATCAATGCTGTAGAGTGATAAAATATAAAACTAGAGTTCAAAGGAAGGGATGATGCCCTTTAGTTGGACAGAGCAGAAAAATTTCAAGGACTAAGAGGCTATAACAGACAAAAATGGAATGACATTAACAATAGTAAAGTGGTGTGTCATATGTGGGAAGCAGACTATAATTCTGTTTTGGCAATAGTCTTGATCAAGGGTCAGCAAACATTTTCTATGAAGGGCCAGAGAGTAAATATTTTAGGATTTGTGGGGCATATGATCTCTGCCATAATCACTCAACTCTGCCTAGATAGTATGAAAGCTGCCATGGACAATACCTTGAGACAAGAGTGTACATGTTCTAGTAGATAGACAAGAGGATAAAAAGGTGAGTGTGAGGCTAACAATATGTAAATGAGTTTGCCTGTGTTCCAGTAAAATTCTATTTTACAGAAATAATGGCAGTCTGCATTTGGCCTATGGGGTAGGCTATAGTTGGCCAACGTCTAGTTACAAGGCTCAAAATATATGTCAGTGGGAGATAAAATAATTTGGGTCATATTGCTATGTGTTTTGAATATCCTGCTGAGGAATTTGTGCCTAAGTCAATGGTAAATAGAGAGCCATTGTTAGTTACTACGTGCAAAGAATAAAAACATCCCACCAAACATTTATTTCATACTTATTATTGCTAGGTACTGTGGTACCTAGTGGTATGTGCTATCTAAGGATGGAATTTGAGGCAAAGTTGACCGGCTATTAGGGGGATTTTCCTTGAATTGGCATCTAAGTCTCCTCATATCACAGAACGTGAGCAAAACACTTATATGCTAGCACTGAAGACTATTTATAAATCTGCCTAGATTACCTTATAATTCATTAACCTACAACAAACAAATGATACTTATGATATTCCTATTATGTGCCAGATAATGTGCTGAATAGTATGGATGCAGAGATGGATAAGGCATTAGGCCTTGCTTCCACGGAACTCATAATCTAGTAGAGCATAAAGGTATATAAATAAATAATTACAGTGTTTAACTGGCACATGGCAGGATATACCAACTGAAATTGTACTTAACATAAGGGAGTGATTCTGTTTAAGGAGGTCCAGAAAAGCATCAAAGAAGTAATATCCAACATGGGTATTAAAGAATATTTAAGCATATGTCTCCAGAGAGAAAATGAGAGTATTCTAGGAGAGGGTATAAAAGCACCAAGGTGTCACAGCCGATTACATATGGCTACTAGTTCAGGGTAGCAGTCTAATGTAATGTAAAGAATTTTAACTAGGCATAAAAGTGTTAACTAGTAACAAAAGACAAAACAGCAACCACAACCACAACAGTAACTCATTATGGAGGTAGTAATTGCATGGTCAAGGCTAGGGGAATATTGGGAAGAAATTAGAATTATTAAAACCTAAAAGTCTGCAGAAGAGGCTCTGTGGGGTGGGCCTCAGGCATCTGAGGTGGGCTGCTGGGTGTCTCTGAGGGGTGTGCTATGGGACTGTTTGTACAAATGGTAGGAAAATTGCAAACAGAATTTAGCTGCCTTTCTAGGAAGAAATTGCCACTTCTGGGTCAAAGAAGCATTACTAGTGGGTTGGTCAAGTATCAGGGAGCAAAAAGGAAGTAAACAGGAAGCACACAGGAAGGAATAATTCTTTTCTTCCTTGTCGAGTCTTGCACCTCCAGCTATTGTACCCTACTGGTGGAGCTCAACAGGGAGACACTGGCAATGCAGAAATGCTATCTGTAAAGTCCCAGTCTCAGCATCACAGGGCCATGTAGGTAGAAGGGTGGTTTTGGAGCTGAGAGACAAAAGTGTGGTAAGTAACTGGCGCTTTCAGTATGTCTAACATATAAGTTATGTGTTTGAAAATTAGGCAAGTTGTATAGTTTCATACCAGTTGAGGGGTGGGGCTTTATTCTGTAGGCCCTGGAAGCCACCCAGCGGTAGGTCGAAGCATTAATATACAGTGTTCCTGGCTTTATAGCATAGTGTATTCTCAGTTCTGGTAGAAGCTTGCCTTGTGTTCCATCTTCAGAATGATTTGGTAGTAACAAGTGTTCTGTGTGTTCTTAAATGGTCATCACTGGTAAGTGATGCCAAAATTTGGCATAACAATGGCTTATTCTTATGTTTTGGAACTATTAGTGACCATAATATTTCATTTGCTTTTACTGAGGGGAGATCCACTGCCGACTCATGGATAATATATACAGAAAGTTTCTTCCCAATTCAGCATTTGTCCTTCTATTTGTAAACTGAAGCTATTTTTAGCTTAACAGTTTTAGAAAATTGAGCTGAGCATTCTCTGTGCAGGGTGCTAAATGCTAGGTTAGGCTGTTCATTTTCTATACCAGACAGATGAATTATAAGAACAAAGGGAAGGAGAGAGCAGGTAATGGCAGAAGCTGAGCAGAAGAATATGGATATATGGTTAGTGACCATCCAGGAGGATTAACACCTTTGTCTTCCCTGGAAATGTTATACTGGGCCAAGAAAAACTAAAAAAAGACTGAATTATTAAGGGAGGGGGTAAAATTTGAAGAAGAACCATTCCACATAATTCAGTGGATTGGGAGAAATTCCATTCTTACTCATTAACTTGATTTTTTAATACCTTTGGGTCATCATATAATTTTAATAGGGACCTTTAGAATGTGATGGGCCGGAGGAAGAGTGGAGCTAATATGTAAATTCAGAATTGGTAACATAGACATATTGATGGCCTTTGTTAGTCTTAAATGTTTGCCCTATTCTTTTCTGTGACAAATCTTTTAAAATAATTATGAATGCTTCCAGATAATTTTAGGAGAACTAAAAAACTCTGAACCAAATTATTTCTTCAGTATAGAATATCTTTCTATGCCTAGTGTGTCATCATTTAATGGACTTAATATTAATAAATTATTGCAATAGAATCTAATAGCAGTGGATTCCTATGTGACAAGAACAAATTTTCAACGAAAGTGAGAACATATATTATGATCAGAGACAGGGGCTTGAATCAAAGATTATCACTCTATTAAAATAAAAAATAATGAAAATGATATTTGAAAAGAAAAACATGTCAAGTGGAGGAATGCTATAAAGTATAGATTAATTTAAAAAAAATTTGTGTTAACTCTTCCTGCTACTAGGGATTTAATACGTCAACGTTTTCCCCTCAAGTGTGTGTCATAGCTTATTAGACGACCTGTCTTGGAATTACAAGTAATTTGGCTTGCTTTGATTTGAAGCCTTTGATAAGAAGCCCATTGATTCCCTTCTAACAATTAAATACTCCAAACTACAAACCTAATTGAAATACACAGGTAATAACCACTCTATTAAGCTCCAGTATGAGAAGTGGGTGGATGAGAGATCCCATTGGCTTCTGGTATTGAGTAAACAAATAAGAAACAATGTAGCTAGAACTCAGGAGGCATTTGTCCATAATGTTGGTATCTTCGAGGGGCAGAGCCAGAGCCAGGTGGGATAATAAAGAAGCTTCTGAGAAACTCCAGAAGGCATTGGGTGGCAGGGCTGGAACATCTGTGACTCACTGGGCCTCTGTCTCCATGGGGGCTTCTCAGCTGTTTCAGAACAAACATCTCCATTCCGATGCTATTTCCACCGTGCTATGTTCTGAATATTTGTGTACTCCGCCCCCACCCTCCCTCCACCAAATTCATGTGTTGAAATCCTAATGCCCAATGTGATGGTATTCAGGAGGTACTTAGATCATAGGGGTGGAGCCCTTATGGGTGGGATTAGTGACCTTATAAAAGAGACCCCACAGAGATCTCTCACCCCTTCCACCATGCGAGGATACAGTAAGTCTGCTGTCTGGAAGAGGATCCTCCTCTGACCATGCTGGCTTTCTGATCTTGGACTCCCAGACTCCAGAACTGTGAGAAATAAATTTCAGTTCCTTATCAGCTGCCCCATCTGTGGTATTTATACCTGAACTGAAGAAGACATTGAGGTTTACTGCTGTATAGAATGATGGGGGATGGTTACCAGTATTATTCACCCACTGTTGAGAAGCAAGACTGGTTAAATAATTGATGGGCCCCGTGCAAAATAAAAATGGAGTCCCTCATTCAAAAATAATTAAAGATTTGAAGACAATGACTACAGAGCATTAAACCAAGCATGAGGTCTTTCTAAGTGTGGAGCTCTGTGCAACTGCATGGGCCCTACGCCCACAAAGCTGGCCCTACTAGGTATGGAGTTAGGATTTGTTCATTCATTTCATATTTAATTCACTCATTTTGTTGGCATATATTTAGTGTCTACTGTGTTATGGCCTTGTGATCAATGTTGGGGATATGGCAGGAACAAAACAGACAAGTGCCCTGTTCTTAGGAAATTTGTGTTTTGTGTATGTGGTCATAGATATTGGGAGGTTTTGATGATGGGGTTATGGTCCTTCTCCAAACACCTCCAAATCGTATTTCTGAAGTCTTGAGACTACTGGAAGCAACGCAGGGTCAAATATTTATGGCATTATTAAGTATGTGAATAATACTGTCTGTTTCAGCATTTATTTCTCTACAGGCATCCTAGAAATCTGTCATCGTAGGAGCAAAAGAAAAATCCCAAACCATTTCTAGTCTTTCAGGCCTATCTACCTTTACTTACTTACCCATTTGATGTGTGATCATAGTTCCTCTCTTTCATCAAGAATCTTCTCTCAGCATAGAATGAGAGAGACAACACATTCTTTTGGTTTTTAGTTCTCAGGTCCTTAAGAGTATTAACATAATGAATCAATCAACAGGAATTTTCTGAGCACCTTTCTCTGCATCAGGCACAGTGCCAACTACTGGAGGAGGGGACTGAGCAGGTAAAAAGTTGAGGAGATCAGGCACGGACGACAAGATCAGAATCCCAAAAGGGGCAACAGTCAGTAATGTTGTACCTAAGGGCAGTAATGAGCAATGACCCTGTGTCAACCTTAATCATACATACTGTCACCTATATTCACATATTCAGCCTTTGGTTCAGTGAGGTGGTATGTATTACTAAAGATGAGAGGGAAAAAGAACTCTCTCAAGGTCATGCAACTAGCAAGTATCCAATCAAGTGGCACATCCTTAAATATATCGCAGTATATTTAAGTAAGTGCCCGGTAGGAGATCTTCCAGAGCTGGTTTAATGGGGAGAGTCTTTATGAATGAGGAGCCACGGTCATCGAGAGACGTTTCCTTCTCATGCCCCCTAGCCTGAGAACTGTCTCTGCCCCTCCTACCCAATGTGTGAGACCATGTTTGAACGTGCTCTCCGTGACCTCAGCTGTTTACGTGTTTTACCTGATCCAACCTGGACCCATTAGATTCTCTCTCCTGGGAGCCTAAAACCTGGACTCAATTTAATTATCCTTTGTTCTCTGGGAAGTAATGTAAATAAGGCCTCGGGCTTTCTTGTTTGCTTGTGTGCATTTGGAAGCAGAACAGTCAGTCTGACAGAAAAGAAGGGGAGAGGTGGAGTCTTGCTAAGACAAAAAGAGAAAGACACAGACACAGATACACTGTCACACACAAAGGCACAGGAAAGGGCAGAGAGTGACGCAGGGACACAAGGCTCCAGTACAGAGCTAAGGAGTTCCCACCATCTGTCCTCAACCCCACCACCCGCCACCCCTACTTTGCTGTCTTTGGATTCCTATTACACTAATGATGTAGCACTGCCTTCTTTTTCTTCTTTCCATATTTTTTCTGTTCCTAGATAAACCTGCACAGCTGGTATTTATTTGGGTTTCCTTTTATAGCTTGAAAAATATTTAGGCATGTTTACCACAAGTGGGAATCTAGAAGCAATTTATGTACACATACCTACCGGCACTTTTCTTTTTTGAACCTGGTTTATCATAAGCGTATTAATTTAATTTTTAAAATATCAGCTGATTAATATACAGCGGCGGTTATAGTAACTCGTTTCTTTCCATCAGGCTCTTCCTGCTTCCCATTCCCAGTCTTTGAAAACCAATGCTGTTTTTTGAAAGTAACATTTAGGAAGATGTGATTAAGAAATCAAATGCCGAATATCTCTGCGAACTCTTTAGTTTCTATGGAAATAACTAAGTAAAATTTAATTCCCTTATCAGACACTAAAAGCTTAAAATGATTCCTATTAAATTGACAAATGCAGTAGTGGGTGCCTCTTATCAGAGGAGAGCATCATCTTGCTTGTCGTTTCATTGTCAGACTCGCTCTGCTTTGCCTTATGAGTGCATTCTGTTGAATACAGGGATAGAGCTCTTTATCAGTCAGGAGCGTCACACTCTTCATGGGCCAGAGTGTGGGGAAACATTTCCATGGCTCCTTATCTAGTAGAATGTTGCCAGTACAGCTTCCTTTAAACCTGAAGGATGGCTTGGTGCCGGTCCCAGTAGAGAGGTGTGCACGTACAGCTTGCACTTTTGCATCATCGTGTGTCACTTGTGGGGCTTCAGATTTCCTCCTTCTTTCCTTGGAAAATATTTCATTTGTTGTGTCGTTGTTGGAAATGCTCTGCCCAAATGTCTTTGGGCCTGCTTTATGCCAAACACCTTCTTCAAAAACTTTTCAGAGGGATCCAGTTGAAGGATCAAGTGTTTATGGAACAGCAGGCAAGTCGTCAGCTCTAGGACCAAACCACATTGTTGTGGCTAAGAGGAAACCTAGAAGTCAAAGTGTTGCATCTTGAAATAGACTGGAATTACTGGATGTTGGTAAGAACTCCAAAGTCAGGTGAACTATCTCTAAACAGGTAATCAAAGGATGAATCCAAATAGTTCCAAGGAGACACAGAGAACAGAGATGTTACACGTGGCCTTGATCTGAAGGTTCTGGAGTCTCAGAAGAATTCTTCACACTTCTCCTACACAGCCCTTCCAGATCCATTACTGTCTGTTATGATATAGTCTTTGAATTTCAAGGGTTGCTAAGGCTCTTTGCACAGCCCTGAACATGCCATGTATTTAGGATCTGTTGTACATCTACCTAGTATTATGTTGTTTATGATTTGCCTTTCTTTCTCTTTAACCATTAGAACCAATGTGTTTTAGAATAAAAGCTAGTTTGCTAAATTATGTCTCCTTTCCCAGTTGATATAAAATATTTGTTTAAAATGTTCAGAATCCACTTATTTCCAGTGATTTTTTTCTC
This sequence comes from Vulpes vulpes, assembly GCF_048418805.1. NCBI lineage: Eukaryota > Metazoa > Chordata > Mammalia > Carnivora > Canidae > Vulpes > Vulpes vulpes. The sequence goes on from NC_132785.1 coordinate 66,429,385, forward strand.
GTTTTTGGCATCATAGTCTTTCCTCCCTAACCAGATGACATGGCCATACTCAGAAGGAAAGAGAAGCCTAAATAAAACCCATGTTTATAAAGTCAGATGTGATGAAGGGAGAGGTGCGCTGATCAGAGAAAGCCTGGTCGTGTCACTTTTGTAGGTGTCTGTAGGTATTACAATGAACAATTTTTAAAAAGTTGACGAGGACTTACTATTTCTTACGGGGCATCACCATCGTCACTTCCTGTCTCTGTACCTTTGTATATGCTCTTCCCTCTGTCTGAAGTTCTCACTCCCATTTCATTGTCCTGTTAATTCTATTCATTCTGCAAAACCCATATCAATGCTTACTTGTTCTGTGCTCTTCCTGAACTCCCCAGAAAGTGGCAGCCAGTCACCTCTGGGACCAGCAACCAATTACATACTGTGATGCGTACAAATTATTAAGGCATCATAGCGATCGCTTTATTCCTTGAAGTCAGGGAATATTCCTTAATCATCTTTGCCACATTAGAACCTACAACAGTGTCACGTGGTAGATGCTCACTATGTATCGGTTGAATGAATACACAAAGGATTCATTAAATAAATTATGGTTTGACCATCAATAGAAAGCTTCACAGGTATTGTGAATTATGTGGGAAATATTTCTGTTATAATATTAAGTGATGACTGCAGTATCTATGAAACAGTATTTACAGTATGATCTCAAATATGTTAATACATACATGTTTGTGAACAAAAAAAGGTCCTCAGAAGCTATAATTGCCCTAAAATATTGCAGTATTTATTTCTTGGTAGTAGCACTACAGATGATTTCTTTATTTTCTGAATTTCTACCGTCTGTGTGTTTTGTAATCTAGGAAAAATTAATTATAATTAGAAATACAAGCTTCCTATGACTGTCTTGACAGAAAGTTCCTTCCTTGCTCTGTCTTGGTGGTCATTTTTAATCCCATGTAGGACTTTTCTTTCCTTAGTGGGCTGGTATGTGGGTATGGTCTGGCCCAGAGGCCAGCCATACAAATGAATATCTGCTCTGAATTCTCTCCAGTTTACAAATGGTTCTGAATGTAAACATAAATTAAAATAGAACGTACAGATCTCCTCCTTAAGAGCATAGTTTGAACTGAGAGATAAAACAAGTGAAGGCAGCCAAGAGAGGGAGATTAGGGGGTCACAGCATCACTCAGGTTTTTAATGCTTCTTTGATGTTTTAATTGTCAATTTTCCAATGAAAGAAATCCTAAAACAAATAGCAAGAGTCTTCCCCTTTCTATTTTGTGCTATTGTTTTGACTGCTGTTGTTTTTATAAAAATTGCACTCTTGCTGTTTCAGAGAAGGATTAATACCCCCAATCTCATTATTGTGCAATCGTCCCCCGGTGGTTTCTTTGTTTGCACATTGTAATTATGGATAGCATTAATTGTTCACGAAACTACCATTTCTCCTGTTTATTTTTGCATATATTTCAAATACCCATTATAACTTCTCCATCTTTTGTATAGTGAATCGGTTTCATGGCGATATGACAATGCATTTGTCTTTTCCACTGCCCTGCACAGGGTTAGAACAATTTATAAAGAATTCACATTATTATTTTGGAGCAGAGCTGAGTGTTAGTTTCAGTGTAAATCTCCTCAAAGCACTTCTTGCCATAATAGCAACATTTTTTTTTCAGAGATGCCATAATTCTGGGTTGCATTTGTTGCTTCCGTTGGCAACCAAATGTCCCATCATTGCAAATTGATGGCAGTAAAATTGACCTTTATTATGGCCTTTTTATTCGCTTAACTCAGAAGGATTTACAGCATTATATTTTGTTACCACATTGACTGTTAATGGGAACTATAAAAGAATGACTGAATTCTACATATCCTTTTTATTTTCTAATGCCCTTGGCATTATTTACCAACTAGACTTAGATTTTAAGATTTCTCTTGGACAATTCAGGAGGGGTTTTGTAACACCAACTCTTCTTCCTTATGTGAGATGCATATTCTGCTATATACTGTCAAAATAATTAAATGCTTGTTATAAATTTGGGCCCTTAAAATGACAAAACTGTTGCATGTAAAGTAATGGAAGAAACAAAAATTTCTGAAAGAAAAAAAAACCCACAAGGTAATTCAAACTGCTTTACCTGTAAATAATGAGAATTTAATGAAGCTCATATTGCAAAATCTTTCTTTTCCAAGTGCATAATGCATTTATTTTCATATTAATTGTCCTTCCCCTTGCATCCTTAGGACGGTGCTCACAGAGGAAAGGTTATATTCGTCAGGCTGCAAGTGAGGGCCTGTAGTGTCCCAGTTTGGAGCTGCTTAGGACTCTTTTCAGAATGAAAGGAAGACCCCCCTGGTTCTGAAAACCTGGGCTTAACTACTGGGTATTTGTGCACAGTTGTTGGAGAAAAGGAGAGTAACTGTTCTTGGATGCTTAGGAGTTACCAAACTGGGGAGTTGTGCTGAGGGCCTGAGCAAGTTTGGGGACCTCTGTGTCCCAGAATTCTGTTTAGACCCTGGAGATGCAGGAGAAGCTTGAGCGCCAGGTCTCAGGGAGCACAGGCAGGAGGGAAGCATCTGCCATTTCATCCACGGGCTCTGCTTCTTTTGCTCACAAAGCTGAGTTTCCCTGTCAGCTTGCTATTGTTTTAGTGTCCAGTATTGTTCTAACTGTCCCCAAATGTTCTCCAGTTTCCAGAGGAGATTTTTAAAACTACAGTTGATTCTTGAACAAGGAGAGTTTGAGGGTCCACTTATATGCAGATGTCTGTTGATAAACACTACAGTACCATAAATGTGCTTTGTCTTCCTTATGATTTTCTTAGGAACATTTGCTTTTCTTTAACTTACTTGATTGTAAGAATACAGTACGTAACATACCAAACATGCGGAAATTGACTGTTTATGTTAGCACTAAGGCTTCCGGTCTACAATAAGCTTATTAGCAGTTAAGTTTGGAGGGAGTCAAAAGTTATATGCCAATTTCTGACTTTGTGGGTGTGGGTACCCCTGATGTCTGAGTTGTATATATATTCTCTCTCTTCACAGTGGCATTTTGTTTTGGGGATCTTTAAATTTTTAAATATAACGTGAAGTACCACTAGATTAATACTTGTTTAGGCTTTTGAATGTGTTTTTAAATATTTCATGTTATGCACTTTACTTTTTAATTTTTAGTTTTGAGAAAGTAATGTATTTGCATAGTTAAAAAAAAAAGCTGCCTAGACTCCAGAAGTCAATGTTCTAAGAAAAAAAAATCTGCAAAAGGTCTCAAAACTCTCAAAAACAAAAATAAACATCCAAGCACAAAATACCAAACAAATAAATCAATGTAACAAGAGATATACTGGGAAATCTTACTCTCATCTGCCCCTTCTGTCTCATTTTCCCCCTGCGTGCCCTAGAGACAATAAATAGCTTGTATTTGTTCATGTGTATGGAACATTGTTAATTTAACCAATTCCATACTGAAAAACACTTGGGCAATTTCCAAATGTTTGAGATTACAACCAACCTTGCAATACATAGGTTTGTGTGCACATTCTTTATAACATGTAGTGGTATATCTATAGGATAAATTCCTAGGATTAGAATCACTGGGTCAAATGCCAAATACCTTTATTATTTTGTTAACTATCCCAAAAAATTGCCTTGTGCAGGGTACTCTTAACGGCATGCACGAAAATACCCTTTTCCCTACAGCTTTGCCAATGGTGCATCTTGTCAAAATGTTGGTTTTGCAAGATCAGTAGGTAAAATGGTATGCTGGAATATTTTAAATTTGTATCTTCTAAAAATGAATGAGGTCAGGCATATTTTCATATATGCAAAGTTCATTTATATGTCATGTTTTGTTAACTGTTCATGGCCTTTGCCCATATTTCTCTTGGGCTGCGAGTCCTTTTCTTATGGTTTTATAAGATTCCTTTAAATATTGGGAATATTACCCCTTTTGCTGTGATGTGAGTTGTTAGGATTTTCCCACATTTATCAGTTGACATTTGTCTTGCTTACAGTGATTTTTCATTTGTCTTGCCAAGCAAAAATTTCTAATTTCCATGTGTTCAAATTCTTTTCTATCACTCTTTTATGATTTCTGGATTTTGAGACATCTTTAACACATTTTCCTTGTCTGTACTCCTTATAATTTATTCTTAATTTCTTAGCTAATCTTTTTTTATTTCTTTCTTTTTCTATTGTAGGTCTATTTGTTTATTTCCTCTCCTTCTGTTAGCAGGAGGTTTATTTCCTGATCTCTTCACAATTCCAGTGACTTCCTGGAGATTTATCTTAATTCATATTCACAACTTTCATCTTGTCTTTGGCAACATTTTTCCAGTGGGTTTTCATCCACAGGAATCTTGCATTGTTCTTTTCTATGTTTCTTTCTTTTTTTTAAAAAAGATTTTATTTGGGACCCTTGGGTGGCTCAGTGGTTGAGCATCTGCCTTCGTCTCAGGGAGTAATCCTGGAGTCCTACGATCTAGTCCTGCATCGGGCTCTCTCTTAAAAAAAAAAAAAGATTTTATTTATCTTCATGAGAGACACAGAGAGAGGGGCAGAGACATAAGACATAGGCAGAGAGAGAAGCAGACTTTCTGTGGGGAGTCTGATGTGTACTCGACCCCAGGCCCCCAGGATCAAGCCCTGAACTCAACCACTGAGCCACCCAGGAGTCCTTCTGTGTTTTTATTTATAGAATATATTCCTTTCTTAACACTCATTGTTTACCTGGCTTACCAAGGAAAGGATTCTGTGGTGTGGGAATGTTCTGATCCTTGAGGAGGACCAGAAGGACTCCACCTCTGTTGCTCCAGAGTAAAGAGAAGGGCTCCTTTTACTCTATGAATAAGCACTACCAGCCCCCTCCTCGCCTTTTGGAGATTGTAGAGCATAGGGGGTCAGGGTGCAGACGCTGGGGCCAGAGCTCCTGGGGTTGAATACTGGCTCTGTCCCTTCTAGTTGATGATCTTGAGCATATGCCAACTGAGAACCTGTATCTTAGGATTGTTGAGATTTAATGAACTAATATATATATAAATGCTTACAACAGTGCCTAGCACACAGTATTTGCTTTTGCTTTGTGGTGATGAGGAAATGCAGATGAGCCTGAGGTTTCCATCTGGCCTGCATTCGCTCTCCCTGACCACAGCACCTCTGTCTGGCTCAGGAGAAACCTGGGCTTCCTTCTTCACACTGCCACACCACGTAGCACTTGTTCACCACAGGAGGCACACACTTTTAGACAATATTTCTGAAGATTCTCTCAGAAATGTGCTCCCAGTGGGCCCCCCTGCACATCTTCTGGACTTTCTCTCTCTCCCTCACTGACAGTGCTCTGTGCAACCACAACCTTGCTCATGGCTGCCCCCTCTCAGGGGAGAGTCTCTGCCTTTGGAAGAAGGTCATTTGCTAAAGCTTTCTGAACTCCACCATCCCTAGACCTCCTCCAGACTAAGACTTGAGCAATGCTGAGCAGAGTTTGTGAGTATTATCTAACCCAACTTGGCTGAACATTTTTGGTTTTCCCCGTTATCTTTGTTTCTGTGGATGATTTCCAAAGAGAAGTGGGAGGTTCGAAACTAAGCTTCCCCTGTGCTTCTACTGGAACTGTTATTAGTTTCCCACTCCTCACCCCTAGGGATTTCTTTTGAGGACGTGGTTTAGTGTTTTTAATTTGGGGATTATCTACCATAGCCAATAAACTGTAAAGTAAATGGGTGGTTGAGTGAAAGAATTTCCATGAAAATTGGTGGCCAAGGGCTTGCTTCTTCTCTGAGTTCAGATTTCTTGCGGCACAAGATTCTGAGGGGCCACTGTCAGGTCTGGGTGCCTGACAGTTTGTATGGGTTTCTTTCTGTACTTCATGTTGCCAAAAGGCCTCTCCCCGTGTGGCCTACAGAGCCTCACAACCACCATGGAGCTTCTGGAAGTGATAAGACATTTTCTATCTCTGTGGTTTATCCCAGTTTTGAGAAAGGGGGACTCCCAGGGTATTGGCTCATTTGGGAATTCATAGGGTTTCACAGCAATATTTGCATTTTTCATTTGCCTTTTTGCCCCATGTAAGATTTTTGACCATTTACATTGAGGCACTGGAGTACAAGGCCAAATGCTTTACATGGCAAACCAGTGTTCTTTTCACAATAATCCTGAGATGCGGGTTTGATTACAAACATTTTATGGATAAGGAAACTGAGCTGAAGAAAATTCATACACCTTTCCCAAAGATATATGCCTAACAAATAGCAAAACAATGCTTTGATCTTAGGTAGTCTGACTCTAGAGCTCTGTGGCTGACCAACGCTTCATTCTTCTGTATCATTGTTTTGATACTTATTTGCATGAATAGCCCCCAAATTGCTTTTTAAATTAGACAAGTGGACAGGAGGACAAGTAGGATTCTAGACATTTTAAGAAAGCTCTGTTTGGGTTAGGAGTAGCTGAAGCAGATATTGCTTAGTATATAATCACAAAAGCTGGGTTGGTAGTGGCTTTAGTGTCCACAATAATAAGAAGTTGTAAGGCTTGTTACATGCCCCGTATTTCTCTAAGCACTTCATGTATTTACTAATTTGATCCTGACAATCCTGTATGGGATGGGCACTATTATTCTGCCCTCATCAGATGAAAAGTCTGAGGTCAGAGGGAGCAAGTAACTTGCCCAAGGGGACCTAGTAATAAGTAGCAGAACTCAGAATACTTTCCAGGTGATAGGGCTTCTGGGCACACTTCCTCACTCCACTGTGCTTTAGCCGGGCCCGGTGTGGGCCAGCAAATGTGAATGAACCTGTGAACCTAGCAGTTTGCATCTACCCTTGGTAGACTGTCACCGGTCAAGAGATTTGATTCATAATCTTGACCAGAACAAACACCCAGTCTCAGAAGAGAATAATAAGCACTTACAAATCGCAACCTAGAAATGTGTGTGTGTTTATAGAACAGGAAGTAATTCTCAGAGGGAGAGTAAGAACATAATTTCAACTGGAGTTGTTTAGGAACTGTTTTCATTAAAGAGCATCTTTGCCTTTCAAAAAGAATTACATATACAAATGACAGGGATGCAGCGGTCGTGGCACAATATATTACACAAATATTTTTATAATTCCAAATATCTGCAACCTTTACTTCTGAAGCATGTTCTCAGGCTTTCAACCAGTAGTAATTTTCTGTTTCTACAGCAATCATTTTTTTTAAAAAACCAACAACCAATATGTTTCCAGTAGGTGAGGTCAAGGAATATTAGTTTATTTTCACTTCAGTGTTTTATTCTTTGTTGGGTTAGCTTCTAGTGTTTTGTCCACAATAGCAACACATGTGACTTGGAGACTATCTAAGGAAAAAAAGGAACCAGAAGTTGGTTAATTACTAAGACACCCTGTTTCTTTCTACACTGAAGAAAGAACTGTTACCCAGTGCAGGATGGCAAAGATTAAAAAAAAAAAAAAAAAAAGGATGAAGGCTGAACACATCTGTTTCTTTGTTTGCTTTAAGAATAGAAGCCTCTTGTTTTTTTTTTTTTTTCTTTTTTTTTTTTTCTCTCCTCTTGATTTCACAAGGTAAGACAGTGAAGGAGTGTACCCAGAGAGGCTTCATGAAATAATTCAAAATAAGGACACATTTCTTCTCCATCCAGTATTGTCCTGCTCTCCATTCAGCCTACAACAATTAAAAAGGTCCTTTTGTGTGAGAGCGTTCAACTTGGCCTTCATAGATCTACATAAGAAACTTGGCATAAGAAACTCTGTCATAGAAGATTTACAGACTAAAACTGTTTATATAATGCTTAACTAATTGAAATGTAAAAAGTTCAGAATATCTCCTGTAATTTTAGTTTGTACAACAAATAACCATCTGGATGTGAAATTAAATGCACATATTTAAGCAGGACAGGTATGCATAGATATGCATATACGTAGATATGCACATATATGTGTCTGTTTGTATATATGTTGTTATTACTGAGTTGCTTAGGGCATGCTATAGCCATTGCATCAACTGCCGATGGAGGACAAATCAGTTTTGGGAAAAATATCATAACAATTGCATCACCATATTTAATTTTTAAACTATGTTAATCTAAAATTCGAAAAAATGCCATTCCCTGAACTGAGGGGAATAAATGTGTAAATGAGGGGACATTTATCTTACAGTAGTTCAGATAAACTGAGGACGAGGTTAAATATTGACTTTTTAATATATTTTATTCTTATCTCAGAATTTTTCTATAAATGACCCCATTTTATCTGCAACCCTATTGTGATGTTTAGGTAGGCATTAGTAAGCTTTTCTAGTTTGTTTTAAGTACGTAGCACGTTTCGAAAATCATTGCAGGATACCATTTGGCTATTGACCAGTGGAACCATATATATTCAGACCTCCGGCTTTCAACCATGTTGTTTATACACGGACACATACAGTCCTCTCCCTCCTATATTTCAGTACCATTTTCATTGCCTCTATGTCAGTTCAAAGTGCCCATCCAAAGACAGCAACTCAATTTGGGGAAAATCGAATCAACTAACCAATCCTAGGCTTATTCAAATAGATACTATGGAGACTACAGAGAAATATATGTATAGTCTTTTTCTGCTGAAATATATCCAAACAAATAAAAGTAGCTGGAGAAACAGTTCATAGCAGATGAACAGAAAGCAGCAATTTGAGATAGAGCTACAATGTTCCAGCAATGCAGTACAGCTAAAGTGTGGGTGGGATCTGCTCACCCACAGGGCCACTGCACTGTGACCAGAGGACAGTGAGGCCAAGGAGAGCCTCTCAGAAGAAGAGAGGCTTCTGCTTGGTCCTGAAGGAGGAGTGGGGCTTAAGCGAGAATTACCTAATTTAGGCAGAAGCTGAAGTTAGGATTCCTACTTGTAGACTATTCTGTCCAAATACGATTTGCAGTTCTTTAAAAGTTCATCTGCATTCTCTGTCCAGCCACACCAGGCTCCAAACAATATTGAATCAAAAGAAAGTTTCAATCTTTCTGCTCTTGCATTATTGAACACTCTGAATATTCCCCAGGCCTACTCTTTCTGAAAACACTTTCCTACCATATGCAACTGTCTGAGAAAATCTACTTGCATGCAGTAGATTGCTGTTATTCATTATTCATTACATTATTTAGTTGAACAACCTACCAAAGAAAACTTGATTCTATAGGGGGAAATGTACAAACTCAGAGAACTAAATTATTTTACTATAAATGCTTTAAAAAGAGCAAGCTTTATGGTCCTCATTATTTGGTGTGTGCTGAGGAAAACAAGTTTTCTCCAATGGAAATAAGCCATAAAGGACAGAAGCTATGTGATCCAGTGTATTCAATAAAAATTGGAGGTGTGGATTTTGCTGGTAACACACTAAATGAATAAAGAAAGACCATTATGGTGTTTATAGTCCTCAATCAAATAATCAGCATTTATTGAGTAGCCGCTATGTGCCTACAACTTCTAATTTAAAGAAACACACATTTTGCCAGCCTGGTTGTCATAGTGAGCTGATTGTGACATTCTGGAGCATATGGGGGTGAACAGACTTCTTTGATATGCCTGTTTCTGCAATCCTGCCTTGGTTTGTAGTTTTTCCTTACTCCAGGAAAAGATGTGGGCACATCCTTATCTTCCTGGTCACTCTCAGGTATTAAGCACTCAATTCAGTCAAATACTCAAACTCTGAGCCCTCATCTCATTTAAATGTCTCACCACCCTACTCTTCTCTTCCACTTCCTATGGTCCCACTGAGTTGGATGCTTTGCAAGGTCCACTATCCTCTCAAGCTGACCCAGTATGATCCATGAAAAAATTTGCCATCCTTTGCCTTGACAACTGTTGGGGTGGGGGGCAGGTAGAGCAACTTCCCAAAGCAGCCATCTCTCTTTGTTCAAACCTCCAACCCTACTGAATGTGCCAGTCCAAGCCCCTGTGTTCCCTGTAAGCCCAGAGGACCCACGCAAAGTGCTCTTAGTAATTCTCTGGAAATATCCTTCACTTGGCTTGACAGTACCCCTTTATCTTGCCCCACGGTAGGGGACAGGGCCTCATAAAACAGGGTTCTTTTCACAGAAACCTCTTACCAGGCTTTTAGCTTTTCTCCAAAACTCTGTATCTTCTGTTATGTAGCACTAATGGTTACAGTTTCAAGTCTCTCAGCACATGTTTTATAGGTGAGCTAGCCCCTCAATTTAGGATGGGGGATGTATTTGGAACATTCTTTATTGTTCTTGGTCTTTGCGACAAGTACTGTACAACAAAAAAGACATTGCATTGAACATGCTCTTACACGGCTTGCATTTCCCCTCTTAGATCAATGAATACTGTTTTAATAAGTTAACTCTGTAATTCTTTCTTTTTAATTTTTTTTTAAAGATTAAAAAAAATATTCATGAGAGACGCAGAGAGGCAGAGACATATATAGGCAGAGGGAGAAGCAGACTCCTGGCCAGGAGCCTGATGTGGGACTCGATCCCAGGACCCCAGGATCACACCTTAAGCCCAAGGCGGATGCTCAACCACTGAGCTACCAAAGTGACCCTGAAATTGTTTCTTCATGAGATGGGAGCATATTTTGCACTAAGGTTTTGCACACTTTATGTTATAGCAAATATGTGCTGACTTAAGTATACTAGGCAGTTTTCTGTTACAAAAAGGCAAGTGTACTATGCTGGCAATGGTCTATGAAAATATCTGTCAGTAATTCGTTACCCAGCAGATATTTTTGAGAAAAGAAACACACTTGATGTGTCATTTCATGTTAAAGGTGACATGTTAACAATTAGTAAGAAATGAACACTTTTGAACAAAATCGATCTATGGAAAGAACACTCTAAATATGAAAATTTAAATTTATTTTTTATTCATATTTTTTTCTTCATGGTATATAATATTTTGTCAAAAGCAATACTCAGACTGTATATAATAATTCTCATAGCTGTTCACTGAAATATTTTAGAGATGGAGTTTTCTCATTGGTTCTGGAAATTGTCCAAAGAAAAGACGTGTGTGTCTCAAAACCTCTCTAGGAAGTATACGAATTTTGCATCTTCCAACTAATTTTCCATGTACAACAGACTAAGCTACCTTGGGGGAGATGAAAATTTACCAGTTGAATTTTACAAATAATAAAATTGGTGATTGGGATTGAACAGTGAGTGTCATGATTCAGTGCTCACAGCCTTGTCTTGGCTCCATCGTGTCTTTGTGAGGCATCTTTTTCAGCTAAGAGAGCCATTGTAACTAAGTTTCCAAATAAAGTGAATTTGGAATCAGACCCTGAGTCACTTCTCTCGGAATGTTAAGCTAATATTTTCAAATTAATAAAATGTTGAGTCACATATTTTTTACCAAAAATATTATTATTAATGGTAATTCTTAAGTGGTTACAAAAAGCTTTTTAACTGATAATGAAATAAGTTATTTAAAATGATGATTAACTTAACTGTATATCATTATTTTTAAAACTCTTTTATGTGTTTTGCCTTGGTATTTATTAGCACAGTCATCTGCAGATGAAATAAATATACTGATAAATACACATGCAAACATTGGAGTGTGTTCTTAATTTTTACTGATGTGGTACAGAATAAGAAAATGTTGAATGGGTCTTCATTAGCTGGACAGACTGCTCTGAAACATAAGCACATTCTCTCCATGTCACTCACTTGTTACTTCTAGTCCTTTATGGCTCTCTACCACTTCCATGATACATTACAACTCCTTTGCAAGACACACAGAGACTTTCATTGTCTGACTTTTGCTTATTTTTTCCATGGTTTTCTCTAGCTATGTTCTCCTTGTATCTTCCTTCCCAATATGCTAACTGGTAGTTCCCTAGATGGACAGTCCTCTCCTATCCACAGTTTTGCAAATGTCACTCACTCAGCCTGGATCTCACCTCTGTACCTTGCCACTCCTTCCCTCACACCCCTAGTCTCTTTCTGGATCTGATTAACTTTGACATGTTCCTCAACATGTGTCCCAACTTGTTTGCTCTGACTCCATCATGGCACCTGCCACCCTCGAGAAGATAACACCTTGTGCTGATGTTCCTTCCTCACTAGACTGCAGATTCCTTGGAGAAACAGTACATGTACTGTGTCTCTGTGCTTCTGGAAACTTGGCTGCATATATTTGTATTTTATAATAATAATGAATTTATTGATTATTTGCTATGAATCAGGTACTTTCTATAGGTTGATTTGTGTAAGCCTCACAATAGGTCTATGAAACACATATTATTATTATTTTTTAAACTTTTGTTTTAGACCCAGTTAACATGCAGTGTTGCATTAGTGTCAAGTGTATAGTATGGTGACTCAACAATTCTTTGCATCACTTGGTGCTCCTCACTATGAAACACATGTTATTATAAACCCCATCTGAGAAATGGAAAAACTGAGGCCCATAAGGACTAAGTAATTTATTCAAGGAAACACTGATTTCAGAAGTGGGATTTAAATTGGGAAATTTAACTCTTGAGTCACAGCTTTATTAAATCTAAGCGTAGTGGGCTGAATAGTGGCCCCAGAAGATATGCCCAGTTCCTCACCCCTGGTTCCTGGGAATGTGACTTTATTTGGAAATAGGATCTTGACAGATATAACTAATGTAAGGATATGAGACCATCTTGGATTGCTGTCACCATCCTGGTTTATAGTAAGCCATAAACTTAATGATGGATGTCCTTATATATATATATATATATATTTTTTTTTTTTTAAAGATTTATTTATTCATTCAGAGAGAGCAAGAGAGAGGCAGAGACAGAAGCAGGCTCCATGCAGGAAGCCCGATGTGGGACTCGATCCCTGGTCCCCAGGATCACACCGTGGGCTGCAGGTGGCGCCAAACCACTGCGCCACCGGGGCTGCCCCTATGGATGTCCTTATAAGAGACAGAAATAAAGACCCTGAGATGTAGAAGGAAGGAGGCCATGTGAAGACAGGCAAAGATGGGAGTTATGCAGCCACAAACCAAGCAATGCCAGGAGGCACCAGAAGCTGGAAAAACAAGGAAAGATTCTCCCCTAGAGGCTTCAGAGGGAGCATGGCCCTGCCAACACCTTGATTTCAGACGTCTGGCTGCCGTAACTGAGAAAATACATTTCTGTTGTTTTAAGCCACCAAGTTTGTGTAAACTTGTTATGGTAGCCCTAGGAAAGGAACAGACCAATCTATTTCGCTTTTTAAAGCTATTCAAAAAATATCTGTTAAATGAATGAATGCATTTCTTGAATGTCTCTGTGTTCCAGGCACCAAGAATGGGAAGATTATTGAAACCTACTTGCTTGTCTTTAAAGATCTTTAAAGATCTCACTGTCTAACATCTTCAGAGTCTTTCTCTTATATTGCCTCTCTCCTGGTTGAGCTCTGAGTTTTCTTTTGTCTCATCCAATATGAGACTGCTAACATCTCCATTTTCCTTTTCTTCTCTTCAAATCACCTTCAATATTTCTGCTAGTTATTTCTCTAGAAATATTTAAACTCTGCAGACAAATAGCCTTTTAAAGTCAAGAGATGGGTTATTTTTCTACTCTGTAGAAAATCAAGCTTAAAGTTGGCAGCCTATCATTCAAGGCCTCCTTCATCTGGATCTTTCCATGACCTCTCTTCCACCATTCTTTCTTTCTTTCTTTTTTTAAAATAAATTTCATTGGTTTTTTTAATATTTTATTTATTTATTCATGAGAGACAGAGAGAGAGAGAGAGAGAGAGAGAGAGAGAGGCAGAGACACAGGCAGAGGGAGAAGCAGTTTCATGCAAGGAGCCTGATGTAGGACTCGATCCTGGGTCTCCAGGATCACACCCCAGGCTGCAGGCAGCGCTAAAGCACTGTGCCACCAGGGCGGCCTTCTTCCATCATTCTTTATAGTAACTTCATGAATCATGCTCCTCTGGTCTAAGCCATCCTCACCTTGAACCTGGATCATGAGAACCTCCTAACTGGCCTCCCATTGTGTGAGACATTAACTCACACCGTGCTACTCCTCCATTTGAGACTTCCGGTGATTTCTTATCTCAAAGTGGAGCTGCAGTACTTTTTATGATCTACAAGCTCCTACTCTGCCATGATGCCTTAGTTTCCTCTGCTCCAACACCCTGACCTCCAAAGAAGTCACAAGACTTACAGGAGACAGTCCTCCCTTGGGGACTTCTTGCTTGCTATTTCACTGCTTAACACTGATTTTCCCAAGAAGCCCCCTGGTAACTTCCCTGTGTCTTGAAGGCCTTCACCATCTCCCCGATGTCCTTATTTAAAATTTCAACACCCCATTTCCCTGGTAGTCTATGTCCTCCTGTTTGTGTTTCTCTCCATACAGCACCTTCCCACCATCTATTATACTATGTGTTTTCCTTACTGATCTTACTTGTTGTCTGCCTCTCCCATGAGAATGTCAGCTCCTCAAGGGCAGGGTACTGAGTCTGTTTTGTCCATGGTCGTGCTCCCAGAACAGGGCCTGGCACATGGCAGGCCTGCTGTTTTGGATAGATCAGGTTTCCCCGTGCCTCAAAGCGCACCTCAGTATAGGTCTGAGAACCAGAGAGTAAGTGGTCTAAAGAGAAAAGGGCTGAGTCTCAGATCCAGAAGTTCCCATCAGGGTTGGTCTAGTCGTCTTGGAGATGCTGAGGAGGTTGAGCCCGATGGACAGGAGTCTGTCACTCAGGTAGACACCAAGAAACAATCGGGTAGTGCTGGCAGGTGGCCGCCAGCAGCCCTGTGGCCATAGACCATAGGCATAGACCATAGGCAGAGGTAGTGCGAGATGGAAGAGATTCACAGTCAGCCTGCGTCTGGGGACTCTGCCGGCAGGTGGCAGCATTCGCTTCTCGCACAGCCCCTGTGGCTCTGGGTGGAGAGGACAGTAGAAGGCTGAAAACACAGTTCTGAAGGGCCTGTAGAACTGAGTGGTCTGGACTGGATGACTGGCTGATTACAAACCTAAGCACTGGGAATACTTAGAAATTCTAAGTTTGAGATACCTTGAGGGGGGCTAGGTTCAGGGTAGAGTTCTGTTATCATCTCTAGAGAAGCAAGGCCAGAACCAATTGGAAAGAAATTTGAATGATGGGTCCCAGGGTGGGAGGCTCAGTTCTTCTAAATACCTTTGCTCTAAATCCCAGAGGTTATAGGATTGACGTGAAAAGTGGGCCGGGAGAAGAAGAGGCAGTCAGGGGACCCCCAAGTCCCTGGCACTTGCCTCGCTCTGCATCTTTATCATGGAATGCTTGGTTGATCCTTCTGTTTCTAGCTAGATACAGCACACGTGACCAAGGAAGGCTGGCTCAGACCCCACAGCTGTATTTTGGTTTGCCAAGAAAGTTTTAAGATTGACTTTGAAATCCTTTCAGTGAGGCCTTGATGGTATAGCTTGCCGTAGGCTCCAGCCCTCTTGCGCTTCTCATATTGATGTTACCTGGCTCACCCTGAAGGCATTTCTTTTTGCTTCCCCTAACTGTTTTGCTTACCCTCCAAGGTTTAGTGCAAACCTTTTCTGACTTTCTTCCTCTCAAAATTAATTGCTCTCATTACTTATCATTGTGGCTTTACTTAGTACATCCGTGTTTTTCTTTGCAATATGAATACCTGTTTACATACTCGTTTTCTGCTTGAGATAAAAACCCTCTAAGGCCAGGAGCTAGGCCTGAGTCATTGTATGCTTCTTCAGTGACTCCTACAGCATCTTGGACTTAGAAATACTCAATAAATATTTCAGTTGGATTTATTAGTCAGGGCAATCTTTGGTCATCCTGAAAAACAAGAATTCTTCAGAAAGTCACCAATATATCCATTTTTATATCACCTTTGTTATTTCTTGTCATCATTAAAGTTAATCACAGAGAAAAAAGATCAATTTGCAAATGCTCAATCCAATCTGGCTGCTTCATGATTCACATAACTGAATCATGCTGGTTAAGGTCAAATGATTAAGCTAATTGGATTGAATGACCACTTCTTCAGTGAGCAGCCCCTTTCTCACCACCAATCTTGAAATAGCTGAGGCAATCAGTTATGTGTACAGAACATAAAAACATGGTAGCACCATGTGACTTCAAACTTAGACAAACTGTGTTTTGGGGTCTGTGTGGACACAGTTCTAGGTTTATTTGCAATTTCCTATTTTTTAAGGAGGGCTTAGGGCATGGGCAGAGAGGGAAAAGAAGGCTATGTCGGCAGAAAAGCAAGAAACGTTGCCGTGGTCCTGGATATTTGCTGGCCTGGATATCCTGGAAGGAGCACGGGAGAGGTTTTTGGCCAAAAAAAGAAATCTGTCTGCATTGACAACAAGGTAAACATAGACATCAGCAGGAGCGCTAAAGGGGCAGCTTTGATCTCTCTGGGACTGGGTGGGGGATTCTGTGGGCCTTGCTCCTGAGTCTTGCACTCGCTGGTGCCTTATTCTCTAAATTTAGTCTTTTCACTTATATTATTCTGGTGACAACTAAATGAGCCACTTTATTAACTGCAAGAGTTGCATGGAGGCAGAAAGTAACTTACTAGTTAATAGGATGAGAAACAGGGGTAGTATGCGTCAGTTCCCACCTTCCAGATCCTTCCAGTTTAATTGGACCATTAGTGACTCCTCCACCCTCCCCCACCCATTAGTTACTTCAAATCAAGGGGAAAATTAAACCACCTTTATAAATGTGAAGTCACACCGTCACCTTCCAGGGTGTCAGCACATGATATTTTATATGACAAACTCAATGATTCATCTGAAGAATGGATACATTTCAAACATTTTTGTTTGTTTGGGGGATGAATCATATCTTTTTTCTGATGAAAGTGTTTCTGCTGAAGTATGCTTGGCTAAGTCTGGTGATAAACTGGCATTGCCTGAGTTCACCCCCACTGATGGTGGAGCTCTGAACATGTGCCAGGTGACAGGGAACCAGCCTGGGTTCGCATAATGTGACAGTCTCATTTTAGGGGTTAGGTAATGTGTGTGGGGGGGTTCGTGTGTGTGTGTGTGTGTGTTTTCAAGTATGTCATGGTTAGCTATTAATTTTTTTTTTCTGCTAAGGTGTTCTATTATTGTTGTGTTTCTGTAGGATGTCCTACACTTTTTTGTGTAGGCAAAAAAGCACCTTCCCACCATCTATTATACTATGTGTTTTCCTTATTGATCTTACTTGTTGTCTGCCTCTCCCATGAGAATGTCAGCTCCTCAAGGGCAGGGTACTGAGTCTGTTTTGTCCATGGTCGTGCTTTTGTAAGTGATAGGGAGACTAGCTGCTTATTTAATTGACATCTTGAAACAAATTTTACTTTCCTGGCTGGAGTGGAAAAAGGCAACATATTCCATTCACTTATTTCCTTTGGATTTAGGGGCTCCCTTCCGCCCTCAAGGGTCTGCATGAAATCTAGGCAACTGTGGTTATTATAAGGCTTTGGGGAGAAATCAGCAGTTGCGGTGGTGATAGTCCTACAGTAAATAAAAGTAAATTTGCCTGTTAACGTAGATTTCGATTTGTTGCATGTGAATGAAGGTTAGAAGTAAGAGTAAGGATGGAAATCCATTTCAAAGGCTGCAGGGGTTGCTGGCTCTTTCATTCTTTGGGGGGATTAATTCAATGTCTTTTGTTCCAAAGTGGGTTTATAGTTAATTGAGAAAACTACAAGTATGTGACCTTTTTGGGGGGAGGATCCTTCCAAATCTGATGGATTTAGAAGCCATCAGAGATCTTGATTGTCTAAACCAACTCCTTATTCTACAGATGAGCCTGAATGGCCCTCAAAATCATTTCCCCAAGTTCCATAGACTAGTGAGAGTGTCAGGACCACACTGAAGGTCTTGACACTCAGTCCAGGTCTCCTTCCTGCAGCCTGTGTTCAGATACCCTGTTACCTTCCTTCTCCAGGAAAAATATGCAAGACCCCAAAGTGGGTCGCCTTCGACCAAGCAGATATGCCAAGGCTGAGGCGAACCGTGTGATGCCGGGAAACAAGGGGGGGCCGGGGCTCCGAGGGTTGCGCTTGAGGCACAGCCCTCATCTTTCCATCACTCCTGCTGCAGCACCCGGTGGCATTTAGCATCCCTCTCTATAGGGCAGGGAATGTGCTTTCCCAACACGGTAGAGGACAGGTCCCGGGGCTCTTGAAGTTTCTTGCCTTTCCCCAGGGGGATCTGAGACCTTGCCGGCCTTTCGCATTTCGGGGATCCTACATTGGTCCCTTCTGTGGCCATTGTCTCCACTATTCGATCTCTGTGACTATGGCATTAGCATTCCCCTCCCTTCCCCCCTTAAATCGCTTCTAAGAGTTTTAGAGAGAGAATCTGGAAGGATTGCAAACCTTCTCCTTCTGGACTGCTTACTCTGCCAACTTCCCTTAACTCTTTTGGCTGCTATAGCCATTTGACTTTTCTGCTGGGCAGGTAGTAGTAATTTGGGGGGTCCCTAATTAGATTCCAGCAGCTCAATTCCCTGGTTCATTTACCCTGAGCCACCTTCAAATTGAATTTTTTTTTTTTTTCTCACGGCCAACCCAAGCAGGAGTGGATCCTGGGGAATTACACAGAAATAACAGCCTTCTCCCCTTCCCCAGCCTCTGACTCATTCGCCCGCCCTTTTGTGCCTCCCCCCATTATGCCTTCGCAGCCACATGCTCTGCGCCTTCTGCTTAAGTTGTCTGAGCTCGTTTCCTCCATGAAGCATCGTGATGTACAACACGTACAGTCCCAGGGCCAGATGAATGGTTTTCCATTAGAAGTACACCGTGCCATCTGGGGCACCTGGGAAGATAATGCCACGGAGACGCCCCCATCTTTCAAACACTCGAAGGAGAGATTTGTCCGGCCCTGCCTCGCTCGCCCCGACTGCTGCCACCGAGCTCCTGGAGCCTGCGTGGACTCCCGGCCCGGTCCGCGCTGTGCGGTAGCGCAGGGCGCAGGTCTCGGGGGACGGAGATGCTGCACGCGCCACGGGGGGAGCACAGTGACCACGCAAACTGTCAACACAAATAAAAGCAGCCCCTCAATTAAAGCAATCAGGTGAAATACTCGCCGTTAAGACGGGCTTCAGAGAGCTCGAGCACTGTTTGAAGAGAGCAGGGCCGTTCACTGGGCCGCAAAATTAGCGCTTGCTTATTTTAGCGCGTTTGTTATTTCTTCTGTGATTACAAGTGTTGGGGGGGGGATCTCAGATGCAACAGAAGCCTTCTCAACGGATTTCTTTTGTGTGTGTGTGAATGTGTGCACCTCGGTTTCTTTTAAAGCCTGTTAAGACAATGCTGTTGCCTTAAAAAAAAAAAAAATCCTGATTAGTATTCTGCATAAGGTACAGTCTTCATTGCAGTAGATATATAAAATCTATCTTCACTTTCACCACCTGTCACCTGAGAATTTTAAAATGATCTAGCTTTGAGATTGCAGGAAGCAGCCTTTTTGATTCTCATCTTTTCTCGACGCTCCCCCCACCCCTTTTGTCATTGGCACTGCGTCTACAGTGAACTCCAGTCCATTTTTATTCCTTTGTCAAATGCTTTTATTCACGGGAAACTGAAGGCACATGTTTACTAGGGATAGAAATAGAAACACAATAAAAACCAGTTTGATAGATGATCTAGCCTATTCTTCACACTTCCCTGTTGTTTTATTGATTTACAGAACACAAAGACTAATCCGAATTTACATTGCTTGTATTTCTCCAGATCTCAGAGGACTTGTTCCCCTTTGCTCAGATTAACCAAGCCAATTTTTTTTTCTTTGTATCCAGTAGCCTCGGTGACAGTCGAATGGCCTGTCAACTAATCAATTTATGCTGCAAAAACTAATTTTTACTTTAAACAAACATCCTAACATTGTGTTGACACAATTAAATGATTTCTGCGTTATACCATATATCTCACACACACCCCAGGGAGCAGGTAAGAGCTACAGCTGAGATCACACGCACGTGCTCCTGCATCAAATTAAATATTTTCCCCTTAATCCTACCACCAGCAGCTGTTAGGTACCCGGGCTTATTGCATATGGCCTACATAATGAGACCGATCCAGGCGGTTCCGGCCTCTCCACTGAATGCTGAGTAGCTTTCTTCCCCCCAAGGACATTAAGAGTTACCGCTATTGAAAGAAGTTCTCCTGCCAGTGAAGAGTCTCAGCATACATGTTTGGAGATGAGGGGAGAAAGCATTTAAAGCCGGAGCTTCTACCTTGATTAAAATAAAAGGGATTGGCCCTCTGCAAAGACTTGAACCTGGCAAACTCCCCAGAGTTGGCAGGATGAAGACGAGAGAGGGTGGGTACAGCAAGAGAGGAGATCTTTGCTCTCTCCGAACCCTGTCATAAAATTAGGTCAACGTGATTCTGTATTTTAATGAAATAACTTCAGGGTAAGCCCGAGACTTGGAGGCCGCTAATACTTTTATGCTAGAGTGGCTTGTCATGCTTGACGTAATGTCTGACTCTGTATGAGAACCATCGAAGCTAATGTTCTCCATGGCTAATCGGCCTTTAGCTGCTCCTGTCCTTTTAAATTCTCAGTAGCTGGAGCATCCATATGGATTTTCCTATCTCTAACAGTATAAACACAGTGCAGGCTGCACATCATCATTTCAATTGTCAAAACAGATGAAAGGATTTCTGATACTCCAATTAAACTAACCTGAAAAAAGTCATTTTAAAATATGCTCCATAAAATAACCTGAATGTTAAAACACAAGAACCTTCCAACCATTTCCTCTGGCTGTACCGTTAGCTTCCTCCCCCCCACCCCCACCCCAACCCAAGTCCTTATCTGATTTGATTACTTTTAGAATGAATTTGGTTTTGAACATGAAAGCTGAGGAAGCTAAATTGGAAGAATAATGGCTTGGCATTTTATGTCATTTGGTTGAAATTGCAGGTGTGGGAGTCAGGCCTGCTTCTCTTACTCGTGCTTGGCTATTTCCCCTTTAATTTACCGAATTTGAAATGGATTGCCGGTTCCAAATTACACTACACTTAAGGGACTTGCAAAGAATGCTCATGATTTAGGATCCTACATTATTGCCTTGATGAAAAATTATGCAGACACACTCACAGCCCTACAAGAAAACTACTTCTTGTAAAACAAGAGTATTTGACAAACACCAGGAAGCTGAAGATGATAAAACACATTCTAAGCTCCTTTTCTTATTAATCAAGAGGGGGTACTGTGTTAATGGTGGTCTGTGGTGTTGCATGGGAAAGAATCCGTGCAAGAGGGTATGTGAGAGATGGTGTATGATAGCGGTGTCCTGGATGACTCCAAAAATATTCTCTCATTTGAAGCCACGGAGATTACAGGGTAGTTTCTAAATACCAGGATTGCAATTACTCTCAAGTGCTGAAGGTAACTTTTGTTATAACTAACAGTACAGGTGACCCTTGAACAACATGGCAGTTAGGGATGCTGACTGCACCCCCTACCTCCCTCCACCTGTGCAGTTGAAAATCTAAGTATAACTTTTGATTCCCTAAAAACTTAACTGCTAATAGCCCACTCTTGACTGGAAGCCTTACTGATAGCTTAAACAGTCAATTAGCATGTATTCTGTATGTTATATGTATTATATACTGTATTCTTGCTATAAACTAGATAAAAGAAAATGTAATTAAGAAAATATTAAGGTGGAGGAGTGCCCGAGTGGCTCAGTCTGTTAAGTGTCCAACTCTTAGTTTTGGCTCAGGTCATGATCTCAGGGGCATGAGATTGAGCCCCACATCAGGCCCCACATTCCCTGCTCAGCAGGGAATCTACTCTCCCTCTTCTTCTCCCCCTCTTTCCCCTATGAACACTCTCTGTCTCTCTCTCTCAAATAAATCTTTTTTAGAAAAAGAGAATCACAAGAGAAAATACATTTCTAGTATTGTACTGTAACAAATCTACGCATAAGTGGACCTGCATAGCTCAAACCTACCCTGTTCAAGGGTTCATTGTATTTCTGAATAGAATAGAAGGGGCATCTTTAACGAATGGGCAGTACTCATAACTATCAATACTACTTGCTTAAAAGGGATACATGCTTTAATTTCAAAGCTTTGCTTCTTACTCTGACTTTAGCCCATCTATTATTATTATTTTTAAAGATTTTATTTATTTGTTCATGAGAGACACAGAGAGAGAGAGAGAGGCAGAGACACAGGCAGAGGGAGAAGCAGGCTTCATGCAGGGAGCCAGACGTGGGACTCGATTCCGGGTCTCCAGGATCAGGCCCTGGGCTGGAGGCGGCGCCAAACCGCTGAGCCACCCGGGCTACCCTAGCTCATTTATTTTTAATATTAATTTGTATCTATGAGAGTGATACACTAAGACATGTTACATATGCTAGATGTTTTGGTGGCATATATGAGGTTAACTTTTTCAAGTTTCAAGTTAGTCACTCTGAGCAGCCTCTTTAAGCAGCCATGCTCAGCATCTGTCCCACATCACGTGCCTGAAACCTGCCAAATGGGTGGTCAGGGAAATAGGAAATGTGTGGTTTAACCTCCAGATATGGCCCAGAATATGGTGGATTTACTGACATGCCACATACACCTGGAAAGAGTACATATTCTGTTGGTTGTGGGTGGAATATTCTGTATAGCTGTGAACTTGTCTATTTTTCCTTAGTTCTATCACTCTCTGCATCACATATTCTGAGCTCTCCACTGGTAGGTGCATAATTTAGGTTTGTTACATTTTCTTAGGAAATTGACCCTTGTATTATTACTTTAGTGTGCCTGTTTTGCCCAATTTTCTTCATTTTGGAATCTACATTTTCTCTATTAATATAGCCACTGTAGCTTTTCTGGTCTAGTGTTTGTATGGTGTCGTTTTTTTTTTTTTTTAAAGATTTTATTTATTTATTCATGAGAGACAGAAAGAGACACAGAGAGAGAGAGAGGCAGAGACACAGGCAGAGGGAGAAGCAGGCTCCATGCAAGGAGCCAGACATGGGACTCGATCCTGGGACTCCAGGATTAGGCCCTGGGCCAAAGGCAGGTGCTAAACTGCTGAGCCACCTGGGGAATCCCCTGTATGGTGTCTTTTCATATATTTTTAGTTTCACCATGTTATCATAATTAAAGTGGGTTTTTGTAGACAGCTTATAGCTTGATCTAATTTTTTTAATCCATTCTGACAATCTGTCTTAATTGGTGCATTTAGATCATCTATGTTTAAAGTAGTTATATGTTAGTATTTGAGTCTACTCTTTTATTTTTCTGTGTATTCCCTTTGAATTTTTTTTGTTTGTTTCTCTGTTCTCTTTGGCATTCTTCTAGGTTACTTGAATATTTTTTGTACTTTGTTTTATTCCTCCATTAACCTTTTGAGTATATCTTTTGGTATTAAGTTTTAGTTGTTGCTCTAGGGATTATAATATAGACATCTAGCTTTCCAGTATTTATAATGAATATTTTACCATTTCAAGTAAAATGTACAAATAAAAGCCTTATGATTATATATGCCCTATTTATTATAGTTTTTATAAATGTTATATCTGTGTATATTCAACACCTCCTAGCCCCAGCTAATGTTGTAAGGTTTTCCTTTCAAGAATCACATATCTTACAAAGTACATAATAGGAGAAAACTAGGTTATGTAATTTATGCAAGTGTTTACCATTTCTGTCACTCTTCCTTCATTCCTAAGTTTCAAGTTCCCCCTCTAATACTATTTTTCTTCAACTTGAAATACTCCCCTTAGCATTTCTTCTAGAGCAGATCTGAGGGTGACAAATTCACCCCTTTTCTCTTTTATTTAGAGAGAGCAGGGGCAAAAGGCAGAGGGAAAAGTAATAGATAGTCCCAAGCAGACCCTTCACTAGGCACATAGCCTGACACAGGACTCAATCCCATGACCCTGAGATCACGACCTGAGCTGAAACCAAGAGGTGGTCACTTAACCTACTGAGCCATGCAGGTGCCCAGTGTTATTCCTTTAGATCTTGATTCAGTTATCCAAATCTTTATTATGTCTCCAGCTTCAATAGTTTCACCCAATCACAGATTTAGACTAGATATCTAAATCTCAAATCCCATGAGAAAGTTTTAATTTCAACTTTATTACTGAAAAATATTTTCACTGGATATAGAATCGGAAATTGATAGTTTTGTTTTTGTTTGCTTTTTTTTTTTTTTTTTTGGTCCAGTGGTTAAAGGATGTTTTTTTGTTCCCAGTGGTTAAAGGATGTTTCCACTGTCTAGGCCCTGTAATTTCCGTTAAAAAATTTGTTGCCTTTTCTGTTGTTTTCCTGTATGCAAATAAATAATATATTGTTTTTCTCTGGCTGCCTTCAGGATTTTTTTTGTTATATTTGGTTTTCCTCAGTTTGGTCATGATATGTCTGAGTATGATTTTCTTTGCATTTATCCTGCTTGGGATTCATTGAACTTCTTGAATTTGTAACTTGTGTCAACAATTTACTCTTCTGTAATTCACTAGGTAAAACTACTTTTATAGCTATTATACACTTCCCTGTCAGAGAAAGTCATAGTAGTGCATTCCTGATACCAAATTTTAAAAATGGGCACAAATGAAAGATATACTGAAGATGAGAAAGTATGGTTTTCAGTTTCTAAAAGATAAAAAAGGGTACGTAGGATAAAAGTATATGAACCAGCCAAAGAATTAATCTTCAGTCTTCTTCTTCTTCTTTTTTTTTAAGATTTATTTATTTGAGAGAGAGAGAGAGACAGAGAGACAGAGAAAGAGAGAGACAGAATGAGCGCATGAGCAGAAGGGACAGGTGGGAGGGAGAGAGAATCTTAAGCAGACTCCACACTCAGTGCAACATGGGGCTCAGTCTCACAACACTGAGGTCACAACCTAAGCTAAAACCAAGAGTCAGACTCTCAACAGACTGCACCACCCAGATGCCCCTAGTCTTCAGTCTTTCATAAGTTTTAAAAATGTCTTACTATGAAGATGTTATGTTCAGAGTTAAAAAGATGATCAGGAGTCAGCATG
The DNA here is from genome assembly GCF_048418805.1 of Vulpes vulpes. Taxonomy (NCBI): domain Eukaryota; kingdom Metazoa; phylum Chordata; class Mammalia; order Carnivora; family Canidae; genus Vulpes; species Vulpes vulpes. Next base: position 66,454,295 of record NC_132785.1, read on the forward strand.
AATTCACTCTGGAAAAAAAATTGTATCAGATAAAATCCAATTGCTTTTTTCTTTTATTTAGATAAACTTATTAGGCTCTAAAATTGGAAAATTGATTACAAGTAACATTTTTCAGTAGCAGGACAATAGGTGAGATCTTCCATGTTATTCCTTTGAGCAAAAGGGAGAAATTTGGAGTGAATATTTCCACCAATAAATGTATCATAACTGTTTTGGCAACTGTACCAAAGGGGTGCTGGTTAGTCAATTTCAGTCCTGGAAAATTCTTTCCTATGCATCTGTCCTGATATCTAGTCTAAATCTGTGATTGGGTGAAACTATTGAAGCTGGAGACATAATAAAGATTTGGATAACTGAATCAAGATCTAAAGGAATAACACTGGGCACCTGCATGGCTCAGTAGGTTAAGTGACCACCTCTTGGTTTCAGCTCAGGTCGTGATCTCAGGGTCATGGGATTGAGTCCTGTGTCAGGCTATGTGCCTAGTGAAGGGTCTGCTTGGGACTATCTATTACTTTTCTCTCTGCCCTTTGCCCCTGCTCTCTCTAAATAAAATAAATAAATCAATCTTTAAAAACTAAAAGAATAATACTTACCACTTCATTACAGCCTACAATATATCAGGCAGTATTATTCTAGGAGCTGAGATTGGAACTAATGTGTGACTCCTTCCTTGAATTATCCCACTTAGCAGGATAAGAAAAGGCGATGGTAATCAGCTTCTCTTTCAGGAGATCACTTTCTCAGGGTTTCCCTTCCACCTCATTGATCTCTCTTTTTTGTTCTCCATTGCTATTTCTTCCCATTATTGGAGAGACCAAGGATACTTTTCTTTATTCTCATTTCTAGGAAACTTACCAAGTCTCATGACTCATACAAATATATAGCTTTGATCTTCCAAATCTATATCTCTCTAATCTAGACCCTTTTCCTGAATCCTGGCATGCATTTTTGTCTACTTGATACCACCTAATGCCTAATAGGCATTCCAGCTTAACGCACCTAAAATAGAGCCTGAATGCCAAGCCTCCACTTATCTCTCCTTTTGTAGTCTTCCTAATTCACTAAATACCACTTTCATTCTTCCAATTGTCTTTCAAAGGTCAATTTTTAAGTAACAGATATTCCAACTCCTATTAAAAATGGAAAATGAGACTCAGAGAAATGGAGGTTCTCTGTCTAGATCACACAGGCAGTAATAGATAGTGTTAGGGTTAAACCTGAGTTGATCTTATGTCCACTGTCTTCAGATGTTTCTAGTTTTTAATAAAGTTACATTGAAGTTTTATGCTTTTGTCCTAAAAAATAAAAACAAATAAAAAATCTACGAATATAATTCAGAAAACAGAGTTCTGTGGCAGTGGCCCTTGGTAAAGGACTTGGTTTGATATCAATGTCCTTCTGTAGGAGGTAGCTGCTGACACAAGATACTTTAATTCTGGGCTATCTTATTTGAAAAATAGTCTCTAGGTTGACGGAGTTGCCATATATTATACTCTGTATCTCAAAGAACAAACTTGCAGTATTCTGTTTTATTTTGGAGACAATGCAATTAGAGAATACAAATCAAAGTCATTCAGTGATAAGGTACCAGGATGATCAGGGAGTTTGAAGTCATGATTAGGAGGGATTCTTGAAGAGCTGGAGAGAAGATGGCCTGGGGGACACTATTTATAGATCTGTATTTCAGTTCTATATAATGAACACTGAATGAAATCCTACTGTGTGTCAGTTGAGCGTTATCATATGCACTAGGGATACAAAGATTGAAAAGTATGGTCCTTGCCTTCCATTATCAAAGAATATGTATAGAAGTTGCAGAGGGATAGGAAGATATGTCCTTTAGATTGAGCCAAAATCTAATGGAATTATTCAAGGATGAAATGAGCTAGCCTTTTGCTATCACTAAAGATATTCAAGCACATGCTGGAAGTCTACTTGGTAGAGGGAAAAGGCTATGGAATTAAATTAACCATCGTATGAGTGATTGAACTACAGGACCTTTAAGCACTTCCAACCCTGAGATGCTATGATTCTTTCATCTGTGCTACTCCTGTCCCTTAATGCCATAAATAATTGGGACATAACTGCAAAAAATTACATTTACATGTCAAATGTAAATCATCCACTTCTTTGGGTAAGACTTGTCCTTCCTATTTTAAGCTTACATCACTTAGTGTGTCTTTCTTCTGTCCTAGAGGAAATTATAGGAAACACAAGCTAAGGCAGATAAACCCATCAAGGCTGTAAATCAAAGGGGTTCAAACTTATAAACATCTGTATTCATCTTTTGGACCCTAATTACATCTGATAGAACAAATAAAATTGATATAGATAAAGGATAAGCGTAAGGTGCTGGAAGATACCTTTCTATTAAAAAAATGATGTTACAACAAACTAGGGACCAGTATGGTATTAGCATTTAATTTTATGCCTCTGGAAGATTACTTTGCTCAGATTAAAACAATGGTACTCTTTCTTATCATGGCCATCCATAGCGTTCTCATCATTTTAGCAGCAGGTGAGTCCATTTCTTTCTATGAATTTTACAAGTCAAGACATTCCATAAGTTGATTTGATCAGGTGGGAAAAAAGCATAGCCATGGACCAACAGAAGAGTTTTGAAAAGAATGTGGCGGAATTTGATCTGTTCCCATGGTTTTTATAAGAACTAAGGAAAATGCTCAGATTTGAGGTTTTCAGAAAAATGGTGAGGGAAGAAGGGAAGGACATGGAAACTTATTGATTCAGGATACATTTTGAGCTCTTTGAATATGATCATTCTAATAAGCCGTGTATATAGTCTCAGACCCTAATATGTGTTATGTGACCAGTCACTTTACAATGGCCGCATTGGTTTTTAGATGGTCTTCGGGCTGAGAGAATGACAGAACTGCAGTGTAAATCTCACGAATCATTTGGGCAATGATTTAGAACTGACACACAGCCAAGTGCAAGCATGTGTGTGCACTATTGAGCAACGTCTATGTGCTGTTGTGTGCAATGCCCTGCAGCCCTAAGAACAGTTCTTGGAAGCTGGTGTTGCAACTGCAGCTTTATACATGAGAACATGTGATCGATCTTAAATGGCATGCCCAGCCTAGTCCTTCTGATTCCTCATCTGGGGATCGTTCCAGGGAATCCATGACAGCAACAATGGCATAGATCGGGAGTCAACTTAATTTAGCACTGATAGGATTAGTTGGGCATTTTACTCCAACATGGGCCAACAGGACTGGCCATGTCTGTGAAGATATAAAATTTAAAAAGTGGCTAACAAGTCAAACTGCCTGCCCTGAAGCATATTGACAGGGTCTGATGCTTGCTCTCATCCTGGGTGGTCTGAATTTCAGCCTGCAGGCCAATGCTATTCCTGGATTTGAGGTGAGAAAAGGGTTATTCTAGGAGGACCAAGTAGGAACATATAGCAGATAAGCTGAGAACTCCTTGGGAGAATCCAAAATTGGATTTGGATTCAAGCCAAAACTGACGGACAGGGATAGTTACATACTTTTCAGGGCCCAGTGCAAAATGAAAATATAGGACCCCTTGTTCAAGAGTCAGGAAGGAAGCACCATTAAAAGAAACTAAATACAGGGTGCCTGGGTGACCCAGTGGGTTAAGCGTTTGCCTTTGGCTCAGTTCATGATCCCGGTGTCCTGGGATCGAGCCCTGAATCAAGCTCCCTGCGCCATGGGAAGTCTTTTCTTTCTCCCCCTGCTCATTAAAAATAATAATAATAATAATAAAATAAATACAAAGCTTTTTCCTTTCTTCTGGGAACTCTCTCTCAACTAGTATTTTTTATTTGCTGTTTAGCATTGTTTCTAAGTTAAAAATTAAAATAGTTAAATTATTAGCATAAATTTATCTTTATCTTGGGCAATGCCAGCGTTTATTTTGTTTTGTTTGTTTTTTGTTGTTGGAGCCCAACACAGTGCTTGAACTCACAATCCTAAGATCAAGACCTGAGCTGAGATCCAGTTGGATCCCAGGAACCCCAGTTCAACGCCTGTTTTAAATGCAAATATAAGAGTATGCAACTCTTACGTAGCATCACCGAAATTATACAGTTTCTGCATGTGTATGTGCTTTGTTCTTACCACAGTAGTAGACATGCTGCACATAACTAACTCAACTGTTTTTATTTCACTTCCTTCTTTGTTTGCATCCTACCCATACTCTCTACTTTGCCCTACTGATGAGTCAGAATGGACTATAAAGAAAAGTCACCATTTTATAAAGGAACTATTGTCCTTCTCTTTCTTTCCAAGCCATCATTTTCAGTGTCAGTTGTTGGCTAACATAGGGAAATAACATGGGTAAGAAGCACACGGCAGGTTTCTTTGGTCACCTGGATTTCTTAAAACACCATTATCTTCTTTCTGTGTTCAAAGGAAGTTCTTCTTCTAACAGAAAGTATGGCTTCTTGGGGATGTCAATGGCCCTGCTTACTCAGTTATAGATATAAGACATGTATCATGTACTTGCTTTGAGTCCCAATGAACTCCCATGTATTGTGAGTCTACTGGAATTTTGTATGCATGAGACATCATGAATGTTACATGCTAATAGGGTTAACAAGAAATAGTAGTGACCATGCATATTGTATGGATCTCCTAAGCTCATACACATGCTCCATTATTCTGATGACCTTCACTCATACAAATTCAAAGATAAAATTATTAAGAATTCCAAGATGGCAACAACATAGCATTAAAACAAGCATAGGGTCTCGGTGTCCATAGAAAGATGAATGGATAAAGAAGATGTGGTCTATGTATACAATGGAATATTCCTCAGCCATTAGAAACGACAAATACCCACCATTTGCTTCAACGTGGATGGAACTGGAAGGTATTATGCTGAGTGAAATAAGTCAGTCAGAGAAGGACAAACATATGGTCTCATTCATTTGGGGAATATAACAAATAGTGAAAGGGAATAAACGGGAAAGGAGAAAAAAAATGAGTGGGAAATATCAGAAAGGGAGACAGAACATGAAAGACTCCTAACTCTAGGAAACGAACTAGGGGTGGTGGAAGGGGAGGTGGGCGGGGGGTGGGGGTGATGACTGGGTGACGGGCACTGAGGTGGGCACTTGATGGATTGAGCACTGGGTGTTATTCTATATGTTGGCAAATTGAACGCCAATAAAAAATAAATTTATAAAAAAAAAAAAACCAAGCATTGGGTCCTTCTAAGCACTATGACCCATGTGACTGCACAGATTTCACCCTCATGAAGCTGGCCTTCCCTGCTGACAGATGTAGAAAAAGATGGTGGGATTTTTGCCAAGATGGAGTAGGGCCTAGAAAGTCTATGTCTTCCAGTGGTAACAAGTAAAGACTGGTTAAAATACAAAAAATACCCAACTACTGGAGGGCAGAAATGTTTTTTTTTTTTTTTTTTTTTTTTTTTTTTTTAAATTTTTTAAAATTTTTATTTATTTATGATAGTCACAGAGAGAGAGAGAGAGAGAGGCAGAGACACAGGCAGAGGGAGAAGCAGGCTCCATGCACCGGGAGCCCGACGTGGGATTCGATCCCGGGTCTCCAGGATCGCGCCCTGGGCCAAAGGCAGGCGCCAAACCGCTGCGCCACCCAGGGATCCCTGGAGGGCAGAAATGTAAACAGCAGTATGTGGAATAAGAAGGAAAGTTAATCCATGAACCACTAGAAAGGTAGCAGTGAGTTGCCCTTCCTCACAGACTCCTTTATCTCCCCCACCTTGGACCCAAAAGCAGGCCAAATGAGGGAACTTTGCAGCAGGGTGCAGGCAGCACAATCTCTGGGAGAAGCCAGTCTTTCTGACCAGAGAACTGGAATAAGGGGCTCCTTTCCCAAGAGACTGAGAGAGTGGGGAAGATCTGTTTTTCCCCTTCTTTTTCTGCTCTCAGCCCTGACTCAAGACCAGCTGCAATCACAGATCTGCATTGCTTGGTGGCCTTTAAAACCTGTAGGTAAGTCTGTCTTTCTTGATTGGATTATGTAGAATGTCCTTGTTTGTAGGAAACATGCACTAAAGTATTAGTGGGTGATGGGGTATCTTGTTGGCGATCGAGCTGCATTTATTTCCATATACATGGAAAGTTGGAGTTCACGTGGATGCATCCAATTCCAAGCCAACATCACAGGGCTTATTCTAATGTTCTCTCTTTATTTGTAACTTTCTTCTTCATCAGTGAGAAACCTGGTTCCCGTCAGCCTTAATCTACTCACTGCTTTGATCAGGCTCTCTGCATGTAATGCCCTGCTCATCCTGTTCTGTGTGTGACATCATGCTGTGGTCCACACCCCCCTCCGGGATGCCCTCCTCACCCCAGCCAGTCTCTGACACCCCATAATGACCATCCCCTGAACCTTCCGTTTCTTATTCTCAAGGACTTAACACCTTCCTCTGGGAAATCCTGGCTGTCTCCAACTATTAGCTTGGATTGTCTTGTTTCAGGATTTCTTTCCTTTAGTGCCGGTGGTTCTTGGTCATGAGACTTGGAAGAATGAAGGGGGTAGAGCAGATGAAGAGCAGTGGGTGGGCAGCAAAGCAAGGTTTATTGAGTGGTAATACAAAGCTCCTAAAGAGTGAGGGGACCGGAGAGGGTTACCTTTGGACTTGCTGAGTCTGGGGGTTTTTAATGAGAATGTTGGTGGGCTGTTTTAACCTGATTAACCTTCTGTGCACGGTCACCCAATCAGTTTTTTGTCCACACGCTCGTCCACCTATCAGGTTGTTCATGTGGGAAGGGGTGGAGGGCTCCTTCCAGAGTGGTGTAGAACAATGGGATGGGGTCTTTTTCCTTTTAAGAATAGTTTCCTCTTGGGATGGGGGGGAGGAGGGGGGCTTGCCCCTGCCTGCCTTTCTTCTCACTATCCTCAATTAGTCTCACCTACTGGCTTTGGGATTCAGTTTTCCAAGGGGGGAAAAGGAGAGAAAACCTTTAATTTTCAAATGTTGTCTAGCTCACTTCTATACCCAGCCTGGTGGGTATATAATTTCTCTAGCTCTTGGCTCCTGTATACGGTCTCATCACTTACTGTACTGTCTCAAGTACCTAGCAAAGTGCATTATATGCATTTAAAAATAGCTATTGATTCAGTCAATGTTGCTATGACCCATCAATAAGCCCCTGGGTTTCATGTTGGCTTCAGCTTCTAAGATGTATAATCTGTGCCAGATAACAATGATAGCACATATGTAGCTTGCCTCACGCCCCATATTTTCCAAAGTGCTTTCCATGATTGAACTTTATCCACAGCGGCCTACAGAATATGTACTATTACTATCACTATACACTACACATATTACTACCACATTTACAAGGAAATGTGCAAGGCAAAAAGAGGTTACATAAGTTGCCCCAAAGTGTACAGCTACTAATTCATGGGGTTGAGATTTGAACCTACCTTCAGAGGCCACATTCTTAACTACTGTGCGAGTGACTATGGCTTTAGTTCTGCCTAACACTCTAAATCGGCTCTGTTACCCTTTGTAGTCACACAGTAGCTTTTGAATATTCCCGTATCTCACATGGCTTGTTTGCAGCGCTGATATGGGATATTAATCTCACACGCTCCAGGTCTGTGATCTTCTCAACTGTACTCAGTATCTAAGCACAAAATCTCTCTGGTTCCATTAAGAGTCAGGGGCCGGCACTGGCTTTGCTGGGATGGTCGAATGCATCCCAGTAGCCATGAATATCCCTGTCCACCCCTCAGATAGCCACTGGGGGAATGGGGTTGGGCTGGATATCCCCTCTTAGACTACAGAGAATGAGACTTACTAACACTTCCTTTTAGTGGGCTTACTCATAATCAATAGAGTACACATTTCAAGTGGTATTTTTATCATGATTATCAGATCATCAAACCTTAGTGAAATTTCATTTTTTACTCTTTTATCTTATAATTTCAACTTTGTCTTACTTATCATTAATTAGGTTTTCAGTATCAGTTGTGACTCCTTTTCAAGTATTTTTTCATCTAAAATAATTGGATATTTTTAACTCCACTGGTCTTTGTTGGACATCATCCTTCCACATTAACTAGCTACATAGTTAAATCTGAGAGTGTACTTCTATATTTATTTTTAAGTTTTCTTGATGAGCTCAACTGGAAATTTCCATTTGAAAGGTTTTCCTCTTAATTCCCAATCCTATTATTTCTAATATGTGTGTTCTTTTTTCAGCCAAAACTCTTCTCATCATTTAGAGTCAGAGATGAATATCCTATTCCTCTAAGACTTTCATTTTCTCACCCAGGGCTTCCACGTTCCCAGAATTCATCCTTTTTCCATTCCCTGGAAGTCATACTTTGTTTTCATGTAGGATTTGGTACCAAATACACAGCGGGATGTATCTCAGAAAACTCTTTGTTACGTATAGGGTGCATGTACAAGTACTCAGCAAACCATCTAATTCCTCAAAACTTGATTTTCTTTAACAATGACCATAAATAATTTTCTTCTAAAGCTATGAGTGGTTTTGTCTTATTGCACTTGAGAATTTTTATTGAGCATCTTCTCCAACACATGCACACATGCTTGGGGAGACACTGCTCTCTGCCCTGGGCCTGCTCAGGGTGCAGTATATGGGAGACCTGCCCAAGCACGAGAGCACACAGCTCAGAGGAGGTGAACTGAGAGGCAGCATCTTATGGACATGAACTGAAAGGCAAGGGAGAAGACCATCAGACGAGTTTGTCTACACGACCCGTATATACAGAGTGGGGGAAAGCCAGATCACAGCGAGATGGGATTGAGCAGAAGGTGGAAGAATTATCTGAGCCCAACAGGGGTTTTTATCAAGAGCCTATAGGCAGGCACCTCAGATGAAGCCAGGATGGTGTCTGCTAAAACTGCTGACCCAGAGTGGACACTCATTATGTAGCTTCTGGTGTGCTGAGTTTTTCCTGTTTCCTTTGTGTGGCCATGTCACTCTACTCTCCAGCCTTTTGACAGATCTCCCTCCATTTCTTCATCGTGGTGCCATGGAGCGTGGTTCACTTGAATTAACTTTAACATTTTTCTTTTTCTGTTGAAGAGTTCCTGCTGCTTCATCCTGACCAGCTTCTTTCAGAACTCAGCCTCCCCCATACCCCAACAGAAGCTGCAGCTCAGGTGCGGGGGAAGCCTGCCCTCTGGCTCCCCAGCTTCATCCACAGCTTCACCCTGAACCCCCTGTCCTGGTCAGTTTTCACACTCACTCCCGGCTTCAGATGTTGCTACTCTTTCCCACTTCTGACCTGGTCTCTCCCCTCACACCCCAGTACTATCTTTCCAGCTGCAAACTTTGCTGCTTCTCTTGACTATCATTTAGGTTTTCTCAATTGTCACTGCCTCCAGTAGTCAACAGTGAACCTGGTCAGCCCGGCCCCAGAGACTGTCCACGGGCAAAGCTCCAGTGGTCTCTGTACCCAGGGGATGCTCTGGAGTCCTCAGGAGTAGACCTTGCCACTTCTCCTCTACTGAGAAATTCGTCTTTCTCTCTCATTAGTAGGAGTGTAGAGAGGGACTCTTCAAACAGAGGGATCAGCTCTAGCATTTACCATTCTCATGGTGGCTGTTTGCCTCTGGCAAAAAGACAAACATAGCACACCCTCTGCAGGGCTCGAGAATTCGACTCTTTCGACTTCTGTACTTTTGTGTTGTCAAGTGGGATGATTGCTCTTTATGGTTTTCCCTAGTGGCTCCCTTAATGGACTTCCAGAAAACTAGTTGTATAGTATAATTCCCCTGATCTCTGCTTAGATAAAAAAGTTAGCTTTTAAAAATTTTCTTCATAATGTCTCTCATTCCTTTCTCTATTATATAGGGGCAATTTAGGGGGGACAGATTTCAGCATATTAGTACAATCATCTGCAGCCTGCTGGTATTTCAGTAGGCCCTACATACACTGCCTTCTGTTAGTGGCCAATGCAAAGAACCTGATCTTGGAAATGCATAGATAATCCACAATCTTTGTTTTCTCTTTAACTTTAGGATTTTTTTTTTTTGACTCATTTCCCGTCTTAATGGTTAGCAAGAAATGGAAAGAAAGGATTTCAATTGTATTTCTCTTCCCTTCTCATTCATAATTGTAGATGGCAAGAGAGACCAGAAAAGTGTGTGAATTTATTTGAGAAAATTGATTGTGCATCTCCTACGTTGCTAGACACAAGGCTAAGAAGTGGCTTCACAGAGATAAAGAACAATGTCTGTTTTCTAGGAGTTGAGAGCCCAGTGGGGCCGGGGACTTACATAAAATGAAATCCAACATAAATATTGACAGGAGAGTGTTTTAAGTGCTGTGAGGGCATTGAATGTAGACGCAGGAGAAGAGGCTCAGGGGAGCTTCTGAGAGGTGATGGTGCCTGTGCTGAGTCATACAAGGACTAGAAGGGGCTGATGGGACATAGGAGGACCCTGATTACAGATGCGGACAACAGCACTAGCATAGGAGTTAAGAAAGCTTGAAGGGCCTGTGCTGGGGTTGCAGGAAACGTGGCATGTCTGGAACATGGGGAACATTCAGTTGTCAGAGAAAAATGGGAGTGGGAAGGAGAGAGTCTGGGGCCAGATCATGGGCGTCTCATGTGGCCACCTATGAAATCCGAGGTATGGCTACAGGGCCCGGAAGCCACTGATGAATTGAAGCAGGAGGAGGGTGTTGTGGTATGTGCTTTTGAAGAGAGTTTAGCTCCAGTGTGGCTGATGGTTTAGGAAGGGGCAAGTATAGAGGCAGGAAGATGATAAATTCATCCTGGGAAGAGTGGTAAGAGTCTGAGTTAAGGCAGAAGCAATGAAAATCGAAAAAAAGATTTGAAGGACATTAAGGGAGTGCAATTGACAGAATCTGGTCCCATTCCGACAGAGATGGAGAAACAGAGAATAATTCCCAGACTTATCTTTTTCTGCTTAAGTAACTAGATGGACTTCATAATAATAAAGGAATTGTACTATAAACAATAGCTGACATTTATTGAGCACTTTCTATATGCTAAGTAGTTTAGGTATATTGCCTCACTTTATCTTTAAAATAGCACTGTGGAGCAGATCCTATTAAGCACATTTTACAAATAGGAAAAGGGAGGCATGGAAAGGGCCAGCATCCTCCCCGGGGTCATGTAATAAGTGGTCAAACTAGGATTTGAATATAGGTGTGGACGCCTCCAGAACCTGACATTCCAGCACTATCCGATTTTTTCCACAGGGAATGGATTCAGTTCAGGTAAGAGATGATAAGTCTTGTTTTGACACGCAGGTGGATTTCTAGCAGGTAGTTGTTATGTGGCTTCGAAGGTCAAGAAAATGATCTGATCTGGGGCTAGATATCTGAGGAAGGAGCTGGAGAGACCACCAGGGGTCCACTGCATTGTCCAAAATGTAACCTGCTGTGCTCCGAAGTTGGTTTCTTATTTATCATTATCCCACGAGAAAAGGAAGCCACGATCATCTTCGGCAGGGTCAGGCCAAGCCGCCACAGCCTGTCCCTTAGCCTCAACCTGTCTCATCACCAGCCTCTGTGACAGGAGTGGGTTAAGTTTGCTCCACTTTCTCTTTTCCTTATGATGATTCTTATCATGAGAACACATTAATCTTGTGCTATTTTCTGTTTTCATTACAATCTTTGTCACACAAGTGGAGCATCAGAATGTTAATGCCTCATATCTTCTGTGAAGAATAGTAGAATTCTCCATTGCTTTGACCTTTCCAATGTTCTGTATTTCGATTGGGTCTGGAAGTTGATGATTAATGATAATTACAATAATTACACCAAGGGACTCGAAATATAAATTACCAAATGTTCAAAGGAAGCCACTTGAAACCTTTAATAGAATCTTGAACAATCTCTGTCCAAATGTTCCCACTTCCTCCATCAGACATCCCTCGGTGAGTAGGTTGGGAGAGATTCAGCCTAGGTTGTAGCCAGAAGAATAAAAGAGCTGTGATTTGTGAGCCATGTTTTAGTTATATGAAGGGGGAAAAAAGAAATCAATTTTTAAATCAATAGAATGGTCCTTCGCCCAAACAGCTTTGCTTAACAAAGAGTGAGCATTCCATAAAACAAGACTTCGCTTTCGATTCAGATCATTAACTACGATTCCCATTAGGCAGGAGGTGCCACGGGGAAAGGGGATATTTACTTGTCTCCTCTGCACTGGTTTCTTGGCTTTAATTTTAGGGAGGTGTAGTCTTTCGGTATGGAGAGGTTAAGACTCCACATGGCCTTAGCTCCTTTGCCCGCAGATGACACCCAAACCTGGTATTAGTGCAATCACATTTTCTATGACCCTTTGCAACAGGCAAGATGCAGATTCCTGGAGGCTTTTTTTTTTTTTTTTTTTTTAAATAGGTAGTAAGAAGCACTGGAATGAGGGTTGCATTTTGAGACCCCTGGTGATTTACTTCCTGCTGCAGAAATGCTACCTACACTTGTGATACCAGTGCAGTCTATAAAGTATCCCAATCTCTATCCAGAAGGCTGGAAAAGCTGCCATCACGCTAGGCTTCCAAAGGGAAGAATTTAGGATGAAAAGACATCTTAAAAAAAAAAGAAAAAAGAAAAAAGAAAAGACATCTAAAGACATCTGTGGTGGTCACTATGGAGCATTTTTTCATAGGATGGCACAGTGGAAAGAACCACCTCTTGCTGCAGTTTTGACACATTTAAATACAGGCATCCTGTTGATTTGGACTCTGTCAGTTTACGTTATTGTGTATGCCGTTTCTGATAAGCATTATCCAGACTCTTAACATTTAGGAGTCTGTGTACTGAGAATGTTGTGGGAGGGTAGAAGAGTGCCTAGAGGAGAGTGATGGAAAATCCTTGTGTCATTGTCTAAATGCTGTGGGATTTTATTGAGGCCAGGATTGGCTGAAATAGGACTGAAACAGGGGAGCCTTTGCACAGGCAAGATGTGGATTTCCTGAATTTGGTTGACTGGTTTCAATGAAAGGGAAACTTTATTGAGGCCCCAGGGCGTTGGGGCTCAGGCCAGAGGCTGCCTTGCAGACAAGGAGGAGCCAGTGGAGGGACCTTATTTAACCCTCTTCTCAGGGTGCAGGCTGTTGGTGTGGCAACACTTGTTGCTGCAGGTGACAGCGTGGGGTGCGGCCAGTATAACACCTGTGGCAGATCATCTTGTCACAGTCATTATTTCTGGGCCAGCTGGCGGAGCAAAGGCTCAATGATGTCACCCACAGGTGAAGAAGCATCAAGTGCAGGGTGGACTGGATATTATGGTCTTAGCGTGGCTGTCCTCGAGCTGTTTGCCTGCAAAAATCAGAGGCTGCTGGGCAGGCAGGATGCCCTCTTTGTCTTGGATTTTGGCTTTGACATTCAACTGGTATCACTGGGTTCGGCCTCAAGTGTGATGGTCTTGCTCATTGGGGTCTTCACAAAGATCTGTGTCTCTGAGCCTGCCGCACGGCCTCTGCCACCAAACCATCCTGCCACATCATTGAATATTTTGTTTGCTTTTAATAAAATAGTAAGAGGTACACAGCCCGGGCGGGCCTTTCTGGCCTGTAGACAGCAGCCCTCTCTCTTGATTTTGCTCTGGGGCCTGCATGGCTGGAAGCACTATGTGCATTCTCAAAGGTATGTCATGAGGGTGGCTCTGAGGCTTCTCAAGTTCAAGTAGGCTGATCCCTATTTCAACTGATGGTCGTGGTCCTTTGGGATAGATTTCCTTTCCCCAGAAGATCCCATAGGATCCCAGAGGTTTCTAATGAATCAGTCTGGAGCATGCCTAGACAGTTTCAAGTAAACCCTTACTTCTAAAAGTATTTTAGATTCATGAGGAACATGGTGCTGAGTGTGTGTGTGTGTACATGGCACACAAGCATATTTCTACTCATCTTAAAATTTCCCTTTTGAGAGGTACCACACTTCTTTTTGGCCTACATTACATCCCAGAGGATATAGGTACAGGACAAGAGTTTTAATCCATAAGGTTAACTGGAGCATGACTATCTGAGTCAAGTTTTGTCATTATTGTTACTACGTCTTCCCTGTACTTTGCTTCAGTAGCAGAAATGGAGCCTTAGGAGGGTGAACTTGAAGTCAACCTGGATACCCTATAAGTTAATAAATGAATTGAGAAGCATTTGGTATGTCTTTTCTTCCAGTGGAGGTATGCTTTTTTTTGAGCTTTTTGCTCTGCAGAGATATTCAGAGCTCATAAACATGAACTCGAGGAAATTCAGACTGTGACAGTTGATCTTATAACCTGGGCAGTTACTACCATATTAAATTGCATCCTGATTATTTGGAAAGCACAACGCTTTTGATCAGCTATTGAGGTCATGTTTGTGGGGTCAAGTATCCCATTATACTTATATTCTCTTCCAAATGGATCTGTACCTTTATTTTATTCTGCTGGTTGTTTTTCTGGGCTATTATTACAGCTATTATTGCAACCTTAAAAATAGCTCCTATTCCCACTCCCAGAAGTTAAAAGCAACATTCCTTAAAAAAAATAATAAGTGGGAATCTAATGAAAAAGTTAATATACTAACTTCCCCTTTTGTTTTTTTTTTAAATTTTATTTATTTATTTATTCATGAGGGACATAGAGAGAGAGAGAGAGAGAGAGAGAGAGAGAGAGAAAGAGAGAGAGACAGGCAGAGACACAGGCAGAGGGAGAAGCAGGCTCCATGCAGGATGCCTGACATGAGACTCGATCCCGGGTCTCCAGGATCCCACCCTGGGCCGAAGGCGGCGCTAAACCGCTGAACCACCCGGGCTGCCCTAACTTCCCCTTTTGAATATGACATGTATATGTGTTTGTGTGTGTGCGTGTATTTTGAGGAAGACAAAAAGAGAGTTAGTTAATTAATATTTGTACCTGAACCTGGTGTGATTGAAGACAGATTCTCTTGTCTTAACAGAGTAGAGGGAAAGAGGGTTCAGATGCACAAGAAAAAGAAAAGCATCAGTACCAGAAGGGACATATGGCAATACTGGCCGATATGTGAGGAACCAAGGCAAATGCTACAAGCCAGTTGTTGTTTGGAGGCTGCCTAATGAGTCTGGAAAACTACCCAACTTCTAAGGTTCTATAACTGCCTCACTTAGCTTTGATTTTTATAAATAGTCACATTTGTTCCAACCCCTGTCTCCACATCCTGTTAGTAATATCGGTCAATTTATATATGTCAAGTGGGAAGTACATTAATTTAGATTCCCTGAACATCTGCTGGTGCCTAGATGGACTTGAACCGAAATTAAAATCATTGAGTCATTCACCCCACAAATATTTATTGAGCATACCGGGGCCTGTGCTGTCTGTCAGAGGCTCCCTCAGCAACTAAGGGCGCTCTGTGAGAGGAAACACCCACGAGAATTGCGAAAAGAAATAAAAAGCCAGTTGGAGCAGGCCCTGGAGAATTCACTCGTCTCTTCCTTTGTGATTATTACTGTTCCCAAGACTTTGATGTGCTGTGCGTCTAGATTCCCCACTTATATTTGAGACTGGCTTTTTGGGATTTATCTTTGCTTTCCTGGTTTCTGGATTCACTCCTCCCCCTTCAGCTACTACATGTTTCTCTTTAGACCCATTTCATTTCCTGGCTCTGTGCTCCAGCCCTAAGAGCTTCAAACCCTACCTTCTAGCTCTTCTTCTTAATATGTGGAAATTGACCTGGGGATGGGGATGGGGTGGGAATAAGACACAGTCCCGGGTCCAAGGGCAGGAGACTAGGTGCTGTTTATCATGCAACGAAATAGGCTTTTATTCTAAGTAAGGGAGACACCGCATGGCCTTAATGCCCTTGACGGATTCTGAGGTCTTGTCCTTTTGGGTCTGACTGAAAGATTCCGTGGCTCCTTCTGCCATGCCCATCTCCACACCTTAAAGTCAAGGCTGAAGGGGCTGGGGCATGACCACGATCTGTTGCCAGCCATGAACTAAGCTGCATGGGGCAAGAGGATGAACCAGTTTCCTACCCTGGCTCTCTGCAAGCCTGCTTTCACTCTTTCCTGCCCAGATCCTGCAGGGTGTGATAATCACTTGCTCATTGATCCAGCCTCTCCTGGTGCCGAGTGGAAGCTACTGCAATCAATTAAGGCCACGAGGATTCTGTTTGTGTTGCATGCAGCAGCCTCAGAATGATATCCTACCACCGTGAAACAGGTAATCCAGCTGTCGAGGTGGCCCCTCTTAAGACTGAGATAGACTGACTCATTGTGTTTTCCAGTCTTTTCTTTCACATGCACTATTATCAATCACAGAGGTCCCTTTTCTTTTTCTTCTTCTTTTTTTTTTTTTTCCAGAGGTCCCTTTTCAAATGATCATCATACTTCAGTGCCAGTGTCATATTCGTACATGTGATAATACACACTCGCCGGTGTTGTAGCCTTACAGTTTGTAGGAGTTCTACTACGCGTGCGTTTTGTGTGACAATTGTAGTTTGGGGACCTGTAATAAGTGGGAAATAATCACCATCAACAGTGCACCCTCCAGACCCAAATGACCCAAAATGGTGCACGCCTTTCAATATCCTGATTCTTTACTGCCACCCTCCATGGTTTGTAAACGTGACATTGACCTTCCAGATTTATATATTTTTCTCACTCACAGGGCGCTGATAGCTTATATCTTCCATGGCATTCTTTAGTAACAACATCCACTTTGTGATTTCTCTGAAAGCTGAAAGCTCAAAACTCTGAGCAAACTGAAAAGTCAAAGCAAAAGCCCCTCATCCTCTTGATCATTAATCACTGGCTGGGTGTGTGTGTCAGAACTTGGTGCCGCTCTGATTTCTCTCCTCTGCCCTTCGGGCAGAAACCTCTTCTTATTTGTGTCTTCTGGAGCACCCAGTACACTGCCGGAGCCCCATAAATAATTAATCTCACCAATAATAATGGGAAGCAGAGGCTTCCAAGAGCCTTCCTTCCCTTCATTCTGTGAAACTGGTGTTATGGTGTTTTGACTATCAAAACAATGATTAAGCAGCTTTGGCACACTTTATGTTTGGGCTAAATGTGATTTTGCTAATGCACCATCTCATTCCTCCCTCCCCCAACACTCGTATTTTAATGATTTCTAATTAATATTGTAATATTTCTTGAATAATTCATGTTTTTAAACAAGAAAGGCTGGCATAAATTTATGTCAATCTGTTTGTGTATTGCAGTGCTGTGCACAACAAACAAACACAGTCTGCTTCCCTTGGAGACTAGGGGAAGAGGCAACCGAAAAGAGAAACATCAGAGTCAGGCTGGATTCTCCCTCCTCCCCAGAAGACAGGGGGCCCCAGGTTGCCTTCTGAGTCTTCCAGGCGGACGCCTTTGTCTTTGCTATCACTCCCTTCTCATTTCATTTTTCTCTCCTGACAAGTACCTGAGGCCCTCAACCTACACTTCGCCACCCTGAACCCTCCTCTCTCCCGTCCCCAGCTGTTCCCTGAACTCCGTGTCCTTTCACTGCCAGCCCCATCACAGATTCATCTTTTTGCCTCTCTGGACATTGCTCGAGCATAGGTGCAAACTGTAATATGATGGACTGGTCAGGAGTATGTGGATAAAAATCACGGGTAGACTTCTTCATCTGGTCAGACCCCACAGAGCCTGAGGACACTACTTCATTGGGTAATCTTGGCCAAGGAACACGATTGTTCCTTTATAGAGGCTTCTGAGGAATCCATCTGGAACTTGCTAGAAGGCTAAGGGGGATTTCTTTTAAGAAAGGTCCGAAAGCCCCTGTCTGGACAGCTGCTGCTTCTATGGTCACACAGGTCAGGTGACAGTTGTGATGTGATGGAAAGCCATGGGTGTATTTTTTTTTTCTTTTCATTTTTGTTGTGTTTTTCAGTAAAAACCAACCTAAGGACTGGAGGAAAGGTTTCAGAATAAAAGCTTAGCTCCGTCCTGAGCCTACCATCCCGCCTCCAAGCTCTACCTGGTGGTGATCTCCTTTACTTTGTTCAGGACTAAGTTCACATTCTATTGAATTCAACGTAAAATTATTCAGAGATCCAGAAGTGGGAACTTGCTTTTGTTCAGGATTGCCATCTTCTCTCTGGTTTAGGAAGGCTGCTGCTTTAGAGCCGCTTCCCTGGGAGATATGCAATGGAGTGACTTTCATTTCCCTCCTTCTTCTTTGGGAGCTGGAGAAAAGACTTTCATATCTATCATTTCTGCCTGCATCACAGCGCTACCAATGCCATGCCGACCCCGCTGCTGGGGCCTTGAATGTGTGTCACCGTTAATTAGCAGCCAATGGAATACCCAAGCCAGCGACATGGTTCATGGAGATGGATGTGGTTGTTTTGATTGCATTGCTATTGTGAGGGTAACTATCATTTGTACTAATGATTTCCAAGTAGGTAGCAAAAGGGTAGGAGGAAAATGGCTTAATTTGATTTCTCCCCCCACTATCTCTAAGAGCCATTTTCATGGTGAAAACACTCTGCAAGGCAACAGCTCCTGAATTCGTTGAGGTCTTTGGAAAGACAGATTGTTATTAATTGACCGTATCAAGATAGGGAGTGCTGGTGATTATGTATACAGTATAATCTTCACAGAATGGAGATAACGTACCTGCCCTCTGACGGACTGCAGATGGCCTCTATAGACGCAATCGTCCTGCAGACAGAAGGGTCACCCGTAGCAGTTGCTCGTCCTAATGACACTGAGAAATGTAAAGTGAAGTTGAAAAGTAGTAGTGGGTACACTGCCAATAGGAAGAGGGAAAAATGTAGCTTGTGTCTGTCCAAAGGGCATAGGAAGGCGGGATGGAATTTAGGGAAGATGATTAAATCTACATGAGGGAATTGAGGGTAGTGAGGGAAGTTGAGCCTGTTGATAACTGTGAAAGTTTCTGGAATGCACATTTCTGTTCCTGTCTTGGACTATGTGTCCAAGGGGACCATGTGTCCCCTTGACACATGAGCATTGTGTTGCTCCATCTCATAATACCACTGCCACATTTCCCAACCTCTAGGGCTAGGATTAACAAGGGACATCTGCCGAGAACTAGATTGGAATCTGAAAGTTGTGTCTCTAAGCTCAGTTACATTTCAACAGTTAAGGGCAATTTCTGTACATGTCCCTCTTCGTGCATTTCCTGCCCTCAATTGTATTCAGAAACTTTTTCACACTTCCCTCTGCCTCCAGACTGTCCTGGCTACATCCTCTCTCACTTCCAGCATTTAGCTTTCTGGGAAAAGCACACAGATTCTACTCTATAGTTTAGAGACATCTCCTCGTGCACCTATCTTCAAGACTACTATTACCTCCAGGGTTTGGGAATCTTCTATGAGCTCCTTTGGGTTGTCCTCCTTTTGCCACTTTTCCCTTTCCTGGATCTTCAAACTTGCCATCTCTACTGCTATCTTTTGAGTTTCTCTCATTAAAGAAATTAATTTAGATCCCATTTACCTTATTCAAAAACCTAGATTGCCCCTTCCCTTAATAGTAAAGTTTTTTGAAATAACAACCTACGATGAATATCTTGGCTCCTCACTTTATGTTTGTTTCCCAAACAATGAGGGCTAGACTTCTGCCTCTGTCTCTGTCACTCCACTCCACTGCCCAGCAAAGACCACAGACAATGTCCTCATGGCTAAACAGTCAGCGATGTTAAGTTCTCATCTGACCTGGCTTCTCTATAGAATCGATCACAATTGGCCACTCCTGGTCCCATGATGGTCTTTCCTTATTTGTATGGTTTCCACTGATAGTTCTCTTGCTAAGATGGTTGTCTTACACTTCTGGTGGCCCCTTCTTAGGCTTGTTTGTGGGATTTTCATTCTATCTCTATCACTCAGACGTTGGAATTCTTGAGAGCTCTCTCTTCTGTTCTCTTATCTTTTTCATCTTTGTGGTCTTCTGAAGAAACCTTATTCAAAGTTTTAGTTACCACATACAAGGTGGCATTACTGTCTGGCCTCCCTCTCCCCTTTTAAAAATCTTTTACTCTCTTCACATTTCATCTAAAAGCACAAGACCTTTTCATCAGGACCCCAATGCTTCTCCTCTAACCCATTATGTTCAAAGCCAAAACAGTCATCTTTTTCTCTGAGTCTAAAATGTGATCTCCTTTTTGTATTCCCTGTCCAGAGAATGACAGTCATCTACCCAATTGCTCAAACTGGAAATCTGGCCCTATCTTCTCTTTTATTCCCACTTGTCATCCAGGGTAAGTCGTCTTGAATCTGTAAGTCATTGTCACCTTCACTGTCACAGCCCTGGTTTGCATCTTCCTCACCGTTGGATAATTTCTCTAACGTGCATATCATTTTCCTGCTTCGATATCTTGCATTCTCCCTAGGTTCTTGTAAGATAAGCAGCCATTTGGTCCCTTGCGCTTTTCAACCTTATTGTCCAACACCACACCCCTAGCCCCCCACATCGTATGCTTCACCAGGCTACTTGCAGTCCCCGGTTGCTGCCATCCCTTTCGTTCCTCCATGCCTTCATACATGCTGAATCCTCTGCCTAAATGTCCTTTCCCTGGCCAGCTCCTGTTCTTCCATGTCCTAGGTAAGAATCTGTCTTGCCTGTCAAGCTTTCCATGGCTCCTCAGAGGAGACTGAAGGCTCTTTCTTTATTCTCTTCTAAAACTCTGGGGTTGTTGTTTTTGTTTTGTTTTGTGCATCTTTCCAGCTATTAGACTCTAAGCATCTCGAAGGAATGAATCTTTCTTTTTATATTTGTAATACCTGCTTTCTGCCTAGCACAGTATAAATGTTAAATAGATGTTTATTAAAGTTACATAATGATTCCATCTTTCACTCGAGGTCATTCTGTGTTTTCATCAACTCTGAACTCCTATTTTATTAAACCAAGAGCTGAATCACCTATAATCCCCAGGTATAGAGGGGTGGTTGTGGCTGTGTCCTTGTAACTTAAAAGGCATGTTACCTGGGATAAAATATTTGATCTTTCTGGTCCTCAGATAGGAGATATCAGGATATCAAGGCCTTTCTATTGTTTCCTGAGGAGACTGGGGCTCCTTGAAGGCAAGAGGAGGCTGAGGCTGAGGGACTCTGTGCCCTTCTTTGTTTCAAAGAGCAGCTCCACCTTCATTAATTTTATATATTGTGATCACATGTAGAATTGTCTTTAAACCTAAGATTCAACTGCTAAAATATAGTTTAGAAACCACTTCACGGGGTTATCTCTAATTCTCTTCTAGCTGGAAAAATGTCTGTGGTTCTGTGAGCTGCATAGTAATATTGGTCTGACAAAGCACCTCTCCCAGAAGCACAATGGAAATGCATTACATAATCTTTGTATAAACATTCAGTTTTATACTTTTTTACACAAAAGACAGAGGGAAAGGGTAGGGGGATGAGGATGGAGGAGGAAGCAAAGAAGAGGGAAAGGGGCTTAGGGAGGTCAGTGGCAGGGAGGGCAAAGAGAACGAAGGGGGGAATTAACTGCAGGCAGAGGATTCCATTGCTCTTCCACTCCAGGAGCATATGCTGTGAAGAGAGTGTGCACTTCAGAGTTCTGATGAGCCAGGAAAGGAAAACCTGCTGTTCCCGGAAGTCTTCCCAAGTGTGAGCATCTCGCAGTGCCGAGTGTGAGTCAGGTATTCTGAGAGACATATTTTTCATGCAACACAACCTAAAATGCAAGCTAACAAACTTCATTTAGTGTTCAGTGAAAGAAATGGTGATTCTCTTCCAGGGCTGGAGGACAAACTGTTGGACTTTGAAAGACACCGCTGCACTCTACAATGATGTCATGTGAACTGTTTTGTGTGCAGTTTAAGGGTTGTTCAATTTTCTGCATAGAATTGAACATAACCTACGACTCTGTTATGAGACAAATCTGCACATTCATAGTTGTGTGGTTTTTCTGTTATCACGAATCATCGTGAATCTTTTCTGTGAGGAAGCTGCTTTACATGTAAACTATAACCATGTTTATTCACCTGGTGTAATAGTGATTAGGATAAACAGTGTAGAATGTGCTGGAATCTGCAGAGGAGGTGCATAGATACTGGGGCCAAACAAAAGCTGCAGACAGAGCTTAGAGTGTCAGCTCTGATTTACATCATCACATTTAAATGCAAGAAGGAATGTTGACTCTAAAGAAAATCAAATACATTAAAACAAAGCTCTTTGCATTTTTAGAACCATAAACAAAATAAACCTGAAATCTATACCTTGTTTAAATGTCCTTTAGAAAAGATAGGCATTCGATCCAATCATGGAATTGAGAAAAAGAGAAAGAAATCCAGAGACCAAGGACAGAAAGAAAATGCTACGTAATGATTTTATAATACAGAAATATTTTTACTCAAGAAGTAGCGTTTTAAAATCCCGTTGAGAATGCCGTGTAAAATTGAATTGCCCTTAAACTTTGAAAAATAATATGGAGGATAGCTGGAATTTCAAGGTGGAGAATAGCTTGCTTTTTTAGCAAGCTGATTCCATAGCTACTCTCTCTATGAGACGCCTTTCTGAGGTTTCTTTCATCTCTAAGAGACTTACATACTGTTATCAGTTCCATGTAAGGTACTTGCTTATTAACACTGCCCTTGGAAAATCCAGAATGGCTAAATGGCAGCAGATTTAAATTTTATTGTTTTGTTTTGCTTTGTAAAAAAAATATGTTGCCAGCTGAGAAAGAGATCAGGTATAAAGTTTCATGAGTGCAGTTTATGTTGATTTTAAAGTCTTTAGAATGTTGACATGCTCCAAGCTATATGTTAAGTCAAGGGAAGACCTTTCAGAAGCAGCAAACCAATGTATTTTCTACAATGCATTAATCCAATTTTTCTTGAAATCATTAAAGTACACTGGAAAACCATTTCCCTTATTTATTTAATGGGCAAAAGCAACATTTTGGAAACTTGTTTGATTCTGACAAAACTAATCTGACATAGAGGTCTGATCTGTGGGGCACAAAAGGACTCCTGTAGAGAGGCAGAGGTCACATTGCCATTGGCATTCCTAAGTCCATGACACCTGGTTTCTTGTAATGAAAAAGGCAAGTCTGTTTCTCATGAGAAGATCAACCCTGTCCTAAGGTGTGTGTAATTTCTTCTGGGAACTGAGGGCCAGGACATATCCTTTCTCTGTCCTCCCTCTGAGGCGCGTGCCATCACTCCATTTGGATCATCTATCTTCCATTTACTCAAACCTCATCTTTGGTTCTGTTAGTGTCCTAATAATTACACATGTTGCTGGAAGCCTTTCCAATCTATGGTCCAAGTTATGTCACCTGTCCTTTCCAATCCTCCACACTTCCCTGATTTATCAGCCTGTGGGTTTCTTTTAAAAATAATCTGTTGGATTTTTTTTCTCAAAGGGTAAGCATAGATTGTTTTGTCCCTTATTTTATATATCTATCATTATGTTTGTGCTAGAAACTCCATTCTATGACCAGTTTTTCCAGGAGGTGTCTTTGTTTTCCATTAGCAAGGCAGAAAGTATAATGGGTAGAGCATGAGATTTGTGTTCCAACCATCCAGGTTCAGCTTTTTAGTCATAATAACTCAGATCATAAATCTCTACCTCTTCAGAGATTACTCCACAATTTATAATCAGTCCCTTTTCTGTTTTCTCAAAGTACTTGGTGTCTTCCTTCAAAGCACTTATATTTGTGACTTTATATTGCATGATTATTTGAGCAATGTCTGTCTTTCTTACTAGACTCTCAGCACCCTGAATGCAGACTGCATGACTGGTTTGCCAGTCTAACCTCACAGACTTTGGCACATAAAATAAAATGTAAAATAAAATGAAAATGAAAAAAGTAAAACGAAATATACAAACATTTCTATTACCATTCACACCTTCTGTAACTTACAAGGCAGTATGCAGTAAAGACTGGTTAAAATGTCTTCAGACAAACATCAGTGACTAGTGAGTCTTTCAGACTTTTTCAGGGTTGATTACCACAGTGAAACACATGTACAGATTTATATTTAAAATTTTCAGGCAATTCACAATATATGGAGCCCTTTAGGGAGGTGGAGCAGTTGTAAGGAACAGGATGCACGAGTAAGAGAGTCCTTCAGAAGATGAGGCACGAAGATAGAGTATGACATGTAGTACATCACTCTTGCTGAAGAGACTGGCAATCTCAGATCGCATATGCAATGCTGTTTTTAACTGTGGATATTAAGCTTTAAAAGGGACATTGACAACCTAGAATACGACATGGGGACAATAAAATTTGGTAATGTCATTGAGGAATGTTTGGAAGGATAGGCTGTAAAGGAATTCAGGTTGGGGAATGGGTATAATCGTCTCCAACTACTAAAACAATCGTGATGTAAAAGAAAGATGAGTCTTTTCTATTGTTCCCGAAGCAGAATAAGGAATAATCCATGTCAAACTTAGTAGCTGGCACTGTCTGAAGCTGAAAGAGAAGCCTCATAACACAGTGAACTTGTTTCATTGGTGTTTACTCAGAGTCTGGGGGAACATCTGCCATTGCACTGGGAATAGTTTGGGCCTAGATTAGAGACTGGATTCTAGGCCCTGTGGCACTCAACATAATGCTGCCCTTGACATTAGAGCCCTTGGATGGCAGTCATTGAACCAGACTCAGATCCTACTCATCTGTAAAATGGAAAAAGCACCACCTATGTCACAAAGCTCTGTGAATGGAGCATGATAATTTATAGAAATGCAAAATCACATTATGATGTTTTAAACTGTACTGTGCTAAATAAATATCAGACGTTATTAAATGAAATTTGCAATTTTTCCTTGATTTCACATTTTGACTGTTATACACACACAAGCCAGGGCTGTCATTTTTTTTCTCCTTCCATATGTCTTTGAATCAGTTCCTTCTCTCCCATGCCTAACCCACCATATGCACCTTGACATTTGGGAAGAATGCTTTTTTAAAATATTGCGTTCTGTACTCCAAGTGCACAAAATACCAACCTGTGTCAAAAACAGTCTTGTGTGTTTTCCAAATTCTGTTTCATGGATCTCTTTCTGGGCATAGAGGAAGTCTTGGTTGGAGTTAGGTTGTGGTTATTTGATTATGTTTTGGTCAATGGAATAGGGACAGAAACAATGCATGCCATTTCATAAAACTTGCTCAGGTATCCATGGTATATGTGTGTCTCTTTTTTCAGAAATCTTAGAGGCCAGGTGTTTAAGATGTCAGTCAAACAATACAAAAATAGACTAGATCTCTGAGTCACCATTGAGGGGGGCAATCACCTCAGAAAGCCATCTGACACACATTAGGCTGTGACTTGAATGAAAATGGACCCTTTGTTTTATTAGACCTTTGAGATTGCAGTTTTACTTATTGACTTATTTGTTAACCACAGCATAACCTACTATATTTTAATATGGAAATTAGTACCAAAAAAGAGAGGTGGCTAAAACAAAAACCTAAAACATGAGGGGCATTGGTTTAGTGTTGGAAGGTAGTTGGCTCTGACATGAGAGTTTATCATTCTTCTTGCTTTCGTGGGTCATATTCTTATTTTAGTTCTTTGGCTATTATTGAGGTTCAAGGGAGACTAAAAATGATAACAAATAACATTTATTGAACTCCTATTATGTGCCAAGCACTGAACTGTAGTCCATGCATTGTTCTGATTAATCCTCACAAAAACTTTGCATTGGAAACACCATTATTTTCCCTTTTTGCAAATAAAGACATTTGAGAATCAGACAGGCCCAGCTTCCATGCTATCAAATCTACAATGGGATAACTGGAAAGTTGAGTTTTCCTTATTCTGAATTGTCCAGGTTAAGTAAGGAGAATATCTTAAGAGAAAGTACTTACTAACCTAATTTACTAACCTAGATTATAATTTAATTTAAACTAGAAAAGAGCAGAGTTCACTGGGAATAGTAAGCATCTCAGTAAAGCCATAGTACATAGGCTTCAAATTCAACAAAAATAAATCTCTTTTTCCCTTTCTCTTTCTCTCTCACTCACACAAAAGCAACAAATTAAGACATGACAGAAATCTCTAAATTATGCACCGGAATACAAGCAGTTAAAAAAATATGGGCTCCAAAATACTATACATATGATCTAGGGAGGATGGCCGTAGCTACAATTCTGGTTTTTGGCCTAGACCATCCTATCCAGTACAGTAACCATCATTACATGTGTCCACTGAGCACTTGAAATGTCTAGTTCTGAGATATGCTGTGTTAAATACACACCAAATTTTGAAGACTTAGTACAAAAATGTAAACTACCTCATTAATATTGATTAAATATTAATTGGTATTTTGTATGTAGTGGGTAAAGTAAAATGTACTATTAATTTTACCTGCTTTTATCCCTTAAATGTGGCTAGCAGAAAGTTTAAAATCACATCTGTGGCTCACTTTGTGGCTCACATTACATTTCTGTTGCACAGTGCTGGACTAGAGTGTCAAGAATTAAGCCAGAGTAACCTGCAGAGAGTGTTTCTGTTCCAGAAACAGTTCAGATTCTAGTGAAGGTGATGCTTTGAGTCCATTTTGGAGAGGTTTTTCTGAAATCTTCATTTAGTGATTTGGTCTATTTTTCTTGAGAATCCCTTGTGGTCTCTAGCCCCACAGATGAGCTCAGATCTTTTCATAAACGATGCACTTGCTTAATGTTGAGAGATCCGTCAACTCTCAAAGTAGCTATGGGCAGACCAGTGCTTCTTAAATTTAAAATGTATAGATATACGATGGTGGGAGGAGGTCTTAAGAGGAGGGTCTGTTATTAGGTCTGGGAAGGGGCCTGAGATAATGTCAACGCTACAGATCTGGGACCACACATGAAGAAGCAAGAGCCCAGGGCACATTAGACTCACCAGACATCAAAATATGAAAACAAAGGGGAAAAGTGGGGGTGATTGTCATAAACCATCAGAGTGAACCCTCTGTCCTCAATTAACTTATTCTTCTTTCTCCTCTCAGATTGAGCTGTATCTATAGAAGGTGAAATGAACAGGCCACAGCACAACTAATCTGCTCAATTCTACTGTTGAAAAGATTGATGGAGACCATTGTGTGATCAATTTGGTCATGACACTGAATATCAGTCATGAGTATGACTGAAATGAATGGAATCACTTTACTCCAATCTGGTCTGCTTTCATTGTGTAAACTTAGCTGATTCTGAGGGCTCAGGGTCAGGGAAATCAGCACTACACCTAAGTCTACTAACCTTCATGAGATAATTTATTAGCAAAAAATCAGCATATTCATGCATATCCATTATTATAAGGGACAATCAATCAATTTGTCTGCCTTACTCATGTTCTCTTCCCAGAGGATGTGCTTACTTTCTGTTGAAGTTTTAAAGTGTCACAATTTAATATTTGTGAAAATGAAATTTTGTTATAAGATAATGAGATCAAGCCTCAAATTAATTTATGAAATCAACTCAAAAATAATTTTTAAAAGAGGATCAAGGAAAATGTTTGGAGTAATCATCCAATGTTTGGGATGGATTTATAAATCCCAAAATGGCTACCTAGAAGAAAAAGCCCTAATGATTTTGTAATTCTTAAAAGTTTTAAAAATGAACTCATTATAGAAGTCTCAATTTATACCTCTTTTTTTTTTTTTTTCAATTTATACCTCTTTAAGACATCATTGCAGTGTGGATTTGGAGGCATAGTCAGTCATGTCATATCTAAAATATAAATTTGCATGACACTTTGAGGTTTTTGAGGTTCTCTAGATGGAAACTTTAAAGTCCTGTGACCTTGAGTCTCATTTTCTGTCACTCATAACGTCAAATTACTTTACTGTTGATTCTTTCCCTTGTTATTCCTGCAGTGGCCTCCTTATTTGAATTCAGATCTGGTTCAAAACATTGGCTGCTACTTTGACCTACACTGACATTTCAAAGGCTGAAGAATAATTAGTGAAATAAAAACCTCATAATTACTTTCTAACACACACCCACACAAAGCCTTTTGTTGAGCTGGCAAAATGGATTGGGATTTTTGTTGTGTTGTGTTTTGTTCTAAATGATTGAGCATGGGACTAAAGTGAAGTGACAGACATTTCATGAATGCACAAAATGATCTGAAAGCTAAGATAGTCAACGTTTCACCTAACAGTATTGAAATCTTACTTGCGAATCAACTTTATTTAATATCAGGTTTTAAACTGTGAAGCACTAACAAAAAGAAAGGCTTTCTTTGGAAGTAATTTTAAAATAGCATGTGATATCATATTAATAACAACAGTCTGATTATTTTGTTGTTGTTGTTGGCTTTGAGTTAGGATGGAGAAGACTAAGCAGTGAATTGTTCTGATTCAGATATTAAGAAAAACGTTTCCTATAGTAAACACACAATGAATGGAATCACTTTACTCCAGTTTGTATGCAATGAGTTTGTATTGCACTGGCTTTTCCTTTTTTTTTTTTTTGGCTTTTTGGCTTTTTCCTTTTAATCTCATTTGTTGGGTGGGCTTCTGTATGAGGATCTATCCGTATTTGTTGTAACCAAGTAAGATCTTGCTTTTACCTAGCCTCCTTCTGTCAAAAGAAGAGAAAAATCAGAGGGGAACCACCTGTTGTTGGTTGGGCCCAATGTGAGAGATTCATCCCTGGGTCTTTGTGGTCTATGGCCTGTTTCTCTTGAAAAAATACAATTTTGAATGCTGAAGACAATTATCTTACCAAAAAAACCTAGAGTGCTACTCATCTTTAAGGTAGAGAGTCTGTCATGTGATTCTCCACAATATATATTTTGTTTCTTTTGTCAGGTTATTTTTTATTGCTATTGTTTGTGCTATTTGCAGAGAGGTTTTATAATAGCTAATGTACATTGAACAAACATGTTCTTTTGTACACAAAACACAATAAAATGAAGTGGTATTTTTCAAACTTTTCAACCTCAGGGCTCTTTGCAATGTTACAATGACTGAGGACCCGGAGATGCTTTTTGCATGTGCGTGATATGTATTGATTTTAGAAATCAAAATTGAGGAATTTAAAACAATAACACACATTATATGCTAAAAAAATAATGTTTTTATTTAAAGATGTATTTTTCAAAAAAATAGTGAAAAGAGTGTTTTACATGTTTATGAATTTCTTTAAAACTTAAGTTGATAGAAGATAGCTGGAAGATATCATAGGTCATATAGCCTCTGGACAGTTCTACTACCTGTAGAAGGTAGTAAGAAAAGAAGACTGAAAAATAAAATCATGTCTTCTATTATTATTTAAAGATGCTATTTATTTGAGAGACAGAGAGCTCGAGAGAGCACGAGTGGGAGGAGGGGCAGAGAGACCAGCAGACTCCCTGCCGAGCTGGGAGCCTGACAAAGGGCTCCATTGCAGAGCCCCAAAGATCATGACCTGAGCCAAATCAGATGCTTAACCAAATGAGCCACTCAGGTGCCCCAGTTTTATATTATTATGAAAATAGTTTTCACCTAATGGGCTCTCTGAGAGTCTTGAGGACCTCTCAAGTGTCCTCGGATCACACTTTGAGAACTCCTAGTCTGAAGATGAAATTAAAAGTAAGACTGAAAAAGTCTATTAAAATCTCAGATTTGAAGTGGAAAAAGGTTCCTTTAAGAATCTTACAGATGGAATACCTGGGTGACTCAGTGGTTGAACATCTGCCTTTGGGTCAGGTCATGATGCCAGATCCCAGGATCAAGTCTTGCATCAGGCTCCCCATGGGGAGCATGCCTCTCCCTCTGCCTATGTCTCTACCTCTCTCTCTGTGCCTCTCATGAATAAATAAATAAAATATATATTTTTTTAATCTTACGGATGTACTTCCCAGACCCTCTTATTAGACTATAGGACTCCTATTAGTATCAAGTGTGTTGGGCTACAGGTGCTTTCCAAGAATCTCAAGGTTAAAAAGAAGTTAATGTGTGTACAGGTTTTGTCTATGGGAATGAAGCCAATAAATAGCTTCATAGGAAACCCATAGGTTTTTAAGACAGTTGTACTGTGGTAAATACTGTCTCCTTAAAGTAAAAGGGACAAAGAATACAAAATGAAAAGAGGCCTTGTGACCTCTGAACTGCTATGGGCAGGAAGCAAGCTGAGAAAACTCATCTGAAAATGCTGGCCATTTATCATGGGAAAGAAGGGGATGACAGAGGGTAGGATAAAGAGCCCAGAAGACAGAGCCAAGACTGTGAAGATCTTTCTGAGAGAACAGGGCCTATGCCTAAGTAAGAAACTGCCAACACATGGCTGGCTGGGTTTCAGAATTATTAACAACCAGTGATTCCTATGTATCTCTTATTTTCTCCTTGTTTTGAATGGATCTACAGTAGTGATATTCTCTCTCTCTCTCTCTCTCTCTCTCACCATTGATGCTATGAGTGACAGATATATTCTCTAGCTCACAGGTCTTGAGATTGAGAAGAACTCTTTGCTGGAACTCTTTGTTGGCCTTTTGGTTGAATATGTATATTTTGCATGTGGGAATGATATCGATCATTTAAGACCATGCAGCAGACAATGGTAGATTCCAAAATTTGCTCCAAATACTCCTTGCTTCTTGGTCTTCGTGCCTTTATGTAATCTCCCCCTGTGTTTAATAAGGATTGGTCCTGTGTGACAATGTGGTGAAAGAGGTAGTACATTTTCTGAGGCTAAGCTATGAGAGAAATTTAAAATTCAGCTTGTTTCTCTAGGATTTCTCATTCTGGGTGAAGGCAGCCACCCTGTGATCAGGCCTACATACAGAGTAACTGAGGTTCGGGGCAATAGCCCACAGCAACCTGCCAGCTCTGAGAGGAAAGTAGTTGTGGGAAGTGGGTCCTCCAGCTCAAGCCAACATCTGAACCTCACAAGATACCCAGTCAGAACCCACCCCACGCTGAGCAGCTCCCAAGTTTTTGAAAGACAATATTGTTCTTTCAAGGCATTAAGTTCTGATATGACTTTGAAATGTAACAGTAGATAATTTACACATAGGTTATACAGGAAGACTTTTGTGTAATGTGGAAAATGAAGTAGGAATATTGATGGCACTAGGAATATTGTGATTCAGGCAGAGTGGCATGGAACTTGATGGGAGTACCTGGTTTTTTTCCTCAGCAAAGAATCAAGGCTCTAGCTCTAGTTCTACAAATATCAAGGGGTATGGATCTTGTGAACTCTCTTGAATTTTCTGGGACTTAATGTATTAATCTTGAAGATAAAAGACATTATTTGACCCGATATCAAAAGATCTTTCACAATTTGAAAATACTAGATTTTGTAAATCTACTTCAACATATCCAAAAGCATCTTGGAACATTTCTGGCATTTTTTTTTAACCCTAGGGGATTTGGTTTAATTTTCACAAACTTGAATAAACTACCCTATTTTATGTCATTTTTTAAATCTGTCATCAGTTGAAACCTTCCACCTACATCCAATATAAGTGTAGATTTTTTTTTTGCTGAGTGAAGATTTAAAAATACAGCATATCCCTGAATTTATTTTTAATTTAGAAAATATAGCTTGACATTTCAGTCTTATATTAGTAATGGCCTTCGATTTTAGTTGTTACAGTTTGAAAATATATTGCAAACCAATTAAATGCTGTAGAGTAACAAAGGTATAAGTGATAAATAGAATAAGAATTTTTGGCTAGAAGGATGTATGATTAATTTCAGCATCATATTAATATTTATAATCTAAACTGGCAGATTTATTTCAAATTATTTATAGTGTTTATTATGTGTGTGATGTTTTACTCAATGATTGGTAAATTCTGAAAGCAATTTGAGCATTTAAAAAAATTTTGTCTTTATACAGCAAGGATATGTAATGAAGAGGAACTACTGTCCTTTTGTATTAGGATCTCTTTAATTCAACAATAAATATTCACCAAAGTGCATGCTATCTTGAGATAAGGTCACTTTGACCATCTATCCCATTAAAAATATGTTTATTTTACTTAAAGGTGCCATCCCTTAGGACAGGCAATTGACGTTTAAGCTAGTGGCCTTTGTCAAGGAAATAAAACTTATTTTTAATGGAATGGAAGTTTCTAAATGACCCAGTCTCAAGAATCATGCACTTTGGTGAATATTTATTTTATTATAAACTGGTCAGCCAAAAATGCAATTTGTCCTGCAGAAGGTGATCTGGTTATTTATGAATAGCATTATATCAGCTGTGTTCATCTCTTTAGAAAAAAAAATTAAGGTACTTATAAAACCATGCAAGCATTCCACCATTTCTTTAATTTTCTCTCTTAGCTTGTTGTTTCTTCTTGATGATCCTTTTATGCTGGTATCTTTTCCTTGCCCTCATTTATTTTGTCTTTGCCTCTTGTTTTGTGCCTATTTTTCCCTCTTTATTAAATTCAAATCATTCTTTGTCCTTCCAGGAAAAATTTAAGACATTATAGAATGAACACATTTCCCTTAGATCTCTGTTCCTCTTTCCCTGTCTCCTGCTCTCCAGCATCTACTTGCTGTTTGCCTCTATACATCTGATGAACATCTTTCCCAGATACTCCAGGAGGGCAACGTAGCCACATCTTTTCCAGAGTGAGCTGGCTCTCAGTCCAAAGAAATAACAGAGGCAATATCTCAGCAAAAGAATAAGGAAAAAAAAATCAATTTTTATTGTACAACTCTTAGATCACTGAGTAATACTTTAATCTCAATAGTTCACATCGTATTTGATTCTGATGACACTGTGACAATACAGCAGCCAGACGTAGACTTATCCATGCTTAAAATTAAACTAGTAGCTGGCTACCAACCTCTTCTTGCTTGGTATCAATTGGGTAGTAATCACCACATGTTTGGACTAGTTAATGAATTGATGGCCAACGCCTGCTTCTAGGTCTGTTAAAACTCTAAAATGGACTTTCTCTAGTTAGGCTGTAAGGCTACTACATTTTTTGTGGTAACAAAAAATTTGAAAATATCAATGGTATAGCACAATTAGAAACTGTATCCTTATTCATAGATTATTTCTCTTTCACTTTGGGTTGGCTGTGGGTTTTGGACACTACAGTTGCTCAGGGACTCAGGTTAGGGGAAGCTCCTTCTCAAGAAGTGTCTTCATTTATTTCTGTGGTGAGGTGGTACATGGTGCACTGTCTCAGATCTTTCATCCAGGGGTGACACATGGTTACTTCTGTTCATACTTTTTTGGCCAAAGAGAGTCACATGCCTTTACCTAAGTTCAAGTGGGTTGGGAAGTACAGTCATAGGATCAGTTTAAAAAAAGTTGAGAACAAGTGCATTTATGAATGGCCCCGTTCAATACACAGCATTTGAACAAGTTCATGGAGTCACAAGAATTGGAGATTATGAGTTCAAATGTCACCATGTAATCAGGAGACCAGTTCTTTCACTTGGCTGCATTTTGGGTTATGGATGCTGGATCATATACCATTATGTAGCAGTCGCTGGATGAGAATACCTAGAAATAGGTGGTCTGAGACACTGACAGTCTATCAAGTCACCATATCTGGGACCCATCTTTACTTACACAAATAATATGTCTTTTATTCTGAAATCTTTATGTTTTTTGTTAAATTAAGATAGTTCCTGTTGTTTAGGTGCCAGATCCTTGGGTTATTCTTTTTGTTTTTGGAAATTCCATGAGCAAAAGAGCAAATTCATATGGTCTGAGAAGAATAAATAGGACGGAAACCCAATGTCTTGGCCGTTTTAAAACCAGCAAATGCAAAGGTGCTTCATATTTCCTATTAAAATTATTTTCAACACTTTATATTTTAAGCTGTCATAGAAAATGAATTTTTTTGTATTATTTCTTTGGATTAAATAGTGCCAATAGCCAGTGAGCATATTTAATTTTGTATATTTATATTATAGCAGTCCAATCATGAGATAAAAACTTGTATGTCTTGGGTTTTCACCATGGAAATTACATCATTTGCAAATAGAAATAATTTTTAAAACCTACTTTATGATATGTATACTTAACTATTTTTGTTTTGGCTAATTACTTTGGCGAGAATTTCCAAAACTATGTTAAATGAAGATCAACTACTAAACATACTTACCTTGTTCATGATTTTAATGAAAATGCTGCTAGCATTTCCCCAAAATGGGGGTTGAAGCATTTTTTTCTCTTTTCCCAAAATGAGTGTTGTAGCTCTTTTTCTGCCAATGTGTTTCCTAATTGGATATGATATAATCATAAACATGAAGAGAAAGCACATTCACCTTTAGAATTACTCCAAAGTGATGCTTGGTGCTCAGAGCATGGAGATGCTTTCCAAAAGTAGAATCCATTTTGTCAATTTGGGTTTGGAACCCATTTATAAAGAAAGTAAGCCACGGTTTTGCTTTGCTTCTGATTCTTATAGAATTAGTGCATATGCTAATTCTGATTTGTATACTTGATTAAAAATCTGATCTTGGCAATATTCATTGTCAGGGTTTAGAGTGTCGGTCAACAATTACTCAGTAAGGTCTGTGTGCCAGTAGGGTGCTAGGTAGGAACTGAAAGGTCAGTGAAAGAAAGTTACTTCTCACTCCAAATTGTGAAATTACTGAATAATAGGACCAGGCAATTTCTGAAAGAACAGAGGCTGGTGCCAGAATTGTAAAAGGGTCTAGAAGAAAGACTGGTTCAAAAGGAGACCACCATCCTGGGAATGCCTAGAAAGATTGATCACACAGAAACCGATTTTAAGCTAACCTCCTCTTTCAAGTCAACAGAGAGTAGCGCCCTTTCCAACTTGAAAGGGCGGTGGTTCTTCAGCTTTACTGCACAGTAGAGTCAGCTAAGCGGCTTGTAAAGCTTCTGATTCCCAGACCTCATCACAAATTAATTAATTTTGAACCTATTAGTGGGATCCTGGCAGCAGAAACGTTGCTCAGATGATTTCATTGTGCAGACAAGTTTGAGAGCCACTCCACGAGGGTTCTTTATCAGCTTTAATCACATCAAATGGGGGTGGAGAGAAGTTGCTTTTCCTAAGTATCCTTGTCACTTCCATGGCATTTTTATGCATGTATGAATGTTTAACTTCCGGATTTCTATCATCTGATAGGATGGTAATCTATCATATCTGCTAAGGCCTGCCTAATATGCAGGCAAACCTCAGGTGTTCAGGTATGATTTCCCTTGATGATCATGTAGGGAAATTATGTTTTCATCTAATCTTTCTGTTACCTGAGGATCAGTTGATACACTGTAGTGGTTTCAAAAGGCAGTAAAGTTAATGTGACATATGAGGTTCAAATAAAGGTATTGATAATATTATTTCTTGAGAAGTCACTCTGTGCAAGTAATTATGATAAGAGTTTTCTATGTATTAAGCTCATTTATTCTTTCTTTTTTCTTAAAAAAATCTGTTTATTTATTTGAGAGGCAGTGAGTGAGCACATACAGGCATGCACAAGCAGGGGTAGAGGCAGAGGGAGAGGGGGAGGGAGAGTGTCCCCAAGCTGACTTCCCTATGAGCGCAGAGCCTGGTGCCACTCAATCCCAGGACCCTGAAATCATGACCTGAGCCAAACTAAGATGCTTAACCAATTGAGCCACCCAGGTGTTCCACTCATTTATAACAGTGATGGTATGAGAAAGTATTACTCCATTTTACAGCTGAGAAAATTGATACTCAGAGAGGTAGTGTGTTTGACCCAAGATCGACAGGTATTAGTGGAAAGGAGATTCAAATCCAGGTTCATCTTATGCCAAGTTTTGTCCTCTGGCTGAGTAAATACAGCAGTCCCTTGCTTATCTGCAATTTTGCTTTCCTCAGCTTCAGTTACCAGCAATCAACTGTGGTCTGGAAGCAGGTGATCCTCCTTCTGACGAATCATCAGAAGGTAAGTAGTAACCTAACGCTATGCCACAGTTCCTGTGTCCTTCACCTCACTTTATCTCACCAGGTAGGCATTTTATCATCTCATAGCATCATAAGATGAAGAAGCGTGAGTATAGCGCAATAAGATGTTTTGAGGGAGAGAGACCACATTCACATAACTTTTTTTACAGTGTATTTTTATAATTGTTCTATTTTATTATTAGTTGTGGTTAATCTCTTATGCTGCTTAATTTAAAAATTAAACTTTATCATAGGTGTATATAGGTATGAAAATATCAAAGATATGGAGGGTTCGGTACTAGCCACTGTTTTAGGCATCCATTAGGGGGGGTCTTGGAATGTATCTCCTAGGGATAAGGGAGCCCTACTGTTGCTTCAGTGTATTGCTAGCAGTTAGATGGATAAACAGGCCAGTTCATTGGGAGGAAATATCTGTGTAACTCTGCATAGTGACTCAGGAGGGAGTAAGCAGCCATCAGAGTTTAACTGTTACAAGTCTGGTCAGAGCTCACGTCTCCTTACATGCTTATGTATTCTTACATAGAATGTGACACAGTACACATTAAAAAAGGCAGTAGTTCCCAAACTTTGGTATGTATCAGAATCACCTGTAGAGCTAATAAAAAACAGAGAATCCTGGGCTTCCTAAAATAGGATAGGTCCAGGGTTTTTGTATTTTTACCAAGTTCTTCAGATAATTTTGCTACCCACCAGTTTAGGAGCCACTGTGATGAGACATTTATCAAGGAATCACTTGTGCAAGAGTCATTAGTTCCACAAAGCAATGCAGGGATGCAAGTAAAATAAATAGAGGTAAATATAAAACTGTATATAGCTACAAATATAAACATGGATGTATATGAAATACTATAATGCAGACTTTCTTAAGTTGTGCTCTACAGGACACAAGTTCTGGAAGCAGTGAATATACACAGCCTGTGGCTGGACTGTGTGGCTGATTCATTTGAGAAATGTTATAGGCCAGATCTCCTGCATGAATATTCATAGTTCTCAATAGCATATAAAAAGCTCCAAGAAGTCCTGAATTAAGAATGAAAGTTTTAATTACTTAATTTTCTATTAACCCATGTAAACTTACAAACTTATTACTAATCCAGAGTTATTTAAATTTATTTTTATTGTATCTCTATTAACATTCCAATGCACCAGTTTAAGAAGTATCAATGTAATAACATAATTTAAAGACATGAAATACTATTTAAGAAATCCCCTTTTTGAAAGATATGTGGTCATTTTCATTATACATAGAAATACAAAAAATGTGATGAAATACTGAAATAATAGCAAATAAGACATTTATAATAAAGTGGCATATTAAAATAATAAAAAGACATTTTAATGAGATGTGTAGTTGTGGTGTGGTGACAGGATGCATAAGCTAGGACAGAATAGTGAGATATGTACCTTCTGAGATTTTAATGAGATTCATGAACAATTCTATGTAATAAGACGTATATGTTAAAAAGCTGTAATGAGGTGAATACGTGAGGTGGTTTAATGAGCTGTCTCAGGAAGTGTCCTGTAAGATGGGCATCCTTCGGGGCTGAAATGAGATGGGTGAAAGGAAAAGTGTAATGAGCTGGTCACATAAAGAAGAGGCAGTATAATTAGATGCATAAAAGAAGGCAGGGAGAGTATATAAATTTTCAGAATATGTAAGATATAATGGGAACTAGGTTTTAATGTAATAAAATGCAGAAATGAAATGACAATGAGATACAAAAATGGAATCGTGTAATGAGATATGTAAGGACTGTGTAATGAGATGTGCATGTTTAAGGGGAGTAATGAGATGCAAGATGGGAAAGGTGTAATGAGATGAGCACGTTAAATAATCTAATGAGGGGCATGAAGGAAATGATGTCATGTCACATGAAAATGGAAGAAAGTAATGAGATGTACATTTTTAAGGACTATAATAAAATGGATAAAAGAAACTAAGGAGAGTGAAGAGATGCAGAAATCAAATCTTATTATTACAATGTGCAAAAAAGAACAAAAAGTAATAGGAGGTGTTTCACACCCGCCATTTCTAAGGCCATTCTCTTCCATATATTTATTTTGACCTGATAAATGTTTTTGCTGTCCAATCACTTACAAAGCACAAAGATATATATTATTCCTTTCCTCAAGGGCCACTAAGACATACACGTATATAAAAAAAAGGCAATAAATGATGAATATTAATTAAATATTACAAAAATTCAGAGAAGAAAGATTATTTGAGGTCAAGATATTTTACATTATCACCTGAATGTTCCCTTGTGGTCTCCTCCAGTTTTATAATTTTACTGTTACTCATTTCTCCATTCCTTTGATCCTTCGGTTTTCTCCCTGTACTATCTATTCTTACATAAATAGATGTTAAATTTTCTTAAAAAGTCTGGTTCAATGGTCACATCCTCAAAGTAGCCTATTCTAATCTCTCTCCATCTTTAAACAAAAAAGGTAAAACAAAAATGAGCTTTTACGATACTTCATACTTATAAACCGTATCACAATATAGAATATTCTGGTGAGCAACAGATACTAATTATCTTGTGCTCCTCAAGGCTAGATTTCATTCAGCTTTACTTCACACAATGAGACTAAAACTTACACACAGTAGGTGCTTAATTAATTCCTGAGTGAATGAACAATTAGGCAAGATATATGCCCTGACAGATTCTATTCATGAGCATGAAAATAATATAAATAATAGATATTCTTAAGATTGATCTAGTTACATTAGAAGGAAATTACAATCAACCCACTTGGAAAGAAAGCGCCCTCACAAAGTCAGAATTCTTCAATATGAAAAGAATACTTTCATTCACGAGTTTGCTGAGGGGATTTGGTTTCACCATAAAGACACTGACCCCTGAGTGAGTGTGCCCTGCCTTATTTTTCATCAGACATCTGTTTGCTTCATTTACAAGCACTTCAGTATGTTCAAGAACTCAAGCACTATTTTAATCACTTCGGGAAGGAAATAACAGAGCGATTCATTACTGAGCTCATCAACCTGAGGAACTATTGTTTCAGATGTCATTCTTGAGTATTCTTCACTGCAAGATGGCCTTCACATGATAACAAGCTCAGATAGAACTACATTGATCTAACTTTTTATTTTATTTTGATGTATCCTATATTAAATTCACCTGGGAGGTAGGTCGTGGCAAGAAAAATCTTGTTCAATTATTTACAAACTGGATGCAGCTGTGAGATGCACGTTGCAGTAATCCCAGTCATTTATATAGGATTTTTTTCCCCCCACAGGTCTTGCATATAATGAAATAACATTCATAACTGATCAAAGCCCCAGAGACAGCTGCAGATCACAACACGTGAAGCATATACTTGTCAAATGGATGAGAAAATCCATCTTTCCTCCATCAGTACATTGACCTTCTGTTTTTCTCTCGCCGATTCTCTGCAAAAACATGCCTGCTGGCTTGGTACTCATGACTTCAGAATTTTTCTAAATATCTAGGATATTGATTATTTTCCAAATTGTTTCTCAAGTTTCTCTTTCTACCCTCATTTTCCTTGACCTTTTTGCTAATACTGATGACACTTATCAAATGCTTCTCCAACCAACTTTTCTCCACAAGGCCATTTATCTCTTGCTCTGGACAGGTGCATTCTCTGCATAAACCACCATGAGGTGGTTTATTTCCTCTCATTGCATTGAATAGCAGCTGCAGCATTAAAGGTTCTATGACTATACTTTCCCCATGATCCTTTGACTTTCTCTTTCCAATCTTGACCCATCCTCTTATTCTGTACATTCACAGAGGTGGTACACTCTATTTTATCTTGTACTGAATGTACAGGAAAGAAAAGACTGGAATTGTTCGGCAAGAGTTATCCCCACTTCTCTAGGGTGATATCCCATTTCCTCACTTGCAAACAACCTGCTTGATAGTATACATAAGAGGCCACCTTTGCTCATATGCTCTCCAAACCCTAAATCCATTAGCCTGTGGGATTTAGACAGGGATTTTATTCTAGAAACAGACAGGGCCAGTTTAATTCTCACATTCCAGCTACACCTGCTGGCACTTGTCATGGCGTGCTAGTGTTTTCTTTAGATAGAACAATAGGTTGAGCTTCTGGTTACCTGATGTTGAACTTTGGCCCCTATATTAATGAAGGTTTTCTGCCAAAATTTTTAATATG
Organism: Vulpes vulpes; assembly: GCF_048418805.1. Taxonomy (NCBI): domain Eukaryota; kingdom Metazoa; phylum Chordata; class Mammalia; order Carnivora; family Canidae; genus Vulpes; species Vulpes vulpes. Next base: position 66,494,125 of record NC_132785.1, read on the forward strand.
TTATGCTTTTCCTCCAGCTTTGGTTATTTGTTTCTCATTATATACTCCTCACTTAAGCTCATTTCTTAGTAATTTGCCTAGTATGCCAGTTCATCAAGATTGGAATTCTGATATTGACTCTTTAGAATTAGCTGAAAATACTTTGCAATGCCATTTGCCTGTATTTTAAGTCCCACAGTGCTATGTGCTCCTCTGCCAACCCTCTGATAAGATACCTTGACCTTCCTGGTTTTTTTTTTTTTTTAATTTAAAAAACATTATCAAAGGATTGTAGTTAAGGGAAGTGGTCTGAAAAATCAAGCGATAACAAACCAGGAGAAAAAAAGAAATATAAATCTTGTGGAGAAAATAAGATATTTAGAAAAGAGACACATATAACTAATATACCAACAGTAGGATCCCCAGAAATGACAAAAACAGGGGCAACAGATGGAGAAAATGCAATAATTAAACAATTATAGAAGAAAATTTCCCTGAGCTGAATAAGAAATTGAATATGTGGATTGAAATAGCTCACCAAGTTCCAGGCAAGATGAATAAGAAGATAGATACATATAGATGTACCTTGGTAAAATCCAAGGATAAAGTCTTATAAGCTTCAAGATGGAAAGTTTAGATTCATTAATAAGAAAAAAATAATATTCAACTGATTTGGACTTCTTTACCACTTAAAATCGCTAAATGACATAGATCAGTGGATTATAATTTGAGAATCCCATACCCAGCCAAGACATTCATCTGCTATGATGAAAGACAAGCAGTTATGAACAGAGAATATGTCACCTGTGTACACAAACAATCTGATGAAAATATTCAAGAAGATATTATAAGTAACACATGATTCAAATCAGAGTCCTCCAGAAGGGAAATGATAAAGTAGTAAAACAAAGATCTCTAGGATCTCTCTCCTAATGAGTGATGGAATATATTTCAGTCACACATACTGTAAGGGAATAGGCTGGAACTACAAATATGAAACTATTTTATCATAACCTAGGACATTGGAGGAAGTGAGTAATAAAGTGTGCTTAAGGTCTTCTTCTATTGGTGTGAATGTGGAAAACTGAGGAGGGAGAGACATTGTACCTTGGTGAGGATAAACAGTTGAACAGTTGGTATATTATTAATGATAGAAAATATGCTTTTACATATGAGAATTTGGGAATAAGGTAAACACTAGTGAAAAGAAAAAACAAGAGCTCACAAATTGTGAAGGGGAAAGGGGAAAAGTTATAAATTTGAAAAGAGCTAGTCAAGAAAAGAAAATAGTAAAATAAATATAAGGGAAGAAAGAAGTAATGAAAGACTATTATGGATATGCTAAATGTGACAGACCTGATTTTAGCTACCAAAAGATGGAGTTTACAGAAATAGAGAACAAATTGGGGGCTATAGAGGTGAGGATGAGGGATGGAAGAAATGGGTGAAGGTGGTCAAACAGTATAAACTTCTGTTTATAAGATGAATACATTCTGGAGATACATTGTATGGCATGGTAACTATAGTTAAAAATACCATACTGTATATGTGAAAATTGGTAAGAGAATATATCTTAAAAATTCTCATCACAAGAAAAAAAACTGTAAATATGGGAGGTGATACATGTTAACTAAAATTATTGGTAATTGTTTCTCAATATATACACATATAAAATCATTATGTTGAACACCTTAATCTTATTTCAATGTAACTGGGAAAAATGCAAAAAATGATGTTTCTCTAAAAAAAAATCACCTCTATAATACTGTGTAGCAAGTCAAAATCCAGTTATATATTGTTCACAAGAACGATAAAGACAGGTTGAAAAATAATGGAATGGGCTAAGAGATACTAAGAAATGCAAATAAAAAGAAAACTGGGGTTTAGTATGAATATTAAACAGGGTGAAATCTAAGAATAAAAAGACTAAACAGGATAAAGAAATTTTGTGATCCCTAGAGCTATAATTTATAAGGAAGATATGACAGTCATAAATCTTTCATGGCCAAAAAACAGTGAATATAAATATATAAAGGAGAAAGTATTAGAAATACAAAAACATATACAAAAATAAACTGCTTTCATGGGATATTTTAATTGAAGTCTTTCAGATCCTAATAGAAACTTAGTAGAGAAAAGTAAACACAGAATTAAATAATATAGGTATCAAAACCATTTTTATAGATACACATACATCTTAACATCATTATGTTACATACCATTAGAATATATAAAAAGAATCTACCATGTATTTGGCACACACACATAAAAAAGCTTTAATATTAAAAAGGAGACACATGGCATGGTATATTTTTTATAATAGTCCAAATAAAAATAGAAATTAAGAAAATAAAAAAATTACTAAAACTTGTTTAAAAATCAAGTGTCTTATCAAAGAAGTTTCAAAACCAAAATTCTGAGGCAGCCTGGGTGGCGCAGCGGTTTAGCGCCTTCTTCAGCCCAGGGCCTGATCCCGGAGCCCTGGGATGGAGTCTGACGTCGAGCTCCCTGCATGGAGCCTGCTTCTCCCTCTGCCTGTGTCTCTGCCTCTCTTTCGCTCTCTCCCTCTCTCTCTCTCTCTCTCTTTGTGTCTCTCATAAATGAATAAATAAAAAATCTTTTAAAAACCCCTAAAATTCGGGGATCCCTGGGTGGCGCAGCGGTTTGGCGCCTGCCTTTGGCCCAGGGCGTGATCCTGGAGACCCGGGATCGAATCCCACGTCGGGCTCCCGGTGCATGGAGCCTGCTTCTCCCTCTGCCTCTCTCTCTCTCTCTCTCTGTGTGTGACTATCATAAATAAAAATAAAAAAACAAACAAACAAAAAACCCTAAAATTCTGAACCATTTATACAGCAAGGAAATTGAAAACACATTATGACAAAACATAAGGATGTAGCAAAAGCTTGATCAGAAGAAAACGTATAGTGTGCAATGCCTTTATAACAAAAGTGACTAAAATTAAAGAAAAATTTAAAAATCCCTTGTGAGTTTATCAAAAAAGAGTGAAGCATATATTATAAAATAAAAAAAAATAGGAACAGTAAGAAATAATTGTAACAGATGGCAAGAATTAAAGGAATATTATATGGAATTCAATGGTGTGAAATTTAAAAATCCAGAAGAAAGATACTCAAACTGATTCAAGAAGTAGAAACTGAAATTTTCTTAGAAGAGATTGGAAAGGTAATTAAAGATCTAAGATTTAAAAATAAACACCAAGACAACATGTTTTTACAACTACCAATTCTTCAAAGATACTTCTGATGTTAACTAAATCTGAAACTCCTCAAATTTATTTTATAAACTAGCAGATTCTTTACTGGTAAAGATCTATAAACCTATAGGCAGATTTCACCTATGAATGTATAAGAAAAGATTCTCTATGTAAATGATCAAGTAAAACTCATCAGTATATCAATATAAAATACAGTTTGAACAAATAAGGATAATTTCAGTAATTCAAAGGTAGTTTAATATCAGGAAATCTACCAAGATAATTCATTATATAAATACATTAATGGGAAAAAATCATATAGTAATTTAAATAGATAAAAGGGCATTTGGTAAGATTCTGCCAAAAGACCTAAAATAAACTCTAAGTAAAATCGTCTTAAGGGAAACCATTTTAATAGTGAAAGGGAATAAAGGGGAAAGGAAAAAAAAATGAGTGGGAAATATCAGAAAGGGAGACAGAACATGAGAGACTCCTAACTGGGAAATGAACTACAGGTGGTAGAAAGGGAGGTGGGCAGGGGGATGGGGTGACTGGGTGACGGGCACTGAGGGGGGCACTTGATGGGATGAGCACTGGGTGTTATTCTGTATGTCGGCAAATTGAACACCAATAAAAAATAAATTTATTAAAAAAAGGGAAACCATTTTATAAGTTAACTTAAATGTAATAATAATTCATCAAATAACTGGATAAACAGCAAAATCCTCCTAAAAACTCTAATGTTCGAGTGCTGGGTGGCTCAGTGGTGGAGCATCTACCTTTGTCTCAGGTCGTGATCCCAGGATCCTGGGATGGAGTCCCTCATCGGGTTCCCCGCAGGGAGCCTGCTTCTCCCTCTGCCTGTGTCTCTGCCTCTCTTTCTGTGTCTCTCATGAATAAATAAATAAAATCTTAAAAATAAAATAAAATGAAAACTCTAATGTCATTCCATTAAAATATGCGTATGGCAGTGATGCCCCTTCCTGTCAGTGTTGCTTAATACTATTTGGCATGTTTGACAAACAGAATTGTTGCCAAGATCTTTACATGTCCCCGGGACTTCGTATGTGAAATCACATACTATTATTATCACTTCATTTAATGCTACATTTGTTATATATTTATTTAACAAAATGTGTCTAAAAGTGTACACAGGAAGAAATCAGAGAAGGAGACAAACCATAAGAGACTCAACCATAGGAAACAAACAGGGTGGCTGGCTGGAGGGGAAGTTGCGGGGGGTAACTGGGTGATGAGCACTGAGGAGGGCACTTGATGGGATGAGCACTGGGCGTTATACTGTATGTTGGCAAATCAAACTTCAATTAAAAAAATGGAAAAAAAAAAAGTAGGTATGGAGGTTAAAAAAAAAAAGTCTCAACCCTAGGAAACAAACAGGGTGGCTGGAGGGGAAGTGGGTGGGGGGATGGGGGAATTGGGTGACGGGTATTAAGGAGGGCACGTGATGTGATGAGCACTGGGTATTATATAAGACTGATGAATTACTGACCTCTACTGAAACCAATAACACATCGTATGTTAATTAATGGAATTTAAATAAAATTTTTTAAAAAAGGAAGAAATGTTTTAAAAAGTCTGCACAGTACTTGTACTATGAATACATCAAGCTTTAGAAATTATAAAACCTTTCTAATCAACTTTTCCCAAATATTTTAACGATTAGAAACTTCTAACTTCGTATAAATGCTTCAAATCCTTAAACTGGGGATGGAACAGAGTGTTTTTACATTAATTACAAACTTGCAATTAAAGGATTTAACATGTAACAAGAGCAGTGGTACTATAGATTAATTTCTTTGTTGGCTTCCTAATGTTTCTGATCAGATGCTTAATTTTTTGCAGAAAGCCCATGTTCCCTCTGCCCCTCACCCATGTCTACAAGGAAGTACTCCCACACAGAGAGGCCACAGTGTTCACCACTGCCTGTGGGGAACTTTGTCTCTCATCCGTGACTCAGTATTTAAGGATGTTCTCAAATACCAGTCATATTTTTTTCCATATGCTTGCTTATCTTTTTTTTTTTTTTTTTAAGATTTTATTTATTTATTTGAGAAAGAGAGAGAATGAGCAGGGGCCAGAGGGAGAGGGAGAAGCAGACTCCCTGCTGAAGAGGGAGCCCTCTATCCCAGGACCCTGAGATGGTGACCTGAGCAGAAGGCAGACACTTTACCTAGTGAGCCACCCAGGTGCCCCAATACTTGCTTATCTTTTAATTAGTTCAGAACTTGGACAGGTAGGAGATGGGCTATTTATCAGGGTTTTTTTAATTAGAGAAAATACAAGTACAATGCCAAACACCACATAGTAATATCTAATTTTTGCTAATTAGAAAAGATAGAATTAAAATATTAGAAAAAAATAGCATCTAATTTATAAAAGTAGTCATTGTTATAACTGTATGATCTAATCGCATTATTTGGGAGGGGATAACATATTATTTAAATTTGGAAATTAAGTTGGCCTGTTGAAATATCAAGGGAAATACCAAGAGAATAGAAGTAAAATATTTAACTTCCAAAATAGTATAAGACTATTTTAAGGTGAAAACAACAAAGAAATACAACCTACTTAAAAGTATGCAAGAAATGAGAGAGAAAGAAATAAATAAAAAATAAGGCAAATAATCTGATAGAAATTAATCTAAGCAAATAGGTCATCCTGGTAAATGTAGAAACTTTCTAGGTAAAAGACAATAATTTTAAGGCTGAATAAAAATCCTACAAAATCTAGCTGTGTGCTGTTTATAAAACATCAACTTAAAAAATAAGAGCACAGAAAGATTGAAATTTGTGAGATGGAATAAAGATGTCTCAGGGCAATACTATCCTAAGAAAGCTAGTATGCCCATATTAGTCTTAGGTAAAATAGACACAAGGGCAAAAAAAATATAAGAGATAAATAAGATCACTACATATTGATGAAATACTCATTTACCAGGATGACATAGTGAATCTAAAATGGTATGTAACTGATGAATTTAAAATATATAAATTTAACAAAATTATAAGAAAATGACAAATCTACCGTCATCGTAAATGATTATAACTTTTCTCTCTCATTAGCTGATGAATAAGGCAGCCCCAAATCAGTGAAAGTGGAGATTACTTAAACTACAGAATTAAAAAGCTTTGCCTAAGGGCATTGACACTTGCTGGATGACAAGGTTCCAGTAGGAGCCGAACTGAGCTCTCCAAGCTGTGTATACCCAGGAGCTCTGAGGAGGGGCTTTTAGTTGGTGCACTGCGCGCTGCTATGGTGGGGTTTGCATTGATCTATGTCCATGTGTTTATTGTTGTGCCAGGACCAATTCTTCCAATCCATCAGCACAGAACATCTTTCCTTTCCATTTTTTTTTTTTTTTGCGTTATCTTCAGGTTTTTTTTTCTTTTTCTTTTTTTTAATCAGTTTCTTATAGTTTTCAAAGTACAGGCCTTTCATCTCCTCAGTTAAACTCATTTTGGGGTATTTATCTCTTTTTGATGTACTTGTAAATGGGATTGATTGTTTTCTTCTCTTTCTGATCACTCATTATTTGGTGTACAGAAATGCTGTTGACTTTTTTATGTTAATTTTTTATCCTGCAACTTTACGGAGTTAATTTATTAGATCTAATAGTTTTTTTAGTGGAGATTTTTAGTGTTTTCTGTATGTAGTATGATATCATCTGCAAATAGTGGCAGTTTTACTTCTTCCTTTCCAATTTGGATGTTTTGTTTTTTTTTACCCAATTGTTATAGCTAAGATTTCCAATATTATGCTAAATAAAAGTGGTGAGAGTGAGCAACTTTGTCCTCTTCCTGACTTTAGAGGAAGAGCTTCAGACTTTCAGGAATGAATATGATGGTAGTTGTGGATTTATCATATATATGGCCTTTATTATGTTGAGGTACATTTCTTCTGTACTCACTTTGTGAAGTTTTTAAATAATAAATAGATGCTGAATTTTGTCAGATGCTTTTTCTGTATCTATTGAGATAATCATATAATTATTACCTTTGGTTTTGCTAATGTGCTTTGATTTGTAGAGATAGTAAGTGACCCTTTTAACGTATGGTTAAATTTGGTTTGCTGATATTTTGTTGAGGATTTTTGTATCTATGTTCTTTAGGAATATTGGCCCATAATTTTCTTTTTTGTGGTATATTTTTCTGGTTTTGGTATCAATGTAGTGCTGGCCTCATAAAATGAGTTTGGAAGTGGTCCTTTGTCTTTAGTTTTTTGGAATAATTTGAGAAGAATGGATACTAAATCTTTAAATGTTTGTAGAATTCATCTGTGAAGTTGTCTGGTGCTTGACTATTGTGTTGGGAAGGTTTAAATTGCTGATTCAATTTCATTTTTGTAATCTGTCTATTCACATTTTTTATTTCTTTGTGATTCAATCTTGGAATGTTGTGTCTTTCTAGGACTTTATCCCTTCTAGGTTTTCTGGTTTGTTGGTGTATATTTGTTTACAGTAGTCTCTTTGATCCTCTATATCTGTGTTGTCATCTTTAACTCCTCCTCTTTCTTTCTGATTTTATTTGGACTCTCTCTTTGATGAGTTTGACTACAGGTTTACCGATTTAAAAAAAATCTTTTCAAAGAATCAGCTTAGTTTTATTGATCTTTTGTATACATTTTTTAGTTTCTATTTTATATACTTCATTTTCATCTTGATTATTTCCTTCCTTCTACAACTTTGGGCTTTATTTGTTCTTTTTCTAGTTCCTTAAGGTATAAAGTTAGATTGCTTAAATGGGATTTATCTTATTTCTTGAAGATGGCCTGTACTGCTATGGATTTCTCTCTTAGAATGGCTTTTGCTGCATCCCATAAATTTTGAAGTATTGTGTTTCCATTTTCATTTATCTCAATTTATTTTTTGGTTTCCTCTTTGATTTAGTTTCCACATGTTTGTGTTTTTTCCAGTTTTCTTCTTGTAATTATTTCTAGTTTCATACTGTTGGGGCAGGAAATGATGCCTGATATGATTCTGATATTCTTGAAATCATTGAGACTATGTTTTATGGCCTAATATGTGATCTATCCTAGAGAGTTTTCCATGGGCACTTGAAAAGAATGTGTTCTGCAGTTTCTGGATGAAATGGTCTGTGTCTATCTATTAAGTTTATCTGGTCGAATGTGTCATTAAGTTCAGTGTCTCCCTTGGATTTCCTGTCTTGATGATCTACCCATTGATGTAAGATATATTTAAATCCCCTCCTATTGTTGTATTACTGTCAATTTATCCCTTTATGTCTGTTAATATTTGCTTTATATATTTAGGTGCTCTTATTTTGGGTGCTTGAGAATGTATTCATTTCATTTAAAAATTTTTTTAGAGAGAAGGGTGGGAAGGGGGAGCAAGAATCCCAAGCAAGTTCTATGCTCAGTGTGGAACCTGGCGCAAGGCTTGACCCCACGACTATGAGACCACAACTTGAGCTGAATCAAGAATCTGATGCTCAACTGGCTGAGCCATGCAGGTGCTCCTGGGTGCTTAAATGTTTATGAATATTATATTCTTTGATGGACTTCTCTATCATTATGCAATGCCCTTTTTTGTCTCCTGTTACTGTCTTTATTTTGTCTCATATGAATATTCTTACTCCAGCTTTCTTTTTTGTTCCCATTTGCATGGAATATGTTTTTCTATCCCTTTATTTTCAGTCTATGTATATTTTTAGATCTGAAGTGAGTGTCTTGTAGGCAGCATAGAGACAGGTCTTGTGTTTTTATCCATTTGGTCATTCTATCTTTTGATTAGAGTAGTTAGTCCATTTATATTTAGAATAATTATTGATAGGTATGTACTTATTGTTATTTTGTTAATTGCTTTCTGGTTGTTTTTATAGTTCTCTGTTCCTTTCTCCTTCTCTTGGTCTCTTCCTGCATATTTTGATATATATATATATATATATATATATATATATGCATGTGTACATTAGGTATATACACATATATGCATAATACATACATAGATATGTATAGGTTACATTTAGGTTTCTTGTTTTCATTATATATCTACTATAGGTTTTTGGTTTGTAGTTACCATGAGGTTTGTATATATCAACTAAATATATATCAGTCCATTTTAAAACTGACAGTCACTGAAATTCAAATGCATTCTGAAAGCACTATATTGTTACTCCTTCACAAGTTTAATGGTTTTTACATCATATTTTATATCTTTTTAGTTTGTGTATTTCTTAACTTCTTAATGTAGTTATAGCTGATTTAACTATTTTTTGTCTGTTAACCTTCACATTAGCTTTTTAAGTGGCTGTTCCACTGCCTTTACCATATAGTTGCATTTACTAGTATTTTTTTTCTTTTATGTATTTTGTAATTTCGAGTTATGGCCTTTTCTGCTTTAACATTTTGTATAGGATCAGTTTAGTGGTAATGAATTCTTTTAGTTTTTGCTTGTCTGGGAAAATATTTTTCCCTCAATTCTGAATAATAACCTTGCTGGGTAGATTAAGTTTTTCTCTTTAGCACCTTAAATATATCCTGCCACCTCTTCTGGCCTGCAAAGTTTTTTTTTCTGAAAAATCAGCTCACAGGTTTATGGGGGTCTCTATGTATGATTATTATTTTTCTCCTGCTGCCTTTAAGATTCCCTTTATATTTTTGCCTTTTGCAATCAATGTTAATTGTCTTGGTGAGGACCTTTTTGGGTTCATCTCCTTTGGGGCTCTCTGTGCTTCCTGGACTTGGATGTCAGTTTTCTTCCCCTGGTTGGGCAAGTTTTTAGCCATTGTATCTTTAAAAAAGTTTTCTGCCCCTTTCTTTTTCTCTTCTCCTGGGGCCTTTGTAATGGGAATTTAGTATACTTAATGTCCTAGAGGTCCTTTAAACTATCTTCATGTTTCAAATTTTGTTGTTGTTGTTCTAATTGGGTGATTTACACTATTCTGTGCTCCAGATCATCCATTCTTGTGTATCATCTAATGCTTGTATTCCCTGTAGTGTATTTTTCATTTCAGTTATTGTATTCTTTAACTCTGATTGGTTCTCTCATATATACTTCAATTCTTTGTTGAAGTTCTGTCTTTATTCTTCTGAGTTCAGTAAGCATTTTTATGACCATTATTTTGAATTTTTTATCAGGCAAATTTCTTAGCTCAATTTCATTAGTTTCATTTATTTATTTTTCTTTCTTTCTTTTTTAAAGGTTTTTGTTTATTTATTTGAGAGAAAGCATGAGACAGAGCATGAGCAGGAGGGAGGGGTAGAGGGAGAAGCAGGCTCCCTGCTGAGCAGGGAGCCCAATGCCAGACTCAATCCCAGGACCCTGGGATCATGCCCTGGGCCAAAGGCAGACGCTTAACTGACTGAGCCACCCAGGGACCCCTATTTATTTTTCTAACTGGGATTTTAGCTTATGTTTCTTTTTGGAACACATTCCTCTGTCTCATTTTGTTTGACTTTCTCTGTATGTTTCTGTGAATTACTTCTGCTGGGCTTAGTGAGGCAGCCTTGTGTACAAGTGTCTTCTGTGTAGACTTAGTATGCCTGGAAGCTTTGTTAGGTGGCTGGCTGGAACTGGAGAGGGCACAGACCTGAGTGGAACATCCTAGGTTGCATTGTTTTTAAGCCAAATTTGTCTGGGACTGGAGTGGGCAGGTCTCAGGAGTTCTAGGGTACACCAAAAGGGCCACTGTGACAGGATGACTGGAGCTGAAACAGGTGCAGGCTGGGCATTCCTGGGGTATGTTGCATCAGGGCAGCCTCAGTGGGACAATAGGGACTGATGAATGTGCTGTTTCAGGATTCCGCGGTGTTTCACTGGGGCCATTTTGGTGGGACAGTTGGAGCTAAAGTGAGCATGGGCCAGGGTATCCCAAAGCACTCTGCACTGAGGCCACCTAGTGAGACAGCTGGCATTGAAATGGGCATGGGCTGAGGTGTCCTATGGTCCTTCCCACTGAGACCATCCTAGTGGGATGGCTGGAGCTGGAGTGTGTGCAAGCCAGGGGTTTCCCAGGGCCACCTTGGAGTCATCCCTACTCTTTTATGTTTCATCCTGGTTTTTAAGGATGGAAAGTATGGCAAATCTATTTTTAAAATTCTTTGCCCTAAGATTTCTAGCTTAGATTATACCTTGGAAACATCCTGTGATACTTTGAAGATAATTGACAGAAATTTTTTACAGCTCTAAAGACAAAGGGTGGTGTGTGAATTTGGGCAGATAACAGAGGTGAAAGGTAACACACTTTGCATCTGGGAAAATTCCTCCATTTGCCTGCTAGTCTGTAAGTCGGGAACAGACAGATAAAAGAGATGCATAGAGCATTGTAGATGGGAAAATAGTATCTCATATGGGGTCCTTATTGCATAGGCCCAATTGATTAAATCACTGGCCCTTGTGATTCAACTCAATCTTCAGGCTCTCCCCGCTTCTTGCACATCAGGAGTAGAGCTGAAAGTTCCAACCCTCTAATTATGTGGTTGGTTCCTCTGGCTTAGGGGTTGCCCAAAATTTATCTCATTAACATAAATTCAGATGTGGTTGGGAGGGTTTTGTTACAAATAATGAAAGACAACTTTGTCAGTCTTATTAGGAAATTCCAAGGGTTTTAGGAACTCTGTACCAGGAAGCGGAATGAAGATCAAATATGTATTTCTTACTATAAATTACAAAATTCTCAGTGGTACCTCGTTCTCAGTGGCACAAAATTCTAAGTGGCACCACATAACCGACTGAGCCACCCATGTGCCCCTGAAATGATTGTCTTTGACATTTGATCTCTCAGGACTTCTATTTTGGAGGTATTTAATCCCCTATATTAAATTTCTTCCTGCTTAGAATTTTTAGAAATTAGTAGAGAAACACTTTTTTTCCCTAATTGATCCAAGAAAAGGATTCCTTCAGTAATCTTCCCTGAAATCCACACTTTATAATTTGCACATATATACATATAACTGCAAATAATAATTTGACAATATTTACTTTGTTTCAAGCACATGTGCATTGTTTATGAAAGCTGAAAATATAGTAGGCCTGGAAGCAAGTCTCCAAAATATCAGAGATAATATCTTATATCAGGTCTATGACCGCAATATAACTAGGTTAGAAATTGATAATAAAAATATTTGAAAAAGATTATAACTACATATTTAAAATCTCTTTCCAAGTAAAAGTGGGTACAAGAGAAAAATCATAATGGAAATTAGAACATAATGAGTGGTTATGAATAAACTATATATCAAAATATATAGGATGAAGCTAAAGGGTTACCACATTTGGGGGTCACCAAGATGACCTTCTGTTTCGATAATTAGGAAGATTCACAGGACTCAGCATATAGTTGTACTTATAGCTGTGATTTATTATAACAACTAAACTCTACAAAGTACAATCAGCAAAGTTGAGGCATGAAAAACCAAGAGCAAGACATGCTTAATTCACCCAGCAAGGACTTTTGACAATACATAAGAAATATTGCCCATCAGGAAATCTCATTAGAGACTCAGTGACCAGGGTTTTTATTGTGAATTGGTTACACAGGTACCTCTTGCCTGGCAGGTACCCGAATAATGAAAGCAAAATGCTCAGATAAACCATATTGTTGGGACAGTTTAGGCTCAGTGAGACACTCTTATCAGTTCATAATGGGAATCATCCCCAAATCCAATTTCTTATATACCAGTGAAGGCCCAGCCTTGTAAGAGGCATTTCAAAAGATAGCAGACAAGTTTGCTATGGTATCTCTTTTCTGCATTTACTTAAAGAGAAAATGTGGGAAAATACATCACTTTAAATGCTTGTGTTAAAAATCATCCAAAAGAAGAAATCAGAATAGTGGCAGAATTAACCTCAGAAAAATACATAGAATAAACCAATTAAAAAGATAATAAAGATTAATAAAATAGTGGAACCGTCACTAGTTTAGTTTTAACTAAACTAAAATTTGATTCCATGAAAATAGTAGAAGATAAAAATTAACTGGAAAGAATGGAAAAAGGTGGTAGGGAGAAGAAATAAACACTAAGAAAAATGGATGTGAGATGTTATTGCAGACAGGATACTTAAAGGATAATAATACCATAAGAATAATTTTATGTGAATAAATTTTGATGGAATAAAGATCTATTGACATCCCTATCAAAAGATTGATGTCTGCTGTCATTAATTCTGGATAGGCTCTCTGATGATTTGACCAACTGCATATGGAGAATGATGGTGTTCTCCATTTCTCAGACTCAGACTTTAGGAGACTGGCAGCTTCCGTTTCCTGTCTCTTGGAACAGTCATGCCTGGAACCAATCCATCTTGCTGTATTGAATCCAAGCGATTCTGTAAGATACCCACAGGAAGAATAATGGAGGCATCAGTCCAACAGCCTTAGCTCAGGCCCCAGCAGAGAGCTTACCAGCCATGTGAGTGAGCCATCTTGGAAGTGAATTATTTAGCTTCAGTTAGCCTCCCCAGATAATGCCATGTGGACAAGCCGTCCAACTAAACTCTACCCAAATTGCAGATTAGTGAGCACAATAAATTATTGTGTTGTTTTAATCCACTAGGTTTGGGGGTGGCTTGTTTCACAGCAGTTATGGAAGAGTACAGAGCTGGATGAAATTGACAATTACATAGAAAAATAGAGTTTTCCAAAATTTACTAAAGATAACGTAGAAAGCCAGAATAGTCCCAATGTTATTAAAGAAATTGAATCTAGAAGTTAAAAATTTCCCATAAAGAACAAATAAAAATCCTGATAGTTATACAAATGCCACCAAATAGTGGACAGAGGATTCTTATTTTATACAAACTCTCCCAGAGAATAGAAAAGGGAAATCTTTTGTTACTTATTATATTAGGTCAGTATGACTTTGAACCTAAGCCAAACTAAATATGAAAAACAAAAATCAGACAAATGCCACTCGTTATCATAGATATAACATCTCCAAGGAAAATATGTACAAACCAAATAACAAAACCATGATCAAGTTTTATTTATCCCAGAAGTGAAAGAATGGTTTAGATAAAATCTAGAAATACCATTCACCATATTAGTATACATTAAACTGAAAAAGTCCACTTGCTTGATCTCAAGCAAAGAAAAAACAACTCTGAAAATTATTCAGAATCTATTAAAAAACAAAAAGTGAACAAATAAAAGTCCCAGAAAATGAGGCAAAGAAAGGATTTCTTTAACATGAGAAAGGGTATTTATAAGATTACTAATGATTGTATGATTTGTTTTAATCCTAAAAACTTTTCTACATGTATTTAAACATAATTGGTGCATTTGGGATCAATTTTTAAATTTTTCCAAATATTTTTCCCTGCCCTCCAATTCCATTCATGAATAATTTCCTCCACTAATTTGAAATTCTATCTTTATCCATTCATGATGAAGACTCTGATTTGCATATTTTTCTGATACTTTCTAAGCTTTTAAACTTATTGTTTGTTTGGGTGTATCCTAGAAATATACTTCTGAAATTCTTCTTCACTTTTTGAAGGAAGTTTCCTTATGAACTTTAGAATTAGATTGCCCCATTCAACAAAAAGAAAACCACCTCTGTTGTTATTGGGGTCACAATACATTTACAGATTAAAGTGGGAAAAATTGATACTTTTATGATATTAGGTCTTCCTACCAAAGAATGTGACATGCTTTTTTTTTTCTTTTCTTTCTTTCTTTTTTTTTTTTTTTTTTTTTTACAGATTGAGAGTTTGTGGTAACCCTGTGTTGAGCAAGTCTATCAGTACCATTTTTCCAACAGCATCGGCTCACTTCCTCTCTCTGAATCATATTCTGGTAATTCTCTCAATATCTTAAACTTTGTACTATTATTATATTTGTTATGGTGATCTTTGATCAGTGATTTTTAATTTAATTATTATAATGGTTTCAGAGCTCCAAAAATCTTGTTCATGAAAGACAGCAAACTTGATAAATGTTGTGTGTGTGTTCTGACTGTTCCATCAACACACTGTCCCCCTCTCCTTAGGCTTTCTTATTCTCTGAGACACAACAATATTGAAATTAGGCCAGTTAATAACCCTGCAATGCCCTCTAGGTGTTCAAGTGAAAGGTAAGTCTCACACATCTCATTTTTTTTTTTAAGGTTTTATTTATTTATTCATGAGAGACACAGAGAGAGGGGCAGAGATAGGGCAGAGGGAGAAACAGGCTCCCTCAGGGGAGCCCAATGTGAGACTTGATCCCACGACCCGGGGATGATGCCCTGAGCTGAAGGCAGATGCTCAACCACTGAGCCACCTAGGGGTCCCTCACACATCTCATTTTAAATCAAAAGTTAGGGGGGATCCCTGGGTGGCTCAGCGGTTTAGCACCTGCCTTCAGCTGACAGCGTAATCCTGAAATCCTGGGATCGAGTCCCACATCGGGCTCTCTGCATGGAGGCTGCTTCTCTCTCTGTATCTCTTATTAATAAATAAATAAAATCTTTTAAAAAAATCAAAAGTGAGAAGTGATTAAGTTTAGTGAGGAAGGCATGTCAAAAGCTGAGATAAGCTAAAAGCTAGGCCTCTTGTGCTGAGCAGTTAACCAAGTTGTGAGTACAAGGGAAAGGTTCTTAAAGGAAATTTAAAGTGCTACTCCCCTGAATACATAAATAAAAAAACAACCCATGCTTATTGCTGATATGGAGAAAGTGTTCATGTCTGAATAGAATATCAAGCCAACCACAGCATCCATAAGCCAAAGCGTATTCCAGAGCAAGGCCCCAATTCTCCTCACTTCTATGAAGACTGAGAGAGGGGAGGAAGCTACAGAAGAAAAGTCTGAAGCTAGCAGAAGTGGGTTCATGAGGTTGAAGGACAAAAGTCATCTCTATAACATAAAAGTGCAAGATGAAGCAGCAAGTATGGATATAGAAGCTGCAGCAATTTAACCAGAAGATTTAACTAAGGTAATGAATGAAGGTGGCAAACTTCATTGTTGTCTTATTTTAGGAACTTGCCACAGCCACCCCACCCTTCAGCAACCACCACCCTGATCAGTCAGCAGCCATCAAGATTGAAGCTAGGTCCTCTACTAGCAAAAAGATTACCATTCACTGAAAACTCAGATAATGTCTAGTATTTTTTAATAGTAAAATATTTTTTAATGAAGGTATATACTTTTTTAAAAGATGTCATGCTGTTGCTCTTTTAATAGTATAGTATACACATAACTTTTATATGTACTGGGAAACCAAAACAAAAAGTTATTTGATTCATTTTATTCATTTATTCGTTTAGAACCAAACCCACAATGTCTTTGAGGTATGCCTGTACACATAATGCTGTTTTTTTGGTCAAATTCTCTGATATTTAATCTGTTTCCAGTTTTTGCTATCCACTGTACATAGGTAGAGAAAATATATATGTATTGTCTATAAACAAATATATACTTAAACAGAAGACCGCACTCTTCTTTCATTAAAACTATATAAATTCATCAATTATGTTTGCATTTATTTTTCTGATTTTCTTTTTCAGTATCATTACAGAAGGGTGGCTTTTTCCAAATACAACCTGTTCCAGCCAACTAGAATTTTTATTTTCCTTTTGATGCTGATATTACTCTAATTGGCCCCTGAAAGCCCTTTAGACTCTCCTTTGCGTCTTCGGCACTACCTCAAGCATTTTAAAAGCATCCTTGTTTTCTAGCAACAACATTTTCCAGGCCTATCTTGATTTTTTTTTCCTGCCCTAAAGAACAGGGTTGCTTCTAATGAAAGTATTATCAGGATTAAAATCTAAGTACTAGAGGAACAAAGCAGCCTGATTCACATGGATATTTTGTAAGATGACTTCCCTGGTTGAGCACTTAGTGATGAACTATGAAAGATCTTTCTTTTTAAAAGTTTCTTTTTTTTGTAGTCTATAATGATATAGAGTTTAGCATTGCTAAATCCTGTTACATTCAACTCTAACAGTGTATGTACATTGCTATTTCTATTTTTTGCTCCTCATCCAAGTAGGTATTATACTGCCTTCTATAATGTCATTCACCAAGACTTTGCATTACATTGACCACAATAAGACTATAGTGAAAGTAAATTTAAATAGCTACTATAACAAAGAGGGATACAATTATGTTTTATCCTACTGATACGACTGAATACTTTAAAAATCCAACACTCCAGTAAAGAAAACTAGTAGGTTTAATATGGGAATTTGATAAGGTAGCTGGAAATAAGGTTAATATGCAGAAATTATTAGCTTCATCTTCACTGACATTAACGAGCTAGAAGTAGAGTTGGGGAAATAGTCCATTTCTAATAGAGACAAACTATGTGATAAAGGACTCCAAGAAAACTATAAAGTTGTATTACAGAACATGAAAGAAAAAATATGTGAATAAAATGAAAAGACATGAGATGTAATTATAAATAGCAACCTACATTTATGGCTTTTTCCCTTATAACCTTTGGATTATATGTGATAAAGTTTAATATGAATGTTTATATGAATGTTTCTATGAAAGAATATACTTCTGAGTATAGCTGAACATACATAAAAATGAGTAGGTATGGATACCCTTGCTAGGTATTAAGTCATACTATAGTTATACTGTACCAATCATATTTTGTTGCCGTGATGCTACGTAACAGCCTAGCAGTCAGTGCCTTACAACAACAAGCATTTCTACTTCTATATTTGTGGGTTGTCTGGGAAGGCTTTAGTTCATGTTTTGTGTTGGCTAGACTGGAATCTAGGTTTTAGGTTGGTTTCAGGTCTGCTCCACATGTGTTTGCATGCTTAGAGCATGTTGGACATGTTCTTCCCATGGTGATTCACAGAAGAATAAAGGACTTTGGCTTGAAACTAGCACACTTTCACTTCTGTTCATCTTCTGTTAACCAAAACAAGTCACTTAGCCAGGCTCAACATCAGTGGTATGTGGGAAATGTGCTCTACCCACTTCTGTGCACTATGGGGTCACATGGCAAGAGAGCAGAGAACTGAATACAACCAATTGCCTCTGGTCAATATAGTAAAAGACAGGGATGCTTGGGTGGCTCAGCAGTTGAGCATCTGCCTTTGGCTCAGGGCGTGATCCCGGAGTCCCAGGATGGAGTCCCATATCAGGCTTCCTGCATGGAGCCTGCTTCTCTCTCTGCCTGTGTCTCTGCCTGTGTCGCTGTGTGTCTCATGAATAAATAAACAAAATATTTAAATATATATAAATCTAAAATATATATATATATTTATATTAAAATTTTAAATATAAATATAAATATATTTAAATATATATATATATATTAAAAAACAGTATAGTATTAGCTTAGCCTTTCAGGTATCAGGCAAATTTAATATATTACAAAGCTGAACAGTTTGGTAGGAAGATAATGATTCAATGTATAAATGGTTCTGGCTCAAATGGTTAACCATCTAAAAAGAAATACCTTTGATTCCCTATTTCACACTGTATTCAAAGCAATTTTAACATTATAATTTAAACATCAAAAAATCAAGATTATAATATTTCAAAAAATTTAGGGAATTGGGGGTAAAACTCATAAAATAAAAAGCAAACTGCATCTTTAAGAGAGATACAGTCATATTTAACTATATAAAATTTGAATATTTTTCCCTGTGGCAAATAGCCAAATCAGTAATCATTTTGGGAAAATATTTTCAAGTACATAGCAATATACATAGTTTATGTTGAATATTATGTAGGAAAAAAACTCTTAAAATTGACAATAAAGGAAACACCTAAAAGGAAAATAAGGGCAAGTTATAAACAGGCATTTTGGAGAAGAGCAAATTCAAATCACAAATATGTATATGAAAATAAGTTGAGTTCCCCTCCCAAATTTTCTGAAAAATCACAGTCAAGTAACATTGAAAACTTACTTTATGCTCATCATATTGGCAAAAATTACAAAATGAATGATAACACTCACTGGTGGAGATCATGGAAAAAACTCTTTTAGGTTTTAGTGGTGGAAATATGCATTATTGCGGGCTCTTGTGGAAATCAATTGGGCAGTGGTAATTAAAATTAAAAACATAAATTCCAACTAGAAATACTATACGAGACTCTATACCTTAGAAATAAAAGCATGAATACATAAACACATATGTAAATTTACATTTTTTCCCCCAGGGAATGTTATTCATAGAAATAAAACTAGGACCTGATATAAGTCAGTAAGTAGGAGCTTACACAAATCATGGTATATTTTCCCAATATTATTGTCATGGTACAATTGTATAGCATTATTTTTATAGCTATAGGTAAGCAAGAATAACATATACTGTGAAGTAGCAAGGAGCAGGTGTCGAAAGAGAAGAGGACACGGAAGGGAAGTGAAGTAAGCAAGCAGACACTTGTGGGAGTCAGTGGGAGTTGTGACTGGGTGATTTCATAGTATTGAGGATACAACATAATCTTTAAGATGCATATTATTTAGTAATCTTCATTGGGTTTTATTATAGCATGGGAAATTAATTCACCAATAATGGCTAGGAAATTCATTCTGAATCCACATATGTCACTTAGAACTCTGAGCTTTATGTGGTTGCCACCAGGTTTACTGCAGGCTTGATCCTCACTTCTACCATGATTTGAGGCCCTGGGGTGGGGTGGGGAGGAGCAGAGATAAAAAAGCTGCCAAGAGTATGCGGCACTTTTTCAATAGCTCAACCAACTCTCGTATCTGGGATTGACATTCTTATTCTCCCTAAAAGTAATTTAACGAAAATTGTAGGATTTAAAACTGAGCCCACCTGCTTTATTTTACTGAGGAAGCATCTGGAGTCCACAGGTTACATGTAATTTATGTTCACCTCCTTAGCTGCAGATCCTGGAATAAAGTTATCTGTCTATGCTTTGACTCTGGATTTACGATCCTCTGATCAAATTTTCCACATTCTTTAATGTCCTTTATTTTGAATCTCATTTGTTTCTCAGAATTAATTACCTTCTCTTTCAAAGTAGCTATAAATGGTTACAATTTATTGAGTAGCTGTTATGTTCCAGATTCTTCACATACATTGTCATTAATCCTTGCAACAACACTCTAAATTTGGAAAATATTGTAACTTATTGATGAAGTTAGTCATAGAAAGATACATAATTTGCCCAACATCCCAGAGCTAGGAAACATGCAGAGGATCTGAACCATGACAGGACCTGAGTTCTCTCCACTTTACCACACTGCCTTCACCACTTCTCCACTGTCCAATTCTAGTTGCTTTCTCTTTGAGGTGATATGGCCTGTGTTTTTTTCTTTTAAAACAATAGTTCTCAGCCTACGTGACTGTGGGGAATATTTTCTAACATCAAACATTTTTTCAGACCAATATCTGATAGTAGTTATGTATATTTTAGTGTTTGCAATTACTGAGAAAATAGCTAATGACAATAAAAATAGTAGTGAGCATAAATATATGCAAGTATATGACCTCATCATTTGAAAATGCCTAGAATGTATCTGGATTTGAATATTTTTAAAAATTTTATTTATTTATTTTAGAGATAGCACACCCAGGCAGAGGCGCAAAGGATGTAGAGGAGGAAGGAGAGGGACAAGCAGACTCCATTAAGCATGGAGCCCAACCTGGGGCTTGATGTCATGACCCTGAGATCATGACCTGAGCCAAAACCAAGAGTGGAATACTTAACACACTCAGCCACCCAGCCATCTCTGGATTTGAATATTTCTAGCAACAGTTTAGGGGCTCCCTGGGAATCACAATTCTAAGAGTGAAGTCTATGTTCTGGAAGATGTCAGCATCTGCTTTTTCTACACTCTTAAGTTATCAGTCTCCAGTTTGCAAAGGGTGGCTCTTATCTTTATTGATTTTTGACTTATTAATTAGTTCAGTTACTAACTTCCTTTTGCATTCATTTCATGATTAGTGGCCTGATAAGATGATAAGTGATCTGCTCAAGATGTCAAAACAAGGTGATATTGGACCTGGTGTGTTGCTCATAAGCACTTCTTGGTCCTAGAGCAACTAGAGTTATGACCACAGACCCTCCTTTGTTCTTTACCTCCCAGCTTTGAGGCAACACTAAAGCTTTCTTCCACCCACCCAGCCTCTTGGCAGTTCATTTCAGAAGTGTCCTCTCTGTGTCACTAGTCCCTGACTTGTTCACCTGGTTCATTCTACCTACTATCACCACTCTGCCCAGTTCAGTTCTAACATAATTGGATCTTTTAATTGCATAGTCTATGATATATATTAGTGTCCCTTGTTGGTGTAAACTGGTGTAATTTAGGCAGAGACAGGAAGTGATAGGGAGTTTTAGTCTAATGTTCCTTAATCTTTGATATGGAGCCATGCTTCTTGTTTGTCTGATGGGTGATTCTCATTCAAGTGATGACTTCTAGGCTCTTATTAAACTGATTTATAATTTTTAGACTTTCTCTGAGTCACAGAATGTTCCTATAGGGACCCATTCATATAAGAAAACCACATGTCAGAAATCCTGAACCAGGGTACCACCAAATTTACCACCTATACCATCACATGGCAGTATGGTTCAACTCACGGTACTGAAATTCTGCTCTGGTCCCTTTCCAATTAGGTTCCAGAAGCCAACCTATTTTACTTGTTTTCTCACTACCCAACACACACATACAGACTTTACATATCTTGCTTTGCCTTTTCTAGTCTCCTCTAGGTGTTGGCTTATAGTGTTCTAGTATATATTCACTTATCAGTAACATACAGAATTATATTAGTTTCAGGTGTATAACATAGTGGTTTGAAAATTCTATACATTCAATGCACACCGATTATAGTCACTATCTGTTAACATACATTATTATACTATTATTGAGTATATTCTCTCTGTTGTACATTATCTCTATTCCTTATATATTTTATAACTGGAAATTTGTACCTCTTAATCACTTTTACTTATTTTGCCCATTCCCCTAACCCTCTTCCCTCTGATAACCATCAGTTTGCTTTCTGAATATATGTCTGTTTCTGTTTATTTTTTCAGATTCCACATATAGATGAAATCAAGTTGTCTTTTTCCATCTGATTTATTTCACGTATCATAATACCCTCTATGTCAATTCATGTTGTTACAAATAGTAAGATTTCATTCTTTTTAGGTTTCATCCATTCATCTATTAGTGGACATTTAAGTTGCCTCTATGCCTTGACTATTAGAAATAATGCTGCAGTGAACATAGGGGTGCATATATCTGTGCAAATTAGTGTTTTTGTTTCTTCAGGTAAACGCCCAGGAGTGGAATTACTGGATTGTGTGACATTTCAATTATTCGTTTTTAGAGGAATCCCTATACTGTTTACCATAGTGGCTGTTCTAATTTACATTTCCATTAACAGTGCATGAGGGTTCCCTTTTTTTCCACATCCTTAGAAACATTTGTTATTTCTTGCCTATTTGCTACTAGCCATTTTGCAGGTATAAGTTGTTTCCCTTACCTAAGAAGATATATCCATACATATGGTGCTAATGCTGATATCCAAGAGATTACTGTCACTTTTATTTTAGGAATTTTATGGTTTCAGGTCTCATATTAAAGTCTTCAATCTACGTTGAGTTCCTTTTCATATATGATGTAAGAAAGTGGTCCAGTTGCATTCTTTTGTATGTTGGCTCTCCAGTTTCCCAACACCATTTATTGAAGAGACTGTCTTTTCCCCATTGTAATTCTTTCCTCCTCTATTGTAGATTAATTGACCACATATAGGTGTGGGTTTTTCATGGTTCTCTATACTGTTTCACAGATTTATATGTCTGTTTTTGTGCCAGGACCATACTGTCTTGATTACTTTAGCTTTGTAATATATCTTGAAGTCTGAGAGTGTGATAGATCCAGCTGTTCTTCTTTCTTGGGATTGCTTTGGCTATTGGGGATCTTTGTGTTTCCATAGAAACTTTAAGATTATTTTATCTAGTTCTTTTTTTTTAAGATTTTATTTATTTATTCATGATAGACATAGAGAGAGAGAGAGAGAGAGAGAGAGAGAGAGGCAGAGACAAAGGCAGAGGGAGAAGCAGGCTCCATGCCAGGAGCCCGATGCAGGACTCGATTCCGGGACTCCAGGATTACGCTCTGGGCCAAAGGCAGGCGCTAAACCGCTGAGCCACCCAGGGATCCCCTATTTTATCTAGTTCTGTAAAAAAAAATGCTATTGGTATTTTGATCAGGATTGCATTGGATCTGTAGGTTGCTTTGGATAGAATGGATATTTTAAGAAGATTAATTTTTCCAATCCATGGACATGATACATCCTTTCATTTGTTTGTGTTGTCTTCAATTTTTTAATTCAAAATCTTATAATTTTCAGACTGTAGGTCTTTCACTTCCTTGGTTAAAATTATTCCTAGTATTTTTTTTTCTGCAAGTGTAAATGGATTGCTTTCTTAATTTCCTTTTCTGCTACTTCATTATTAGTATATAGAAATGCAACAGATTTCTGTATATTAACTTTGCATCTTGAGACTTTACTGAATTCATTTATTATAAAGGGTTTTTGGTGGAGTATTTAAGATTTTCTATATGTAGTATTATGTCAACTGCAAATAGTGATGGTTTTACTTCTTCCATACCAATTTGGATGCTTTTTATCTTTTTCCTTGTGTGATTACTGTGCCTAGAACCTCCAGTACTATGTTAAAGAAAAGTGAAAGTGGACATCCTTGTCTTGTTCTGATCTTAGAGGAAAACATTTTAATTTTTTACCATTAAGAATGATGTGACTTGGGCAGCCCTGGTGGTCTAAAGGTGGTTTAGCGCCGCCTTCAGCCCAGGGTGTGATCCTGGAGTCCTGGGATGGAGTCCCACATCAGGCTCCCTGCATGGGGCCTGCTTCTCCCTCTGCTTGTGTCTATGCCTCTCTCTCTCTTTCTGTGTCTCTCATGAATAAATAAATAAAATCTTAAAAAAAAATCTTAAAAAAAAAGAATGATGTGACTTCATCACATATAGCCTTTGTTATGTTGAAATGTTTCCTACAAACCCACTTTGTTAAGTTATTATTATTAATATTGTATTTTATCAAATGCTTTTTCTGTACCTATTGAGATAATCATATGATTTTTATCTTTCCTCTTGTTAAAGTGATATACACATTGATTAATTTGCAAATATCGGACCATGTTTGCATCCCTGGAATAAATTCAACTTGCTCATGGTAAATAATTCTTTTAATGTATTGCTGAATTCAGTTTGCTAATATTTTGTTGAGAATTTTTGCATCAATGTTTATCAAGGATATTGACCTTTAATTTTCTTTCCTATTTTTTTTTTATCAGGTTAATGCTTTATAGAATGAATTAGGAAGTTTTCCTTCCCCTTCTATTGTTTGGAATAGTTTGAGAAGAATAGGTATCAACTCTTTTGAAAATGTTTGGTAGAATTCACCTGTGAAGCCCTCTGGTCCTGGACTTTTGTTCGTCAGGAGTTTTTTTTTTATTACCAATTCAATTTCACTACTAATAAAGATTAATTCAATTTTCTATTTCTTCCCGATTCAGTTTTGTACAATTGTGTTTCTAGGAACTCATCCACTTATTCTACGTTGTCTAGTTTGTTGGCATATAATTTTTCACAGTAGTCACTTTTAATCCTTTTATTTCTGTGATATCAGTTATTTTTCCTCTTTAATTTCTGATTTCTTAAAGTACTCTTTTTTTCTTGATGAGCCTAGCTAAAAGGTTTATCAGTTTTATTTATGTTTTCAAATAACCAGTTTTTTGTTTCATTTTTCTTTTCTAATTTTTAGTCTCTTTCTGCTGTAATATTTATTATTTTCTTCCTTCTACCAACTTTGGGCTTTGTTTCTTCTTTTTCTAGTTCTTTAGATAGAAATTTAGACTGTTTGGGATATTTCTTGGTTCTTGAGATAGGCCTACATCACTCTATACTTCCCTCTTCAAACTGCTTTTACTGCTTCCCAAAGATTTTGGACCATTATGTTTTCATTTTCATTCATCTCCATGTATTTTTTTATTTCCTCTTTGACTTGTTCATTGACCTATTGGTTGTTCAGTAGCATACTTTTTAGCGTCCATGTGTTTGTGGTTTTTTTCCAGTTTTTTTTTTCTTGTAATTCTATACCACGGTGATTGGGAAAGATGGTAGGTATGATTTCAGCCTTTTTAAATTTATTGACACTTCTTTTGTGGCCTAACGTGATCTATCCTGGAGAATATTCCATATGCACTTGAAAAAAATGTATATTCTGATGGCTTTGGATGGAATGTTTTATATATATATATATATATATATATATATATATACACACACACACACACATATATACTTATATATACTTTTATATATTATATATATTACTATTATATAGTATATGTATAAAATTATATATATATATATATAAAATTACTATTAAGAATGATGTGACTTGGGCAGCTCCGGTGGCCCAGCGGTTTATATATACATATAAAAGTCCATTTGATCTGTGTTGTTCAAAACCACTGCTTCCTTATTGATTTTCTGTCTAGATAATCTATCCATTAGGGTCAGTGAGGTGTCAAAGTCCCCTAATATCATTGACAGCTTCTTCCTTCATATCTGTTAATATTTGCTTTCAATAGTTAGGTGCTGCTAGGTGAATGCTTTGATACTTAAAATTATTATATCGTTTGGTTGGAGTGACCCTTTTATCATGAAATAATACCCTTCTTTGTCTCTTGTTACTGCCTTTGTTTTAAAGTCAATTTTGTGTCCTTCTGGCCTGCAAAGTTTCTGCTGAAAAATTAGCTAATAACCTAATGGAGTTTTCTTTATGTATAACTGTTTGCTTTTCTCTTATTGCTTTCAAGATTCTCCTCATCTTTAATTTTTGCCAATTTAATTATGTGTCTTGGTTTGGACCTCCTTGTGTTTATCTTTTTTTGGTACTCTTCATGCTTTGAGGACCTGGATGTCTGTGTTTATTTTTCATCTATTATTTATTCAAATAAATTATCTGCTCCCTTCTGTTTTCTCCTTCTGGAATCCCTATAATGCAAATGTTATTATATTTGATGATATCACAGAGTTTCCTTAACCTATTCTCATTTTTTGTTGTTTTTTTCTTTTTTTGCTGTTAGTCTTGGTTGCTTTCCATCACCCTTCTTGTTTGCTGATCCATTCTTCTGCAACTCCTAATTTGCTATTAATGCCCTCTAATGTATATTTCATTTCAGTTGTCCTATTTTTCTGCTCTGATTATGTTTTTATATTTTCTCTTTGTTTGAAGTTCTCACTGGTTTATCTACTCTTAAGTCCAGTGAGTATTTTTAAGACCACTGTTTTGAACTCTATCAGGCATGCTGCTTATTTCTATTTTGTTTAGCTCTTTTTTCTTTCTGCAATTTTGTTTTGTTCTTTTATTTGGGACACATTCCTCTGTCTCCTGGTTTTATCTAACTCATTGTGTTTGTGTCTATGTATTAAGTAGGTCAGTTATGTATTCTAGTCTTAAAAGTAGTGGTCTTGTAGAAGAGGTCCTGTGCTACTGTAGAGCAATCCCCTCTGGTCACCAAAACCATGTGTTGGTGAGTGATCTTGATAATAAGCAAGCATATGAATATATGGGGGCTGTGGACCTATGGGAAATCTCTGTATCTTCTTCTTCATTTTATTGTAAAACTAAAACTATCCTAAAAATAATCTTTTTTTAAACAGTTATAGTGTCTAGGCTCCTTTTCCAGAGGACTGATATTAGTGCTTTAAAAAATACTAATGCTGAGGACCTACATAGACATGAAGACAAAAGCACCGTAATGATCCTAATATAAAATTAGTACTGAAATCCTTGCATATATAGAGCAAAAGTACAGTAAAAATGTGTTTATTTTGAAATAAATAAAAAACTTAAAAAATACATAATTTATTGGAACTAAAGGAAGTAAATTTGTACAAATGAAAACTCCTTATTTTCTTATCATTTTCTCACAAATAACTATTTCCAGAGCTTCTTTATTTTATTTTTTTTTTAGAATTTCTATTATAGTTTGATCTGAAACTTTTTTCTTCAGTGACTTATACTTTTAAATTTAAGATGGAACCTTATCTATTCAGCTTGCAATGATTATAAATATACTGAATGATATATTATCACTTCTAAGCTACTATCACAACTATTAATAGTTATAAATTTAACTCATAAATTGTCAACTTCAAAACAACTGACTTACTAAATTATTTATTCTAGGAAAAAAATTTTTAAAAAGATTTTATTATTTATTCATGAGAGACAGAGAGAGAGAGAGGCAGAGACACAGGCAGAGGGAGAAGCAGGCTCCTCACAGGGAGCTAGATGCAGGACTTGATCCTGGAACCCCAGGATCATGCCCTGAGTGAGGCAAAGACAGATGCTCAACTGCTGAGCCACCCATGGATCCCTATTCTAGGAAAACTAAGCAAACCTTCCACAATTATTCTAGGGTATCTTTCCTTCCTTAACTTTCATTGACAATTTATTTTGTTGGTGAAGAAATGGCTAGAACATTAATGAAGAATAATCTAACATCTGGTTAATTAATTGCTTAAGGAATGTTAATTGATGGAGTTATCAATTCAAGGAAAGTTTTCTAATATTTTACTAGAATGTTTTGTATTTATCTTAGAGTAACTTATTCTTAGTTAATCTATTGATCAAATATATAGATGATACGTTAATCAAAGTATTAGATGAGACAGAACTGGCAATATTTTTTAAGGTTTTGAATAACATAATATTTCAAAGTGTGAACAATGGTTATAAAGCTTAACAGTAATAAAGTCCTAGGTTAAACCAATTAAAAGCCTAAATACAGAATTTGCTTTTAATACTGGTTATGATGTAACAGGTAGTGGCAAGTATCTGCACTTTATCAGAGTACTGATAAAATTTATATTTTCATGGACATAGGAGAGTTTTAGAAGAAAAACAAGTGAAATGAAATTCTACAGATGAATAAACATGCCTTGGTAATTTTAGCTCGCAAGATATTTTCTTCCATGGGTATTTACCATGCCTGGAGATGGACTGAGGATGTACATACCATAGTGCGAAGAATTCAACTGGGGGAAACAAAAACCAGCAGAGGTTTTGATGGTCACAAGCAGACGTGAAAGAATGAAATGTAGAGGGATCTCAAACTCCTAGGATACTTTCTCTACAGGATATTTGAGTGATTGGGTAATTGGTTCATTGGGGGGCTAGACTAGAGAAAGTAAGATCCCCCACAAATTCATGGTACATTAAAAGAAAGTCCCCATTAGAGGGAGGGGTCTGCAACAATGTAGAGATGACAAAACTCCTTCTGGAGGCACTTGCAACTAGAAGCAGAATGGTTTTATTTAAAGCTAAACTCCAGCTTTTTATTTCATTTTTAATTGAAATATAGTTAGCATACAATATAATATTAATTTCAAGTATACCACATAGTGACCTGACATTTATATACATTACAAAATGCTTATTGTGAGAAGAGTAGTTAATACCAATCATTGAACAATGTAATTAAGTTTTTAAAAACTATTTTCCCTATGCTGTACTTAACTTCCCCAAGACTTACTTATTTTATAACTAGAAGTTTATATTTCTTGATCCCTTTCACCTATGTCACCCATCCCTACAGCCTCAAACCCTCTGGCAACTGCTAGCTTGTTCTCTGAATTTATGAGCCTTTTTCCACTTTGTTTGTTCATTTCGTTTTGTTTTGTTTTTTCAGCTTCCACATATGAGTGAAATCATATAGAATTTATCTTTCTCTGTCTGACATTGCACTTAGCAAAACACCCTCCCAGGTATGTCCGTGGTTGCAAATGGAATGATTTCATTCTTATTTATGGCTGAGAAATATTCTAGTGTGCGTGTATTCTGTGTACACACACACACACACACTGTATATACAGTCACAATACCTTCTTTATCCGTGAATAAACGCTTAGATTGCTTCCATATCTTGGTTAATAATCTGTGGTGTACATAGATGTGCATACCTCCTTTTAAATTAATATTTTGTTTTAGTCAGGTGAATACCCAGCAGTAAAATTTGTTGGAGTATGATATTTCTATTTTTAATTTTTTTGAGGAACTTCTATATAATTTTCCATCTTGGCTGCACCAATTTATATTCCCAAGAAGAGTGCACTCCCTTTTCTCCACATCCTCGCCAACATTTATTATTTCTTGTCTTTTTAATACCAGTTATTTTGAATTATGCAAAGTGATATTTCACTATGGTTTTGATTTGCATTCCACTGATAATTAGTGATGTTGAGCATTTTTTTCCATGTGTCCATTGGCTCTTTGGAAACATGTCTATTCAGACCCTCTGTCCATTTAGCAATTGTATTTTGTGTGCATGTGTGTGTGCATTGAGTTGTATGAGTTCTTTACATATTTTGGATAATAATTCCTTTTTTTTTTTAAAGATTTTATTTATTTATTCATAGAGACAGAGAGAGGCAGAGACACAGGCAGAGGGAGAAGCAGGCTCCATACAGAGAGCCTGACGTGGGACTCGATCCAGGGTCTCCAGGATCACGCCTTGGGCTGCAGGCGGCGCTAAACCGCTGAGCCACCGGGGCTGCCCTGGATAATTCCTTATTGGATATATTATTTGCAAATATCTTCTCTCATTTAGTATGTTACCTTTTTGTTTTGTTAATGGTTTCCCTCACTGTGCCAAATCTTTTTAGTTCGATGTAGTCCCAGTTACGTATTTTTGCTTTTATTGCCCTTGCCTGAGGAGCTCGATCAAAAAAATATTGTTAAAACTGATATCCAGGGGATCCCTGGGTGGCTCAGCGGTTTAGCACCTGCCTTTGGCCCAGGGCGCGATCCTGGAGTCCTGGGATCGAATCCCACATCAGGCTCCCGGCATAGAGCCTGCTTCTCCCTCCTCCTGTCTCTGCCTCTCTCTCTCTGTCTATGATAAATAAATAAATAAATCTTAAAAAAAAATAAAACTGATATCCAGTAGTTTACTCCCCTGTATTTTTGTTTAGGAGTTTTATGATTTCAGGTCTCACATTTAGAGTTAATCCATTTTGAGTTCATTTTTGTATATGGTGTATATTTTGTATATGGTGTATATGGTTGAGTTTCATTCTTCTGTATGTAGCTGTCTGGTATTCCTAATACCATTCATTAAACAAACTCTTTTTCTCATTGTGTATTTTCATCTCCCTTGTCATAGATCAATTCAGCACCTAAATGTGTGTTTATTTCTGGGTTCTATATCCTGTTCTGTTGATCTATTGTGTATTTCCTAGTAGAACTATACTGTTTTGATTCCTATAGCTTTGTAGTAGAGTTTGAAATCTGGGATAGGATACATGCAACTTTGTTCCTCTTTCTTAAGAGTGCTTTGGATATAGGAATCTTTTGTGTTCCATATTAATTTTAGGGTTGTTATAATTCTGTAAATGATGCTGTGCCATTTTGATAGGGATTATACTGAATTCATAGATTGCTTTGGGCAGTGTGAGCATTTTAACAGTATTAACTCTTCCAATCCATAAGCATGGTGTTTCTTTCCATTTATTGTGTCATCATAAATTTCCTTTTATCAACGTCTTAGAGTTTTCAGAACAGAACTTTCACCTGTTTGGCTTAATTTATTCCTAGGTATTTTTTATTACTTTTGCTATAATTGTAAATGAGATTTTCTTAATTTCTCTTTCTGCTACCTTATTATAAGTGTATGAAATGCAATAGTTTTCTGCATATTGATTTTGTATCCTATAATTTTACTGAATTTATTTGAATAGGTTTTTGGTAGAATCTTTAGAGTTTTCTATGTATAGTACCATGTCATTTACAAATAGTGATCATTTTACCTCTTTCTTACCAATATGGGTGACTTTTATTTCCTTTTCTTGCATGTTCTTATGTGATTGCTGTGGCTAGGACTTCCAGTACTATGTTGAATAAGAATGATGAGAGTGGCCAACCTTGTCTTTTTCCTGATATTAGAGGAAAAGCTTTCACCTTTCACCACTAAGTGTGCTAATACTGGTGGATTTTCATGCATACCCTTTATTATATTGAGGTATGTTTCCCTTTAGACCCACTTTTTTGGGAGTTTTTATCACGAATGACTGAATTTTGTAACACTTTTTCTGCATTTAATGCAATGGTCATATGATTTTTTATCCTTCATTTTGTAATTGTGAGGTATCATGTTGATTGATTTGCAGATATTGAATCATCCTTGCATCCCTGGAATAAATCCCACATGATTATGATGATTGATCATTTTAATGTATGTTGAATTAGGTTTGCTAAGTTTTGTTGATGATTTTTGCATTAGTGTTCATCTGGTAAATTGGCTTTTAATTCTCTTATTATGCTGTCTTTGTCTGTTTTTGGTGTCAGGATATTGCTGTCATGGCAAGATGAATTTTGAAGTGTTCCTTCCTCTTGTATTTTTGTTATGATGGGTTGATAAGGATAGGTACTAACACTTCTTTAAGTGTTTAATTTGGTAGAATTTATCTGTGAAGCCATTGGTCTTGGACCTTTGTTAGCAGTTTTTTTTTTTAATTACTGATTAATTTCATTACTAGTAATAGGTCTATTCATATTTCCTACTTCTTTCTAATTCAATCCTGGAAGATTGCATGTTTCTAGGAATTTCCTAATTTTTTGATATAAATTATAGTCTCTTACAATTCTTTGTATTTCTGGGGAGTTGGTTTTAATTTTAATTTCTTATGATATTTGAGTACTCTTTTTTTCTTGATTAGTCTACCTAAAAAATTGTCAAGTTTATCTTTTCAAAAATAAGCTTTTTGTTTCATTCATTTCTTCTAGTTTTTTCAGTCTCTGTTTTATTAATTAATAAGGTACTCTGATCTTTATTATTTCCTTCCTTCTACTAACTTTAGGCTTTCTTTTTCCTGTTCCTTTAGGAGTAAGAGAAGATTGTTAGGATTTTTTCTTGTTTCCTGAGGTAAGCTTGTATTGCTATAAACTACCCTCTTAGATTTGATTTCGCTGTGTCCCAAATAATTTGGAACATCGTGTTACCCTCTTCATTTGTCTCAAGATACTTTTTGATTTTCTGTTTGATTTCTTCATTGACTCATTGGTTGATGGTAGCATGCTGGTTAGCTTCCATGTGTTTCCAGTTACTTGTAATTGATTTCTAGTTTCATACCATTGTAGTAGGAAAATATGCTTGATAGGATTTCAATCTACATGAATTTATTGAGACTTTATTTTGTGGCTTAAAGTGTGATCTATTCTGTAGAATGCTCTATGTGTACTTGAAAAGAATGTGTATTCTGCTGTTTTAGGATGGAATATTCTGTATATCTATTGAGTAAATCCAGTCTAGTGTGTTATTTAGCACCAGTGTTTCTTTATTGATTGTCTGTCTGGATGATGTAGCTATTGGTACAAATAGGGTATTTAAGTCCTTGATATCATATTGTATTATTGTCAACTTCTTCCTTAATATCTGTTAATATTTGCTTGTCTATATAAGTGCTCCTATGGTGCATAGATACTTAAAATCGTTATATTCTCATGTTGGATTGACCCTTTTTGTTATGTTATGCCCTTCTTTGTTTCTTGTTATAGTCTTTGTTTTAAAATGTATTTTGTTTGATATGAATATTGCTATTCCAGCTTTCTTTTCTTTTCCATTTGCTTCTACTAACTTTCCATTTCCTTCTACTAACTTTAGGCTTTTTTCTGTTCTTTTAGGAGTAAGATAAGATCTTTTTCTATCCCTTCACTTTCATCTATATGTATGTTTAGGTCTGAAGTGAGTCCATTGCAGGCAGCATACTGATGGGTCTTATTTTATTATCCATTCATTCACACCATGTCTTTTGATTGGAATATGTAGTCCATTTATATTTAAAGTAATTATTGATTGTTATGTATTTACTGCCATTTTGTTAATTGTTTTCTAGTTGTTTTGTAGTTTTTCTCTGTTCCCTTTACTGCTTGTTCTCTTCCACTGTGATTTGATTACTATCTTTATTCTTTTGTGTACCTATTATAGGTTTTTGGGTTGTGGAACTACAAAGTTTATATATTATACCCTGTGTATAGCAGTGTATTTTAAGTAGTCACTTAAGTTTGAACACATTTTAAAAGCTCTACATTTTTACTCCTCCTCCCCAGTATATATGTGTTTAATGTCATATTTTATATCTTTTTATTTTGTGTCCCTTAACTAATTGTTGTAAATATAGTTGATTTAACTACTTTTGTCTTTTAACCTTCATACTAGTTCTATAAGGGATTGATATACTACCTTTACTATATGTTTACTTTTACCAGTGAAATGTTTTCCCCATAATTTTCCTTTTCTTACATCCTTTTCTTTCCTGTTTAAAATAATCTCTAACATTTCTTTAATTTAGTGTTGATGAGATTTTTATCTCTCCTTCAATTCTGAATGATAACCTCCAGATAGAATATTCTTGATTGTAGGTTTTTTCCTTTCAGCACCTTAAATATATCCTGCCACTTCTATCTGGCCAGTTTCTGCTGGAAAATTTGCTATTAATCTTATGGGTGTTTCCTAGCATGGACCTGTTTGGTTTTATTTTGCTGCTTTTAAGATTTTCTCTTTATTGTTAATTTTTGACATTTTAATTATTACATCTCTTTTTCTCTCTGTGATCTCTCTGTGTTCTTGGCCTTGATGCCAATTTTCCTCTCCAGGTTAGGTAAATTTTCAGCTATTCTTCCTTCTAATATGTTTTCTGTGTCAAATATGCTCCTTTCTCTTTCTCTCTCTTACTCTTCTCCTTTTGGTACCCTTATCATGTGAACGTTAATATGCTTGATGTCATCCCAGAGTTCCCTTAATCTATCTTCATGAAAATGTCTTTTTGTTGTTCTAATGGGATGACTTCTAATATTTTATCTTCCAAATTGCTGATGTTTTTCTGCATCCTCTAACCTGCTGTGTCTTCCATCTAGGGGATTTTTTTTCATGTCAGTTATTATATTCTTTGGCTCTGATTGGTTATTTTT
Organism: Vulpes vulpes; assembly: GCF_048418805.1. Classification (NCBI taxonomy): domain Eukaryota; kingdom Metazoa; phylum Chordata; class Mammalia; order Carnivora; family Canidae; genus Vulpes; species Vulpes vulpes. The sequence goes on from NC_132785.1 coordinate 66,528,228, forward strand.
ATTCTTTCTTTTTTAAAGTTCTCACTGTGTTCATCTACTCTTCTTTCATGTTCAGTGAGCATCTTTATAATCATTGTGCTAATGTCTTTATCAGATAGATTAGTTATCTCTGATTTGTTCTTTTTCTTAGGTTTTGTCTTGTTCTTTTGTTTTGAACATATTTTTTTCAGTCTCCTTAATTTGTCTCTTTGTTTCTATATTAGGTAGGTCAGCTATGACTCCTGGTCTTAAAGGTAGTAGTTTTACATAGAAGGCATCCTGTGGGGCCCCAAAGTGCCATCCCTTCTGGTTATGAAAATCAGGTGTTCCAGGACTGTCCTCTGTGTGGGCTGCATGTGCCCTCCTATTGTAAGTTGGTTACAGCTGCTATGGCTACAGTGGGGGACAGGGCTGCCCATTACCTTATGGCCGACTGAGAGGCCTGGCTACAGTTGCTATGGGCATGCTGGTGGTGACATCAGCACCCACAGTGGCTGGCAATAAGAGCCAGTTATAACTGTTAGAGGCATGATAGTAGGAAGAGCTGCCCCTCTTCCAGCAGAATCTCCTTTGGAGTTTCTGGTCTAATCTGAGGCTGCCTGTAAAGTGTGGCAAGGTAAGAGCTGTTCGGGGGGTTGGCACTTATCCAGGCAAGCAGATTTGATGGGAATGCTAGGGTGAGGTAAGCGCTGCTAGCAACATAGATGAAAAGTGTTAGAATTGGTGCCTGCCAGCATTGGGCCAGCTAGGCTGAAGGACAAAGAAAAATGGCTTCCATTGGTGCCTGTTCCCTGATAAATTTCCTGCCAATCCCCGATGCCCTACAATTAGTCACATGCCCTACAATTAGTCAGTAAATATTAAGCTGTGGGCCGAATGCTTTTCAAACTGCTGCCTCTGTGCTGGTTCTGAGGAAGTGAAATTGTAGATAAGACCTTTAAGAACAGAATCTCAATTTCCTATAGGACTTAGGCTCTCCTGGAGTTAAGCCCTGCTGATTTCTTTCTTTTTTCTTTATTGAAGCATAGTTGACACATAGTTACACATGCTTCTGGTGTACAACATGGAGATTCAGCAAATCTACGTATCATGCTATGCTTATCAGAAGTGTTGCTACCATCTGTTACCATACAACACTATTACAACTTGATTGACTGTATTCCGATTGACTGTATTCCGTATGCTGTACATTTCATACTTTTGACTTATTTATTCCATAGCAGGAAGCCTTTACCTCCCACTCTCCTTCACCTGCTCTGCCCAACCTCCCCCCCCAACTCTGCTCTCTGGCGACCACCAGTTACTTTGTATTTATGGATCTGTTTCCTCTGTTTGTTCATTCTTTTTAAAGATTCCATATAAAAGTGAAAACATATATGTCTAGCATTGATTTATTTTACTTAGCATAATACTCTCTAGGTCTATCCGTGTTTCAAATGATAAAATTTCATTTTTTTTGTGGCTGATTAATATTCCATCACACACATACATCCCACATCCTCCGTACATTCATCTATTGATGGATACTTAGGGTTCTTCTGTATCTCGACTATTGTAAATAATGCTATAATAAACATAAGGGCACATATATATTTTAAAATTAGTGTTTTTATTTGGGTAAATACCAAAAGTGGAATTACTGCATTGAATGGCATTCCTATTTTCAATTTTTGAGTAATCTCTATACTGTTTACCACAATGGCTACATCAATTTACATTCTCACTAGCAGTGAGCAAGGGTTCCTTTTTCTCTACATCTTTGCCAACACTTATTTTTTTAAATCTTTTTTTGGTACTAGCCATTCTGACTTGTGTGAGGTGATATCTCATTGTGGTCTTGATTTGCATTTCCCTGATAGTGATGTTGGGCATCTTTTCATGTGTCTACTGGCCACCTATATGTCTTCTTTGGAAAAGTGTCTAGTCAAGTCCTCTGCCTACTTTATAATTCTTAAGTGTTTGATACATTTGTATATTTTGGTTATTAACCCCTTATTGGATATATCATTTGCAAATATCTTCTCCCCTTCAGTAGGTTGCCTTTTTGTTTTGTTGTTGGGTTCCTTTGCTGTGAAAAAGCTTTTAATTGTGAGGTAATCCCAATAATATATTTCTGCTTTTGTTTTCCTTGCCTTAGGAGAACTATCCATAAAAATGTTACAAAAGATGGTGTCCTAGAGATTACCATCTATGCTTTCTTTTAGGAGTGCTCTGTTTTCAAATACTACATTTAGGTCTTTCTTTTCAGTTTATTTTTGTGTATAGTATAAGAAAGTGGTGCAGTTTCACACTTTTTCATCTAGCTGTCCAGGTTCCCCAGAACCATTTACTGAAGAGTCGGTCTTCTACCCATTGTGTATTCTTGGCTCTTTTGTCATAGATTAATTGACCATACAAGTGTGGGTTTATTTCTGGGCTATCCTGTTCCATTAATCCATGTGTATGCTTTTGTGCAAGTAGCATACTGTTTTGATAACTATAGCTTTGTAGTGTATCCTGAAATCTGAGATTGTGATATGTCCAGCTTTGTTCTTTCTCAAGAATGTTTTGGCTATTAGGGGTTCTTTGTGTTTCCATAGAAACTTAAGGATTGTTTGTTCTAGTTCTGTGAAAAATACTATTTTATTTTAAGTAGTATTTTGATAGGGATTGCAGTGAATCTGTATATTGCCTTGGGTAGTATGAACATTTTAACAATATTAATTCTTCTAATCCACGAACATGGAATAGCTTTCCATTTGTGTTGTTTTCAATGTCTCCCACCACTGTTTTTTAAAAATCTCAGAGTTCAGACCTTTCACCTCCTTGGTTAAGTTTATTCCTGGGTATTTTATTCTTAATTTATTCTTGGTGCAATTGAAAATGGAATGGTTTTCCTAATCCTCTTTCTGCTACTTCATTGTTAGTGTATAAATGCAACAGATTTTTCTATGTTAGTTTTATATTCTGCAAATTTACTGAATTCCTTGATACTTTAAGTAGTTTTTCAGGAGAGTTTTTATGGTTTTCTATGTATGGTATCCTGTCATCTGCAAGTAGTGAAAGTTTTACTTCTTCCTTGCCAATTTATTTCTTTTTCTTGTATTAGTGTTGTGGTTGTGGTTAGGTCTTCACATAGTGTGCTGAACAAAAGTGGTGAGAGTGGACATTCTTATCTTGTTTCTGGTCTTAAAGGAAAAGCTCTTAGTTTTGGACCAGTGAGAATGATGTGGATTTTTCATAAAAGGCCTTGATTATGTTGAGGTATTCTCCCTTTGGACACACTTTATTGAGAGTTTTTATCATGAATGGCTGTTGGCTTCTGTCAAATTCTTTTTCTGCATCTATTCAGATAGTCATGTGATATCATTTATTTTGTTAATGTGATGTATCCCATTGATTGATTTGCAGATATTGTCCCATCCTTTTTTCTGGAATAAATATATAGCAGGGTATATTAGCTTGGTGGCTGCTGAAGTTTGAACACATCATAAAATACATTTTTTTATTTATAGTTTTATTCTAATTATAGCCTATTTCCTTTTAAGCAGTCTCTTTACCATTTCTGGTAAGGGTGTTTTAGTGGTGATGAACGCTTTTTTCTTTGGGAAACTTAACCTCTCCTTCTATTCTGAAAGCTTACTTTTCCAGGTAGAGTATTTTTGGTGGTAGGGATTTTTCTTTCAGCATTTTGAATATATCCTGACACTCCATTACGGTCTGTAAAGTTTCTGCTGAAAGAATAGCTGATAGAGTTATGGGGTTTCCCTTATATGTAACTTTTTGTTTCTCTCTTGCTGCTTTTAAAATTCTCTTCATCTTTAAACTTTGACATTTTAATTATTATGGGTCTTTGGTGTGGACCTCTTGGGTTCATCTTGTTTAGAACTTTCTGTGCTTCCTAAAGTTTCCTTTTCCAGTTTAGGAAAGCTTTCAGCTCTTATTTATTCAAATAAGTTTTCTACCCCTTCTCCTTTCCTTTGGGGACCCTCATAATGCAAATATTTGCTTCATGTTGTCCACTCTTCTCTCAAGTTTGATAAGTATTTTATGATCATGAAGCTCTTTGTCAGGCATATTGCTTATCTCCATTTTATTTAGTTCTGTTTCTGAGATTTTTGTCTTATTCTGTCATATGGAGTATATCCCTCTGTCTATTCACTTGGCTTTTGCATGTGTGTGTGTGTTTTTTTTTTTAATGAATTAGGCAGAACTCTATTTCTCCTCAACTTGAATGGTCTTATGTATGGCCATTTCTAGTGGAGACTGTTTGTGCCTGGTGAAGATGCTGACTGCCTGGATATGTGTGTGGTATTAACAGTAGGTATGAGCAGAGGTGCCCCAAGATGCTCAGCACTCCTCAGCACCTACCTAGTGGAATGACTGAGGCCAAGGCAAACATGGGCTTGGGTAGTCCAGAGCACTCTGCACTGGGGATGCCCTAGCAAGCCATCTAAAGCTGACATCGTGTGAGGCTGGAGTGTTCTGAGATATTTTGTATCTATGTCAACTTCACACGATGGCTGCTGCTGTAGTGAGTGCTCACCAGGGGTGTCCATTGTACTGTACTAAGGGTGCTAGGTTCACAAAGGTAGTAGGCTGGCTAGGGCCCTGGGCCTGTTTCTGTTTATGCTACAGTGAAGGAGGAACTCTGGCACTCCCTAGCTTATCCAACCTGGAATGAATTTCAGTAGCTCCTCTGCCCTGTGGCAGGGTTCTAAGGCTAGTTCCTTTATAGTATAGTTGCTTTTTGAAACAACAGCATGTCCCCCACTGCCTTCAGGGGTGATGTGGCCTAGAGGCTTGGTGTTCACTGAGATGATAGGCCAAACAAAGCCCCTAGAATAATACTGCCCTTATCTGCTCTATCAAGGTGGAGGGTAGCATAAACCATAAGCTCACCAGCCATTGACCTGAGGAGTGTTCAAGGAGCTCTCCTATCATTTGTGTACTAGGACTGGATATTTTACATATTAGCCTCTTAAGCCATGACTTTTTTTCTATGCTCCAGAGTAGATGAATCTGGTTATGGTTCCTCAGTAGTATCCCTTCCCACTGCAGTTTGCAGCACTGGGGATGGGTGGTTCCTTTTGTTGCCAGGTCTCCTCTCTTTTGTTATTCTCTGTGTAGTAGTATTCTGTTGTGCAGAAGTAGGTCAGTCAGCCCTCAGTTTTTCTTCAGGAGAAATTGTATAAATATGTATACATTTGGTATGTCTGTGGAGGAGGTAAGTTCATGGTCTTCCTGTATCACCATATACCCTGCTGATTTTCAAAGCCAGATGTTATTGAGGTTTATTTTCCTGGTATAGATTCCCAGTTCAGGGGTTCCCAATGTGGAGCTTGAATCCTTCATTCCTCAGGAGGATTTCTACACCTATGATATCCCATATGCCTGTGGCTTGCCAGTAGACCCTTTACAAATAGCTTTTTCACTGGGTCTCAGAGTGAGCAATATTGCACGTGAATCTCAGTTTCCTTTAGCATTTTTGAGCCCCCAGCATCAGTCTCCTTTGTTTTTTTAAGCCAGATACAGTCTCAGGGATAGAGGGGGGGGGTGCTATGTAGGGTGTCCTCTGGCAGAAGCCCCTATCTAATGAGATCCCTCCCTATTATGTCATTACATCAGGGATGGTATTTTTGTGAGACCATGTCCCAGCCTCTTCTACCCATCTTGATGCAGTCCTTTTCCTCTGAAAAAAATCTCTACAACAAAAGATAAATAATCCATTTGTAGTAGATTTGATGTGTCTATGGAAGGGATGAGTTCAGGATTTTTCTATAAACCCAGCTTTGCCTAAGCTCAATTTTGATTAGGATAGTTACTAAGAGGAATGCCTGGGTGGCTCAGCAGTTGAGTGTCTGCCTTTGGCTCAGGGTGTGATTCCAGGACCCAGGATCAAGTCCTGCATAGGGCTCCCTGCAAGGAGCCTACTTCTCCCTCTGCCTGTGTTTCTGCCTCTCTCATGAATAAATAAATAAAATATATTTTTAAAAAGGATAATTATTAAGATTAGCCTTTCAAATCATCTGCTCAAAAGGGTTTACTTTTCCTGGAAAAAAAAGTAGATCACTTTTATTTTTTCTGTTTTTTTTTTTAAAGATTTTATTTATTCATTCATGAGAGACACAAAGAGAGAGACATAGGCAGAGGGAGAAGGAGGCTCCCCATAGGGAGCCTGATGTGGGACTTGATCCCAGAACCCTGGGATCATGACCTGATCCAAAGACAGATGCTGAGCCACCCAGATGCCCCCTAAAGTCGATCACTTTTAGACTAGTTATTTTACATATGATGTCTAGTACATAATACAAAAATTAAAAGACTTGTGAAGAGGCAAGAAAATGTGTCCTGTGATTTAGGAAAGTATCAATAAAGCAGATACACATATATCCAGGTATGATTGCCATAAAAGTTAAAGAAATGGGAAAAAAGAATGACAAAAAAGTAAATATTCTATAATTAAAGTATTTAAGATTTTATATGAATTTTAACAGCAGCTTGAAGAGACAAAATGCTTATGGAACTCAAGGGTATGTCAATAAAAGAAACTGAAGCACAGAGAGAAAACAACAAAGCATATGGGACCTAATATTGGGATATAGACAAGTGGTTTAATATGTTTATAATCAGAGTATCAGAAAAAGAATGAGATACAGCATGGCACAGAAGCAATATTAGTAAAGGTAATTGCTAAGAGATTTTGTTTTTTTTTTTTTTTTTTTAGAGATTTCTAAAATAGACAAAAGACATCAAGCCACATATTCAAGAATCACAGTGAATAGAACACCAAATACAAAGAAAAATGGTAAGCACAGTAGGGGCAAGTGGATTTGTGCAGTTCACATTTCATTAGCCAGAACAGGTCAAATGACTGCACATAAATGTAAGTACTTAAGAAGAAAGAAAAGGATAATAAAGTATTTATGACAACAGTGAACCTCAACCTGTCTCCACAGGCATATTACTGTACAGTTTTAATATCACTGAATCTGTCCCTTTAGGAATCCTTTCTACAGTCACCTAAATTTAATTTGTGTCACCTAAATATGATGTTGGTGAATTTCAAAAATGTGAATCACTATAGCCTTTACTAAGGTATTCAGTCACTGCAAGAATCCTTGGACTTACCTTCTACCCTTTTTGAATTTTCTATGGTGCTGCCATTTGGAAATAGTAAAGTAAAAGACTTTGCCAGTGTTGATTATTACTATATGTTATTTCAATTATTTAACATAAACATATATAATACATATTTATTGGACACCTACTGATTGTCATACTCTGCTTTAGGTTCCAGAGACAAAGTTATTAATACAAGGAAAGATTTTTGCCCTTATGAGTTTTATGTTACTTGGGAAGGGGACAATTTGAAAAATAATTTATACACACACACACACACACACACACACACACACACACACACACACATTATTGGGTAATAAGCCTGGAAAGGAAAATGGAGGGTTGTGGTTTAAAGATGGTAGCCATGGAAGCATCACTGAGAAGCTGACATCTGAAGACTGGGAGTAAACAAGGAAGCTTTTGTTTTCAAGATTTTATTTATTTATTCATGAGAGACACACATACACACAGAGGCAGAGGCACAGGCAGAGGGAGAGGCAGGCTCCCCACAGGGAGCGTGATGTGGGACTCCATCCGGTGACCCGATGATCTCACCCTGGGCTGAAGGCACATGCTCAACTGCTGAGCCACCCAGTCATCCATCAAGGAAGGTTTTTGAAAAAACAAAAACAAAAACAAAAACACAGCAGTTGCGGAGGCCGAAGTGGTAGGTAGAAAATCCCTGCAGTAGGTACGTGTGTACTTGATGTGCTCAAGGAAGAATAAATCAGCAAATGTGACAGAAAGGTAGGGAACAGCATGTGCTGGGGAGTAGGGAGTATTGGAGGTGAGATCAGAGAGGCAATGCAAGCCACGCACTGATGGTAGGGACGGATGCTGAGGCCGGTGTGATATTGCAATTATGGGGCCGGTGTGATATTGCAAGTACTGGGATTTTTTCTCTGGGTTAGATTCAAACCCATTAGAATGTTTTAGACAGGTGACATAATCTGAATTAAATTTTAATAAGATCACTCTGAGTTAGGCGGAAACTAGACTGAAATGGGACCAGAACAGAAGTGGATTTAACAGTTAGGAAACAATTGGAATAATGAATGAGGGTGGTGGTTTGGACAAAGGAGGAATAGTGGAGGTAGTGAGACCATGTTTATTTCCTTCAATATTTGAAGACTGTGCTGATGAATATGATTATTGAGATAGGTGTGGGTGTGAGAGAAAGAAGGAATTCTGTAACTCTAGGGTTTTTGGCTAAATAATTAAAATGATGGAAACCCCATGATGATTAAGAAAGAGATTGGAAACTCAGTCTTGGGCTTGTTAACTAAGATGCCTGAGAGGCAGTTGTATACAGCAGTTGAAATGTGTGTGTGTGTGTGTGTGTGTGTGTGTGTGTGTGTGTGTGTGTGTGTAGGGAGAGACTTAAGAAATGCTAAAAGGAATTATTCAAGTTGAAATAGTACTAATTAGTAGCATGAAAACATATAACACGCTGGGAACTATAATCAAATTCAAATACACTGTAATATGATGGTGTATTAACCATTCAACTAATATAACTTAACTATTAATATAAAGGCTAAAGAACAAAACCATTAAAATATACCTATAGCTATAATAATTTGTTAATGGACATACAATATCAAAAGTAAATTGTGACATGAAGAACAAAATCAGGAAGAGTAAAAGAATTTTTTAAGAGACAGACACTAAGTTATCAATGTTAGACTATCATAAGATATTTTCTATAAGCCTCATGGTAACCATAAAGCAAAACCCTACAGTTGATACACAAAAGATAAAAAGGAAGTTAAACTATACATAAAATCATTAATTCACAAAGGAAGACAGTAAGAGAGGAAGATGGGAACAAGAGAATTACAAGAAAAAGGCCAGAAGAAAATAAGATAACATTAATAAGTCCTAATCATCAGTAATTACTTTAAAAGTAAATAGGTTAAATTCTACAATCAAAAAGCATAGAGTGGCTGAATGGATAAAAAAACAAGACCCTACTATATGATACTTACAAAGAGACCCACATAGGCTCAAGTGGAGAGACAGAAAAACATATTACATGTAAATGGCAAACAAAAGAGAGCAGGGATGGATATATTTATATCAGACCCAGTAGACCATAGGTCAAAAAATATAACAAAAAACAAGGAAGGTCAGTATAAAATGGTAAAAGGATTAATTTATAAGAGGATATAATAATAATAAGGATATATGCACCCAACATCAGAGCAACTAAATGTATTAAGGAAATACACATAGATCTGAAGGGAGAAACTGATGATGATACAATAATAGGGAACTTTTAATACCCCGCTTTCAACAATAGATAGATCATCCAGACAGAAAATCAATAAGGAAACATTGGCCTTGAAATATACTTTAGACTGAATGGACCTAAGCTATGTAGAGACATTCCATTGAACAGCAGAATACACATTTTTTCTCAAGTGCACATGGAACATCCTCCAGAATAGAGCATATGCTAGGTAATAAACTAAGTCTTAGCAAATTTAAAGAGATTGAAATCCTACCAAGTATTTTTTCTGGCCACTGTTATATGAAAGTAGAAATCAGTAACAGGAAGAAAATGGAAAATTCACAATAAACAGCATATTCCTAAAAACCATATAGAAAAAGCTCCTTGGTAGTAGTCTCAGCAGCATTTTTTGTTTTGTTTTGTTTTTGTATAGGACACCAAAGCACGAGCAAAGAAACTAAAATTAAACAAGTAGGACTACATCAAATTAAAACATTCTGTGCAACAAAAGAATCAGTAAAATAAAAAAATCTACAGAATGGGAGAAAATGTTTGCAAATCATATATATTAAGGAGTTGATACCCCAAATATAGAAAGAACTCCTAAACATCAATAGCAGCAAACCCAAGGAGACACACAAATGAGAAGGTACATGAGAAGATGCTCAACATTACTAGTCATGATGATTTGACCAGCAAATTAAAACCCAGTGAAATACCATTTCTTATCGGTTAGAATGGGTAGTATCAAAAAGACAAGAAATAAAAAGCATTGGGTAAAGATGTGGAGAAAAGGGAACTTTTATGCAAATGTCCATTGACAGGAATGGATAAAGAAAATGTAATTATATATAGATAATTATATATTATTAATTATACACACGCATACAGATAGATGTGTGTGATACACACACACACACACACACACACACACACACATACACAAACCCTGGAAAGCCATTTGGCCATAAAGAAGGAAATCTTGATATTTGCAACAACATAGATAGGCTTTGAGGGCATTTTAATGAAATAAGTCAGAGAAAGACTTTTTTTTTGTTGTTAAAAATGTGTGAATATATAATAAAGTACTATCCACCCTAGTTACCATGTTTTACATTAGATAGTTGCAACTTTTACCAATCTCTCCCTTTTTCTCCTACCTCCTCACCCCTGGCAATTACTTTTCTACTCTCTGTTTCTCTAAGTTTGACATTTTTTTGTTTTAGATTTCACATATGAGTGAGACTATAAAGTATTTTACTCAAAGAAATAGAATGGTGCTTGCCAGGACCTGGAGGAAATAGGAAGATGTTAATCAAAGGGTACAAACTTCAGTTACAAGTTCAGGGTATCTAATATGGCAGGGTGACTATAGTTAGCAATGCTGCACTATACACTCAGTTGCTAGGAGAACAGATATTCAATGGACTCACCACACACACAAGATGATAATTATGTGAGGTGTTAACCTTGATGGAATCATTTTACAATATATATATACATATTGTATATACATATATGAAACCATCACCTTGTGTACTTTAAACCTATACGATTTTAAAAAAATTTTCTTTATTTCTTCATGAGAGACACAGATGGAGGCAGAGACATAGGCAGAGGGAGAAGCATGCTCCCTGTGGGGAGCCCAGTGGGGGTCCTTGAACCTAGGACCCTGGGATCACTACCTGAGCTGAAGGCAGATGCTCAACCACTGAGCCACCCAGGTGACCCAAACTTATGTAATGTTTTACTTCAATTATATCTCATTAAAGTAGGGAGTGGGGGGTGGAGAACCAAATTTGGAGACAAGGGATTAACAAGGGAAGAAAGAAAGTACTTCAAATAGAGGGGAGTGGTCAACTCTGGCATGTGTTGCTGATAATGCAGGTAAAATAAGGACTGAAAATTAATCAGTAGCTTTAACCACCTGGAAGCCACTGGCCAGCACAAGGAGAGCCACTATGGATGTGCTGCTTACACATTGTTAAAAGGTGCTCATCTCACTGGTTGAGTGGTTATGAAATACTCCCCATATTGTGCTCCATCCACATGGAAGACACAGGTATTTATAATTCATCCATCCAGAGGGGCACCAGTTTCTAATTTGTACAGACATTGTATTTGCTAGTTGACACCCTATTGACAAAATCAGTGTCTGGACCACTGTCTTTTTGGAAGGGATTCAAAAGAGAAGGAAAGGGGAGGAACTGGAGACACTGAATACCTGTAGAGTAGCCAATAGATGGGGAGAAAAAGGAGTTGGTACCTGGAGGGAGATAGGGAATCAAAAATTATATTTTTATTATTTTGAAAATGGGAATGATTCAGTACAGAGGGTTCTGTGTGCTTGCTTTATGCTGGATTGTATATGTTATCTCATTTAGTCAGCTGGATTAAAAAAAGCAAAAGGTTAAAAAACTTACCTTGGGCTATACACTTGTTTTTTGTTCACTGCTATTTTCTTCATAAGTACAAAATGCCCAGCAAGAAAGAGGCAGTCAGTTACCACTTGTTGAATATTAATAAGAATTTGAACTCACAGCATCTGATTTCCTTTTCTTTTAAGTTTATTTTTTTAATTGGGGTTTAATTTGCCAACATATAGCATAACAACCAGGGCTCATCCAACCAAGTGCCCCCCCCAGTGCCCGCCACCCAGTCACCCCCACCCTCCGCCCACCTCCCCTTCCACTACCCCTTGTTCATTTCCCAGAGTTAGGAGTCTCATGTTTTGTCACCCTCACTGATATTTTCACTCCTTTCCCTTTATTCCCTTTCACTAATTTTTATATTCCCCAAATGAATGAGACCATATAATGTTTGTCCTTTTCCAATTGACTTATTTCACTCAGCATAATACCCTCCAGTTCCAACCACGTTGAAGCAAATGGTGGGTATTTGTCATTTCTAATGGCTGAGGAATATTCCATTGTATACATAGACCACATCTTCTTTATCCATTCATCTTTTGATGGACACCGAGGCTCCTTCCACAGTTTGGCTATTGTGGACATTGCTGCTAGAAACATCGGGGTGCAGGTGTCCCGGAGTTTCATTGCATCTGAATCTTTGGGGTAAATCCCCAGCAGTGCAATTGCTGGGTCGTAGGGCAGGTCTATTTTTAACTCTTTGAGGAACCTCCACACAGTTTTCCAGAGTGGCTGCACCAGTTCACATTCCCACCAACAGTGCAGGAGGGTTCCCCTTTCTCCGCATCCTCTCCAACATTTGTGGTTTCCTGCCTTGTTAATTTTCCCCATTCTCACTGGTGTGAGGTGGTATCTCATTGTGGTTTTGATTTGTATTTCCCTGATGGCCAGTGATGCGGCATTTTCTCATGTGCTTGTTGGCCACGTCTATGTCTTCCTCTGTGAGATTTCTCTTCGTGTCTTTTGCCCATTTCATGATTGGATTGTTTGTTTCTTTGCTGTTGAGTTTAATAAGTTCTTTATAAATCTTGTATACTAGCCCTTTATCTGATATACCATTTGCAAATATCTTTTCCCATTCTGTAGGTTGTCTTTGAGTTTTGTTGACTTTTTCTTTTGCTGTGCCGAAGCTTCTTATCTTTTTTATTTTTTCATTTATTATTTTTATCATTATTTTTTAATAATAAATTTATTTTTATTGGTGTTCAATTTGCCAACATATAGAATAACACCCAGTGCTCATCCGTCAAGTGCCCCCCTAGAAGCTTCTTATCTTGATGAAGTCCCAATAATTCATTTTTGCTTTTGTTTCTCTTACCTTCGTGGATGTATTTTGCAAGAAGTTGCTGTGGCCAAGTTCAAAAAGGGTGTTGCCTGTGTTCTCCTCTAGGATTTTGGTGGATTCTTATCTCACATTTAGATTTTTCATCCATTTTGAGTTTATCTTGTGTATGGTGAAAGAGAGTGGTCTAGTTTCATTCTTCTGCACGTGGCTGTCCAATATTCCCAGCACCATTTATTGAAGAGACTTTTTTCCAGTGGATAGTCTTTCCTGCTTTGTTGAATATTAGTTGACCATAAAGTTGAGGGTCCACTTCTGGATTCTCTATTCTCTTCCATTGATCTGTGTGTCTGTTTTTGTGCCAGTACCACACTGTCTTGATGACCACAGCTTTGTAGTATAACCTGAAATCTGGCATTGTGATGCCCCCAGCTATGGTTTTCTTTTTTAATATTCCCCTATTAAATATTCTATTTATATATTCTAAATATTAAATATATGTATTCTAAATATTATATATTCTAAATATGCTATTCGGGGTCTTTTCTGATTCCACACAAATCTTAAGATGAGTTGTTCCAACTCTCTGAAGAAAGTCCATGGTATTTTGATAGGGATTGCATTGAATGTGTAAATTGCCCTGGGTAACATTCACATTTTCACAATATTAATTCTTCCAATCCATGAGCATGGAATATTTTTCCATCTCTTTGTGTCTTCCTCAATTTCTTTCAGAAGTGTTCTGTAGTTTTTAGGGTATCGATCCTTTACCTCTTTGGTTAGGTTTATTCCTAGGTATCTTATGCTTTTGGGTGTAACTGTAAATGGGATTGACTCCTTAATTTCTCTTTCTTCAGTCTCACTGTTAGTGTATAGAAATGCCACTGATTTCTGGGCATTGATTTTCTGCCACACTGCTGAATTGCTGTATGAGTTCTAGCAATCTTGGGGTGGAGTCTTTTGGGTTTTCTAGGTACAGTATCATGTCATCAGCAAAGAGGGAGAGTTTGACTTCTTCTTTGCCAAGTTGAATGCCTTTTATTTCTTTTTGTTGCCTGATTGCTGAGGCTAGGACTTCTAGTACTATGTTGAATAGCAGTGGTGAGAGTGGACATCCCTGTCTTGTTCCTGAAGCATCTGATTTCTTATCCTGAACCTTCAACGGTTAAAATCTGTTACTTTTTCATTCTTCTTTTTTCTTTAAAGATTTTATTTATTTATTCATGAGAGAGAGAGAGGCAGAGACACAGGCAGAGGGAGAAGCAGGCTCCATGCCAGGGGCCTGATGTGGGACTCAATCCCCAGACTCCAGGATCATGCCCTGGGCCAAAGGCAGGCGCTAAACTAGGGAGCCACCCAGGGATCCCTCTGCTACTTTTTCATGCAGGTCTATGTACATGGCAGGATTTATTTGAACTGCTTTTGTAGAAAGACAGAGGAAAGGACACATTCATTCATAAGACCAATAATCTCCCTGCAGACCAGGAGTGTGCTTTCCCCATATCTGTATTAGACTTAGCACAATATTTAGCACAACTTAGATATTCAGTATAATCAAGGATTTGTACATTCAAAAGCCTTTTGATTATGGGAGTTGGATTAACATATATTATCTGCCAAATAATTCATTCAATAAATTTAAATTTAAAATCTGTGTTAAATGCTGATGTTTTACTGATTGTAAAATAATATATGCTCATGATAGAAAGTGTAGAAAATGCAGAAAAGTAGAAAGAAGGAAACCAATTCACCTCTAGTCCCAGTATCAATGGGCAATTGCTTTTGATCAATTTGGTACATGTTCTCCTGCCCTGTAATTATAAGTTGATGGTGCTGGAAGTCCTTGCAACAATAGTAATAATAACTAAATTGCTTATGCACATACGAGGTGCATTATCTCATTTAAACTTCACAACAAGCCTGTGAAAAAGGCATTAGCTCTGTAGCTTTTTATAAATGAGGCTCAGAGAGATTGAGCCATTTTCCCAAGGCAGTAAAGTACAGCCATATTAATGCCCTTTAATTCACCCCTCTGATTTCAAGTGCTATTAAATCTAATTTTCTTTCAGGTTGATAAGGGTCGGTGCTGCTTTTAAGTGTATGTCATGCACTTTTTCACAATTAAACATTTTTCTTGAAATCCTTCATTGATTGAGTCCCCTTGAAGACTCTCGGACTTCCTTTGCCTCCGCTCTCTGCAGCCTGCTTTGTAAACATAAAGTTGGTTCATGGCCCTACTGTTATTTTTAATAGTCGTCAAGCTCACAAAAATTTTGAATGCTTTTTTCTCTTACTTTTGCAGAACCTGATACAAATTCTTGACACAGTGGGGTTGATGAACAAAAATACTTGCCCAATTGGTAAGTTCTTACAGATCTTAGCCTACTGTATATCCTCTATCTTGGATTACTTTATTATTTCTGGTAGTGGGGGTCAGCATAGAGTGAGGTGAGAAAATAGTTGAGGATCTTCCTTTCTGTTTAATATCCTCTTTTAAGATTTTATGGGGAAGAAAAAAAAGAACTCTGAAGGCAGACGGCAGAGGTAGAAGACTGATGTAAGGCTTGGTTTGGATATTTACTGCCTTGTGTGGATAATGACAGTGGTCAGTTCTTAACAGGAACAGTGGTTCCCACATGGGAGCATTGTGAAGCTTATTTGCTATAAGTGATCCCTGCTGTGTTCAAAAGGGAAATAAATATCCCAGTTTTATTTTATTTTTGCTACGGAAGAGAGAATAATTTCTTGAGATACCCAGCTTTTTTAGCGGACTGCCAGAGTTACTATTACTATCATTTGTTACAGTGACTTTAAAAAACAAAACAAAAAATTCTTATATTCACTGTGTCTGTTCAGAACCTATTTTAACATTCAGCCATGCTTCTTTGCTGATCTTTTGTACTGCTCCTGTGTTGGCATTAGCTTTGCTATTTATGAGTCTGCATTCTTATTATGACTCTCACATGTTCTTTATTTCAGTACGAAAATACATTTGACCTGTCCTAAAAAACTTATTTAAAACCAGTCCTTCTGTAGTTGTTTCTGCCTATGTCTTCCAAATTTTGATGGCCAAATCCAGAAGTGTGAAGGGGAATTTCCACCTCATTTCTATTCCATTGAAATGGAATGTTCTTTATTCATTCTCAGGTCTCCAGGAGGGCAATAATCAATTTCAGGGAAATATTTATCACTGGTTCATGAAGGTGACCACTGTTTATTTGTATTTCATGAGAGAATACTTACTGGAGCACATTTCTGCCACATTTTGTATATACTTTCAGATAGGCCAGCTCTAATCATGCTCATTGTGGGAGATTCCACATAATCTTCTTCTTACTGAGGATAAAGGCTAGAGTTCAAAGTTGGACTCTAGCTACTAGCTTAGGCTTCTTTTGTAAAGAGAACAGAAGAAAACAGACGCTCATGTTTTGTGCCTTCTTGGATTTCACATAGAGCCTTTTTTCCACCCCATAGCCTCCTACATTGCAGCCTCTGCCTTGGCCCACTTCCTACCCACTGCATCTCTTTATTCTCAAGACAAATTATGAGATGATATGTTAAGTTCTACCCTCTCCTGTCATTCTTGTCACCCCTAAAAAGCAATATATATTCTTATTTCACATGCTTTTATCACAAGCCTAGATATGTGTCATGCCAGTAGTTCTCAGCCAGGTTTATTTTTTTTCCCATAAGGGGAACTTGGCAATAGCTGGAAGCATTTTTGATTGCCATGACTGAGGTGGAGGAAAGTACTACACAGTGGCAGAAGCCAGGGATGCTACTCAGTATCCAACAATACACAGAGGACTCCCCCACAGAATTATCTGGTCTATCATGCCCAGATTGAGATATCCTGCACAGGATAGAAGTTGGATAAAGCATAAGACATTGAAGGTAAAAACATCTTCTAGATGCTATAGCATAAAACAACACTGGGTAGGGTACAGATGGCATAAAATGAATTATATTAGGGCTAGAGGAGGTAGACAGGTCAGAGATTTTATGTTAACAAGATAATAGTTTCAAACTTGAAAAATCAGAATTTTTCTTGATGTGTAGGAATGTGGTGAAGAATGTCTTATAGGGAGTGGTCAAGTAATGAATGAAGCAAACTCTGGAGCAAACTAGCATATCAACTTTAAAGAATCATATCAGGTAAAAACAGCACGAGCAGCTATCAAAAATCCTGTATGGAGGGCTTCATACACAATTCTAGTCATTGGTATTTTTTTTTTCTAGAAAGAATACTAAGTGGCAATATGGGGAGAAGTGTCTGAATTAATATTTGGACACTAGAGCCAGGAAAGCAATTAGGAAACTGTTTTTAACAAACTGGTAATAAATGATGGGGCTCAAGGGAAACTGTCTTGGACTGTGAGCTAATGGAAGTCCATGGTGACCATTCAAGGATATGGCAATTTTCTTTATTTCTTTTCCTCCCCTCCACAGATTATGTGGGTGACATGTGAACTCATTACAGGTAAAATTAACTAGATCATTTTCTTTTGGGCCAAAGAAACAATTACTAGAAGGACATTGTTCTTTGCCCATCATATTCTAGATGGCCTTCCTAGTTTGTGGCAAATGGGTTAAGTGACTAATAGTGTCATTCAACAAGGAAGTGAACTTAGGTAAGGAGCAGATTTGAGGAATGATAACATGTTCACTAAGATTCCTGTGGGACCTTTAGGAAGAGAGACTCTTTAACATTCAGAAACAGACTGTGTCAATGATAGTTTCTGAATCTGCTAACAGTTTAGAGGTAATAAATATAAGATCAAGCAAGAAGAATATATAAAAGTATACAATAAATGGATTTAGTACAGAATAGTGAAAAACTCTAAGATCCAGAAGAATCAGAATTGCTATGGAGAAGGCTAGCAAACAACAGGAAAAAAAATGTGTCAAGGAATTTAACAGAAAGGTGTCTTTTAGCCACTGTTTACTCCAGGGAAGTGGATTTGGGGTGGATTGTTATACTTTTTTATACACATCTATTTAAATTTTACAGAGTGTTTTAAAAAATATACTCTTTTACTAGAGTATAATTTACATACAATAAAATATATTAACTGAAAAGATTAATGCTCTTTAATGAATATTTCACCTATGTAATCTCACTTTAATCAAAATATAAAATATTCTACCATCCTAGAAAATTCTTTTGTGAGCCATTGCAATCAAGACTGCAACCTCTGACTGAGTTTACAGCTTGCTGACCTACCTATAGTTTTGTGTGTGTGAGCCACTGTGTGAGCTAGTTCTTTAAAAACATTAAAAAACCTCATATATATATATATATATATATATATATATATATATATATATATATATATATGTTTGTCTTTTCAGCCTGTTATTATTTACATACACATTTAGGATTGTTAGGATATATATATATATATATATATATATATATATATATATATATATCCAGCCACTGTGTGAGCTAGTTCTTTAAAAACATTAAAAAACCTCATATATATATATATATATATATATATATATGTTTGTCTTTTCAGCCTGTTATTATTTACATACACATTTAGGATTGTTAGGATATATATATATATATACACACACACACACACACACACACACACACACACACACATATATAAGTTTGTCTTTTCAGTTAGTATTGTTAGTATTTACATAGACATTTAGGATTGTTATGCTTGATTAATTGACACTTTCATCATTAAGAAATGTCCTTCCTTTAAAAATATTTTTTGCCCTGAATTTTAGTATGACTACTATGAACTTCTCAGTTTGTATGCCACATCTTTTATTTTTTTATTTTTGTCTTTTTATATTTCATAGGCATTTTTTTTACTATATAAAGTTGTATCTTTTTTTAAGTCAAATCTGACAATTTCTGCAGGGCAGTCTAAGATGACAACGTGAAAATATTCCCAAACTCATCTCCTCCCATGGACGGCAATGAATCAGAGCAATTAAAAAAAAGCCACCCTACACATGGTGACCTACAGTAGGGATATCATCAAGGAGCCTAGGCTCAGACTCACCCACCACAAAGCATAGTAAAAACAATAGCAACAATGGTTTAAATGGCAACTATACTGGGAAAGCTTTGGGAAGATGGTGGAATAGGAGAATCCTGAACTCAAGTCCTCCAACAGCCACATCAAGAAAATAGCTACATCTGTGAGACTAACTCTGAAATGATCTAAAGACAGGCCGAATGGACCTTTGATAGGCAACTGTAGAGAGCAGGCCATGTCAGAAAAGGTAAGAAGGGCAAAGACATAACTGGGAATCCAATCCCTGGATGCATCTAGCTGCAAATAGGGACATTATAAGTTCCAAAGAGTGATAAAACCAGACCACACACTAGGCAAGGGGGACCTGCACTGGGAGGACCAGTTCCTATCACACTGGGCTTTGAAAACCAACAGTGTTAAACTCCAGGAGAGCTAGAGGGTGATATGAAACTGAGTTCCTATACTTAAAGATCCAGCATACTAAATAATTAAGCTTGAGATGCAGCACAGGAAGGGGAGTCGAAAATCTCCTGGGGTATACATGAAAGAGATTTATTGAACTCTTAGAATGAATGCAGGAATGGCAAGGACCTGAAGGAGATTCCTCTAGGAACAAAGGTGCAGAGTGGAGCCATTACCCCCTCCCCTCCTCCCTCACCAGGCCTTGATAGCCAGATACTTGTGGGAACCAGTGCCAACACTCTCCACCTACCTTGCTAGCACCACAGGCCCCACCCTGACAACATTCCCTTGTGGATATGGCTACCTAAACTGCCTGCCTCCACAGGTGTACCTCCAAAAGTGGCTCCTGGACCACCACACCTGGCAGGCATCCCAGGCTTGGACCAGTGTCACTCCAAAGGAACTCCTGCCCTGGGTAAAGGGGTAGATAAGTTCACACATCAGTGCACTTGCAGCCTACTTTCTTAGCTGGCTATGCAGGGAGCAAGCCCTGCCTTTCAGGATGCTTGCAGCTGTGGCAGAAAGGCTAACTATAGACAGCCAGACTGGCCAAACTGGGCCAGTACACCAAAGAGCCTGTGGCTGCCACTGGCCTCTCAATAGTGTGGGAAGCAAACCCTGCCCAGTGTACCCAAGAATAGAAATGGGTTATTGCAGCCAGCTGGGCTTGATGCAATAGGGGCTTTGCCATAACAGGAAGGTGCACACAGCCCACAACAGAAGAGACACTTCTGATATGTCTGGTTCTAGTGACCAGGGGGATTTCACTATAGGACCACCACAAGATCTTTTCTTTACAAAGTCACTACTTTGAAGACAGGATATATACCAAACCTACATAATACATAGAAATAGAGAGTTAGACAAAGTTAGAAGACAGAGGAATATGTCCCAAATGAAAGAACAAGACAAAATTACACTCAAGGAACTAAAAGACTGAAGTAAGCCAGCAGTATACCTGCTAAAGAATTCAAAGTAATGGTCATAAAGATACTCACCAGACTTGAGAGAGTAGAAATGGATTATCTCAGTATGAACTTTAACAAAGAGATACAAAATATAAAAAGGAACCAGTCAGAGCTGAAGAATTCAATAACTAAAATCAAAAAATAAAAAAAAATAAAATAAAAAATCCACTAGAGAGAATCAATAGCAGATTACAAGTGCAGGAGAATAGATCAGCAATCTGGAAGACAGGGTAATGGAAACCAAATTGGACAGCAATAATAATAAATAATAATAGCTTAAGTGACCCTCTGACACCATCAAGCATAATATTTGCATTATAGGGATCCCAGAAAAAGAGAGCAGGGCAGAAAACTTTAAGCTTGGGAAGGAAACAGATATATAGGTCCAGGATGCAGAGAGTTCCTAACAAAATGAATACAAGCAGAGCCATACCAAGACACACAATAATTAAAATGGCAAAGAGTAATGATAATTTTTAAAGTAGCAGGAAAAAAACCACAGTGACATAAAAGGAAATCCTGTAATGCCATCAGGTAATTTTTCAGCAGAAACTTCACAGGCCAGAAGGGAGTAGCATGACATATTCATACCTCTGAAAGGAAAAAACCTACAACCAAGAATACTCTACTAAGCATCCTATTCAGAATAGAGGGTATAAAAAGGGTTTCCCATACAAGCAAAAACTAAAGCTCATCACCACTAAACCAGTCTTACAAGAAATGTTATTTTTTTTTTTTACAAGAAATGTTAAAGGGACTTCTTTAAATGGAAAAAGAAAACCATCAACTAAAAATAGGATATTATGAAACAAAATTTTGATGGTAAAGAGAAACATACTACATGTAGTATATCCACCAATTATAAAGCCAATATGGAGGTTAAACACAAAAATAGTAAAATCAATTACATCTACAAAAATTAGTCAAAGGATACCTAAATATATAAAATATGATATATACATAAAATGTGGAAATGGGAATAAAAATTTAGTGTTTTGAGAATGTGTTCAAACTTAATTGTGAATTTAATAAACTTCTATCCACATAGGGTGTTAGTCAAAACATGTAACAGATACACAAAAAATAAAGGAATATAAGCATAACACTAAAGAAAGTCATCATACCAGAAGGGAAGAGAGCTAGAGAAGAAAGAACAGAGAACTACAAAAACTATAGAACAAGTAATGGAATGGCAATAAGTTACATACTTATCAATGATTACTTAAACATAAATGGACTAAATGCTCCAATCAAATGATATACGGTGACTGGATAAAGAAGAAAAGGCTCATCTATATCCATCTATACACAGCCTGTATGAAACTCTCTTCAGATCTAAATACATATACATATACAGATGGAAAAATATATTCCATGCAAATAGAAGCAAAAACAAAAAGCTGAGGTAGCAATTCTTATTTCAGACAAAAAAGACTTTAAAACAAATAGTGTAGCAAGAAACAGAGAAGGGCATTATATATTGATATATAGGATCAATCCAACAAAAGAATGTAACAATTGCAAATATCAACACAGGGAAAACTAAATACATAAAGCAAATATTAACAGACTTAAAGGGAGAAATTTACAGCAATACAGTAATAGTAGGGGCTTCAACATCCCACTTACACCAATGGATTGATTGCCAGACAGAAAATGAATAAGGAAACAGTTGCCTTGAATGGCACATTAGACTAGATATTCAGAATAGCAGATTACCCGTTTAACAGATACAGAATAGTGGAATACCCACTCTATTCAAGTGTACATGGAATATTCTTCAGGATAGGAGAGTTAGGCCACAAAACAAGTCTCAATAAATTTGAGAAGTCTGAAATCATATCAAGCATCTTTTCTGACCACATTCTATGATACTAGAAATCCGTTACTGAACAAAACACAAGTAGATAAAAGCTAAACCACATGCTACTGGACAACCAATCAACCAATGAAAAAATCAAAGGGGAAATAAAAAATTATCTTGAGACAATTGAAAATAGAAACCCATAACTAAAAATCTATGGAATGCAGCAAAAACAGTTCTGAGAGACAGGTTTATAGTGATGCAAATCAACCTCAAGAAATAAGAAAAATATCAAATGAACAATCTAACTTTACAGCTTAAGGAATTAAGAAAAGGAGAAAAAGCATAGTCCCAAGTTAGTAGAAGGAAAGGTAGGGATGGAAATAAATAAAACAAAGACTAAAAGAAATAGTAGAAAAGATCAATGAAAGAAACTAAATCTGGTCTTAAAAACATAAACAAATTTGATAAACTTTTAACCAGATTCATCAAGAAAAAAGAGGCAGAAATAAAATCAGAAAAAAAGAAGAAATAATAACTGATACCACATATATATATAAGAGAATATTATGAAAAATTTTATGCCAACAAAATGGACAACCTACAAGAAATGGATAAATTCCTAGAGACAAACAATTTTCTAAAAATGAATCAGGGACTTCTTCTTTGCCAATGTGAATGCCTTTAATGTCTTTTTGTTGTCTGATTGCTGAGGCGAGGACTTCCAGTACTATGTTGAATAGCAGTGGTGAGAGTGGACATCCCTGTCCTGTTCCTGATCTTAGGGGAAAGGCTCCCAGTGCTTCCCCATTGAGAATGATATTTGCTGTGGGCTTTTCGTAGATGGCTTTTAAGATGTCGAGGAAAGTTCCCTCTATCCCTACACTCTGAAGAGTTTTGATCAGGAATGGATGCTGTATTTTGTCAAATGCTTTCTCTGCATCTAATGAGAGGATCATATGGTTCTTGGTTTTACTCTTGCTGATATGATGAATCACACTGATTGTTTTACGGGTGTTGAACCAGCCTTGTGTCCCGGGGATAAATCCTACTTGATCATGGTGAATAATTTTCTTAATGTGCTGTTGGATCCTATTGGCTAGTATCTTGTTGAGAATTTTTGCATCCATGTTCATCAGGGATATTGGTCTGTAATTCTCCTTTTTGGTGGGGTCTTTGTCTGGTTTTGGAATTAAGGTGATGCTGGCCTCATAGAACGAATTTGGAAGTATTCCATCTCTTTCTATCTTTCCAAACAGCTTTAGGAGAATAGGTATGGTTTCTTCTTTAAACGTTTGATAGAATTCCCCTGGGAAGCCATCTGGCCCTGGACTTTTGTGTCTTGGGAGGTTTTTGATGACTGCTGCAATTTCCTCCCTGGTTATTGGCCTGTTCAGGTTTTCTATTTCTTCCTGTTCCAGTTTTGGTAGTTTGTGGCTTTCCAGGAATGCATCCATTTCTTCTAGATTGCCTAATTTATTGGCGTATAGCTGTTCATAATATGTTTTTAAAATCGTTTGTATTCCCTTGGTGTTGGTAGTGATCTCTCCTTTCTCATTCATGTTTTTATTAATTTGAGTCTTCTCTCTCTTCTTTTTAATAGGGCTGGCTAATGATTTATCTATCTTATTAATTCTTTCAAAGAATCAACTCCTGGTTCTGTTGATCTGCTCCACAGTTCTGGTCTCGATTTCTTTGAGTTCTGCTTGAATCTTTATTAACTCTCTTCTTCTCCTGGGTGTAGGATCTATTTGTTTTTTTTTTTTTTCTCTAGCTCCTTTATGTGTTAGGTTAGCTTTTGTATTTGAGTTCTTTCCAGTTTTTGAATGGATGCTTGTATTGAGATGTATTTCCCCCTTAGGACTGCTTTTGCTTAGTCCCAAAGATTTTGAATGGTTGTATCTTCATTCTCATTAGTTTCCATGAATCTTTTTAATTCTTCCTTAATTTCCTGGTTGACCCTTTCATCTTTTAGCAGGATGGTCCTTAACCTCCACGTGTTTGAGGTCCTTCCAAACTTCTTGTTGTGATTAAGTTCTAATTTCAAGGCATTATGGTCTGAGAATATGCAGGGGACGATCCCAATCTTTTGGTATTGGTTCAGACCCGATTTGTGACCCAGTATGTGGTCTATTCTGGAGAAAGTTCCATGTGCACTTGAGAAGAATGTGTATTCAGTTGAGTTTGGATGTAAAGTTCTGTAGGTATCTGTGAAGTCAATCTCTCCCTCTTCACCGATGACATGATACTCTACATAGAAAACCCAAAAGTCTCCACCGCAAGATTTCTAGAACTCATACAGCAATTTGGTAGCGTGGCAGGGTACAAAATCAATGCCCAGAAATCAGTGTCATTTCTATACACTAACAATGAGACTGAAGAAAGAGAAATTAAGGAGTCAATCCCATTTACAATTGCACCCAAAAGCATAAGATACCTAGGAATAAACCTAACCAAAGAGGTAAAGGATCTATACTCTAAAAACTATAGAAACTTCTGAAAGAAATTGAGGAAGACACAAAGAGATGGAAAAATATCCCATGCTCATGGATTGGAAGAATTAATATTGTGAAAATGTCAATGTTACCCAGGGCAATTTACACGTTTAATGCAATCCCTATAAAAATACCATGGACTATCTTCAGAGAGTTAGAACAAATTATGTTAAGATTTGTGTGGAATCAGAAAAGACCCCGAATAGCCAGGGGAATTTTAAAAAAGAAAACCATAGCTGGGGGCATCACAATGCCAGATTTCAGGTTGTACTACAAAACTGTGGTCATCAAGACAGTGTGGTACTGGCACAAAAGCAGACACATAGATCAATGGAACAGAATGGAGAATCCAGAAGTGGACCCTGAACTTTATGGTCAACTAATATTCGATAAAGGAGGAAAGACTATCCAGTGGAAGAAAGACAGTCTCTTCAATAAATGGTGTTGGGAAAATTGGACATCCACATGCAGAAGAATGAAACTAGACCACTCTCTTGCACCATACACAAAGATAAACTCAAAACGGATGAAAGATCTAAATGTGAGACAAAATTCCATCAAAATACTAGAGGAGAACACAGGCAACACCCTTTTTGAACTCGGCCACAGTAACTTCTTGCAAGATTCATCCACGAATGCAAAAGAAACAAAAGCAAAAATGAACTACGGGGACGTCATCAGGATAAGAAGCTTTTGCACAGCAAAGGATACAGTCAACAAAACTAAAAGACAACCTACAGAATGGGAGAAGATATTTGCAAATGACATATCAGATAAAGGGCTAGTTTCCAAGATCTATAAAGAACTTATTAAACTCAACAGCAAAGAAACAAACAATCCAATCATGAAATGGGCAAAAGACACGAAGAGAAATCTCACAGAGGAAGACATAGACATGGCCAACAAGCACATGAGAAAATGCTCTGCATCACTTGCCATCAGGGAAATACAAATCAAAACCACAATGAGATACCACCTCACACCAGTGAGAATGGAGAAAATTAACAAGGCAGGAAACCACAAATGTTGGAGAGGATGTGGAGAAAAGGGAACCCTCTTGCACTGTTGGTGGGAATGTGAACTGGTGCAGCCACTCTGGAAAACTGTGTGGAGGTTCCTCAAAGAGTTAAAAATAGATCTGCCCTACGACCCAGCAATTGCACTGTTGGGGATTTACCCCAAAGATTCAGATGCAATGTAACACCGGGATACCTGCACCCCGATGTTTCTAGCAGCAATGGCCACAATAGCCACACTGTGGAAGGAGCCTCGGTGTCCATCAAAAGATGAGTGGATAAAGAAGATGTGGTTTAGGTATACAATGGAATATTACTCAGCCATTAGAAATGACAAATACTCACCATTTGCTTCAACATGGATGGAACTGGAGGGTATTATGCTGAGTGAAGTAAGTCAATCAGAGTAGGACAAACATTATATGTTCTCATTCATTTGGGGAATATAAATAATAGTGAAAGGGAATATAAGGGAAGGGAGAAGAAATGTGTGGGAAATATCAGAAAGGGAGACAGAACATAAAGACTCCTAACTCTGGGAAACGAACTAGGGGTGGTAGAAGGGGAGGAGGGCGGGGGGTGGGAGTGAATGGGTGACGGGCACTGGGGGTTATTCTGTATGTTGGTAAATTGAACACCAATAAAAAATAAATAAAAAAATAAAAGAATAAAAATGAATCAGGGAGAATACAAAATTAGAGCAAACTGATTACTGTAATGGAATTGAATCAGTAATCAAAAAACTCCTAACAAACTACAGTACCAGAGCTGGATAGCTTCACAGGTAAATTCTACCAAACATTTAGAAAGGAGTTATTAACTCTTCTCCTCAAATAATTCCAAAAAATAGAAAAGGAAAGAAAGCTTCCAAATTTATTTTATGAGACTAGCAATACCCTGACATCAAAATCACACAAAGGCACACACGTATGAAAGAAAAAAGAAAACTACAGGTTGATACCACTAATGAACATAGTTGCAAAAATCCTCAATAAAATATTAGCAAGCCAAATTCAACAACACATTGAAAAAGTACCATGATTAAGCGGGATTTATTCCAGGGATACAAACATGGTTTGCAAATCAATCAGTGTGATACATCACAGTAACAAGTGGAAGGATTGAAAACCATTTGATCATTTTGACAGATGTAGACAAACCATTTGACAAAATTCATCATCTGTTCATGATTAAAACTGTGTGGTTAAAACTCTCAATAAATTGGGTGTAGAGGAAACCTATCTCAATATGATAAAGACCATATATGAAAAATCCACAGCTAACATAATACTCAATGGTGAGAAACCAAGAACTTTTCCTCTAAGTTCAGAAATAAGACAAGATGTCCATTCCCATCATTTTTATTCAACATAGTACTGGAAGTCTTAGTCACAGCAACTAGATGAGGCATAAAAGGTATCTGAATTGGTAAAAAGAAGTAAAACTATCACTATTTGTGGATGACGATAGGATAAATAGAAAGCTCTAAAGACTCTACCAATAAACTAAAATCTGTTTTGTTTCTATACACTAATAAATAGTAGAAAGAGAAATTAAGAAAATAATCCCATTTATAATTGTGCCCAAAAGAATTTAAAAGCCTAGGGGAAAAATCAGGAAGGTAAAAGACCTATATTCTTAAAATTATAAGATATTGAGTAAAGAAATTAAATGACACAAACAAGTAGAAAGATATAACACGCTCATGGAAGAACTATTTATTAAAGTGCCCATAATACCTGAAGCCATCTACAGATTCAATGCAATTCCTAGAAAAACATCACTAACATTTTCCACAGAACTATAAAATATAATCCAAAATTTAGGCAGAATCACAAAAGACCATGAATAGCCAAAGCAATCTTGAGAAATAATAAAGCTGTAGGTATCACAATTCCAGGTTTCAAGATATATACTATAATGCTATTTTAATCAAACAGTATGGTTCTGGTACAACAACAGACACATAGGTTATGAAACAAGATAGAGAGCCCAGAAGTAAATCCTCACCTATATTGTCAATTAATCTATGACACAAGAAGCAAGAATACATAATAAGGAAATGACAGTTTTTCAATGAATAATGTTGGGAAAATGAGACTACTTTCTTATAGCAATTACAAAAATAAACTAAAAACTGATTAAAGACCTAAATGAAACCATAAAATTCCTAAAAGAAAACATAATGGTAATCTCTTGGACAATGTCCAAGTAACATATTTATGGTTATGTCTTCTCAGGCAAGGGAAACAAAAGCAAATATAAACTATTAGGACTACATTAAAATAAAAAGCTTTTGAACAGCAAAGGAAACCATCAACAAAACAAAAAATCAACCTACTGAATGAAAGTAGATATTTGCAAATGATATATCCAATAAATGGTTAATATCCAAAATAATTGAAGAACTTACCTATGTCAATGGCAAAAAAAGTAAACCCCAAAAAATCTGATTAAAATGGGCTTAGGAGACACCTGGGTGGCTCAGAAGTTGAGTGTCTGTTTTTGGCTCAGGGCATGATCCTGGGGCCCAGGATCGTGTCCTGCACCCACTTCTCCCTCTGCCTATGTCTCTGCCTTTCCTCTCTCTCTGTGTGTGTCTCTCATGGGTAAATAAATAAAATCTTTAAAAAAACATGGGCTTAGGAATTTAATAGACATTTTTCCAAAGAAGACATACAGATGGCCAACAGATACATAAAAAGATCTTCAATACCACAATCATCAAGGAGATATAAATCAAAATCTCAATGATATATCACCTAATACTAAATAGGATGTTTAGAATAAAAAAAGACAAGAAATAGCAAATGTTGACAAGGGTGTGGAGGAAAAGGAACCCTCAATGAGCTGTTGAGGGTAATAAATAGGTACAACTACTGTGGAAAACAGTATGGGGATTTCTCAAAAAATTATAAGTAGAAATGCCATGTGATCCAACAATTCCATTATTGGGTATTTACCCAAAGGAAATGAAGACACTAATTTTAAATGCGTCCTTATGCTTATTGCAACATGTACAATGGCAAAGATATGGAAACAATCCAAGGGTTCATTAATAAAGAAATCAATAAAGAAGATACATACATATACCCACAGTAGAATATTACTCAGCCATAAAAAAATAATGAAATCTTGTGACAACAGGATGGACCTAGAGAGTGTTATGCTAAGTGAAATAAGTCAGAAAAAGACAAATACCATATGATTTAACTTGAAACAGATTCTTAATTAGAACAAACTGGTGACTGTCAAATGGGAGGTGGTAGAGGAATGGGCAAAATAGATAAAGGAGATTAAGAGGCATAAACTTCCAGTTGTTTTTTTTTTTTAAAGATTTTATTTATTTATTCATGAGAAACAGAGGGGGGGGGGCGCAGAGACAGAGACACAGGCAGAGGGAGAAGCAGGCTCCATGCAGGGAGCCCGACATGGGACTTGATCCCGGGTCTCCAGGATCAGGCCCTGGGCTGAAGGTGGTGCTAAACTGCTGAGCCACCGGGCTGCCCAATAAATTTCCAGTTTTAAAATAAAGCAGTCACAAAAATAAAAAGTATAGCATAAGGAATATAGTCAGTAATAAGATTGTATGGTGGCAGATGGTAACTATACTTAACTCTGGTGAACATTGAGTAATGTATAGAATTGTTAAATCAATATACATGTGAAACTAATATAACATTGTATGCCAATTATGTTCAATCAAAAAAAAAAGGATTACAATTCAAAAATAAATAAATAAACCAGCAACTAGAGTGTAAGTGAAAGAAATCAATTTGCTAACTCTAGAGCATCCACCAAACTGGCAGGAAATTGCTGCAAATTTTCTTGAATCATCAGTGCTGGCAAGCTCAATAGTTTTTACATTCCTATTCTGCATTGATTACAAGGATTAGAATATGGTTCAGGAGGTCTAGCTGATATACTAGAACCTCGCCAGTGAGCCCCAGGACCATATCCCACACCAGCTCCAGCTGTTGCCCCCAAGACAGCTCTTAAAACGTGCTCTGGGTTCTAGAGCCATAACTGCTCTAGCAACATCCATCCCACCAGAATGGCCCCAACATTGAATGCCCTGGGACACTCTGATCTGTGTAGCAGGGACACCCTCCCTACCCCAGTCACACCTGCTCTAGCTTCATCTATCCCATCAAGGTTGCCCTGAAACTGAGCTCTCTGGATTACCCAGCCTGCAGCCACTCCTGTGGCAGCCATCCCAGCAAAGCTGTCAGGGACATGCAATCTACAGAGGGGATGTTTCTACAGAAGACCAACCTTCAAGGCTAGGAGAAGTAGGTTTTCCGCCTAATTCATAGAAACAAACACAAAGTCAAACAAAATGAGGAGACAGAGGAATATGTTCCAAGCAAAAGACAAGGTAAAACTTCAGAAAAAAAAAAAAAAAAGAATCCTAATGACATAGAGATAAGTAATTTACCTGATAAAGAGTTTAAAGTCATGGATAAAAAGATGAGTCTTCTGAAGTCTTCTGAACTCAGGAGAAAAATGGAGAAAGATAGAACTTCAATAAACAGTTAAAATATATATGAGAGAACAAATTACAGCTGAAAAATACAATAACTGAAGTGAAAAAAATATGCTAAAGGGAATCAAGGGAAGATTATATGATACAGAAGAATGGATCAGTGATCTAGAATACACAATAGTGGAAAGCACCCAATTAGAAGAGCACAAAGAAAAAGGAATTAAAAAAAAATAAGGATACTTTAAGTAATTTCCAAGACAACATCAAACATACTAACATTTGCATTATAATGCTTCTAAAAGGAAGAGAGAGAGAGAAAGGATAGAAAACTTATTTGAAGATGTGGTGGCTGAAAACTCTCTTCACCTAGGGAAGAAAACAGACATCCAGGTCCAGGAAGTACAGTGTCTCAAACATGACAAATCCAAAGATATATTCACTGGGACATATTACAATTAACATGGCAAAAGGTAAAGATATAGAGAGAATCTTAAAGGTAGCAAGAGAAAACAAATAATTACACACAAGGGAACCCCCATAAGACTATGAGCTGATTTTTCATCAGAAACTTTGCAAGCTAGAAGAAAGTGGCAGGATAGATTTCAAGTGCTGAAAGAGAAAAACTTACAACCATGAATAATCTGCCCAGCAATGTTATTATTCAGAATTAAAGGAAAAATAGAGTTTCCAGACAAGCAAAACCTAAAAGAATTCATTACCACTAAACTGGTCTTTCAAGAAGTGCTAAAGGGCCTTCTTTCAGTGGAAAAGAAAAGGCCAGGGCAGCCCGGGTGGCTCAGCAGTTTAGTGCCGCCTTCAGCCCAGGGCATGATCCTGGAGACTGGGGATCGAGTCCCATGTCAGACTCCCTGCATGGAGCCTGCTTCTCCCTCTGTCTCTGCCTGCCTCTCTCTCTCTCTCTTAAATAAATAAAACAATTTTTCAAAAGGGCCATAACTACAAATTAGATGATACATGAAAGAAAAAAATATCACTGGTAAAGACAAATATATATGGTAAACGCAGTGGGTCAGCCACTTAAAAATCTAGTATGAATGTTAAAAGGCAAAAACTGTAAAATCAGCTATCATTGCAGTAAGTGGTTAAGGGAGTCACAAAGTTTAAAAATGTAAAATAAGACATAAAACATAAAAAATGTGTGGGGATAACAGTGTACATGTTTTTGAACCTGTCATTATCAGCTTCAAATGGACTGTCCTCCCAGGGCACCTTCTGCATGGAGAGCAGCAAGACTATGCCAGCCTGTACCCACTTTAGCTACAGCTACATTACCAGGTGCCCCCTATCCAGAGCAATCCAAGACTTGCTGGCCTACACTCCACCTCATCTTCAACCATCCCACCAGGGTGCTCTCTGCATTCAGAGTCCCAGAACCCCCTGGCTTGTGCCCACTTTGACTTCAGCTGTCCTGCCAGAGTACCTTCTGCACAGGGAGACCTGGGGCTGTCCCAGCCCACACCCACGTCAGCTCTGGTCATTCCTTTAGGAAAGCCCCAGCACAGAGTGTGACAAGACACCCAGTCCATGCCAGACACAGCTCCAGCCAGCCAGCCAGCCGAAGTCACCAGATAGAGAGCCTACACAGGGAATGACCATATCCAAGAGCACTCCTTCAAGTTTAGCTGTCCTACCTAATTCATAGAAACAAACACAGTAACTCAAGCAAAATGAAGAGACAGAATAATATGATACAAATGGAAAAAAAAAAGATAAAAACCCAGGAAAAGTAGTAAATGAGACAGAGATAAGTAATATGCCTAATAAAGGATTTAAAGTAATGGTCATAAAGATGCTCACCATACTTGAGGGGAAAGTAGAAGAATTAAGTGAAAACTTTAATAAAGAGATAGAAAATATAACAAAACAACCAAGCAGAGTGGGAAAATATAATCAGAAATGAAAAGTACACTAGAAGGAATCAATAGCAGATTAGCAGATGTAGAAAAAACAGATCAGTGATCAGGAAGACAAGGTAATGGAAAGAACCCAAGCTGACAGCAAAAGGAAAAAAAGAATTTAAAAACATGAAGAAAGGCTAAGGAATCTTGTGGACAACATCAAGCCAATAAATATTTGAGTTTCCAGTAGGAAAAGCGAAAGGGGTAGAAAATCTATTATAAGAAATAATAGATTAAAATTTCCCTAACCTGGGGACAGAAACAGACATTCAGATTCAGGAAGTGCAGAGAGTTTTAAACAAGCTGAACCCAAGGAAGCCTACAACAAGACACATGATAATTAAAATGTCAAAGGTTAAAGATGAAGAGAGAATTTTAAAAACATCAAGAAAGAAGCAAAAATTTACATAGGGGGAAAACCCCATAAGTCTCTCAGCTCATTTAATAGAAGAGAGTAGCAAGAAATATTCAAAGATCTGAAAAAAAAAGAAAAATCCCAAAACTAGGAATACTCGACCCAGCAAGGTTATCATTCAGAATACGGGAGGTAAAGAATTCCTTTAACTTTTGGAAGTTTAGTTTATCACTAAATTACCCTTAGAAGAAATGTTAAATGTTAAAGGGATTTCTTTAAGTGGAAAAGAAAAAAGCCATAATTAGGAGAAAGTTAATAGGCTATGAAACAGCTAATTGGTGAATGAAGAAGTCAAAGAAGTAAGAAAAAAAAAATACATGTAGTCAAATGAAACTGAAAACACAATGGTCCAAAATCTTTGGGATGCAGTGAAAGCAGTTCAAAAAGGGAAATTTACACAGCAATA
This sequence comes from Vulpes vulpes, assembly GCF_048418805.1. Taxonomy (NCBI): domain Eukaryota; kingdom Metazoa; phylum Chordata; class Mammalia; order Carnivora; family Canidae; genus Vulpes; species Vulpes vulpes. The sequence goes on from NC_132785.1 coordinate 66,561,231, forward strand.
TAGCCCTACTCAAGAAATAAGAACAACCTCAAATAATAATCTAAACTTGCACCTTAAGTAAATAGAAAAAGAATAAACAAAATCCAGGGATAATAGAAGAAAGGAAATAATCAAAGAGCAGAAATAAACACAGACAGAAACCAAACCAAACCAAACCAAAAACAATAGAAAAGATCAATGAAACCAAGAGCTGGTTCTTTGAAAATGTAAGCAAAATTGATAACCTTCAGCCAGACTCATAGAGAAAAAAAGAGGACACAAATCAGAAATGAAAGAGAAGTAACAATCCCACAGATATACAAAGAATTAGAATACTATGAAAAATGCCAAAGCATTGGACAACCTAGAACAAAAGGAACATACAGTCTTTTAAATCATCAAAAAGAAATAGAAAATTTGATCAGGCCAATTACTGCTAACAAAATAGAATTTGTAATTAAAAAAACCTCCCAACAAACAAAAATCTAAGACCAGATGGATTCAGAGGTGAATTCTACCAAAATTTAAAGAAGAGTTAATATATTTTTTTCAAACTATTCAAAAAAATAAAAGAGGAAGGAGAACTTCCAAATGAATTCTATGAAGCCAGCATTACCTTGATACCAAAACCACACAAAAAAGAAACTACAGGGGGCAGCCCTGGTGGTTCAGTGGTTTAGCGCCGCCTTTGGCCCAGGATGTGATCCTGGAGATCTGGGATTGAGTCCCATGTTGGGCTCCTTGCATGGAGCCTGCTTCTCCTTCTGCCTGTGTCCCTGCCTCTCTCTCTTTCATGAATAAATAAATTAAAAAATCTTAAAAAAAAGAAACTACATACATAGATGCAAAACTCGAACAAAATTTTAGCAAAGCACATTCAGCAATACATTAAAAAGATCATTCATGAAAGTGGGGTTATTTTGGGGATTCAAGGATGGGTCAATATTTGCAACTCAATCAAGGTGATATATTAACAAAGTAAAGGATAAAATCATATAATCATCTCAGTAGATGCAGAAAAAAGCATTTGACAAAATTCAACAACCATTCATAAGAACTCTCAAAAAACTGGAGTTAGACAGAACATACTTCAATATAATAAAGGTGATCTACTGAAAAACTCACATCTACTATCATAACCAATGGTGAAAAACTAAGAGCTTTTCCCTCTAAGATCAAGAAGAAAACAAGGATTTTCACTCTTAGCACTTCTATTCAACATAGTACTAGAAATCCCAGTAACAGCAATCAAGAAATAAAAGCCATCCAAACTGATATATTTGCAGATAACATACTATCTATAGGAAACCCTAAAGACTCTACTAAGTTCATTTATTCTAAATGTTTTTGGTGAAGTTCAGGATAGAAAATAGAAATGGTTGTGTTTCCATATGCTAATTACAAAGTATCAGGAAGTTGATTCAGAAAACAATTCCATTTTCAGTTGTACCCAGAATAAAGTAAGTATAAAATACCCATGAATAATCATAACCAAGGAGGTGAAAGACCTGTACTCTGAAAACTTTAAAATAATGGTGAAAGAAATTGAAGACAAAATAAGTGGAAATATATTCTATGCTCATGGATTGGGAGAATTAATATTGTTAAACTGTCCACATTACTGAAAGCAATCTGTAGATTGACTGTAATCCCTATCAAAACACCAATAGCATTTTTCACAGAACTAGAACAAATAATTCCAAAATTTCTATGGAAACACAAAAAACCCCTGATAGATAAAACACTGTTGAGAAAGAAGAACAAAGCTGGAGGTATTACAATCCCAGATTTTAAGATATACTAGAAAGTTACAGTAATCAAAACAGGTACTGTTACAAAAATAGACACATAGATCAATGGAACTGGATAGAGAGCTCAGAAAGAAACTCACACTTACATGGTCAATCTACAACATGTAGACAAGAATATACAATGGGGAAAAGACTTCCTGTTCAATAAATGGTGCTAGGAAAGTGTGACAGCTGTGTGCAAAAGAATGAAACTGGACCACTTTCTCACACCGTACATGAAAATAAATTCAAAGTGGTTTATAGACTTAAATTGAGACATGAAACCATAAAGTTTCTAGAAGAAAACATAGCCAGTAATTTGTTTGGCATAGGCTATAGCAATGTTTCTCTAGATGTATCTCCTCAGACAAGGGGAACAGAAGCAAAAATAAACTATTGGAACTACACCAAAATGAAAAGTTTTGTGTAGCAGAGAAACTATCAACAAAACAAAAAGGCAACAAAAGAATGGGAGAAGTTATTCACAAAAGATATATCCCATAAGGAATTAATGCCCGAAGTATGTAAAGAATATATGCAACTTGATACCTAAAGCCAAATAATCCAATTAAAAACTGGGCAGAGGATAGACACTTTTCCAAAGAAGACGTACAGATGGCCAACAAACATATGAAAAGATGCTCAACACCACTAATCATCAAGGAAATGCAAATCAAAACCATGAGGCATTATATAACACCAATCAGAATGTCTAGAGTCAAAAAGACAAGAAATAGCCGGTGTTACAAGGATGCAGAGAAAAAGGAACCTTTGTGTACTGTTGATGACATGTAAATCAGTGTAGACACTGTGGAAAACAGAATGGAGCTCCTCCAAATATTAAAAATATAAATACCATACAATTTAGTAATTTCCTACTGAGTATTTACCCAAAGAAAATGAAAGCATTAATTTGAACAGATAAAGGCACCCCTATGTTTATTACAGTGTTATTTACAATAACTCAGATATGAAAGCAACTGAAGTATCCATCAATAGATGAATAAAGAAGTGGAATACACACACACACACACACACACACACACGAATATCACAACTATAAAAAAGGTTAAGATCTTGCCCTTTGAACAGCGAAGGTATTATGCCAAGCAAAGTAAGTCAGAAAAAGACAAATACCACATGATTTCACTTATATGTGGAATCTAAGAAGCAAACAAAACAGCAATAGACTTTTAGACAAAGAGAACAAACTGGCAGTTGCCAGAGGGGACAGAAGTAGGGAGATGGGCAAAGTGGGTGAAGGAGAGTAGAAGATACAGGCTCTAGTTATGAAATGAGTAAATCATGGGGTAAAAGGTACAGCATAGGGAATATAGTCAATTGTAATAGCATTGTGTGGTGACTGATGGTAGCTTCAGTGTGGTGAGCATTAACAGTTGCCAAGTAACTATGCTATACACCTGAAACTAATGTAACAATTGTGTGTCAATTATACTTCAGTTAAAAAAAATCATTAAAGGATCAGAGAAGAGACCAAGAGGGGAAAGGAACAGAGAAGTATAAAAAAAAACCAGAAAACCACAAAATGGCAATAAGTATACATCCATCAATAATTATTTTAAATGTAAATAGTATAAACACTCTAACCAAAAGATATAAGATATAAGTTATGGATAAAAATCATACCTGTCTATATGATTTCTACAAGAGACTCACTTCAGACCTAAAGACATGCAGAGTAAAAGTGAACGAATGGAAAAAATGTTAAAGTGGAAATGAAAAGAAAGCTGGAGCAGCAATACTCCTTTCAGAAAAAATAGACTTTACAACAAAGACAGTAACAAAAAGTAGGGCATTATATAATGATAAAGGGATCCATCCAGAAGGAGAATATAACATTTGTAGATATTTATGCACCCAAAATAGGAGCACCTACATATATAACATAAATATTAATTGATGTAAGGGGAGAAATTGACAATAATACAATAATAGCAGAGGATTATAATGCCCCACCTACATCAATGGATAGATCATCTGGATAGAAAACCAATAAGAAAATATTGGACCACACATTAGACCAGATTGACTTAATAGATACAGATGATTTCATCCAAAAACTGCAGAATACACATTCTTTTCAAGTACACATGCAACATTTTCCAGGATTTACCACAAGTTAGGCAACAACAGAGTTCATATATATGTAACATAAGTCAGTAAATTTAAGAAGATTGAAATCATATCAAGCACGTCTTTTCTGACCACAATGATATGAAACTAGAAATCAGTTACAAGAATTGAATAAAACACAGGTATATGGAGACTAAACAATGTGCTACTAAACTACCAATGGTTCGAGAAATAAATCAAAGAGGAAATAGAAAATACCTGAAACAAATGAAAAGGAAAACTCACTTTCAAAAATGTATGGAATGCAGCAAAAGCAGGTCTAGGAGGGAAGTTCATAGTGATATTGGCTAACCTCAAGAAACAAGAAAAATTCCAGATAAACAATTGAACTTTATACTTTAAGGAACTAGAAAAAAAAAACTAAGTAAAAGAAGAAAATAATATGGATGCAAATGGAAATAAATAAAATAGAGACTAAAAGAACAATGGAAAAGATCAATGAAGCTAAAATCTTGTTCTTCGAAAAGATGAAATCAATAAACATCTAGTCGGACACATCAAGAAAAAAAAAAGAGGGCCCAAATAAAATAAATTAAAAAGAAATTGCAACTGACAATAAGGAATACAAAGCTTCTTAAGAGACTATAATGCACAATTATACATCAACAAATTGGAAAAGCTAGACAAAAATGAATAAATTCCTAGTAACACACAACCTTCCAGGACTGTCATGAAGAAATAGAAAATCTCAATAGATGGACTACAAGTAATGGAATTGAATTTGTAATTAAATAACAATAGTACAGAATAAGAATAAGACAGTTTCATAGGTGAATTCTACCAAACATTTAAAGAAGAGTTAGCACGTATCCCTTTAAAGTTATTCCAAAAGATTGAAGAGGAAGAAACACTTCCAAACTCGTTTTGCAAAGTCAGCATTATCCTGATGCCAAAACCAGACAAAAATATGACAGAGAAGAAAAATTATGGACCAATATGTTTGATGAACATATATAAAAAATTCCTTAACAAATATTAGTAATCTGAATTCAACAATACAGTAGAGGTATCATATACCACAATCAAGTGGGATTTATTTGAGGGATGCAAGAATGGTTCAACAAATCAACAATAACTTGCAAATCATTCAACCTGATGCACCATGTGACAGAATAAAAATCATATGATCGTATCAATAGATGTAGAAAAAGCATATGACAGTATTCAGCATGTATTTATGATAAAAACATTCCATAAAGTATGTATAGAAAAAAATGTACCTCAATATAAGAAAGGCCATTTATGACAAACTTACAGCTAACATCATATTCAACAATGAAAGGCTTAAAGCTTTTTCTCTCATAACAGGAATAAGACAAGGCTGTCCCTCCTCTCTACTTTTATTCAGCATAGTACTAGAAGTCCCATCCATAGCAGTTAGGAAATAAAAAGAAATAAAAGGCCATTCAGACTGGAAAGAAAAAATAAAATTGTCATTATTTGCAGATGATATGACACTATATATAGAAAATTCTGAAGACTCTACCAAGAAATCTGTTAGAACTAATAAGTCAGTGAAGTTGCAGGATACAAAATATACAGAAATTACAGAAATGTACAGAATTACAGAAATTACTGTTTCTCTACAGTAATAAGTATATACCAGAGAAACTAAGAAAACATTCATTAAAAGAATGAAAAAGAATGAAATACCCAGGAATAAGTTCAAAGACCTATGCCCTATAAAACAATGATGAAAGAAGTTGAAGACAATACACATAAATGGAAGGATATTCTGTGCTCCTGGATTAGAAAAATTAATATTGTTGAAATGTCCATACTACTCAAGCCAATCTAGAGATTTGATATAATCTCCATCAAGACACCAACAGCTTTTCTTTTCACAGAACTAGAATAAATAACTCTAAAATTTGCATGAAACCACAAAAGAATAGCCAAATCAATTTTAAGAAGAAAACTGAAGATATTATGATTCCTGATTCTAAACTATACTTATAAAGCTACTATAATCAAAACAGAATGGTACTGACACAAAAACAGACACATAGATGAATGAAATAGAATAGAGAGCCCAAAAGTAAACCCACACTTACATGGTCAATTATTCTATGGCAAAGAAGACAAGAATATATAATTGGGGAAAGACCTTCAATAAATGGTGCTGGGAAAACTGGACAGCTATATACTAAACAACAGCAAAAATCACAAACCAAAAAACAGGACCACTATCTTATGCCACATACAAAAAAAATTCAAAATGGATTAAATAATTGAATAAGATGTGAAACCAAAAAACTCCTAGAAGAAAATATAGGCAGTAATCTCTTTGACATCCATCGTAGCATTATTTTTTTTTTGACCAGTCTCCCCAGACAAGGGCAACAGAAGCTAAAATAAACAAATGGAATTTCATCAAACTAAAAAGCTTTTAGAATTTATAGCATACAGTTTTAACTCATTACAGATTACCTTCCAGTGGTGTTACGCAACATTACATAGGGTAAGATTCTTACGTAGTGTATTTTTCCCCTTAAGCCTCTATGCTGTCATCATGTTTTATTTTATGTTATTCATATCACATTGCATTATATGTCTAGTCAATTATCTTTTAGCAATATTTAAATAGAAGGAAATCTTATATATTTGCCCCTGTCCTATTATTTCCAGTTTCTTCATTATTTGTGTAGATCCGTATCTCCTTCTGGTATCATTTTACTTCTGCCCAAAGACTTTTTTTTTTTTTTAATTGAGGTAGTTGACATACAATGATACAGCGTTATATTAGTTTCAGGGCTTTAAGATTTTTTTTTGTACTCCAAGTCTGCTGATGATAAATTGTCTCAGTTTTAATATTTCTGAAAAACGATTTCACTTTCAGTTTGAAAGATATTTGTGCTGAGTATAGGATTATCAATTATTATTTCTTAATTTTAGTTCTTTAGAGATATTGCTCTACTTTCTCTTTACTTGTATTGTTTTCAGTTAGAAATTTGCTGTTAGCTATTTCTATATTTCTTTTCATATAATGTGTCTTTCCCCCCTGCTGGATTTAAAGTTTGCTATTAAGTGCTGGTTTTGACCTATTTGACTGTGATGTGTCTTGGTGTAGTTTGTGTTTCTTGTGCTTGAGAGTCATTGAGCTTCTTGGATTGGTGGGTTTACAGTTTCCCTTAAAATCAGGGAAAAAATCAGCTAGGATTTTTTCTAATATTTCTCTGTCTCTATTTGGGAATTTTAATCACATGTATATTAGGGCCTTGAACTTTTCCCATAGTTTATTGTTCATTTTGAACTTGTTATCTGTATTTCATTGAATCATTTCTGTTGCTATGTGTTCTAGGTCATTAATCTTTCAATCTTCACTTTTTCAATATCTAATCTTCCATAATCCCAGTGTAATTTTTATCTCTAATAGTATAGTTTTCATCTATAGAAGTTTTGTTTATTTTTCATAGGTTTTATATTTCTATTTAACTTTTGAACATATGAAATAGTTATAATAACCATTTTAATGTCCTCTTAATTCTCACATACATATTACTTCTGTGTCCATTTCTTTTGACTGAGTAATCTCTTCATTATAATGATTGTTTTTTGTTTCTGTTTTGCTACTTTTAATTCTTTGCAAAAGTGCCCTGCATTGTTTCTTCTAATACTTTTGGGTGGTCCTTTGCCTAGCTCGGTAGTTAAGTCCTATATATGTACCAACCAGAACTCTGCTAAATAGCTAAGCATAGTAGTTTAGGTCAATTTTAAACTTCCTTGGTCTTCTATAGGGAAATCAGAAAACTTTTAAACTAGTCTCTGATAGGCAGTGATTATAGATGTTTTGGATGGTCAGGATAAAGGGCTCAAATGCCACTCCTCATACCCAACATCACTTACATTCACTAATTTATATTGGGATGGGAGATCTCATGGGATAAAATAAATGACTCAGACCTTGACACCAATGAAATTCCAGGATGTACTCACATATCAAATAGACTATTTTAACTGTAATGGAGGCCTTTTCAGGAAAGGAAATAGGGCCCCTGAGAGAAATTTAATGATAAAAGAAGACTGAAATAGTGAGCCTACAAAGTAGGCCAAAGGGAGAAATGAAGTATTGATTTTAGTTTAGCTGGGTGGGTGATACTAGAACTCATCTCAACAGAACCACAGATAGGATAGGGTGGGGGCCAGGCAGAGAAAATGTGGGAGAATGTAGCTATGTGCATATACAAAATGCAAGAACTGAACGGAGCTTGGACAAGTATGCTGGGACACATTCTAAGAGAATATAAAAGAATTATAAGATTTCTCACCATACTGACTTTGCCCATGTGAATGAGTGAAGAGCTACATTGCAATGGTATAGTAGTCAGCTTGGTCAAGTAGCACTTTTTTAAAACTTTAAATTCAATTTGCCAACATATAGTACCTCATTAGTTTCAGATGTAGTTTTCAATAATTCATCAGTCGTAATGCCCACTGCTCATCATATCATGTGCCCTCCTTAATGCCCATCACCAAATTATCCCCTCCCTCTCTCATGGTTTGTCTCCCTCTCCCTCTAATTTTTTTTCCCATTCAGTCTCCCCTTCTTCCTTTACAGTTCTCTGCACTATTTCTTATATTCCACATATGAATGAAACCATGTGATAGTTGTCTTTCTCCAACTGACTTATTTCACTCAGCATAATACACTCTAGTTGATGTAAATAGTAAATATTCATCCTTTCTGATGGCGTAGTAATATTTCATTGTGTAGATATACCACATCTTCTTTACCTCTTCATCTGTTGATTAAATTCGACATCCAAAAAACAAATAATCCAGTCAAGTAGCACTCTTTAATGTCAATGGACCCAGAGACTAGACGTTCCAGCAAGGCTGGTAACAATGCTGGTCGTGTCATTGGCTTGCCAGCTCCAATCACTATTGTGGTGGCAATAGTGGGCAACAGCACTGGAGGGAGCAGTGGAGACAGCAGCAATGGTACTAAGGTGTAAGTCAATCAGGCATCTAAATGCAGCAGCAAGACCAGATGGCTAGATGTGAGTGACATATCTATGGCATTAGCAAAGCCTGAAATTAAGTCATGGTTTACTAGCTGTGATAGTGAGTTATTGACAGCTCCTATAAAATTTTATAGTTCTGATGAAAAGGCTCACTCCCACCCTGACCCCGACACCTCTACTCTCATCAGTCAAGCATAATGCAGAAAAAGGTTTTTCTTTCTCATTTCAAAAAAATAATATTGTGGACTTCTGATCTCCAGTTACAATAGTGGCAGGATAGAGTTAGGAGGGGAATTCAAGCCTTTAATACCTCCTTAGTAGACTGTGATGTCTGGGCTGCATGATCCTTACTGGGATGCAGTTGTATTCAGTGATCATCAAAAATCATGGACACATATTGGCACTGTTTGAGATTCTCAGAAATGCTGGTGTGTAATGGAACTCTGTAAGAGATCCATACCTCTCTTCAACTTGTAGGGGCTTGGGGCATTGATATTTGAATGAAGACCTTAATGGTGATATATCTATATTCACCATCTAGGGAAAGCTCAGTACTTGAGCTATATAATTTAATGTATACAGTTGACCCTCAGGGTTAGGGACACTGACCTACCACAAAGTCAAAAATCTGTGTATAACTTTTGACTCCCCCCAAAGTTAACCACTAATAGCCTACTATTGACCAACAGTCTGAGTGATGGGCAACCCTGGGTGGCTCAGCGGTTTAGTGCTGCCTTCAGCCCAGGGCCTGATCCTGGAGACCCGGGATTGAATCCTGCATTGGGCTCCCTGCATGGAGCCTGCTTCCTCCTCTGCCCGTGTCTCTGCCCACCACCCCCTCTGTGTGTCTCTCATGAATAAATACATTTTAAAAATCTTAAAAAAAAAGAAAAAGCCTGAGTGATAACATAAACAGTTGATTGACACATATTTATACATCATATGTATTATACACTGTATTTTTACAATAAAGTAAGCTACAGAAAATAAAATGCTAAGAAATTATAAAGAGAAAATACATATATAGTGCTTTACTATGTTTATCAATACTCTAAGTTTACATCATCTGTTTATAAGAGGAATAATTTGTCAGTTCCTTCATCAGTATTATATGACATAAAACACTGTAAATATTATATGTGTTACTAATGTTAGACATCAAAAAAATGAAAAGATAATGTGAAAGAAATTCTTAGTTACAAATATAATGATTCATGCATTAATAATGAAGTAGCAACATGATTGCTTTATGGTAGTCTAGTGTAATTGATATGATTGCTTCACAGTAGCCTAGGTTATACTAATGAATGAATCATTATAAAATTTTATGCCATACAGTATTATAGTCATATTCATAATACAGTATTAAAAACATTGTTATACTTTTTAAGGCCCATTTACCTGTGATGATAGGCTGACATCTAGTTTCTTCAGTTACAAGAAAGGGATATACTATATGGTAACATAATTATTTGAAAGCAAAGTTATAAGACATAAGAAAAACACATTATTAATTTTATATTAAATATTATCTTATACCTATGTAAGGGTAGGATACCCACTTCCATACAAATATTACAGGTGTTGTATACAATGACTGTGTAGGCAATGATTATGATTACCTGAAACTGTCTCACAGTTCTTACTGTACAGTTATTAGATATTCACATGAAGGCACACACAACAAATGTTTATTAACTGTACAGCATGATGATTATTTCCTATTCATTCAGTGGAAGTGGATCATCAGAAAGGTCTTCATCCTTGTCTTCACAGTGAATGGATCGAGGGCAAGGAGGAGATAGAGGAGGGCTTGGTCTTGGTGTCTCAGGGATCTTGCTGTCTCAGGGGACACAGGAGAGGCAAGCACTTTCAGTGTAACTACAGAAATACATCATCATTGTTGACTGTTTTGCTTTTTTATTTCTCCAAAAATGTTTCTGTATGGTATCAATCTTTTTTTCCACTGTTTGCTTTAGTTTCAGTCCTTGTATCATAGAAGGATCCACATCATAAAAGAAGTCAAAAACAGTCTTGGATAATCAGAACCTCTCTGCCAGATGGCCTAAAATGTTTATTTGTTTTCTGTCACTGCTTCTTCTATGTCTTCATCCTCATCATCTGGCACTGGTTGAGAAGCTCATCTCACTCATCTCACTCAGCTCACTCATCTCCATCCAGTTGTCGGTTAATTCCTCTGGTGTGATGTCTCTTAGGTCATCAATTTCTCCAACATCTGAAACTTTGAGGCCCTTTGCCTCCCACATTTTTACCGTATCCACAACCTCTTTTGTGATTTCCATGACTAGCTCTGTTTTAAGTCCTGCAAAATCATATACAACATCTGGGCACAGTTTCCTCCAGCAGGAATTTTTTGTTTCAGGCTTGACAGTCTTCACAGCTTTTCCTATAATAATAATGGCATCTTCAATGATGTAATCCTTCCAGACTACCATGATGTTACCTCTGTTGGGGTTCTCTTCCATAGCATTAACAATCCTTTCCATAGAACACCATGTGTTATAAGCCTTAAAGGTTCGTATGACCCCCTGATCTAGAGGCTGAATCAGAAACTCTCTGTTTAGGGGCAAGTAGACACTTTTTAACTTTTAGTGTTGAACTCTTGGGTTTCTGGGTGTCCAGGGACATTGTCCAAAATCAAAAGAACTTTACAAGATGGTCCCTTACTGGCAAGGTACTTCCTAGATTTTAAGGACAAAGCATTGATGGAATCAATCCAAAGAAAGGGTTCTTGTTCTCTAGACCTCATTGTACAACCAAAAAACCGAACAACTGGTGTTTAACTGTTCCCTTCAAGGCTTGGGTAGCAGCTTTGTAGATAATGGTAGTTGTGACCATAAATCTGACTGCATTTTCACAGAGCAGTAGAGTTAGACTAGGCCTTCCTGCCTTAAATCCAGGTGTTCACCACTCTTCTTTACTAATAAATATCCTTTGTGGCAACTTTTTCTTCAAGATAAGTCTCTTCCATCTGTATTAAAAATCATTTCAGGCAGATGTCCTTTCTCCTCAATGATTTTCTTAATGGTGTCTAGGAACTCATCTGCTGCCTTTTTGTTGGCAGAAGATGCTTCTCCTGTTATCTTGACATGTATTAAGCCAAATCTCTTTCTAAAATCATCAAACCATTCTTTGCTGATATTAAATTCTCCAGTTTTAGATTCTTCACTTTCCTTTTGCTTTGTCATATGACTTTACTTTTTCTTAAATCTTGTGAATCGATAGGTATGTCTTTCTTATAACTATCTTGCTCCCATAAAAGCTGCATTTTCAATATTTTAAAAAGGTATTTTGTAAAAAAAAAAAAAAGTACAATGTTTCTGTACTTGCTGGCAGAGCTGCAGTGATGACTTCACAAATTTCCTTTCTTTTTTTTACAGTCCTTCGGATAGCTTCATTTGTCTTGAAATGGTGGGCAATCACAGTTGTAGACCTCAATTTATGGTACTTGTCAAGCTATTCAACTTTTCTGCAATGTCTTGACTTTCCTTTGCTTCTTGGGAGAACTTCCAACATTAGCAGTAGTATTCCCTAGATGAGGTCTCAGGGTGTTATCCAAAGTTTATGGCATTGCACTAAACAGAATGAAAAATAACAAGAACTACAAGAGAAGTTTTTACTGTGATAGGCAATTTATTGGCAATATGAACCAATGGGGGACATGATTGATGTTACATGGCATTTTAAGCTGATATTCACAACACTTGAACTCACCTGATTAGCAACAGAGGGTGGCTACAAATTATAGTAATACAGTATGTACTACAGTTTTATGCAACTATGATTTAATACTGCATACAAGTTTTACATTTGTTTACATTTCTTTCATCTTTTACATTTGTTTACATTTATTTACATGTCTTCCAACTACAAATGGCACCACATATGGTCTGTAAGATTTGATCAGTTTCAGCATTTTATTTATTTTTTATTTTTTTAACTTTTTAAAAAATTTTATTTATTTATTCATGAAAGACAGAGAGACAGAGAGAGAGAGGCAGAGACACAGGGAGAGGGAGAAGCAGACCCCATGCAGAGAGCCTGATGTGGGTCTTGATCCCTGTCTCCAGGATCACACCCCGGGCTGAAGGTGTCACTAAACCGCTGAGCCACCCAGGCTGCCCCAAGTTTCAGCATTTTATAATAATAGGTCTGTGCGTATCTATGGTAGTAAATGATAAAATAGACTAGTATCTGCATGCATTTACACATTTATGACATATCTTTCTTAATTTTTTTATATTTCTAGGCTACATTATTTTGAGTTTTTTCAAATTGAAAATCTCACAAATATTTTCCAATATATTTATTAGAAAAAAAAATCCATGTACAAGCAGACCTATGTAGTTCAAACCCATGTCATCAAGGGTTAACTGCAATTAGACAATTTAATAAATTAATCTTGATTGAGGCCTATTTTGAATGAGGCATTATGATAGATCCCATGAAGGACTAATTAGTTGATGTCTGGCCTCTGTCTGGAAAAAAATGCATACAATTTCATAGAAGAGATCGGATGAGTACAAAATGTCCATTAGATAATATCAAGTACAGAAGGACATCAATATATTTTTCCCAGATACTATGTGGAAGCATTTAGTTATGCCCTTAGAATTTGGTTTCAATGTGGCATGCAATGTGAGAAGCCGTAAGTGCTGAGAAAGAAGCAATTCCATGTATCTGTCTGATTCAGGGACACTTTTGGAAAGAGGTGGGATCTGAGCAAGAAATTGAATGGTAGATCATATTCTGCATAGCATTGATGAGGAAATAAGAGCAGATTAGGGAGAAGGAACCAGTAAGACATGAAGTGGAAAAGTCTAGGCATTTCGAAGGTTGGTTGGAAGGTTTACATGGAGTATGTAGGGGAGTTGCTGAAAGCAAGGCTAGGAAGGTGGGTTGAGATACTTAGTGAAGATTTCATTGACAATTAAAAGCAATAAAGAGAGCAGCCCAGGTGGCTCAGTGGTTTAGCACCGCCTTTAGCCCAGGGCCTGATCTGGAGACCCGGGATCGAATCCCATGTTGGGCTCCCTGCATGGAGCCTGCTTCTCGCTCTACCTGTGTCTCTGCCTCTGTCTCTCTCTGTGTGACTCTCATGAATAGATAAATAAAATCTTAGTAAATAAATAAAAGCAATAAAGAAAGAGCTAGTGAGTGTTTTTGAACAGAGAAATAATAGGATTATCAGTCTCTGCATTTTCCCCTAGTTCCACAAGGCTGGACCTACTTAACTTCCTCCCTCAAAACAGCACTGCCAAACTCACATACTAGACTAAGGAAAAAGCATAAAATATTTCAACAAACTCAGCTTCTTCACCCCAAAATCTGGTGGAGATTAGTATTGGCTACCTCTCCATGACCTCTGGAGTTAGCTGTCATTTTCATTTTTATTTCTAATGCATCAGATTGAAAACATGATTGTTCCTTTTGGAAATTCTTGTGCTGTCTCTGCCTGAATTCTGGCTGGGCCTGCTATTCCCTTGGAATACTATGGACATTGTGATTTTCCTAATAACGGTAGCATTCTGTCTTGCTTTGGTGACCAGCCTCATACCAGTTTTTATTTTCTTTCCCCTTTTTTTCCATTTTATTTGGTAAATGATCATTCATCTTTGGGTCAGTTTCATAAAATGTAAAAATGATTAAAAAACATTAATTTGGCAGCAGTTGAGGGAGGGTTTGATGTGAACAGTTGGAGTGTACTAGAGTGAATTATGCTAAGTGAAATAAGTCAGAGAAAGACAAATACCATATGATTTCACTCTTATGTGGAGTTTAAGAAACAAAACTGATGAATACAGGGGAAAGGAAGGAAAAAATAAGATAAACAATTGAGAAGGTAATACGGAAAACCAAGACAATAAGGGTCTGAAGTGCAGCAGCATTCAAGGGAAGAAAGGATGGAAAGGAATAGCCAGTAATGAGAGTGGCACATAAAAAGCACTTACTACTCCTGAATTAATTGAAAGACATAAGAGGTTTGCGGACAGAGGGTAATTTAGGACTAGGGTACAGAGGATGGTGGGGAGAAATCACAAGTGACTTGAAGTTTCACACGTGGGTGACTAAGAGGAGTGATGCAAGCAATCAGGTCACAGCTACATTCAATCAACAGTACCTCGAGCTCAGGAAAAATACATTTGAGAGCCATGTAATGGGGCTTGGATTGAACTACTCTCTGCTCAAACAAAGTGAGAAACTAGAGAGTTTGAAATGGGACATGTTAAGGTTAAAGATGAAATTACAACAAAACAAAACAAAATAAAATACCTGAAAGAATGTGGGTGTGTTTGAGGAAGAGAGGAAACATAGATGTTGACCTGGGAATCTCAGATCCTGATATGATAGTTAAAGCCATTGTGATACAAGAGGAACTGTATCGAAAGAAAATAAAGTGCCTGAAGACAAAGTCTTTATTTTTTTTCTTTTTTTTGAAAGTTTTTATTTATTTTTTAATAAGTTTACTTTTATTGGTGTTCAATTTGTCAACATATAGAATAACACCCAGTGCTCATCCTGTCAAGTGCCCACCTCAGTGCCCGCCACCCAGTCACCCCCACCTCCCGCCCACCTCCCCTTTAACCACCCCTAGTTCGTTTCCCAGAGTTAGGAGTCTTTCATGTTCAAGACAAAGTCTTTTAAAAAAAAGTACACAAGTATGTTTTTAGTCATGCAAGAAAGAGCTAGAATAGTAGTTCAGATCATTGTCAATGGCAAGGATAGTCAGGTGAAAACAGGAGAAAGGGGATCTAAGCAAAAGCCATGTGTTTGCTAAGCAGATGAAGTGTCCTTGTAAGTTCCTTTTGTGTGTCTTCCCTCCTCCACCAGAATAATATTTAGTTCTTCTTGCATAGAAATGTAACCATCACTGGCTGGCTTCTCAAGTCCCCACATATTCTGTGATTATGTTAGATAATACAAAATTTCCATTTTAATAGACCCAAAATGGTTGAACGTTTGACAATCTGACTTCTTTAAGGTTCAACCTAATATGTCAATGGAATTTCCATGGAGATATGCACAGCAGACTCTTCAAGCAAGTGAATATTTTTGGTTCTCAAACCCCAACTGGTTCTTCTACCCTGACAACTGGGCTGTACTACCCATGGATTCTAAGAATTCCATTTCCTTCAAAAGTGAAAGTACTACCTTAGCTCAAGTAGATTTCTATCTATTTTTTTTTTCATTGCTACCTTTAAGTCATGATGACAGGTTTCTTGTTTTTGAACCATTATGTGGTCAGGGTACTAGTGATGTAAAAACGGTGGGATTTGTAAAGGATAAGTCTAATGGATATCCAGCATATTTGAGAACTAAACAAGGATCACCTGGGCTGGGCCATCACTAGGCCAGTGGTTGTTTGGAAGTAAAGGGAAATCCTCTCCAGAAATAATAGAAAGGACACCAGTTTGACACCTGGTACACGTGATGGTTGTATGATCTGCTGTGTTGAGCAAGTTCCCAGATAGCTTCCGGATGCTCAAATAGTGTCTGTTAGGAAGATGCAATGCTTCCTGAGATCATGTTGTCATACTTGTGAAATTGGCATTGACCAAGGATGCCTATTTTCCTAAATACGCCCCTGCCACCCTTCCCTTCTCTCTGGTAAGAGAGGAGGAAGAATTTCTTTCCAGATTGACAGAAAGGGTCCAAAGTCCTTTCCTCTATGCTTTTGTCTAAGATATTTAGTAAGTACCTGGATCCTTTCTCTTTTGCTTCTCCATAATACCTCACTATTCTTTAGGTTCTTTTGTAACACACTGTGTTGGGCTTTTATAAGCAAAATTAATTAACCAAAAAATGGAATTTCTTCTCTTTGGCGGCAAGGGATGCTTAATTTTAAACTTCTGCAACACAGGAAAGTAAGAAAAGTTTAATTTCTGTATCAAAACAGCCTTGTATATTCATATCCTTCCATGATTGATTATCGTAAAAATGGTTAATGGCAGTGAGCTGTCTTTCTACTCCATGGAAGAAGGTGCATTTTGAGGGGTTCTCTTACCTACATGAAGACCTCATAGCTAGAAAAGTTTTCTGTAGAAGTTTACTAAATTGAACAAGGAACACAATGAAAGTGAAATCTTCCTTGAGGTAAGCTGTGTTTATCATGTAAAGTCTGGAAAGATTCTGATCAGCTTATTGAAAGGCTTTGTCATTCTGCTTGCCGCTTTTGCCTGGCCACTAGATGATGTGTTCTGGAATAAATGGAAATTTTCAAAATTACAGTACTTAAAAAAATTGCTGGATATTTTTATAGCAAAAATGACAAAACACAAGGCCATCATGGATTGATTCTCCGAGGAAATGTATGGGCTTGGGACTTTGGGCTTTAAAGACTAAGAGGCAAATTGATTCTATCCATTGCCCTAAATTTAAACACACCTACCATGATGTATTTCCTTAGAGGAGAGAAAGCAGGACATTTTATTTCCAGCCAATTATGGGAAAGAAAAGGCAGGGTTCCCATGAAGGGAGACAATGTATGCTCTGTGCATTATGAAGAATGAAGATTTAAGCCTTTTAGCTACTCTGCTGATTGTCTTGGGGCAAAGAAGAGTAGAGCCGAAGTCTTGTTGGAAGGCAAGGTGGTTCCTATCTCTAGCCATTCCCCCTCTGACTTTCTAGATCCTTTAAAACACACACATAATGTGCCATCAGGACATTTGTGTGGTTCTCTTAGCCACACATTAGGTTTTAGTTCCTTGTGTAGGAAGTCATATATACAATGTTCATTATTACTAGCCAAAAAAAGAAAAAGAAAAAGAAGATTCAAATCCACACAAAGCATCCTGTGGGTAACTGACTGACTTCAGAGCAGCTGGTCACCAGGCTCAGACACTAGGGTGGCACTGTATTTTCCTCTCCACCTTGCTGTTACTGTCAGTGTGCCCCCATCCAGAGGCCTTTCCAAATATTTTCTGTGCAAATGAAAGTTAGTCTTTTATCCTCCGTGTTTTTGGTTTCTTTTTGATCCTTAACTATTTTGTCTTCTAGGAGGAAGAGAGGGAAAGAAGGAGCTGGAGATGTCGAAGTTTTAGTTAGGGAAGACAGAAGTGAGGAAGAGATTTTACATATCTGGAACTGAAAAAGTCTCCACCGAGCCTAGTAGTTATCGAAACACTGATCAAGTTTTGTTGTTGAAACAGGTTATAGAAATCTGATCAACTGTACTAAGATCATGAAGGGGACAGATTTTGGAAATAGATTTTTTTTTTTTGGAAAGAGGAAGATCTACAATCAATGAACTCTCCATCTCTCAAGCAAAGCATCGTATCTTTTTTGTAAGTTTTTATTTATTTATTCATGAGAGACACACAGAGAGAGGCAGAGACATAGATAGAGGGAGAAGCAGGCTCCCTGCAGGAAACCTGATGTGGAACTCCATTCCAAAGCCCCTGGGGCCACAACCTGAGCCGAAGGAAGATGCTCAACCACCGAGCCACCCAGATACCCCAAAGCATTGTTTCTTTTAAAGGAAGAATGTACCTTTTTCTCCCTAATATTTCCATACTCTCATAGGTGCCTGAATTCCTAACATCCTACTATTTTCCTGGTGTATACAAAGGGACCTTTCCAAAGATCAACTAATCTGAAGAAATTGGCAAATTGTAGAATCTTTTACTGTAAAAGGTAGCTTCTGCCAAATTAAATGAAGCTGTATGATGAGGGGATGACCCCATATGGAGATATATTAGATCCATTCAGCTTGTGCCAGACCATCAAGCAATAGCTATCTGGCAACATCTTCAGATGATGCTCTACTTTGGCATCTAGAACCTATGTCTGTCTAGAACCTTGGGTTGTGCCTTTGCCTCTTTATGGAATTTAGCAACTATTTTTCAGAGCTAAGTGTTAATCTGAAAGTTCAGGGTGCCATAAACTTTAATTAAATTTTATATTTAGAAGGCCCATATATTCCTAAGAATTGCCGGCTTCTCTCTTAAAATTTTCTCTTTCAAACAGAATGGTTGTGTGTGTGGTAGGAGGCACACACATGTATATGCAGGTGTTGAGATTTAGAGATGGAAGATGGGAGGGGAGTTCCTTTCCGTTTCCAACATGTTGATCATGACTGTTATTCATCTCTGAATGGTGTGGTTCATGAGCAAGATTTTGAGAGGAAAAAAAAGTTCTAGAAGGTGCTATAGAAACTTTCTAATCCATATAAAACTGAGCAAACCAAAGAAACCAAAGTAGGAGCCTCATCTAGTGTCTTGCCTCTTGATCACAGCAGAGTCACTATGGGAACGGCAGTCTGTTTTCTCCCAGGACAATGATTTAAAAAACAATAATAGACTAGATAAAGATAAAGAAAATGAGGACTGGCTCCACTACCTTGAATGAAATGATCCCAGGGAAAACACCTCGTTTCTCTGAGCTTGCATCTCCATCTGTAACAAAAGCATACTGAAAATCTTAGCAAGCTCTTGGCACTGTAGTGATGATCAAATGACATGATGTCAGGGAAAGCTTTTGGAAGAATTTTAAGTGCTGTATGGATACTAAAATCCCTTGTCTCATTTAAATCTTTTTGTAGTTTGTATTTGGGGGATAGGGTACCCATTATGTTTGAGCTTTTGAAACAGAATCCTTGGCAACATGTATAAGAAGTAGAAGTTTGAATATTTGTTTCAATTAATATTCCAGGATGGGTGTGTGTGTGTGTGTGTGTGTGTGTGTTTCATGTGTAGGGGTGAAAATCTCAATTTTGCCTTGCCATAATCTAAAGGTGGGCATTTACAGTGGAATGTGTCATTGAAAAATTTACTTAAACTACAGGGTAAGAGAAATACAGGTCTCCATTCTTTCTAGCTGGATTGGCTCAGTGTTCTCTGGCCGGTGGGTTTCCTTGAAGCCGTGTCTCTTAATGGCCATCACCGCAGCAGAAGCCAGCTGTGAGAGCAGACACCAGCTCGTTCCAGATGTGGAATGCTACGCAGAAGCACCAGAGGGCAAGTTTTAAGAGCTGAGGATAGGGATGCAGTAAAAAGATTTTAAAATCTTTAGTCTATTCGGTTTCATCTGAAGCATTCTAAAATGCAGGGTTCTCTACTTTGCACAAAGAATCAAACTCCTGGCACAGAGTCTAATTCCCACCTCTAAGTCAATATGGAGGGACCCAATACAAGCAAATGCTCAACTGGAGTTCATAATGACTACAAAGGCAAAGGGAAAAAAAAAAAAGGAGAGAAGGGCATATTTCAAGCAAACAGCTTTCATACATTTTGCAGCAATGATCTCATAGGAAAATCTTGGGATATATGGTATTTGTTTACACTTAAACAAGCAGCAGGGCTTCCCATCTATGAAACAGGGCAGGAATGGAAAGGCTGGTGGAACGCTTTTGTGGTGATCAGATATAATACATAAAATATTTCCAGCTCTCACTTCTTTTGGAAGGTCTCAAATTTGGAAGATTATTTATTTGGGGGAGACGGGAAGCAACCAGTCAGGAGCCCAGGAGAGCGGGAATGCATGCGACTAGAAACCAGTGGAGTCAGGGAAACAGTACTGCAATGTTTTTCCCCTTCAGTTTAAACACTTCTCTCCGAATATGAGCAGAAAACAGCAACGAAGGCATGCAGCGAGCAGGCGTTCGTCCCACCACCCTGATCTATTCGCTATAAGAAAGCATCAGCTACATGCCATAAGATCTAATTACCAAGAATTGCCTCTCCTGCCCCACAGCAATCATTTTGATGACAGGCTTCTCTGCACTGTAAAACAAAATGGGGAGCCTGTGCTGTATAAACTGCCTCAGCGCTTCCCTTCCTTCCTGTGCTATCAGCCTCCCCATCTCATTTATTTTCCACACATTAATGGTAGCAGTCACCTTGAGCCGGTGATGCAGAGTAATTTTCACAGAAACCTTGATCAGAAACCATAAATCAGCCTGATGTGCTTTTATGGTCTAATAACATTCCGGGTGCTCCTACAGGCCTGTATGTAAAACTGCATTGCAGAGGGTCCTTTGGATTTTCCCCCTTGCAGTCGGGTGCTGCGCCTGCGCGCCTGCTCCCCCGCTGCCCGCACCGCTGCCCGCACCCCTGCCCCTCCCCACTCTCTGCCCCTCTAGGTATAGTATTTGCAGACACGCACCTGGGCCTGTGCGCTGAAGTCGCGTGCATCCAGTTCGTTCGTGACAAAGTCACATTTCAACGGCATCACGTACATACCCAGTCTTTCCGGAGGACAAATGATAGGGATTCCCTAGATCCTCACACTAGGTGTGCCTTAAACGCCTGACCACAAACCAAAGTGACTTAACCGTTTTAGGAGCCGCTGGGTGTGTCAAGTGATGCCCATATATTGCCTCGTCAGGTCACCCGGGGACCGCACCCACGGCGACTCCTGCCCCGCTGCTCTGCTCGGGGCTACCCTGGGGCTTGGTTGACTGCAGGCCCCGCTGGAGCCGGACCTTGTGCCCATGGTCGCTGTCTGCAATGCCACGGCCTGCCTGAGGGCCTCATGCTGCCACCACTGCCCCCGGGGGCTGGCAGCAGAGAGGACTGTGCTCAGAGATGGGGTGCTGGGTGCCGGGCCTGTCCCGAGGGGCTGACGGCGACCCGGGGGCTGGCAAAGAAGCTCCGAGGTCTCCTTGGATTGACATGAGACGCGGAGGAGAACCAGCTCCTGCTTCTGGGTCCGAGCCGCAGGGAAAGCAAAGCAGCTCACGCCCAGCCCACACCCCGGGAGCGCGCCAGCCCCCCCCCCCCCCCCCCCCCCCCCGCCCGGGCCCCTGGGTGCGCGCCCATCTGGAGCACGCAGCAACGCCGAGTTTAGAATGAGGAGCCTCTGAGTCCTGTTTTCCTCTGAATGGCAACATCTGCACCAGAAAAGCCCAGTGTCACACGTGTATCCACACTTGGTGAGTTAGTGCAAGAAATTAACCAAAACCAGTTAACTCAGTCTGGGAGAAATGTTTAGCTTTGCTTTGGAGGCGAGGGAAGCTGGCAGCCAGCTCTGATTTTTCACTGCTAACACTCGGAGTGATAATTACTCCCCAGCAGACCTACATAAATTCCAACATTCCTAACTGGTGCTTCATGAATATACACCAAAGGGGAAAAAAGTACCCTGGGGCATTAATCAAATTGGCCAAGATACTATTCCTTGCTTGGTTAAAATATACCTCTCCAATTATTTATACATATATCTATTTTTATACTTCTACTAACATTGCTCATTCACGCCTGCAAGCGCACATTTGGCATAATAACACGGAGCCTTTGTAAGGACACTAAATGTCAATGTAGGGGTAATTGCAGAACATGGATCTCACCTTCATCTGCAGGGCTCTTGTTTTCGACTGTAAATCATGATGTCTAATTC
This sequence comes from Vulpes vulpes, assembly GCF_048418805.1. Taxonomy (NCBI): domain Eukaryota; kingdom Metazoa; phylum Chordata; class Mammalia; order Carnivora; family Canidae; genus Vulpes; species Vulpes vulpes. Next base: position 66,583,474 of record NC_132785.1, read on the forward strand.
CCTTACTTCGCATGTAATGGTGTTCAGGTTAGGCAGTAGCCACAGAACTTGTTAAAATTCATTTCCTGTAGAGTTAAAAGGATTTTTTCCCTCCCCCCCCCCTTTTTTTTTGCCACCAGTATCTCAGGAAGCTGCAACCAGTCCTGCACCCTGAATCTTTAGGAAAAGCTCAGTGTTGAATTTTCAGAAACTGACAGGCAATTTCTCCTTTTTGCAGTAGCCCGAGCTTTTCAGGTCGGCAGTAGCAAAGGCTAAATGTGAAACGGAAATGGGGGTGAGCAAAAGCCCTTTCTCTGCACAGTGTCCACTGCCCTTCCATTCACAGACTAGCATTTGTTGTCTGTTTAGGAGCTATTTCTAAACCCTCCTAGCTGGAGGCAATGTACACCAGACCAGTGGGGTGGGAGCAATAAAGGAGAAATGCAGTAAAGAACAAATTCTTTTCAGATTAGCTGATTGGCAGTTGTGAATAATGCAGTTCTAGCACTAAAGCAAAGAAAGAGCAGCTTCAACCTTGGCACTCATTATTTTGCTGTAAGCCTTTTTTTGCTAGGAACATTTTTCTCTTTCAAGTCTTAAACTATGTTAACTCCTTAGGATCCAGCCATTTGTCCAAAAGGGCGAACCGGAAAGTCCCCTTGTTGAAACTTCTAAGTTGTGGATGTATGATGAGCGCAAGAAACAGTCTCATTCTCGAACCTTCTTCTCATGCGCAGTGAAATTAGGATGGGAGAAATTTACCCTGTGGATCAACAGTATTTATTCTGCATCAGGTCTGACAGGCCTTTTGAAAAACAATATTTCAGAAACACGGGTAGCTTATATGGATGGGTTACGTAAAGAACTCCAACCATTAAAAGGGAGGAGAGACTGTATGAAATGATTATGCAGTGATTCTAAAGACATCTGTGTTCTTGGCAGTCATGAGGATATAGTCAACCAGTGATCTTCCTTAAATCTCCTGATCTAGATCTGAAAGTAAATTATGGGCTGCATTTATTTCAAATTGCTGTAAAATAAATACAACATAAATGAGCCTTTTTTTTTCATAATGATTCCCATTAACAATAATACATTATGTTCAATCATAACATTTATTGAGAGACAAGGCATTGGATTTTTAAATTTTTTGTCTCTCCACATATTTCCAATGACTGTCTTATTAAAATATTTCTTTGGATAGTTTTAACTAAATTACTTATTTTTATCCTTTAGAGCCAGTGATTACATTATAATTTTTAAATATTGCTGCTCTTTTTCTTATCACAAAACCAATGGATGTCTTAATAAAATGCTAAACGGCTAACTATATAATTTATCTAAAAGAAAATTTGATCTGTCAGGCCCAATGATTGTTAAAAACAAGTGATTAGCTAGTCTCAATGCTATTCGTGGCAGTATTGGGGGGGAAGCAATTGAGATCTCCTTAGTAACAAAACCTTTTCCACTGTTCTTTATCCATTTTGCATCCTAAATTGTGAACCCTTATGAGCAGAAATCCTACCTCAGTTGTCTTCACAATCACCTCAACCTTATTTAGAGCCTCATATTTGGCAATTGATATGCATGTCTTGAATAAATGCACACTTAAATAAGAGTACATGTAATTAATAGCTGAGATAATATGTGATGTATTTTTAAAGTATGCTAGTTCTCTTACTTGCACAGTAACACATTTCTAGATCTCTTTACACCAACAGCAATTTGGAAAAAAAAAAAAAACATTAATCTTTTCCAAAACCATTTGCATACACTTTGATCAGGCTCCCACCTGATATGGTTGCTAGGAGTTAAAAAGCTCAGTTTCTGTGGACTAATGTGCAAATATCAGAAAAAGCTATGTACTTGTTATTTTTAGTTCATAGCTTAAGTCTTGGGTATTTTATAAGGCTCAATAGTCTGTCAATGTATAATTATTGAGCATTCAGTGACAACCTAAATTTCCTAATTAATGAAGAGTACAGGAGACATGAGACAATGGACTCAAACTCTGTCTTTGTAAAGAGACCCATCTGGGTCTTCAAGCATTCTAGTTGGTGTCAAATAGGTGCTTCCACAGAAATCTAGGTAGAAATGTTTGTTTCTTGGGGTTGAGGGGTGGCTCAGGCTCTGAGACTAGCTTTAAGAGAGTCCTGTCAATTTTCAAACGCAATCTCCTGGCCAAACCAACAATTCAAAGCACTAAGTCTTTCTACCACATTCTTCTCAATGCTTCTGAGGTACTAACTGTTCTTCTCTTCCACACGTGATATTATGCTCCTATCTTTTCTTGATGACATTCTACCATCACTATAGGCCCATTTTAGATAATCTCTAAGAATGCCATTCCTTCCCCCTCAGCCAAATGTGTCCCATCCCTCACTTTGCACTCTAAAAAAGATTCACATTACACACTTACAGCTCATGTGTGTGGGCCTATGGTACAGTTATGGGAGGTGTTTATTCTTTTCGATGATGATTGTCAATGTTGCCTTTTACATATTTGTCTCTAATTATACAGACAGGGAAGAGAAGACTGGATCGTGGCATTTTTATGCCTATTGATGGATGTGTTCTAACTCTGCATGTTTACAGATACCCCAGAAATTAAACTTTAGCCTTTATTAGGCTTAGTCTACATTCATTTTATTTTTCCCTTTAGATCTTTCTGAAGACAGATGCTCTGTTTTGCTGGAGCATGTGGCACAGAGTCATATATATGGTCAAGGTGCTAAAAATTTGAAGTTAAATGAATTAAATATAGTCTATGTAGAGGATTAAAGTGACACAGAGAATACATCAGTTCTTCATTTAAAAATTACTTGCCAGGCACCCATGGTGGTGATTAGATGGTTAAGGTTCAGAAACACATATAACATACCTTGTTCCCTCCAGTAATTTCCTATCTCATGGAAGAAGGCAGGCTGATAATTCTAGGCAATGACAATTCAATGTCAATATTAAGATACTGGGAATAAACACAGTCTTTCATAGAAGCTGTTAGAGCCACATCTATTGGAAGGGTTTTTAATATATTCTCCTCTTCTTTCCAGACCCTCTAAAGGTGCCTTGGTCATGTGAGAAAGTGGAAAGGAACTACAAAAAAGTCAAAGTAAATACGGGAAGCAACAAAAGGAGGTTGAATGAGCTAAAATGACCCTGGAGAGACTTGTACTCATTGAGGGTGTAGATGGGTAGGCAAGCCCCAAGTGTTGAGGAGTGAATGGCTAAGCCAAATTCTGTGGGAAGTGGCCTAGGAGGAGGCTCTTGTCTCTGAACTCTGCAAGGACAGGTGAGCACAGCAGCTACTGCACTGTGATTTCCCACCCCTGACGTCAATACTTCATCTGCTGTGAAGAACGACTCTGGGTTGTCCAGTCTGCACACTGTGAAGAGCCGACATGAAATTAAAACACTCTGTTGCTTTCCAGTGCTTTCGAATCCTCTCTAAAAAGAATTCTCTTCATTTCTTTGATGAGTATCATCTTTTATGCGTAGTGTTTTGTTTAGCTTAATTTCCACAGCAACCACAGCAAATTCAGCGCCTTGCCCCAGTGCCTGTCCACAGAGTCACAGTATAATATGTACTTGTTGAAAAAAATAAATAAATGCATGTAAAAATGAGACATGCCAGCCAATTAAAACTGGTGATCAATACACTTTCCCATCTTGGACAGTTCAGGTTGAAGGATAAAGGAACTCAGTGTTCTTTATAATTTACCTAACAGTCATTATTATACCAGGCAAGTGGGCATGTGGCCATTTCTCAGGATGAATCAGGCCACATTTTAATAGTTAGTTCCGGCAGTTCAAAGTGGAATGGATTTATTTCAAGAGGCTCAAGAAAACCTCATTTTGAAGGTTCTAATAAAAAGTGAGGATGATAAAGAACACTGTTTTTCATGATAAGGAAAATTCTGCCTTTCAAGAGAGACATCATAATTTCTTCTAATTATAAGAAAAATGTTGCTGCCTTGAGTGCTCTTATTCATGTGTACAGCCAAAGGGATTTTCTGCATAAAAGAATAATTAGGTTCTATCCCTTCATACTGAAAAAAAAATCAGCTATCTTTCTTTTCTTTTATACATTTTTTTCCCCCTCATATTCTCTGACCTCTAGTCTGCTGAATCTTTTATATGTCATGGAAGGAAGATTTAGAAGGGCTTTGATTTTTCCAGTTCCTTTGGCGGCTGGCAGTGTTTGCTATGCTGAATTTGGAAGTGCCTAATTTGGGAGTTCTGTTCATGTCGGGCTGTAAACTGATCAGATTTCATTTTATGTGTGAAGATCATTTTCAGTCTGTGGATTTAAACATTTTATTTGCCTGAAATACACAGTACATAATGCACTATGGGCTTTTACTTAGGAAAGCTCTCAAAACAGCTTTGTTTTAGAGACACAGGCTACCCTGGGAAGGTTCCCCCTCAAACCATTCGAAGAGTGAAAGGGAAGCCAGAGTCACCCAGCAGTTCTGACATGGTGACCACAGTCACATCTGGAGTGATTGCAGCATAACGAAAGGTGTGTGAGGAAGATAGCTGGGCACAATTAGAACTTCCCATTGACCTGAATTCTATGGTCCATAATTCTCAATTGTGTAGATAACCGCCATGAGAGGAGAGATGTGCAGCTGTAATGAAATTAATTCAAACTCAAATGTCAGCAAAGTAGAAAGAAGGACTGCTCAAATTCATAGTGAATGATAATATTGTTTGAACCTTTCTGAGAGATTAGAATTTGTTAGACTTCAAAATAGAATACGATCGTTGGCTTTAAAATAGAAAGATCAATGATAAATATGGACAGGAAAAGAAGTCTTAGGGATTAGATTTTTCTAAGAAAGTTTAGTGGCTTTTTGAAATAACAATGGCAACTGCCACCATTTACTGCCTGCTAATTCTGGGACAGATCTGGTTTGGGGGATTTAAGAACATTATCTCCATTCTGTACAGCAGTCCTGGGAAGTGCATAAACTGAGAGGTAAACTGACCGGTTGGTCAAGATCAGAGAGTCAGAAAGAAGTGGTCAGGCCTCATTCCTAAGTGGTTTTACATCAGTAGGCTATCCAACTGGGCACCTAAAGAAAATCAAGCTTGACCTCTTTTCCTATACGAAGGTTTATTACATGAGCTAGATACTAACATATTGATAGGAAGAAACAGAATTATTTTGGATTAATGGCTCTTTGAAATAATAAGTGCCTAAGATCAGTGGATTGGGTCACCGCCTCTAGTTTAATCAGGAAGACAAGTCTGTTTTCACTCAAGAGGGATGGCTTTCAGTTAATTGTTGAGGAGGAGGAGACCCTTCCTTTCATAGCTTCCCTTTAACATCCGTTATTCTTTCATTACACAGATTTTTTTTCTTATTAAGCTGTTATCTGTAGAGTTTCAGAGGCTATTCCTCTCCTCTCAGAACAGGAAAATGAAATCACTTTGCACACAAAAAGCACAACACCCACTTAGGCAGGAAGATAAATAGTCTTGGTATACCTGTGTGCTGTGCTCAGCGTGGTGGCATACATGGCACTTGAGAGCAGGGGCTCTGAGTCAGACCAGCTTAAGCTGCCGTGTACTGCATGCGTGCCTTTGGACAGGTTATTTAATTTCCTTGTGCCTCAGTTTCCTTACCTGTAAAATGGGGATGATAATAAAAAAAAAAACAACCCAACACCTACCTCCTGAGCTCGTTGGGAGGATGAAATGAGTCCATATATGTAAAGTGCTGAGAACAGTGATGACGCATAGTAAGCATGGTGCAAATGTGTGCTAAATACTTCAGGTACCTCCTCTCATGGAATCCTTACCATACCCCCACAGGGTGCTCTTGCTTCTTCCTCCCCCTCTCCCCAACCGGTCATTCTCTATTCCCCAAATGAATGCAAACTACCCTGTTAGAATCCTGGTGATTACTCAGATGCATCAATACCTTTGCCTTTGCTGTTGTTGCTCCTCCTGCCTGAAATTTCTTCGAGTGACTCCACTCCACTCATAAGTGTCACCTGGCTAACTCTTTCTGATCATCTTTCAGAACCCAACATGGTAATCACCTCCTCTAAGATTTCCCTGATCTCCTCAGCCGCTACTAGGCACCTATCCACTAAATCTAAAAAACTTCTCAGTCTGATAGTAATTATTTATTTGACCATCTTCATTCTAGGACACGCAAACTTCTTAAAGTCAGGTGTTAGGTATTTCTTCCCTGTATTCCTAGGGCTAAACACCTTACCTTTCACTGAGTGTCCCAACAAATGTCTGTAGACTGATTTAGACCCAAAGCAATAAAAATCTTCTTGAGTCTCTTTGCAGTGGAGACTTCTTCTGGGTGATTCAGATGATCAAAGAGTAATAAATTAATATTTTCTGCCCAAGTTTGAAGTGCCTAATATGCCCACACTCGAATATCAGAAATAGAGGTTTGTTCATATCTCCTATGAGAAAAGCAGTGTGCTTGAGATAATATTTTATATTTTTAAAGAACTTTCTGGTTTTCAAAGTGCTGTCACATGCATTATCTTTGAGGCTTATGACAACTGTGAAGTAAATAACACAGGTATTATTATCCTCATTTTACAAATGAGAAAACCGAAGCTCAAAAAGAACTGGCATACATAAAATCACTTACACAGAAGTAAGGTAATTTGAAACCCATTTTAGGACTCTAAAAATATAAACATTTAAGCATTTACTACACGCAGTTGTTATTTCCACTGTATCATACTGCTCTCACATTACTTACAATCAAGCTGAGGAAAAATATAGAAAGAAGTAAAATGTATTAATTTACAGAGAAGTGCCAGGAACTTTAAGTGTATGTTCTTCAAGGTATTCAATCCTCAAAATAGTTCTGGCAGGTAGGAATTAGTAATCCATTTTGTAAATATAGAAAATCAAGTTCAGAAAGGGTAACTTGCCAAAGGTAGTAAAGTTATTAAGCAGTAGAGTCAGATTTTAAACTGAGATTTGTCTAACTCTGAAGTTCAAATATACTTAATCCAAAAAGAGGGTGCCCAGCTGGCCAAGGAAGCATGGCAATGTTGAGTCTAATCTGGAATGGTGCGAATATCTGATGAGTCTGGTCTGGTATGTGGAAGGGACTATAAATACTATGGGTTTTTGGAAAGAGCTCGAAGGTAGCTTCATTCCAAGGGAAAATGACTGGATAATAGCTGGATTTCAGTCACTAGCTGGTGGTAAAGGAACTGTGCCTCATCTACTCTAAAAAAGGGGCTTGTAGACTCTCTGGGCGCCAACAAGGTGATCTTAGGGTTTAGAGCAGGGATACCAACACAGTAGGGAGCTGGAATGGGAAGCAGAAACCAGGGTAGTAAACAAATCCCACAGCAAGGCCACATCAGGCAGGGGAGTGGAGGGAGATGCTGCTCATCTTCCTGAGACAGGCTCCTTCTTTCTCCGCACATCCTGTTAAGTTTTCTTCTCTTTATTCTCAGTCTTTGTGACTTCACTCATCATTTCTAGGATTTCAACCCCCAAATGTCTGTAGTTCAGACCTGTTTCCTGAGTCCTAGACTCCTGTAACAGTGCACTGCGTGATGCACAATTCCATTTGGATGCCTGCAGCCGCCCCATACTAAATATGTATGGAGTTGAACTTATCATATACTGCCTTCTGGAAAATCCACTTTGTGCAGTCCCTATTTCAGTCAACTAGAGCACCATTAACCCATCTGCCCAGGTAAGAAACTCGAGTGGTATCCTTTACTTCTACATCATCAACTACCCACTGCCTTTACTCAGTCAGTCCCCAAATCTTATGATCCTATCTTCTTAACAGCTCCTGAAACTGCCTCATCTTCTCTGTGACTTTCAGAGCTCAGGCTTTTGCTACGCCTAGACTACATGATTGCCTCCACCTTTGCTCATCTCCACATTGTACTCCATAGTGAACTCAGCGTTATTTCTAATATGCCCATTGGGTCAAATCATCCCTGTGCTCAAAAACCTTCCATTTATATCCTGTTGCCCAAAGGATGAAGTCTGATTTCTTTGGTGTGAAATACAGGAAACTTTCTGATGTGGCCTCTTCCAACTTTTCTAACTTCACAGCTTACTTACCCACCACAAAACTATCCATTATGCTCCAGTGAGGTGTATTAAAGTCCCTTGAAGTCATGCCTGACCCCTGCCTCCCGAGTAGATCTGATAAGCATTTTCTATATTCCTGTTGTATCCTTTGTTATATTTACCTCTAACATATCACCTGCCATTTTTATTGAAAGTGTTTGAATTTTTGTCTGCTCAGTGAACTGTATACATAAAAACCATGTATGGTGACAGATGGTAACGAGACTTATCGTAGTGATCATAAATACCAGCTCACTATGCCGTATGCCTGACACTAATACTGTAAATTATACTTCAATTTAAGAAAAAAGGGAATTGCTGTGCTTTTCACTGTTGTTTCCCCAGCACCCCTCAATGCAGTTGGCAGAAAAAGGTGCTCAACCAACATTAGTTGGGTACATGAAATGAATCCCAGGGTGATCACACCAGCTTGAAGGTCATAGGCCAATTCCAAACTCACTGCCAGTAGTGGGAGGGGATGATGAGTCTAATGATAGATATGGTTCTCACTGGCTCAGGACCTTAGAGGCTGAACTTATAAGATGTTCAGTACCAGTGGCTGGCCAAAGCTGCACAGGAAGGTAAGCTGAGGTTAGAGCACATGCTGGTATCTTTTACCTAACTTCAGACTTTTTATTCCTTTGTGCTTATCCCTAAAAAGACTAACATAGATACTTGCTCCTTTGGGCCCTAGTCTGTGCTAAATCTTATGAGCTTGCTTGGACTACCTTCCTTTGGCAGTCTCATCCTTTATAAGCCCCATTTATAATGAATGATTTCATAGGCTGAAATAAAGGCAGAGATGGTGGTATTGGATAAAAGTAAGTTTACAGATCCAGGATTTATTTTATTTCTATACCTTTAATATTTTTCTTTAGGATGATTCTCAAATAATGAATTAGTAGGCCCACTTAAACAGAATGGATCCATATTTCTTGTTTATTAGTGGGCCATATTTCCAAAAATTTACTTTAGTATGTATAAAAGCATCACAGAGAAAATCCATCCATTGGCACTGGGCAAATTCTGTGTTTCCTTTTTTTGCCACATAATCCCTTGGCTGTTCCTTTGATCAGCAGTGCAAATCCTAATTAAGGTTTCATCTGATAATTTGATTTCACGATAAAGATCTATTCTCAGTCAGGAGTTCTGCCTCCTTAAATTCCCGAGGTTAATGAAAATCACTAATCCAATGGATAAACAGGCAATGGGAAAGTCAAATCATAACTTTCATGTTTTCAGAAATGCTGTGATTTAAGGGTTTTTGGAGACTCTTACAACGAAGAAAGATTGAGATGCAAATTTCACTGAGAGGAAAGAGAAAGCTTCATAAGTGTGAAGGAACATTATGTAAATGGTATGTCTGTATTAAAAGTACAGTACTTTCGAGTGCCATAAAGCACACAGGTGTTGAGGTAGTTCCCCAGCCATGACAGGAGAGGACGAGAACGTGAAGTTGAACTTTAGGGTAAGAACAGGGTGATGGCTTCTGAGAAGAAAAGCCAGATTCTTGATGCACATCTACTTGTCCTGCGGCCCCTGAGTTTCTGGGCAAGCCCCTCAACTCCCAGTCTGATCAATGCCAAGTTCATCAAGAAAAGGTCACATTCTTTCATTAAGAAACCAACAACGATCAAACTTGGGAAGTAAATTGATGGATTTTTCTTTTCAGAATCCTATTAGTTCTGGGAAAATTCCAAAAGACTTTTACAACATTCCCCAAACGGCCAGAACTAATAGCAGAGTTCAACATATTAACATTCAGCAGAATGAATCCATATTTATTTCATGAAATTTAATTATATACCAGAAGAAGAAAAGAACCAAGAGGGACATAGAGTAGATAATACTAATGCTCTGAGAAAATAGAAAAAAAGAGAACAGTTTCATAGATCGCTGAGAGACAGCAAGAAAGAGAAAACAGAAGCTACATTTAAGTATGCCTATGACCACCAATTTGGAATACTGCTATGAAATACAAGAAATCACTTGCTTAATTTAAGGAAAATCTGTTTTATTCATTTTCATTTTATTAGAGCACTGAAAAACAGATTTGCCCTATCATCTAGTTCTAACAAACTATCTGTGGGGGGAAAGAAATCCACACATATAATACATGTAAGGCACAAACATACCCTCAAAGTCCAGGTACAGAGTAAATGAAGTCTATGTTTGCATGCTTTAACCTGGAAGGTCACTGGTTCTAATTTCACTAATCCTTTCTTATGAGAATACACATAGATAGCTCCAAATCATTTACAGGGAATTTCATTGAGCAGAGAAGCTGGGAAATAAGATATAAAATACAATTTCTGTTGAGAATCATAGAAAGATCAGTCATGATGGCAAAGTCACTTCCTATTGCAAGCCTTCAGGTGAGCTTTGTGAAAGAAGTCCATGGCTTGAGGCTATTTTGAAGTGAATGCAAATCATCAGTCTTTGAAAAATCTAATACTAATTGAGTCTCTTGTCAGAATGCATACTAAGAATCACACTGCTTTCTTATTTAAAACGAGTTGCCAGAGGGGAGGGGGGGAGGGATAGGGCAAAATGCTTGATGGGGAGTGGGAGGTACACGTGTTCAATTATGGAATGAAGAAGTCACAGGATGAAAGGTACAGCACAGGGAATATAGTCAATGGTATTGTAATGGCATTGTGTGGGGACACACAGGAGCTATGCTCGTGGGGATCATAACGTCACATATAGAATTGTCAGATCACTCTGCTGTATACCTGAAACTAAGGCAGCATTGTGTGTCAACTGTACTTCAATAAAAAAAAATAAATAAAAAGAGTGGCTCTTTCCTAGCAGAGTGAAGGAGAAAGATAGCAGTAAAATATGACCTGACCCAAATGAAAAGACATTTATTCTCCTTGGTTATTACTCTACAGGCTGAAAAAACAGCCTTGCCTATGACTTCAAACCTGAAAACAACGTGTGTGTGTGTGTGTGTGTGTGTGTTGTTGTGTATTTGCAGGGGAGGAAAGGGGATATACACTTATACTTTTTTGAGTCAAGCACTTAGGGTTCTATCCTTTGTGAGGAAAAAAAAACACCACAGGAATTTTCATTCCTGAAACACATCCAGAAGTTTAACTCATTCTTTTTGAAAGAGGAGGTTTTGTCTTGATCAGATGCAGTCCAGGGCTCATCTAAACCTAAGTGGCCTAAATCATGTACAGTGGACTCTAAAGAGAATACATCTAAATGCAAAGTGGTTACAGGAATACAACAATTGATTTATATAATATTCTTCATTTAAATCCAGAAGTAAACAATTCCTGTGTAAATAAGGCTCCATGGGAACCAGTCCCTCCACCCCCTACTAAAAACAGCTTACCTTTTAGATTCAAGAATATTTTCAGATTAAAGAATTTATCCAAAGCCCAAATTACCAATAAAATTACCTGTGTTTGGGCATCAGAATACAGTGAAATAATAAACACTCACTGAGATTTTTCTATGAATGAGGCAATCTGCTAGGATAGGATGAGAAGGTGCAGTAGAGTGTCAATGGCCATCAGTCCTCTAATGAGACACATATCTGTTCTCAGGCAAACATTATTCCCAGTTACTGTAATAACCACACAAATAAAAGGAAAAAATCTATCTAACAGAGTACGCTATCTCTAGAGTTGTCTCTAGAGATAGCATACTCTAAGACAGATAAATAGAAGTACAGATACATGTGGACAAGGTACATAGCTGACAGGCAATGTGCTGTAATGGTTCAGAGCACAGACTTGAGCCCAACTGCCTGTCTTTGAATCCCAGTTCAGCAGTTTCATAACTATGGGAACTTGGGCCAGTAACTTAACCTTTGAATGTCTCAGTTTTCTCATCTATAAATCAGACCTAATAATAATTTCTATGACACAAGTGTAATATAATGCATAAATGAATTAATCTGCCTGAAGTGCCTGGCACATGCAAGTGCTCAATGAGTTATCTGCCAATACAAGAGTTATAAAACTTACAACCAATACCATACATGTATACAGAAATAACATGCACGCATGCTGCACACAAAAGCATGTATGAAAATATAGCTGTTTTCCAGGAGGTTAAATCTAGTTAGGAAAGGGATGCTATAAAGAGAAAGGCATTTAAGCAGGGAAAACCTAAATTAAGAAAAGGATAGAACCCACAGTTAAACACGGTGGGCTGAACTCTTGCACCTACTTCTATACCTTCCCTAAATCCATTAAATCCATTAAAATGATTAACGAACAAAGACAAAGAATAGAACAAGGAAGAAAGGAACAAGGAAGCAGGAAGAGACGAGGTATCTGTATGAGTAGTAGAGGGGTCAAGGGCAGGCTGCCCTGATGGACTACTTTAGCATGAAGATCATTTTGAGAGAAACAATCAAAAAGCAATCAAAACCCAGCATATTTGGGAAAATATCTTTACCCCGCCCCCACAACTGCCTTCAAAGAATTTAGGTAGAGGACCTGCTTCAAGAAAAGAATTATCTCTGTAGATAACTACATCATATCCGAACTAGGTGCACTAGACGGGAGGAACCTAGCAAGGCCTGTGCGAGCAAAGTCCTCCATGTCCCATTGTTTCTAAGGTGGCCCAGCAAACATTTGCTTACAAAACACTTACTTGTTTATTTTCCCATGAATTACATGTCTTCCCTTTCAAGTCCCAGACCCCTGTCCCCTTCTCCTTAGTTCAGAATGACCTATATGCCTCATTTTGTCATCTTTGGAACTTCTGTGTTTGTGTGGATTCCCCATGTGTATGAAATAAAATTGGATTTTCTCCTGTTCATATGTCTCATGTCAATTTGATGCTTACTCTAGCCAGAAGGACCTTGAAGGGGACAGGAAATTCCTCCTCCTCAACAGTGGAAACCAACAAGAGCAGGCAGGCTTATGCTGGAAAATTCCAAAAGAGGGAATACCAGGGAAGGGAGAGCTGACTAAAAGTATGTGTAACAGTATATTAGGAGCTCCCCAACGCTTCCTCCCCAATTCTTGCAAACAGGTAGCTAGCCCTTCCCCTATTTTTCCCCCAGAACACACACAAACACTGAAAAGGCAAAATGGAGCCAGAGAGGCTGTGGACCTCACAGCATGAAATTTATTGTAAAGCAGGTGAAATGAAAACTGAAAACATGGCTTGATCAGTCTTTATATTGAATCACTATCTTCCGAGCTCCCTGTACTCCCTCTTACCTTTGGCACCTGCTGTCCTGCCCCTGTGCTTCTACCCACAGGCAGGAAGCTGCAGGATTCCTGCCTGATAAAATGGAATGAAAGATAATGCTGTTCAGAAGTCCTCCAAGGGAATTGGCAAGTCCCGTTGGTGGGAAGGGACGCAGACAGATCTTCCTTTAGCTTTATAGTACTCTATGTTTAAATATGAGTAGGGGACCAGGTTTCACCAGTTAGTTGAAGAAAACTTCTACAACATTTAGGATGACCAGAATATAAACACTTGGATAACAGAGCCGATGCAAGTAGAGAAAACTTCAGAGAAAGTATAAATATTCTCAGGATAACGAGAAAAAGATATCTATGAAAAAGTAGCAGTAGAACCTGGGTGCCTGGAAGACAAAACAAAAAAATCAAAGGTGAAACATAACAATTATGAAGTTGGAATCTGAGGAATAGTAGTAAATATATTCAGCTAGCACCTCCTCCTGGGATTAAAAAAGCCACTTTTACACAAGAAAAAGCATACCCTTTGCTTCTCCTTAACCCTCATGCACAGAGCCAGAAGAGTGAGGATGAAAAAATCTAAGTCATGCTGTCTGCCCTAAAAGTTTCTGGAGAACCAAAACCACTCTCACATGTACCTCCAAACAAAGGGCTCTGATACAAAGGCAGTGGTGGAAATACATCTTAATTGATGAGAACATTAACAGAACTCCTTTCTTTTGCTAAAGACAGAAACCCAACTCCTTAAACAAAGAGAGGAATGTTTTAAGGAGTAAGCAAGGAGAGATTGCATGGTACTAACCTGACAGCTCCCATTGGCTACTGTTCATAGCCATTCCTAGAAATAGGTAGCAGACAGTCATACGTGTTCGTTTCAATGACAAAATAGGAAGGTATAAAAAGACCATGGCTATGTCGATTTCAGAGCTTTTAAATAGTTTGTGATTCAGGAGTTATTGAAAAATGACTAAAACTGCTATAATTGTCATTGTTTATACTTGTTGGAGGAAACTTGGCTTTTATATATTAAGATCATTTTTTTTTTCACATAAACCTATAAAAGAAATATGCCGGACAAGAAGACTATTCAAGGCTTGAAGAAGGGGAATGAGATTGGATTTACCTCCGGTGAAACAGAAGGCAGGCAGAGCATGTATGTGCTGGAGTGAGTTAGTGACAAAGTACCGAAGGATACTAGCAAGGGAGCTTGGTCAGTGTGTTTGCTAAATTGGCACTTAGGAAGTTAGGCACCTACCTTCCCACAGAGGCCCAGAGATTGGAGCATTCTTTCCTGAAGATGACATTTCAAAGGGATGGTTTCCTGAGTCCTTGAGAAAGACATATATCTGAATTGTAAAACTAGCAAGAGGCTGAGACAAGATTTACATCTCAAAGGATCAGAAAAAGAATTCTCAACTGCAAGCTTTCTAAAATAAATACTCGGAGAAAAGAGAGGTCAGGGACTACATTTGGGAAGTACCCATCTGAAGTTTGATCAAGCTGATGGGCATATTAAGGCTGTTTTGGTCAGTCTCAAATATGAGAACTTAATGACACTATTATAAATAAAGAGGAAAGAGCACAGCATTTGGAGTAAAAAGACAAAGGGTTCAAATTCTGGGTCTTTATAGAACCAGTGGTGTGGACTCCCATTCAGGTGTAGGGAAAACAAATATGGTCAGTTAAATGAGATAATATACATAGGAATGTTTAGCATAGATCCAGACAAAGAGTGAGAATTCAGTACATGTTGAGCCTTTGCTGTTAGTAAGACCAGAATTCAGATCCGGCAAAGGTTTCTGATGTCTCCTGACATGATACACTGAAAAGAAGACAAGTTCACCTCTGAGATATCTCTGCCCAAGATGTATACCTTGAATCTAATCCCAAGAAAACACCAAAACCAAACTGAGGGACATTTTCCAAAATAACTGACCTGTCCTCTCAAAAATTATACACGTCGTTAAAGAAAGAATGAGAAACAGCTTCAGATTAAAAGAGCCTAAAGAGACATGATAGCTAGCAAATGCAGCATATGTTCTGGGATTTTCTTCTGCTATAAAGGACATTTCGGTGCAACTGGCAAAATCTGAAATAGGCCTGTAGATTTGCTAATAGTATTTTACCAATGTTAATTTTCTGATTTGGTAATTATGTAAGAGAATGAGCTTGTTTTAAGGAAATATACGCTGAGTATTTATGGGATAAAAGGTCATCATGTCTGCAACATACTCTCAAAAGGCTAAGAAAGAAATAATGTGTTTAAGTAGAGAGAGAGAAAGGAAGAGGAATACATAGGGCAAATGTGGTAAAATGCTAACATTTGAGACTATAGATGAAGAATACACACAAATTCTTTCTACTCTTTGTGGTAGTAGAATAGTGGCCCCTCCTCCCAAAAGATATCTGTGTCTTAGTACTAACCTATGAATATGTTAACTAACATGGCAAAAGGGACTTTGCAAATGTGAATAAATTAAGGATCTTGAGATGGGAAGATCATCCTGAATTATTCAGGTAGGCGCAATATAATCACAAACATCCTTGAAAATGACTAGAGAAGGCAGGAGAGTCAGAGAGATTTGAAGATGCTGCACTGCTGGTTTTGAAGATGTAAGCCGGGAGCCATGAGCCAAGTAATGCAGGTGACTTCTTGAAGCTGGGAAAGGCAAGGAAACAGACTCTTCTTTAGAGCCTCCAGAAGAAACAGTCCTGCTGATGCCTTGATTTTAGCCCAGTCAGACTAAATTTGTGGTTCTTTTTCACAACAGCAGTAGGAAACTACCTGCTATTTTTTTTAAGATCGATCAACTGATTGATCGACTTATTTATTTACTTATTCATTTCTTTAAGAGAGAGAGCACAAAGGGGAGGGGAAAAAAGAGAGGGGGAAAGTGAACCTCAAGCAGACTCCACCCTGAGCACCCAGAGGGGTTGGGCTTGATCTTACAACCCTGAGACCCAACCTGAGCCGAAATCAAGAGATGGACACCTAACTGACTATGCCACCCAGGCACCCCTACTATGCTATTCTTAGAACTTTTCTGTAAGTCTGGAATTACTTCAAAATAAGTTTTTTTTAAAAAAGTTTCTGGTAGCTACTTCTTCAAAAGGGAGACTCATCTTTTAGGAGTTGTAGTTTAAATGTTCAGAGGTGGGGTTTTAGCTAAAATCATGAAATAGCCATAAAAATAAAAAAAAATATTTACACCAGAATCTAAGTGTGCTGCTCAAGAAAAGTCTACATTGCCATGTGGCGCTGAGCATATTCCATAACTATTTGTAACTAATTTTAATAAAAGTTAGCATGCCAAGGATTATGGACCACAAATATTATCATTCTAATTAGTACATCAGAGGCATTTATAACTATCTCATTATACGATTTCTATTTCTTTCCAACAGAAGTCAATTGGCATGAAGTTCCATTTTCTTCTTACCAAATTTCTCCTCTCCTCCCAACCAAAACTCATATTTTTGGACAATTATTTAAAGCTGTCCTCTTCCGAACCAGTTAAAACAAAGAGTGATCTCTTACCCTCTACCTTCAACAAAACAAGGGAGAGGAGATAGTCAAAGCAGCACAAATACCGAAAAGATAAACAGAGCCAAGGGTAAAATAATTGTGAGAATGTGTGAACAATGTATAATGACTGAAGTTGAGGGTAAAGTTTTGGTATGAACCGGGCAGGGTTTCTTTAAAATGTTGGCCTTGACCTGTGGCTTGAAATAGATGAAAAGTGTGCCCTAGCATCTAATAAGATGGTAAATTGGGGATATTCAGTCTGAAAAAAAAAAAAAAAAAACCTGAGTTTAAAAAACAAGGTTTGCTGATTCTAGGGCTTTATAGGCATACATCCAAAGATGAAATCAAGTATGGAGAGAGGTTAATGCCAAATGAGACTTCAAAGTGAGAAGTTAGGGTTTAGAGGTTAAGGGGAATTTAAATCCTGGAGATTATTTCAGTTTCTGAAACTATGTTGAAGTATTGACTGCATCAGACAATTTCATTTGTGGTGGAAGTCTAAATAGTTCGTCATTTTGCCGTTACCTCCCAGAGCCACAGCTAACTGTTAATTACAGAGGACTGGAATCAAAGTATTAACCAAATCGGTCTGTGCTGAACACCAGGCAAGAGAATCAGGCTACTTCTTCCTTCACGGGCACTTGAATTCTATTGTGTTGAAACCTGGACAGCCTCTCAACAGTGCCACAGGCTTCTGAAAATAACCTTGGCCCTGAAGAGGAAATGTGAGCCGGAACATTTCAGCTTTCTATGGGGATGTTTGAGTCTTTGTTGGTTTAGGCTAGACCCTTGATATTATTTAACATGGTTTATTGTACATAATTAGATTCTAATTTCTGGAGAGAGAGACATTTATTTTCAGCACTGAATTGGTAATTTGAGCGAGGGTAGTTTTAAATCCAGCGTGAGTGTTATTCATGCTGTATACTAACATACTTTAGAGGTAATTGTTTCTACTGCTTTTTAGGACACAGCTTGATGAATAAAATAAATTTGGAAAAGGAGAGACACAAAATGCAGAAATATAGACCATTAAAAAGCTTATAAACCCACAACAAATACTTTAATTACATTGGATGAATGTAAATCACGAATGCCGAGCAGCTGGATGCTATGAAAATGTAAATGCAAACTAATCAGTGGAAGTAGAATAAAGCTGGAAGCGGTATAAATCAAAATATCCATTGGGGAAAGCAGAGGGGTTGCCATCAGGCATTTTTATATAACTGCATACTGGACATCCCAGCACACATAGACATACACTTGTAAGATAACGGCAAGATTTTGGATCGGGCATCAACCTTAAAATGGCTCTGTGGATTCTTATTTCCATAATGAGCTTACTCAAAATGTGTGCCTGATTTAATTTTTATGAAGCCACTAAGCCACCCTAGTATTTTAATGATTTGGCTGGACCCAAAATTTAAAAATTGAGTTTTCCTGGTGGTACTCTGAACTGTCTGGAGCGAACAAAGAGGGAAAAAAAAAAGGAGAGTTTCAAAATAATCTTTATCTCATTAGCACACCTACAGTAATGCTAGTCATAAGGCTAAGCTAAATAGATAGGGAGGTTACTGTAATTCTCGTTAGCCTCTCCTGTGTAATTTTAACCTTCAGAACTACTTCCAGTTCTTTAAAACCCAAATGAGACCTACTCCCTCTTCTCCAAAACCTTGCCTTTCCTTGGCTTTTTAAATTTAAACCTTCACCTCTCCATCAGCACAAAAATGCTTTTCCTCTACCTCTTTTCCAAAGCAGACATTTCCTCAACCCTGGCTGAAATATATGAGGGAGAATAAAAGACAAATAGCAAAACCGGGTACATTTCTACCTTACAATGTTCAGTGCAACAAAAAATCTTTCTTTGCACATTTCTGTAGTACTTACTTACCCTGCCTACTCATTCCCAAACCCGGCTATACGTATATTAGAGTCACCTGGGGAGCTTTTAAAACTGCAGATGCTTAGACCCCTTCCATTGGAGATTTTGTTATTAACTGGTTTGTTGTAAGGCTTAGGAATCTGACATATATTTTTCTAAAACTCCCCATGCGATTCTAATGTGCACCAGAGTTGAGAAAACTGCTTTAGGTCTTGTCTTATACCAATGTTGATGAAAACATCTGTTTGCAGAGTATTCCAGAGAAGAGAAACTTCACCTTTATTCTGATTTCCTGTTTCCAGGAAAGAAGACTATCTTTGCCCCGAGCCCCCCTGCCCTTGATCTTTGCTTGTGATTCTGGCAAACAAACTTGGACTCCTAACTCCTAAAATAATCTTTTGTGTTTGGGTCAAGTTCATCTGTAGCCCAGTACTTAGACACCCAGTCACAGATCCTTGAAAATAAGCTATGTCACTGATTCCTTGAAAATAAGCTATGTCACAAGTCACACCTACCAAATCCATTTCAGTACCTATTGACACCTACTATCATCATGGTCCTAGGGGCTTTGCTTCCCCTGAATCACTTGGTTCATAAATGCTAAGGAGGTCATATTTGAAGATACCTTTCATCTCTTCTTCCTTCCAGAGTCCTGACAATTAGGGTATCAAAGTTTTTATTAATAAGCAGGTGAATACCTCATAACTCCCTAAATGCTATGCTTGTGTTAAATTATTTTGCACCAAGAATCTTAGACCAAAGGTTATTATGGGGTCTTGTCTTTATTATTTTGAATCTAAGTGTCTACTCAACATTGCAATATGCAATAGTATAGACCATGGACCTCTAGAAAGCAAACACTGGGTACTATCTGGGCATGCAAACTCAGGGGCACAAGAAGTGGCTGTATATATCTAGGCACAGGAGATGAAAGAGCAGTAAAGAACTCCCATTGGCCTTTAAAGTGGGGAACATTAGCTCTAGTGAAAAATAATCTTTGAGACTATCCTGCACTGTGACCAGTCAGACCAGTCGCTTTTCCTATGGGAAGCCTGTAGACACTGATATGTTAGCAGGGCTCCTCCTCTATGGGCTAGAATGAAAAAGTAGAAGAAAGAAGACTTTTCTGGCTCACTATTGTGGAAAGCCAGGGCATCCATTTTGAAATGTCGTGAAACTGCTGGCACACTTAAACATGTAATAAGTATCTCTATCAAAGAGCACGGAGGAGTTGATGAAGCAGAGAAAAGAATCCATGGAGCCCAAGATATGAGACTTAAAAATCATAAGAAATCAATCTTGAAAGAGACCTTAATATTATCTCTTCAGTGATTTTTCAATTTGGTCCACTGAGCTCAAGGGATTCCAAGAAATTTATTCCACAGCCACTGTGAGAGGGACCACAGGGAAGGAACAGGTGGGGTTCTAGGCTCCTCACACTCTGTTTCAATAGAAATCTTCGAACTTAAATTATACTGTCTATTTGAAACATTGAGGTATTTTTCAAAAGAAATTTGGAAAACCTTCATTGAAGAACGACCAGCTTAATTACCAAGAGATTAGAGAATGAATCACTACATAAGGAGCTGCAGAAGACCTTAAGGGACTCTGAGCAACATGCCAAACACTCAATATTAAAATATTGCAATATTACTCTGCTGCAGTAAGGAGAGAACCACTTGTCCACTTAAGTCAGTGAACAATAAAGAGGCAAGATAGAAGGATCCTGATTTGCCAGATCTCCATTACTTTCTGACTGAGGGATCAATGAGGGCATTTACCTAGATTAAATCATAAAAAAGGGTTTAATTTACAGCTCTGTTATACAAAGAAACTTTAGAGAACAAAGGTCCCTCCATCTGGAAAACATTTATTCCTTCGGTTTATGGGAATTATACCATGTTGGCTTTTGTCCCTTCTTGCTATGTTAGGATGAGCCATGGCAAAGGTTTAAGATGGGCGTTTTCTAAATGATGCTTGTGGAACATCATCTATAGCAGGAATCAGCAATATTTTCCTGTAAAAGTTTGGATAGGAAGTAATTTTAGCTTTGCAGGCTATATGGTCTCTGTAGCAAGCACTCAATCCTACAGCACTAGAGTGAAATCAGCCATATACAATATGTAAGGGGATGGGCATGGCAGCATTTGGCCCACAGCCTATAGTTTGCTGATCTCTGATATACACAAAAGGACTGTCTTGTTCATTAACGTTTTCCATTTTATGTTCCAAAAATTACATAGCTGGCACCAACACTTTAAAGAGGGACATGCCTAATAAATCCCTAAATTTCTCATTAGCAAAAGTACTCATGCCAGGTACATGCTACTTACAGCATACCATGGATGAGGATTCTCCATTAGTAAATATAAATTAGGAGATTTGATTAGAATATTTTCAAAAATATTCTATGTTAATCCGTCTCCATTCTCCACCCCTTCCTCCTCTGCCATCTCCTACTTTTCTTAATTTTCTTCCTCTCCATGTTCTCCCCATGGTAGGGATCAGCTACTAACCTTCCCACCCTGTTAGAATGTGAGCTTTGTGAAGCCTGAGATCTTTATTTACTTTTTCTTACTGGTGTAGTATTAGTTTAGGCCTGTGGGCAGGATAGGCATACTCATAGCTGGAATTTGTGCCAATTCAAGATGTACCATAGAAGAGGTATAATATAATCAACTTTCTAATACGTGGCTGGTCTCCAAGAAGAATGGTGCCATATTGGGAGATCAGTGTCAGATTCTGTACTTGGCATTTTGGACATTTGGCAGTTGCAATAGCTAAACCATCCTTGATGAGTGGGAGCCCGTGCTTCTGGCCCATAAATATTTATCATGTATCCAGTTTGTCAGTGCTGGAGTTGTTGATGGCAGAGGCTAGCTCACATCAATTGGTTAAGCCATTTTTCTGACAACTTGGCTGTTTCATACCTCTTCCATGGTGGTATTAAACCCTACATGATGGAAAAGTACTTTACTGTTAATGAACTTCGTCATATCAAACTTTATAGTGTGCTCTTTTTGACCTAGCACCCTCAGGATTCAATACCATTTTCTACTTCTTTAGCTGTTGTTGATACTTGTTGCTTAGGTCCTGCAGTTTATTCAGATTACAATCCCTTTCTTACCTCAGCCAGTTTAGTGGGTTCTCTGGCTAAGATTGTGACTTAATCCTAGTTATTGGTTTGGTGATAATGAAAGGGGATGGAAATGGATCCTGGGTGGAGTGTGTGTGTGTGTGTGTGTGTGTGTGTGTTCATGTTTTCATTAGAAACAGAGGTCTCTACATCATTTTCAAGGCAGAGAAGGAGAATACTAGTTTTCAGGAGGAAGAGTAAACCACTTTGCAAATTCAGAGGGTTAAGGGGTTCTGAAGATTCAAGATTCATGAGTGCACTGATTAGAGATTCCTATCCCAAGTCTCATGACTCTACTACTTCTCAACCACTGTTTTGTTATTGGCATAGTAGATTTGTCATGGCTTGGAATTTAGTTTCCCCTGGAGCACCACTGTCTTTATAATTGATTCTAACCTGATCCAAAGATTATAAATTATAATCTGCCCTTAAATTATAAAGGTAAGAGTCCCTTTATTGGCTGCCAAGGAGACCCTCTGATTTTAACATTTGTCTTAGTGATTAATCATGCCCAAGCTTTTTCCCCCATGAACAAATGGCACCAGAAATAGCCATACAGTTCCATTATCCTTTTTATTATTATTTACTCTCAATCTTTCAAGTACCTGAGACATTACACCTTCTAGTGCATTCCCTTCCACCTCTATACATTTTGAATTAACCACTGGGACAAGTTTTAGTAATTGAATCAGTACAGCATGTCAGAGATGATCAGAGTCCCATTAATAATAAGACCTCTTGCCAGACTTGCCAGTTGACTGGTAGGTGATTCAGTTTCAAAGTTCTGTTTTCTTAGTCTATACTCTCAGAATCAATTGTTTTCACATCCTTAGGTTTCTCAGAAAACAAATCATGAGACGGAGAGTTTCACACAGGAAGTTTATCTGAGTGTGCTTTTGGAAACACCTGTGAGGGAAATCAGGATTGAAAGAAGTTGAACTGCAATGGGATTGTAACAGATCTTTGGCTTGTCCCATGGGGGATCTCAGGCACTGGGATGGCTGTTCAGAGTTGTCTCAGTGGAAAGAGGGCTAGTACTTTGCATCCCTGCACTAACCAGTAGTCACTGGATGTGAATTGCTCCTGGAAAGGGGATGTAACCTCAGATAAGGCATCTTCCTTTGATTGAGGAAAGTTCCTGGTTGGAGGGAATTCCACTGTGAGCCACAAGCAGGCAGCATTCTAGCACCTACAGGGAATGGTTTCCTTGATCCTTAGTGACCTGAGTTGTGAACCACAGCATTCAACTGAGGCAGTAATAGTGGAAATGAAAAGGTGAAGATGTATTTTAGATTTATTCAGGAAATAGAAGTGACAGAACTTAGATATGAGATTTGAGAAATTAAGGAAAACAAAGGGTCAGTAATGGCACTAGATTTTTAACTTGGGTGACCGGTAGAATAGAGATACCATTCATGAAAAAACAAACAAAGCAGGATTAGTCAGGGTTTTTTTTTTTTGGGGGGGGGGGGGGAATAACAGCTAAAATTTGAACATTCTTAGTCATATGTGGAGAATTTAATGGAGATTACCAGATATTTAGTAATCGGGATCTGGCAATTATGAAATATGGTAACCAGGGAATTGACAGTAAAATTGTTCTAACCAAGATCATTGACACCCTCCTATAGACAGATCTAATGAACGTTTTAAAGTTCTTGGCTGGCCAAACTGGTTTATTGCACTTGCCACATCTGGATGAATCCAGAGCTCCCTATAAAAGAGAAGCAGGTGCTGCATATTGGAGTGTGAGGCCAACAGATTCATATCATAGACACATTTAAATTATACAAACTAGTTCTTTCTCTTCATTTTTCTTTCCCTACATGGATAATTCATTGCTACAGATATTGAGTGGGGCAAAGCATGTGGTTTGCCTTGCTGGGGTAGGGAGGAGTTGAGGTAGACTAAAGTGCGGTACTGGCATCTGATCAAAGTGAGGAGGATGTTGTCATAGGAAGACGGCACAATGTGGGGTGTCAGAACCCAAGCAGCCTGACACACAGTCAGGGCTGGAGGGATGATGAGCTATCATGGGAAGTTAGAACCCAAACAAGATAAGGAGAGTACTCAAGCATGGGGGTGGGTCCCATATGGAATACTAAAGACAAAATTGGGTGAAGAGTGTACCCCCTCTGTGAAAAATGGTTTTATTACTTACAAATACACAAAGTGTCTGTATGTGAATGCATTAATCATATTTCACTTTCATGTCACATTTGATACTATTGATAATTGTCATATTTGCAATGTTCTCTTTTTCTTGGCTTTTAGGACAACTTTCCTCCTTGATTCTTTTTTATCTCCTTTATGTCCTCTTCAGAGTTCCACTTTTTCTCCCCTTAAATAATTATTTCATTCTCAACCTTCTATTTTTCTCATTTTACCTACTCTTCCCTGAGTGATCTTATCAACTACTGCCTTTATACCAATGACCTCTGAGTTCTACATAGATGCCAATGAACAGTATCCTGGCACCAGTTTGGAACAAGGTGGAAATTAAGTTAATATAAAAACTTATAAAACCTTTCTCCCCTGACTTCCGGACCTAGATAGCTCAACTATTTTAAGCATAGTGTTGGGAGGATTCTTCCAAAATGCTCCAATTCATCATTGTCATCTCCAAACTACTTCTTGATTTTTCCCCTTTTTCTTTTCTGTCAGATGACAGCAATTCCTGTCCATTCCAAAGCCAGAGGCCATGAGAATCGTAACTATGCCCTCTCCTTTCCTCTAATACCAAGTCGTTCACCAAATCCTCTTTATTCTACTTGTATATCTCTTTTGAACCTATCCCCATCTCTTGGTCTCCAATCTTGTTTCCTTCAAATCATTCTTTATATTGCTTAGTGATCTTTGGACTGCAGATATTATCATGCCATTGCCTTGCGTAAGGTTCTCTAATGGATTCCCATTGCCTAAACAAAATATGCAAACTTCCTGGCATTGCTTGCACAATACTTTATCAACTCATCCCTGATGATCTCAAACTCAGCTCCAATAATACTCCACCTACTTGGATTTGAATGGGATGACTTAAAAGAGGTTGCTACTGAGGCCTGAGTTCTTCTGGGAGTTTTTAAAGATAATTAATTGTCTTCATTTGTGTACAAGAAAACTTGCCCTTGAAACAAATGTGAAAAGTACACAGACCATTTATATGCTACAGAAAATGAGTTTCTGAAATAATCAAAATTGTATTCTAGGAACAGGAGATGAAACATAGCACAATGACTGCAAACTTACCAATCTCTTGGAATTTAATTTTGTGAACTTGATTCTATAGATAAGAAAGTAAAAACCCTTCAAATCATTTTTATAAAAGAAAATAGACAGCTACTTACTTCTGTAGTAAAAACCAGACAGTGGGGAGGAGTGAGAAGATATGATTAAGGAATCTCCCCAGTACTCTTTATGGCCTAGATGAATTTTGAAACACCCAAATATCTTCTTTTGAATATTACTTCCTTCTCTAGGATGTGTTCTGACTCTTAAATTCATGAAAAGGCTTCAAGTAAAAATAAAAGTGAGCCAGTCACATGTCCTATAAGCAAGTTAGGCAGACAGCATATTGGAAGTTCATATCATTTTAGATTATTAAAATTACACTAAAATGTATGGCCATTAGAGAACATTAGCAATATTTCAATAAAAAATGTAAGAAAAAAATGCATTTCTAAATCTCTATTTTTATGAGCCCGGACCTAATACTTCTTAATGGACTGTTACCTAACCACTTCTGCTTATCCAAATATAGTAAGGCCACAGGGAGTTAGAGTATGAGGAACTGAATGCCCTCCCCAGTTTCTGGACACATTTTTACAATCATTGAATCCATTTAATAAAATTATATTTATTTTCTTAAGTGACAGGACATTAACATACTCTGAAATGTACTTGCTGCTCAGGACTCTTAGGTTCATTTCAGTATGTCCTTTACAGAACATAAGACAATGTCTTCAGCATAGATGTTCAATAAATAATAAATACTTGTGGATTCAAGTTTAATTGTATCTCACATTCTGTAGGAGAGGTTTCATATTTGGAGTTTTAGCTATGTGAAGCTAAAACTAATTCTAATTCTTCTATCAGTACCCTTCTATTATTCCCATCTCTGTGGATACACAGAAAATATAACTGCATATTTGGTTATCTTATAATTTCTCTTTCAACTTAACATTAAAATTCACTGACTGTATTGCCAAAAAAGTTCTGACTCTCAAAGAAAATAGTATTCCTACTTTATTGATAACTTGACAAGATGCATGAAATCAAAGAAATAGAACTAGGCAATGGGGTTTGAAGAAACCCAAAGAAAATTTCTATTCAAACAAGCACCCAGATTACCTAAGCAAGGACATGGAAATGGTGCATACACTTACATAACAAGCCACAGATGATGATAATTGAGGATCAGTGGTTCAGTAGCATGTGTCTGACCATTCTGTGCCCAGAGATACATCCAAGGTGCTGATTAGGTTTCATGAAAGACAGCCATTCTCCTTGTATCATTTTTTTAACCTTAATTATGCTCCTTCAACTTGCATTTTCACTGTATTTGACTAGACAATGACAATCTAAGCACATTTCCACAAAATGTGCAATTTCCATGGGAATTGAAAGTGCACTTGTAAATTTAAAGTTCAGCTTCTTGCTGATCATTTGATACTTTATTTCCCACATGGACTTAAAGTGCCCCATTTGCTTATGGAGCTGGGAACCAGCATACAGAAACCAAAATTCTCCTCTTAGTGTATGAAAGTGTCCAGTTACGGGGGAAAATACCATTACAATTTTAAGACTTTTGCTTTCTTATTTAACTGACCTCTAGGAAAGAGTTTTTCTTAAGTTTTATGATCTGTACTTTGAAGGGCTGTAATTGTTGAAGACTAAATTAAAACAGGACCGGATTTTTAAAAGAACATAGCTGAGTAAGGTCATTTATTTTAGAAATTATATTTCAGAGAACTTCTATACACTGAATATCTAGAATGGTTGTCCAAGACAAACTGAAATCTAATCCTTCCAGATTTTCTTATAAATTATTTTGTCTGTGGACACAGCTATTCTTTTCCTCCATGGCATCACCACCTTCATCTTTCCCATACTCTCCTTATTCGAATATATCTAGTTTAAGAAATACTTATTAACACAAGAAATGTGACTCTATCCAAATAAATCAATCCAAGGTAGTAGCTCTCATTGCCCATAACATGAAATCTGAAATACAGTTATCTTAGGAAATATACTGAAACTTTCCACGTAAGATCAGTTACTGCATCAAGGTGTCCAAAAGTCCTTAGTTGCATCTATGGGGCAACTCCCTAACATAGTTCTAAGAAGAGCACTCAGTTACTCAATAAATATTTACTAAGCATGTATTCTATGTCAGGTTCCACTCACTGAAATAGATAAGACAGACATGGAGCTCACATTTCATTGAGGGTGGAGACTTGGAGGAGAGAGAGGATAAACATCTTGCAGGTCTTCGAAGATGTATAAAGCAAGATAAACAGAATATGTTTCAGTTTTCTATTGGTGCACAACAAACGAACCCACACTTACTGAGTTAAAACAATAATAATAATTTATTTTGCTAATTGCAATTGGGTCCCAGGGCTTCGCTGGGACAGCTTGTACCTATTCTAAGTGAGGTCAGCTAAGGTGACTTTACTTGCATGGATGGCAATTTGGTAATAACTGTTGACTACTTTTCTCCATCTGGGTCTCTTGATAGCATTGTTTTGGCTTCCTCACAGCATGGCATCTGGGATCTATGAGCATATGTCCCAAGAGGCAGGAAGAGGAAGCTGCAAGTCACTGATGGCCTGAGACCTAGAAAAGCATCATTTGTGCTGTGTTCCTTTGGTTATGTAGTCACTAGTCTGCTCAGAGCCAAGGGCAAAGTTTTGGAACCACTTCTTCATGGGAGGAATGGAACGTGATCTAATCATTAACTGCTTCAGAAGGTAACTGGAGGGAATGGTCAGAAAAGAACTTTTTTTTTTAAAAGGTTTTATTCATTTATTTGAGAGAGACAGAGAGAGGAGGAGAGAGAGAGAGAGCAGGAGGAGGGATAGAGGGAGAAGCAGACTCCCCCGCTGAGCAGGGAGCCTGAAACAGGGCTCATCCCAGGCAGGACCCTGAGATCATGACCTGAGCCGAAGGTAGGCACTTAATCAACTGAGCCACTCAGGCGCCCCAGAAAAGAACTTTTTGAGGAGTTGAGATCTAAGTTGAGACCTGAAGGATTAAAAGGAGTCTAAGGATAAGGCTCATTTAACATTCATTCATACATGATTATTGTATACCTCTTATTCACAAAGCACTTTTAAAGACAATAGATACATAAGCATGAAAAAGGTGTTGTATTTATCTTGGAATATTTATATTCAAATAAGAGTAAAATATGTAAAAGAATAATGAGAAGGCAATGTAGTAAGTGCTCCAAAGCATGAGTATATAGATGTTGTGGGATTACATAGAAATTATTAAACATGCTTGGAGAGTTCAGAAAGGTCTTCTTAGGGCGGGCAAAATCTGAGCTGAGTTGTGGAAAGCAAGTCTATCAGATGGATAGGGAAGAGAGACAGGGAGGAGATGTGGGAATTATAAGAAAGGAACAAATACTGGCAGAAGATGAGGAGCTATAAGGCAAAAGGACAACCACAAGAAGATTAAAACGGCTTAGTTAGAGGCTCAATTGTGAAGAGGAGCTGAAGCTAAGGTGAAAAATGGAAGGTGTGTGACCAGACCACGAAGGACCTTCAACATGCAATGTACCTGCTAAAGAGAAGAATTTATCTTGCAGATTGATGAAAAGCCACATGAGGTTCTAGTTCCAGTTACGTCACTAGCATCAGTATAACTAATAGAATTACATCTAAGTATGTTAAACGTCTGACTTCCTTTTTTAAACACTGAGTGCTCAGTTGAGACCACAGCTTCTGGCACCAAAATAAAGGAGTTAAAATTCTGATACCATGACTTTCTCAGTGTGACCTTGGGTAAATTACTTAATCTCTCTGTGTCTTAATTTCCTTCCCCATAAAATAGGAATAATAGTCCCTCTTCTCATTATTTGTTGAGAGAATTTAAGGAAATCATTTTATGGGAAAATAGCACTTGGCATGCAGTAAATATTCAGGGCTTTAATTTTTATTAGACAGTCTTTCGCTTTGTGAGACTCTGTGCCATGCCCACCTTCTGAGCCCTCCTCTGAGTTAAGGCAAAGACAGCTACAGTACCCACACTACTAAAATGGTCACCCCACGCTTCTGGAATTAAAATATGCCATTGTGAAGAGTCCATTATAAATATAAATTAGGACATTTATCTATCTCCACCACATTTAACATAAACAAAGCTATTGTTTTGCCCTTTAGAGAACCTTCTGGGATGAATTCTATTCTTCCAAACATGAAGTCAGTTTAAGCACGGCTGGTAAAATAGACAAAGAAGTAGTCAGAAAAAGTCTTGGTTTTCTTTCTTTGACCCTGCCTTTGCATACCTCTCCCTGAACTCAGGTCACATCCCATTCTTCCCTTTCTTCCTCTTCTGCCCTGTCCCCAGACTCCTTCATTTTCTTTCTTTCTCTTTCTTTCTTTCTTGCTTTCTTGCTTTCTTTCTTCCCTTCTTTCTAGATTTATTTATTTGGGAGAGAGAGAGAATGCATGTACCAGCAGGAGCAGTGGCAGGCAGAGGGAGATGGAGAAGCAAGCTCCCCTCAGAGCAGGGAGCACAATGGAGTGCTCAATCCCAGGACCCTGAGATCATGACCTGAGCCGAAGGCAGACACTTAACTGACTGAGCCACCCAGGAGTCCCCCCCCCCCTTTTCCCTTTCTTATACCTAAAGAAAATCTATTAATATCTTCAATTAAATAAATGCTCACTGGACCTGCAGTCAGTTTCTTCTAATTGACAACAAATACTTTAATTTGAAGCTAAAATGTTCTCTCTCAGTTGCCAAGTGGCACTTGGAATAAAAAGAAATCCCTTATGAAAGAAAGTTACCCACTTCAAGGGAAAAAAAGGGGCATTAAAAATCCATTTCAAGCAAATGCTGATCACAATGCTGAACTAGTGGCTAGCTCACTGGTCACTGTTAGTGACCAGAAAGGGCTATAAAAGAAACCATCGTCTTTCCTTTTTAACACCCTCTGGGTATACTTTTGTGCTCAAGTGGGTGGCACACATGCCAGAGGCGATAGTGTGCATCAGGCAGTTGGATAAGAGCTTGTCTTTTGAGGGCCGTGGCTTTCTGTTGTTACCCTTTGTGCTGGCATACTAGCGTGCGTGCATGCAGTTTCTCTTCCAGAGCTGGATGTCTCCTGACCCTTGTGGCAACTGATTGGGATGGGTAGCCAGTAGCGGCTGCTTTGTGGAGTGTACAATGCATAACAGCCAGCAGGAGACAGACAGTGTTGGGAAGGGAAAAAGAAATCCAGAGCCGGTGCCTTTCGTATGGAGATTCAAAACACCAATTTCTACCTCACTTTTTGAAATTAGAGGCTCTATATGGTGTTATTATTGTTATTTAACATTTATTGAATACCAACTGTGAAGTAGTCTCTGAATGGAATATTAAGAAGCTACAATCTCTACCCAGTGGGCTGGCAATTTAAATAAGACAAACAATACAGTAAGCACTGGGAGAAGGAGATTTGCTCCCACCTCTGGAAGGTACTAGTAACTGATTGCTCTACTCCACAAGTCCTTGGATTCTTCAAACCATTCTTTCCCCCATTCTCCATTAGTCACCTCTGTGGTGTGTGCATGCACTTTAACATCGTGCCTTGTACATCAGCCATAATGAGCAAGTGCTTCACAGGAAAGTGGAACTATTCAGTGCTGCTGGATCTTGAATTGCTGACATCGGCTTTCTAAGGAACACATTCCGTATTGATAAATGTCAGGACCCAAAGAACAAATTTAATTCCAGGCAAGTCCAAATTTGACTTCCTCAGATAATGGCACAACATCCAACTTCACTGAGGAGTGTGTGGATAGAGTCTAATCATAAGAATGAGGGTGTTTAATAGTCTTGAAAAGATTCAAAGACAGTCTACTCATTGCTCATCATTAGCCACTTTGGACATTTTTACTACTGTTTGTCTTTAGTTGAATTTCCCTTCATCTTTGACTTGTTTGCTGGAATTTGAGACAGATGTTAAGCAGAAATGGCAAATCTACTTAATACAAAGAAAATGACTTTTCATATTTATTATTTAGATCAATAAAAGGACCCCTTATACACTCTTTGCTGAAGAGCACAAGTACAAATTTTAAAACATTGGAGTCAGCAGTATCACAAAAATTCTATTTTGAAAGCAATTCCCTCAAAATAGCCCCCTCTCAAAGATCACTAGTTTGGAAAGTTATACCCTGGGTTTTGCAGGTCACTTAAGTCTCCATCAGCTAAAAGGGAAAAGGAATTCCATAGGCAAATGAATATGTAAGGTATAAAATAAGGATAGTTGTTTGAACATGAATATTTAGTTTCCAGAAATGTGGGAACTAGATGATGTCTTGATACACAGCTTTCTACACCGTTACATGTAGAACTAAGTGACTTCCTAAGGGTGGTCCGTAGATTCCAGAATTGGTAATAATTTGTAAAAAGGAAGAAGAATGTGGTAGCTATCTCTCTATATACAAAATTCCTAGAGGAAAATTAAATTAGCACATGTTTTTCCCTTTACAATATTTCAGACACATAAGTCACATTTAGGAGTTACAATCAATGGCCTTGTGGGTAACCCACTCCTCTCCTTTATATTATTTTTAGTTCCATGCCCCTCTTCAGTCATTCACTTCGTTGGCCATACCATGGCTCCTTTCTTCTCACTTGAAATCGAATTCCACAGAACCGGTGCATCTGTTCACAAAAGTGTGAACTTCTATTCCACCACATTTAAACCTGTTTAGATTTCTCTCATCTCAACAAACAAATAACAACAATAACAAAAAATTCCTCTGTCAATATTATGCCTCTCCACAAGTATTGTCTACAATACTCTTTCTGACTTGGTGTCTTAAAAGGCTAATCTACATGCAAGGTCTCTACATTATTGTCTCTTAAACTCACTGCCATCCTCCACTGGAACTGTTCTGGTCAAAGTCACAGATATATTTTTAGGAACTTTACCTTGATGCCTCTGCTGGTACATTATCGGCCTCCTCATTACCTCTGGAGGTCAGCAGCCCCTACCAAAAGGAGACCTGGCTAGATACACTGGGGTCTCTGGACATATGGCCTTCTCTAAACAGCTCATTGTGTTCATCAGCCGTGGTTTTAGACCAGCTCTGCCCTAATACTATGCTGACTCTATATAGGTCAGTCTTCATTTTAACCACCTGAACATTTAATATACATTTGTTCTTCTCAGAACTCTCTCCTTCCTTAGCCTTTGTTGACCTCTTTTAGTTTTCTTCATTCTTCCCACTTGCTTCTTATTATGGGGATGACTTCTTAAAATGACATATAAAGAAAACTTGCATATAGTAAAAAGTTATTGTTGATAATTACTGAATTTGTCAATGAAACATAAATGTGTCAAGATGTTCACACCCTAAGAGACATGTAGGAATTGAAACCTATTGAGAGAATAACCA
Source organism: Vulpes vulpes (assembly GCF_048418805.1). Taxonomy (NCBI): domain Eukaryota; kingdom Metazoa; phylum Chordata; class Mammalia; order Carnivora; family Canidae; genus Vulpes; species Vulpes vulpes. The sequence goes on from NC_132785.1 coordinate 66,615,872, forward strand.
CATCTTTTGGCTCACGCTCAGTTAAGGCTATTTTCAATAGCTTTATTGAATTTCAAACACGTACATTATTTATGGTATTGTTCTTCATCTTTTTTTGCCTTTGTATAGAGTGGAATTTTTATATTTTTGTAATATTTGAAAAAATTTCAGGTGCCTCTGGGTGGCTTTGTCAGTTAAGCATCTGTCACTTGACATTGTTCAGCTCTGTGTTAAACATGAAGCCTACTTAAGATTCTCTCTCCCTCTGCCTCTTCCCACCCAGCTCACAAAAGTTCATGTGTGCTCCCTCTCTAAGAAACAAAAACACACACAAACAAACAAAATTGGGTTTTGGTATTTTGGGTCATTTTCTCAGACTTAAAAAAATTAAGATTCTCATTCATCTTTCAATCAGTTATGCTTAGTCTGCTTGGTTTAGCTAATGATCTTGCATTTACAATTTTTTTTTAAATCACGTTCTTTAAATTAGTAGTTCTCAACTGAGGGCAATTTTCTCCTCAAGGGTTTCCAGACATTTGGCAATCTCTGAAGACATGTTGGTTGTCATAACTTGGGAGAGGGCCACTTGCTTCTAGGGGATAGAGATCAGGGATGCTGCTAGACATCCTTCATGCTCAGGAAAGTCCTCTACAGAGTTATACAGCCATTATTGCCCACTGCTGAGGCTGAGAAACTTTGCTCTAAGGGAAAGTGGTTCAAATTTAACAATATATTTTAAAAAAATCATTCAACACAATCAGGTGGATATTATTTCAGAGATACGAGAGTGGTTTAATATTTGCAAATCTATTAATGTGATAATCACAGAAACAAAGAAAGGATAAAAACATATAGATCATTTCAATAGATACAGAAAAAGAATTTGACAAAGTACAACATCCATTCATGATAAAAACCCTCAACCAAGTAGGTTTAGAGGTAACATACCTTAACATAATAAAGGCCACACGTGAAAAACCCATAGCTAACATCACACTCAACAGCAAAAAGTAGAACTTTTCCCCTAAGATCAGGAACAAGACAAGGATGTCCACTCTCACCACTTTTATTCAACATAGTACTGGAAGTCCTGGCTACAGGAATCAGACAATAGAAAGAAATAAAAGGCATCCAAATTGGAAAAGAAGTAAAACATTCACTATGTGCAGATGTCATGATACTATATATAAAAAACCATTAACAACTCTACCAAAAAATTACTAGGAGTGGTCAATGAATTCAGTAATGTTGCAGGGTTCAAAATCAATATACAGAACTCTGTTGCATTTCTATACACTAATAACAAAGTAGATAAATTAAGAAAACAGTTATATTTACAATTGCACCCCCTATATAATAAAATACCTAGGAATAAACTTAACCAAGGAGGTGAAAAACCTGTACTCTGAAAGCTTACAGTTTTATAAGTTTTTATAAGTTTATAGCACTGATCAAAGTAACTGAAGATGAAGTCTGAGACTAGGGCCATAAGGTGACCCTAACAGAATCCTCCCTGAGTTTTGGAGAGGTGAATTTCCAGAAAATGGAGCTTCACAGAAAGGCAGACTGGGCAGTGCAGATATCATGGACACCACCCTTGCAGAGTGGCCTGGTGGATGCCTCCTTAGCCAGAGCTTGGAACAGGCTCACGGCCAGTGAGTGAAGTGAATTCAAAGGCTGAGGTGAAGTACCCTGCGCGGGGCCTCACAACTCAATTCAGACTACTCTCCCTTGTCCTCTAAAAAAAATAAAATAAAATAAAGAAATTGAAGGTAACACAAACAAATGGAAAGATTTTCCATGCTCATGAATTAGAAGAACCAGTATTGTTAAAATCTCAATACTTCTCAAATCAATCTACAGATTTAATGCAATCCCTATCAAGATATCAACAGCACTTTTCACAGAATTTGAACAAATCATCTTAAAATTTGTATGGAACCACAAAAGACCAAGAATAGCCAGAGGAACCTTGAAAAAGAAGAAAACTGGAGGTATCACATTTCCAGATTTCAAGATATACTTCAAAGCTGTAGTAATCAAAACAGTGTGGTACTGGCACAAAAAATAGACCCATAGATCATGGAACAGAATAGAGAGCCCAGAAGTAAACTCATGATTATATGGCCAATTAATCTATGACAAAAGAGGCAAGACTATGCAATGGGAAAAAGATAGTCTCTTCAACAAAGGTATTGGCAAAACTGGACAGCTATATGCAAAATAATGAAACTGGACCACTTTCTCACATCATACACAAAAAGATATTCTAAATGGATTAAAGACCTAAATGTGAGACCAGAAACTATAAAAAAAAAAACCTAGAAGAGAGCACAGGCAGTAATTTCTCTGACATCAGCTATAGCAACATTTCTACATAGGTCTCCTGAGGTAAGGGAAACAAAAGCAAAAATAAACTATTGGGATGACATCAAAACAAAAAGCCTGCACACAGCAAAGGTAACAATAAAACAACAAGACAACTTACTGAATGGAAGAAGAGATTTGCAAACGGCATGTCTGATAAAGGGTTAATAGACGAATAGATAAAGATGTGGCATAAATATGCAGTGGAATACTACTCGGCCATAAAAAAGAATGGAATCTTGTCATTTACAAAAACATGGATGGATCTAGAGGGTATAATGCTATGTGAAATAAGTCCATCAGAGAAAGATAGATACCATGTAATATTAGCCCCAAGTGTAACCTAAAAACCGAAACAAATGAACAACAACAACAAAAGAGACAAGCCAAAAATAAGACTCTTAACTAGAGCGAACAAACTGATGGTTTCCAGAGGGGAGGTGGGTGGAAGGTTGAGTAAAATAGGTGAAGGGGACAAAGAGCACACTCAACTACATTAAGCACCAGGTGATGCATGCAAGCATTGAATCACTGCATTGTACACCTGAAACTAATATAATGCTATATGTTAACTGCACTGGAATTAAAATTTAAAATAAAATAAAGCAACTTGTTCAAGCTGAAGATCTTTCACCCTCACTTCAACATACTGATAAGTCAAATACCTACACAGCACCTTTTCAAATATATCTTCCTACTTCTGAAATTATTATTTAAAAAAATGTTTAGAATTCAGGTTCCATATAACATAAGCTGCCCACACCTGAGAGGTCACAGGTGGGGCCCATGTGGGGAAAGTAGGAATCTATTGCCAGTCTCAATAACATGCAGCAGAACTCATATCTATTTTCAGCTTAGGTTAAAAAAAAGTGTACGTATTTGAATCAAGAGTGAGGCCAATCCTCAAAAGTAAACTGTGTTCCTACTGAGGAAATTTCTATATTTGTAAATGCACAGGAGGCAAAAGAATGGAATGGGTTGAAACCTTGCTGCTCACACTTATAGAGCCTATCAAAGTATTATGTTTTTCTAAAGACAAAGACCCCAAACACCCAGAAGAAATATTTCCCCATGGAATGGTTACCATTAGCAACAACATCCTGTTGCTAGGCAAGTTCAGGTCAGCTCTGGGAGTGAATGAGCAGCCCCCAGTCACAAGAGCCATGGCAATGAATGATGTACAGCTCCCCATGACCTGTGGAGCATATTCTAGCAGCTACTGTTTTGTTGCTGCAGAGGTAAGGAGAACAGGTTTGTTAGAGGTCCTCATTTGATTACCCTCGCCCACACTTTCAACTATGAGCTGGCTTTGAGGACATCAAAGGTTGCTTTTACACAAAGTCCTTTGTTGAGTGAAACTAAATTTGAGGGCTGAATTTAAAGTAATAACAAGAAATTATTTTTCATTTATCAAATAGTAAGATGTGTTTTTAAAAATAGAGAAAAATGTGGGAAGTCAGCATGAAAAAGAGTAAGCAACTCCATCCACAGCACTCCTGAGGCAAACTCAGAGTTGGATTATCAGTAATAGTTTAATTGGCAGAAAATATTTTAATAGCAAGGGCCAAGATGAGAGTAAGCCTGTATATACTACTATATATTTTTTTAAAGATTTTATTTATTTATTCATGATAGACACACACACACACACACACACAGAGGGAGAGGCAGAGACACAGGCAGAGGGAGAAACAGGCTCGATGAAAGTAGCCCAATGTGGGACTCGATCCCGTAATTTGGGGATCACACCCTGAGTCAAAGGCAGATGCTCAAGCACTGAGCCGCCAGGTGTCCCTAATACTGTCTATCTTAATGTTACTAAGAGTAAAACAGTTTTGAAATAATATGATAGGCTGGGCCAGACTGTCAAGGGCCAACATAACTAACTTACCGGTACTGCTCACCTTTCCCACAATACCTAGGCTTTAGCAGAGTATTAAAATTCTCAGGATATGCCACGTGATATGACACATCCTTGAGTTTATATATATTGTCTCTTCTCTCATTTGATTGACCAACCCTATTTATTCTTTAGAATGTATCTTACTACACCCAATATAATGAACTAAAATATGAACTAAAATGTAATTCCCCTAGGATTTTGATGGAATCTTGTCTCATATTTAGATCTTTCATCCATTTTGAGTTTATCTTTGTGTATGGTGCAAGAGAGTGGTCTAGTTTCATTCTTCTGCATGTGGATGTCCAATTTTCCCAGCACCATTTATTGAAGAGACTGTCTTTCCTCCAGTGGATAGTCTTTCCTCGTTTGTCGAATATTAGTTGACCATAAAGTTGAGGGTCCACTTCTGGATTCTCTATTCTGTTCCAATGATCTATGTGTCTGTTTTTGTGCCAGTACCACACTGCCTTGATGACCACAGCTTTGTAGTACAACCTGAAATCTGGCATTGTGATGCCCCCCCAGCTATGGTTTTCTTTTTTAATATTCCCCTGGCTATTCGAGGTCTTTTCTGATTCCACACAAATCTTAAAATGATTTGTTCCAACTCTCTGAAGAAAGTCCATGGTATTTTGATAGGGATTGCATTAAATGTGTAAATTGCCCTGGGTAACATTGACATTTTCACAATATTAATTCTTCCAGTCCATGAGCATGGAATATTTTTCCGTCTCTTTGTGTCTTCCTCAATTTCTTTCAGAAGTGTTCTGTAGTTTTTAGGGTATAGATCACTTGCCATCAGGGAAATACAAATCAAAACCACAATGAGATACCACCTCACACCAGTGAGAATGGGGAAAATTAACAAGGCAGGAAACCACAAATGTTGGAGAGGATGCGGAGAAAGGGGAACCCTCCTGCCCTGTTGGTGGGAATGTGAACTGGTGCAGCCACTCTGGAAAACTGTGTGGAGGTTCCTCAAAGAGTTAAAAATAGACCTGCCCTACGACCCAGCAATTGCACTGCTGGGGATTTACCCCAAAGATACAGATGCAATGAAATGCCGGGACACCTGCACCCCGATGTTTCTAGCAGCAATGTCCACAATAGCCAAACTGCGGAAGGAGCCTCGGTGTCCATCGAAAGATGAATGGATAAAGAAGATGTGGTTTATGTATACAATGGAATATTCCTCAGCCATTAGAAATGACAAATACCCACCATTTGCTTTGACATGGATGGAACTGGAGGGTATTATGCTGAGTGAAGTAAGTCAATCAGAGAAGGACATTTTATGGTCTCATTCATTTGGGGAATATAAAAAATAGTGAAAGGGAATAAAGGGGAAAGGAGAAAAAATGAGTGGGAAATATCATAAAGGGAGAGAGAACATGAGAGACTATTAACTCTGGGAAACGAACTAGGGGTGGTGGAAGGGGAGGCCGGCAGGGGGTGGGGGTGACTGGGTGACGGGCACTGAGGGGGGCCCTTGATGAGATGAGCACTGGGTGTTTTTCTATATGTTGGAAAATTGAACACCAATAAAAAATAAATGTATAAAATAAATAAATAAATAAATAAATAAATAAATAAATAAATAAATAAATAAAATGTAATTCCCAAGAACCATGGCCACTTCAACAAGTAGTTCCTGATTATCCCAGGTAGTCATTCCTTCTTTTATGATCCAACACGGTTTACCTCTGGTGTAATTACAATGATGATTTATGTATCTGGATTTTCTGGAAATTCTAAGTTTAGACATTTTAACCTAGGGGTCATTGTTTTAGGTTCCACAACTATGGTAATCATTTTGTCTCCTTTGAATAATGAAGCTTCTAAACAACATAGACTATTATCCCTCCATCCTTTTATTACCAGTGCCTCGAATATATCAGTATACAGAGATCTAGTTTAATATGTTTGCTGGATATATCAGCGAATAGATGAGTATATGATTATTTATTGTACCTTTTAAGTCTCTGATATTTATTCTTCCAAAATGTTTCACATATCGTATTTCTTTAGATACCACTTGAACTGAGGACTAAGGGTTGGAGAGATTGACCTAGTTTTCTTGTCACATTGATAGCCAGCATTACATATTATGTTTGCTGTGTGCATTAATGTTCTGGGTGCTCTACATAGGATAAATACTAGGCAAACACGTGAAAAGATAAAAGTTTGTTTCCAGTACCCTTTTTCTACCTTACCATTTTCTGGCTCTCAAGTAGCTAAAAATCTTCCATTTTTCTCCTTGGATTTCAAGTATGTAGAATTGGGCTAATCACAAGTTTATGACATACTCTCATCATTGACCCATGTATGTTTTCAGTTATTTAGATACAATATTTTTGACAATGTATTAAACATCCATGAACCCACCACATAAAACAAAGGTAGGACCCAACAATAACCAACATGTTTTCCTGTTAGTTCCCACCAGTCTTTTTCCCCTAACACCTCACCACCACCTGAAGGAATGGTCATTTTAAATCCTGGCCTTATAATTTCCCTGATTTCCCTTTTACATAGTGCTTTATTTCATGGCATTTAGATGTAGCTCTAAAAGCAGATTATTTTAGTTGTTTTAACTTTATATAAAAGGTATTGTGTTTTGTTACAGTAGCTCATTCTTTGGCTGCTTCTACTGATAGACATTTGTTTTGTTCCCAGGTTCTTGCTAGTGTGAACAGTGCTTATGAACATTCTTGTGAATATCTCCAGTGGCATATGGGCAAGGCATTAGCTGTATACCTAGGGGTACAGTTGTTAAGTTCTAAGGTATATAAGGTAAATAACATAGAAGGTATGTAATATAACACATACCTTTAGGATATAGCATTATTCTATTTTCCGAAGTGGTTTCACCAATTTACAGGTCAACGAACAATGTATAAGAGGTTGTATGGATCCAGTCTCTTCAACGTAGAATTACCAAACAGAAATGTTTGCTAATTAGATAGGCTTAAGTGGAATTTTATTGTGGGCTTGAATAGAAATGAGTCTCTTTGCCTCATTCTTATTATAAGGGCAACACTTCTAACATTTTATCATTTAAGGTGATGAAGAGGTTTGTCTTTAGATAATCAGGTTTAAGGGATTTCCTTTCTCTTTTTAATTTACTAAGAGATCTTTTTATCTTGAATAACTGTTTAGTTATATAAAATGTCTTTCCAGCATCTTTTGAGATGATCTAGTTTATTTCTAATATTAAACCAGCCTTTCATATCTTGGATACACCCAACTTGGTTGAGGAATAGTAAATTCATTGCTTGATTTTTTTGTCTAAATTTTTTTAAGGATTTTGATACTTAAATTTATGAATAAAAGTGATAATAATTTTCTTGTCTGGTACTGTATCTGTTTTTTTTTAATTTTTTAAAAATTTATTTATTCATGATAGACATAGAGAGAGAGAGAGGCAGAGACATAGGCAGAGGGAGAAGCAGGCTCCATGCTGGGAACCTGAGGCAGGACTTGATCCTGGGACTTCAGGATCGTGCCCTGGGCTAAACCCAGGTGCCCTGGTGCTAAACCCAGGTGCCCTGGTGCTAAACCGCTGAGTCACCCAGGGATCCCTCTGTTTGGTTTTAATACCAAAGTTATATACTGTCCTTATAGAATTAATTAGGAAGCCTTTCTCTGTTATCGGCAAGATTGTGAAAAATTGGGATATTCTTTTTACAGAAAGTTTGGAAACTCTTCTCCAACATCATCTAGGCCTGATATAATTTTTTTTCTGCTTGTAAAGAGGTTAAACCCTTGCTTCAAATGTCTGATAGTTATGAGATTCTTGTGAGGATGTTATTTCTTCTTTAGTCAGTTTTGGTACGTTGCATTTTTCTGGAAATCTATTTCTTAATTTCTGTAAGAACTATATTTCAGTAGAAACAGCCCTGCATGATGAGAGAACATTTTTTTTTAGCACAGATTTCCATTTAATATATATGAAAAGAATAATAGAGTAGTTAAAAGATACAACATACTGGTTGTCCCTAATGACATAATTGTCTTCAGAGAAATCTTCTTCACTGATGAATGAAACCATTAAAGTTTGAGACAAAAATTTAAAATGTAGGGATTAGGCTGTCACAACATGAACCTGCCATCATATGTCTAGTTATGAGAGCCAAGATAAAACAAATATACTACTTTTTTTTATTCTTGCCAAAAATTTTTAATTTTAATCTAAGCAAGCCACTAGAGCTAACTTCCACTCAAGGAAAGGAAGAGATGGAGTAACAAGTTAAATAACACCATAAGAAAAAGCAATCAAATTAATTCAGAATGTGAGAAATTTACAGGACACTGACTCAATTTCTGCAAAAACTGGTATAATAAACAAAACTGAGGTGGCCATGGATCTAGATTGAAAGAGATTTAAGAGCTCCCTAAATGTAAAGTATGGGTATAATTTAGACCACAATTTGAAAACAAACAAATAAACAACAGTTTTAAGAAGATTGAAAAAAGCTGGATAAATTGATTGCAGGATGGGGAGCCTGATGCAGGGCTCAATTAGAGGACCTGGACAGATATCATGACCTGAGCTGAAGGCAGATGATTAATCAACGGAGCCACCTAGGTGTCCCAAAATACCTCTTTTACTGCATTCCGTAGATTAACCTATGGGATATATAACAGTATGTTTTTGGGAGGTTTCTATTATTTTCATACTAAGTTACAAGTTAATTGTTGACCATGTATATAATCATTAAATTATCCTCCTCTCTCCACACTCTGCCAGAACTCTCTATACATCATTTATATCAATTTTTAAATGTGCTGCTCCATTCCTCTATATTCTCAGTAATTTTTCAGTCAGCTTGGTCTATGAACAATCAAGAGAAGTATGTTGCTATCATTAAGATGGTGCAAATTTATCCATTACTTCTTATGTATTTAAGGCTATTTTTTGGCTATAAACACATTTATAATTATATCTTCTTGGCAAACTGAAATTTTATCATGATGTCATAACCATGTGAGCATATTTTTTATTCTAAACCTATTTCACCTGATAACATAAATAAATTGGAACAATTTAGGTTAGCATTTATCTGATATTATTTTTTTAAAGATTTTATTTATTTATTCATGAGAGACACAGAGAGAGAGGCAGAGACACAGGCAGAGGGAGAAGCAGGTTCGCTGTGGGGAGCCTGATGTGGGACTCGATCCCAGGATCCCAGGATCATGACCTGAGCCAAGGGCAGACGCTCAACCACTGAGCCACTCAGGTGCCCTTTATCTGATATTATGTTATTTTTGATTCTTCATTTTTTATATCCTTAGACTTTAAATATGCTCATGTAAACAGCTATATCAGGTAAGTTTATTGATATTTATTGTAATTTATATAACAGTTAATCAGCCTTTTGAATTTGGATGCTTTAGTTGGCTAATCCCTACTTATTTTCTTATGCCTTCACACTCTACCCTGATTTTATTCTTCAGGGACCTAGACTAGAGGTCGGAATTTACACAAGTGTATCATCAAGCAGGTTTTTATTTTAAGGATAAAAAAGAAGCACTAGATGAACCCCAACAATTCTTATTATTCCCCCACAGCTTTGCCTTGCTGCCTCTTGCCTCAGGTCAAAGCTGCATCCCTTTATAACATCCCTGATGTTATAAACATCAGTTTATAACAGCCCGTTTTCCAGCCCGTTTTTCTATGGATTTCCCACAGTAGTGTGTATTTCATGGTGTGTTCCTCAACTTAATCTTTTTTTTTTTTTGTATATTTTTTTATCGGAATTTGATTTGCTAACATATGGTGTAACACCCAGTGCTCATCCCATCAAGTGCCCCCCTCAGGGCCCATCACCCAGTCACCCTGTCCCCCCCCCCTTCCATAACCCTTAGTTTGTTTCCCAAAGTTAGGAGTCTCTAATGGTTTGTCACCCTCTCTAATTTTTCCCACTCATATTAACCTCCTTTCCCCCATAATCCCTTTCATTATTTTTTATATTCCCCGTATGAGTGAAACCATATGATGATTGTCCTTCTCCGATTGACTTACTTCACTCAGCATAATACCCTCCAGTTCCATCCACGTCAAAGCAGATGGTGGGTATTCATCCTTTCTAATGGTTGAGTAATATTCCATTGTATATATAGACCGCATATTCTTTATCCATTCATCTTTCATTTTTTTTTAAAATTTTTATTTATTTATGATAGTCATACAGAGAGAGAGAAACAGGCAGAGACACAGGCAGAGGGAGAAGCAGGCTCCATGCACCGGGAGCCCGATGTGGGATTCGATCCCGGGTCTCCAGGATCGCGCCCTGGGCCAAAGGCAGGCGCCAAACCGCTGCGCCACCCAGGGATCCCTATCCATTCATCTTTCAATGGACACCAAGGCTCCTTCCATAGGATCCAATCTTTTTTTTTTTTAAGATTTTATTTATTTATTTGAGAAAGAGACAGAGCACAAATGGAGTAAGAGGCAGAGGGAGAGGTATAAGCAGACTCTGCACTGAGCAGGGAGCCCAATGTGGGGCTCAATCACAAGACTCTGAGATTGTGACCTGAGCCAAAGTCTGACACTTGACTAACTGAGCCACCCAGACCCCCCTTAACTTAATCATAAAAGAGAAAGGCAATCATTCTGCTATATCACCATCTTGGCATATTATAAAAATGTGTTTGGCCTCACTGGTAGCCAAAAAAAAAATTTAAAAAGTAACAAAATGCCATTTTCATATACTACCCTGGCAAGCAGTATTTTAAAATAAAGATTTCCAAATTTAACAAAGATTTGATAAAAGAGATATTTTTTCAAGGCTGCTGGTGAGGTCTAGGGAGGTACCATCTATTTTGAAATATATGCCAAAAATCTTGTAGCCCATAAATTCTTTCATACAGTCACTCCACATTTACACTGAGCTACAAAAATATCTATTGCTGTATTATTTACAACAATTAAAAACTGAAAGCAACTTCAAGTTTTAACAGTTGGGGATTTATTACCTACTTATGCTATGTCCAGAGAGTAGGATATTCTGCAGCTATTTGAAAGAATTTTTAAAAACCACATATAAAATATAGAGTATTTAAAAATATTAAGTGTTTACATATGGGTAATAGAAATATGAATGATTTAAGTTTTCTTCTTATCACTTACCTAAATTCACTAAGTATTCTCTAGTGAATATGTATTATTATATTGTTTTAAGAAATTATCTCCTGTATCACTTATCTTTAAAACCCTTGACCCACAAATAGAATATAATCAACTATTTGAGCTAAAGTGCTAGTGGATTAGCCCTCCAGCATCTTTTGCATTTTGACCAGTATTTTTATTGTTTTGACAAAAGAACAAACTAAGGAAATGGTAGATATATCAGGAGCTTTCAGGAAAATAGAATAGCCCTCATATTCCTGACTCCTTCCATATTTCTTGCACCATCTTTCTATCTGGAGATAACACACACACACACACACACACACACACACACACACACCCCACAGAGACTCATTCTCTCCCAAAATGTGGGTAGAACACCCTGCAACCCACTGGTTGTTAATAAGAACTAGAGGGTAGCAGAAAGCAGTACTGCTCAGGTAAATACTGAAGCACATATCTTGTATGATTCTTATCATGACAACCTGTTAAGTTAAACATACCTTTTTAAGAATCAGGCATTCAGTCATCACTGTTCTAGGAGCAGAAGTTTTTAAACAGGATTCTCTGTATCCCTTTAATCAGTCCACAGGGCATCACAATATTCAGACTATTAAAATTAAAGATTCACTAATAATTTCGGGCTGTAATAGCATTGTTTTATGTCTTACCTTAAATATATCAATCTTCTCCACCAAGAATTTTATTTTACTTTTTTCTTAAAAGGTAACGGGACAATCTGAGAAGAATTTAGATGAACCAATTCAGTCAGTCATTCACTTGTTATAGTTTATCTGTCATGAAGAGCTGTAATGTATTTAGTTTTCCCTCTCATAGAAATATAGCTGAATCTCAACCTAGAGAGTTGATGAAATCATTAAATAAAAAGTCTAAGGGATACAGAGAGGTTGATTTCTCCAGGTTCCTTTCTTTCCTCCATGGCCACCACGCTTAGTCAGGCCATCATCACTTCTAGGTACGATTCTGTAACGAATGCTTTAGGACCATCCTGAAGTCTTGTTACCCTGCACTTTATCCTTTACAGGCCAGTCAGATTTGCCCTTTGGAAATGCAACTCTGATCCTGTCATTCCTCTTTAAAATCTTTGAATTACCATCTATCACCTTAGGATAAAATATAAATTGCTTAATAGATCTTAAAAACTTGGTCTCTGAGATTGGACTTCTGTCTGCATTTCCACTGTCCATTTACCCCATTATGCCCATACCGAACTTCCTATTTCCCGAAGTATACCTTGCCCTCTTGGTCTGATACACACTTCTTTGACTGGTGATGGCCAGTGCAATAGGGGCTCTAATAAGATACGTAGCAGGTTATGAGTACAGGGAAGGAACTGAGTAACTTCATGGAGAAGCTGGGAAAAGAATTAGAAGGCAGGTAACATTAGGTAGGATCTTAGGAATGTTGCAAATACTATGCTTAATTCAATGCCAACATTCTTTACATTAGTAAAGATTTACAGACTAGAAATTAAATCATATGTATTTCAAGCTTCAACATATATATGTATGGCATAAGAAATTAGGGTCAGTCCAAGCATTGTAGATACTTCTTTGCACTCAACATTTAACAAACATTTATCAAGTGCCACTAACATGCCAGATGCTCTTGTAGGCCCTGGAGATAAAATGGAATATTGAACAAGTAGTAGTCCTTGACCCCACATGTCTAATATTCTAGAGTAGGAACAAATAATAACACAAATATATATATATATGACCCTAATTATGACCCTAATTTCATATATATATACATACATATATATATATATGTGTGTGTATATATATAGTGTAAGTAGTGAAATTGTCACCAGGAAAAATGAGATCGAGTGAGTGAAGTAAGACAAGTAGATGAAACGAGCTTACTATTTTAGACAGGATGTCAGGGAAGGTGCCTCTGGGAGATCACATTTGAAGGGAGATTTGAATAAGGAGAAGGGCAGAGCCATGAGGCTCTCTGGGAAGGGTGTTCAAGGCTGAGAACACTTCAGCTCCACTGAACTTGAACATCTTTGGCAGTCTGAGAAACTCTAAGAAAGATAGGAAGTGGAAGGGAGAGTGGTAGCCAGGGTCTAATCCTCTAGAGGCATGCAGGCCTTGGTAAGGACTTGAAATTTCATTCTAAGTGTGATGGAAAGCCACCAGAGCATTTTAAGAAGGGGTATATCTTGATGGGACTACTTATCCATAGATATGGTTTATAAATGGCAGACCTGGTGGTAAAACCCAAATGAATATATGTCTAGTCCTGGTTTGCACATATTGTCCTGGCATATTTACTCATAGCACCCCTGCCACTGTCAGTGGTGTCCTGGGTAGACTCTACATTATATGGTCAATTTGACTAGCAGCCAACTCCCCATTTTCCCTAAATAGTGATTTTCCTCCGATCCTGTGCAGTGGATACTAACCTATTTGGCACCATAATTTCAATCTATTTTTTTAAAATAAGAAAATTCATCTCTAAGCATATACTAGAAAATGAGATACGCTATAATACAATATGAGAAATAAAAAATTATATAAATAGCATACTTTATAGAGAATAGAAATTTTGACTCACTTGGATAGAAAGCATCTATGCGGCAAAGTGATATCAACCTGAACAGCAGATTGGTGCCACACACTTCTTGGCCAGTCCCTGCACCTGTCATGCCATGCCTTTATCATGAGGCTTTGACCAGCTAGAATCAGTCTTGGATCATGATTAAGATTTTCATAAGGAGAATTAATAATGCTCCTGGGTGCAGAGACCACTCTGATACATCATTTGTTCCCCAGAGCCAGGCACATTGCTAGGCACATAACAGACACTCAATATTATTCAAAAAAATGATTAAACAACCTATATAATATCAGATTCTGGAATTTAAAGATACTGAATAGGATTCTGTCACCAATTAGACTGACACAGTATGACTAGAGATTGGTATGTCATATATTTTATCACATTCTATCATTTTAATGAAGTGTGACTTATTACATTGTTTTTGTGCCTCATATTTTTTCCTTAAATGTGATTAATTTTTCAGTTAATAATTGATAACAGCTAATGAACCACATTTCCTAGACATAAAGGTAACTGATACAGTTATGAAATTACTCAGAAATGACATTTTGTTTTATGAAGTTATTATAAAACTGATTTATACCTGTATTGTTACACAGATGTGTCCACACTCAGTGGTTAACCATATTAAGTGGAGGAGTGTACAGCAGCCTCTGAATGATAGATAGTTCATGATATATGTGGTCAAAACTTTAGTCAAATGTTACACCCAACAGCTGTGGGTTTTTACAGATAGTCTTTAAAGTACAATTATATTTTCTTACATTGGCAATCCCCGTCTGTTCTCAAACTATAAACTCCCTTCCAAGTATGTCTAAGAAGCCCTTTTTCCTTCTCACAAGGCACTTAAGGTATTACAGAGCCAGTTGCAACTTAAACACACCACTGTGGTTTTCTTTCTCGTTCTCTAATTTTTCTTAACTAACATTTCTTGCACTAGTTTAGGATGGAACATGTCTCTTTGCAAAGACTCGTGGGGAAAATAGAAAAAGAACACAACTCTGGGCTAATGTATCCTTCTTTGTAATATCTTCAACTTAACCTAGTTATCTATAACACTGAATTTAGAACTTTTGCTGGGATGACATTTCTCTTAATAAAACAGACATCTTTTCCTCAGAATATTTTAAAGTTCAGTTACCAGGTTAGGAACAGCAACCACTTTGAATCCCCCTCCCACAAACGTGCTTTCACTTATAAAAGTACTTATCAGCACCCAGGGCTGTCTGTTTAGTTGGTATAGTACAACTCTACAAAGTGTTTTTCTGAACTTCCAAGTGTAATAAATCTGTTTTGAGAAAATGGATGGAACTTTTGGCATCCAGAGTAGACTCTCTGTTACTGCTTCAGGGTATTAGCAAGAAGGGTGCTGATCTGTGGGCTGAAGTCAAAAGCCATAGGTTCAAGTTTGACTCTCTTCCCGGCTGGCTATGTGACTTTGAGTGAGCCATCTGAGTTCTCCAATTGTGTCAATTCCTTCACTCTTATAAAAGGATTGCAATGAATGGTCTGTAAAGACTTTTCTAGCTCTAAAAATTTTTAAATGCTCCCTTTAGTTTAGAAAGAGAGGCCTTTCTTGTGCCTTATATCTGACCTGGTGCTTTAAACCCTTTTGCCTTGCAGCTGATTCTCTATAAAGTTAAATGTTCATTCTTGCGTATGCCATGGTTTATTAGAAATGAGTGTCAGGAAATGTGGAGAATCCTATATTTAACATCTCAGAATTGGATACTAGTTTGATATAAATAGCAAGTTGTTATCTGAGTAGATTACAATGGATTTACTATCAAGTAAATTAAATCACTGGGGACAGATGTGTTTTTAGAATTGTCTGAGACAATCAATCTGTGAGTAGAAAATTTTTGGTACCTGCCAAGCTGTCCTGTATAATTCAAAGATATGTCACCCAAGCACTTCCCTTTTTGTAGCCAATAGAGAGTGTTAGCAAGAAAGAAATGATCAGAGAGGGGGCAAGTGTATGCTATTCTAGATTGTATATACTGCTGGCTTTCTGGAAGTTATGGAACATTTGGAAGGATGAGCAAGAGTGAGTAGAAAAGTTCATCAGGAAGCAACATGATGAATAACAAATGGTACAGGAGTTGAGGAAGAGGCAAATAATTTAAAGTAATACTGTGTGACCGATAAAGTGTCTGAATTTTATACAAAGAGAAAAGGGGAAAAAATAGTAGGGGGAATATCACCAAAGCCATGAGCCAGAAAGATGATGTGAACTCATTAGAATGGAAAGAAAATGGTGAGCTAGAGAAGGCCCATGATGACACGTGGCAACTGCATAGATGCCAAAGAGATTAGGAATATGCATGTTAACCAGTCAATGGGAAAACCATCTTCTTCAAAATGCTTCCTAGTGATATTTGAATAATTACTACTAATGGCAATATTCATCTCTTTACATTAAAGACAGGGCCACCTTTGGCTGACAAGAGCCATATTCATTCAATGTCTCAGAGAAAAAAAAATTCTGTCACTAATCAGAACCATCCGTAAGAGGGTATGTTTGGGAAAGCAGGAGGTAACAAACTTACTCTGTGAGAGCTAGATCATAAATACTAGATCATAATACTAAACAATGATTGCATTGTTTCCTGTTGATTCTATAATAAATTACTGCAAACTCAGTGGTTTAAAACCACACAAATATATTATCTTATAGTTTTCGAGGTCAGAAGTCCTAGAATCAAGATGTTGGCAGGGCTGCACTGTTTCTGGAGATTATAGGGGAGAACCTGTTTCCCTGTGTCTTCCAGCTGCAAGACCACCTATATTTCTTGGATTGTGGCCTCTTCCTCCATCTTCATAGCCAGTAGTAGTACATCTCTGACTCCCTTTCCTGACCCTGATATTGGGCTTACCCAGATAATGCAGGATAATCTTCCCATCTCAGATCCTTAACCACATCTGCAAAGTCCCTTTTGCCATATAAATTAACATATTTGCTGGTTCCTAGAAGTAAGATAAGGACATCTTGAAGGCTATTATTCTGTTGACCGTGTGGGTTCTTTGCTTTCTTGTTGCATTTACTCAACTTTGACACTGTAGAGAAAGAATGGCAATAGACAATACATAGATCAACAGGAGGGGATGGGTCCTCATAAACCTGCATTTATAAAAACAGACCATGTGCCAGAACTCTTCCATGGACTGTAGTTTGCCAATCCCTAGGATAGAGTTTTTTAAAGTTCGCATGCTAGGTATTTCAAGCAGGAAAAAATTTAGAATTAAGAGAAGAGAGCCTCTGCAGGCTTTCAGGGTATCCAGAAGGGCAGAGGGCCCAAGGAAGCAGAGGATCCTGGCTGTCTAAAACACTAGTCTGGGTAATTTTCAGAAGAAAGCCAGAAAGCCCTAGAGGCTTTACCCTTACACATACACCTGCTCTTAGTTGGTACTGAGTCTGGGGAATGTAAGTTCCTGGGTTTTAGTTTATTCATGGGAGAACTTTGAAGGGTATAGGCGGTACTCAATCTCATCAGATAATACTGGCTAAGATGGTAAAATCTGGCTTCAAAAAATAACTTAAAATGAGCATGGATAGATTCCATGAAATAGCAGATACACCAGAGAAATATTTGCTGGAAAGTGAATGGTCTTGTTTTTGCCAGAATATATTTCCCAGTTTCACAGTTTGGCTGATTGTAAATAAGCATGTGAGTATGTCTGTTTTTGTGTGGTTTTTGTTTTCATTAACTGAACATAGTGCAGCTTGCTTGGACAGCTTGGAGATCAGTCAGAGATGGATCTTAATTCTGCTTCCACCTCTTTCCTTCTAAATTACCTTGATTACGGCCATAGCATCAGGTTCCTCAGCAGTAAAATACTTGTGATAGTATCTGTCACGTGACTTAGATGGGCAGAGAATGAAATAATATATGTCAAGTGCCTGGTATAAAGTTGTTGCTACCCTTTCTCATTTGCTCCTGAGACAGAGTATCTTAAAGAATAAATACAAATGAAGAATCACATTAGAGTGGATAATACTACAGACCTGGCCACCCTTGAAGGCGAAAGAAATCTCATTTTGGCTTCAAGTCCCTGACACATTCTCCAAGTTTTATGATCAAACTGAAGTCTAATTCCCATTTGATTTAGTTCTCTTGTTCATACCCTAAGGTCAGACCTTGGGGTCTGGGGAAGAGATAAGCGTTAGAATTTATATACCAAATCCTACTTTGTACCCTGAAGAGTTGGCTTGAAACATGTTCTATTTTTATCTTTGGTTAATAATGACTTTCACTTAAAAGTTTATTAACATAAGGCTAAAAAAGTATGCTTTACTTTCTACTTATTATTCAAAGATATATAAAAACTTCACCTAAAATAATGGTTTCCTTATATGTTGTGCTACACTAATTTCCTTAAGGAGGTGAACGCCTTTACAACATAACAATGTGGTGACTAGGTTTTAGTAGAGAATTATAATGGCGTAAGGGACAGGAAAGGAGCCCTAGCAAGCACAATATACATTTATGCATTTTACTTCCTGGGCACGTTACATGTTTTGTCTCCATTGAAGTTTCTACTTTATTATTATCCTTATAGAGGAGAAAAACTGAAATTATGTAACTTGCCCAGGGATCACCAGATTTTCACGGTGTCCTAAGAACTAGCCAGAGGCAGAAGCTTAATGAAGAAATACTCAACTTTGCTGTCTGTGGTTCTCATTGTTCATCCGGCTCTTTATCATCAGTTTTGGACCGGGCACAGAGACACCCCTCATGCCTCCTACACATGCCTAAGAGCTCCTGACAGGCCTCATGCACAAAGGGGCCCTGCAGGGAGTCGGAAATCAGCAGCACAGCCGGGCTGAGAAACCCTCCACTGCCAATCACCCCAGAGGCAAAAGTGAGTGAAGAATACGCTGTCAGCTCCTGGCATTTCTCCCTGTAGAGGAAACGGAGTGCTGGCTAATAGAGGCCAGAGGTCTCTGTGGCCTTGGGATGAATTCAGGGGTTCAGTGATTGAGCAGGAGGCGGAGGACCCAGCCTAAGGGAGGGTAGTAAAATCTCTCTTATGAAGCAGAAAATCAGCCAGAACAACCCACTCATAAGTAATAAACTGGCATTAATAACAGCCTAGCTGACTCTGAGTTACTGTGTGCCTTCTGTTAAACCAACAGAAAGATAAGCTTATCTATGTGTATATCTAGAAGTGTATACTGCCTATAGGGAAACATTTATAAGACCCACCTTTCATTTTCTCATTTGTTTGCCTTTAATATCTGGCTTAATATCAGTAAGAACCACCACAAACAAAGCATTGAAAAAAAAATAAAATTCATGTTGCTGGGAATTTATAAAATCTTTCTAACTTCCGTTTCCGAACACAGAGTTGAAGATATGCTAAGAAGAGTCCTCTCCAAAACTCATATTTAAACTCAAGGCAGCATATCTCAATTAGTTAGAACACCAAATTAAGCATCGGGAAGTATGGATTCCAGAATCCTAGAGCTTGAACTATCATTAGCTGTCTTGAAATTAATTTGAGTCTCAAGTTCCTGGTGAGAAATGTAAAATCTGCTTGTAATGTTACTGGCTGTTGAAAAGGCCGAATTACATAGTAATTATGAGAACACAGAGAATTTCAAGTGTTAGAAAAAGGTAGATTATATCGATTCAGAAATCTATATCAACCTTTCAGATGACACTGAGTCATGTCAATGATGGTGCAGGCACAATTCATGGAGCAGTTTTTCTTCTCAGGGAGACTTCCAATTCCGGTTTGCAAACCCAAACAGGATTCACGAAAAACTCTTTGCACATGTACTGAGAATATTGAAAAAGACCAAGAACAGATACAAAAGCAAACTGCATTTGAATTCGTTTAGAGAGAGGTGGCTCCAGGGTGCCACACGTTATGGTATTAAGCTTGATTTTATTCAACATCTTTATTAATCATCTAGAAGATGAGCAAAATGGCACATTAATTAAATCTGCAGATGGTGCTAAACAGAGAGACATTTGAGTTCATTGTGGGCAAAGCAACAATATAAAAACACTGGGTTTAAAGGAAGGCAGAACAAAACACTAATGAGTATTTGTTTTGGTGCCATAAAGACTCAAAACATACCTAGAGTAGAGTAAAAAATGCTGCTAAAGGATTTGAACAGGGCAATAGAAAATAATTAGCAATGATAAGGATACAAATTCAAATGTTATTGGCAGCAAAAAAAGAGCTGTTTTGCTAAATTCCTGTTTTACCCTGTCATCCTTTGCCTGATATCCAGACAGAATTCACTTCATTGATGAGGCATGCCAAACATGATAAGGACCTGCTTTGTGATGTGGGACTGGGAATTTAAAGGGACCACATGTGGATGTCCCCTCAAATACGGACTCCAAGACTGATTCCATCAGGCCAAATCCTCTGTAATGGGCCTCTTGTTTTCAGGACCTTGCTCCAGTTTATCCTACAGGAAACTACTAGATTCATCTTCCTCTAACACTGGTCAGCTTGCCATTTCCCCACCTCATGGAATAACACATAAGGAGCTTCAATATCCCTGAGTTAAAACCACTATCATTTTTTTTTTCTTATTTTTTCATAAGATAGTCACCAGGTTCTAAACAAATACCTATTCATTGTTCCTCTGAATACTTAAAAAAAAAAAAAACAAACCTTTGATAGGCTGTCCACTATCTTCCTTTCTATCCCTCTCCAATTGTGTCAGGTGATGTCCCACTCAGAATACTTCAAAAAGGGTGTATTTACAAAGAGACTACTTACAGAGGTGTGGGTTTCAGGGAACCACATATTGGGTGCAGTTACCCAGGGTTTCATACAAGGTTAAGTGTTAGGCTCTCTAGGTCCGATAAGAGAAACTTATCAGAAGTCATGTAAGGTTGACAACCTTGAGAGAAGCAGTGACATTTGATTCGGGGGCATAGTGGCAGCTGAAAACAATTTTGGTGAGGCGGAATGAAGGGCATGAGTACCCTCATCTCAGTCTTCCCTCCATCCAATCATCTTCTTGGGCTCACCATTGGCTGAAACTACCAGAAAAGGACATGGAAAGTCATTCATGTGGGCAGCATAGTTCACCTTCCCATGGCAGGGAGAAGAATGGGGAAAGTAGAAGGATATATGTGGAGGGGAAAGAGGAGGATACATGGCATGACATGTTCACTTAGCCCTTTGAGAAGATAAAGGTTTTGGAATGAAGCTGCAGGTAAGTGAGCCAGCCTAACTGTATCCTAGCCTTCTCTTGCCTAAGAATCAAGTCAATAGAACTTATAAATAGTTCTATAAGTTCTATATATAAGTTCTATATAAGTTCTATAAGTTCTATAAGTTCTATAGTTCTATAAGTTCTATAAGTTCTATAAGTTCTATAAGTTCTTATAGTTCTTATAGTTCTATAAGTTCTATAAGTTCTATAAGTTTTATAAATAGTTCTATAAGTTCTATATAAGTTCTATAAGTTCTATAAGTTCTATATAAGTTCTATAAGTTCTATATATAAATAGATTTTTTTTTAATCAAGGGACCTAAATTCACCATGTTTTAACAACTTGAGACCAAAAGTTCTGTTATCATCTATATGAAATATATAGTATATAACTTAAATTATAAGCCATAATGACAAAAAATGAACACCCAGGAATACATAACACATCTTAAATGGAGCACTAACCTTGGAGTGAAATTGCCTTTTGTACTGTCCCTAACAATCCAGTCTAGAGAAAAAATATTGCTTAAGTTTTATGTTTATCATTCCCTTGCTTTTCTCCATAGATTTTTTTAAAACCCTGAATAACATTTTAATATTGCCAGTTTTTAAACCTTATATAAATGGGATTATACTGTATGTGCCCTTATATGACTTGCTTTTCCAAAATCACTCAACATTATATTTCTGAGATTTATCCATATTATTGCACAAAGCTGTTGTTCATTTACTTTCATGATCAGAGTGATTTATTATATGAATCTCATGGTTAGTTGTTCATCTTCCTTTGATGGACACATGTGTTGTTTATAATTTGGTGGTATTGAAAATAAAGTCATTATGAATATTCTCATTCATGTCTCCTGGTATACATGTAAAGAAATACAAGAATTTCTCTAAGATATTTTCTGGGACCGATTCAGAAGGTATGCATATTTTTAGCTTTAATAGATAATTCCATAACTTTGTTTAAGTTTACTCTCCCAAGAACAGTGTGTAAAAGTTTCTATTGCTTCTTTTCCTCAACCATTCTTAGCTATGTCATTCTTTTAATTTTTGCAAGTCTAGTGGTTGTGAGAGGGTATCCCACTTTGGATTTTTGTTTTTGTTTTTGTTTCTTTTTTGTTTCTAGATCAGTGATTGCTAATGAGTTCGAGCAATTTTTCCATCTTGTTTTCTCCAGTGTGAATTTTTTTTTTTATTAATGTTTTGCTTATTTGTGGATTTTTTTTCATTTTCTTATTAATTTGCAGGAGTTCTTTGCATGTTCCAGACATGAACATTTTTTAAAAGATTTTATTTATTTACTCACTAGAGACACATGGAGAGAGGCAGAGACACAGGCAGAAGAAGAAGCAGGCTCCTTGCAGGAAGCCTGATGTGGGACTTAATCCCAGGACCCCGGGATCAAGTCCTGAGCCAAAGGCAGATGCTCAACCACTGAACCACCCAGGTGTCTCCAGATGTGAGCATTTTAATGGTTTTCCTGCAAATACCTTCTTTTATGTTGTGTATTTACAAAATCTTTAATGACTCTTTTGAGAACTAGAAGTTCTTAATTTTATTACAGTCAACATTGATTTATTTTTCTTTATGGCTTACACTTTTATTGAATAAATCATTTTCTTTCTCAAAGTGTTAAAAGACTATTCTTGATTTTTTCAATAAATTTTGAGGTTTTGCCTTTTATATTTAAGTTTTTAATCCACTACATACATCCTCTCCTATATTGTTTTTCTTGGCCAGTCTTTAATATAAATTTAAAAAATTCTGTTGAGGTTATGGTTGGAACTACAGTGAATCTTTAGGTCAATTTGGGAAGAACTGATTTTTTTTTTTAAAGATTCCATTTATTTATTCATGAGATATGCAGAGAGAGAGGCAGAGACATAGGCAGAGGGAGAAGCAGTCTCTCTGCGGGGAGCCTGATGCAGAACTTGATCCCAGGACCCTGGATCCACCTTGAGCCGAAGGCAGAAGCTCAATCACTGAGCCACTCAGGCATTCTGGGAAGAACTGATTATCTTTAGGGTAGTCTGTTTATCCATATTTAGCCTGCTTATCCATTAACATTGTATGCTTCTCTGTTTATTCTTTAATTTCTCAACAAAGAATTCTACTTTTCTCCATTAAAGGTCTTAAAATACAGTTAGATACATTTCTAGTTTCTGTTTTTTGTTTTTTATTTTTTTAAATACAGACATGGTTCTGCTGTTATAAACTTTTCAAAGGCTGAATTTTACATTTTTTAGCCATTTATCCTGGTGGATAGAAATGCAATGTTTATCTTACTGATCTTTCATTAAGCAAAAGTGCCAGTCTTTTATTAATTCAGATCATTTATAGAGTATTTGGTTTTAAAGGTAGACAAAACATCTATGAATAATAGTTTTGTTAAATCCAGTTCAATCCTTATATATTTGATTTTTCTTGCCTGATGATGCTAAGAGCTTCAATATTAGATAGATGAAGCAATTATGGACACACTTATCTTGCTCTTTTATTTTTTAAAAGATTTTATTTATTTATTCATGAGACACACAGAGAGAGAGAGATTGAGAGAGAGAGAGAGAGAGAGAGAAGAGAGGGGCAGAGGGAGAAGCAGGCTCCATGCAGGGAACCTGACATGGGACTCGATTCTGGGTCTTCAGGATCACACCCTGGGCCAAAGGCGGCGCTAAACCGCTGAGCCACCCAGGCTGCCTTATCTTGCTCTTAAAAGAAAGAATGCTTCTAACACTTCATCATTGGGCAGAATTTGTATTGTAAATAAGCATAGTATTTTGAAACTAAGATTTTGTAATTCTTCTGAATTATTTTTGTGTCACTTTTGTGAAAAACATTGATGCAGAAATTGATGTTGCAGAAATTGATGCTACAGAGGCCTAAAATTAAGCTTATGAAGATCAAATATTCAAGCAGATTTAGAAGAAAACTAGGAAAACAGAATACTTAAGTCTTTGTTCTTTTTTTGTCAACCTTCTCCGTGCCACACACTTCATCCCCCAAGGTTATTATTATTACTCAACCTGAAGAACAGAGTTGCCATTGTTTGAATTGTTTGATATGTTGAAGATTAGGGGAGCAATAGGTTTGAGGATAAAACATTAGGAGTACATTTTTTATGTGTTTAAGCAAAACTGATTAAATATCCATCTGATAATGTCTAATAGACAGCCAACTACAGAGTATAGAGCTCAGACTAGAGGTCCAGGCTAGTGACAGAAGCCTGGAAAACATTAGTATGTATAGATGGTAGTTAAAGTCATAAGACTGGATGGAATCACCAAGGGGTGAGTGAAGACAGTTGAAAGGATCAAAGCCTGAGGACTGGGAATTCATTTTAAAACTTGAGGCATGAAGCAAAACCAGCAAGAAGACTAAGGAAGAACCATCAGTGAAGAAAGAACCAAGAGTGCATGGAATTGTTAAGTAGAAAAAAACAAAAAACAAAAAACAAAAAACAAAAACAACCGAATTGTTAAGTACAGTGCTGAAACTGTTTCAAGGAAGAGGGTATAGTCACCTGGGTCAAGTGATGCTCATAGTTCAAGTAAGAACAGAACTGCATGCTAAACACTGGATTTTACAACACAGAGGTGATTAGTAGCCTTCACAGGTCTGATGAGATGGTTGATAGGTTCAAATGAGAACACGTAGATAGAACATCATGCCAGACATAATCATGTGACCTAACGTTTTCACTTATCAATATGCTATAGATTCTGTGTGACTATTCTTTTCTCTTTTTTATTCAAGTTATAATTAGCAATCAGTGTTATATTAGTTCCATATGTATGATATAAAGATTCAACAATTCAATGCATTACTCAGTGCTCATCAAGGTAAGTGTATTCCTAGTCCAATTTACCTATTTCACCTATCTTCTTACCCACCTTTCCTTTGGCAACTATCATTTTGTTCTCTGTATTTGAAGAATCTGTTCTTTTGTCTTTTTTTGTTGTCCATTTGTTTTGCTTATTCTTTTAGGTCATCAATTTTAAAAACACTGGAATATTTTAATACTTTTTATTTCTAACATTCTATGTTTATTTCCTTAAGTTAGGTTGCCACAGGCAGACTTCCTGGCTCAAAGGATACATGTAACATATGTCATAATATAAGCAAATATAATGCTATATATCACAAAAGAAGACAAATGGCTAATAGTGAAATTAAAACCCTGTTTATCTACTGTCAATCCAATAAATGCAAATTAAACCAGTTGAGAGGAAGTTTAATCAGAATTTTGAGAGCTATTCTAAGACTCCTTGCCTAAGTGAAAGTAGTTTGGAGTCAAACCTGGTTGAATTTTTTTCCCCTTCACTCTTTTATTCAATGCACTTTTGAGTGATTGTAATATGCCTGACCCTGGGGAGACAATGCCTATGAAATAAACATAATCCTATTATATCATCCTGCATTTTCTTAGCTAGCAAATAGTTTATAAAATAATTTTGCCTTTATCTCTTCTTTCACTAGTTGATAGGTTAGATTTATGTAATTTCTGGTGTTTAACTGATCTCTTGATCCTGGGTAAGGACCATTTATACTAGTGATTTTATAAATATATTTTTATATCTTGACTGAGATAGAAACTTTTGAGGTTAAGTACTCTTATCCTTTCCATAACCCTTAATTATTACCCTGTCATTTATCATAGGATATGGATTTTCATATTCTGAGGTCAGGATAGGAGAGATGAATGTCAGAGGATCACAAAATACTCCAATATGGGATGTTTGTTTTTGTTTTTGTTGTTGTTGTTGTTGCTGTTGCTTGGTAATTGGGAATTGTTAGGGAAGTAGAGGTGATTTGTTTATCTAAGACATGGTTAAATAAAGACAACCCTTTTGGATGATACTTGAAATGTACAGAGTCAACTCCCATGAGACCAGAGTCAGAGACATTCATCCCAAGATTCTTGAAGGCAAATGGCCTTCTGTCTCTGTTATTAAAAAAGCCTGATGGGTTAAAGATGGAGAACTGTTTAGTGGTTGTAACAAAAACAAACAGGATATTATTACATTGTAAAGAAAAGAGGGCTAGAGAGAAAGAATATGTAATTTGGAAAGGTACAGGAGAGTGGCTCCGTCGGTTGAATGTCTACTGTCAGCTCAGGTCATGATCCCAGGATCCTGGGATTGAGCCCCATGTCAAGCTCCCTGCTTACCTGGGAGTCAGCTTCTCCCTCTCCCTCTGCCTGTCCCTTTGCTGCTTGTGTTCTGTCTCTCTCAAATAAGTAAATAAAATCTTAAAAAAGAAAAAAAAAAAGGAAAGAAAGCAACTCTCTTATACTGCTACTGGGAATATTAATTGGTACCTCCCTGGAGAGTAATTTGGCAACAAGTTTTTAGAGCTTTAAAATGTTCCACTTCTAGTAATTTGTCCTGGGAAAATATTTGGAAGTATGTGTCAAAGATTTATGCATTGTGATATTTATTACAATGTTATTTATAAGTGTAAGGAGTTGAAGACAATATAAATGTTCACCAATAGGCATTTGGTAAAATAAATTAAGGTATATCCATGTGATTTATTACTATGCAGCAGTTTATAATCATATTTTCAAAGACTATTTGATGGCATGGAGAAATATTCACAATATAATGCTAAATTAAAACTGTCAGATACAAACAAACAGCATTAAATAGTTACCACTTATTGAACATGAATTTTATACTAGGATATGTTTTCAGGGCTTCATAAACATCTCATTTAATAATCCTCCAACAAATCTGCAAGATAGCTATTGCTATTCTCAATTTATATGTTGTGAATATAAGGTTAAAGTTAAGCTGCATTTCAAGTCCAAATCGCCCTACTAAATGGAGCAGCTTCAAATATGCAGAGACACTAGAAGGGAAATGTTTCTTGAAATCAAAGAAATTGTATGTGCTTCAAGTTCATGGGAGAGAGAAAGCAGATTATTAAATGAAGTTAGAATGTATGGAGCGTTATATCCTTTAATATATTTTCAGCTAATCTGGAAACTAATGAAGATGCCTTCAAAGTTTTTTAAGAGAGTGAAACTATCTGATTATCATTAGAATGATAATAGAAGAATTGTACCAAGGATGCAATTTCTATAGGACATGGGACAATTGTTTAAATACCAGTTGATGAAGATCTAGTCTGTAGGAAGTACCAGTGAAGATGGAAATCAGGGTCAGCTTAGAGACACAGTGTAGACTGTGAGACAGGTAAGTAGTTCTAAGATAAGAAGAGGGAGGAGACAGGAATGCTTTTAAGTTTCCATTATCAGTGGCTATATATACAGCAATATCTAATGAAATAAACTTGAGGGCAAGTTCAAATACAGGACAGACTGAGAGTTTGGTTTTGAAGAAGTTTTATGTGAGGAAGCACTTGAATGAGACAATCCAGAAGCAGAAGTTTTTGGAATTCAGGGGAGAAAACCAGGTTTTCTAAAACTGTAGTAAATGTATGGATGTTAGGGTTATTTGCCTATTCAAGTTATTTGAAGTCTGGTAAGTAAATGAGATTTCCAACAGAAAAGATATAGAACAGGGCTTCTCAAATGGGTGTGGATGTGTGTACCCAAATTGCCTTTAGAAAGTTTCTCAATTATATATTCAATCATTGCCCAATCAAGAAGAGATCCTATTACATCTCCTCCTTCTATAGAGGGTGGAGAGACTGGTTCGAAAAAGTAGGACTGAACTCATATATATATATATATATATATATATATATATGTACCTTCAACTGCCAGACATACTGATACGTGCCTAATACACATTTATTAAATAAATGAAGAATTTATGGATGCAATTAGAATTCCTGAAGCAACACTCCCTGAATTAAGTGTTGAAGTGAATAGAACTCTGATCATGTCCCTAATTGGTGATTGGATATATCAGGAAATATATTTCCTTTGTAAGAGCAATAGGGCCTGAGAGAAATCAGTTAGCATGTCTGAACTTACATGTGGCTTGCATTTCAACATTGTATTTGTAATTAGGAATGGAACCTTTGAATTCATTTTATTTCAGGAATAGAATCCAGGCAAATTCAGAAGGCCCTGATTCATCCCAATATATTCCCAAGTAGTGTAACTTTTTCAAAGAAAACTAACGCCAAATCATATTTTTTTATAATTTTGGGACAGTATATTAAAACAGAGGAACCATAAAAAGCACCCACAATAAATCGAATATATGCCTGAGCTAACAAGATGAAGGATAGAGGGGGAAACATGAGTTTTATTAAAAGAAAAATGATAGATGTAAATATTGACATCTATCTTACCTAGTGGTAGACTAGGTAATGATTTCAGCCCAGAACATCTTGAGTGCTCTTCAGAGAGGTATCAGTTATGGGTATGAAGAAATCAGATGAACCAGTCATCTCTTCATATTAAAGATTGAAAGGTATGCCCCTTAATTCACAAAGATGTTTACTTAAACTAGAAAGGGAAACTTTTGTGCATCTACAGAGGGATCAGAGGAGAACAGAGAACACCAAATACATAGAAGCTTGTTATCCTCCACATCTTGTCCACTTAAGCTCTTTTTGATTGTGATGTGACATGATGTTAATAATCATACATTTCCTATACTGTATATTAGAGAGCTACTGTGACTCACAGGAGCTGTAATTTCCTTCCTTTATAACTTCTGAATATGCCTTTCAGGGAACAAAGAGATTTGGATGATAATTCAGTAAACTTTTATCATAGTGTATTTGACTATTTTAGAAAAAATAAGATAGAATTTTTCCATTAAAAACATTTTAATCCATTTTAAATCAGCCAGACTGAAAATGAATAGAAACACAATGAAGTACAGTTTATACTTGAGTTAGTTACATGGGTACTATGTTAATCCCATATGTGGCATAGGACAAATCTCCTAATGTTAGATTCTGGAGTAAGAAATGAACTGCTAAGGATGTCATTGTAACATTTCAAGCACTGGCTGATGGAGGAGGATCTAGATTCCAGTGATAATAGGTATCAAAAATAGAAGAAAGAGATGAGACACAGTTTATGAGTAGAATTAACTAGACTCAGAAATACTCCTCCCACATTTAGGTTTAGAAACCTACCTCTGCCACTCAGCTTGTGTTCTTCTCTCCTGTGCACATCAGAACCAGCATACCCTCAGGTTTGCTGCATGGAAGGTTATGATGTGCTCAGGCACATTCCAAAGGCAGATGGCAGTTTCTTAAAATTGGTCCTCCCATCTGAAGTCTCTTATGAGGGCTAGATTCTAAAGCTGGATATACATACCTGGAAGCCTGCCACCAAAAAGGATAAAAGGCAAACCTTCTTTAGGTTAGGTAGGGCAAGAAATGTAAAAGCCATGGTTCATGTGGAATGAGAAAGCCAGTGTTGGAAGAAAAATCTTGGAACAAAGATTTTCATTATTTTGTAAGGCTCCACATAAAAGATTGGGTGCTTTTTTCTAGTATGGACAGGGTAAGTGAACTTTAAGAGATTGAAGCAGACCCTCTTTGTTATGCTTTTCTAACTAATCCTGACCTTTCTGAGAAGGACTTTAAGTTTTTGATCAGGGTATATGTATATATTCTCCTCTGATCAAGAAAGACCTCTTCTAGATTTAATATAGCAGGTTATCTTCCTATCTGACACTAAGACCGTGGTCCAGAAGACCTACCTATCTGACCTATACTTGAAGGAATTACTGAGAAGAGCTCAACATTATTTGCCAGTACTTCCCTAGGTATCTCATGATGCTCAGTCTCTTTGGCTGAAGACCATGATCCAAATATCTCTTAGAAGACACAGGCCTTAAAGGTCACTGAATTTCTACCACTAATATTGCTTAGGTCTCTAATCTGGAGTACAATCCTTATTTGCCAGCCTTATTTGTGGTTAGATCAATGTTTAATGATAGGAACACATTTATTCTTCTTACTCTTGGAGGCAAAGAGTCCTCACCATCTTCCTATTCCCATGTCTCACTGGATCACAGGAGTTTTTCATCTCCAGGTAGAAAGGAAAAAAAAAAAAAACTTCCTAAGGTCTAGGGCCTTTAAAAATACAGCACCAAATTCTGATGGGGTTCATCAGATCCTTCACTTCTCCCACAAGAAGCTCAGTGAACAAAAAACACATATTTATCAAAAAAAAAGTGACCTCTGAGAAAAAGCTTCATTGTGGAAAATGAGGCTTGCTCATT
The DNA here is from genome assembly GCF_048418805.1 of Vulpes vulpes. Taxonomy (NCBI): domain Eukaryota; kingdom Metazoa; phylum Chordata; class Mammalia; order Carnivora; family Canidae; genus Vulpes; species Vulpes vulpes. The sequence goes on from NC_132785.1 coordinate 66,646,198, forward strand.
AATTTTGGTTTGAGAAATCAAACATCTGGTAAATCTATAACCTAATTTCACCCAAGAAAGTGATGAGGAAATAAAACAGCTGTTAAATAAGTCTTGGCCAAACAGTTTTGCCATGTGCCTCTTAGGAAGTTTCAGTTATAATCTAACTTTTGATAAATGGAATCTCATTGGAGTCCATTAAAGGACCATAGATCTCGGAATAGTTCTCCAAAGAAAAGATACTAAATACTTCCTCTCTTACAACTTCCCTTAATTATCCTCCAACTTGAAACTTAGTGTAACCTAGAACAGTCAGATTTGAAAAAGAAGGGGCAAGTTTGCTCTCAGAGGAGATTTTCAGGAAAACTGGAAACAGTGACTAGTGCTACATGTATGCACTGGCTGATGGATTAGTGGAGTGAATGATTTGGGGCCCAAAGGAGGGAGCTGCTGGAAGCTGAGGGTGGAGTTGGCAGTCTAGGAGGCTCTAAACCCTAGAGTATGTTCAGTTTGACTTTTTAGACATTGGCATAGAAACTGAGAGAACCCTGAGAATAAGTGTTAGAATTAGATTTTTTTTTTTAAGATTTTATTTATTTATTCATGAGAGGCAGAGACATAGGCAGGGGGAGAAGCAGGCTCATGCAGGGAGCCTGATGTGGGACTCAATGTGGGACTGGATCCCAGGACTCTGGGATCACACCCTGAGCTGAAGGCAGATGCTCAACCACCGAGCCACCCAGGCGTCCACTTGAATTGTATTCCTGAGCTTGAGGAATGTGAGATGGGAAACAACAAAGGGGGTGAGGTTCTGAGCTAAGCATGGCTCAAGGCTCAGGAGAATGGTTTTGTTATTGTCGTTTTGTTTTTAACAAGTATAGGGTGTGGAGATAAACAACAAAGTAGAGAATGGAAGATCCTATTTGAGAGCTAAAGACGTCTCAGACCAAAGATAATCTGAACTGAACATTTGATTTAGAGAGGGAGAGAACTGGGGAAGTGGGGTGGGGAGAGAAAGGGAATGAGAGAGAGGAGATCGATCTAGGTGCCACTGTAAGAGGAAGAGGGTAGGGCCCCTTTATAGGTGCTTGTGGACTTGCCCAAAAGTTAGACAGGGTTGCTATGAGTGCAGAGATAAGGTACAGGACTTCAAGAAGAAAGCCCAGTAGGCAGTTTCATTCTAGGTGACAATACTATAGAGTTAAGGTTCAAGGATGAGTTAACATACTATTAGATTCTTTTCATTAAATCTCAGAAGGAAAACAAATCCTTAGAACATGCTCAAAAGTGAAACACACACAGTCTGTTTAGGAGACATATGTAATTTAATTTTAAGAAGTGTTTGGCAATTACGTATTTTTTTTCTAGGCATGGCAGTACCAGAACAGTTTTGATGATTGGGAAGAAAAGAGAATTGAAGCTTAGAAAAGATCTTTGGGAATAGAATTGCTGGGTGGGAATATGCTGGTTTTCAAAATCCTCTCCATCAAAACATTCAAGTTTTGAAGTGTTGTTTGAATATTTTATGACCTGATCTTTTGCTCTGGTTCTCAAAGTCTCTCAATCCTCTTGAGCTGGTGAACTACCAATGCTTTCACCAGTCACTGAGCAGACACCTTACCTGGAGAACTTGTGAAAAGGCAGGATAGGATTCAGTAGGTCTAGAGTAGGGCCTGGGTAGCACCGCTGATGTTGATCTGAAGACCAAAAGTTGAGTAGCAAGGAATTAGGCCACTTATGCTATATGTCACTAATATAAAGTCTATTCTGCAACATAAGACATCATAAAATAAGCATCAGCCCTCCTGCTCAGTCATTAATCTGAAGTGTATCTTGTTGTCAAGTTTAAAAAAGATCTGTCCTCATTAGAGAAATGTAACAATAGGGAAAATCCGAAAAATATATAGGTGCATTAGTAAGGAGCAGGACAGCATTATCAGTTCTCCCTAATGGGAAAATTTTAGAACTAATAGCATTTCTGCGAACTGGATTATTAGAAACTCTGAAAAAGCTGTTCTAGTCATCAAAAATTCTATTCCTTGCCCCACTTGGGGAGGCGGGGAGCATTTGGTGTGGGGCACTTTCCTTGCCTTCTAAAGCCTAACGTTACCACAGTCCTGAAGTATCTGAGAGTCTCTTCACAGAAGATCCTGGCTGCCTAAGAGCCTGGTACAGTGCACTTCCACAGCCTTCCTCCAAGACCATCAAAGTCCTTTGCGAACCTTAGCTGAATCATGCTCATTACAGCTCAGACAATAGGCATCTGAATATCTCACAGCATCATCCTTTCAGTATATGAAAGGAACTTTAAATTGAGGCATGGCGTGTCATGACTGGGGGTGTGTGTCAAATTAGGCTTTTTCAAAAGGGAGCACTGAACCCTGTAACTAAACTAACACAGGAGTTAGAAAAGTCGTTTTCTGTTCAACTTGTCCAAATGTTCTTTACCGGTTAACAGAGAAAGTAAAAAATTCCTACACAGTATTTTGCAAGTGTGACTCAGAGCCTCAAGGCATAGAAACGTGGGTACAAAGGAGTGGATGGGGAGGGTAGGACTTGTATACCTCAGCTTCCTCCCTGCACAGGGCTTTGTTTCCCCGGCTCTGTGTACTCAGAGAACTTAGTCCTAACTCCGTAAGTAACCCTGAAAGGCACTTATAACTTTCCGGAACTGGATCTTCAATTCCAGGCAAATCTTTATTTGTTTGGATGTATTAGACACTCGAATTTGGCCAATATTCCCTGCAGGAAACAAAGAAAGATTTTCTCTTGTTTAAGTGCTAAAAGGGCAGCTTGCTGAACTATGCAGAGGACAAGCAGTTTGTGTGTTATCTCAAAACGTTTTGTCATCTCTGTGAACCTCGTATACGTTTTCTGTCAATAGAATATACATTTTCAGAGGTGAAAGAGTGTAATTGTAATTGTAGTTTGAGTCCAGGATGAATTTGAATGTATTAATAAATGACATTGACAATCAGTAACATTAAGGACGTTTGAAGTAGCTGATCTCTGGTTCATGAATAATGAGTTATCTTGGCTTTAATAATTTACTTTTTAAAAATCTTTTCCCTTTATTTTTTTATCTGCGAAGTTGCAAGAGTTTTCTACCTCACCTTAGATGATTACCAGTTATATTCCTAGAGGGCAGATATAAGTTAATGAGCAACAAGGGAGGGGACAAGGAAGCCCGAACAGAAACAGCATATTTCCTTCAGGACTATTAATGTCCCTTTGTGGAGGATGGCAACAGCTAATGTCTGGCAAGAGCAGTGAAGGAAGAAATTGCCGCAGGTTCAGGTGGGAGAGTGAGTCACCTTGAGGCTGGCACTGCTGATGAGGTTTGGAGAATAATCTTTCCATTAAGACTGGGTCCTCCTTTGAGGATGGGGGCATTATTAATGTCCAGCACTTGAAGTGTTTGATTTACTTCCTGTGTACTGCGCAGGAACAAAACATTATGGCCTCACACATCACAGATCCACAGAGAGTTTCGGCAAATGCATCCACTCTCAAAGACATTAGGAGATTTTAGGGTCTGGGGCATTTCTCTTGGTGCATGGGCATACATCACAGCATAGAGATGGAAGCTATTTGAACGGATAAAGAGGCAGGTAGGTAAATACAGGTGGGCAGCCAGATATGTCATCACTTAGGATTTTTAGTAGAAAAATGTCATTATGTCTTCACTTGTCTGCCCTGTGCCACTTGACAAAGTTCCTGTTTATAGGAAAATTGCTCAAATTTAGATATCAAAATAGTCGTTTCTAACATACTCATATGAAACCACAGAAAGTATCTAGTAGATTCTATTAATGAAAGTGCCATTTTTATAGGGCTGGATTTGAAATCATGTGCCTTCCTTAAATGTCAAGTCATTGTAATGAGGTATTAGCTTGCTTTGGCTTAAATTTGTATATTTTATTCTTGCTCACTTTTAAATACCTTTTCTTAATCCCTTATTTTTGGCTCATTTGATATGATTATCATTCCAATTTCTTGCCTCCTGAATAATAGATTCTAAATCATTCTCATTTTGGTCTTTGATTCCTTATTAAAAATCCTGAAGCCTAACAGCTAATGATGCTATTGATGCATGGCAATGCTGCATTTAATCAAGGATTTTTTTCATTATTGCGCACTATCCGCCTCTTACCCTATCAATCATAATTTTTGTTTTTCCATTGCATTTTCTTTTACCTTTTAAGAAATTGGGAATTGACATTTATAGATGGACAGCCCCTCCCCCCCCCCCAAATAACTATACACCTAATAGGTGTTTTCATTTCTAATCGATAAATTTTCATGCTTGGCACATTTTTTTGAAGCAGCTTTAGGTACTTCTATATATAGCTTTTTATGTACCTCTATTTCAGTCTGTAGGAATTTTGTTTGAAAACGCTTCATGTGTAGGAAGCAAGTCATTTCAGACATAGCTGAATCAATATTCTTGGAGATAAAACAATTTTGTGGCTTTACTGAACATAGTTTCCTAAAGAGCTACCACAAGATGCCAGATTCCCCAGTGTCTGATTGCTGCCGTTTGGTTTCAGACTAGTCAATTGGATTTAAAATTGGTCTTGTATCAGTGACCATAATTTGGCAATAATTAAAAAAAAAAAAACCTGTGGTCACTTAGCTAGCTTAATTGTACAAACAAAATTTGCAACTTGTTTGGAATTGACATTCTAAGTTTATTTCATAATGAATCACTCCAGAAAAAAATGCCCTATGGAACATCAAGTTATTCATTAAATATTAGTATATGTGGAAGTTAAGGCACATATTTAGGTGGCTGAAAATACCCTGATCAGCTATGAGGAAGTACTGAACTATCACTACTAACAAGACCGAATTTATTGGTCCAATCTTGGTTCCCTTCATCTATTCCCACATTCCAAATGTACAATTGTGGGCTAGGGTCACCAGGAAGACAGGAAGACCATGTCATAGGGTGAATAAAGGAAGGAAATTCTACTACTGTCGGGGGGAAAAAGGTACACTTTCTGCTTTTTGTCAAACAGGTCTCATAGCACCTTATAGCAAATTAAAAACAGACATTGTTTTACACTTGCAAATGATATATATTAAGTAAGTATAAAGTATGGGAGAGGCAAGAGATCATTTCTAGCTGACAGAACCTTTTCTCCAAAACTTACAGATTTATTTGTAGAGGAATATAGATTAAAATGGGGGCATATAATTATCCCCTTAGTTATAAATTCCTAGTCCAATGTGCCTCCTCTCTAATGACTTACTGGTAAAAACATAAAATTAATAAACGAGGTACATGCAAAAACAATTTTAAATTGAGTAGCTCCAAGAACAAGACCTGATGATAGCCAAGTTGATGATGCTATACAACTAAATAGTACATACAATATGTAAATAACTGACTTCATACAGAATTTAAATGGCTAGAAGTGCCAATATGTATTTGATGTGTATAAAACACTAAACAGGAAAGAAGATCAGTGATTTGGACCACTAGGGATGAGTGCTATGCAGGGTTGACTTTACTTTTTGCCTAGTAAAAATATCTATTAAAATACTCTATCTCTTGGCACACCCGTGTGTTCAGTTAAGCATTTGCTTTTGGCTCAGGTCATGATCCTGGGGTCCTGGGATTGAGCCCCAGCAACTGGCTCCCTGCTCCATGAGGAGCCAGCTTCTCCCTCTCTCTCTGCCTCTCCCCCGACTCATGCTCATGCTCTCTCAAGTAAGGAAATAAAATCTTTAAAAATAAATATTCTACCTCTTTATATTCCAATTTCATCTGTACCAATCAACCTACTGATTACTAAAAGAGACTTTTTGTGGTCTTAAGTTCTGGGGTAGGACTGCTCTGGTTAAGAGAGAGGGAAAAAAAGACTTCATATTAAAAATAAATACTGTAGTTTAAACTTCAGTCTCTTAGAGTGTTGTTTTCCTTTTCTCATTGAACAGCATGCTGGGCCTTTTGCTACTTGTTCAAGATCCAACATCAAGCAACAACAAAAATGGCTGGTGTTTGGGATTTTCTGGTAGATGAGGCAGTTAATTATTTTTTTTATGCTGCTTCTTCCTACATTCCATCAGGCAATTCTTTATTTCTATTTTCAAGATGGATCCAGGATCTTATTGCATCTTCACCTTTCCCCTGCTACTAGGTCTGAGCCACTCTCCTCTTGCATGTGGGTTTCAAGTGTCTCCTAACAGACTTTTGGTCTTGTTACCTTCACACATTGGGTATTCCCCATAAGCAGTAAGCATGGTGTTTTATCATATGTCTGTTGGCCATTTGTATGTCTTCTTTGGAGAAATGTCTGTTCATGCCTTCTGTCCACTTCTTGACTGGATTATCTGTATTTTGGGTGTTGAGTTTGTAAGTTCTTTATGGATCTTGGATACCTTTATCTGATATGTCATTTGCAAATATCTTCTCCCATTCTGCAGGTTACTGTGAAAAAATGCTCAAAACTGTATGACATCAGGGAAATGCAAATCAAAACCACAAGGAGATACCACCTCACACCAGTCAGAGTGGCTAAAACTAACAAGTCAAGAAACAGCAAATATTGATGAGGCTGAGGAGAAACGGGAACCCTCTTACACTGTTGGTGGGAATGCAAGTTGGTGCAGCTACTCTGGAAAACAGTATGGAAGTTCTTTAAAAAGTTAGAAATAGAGCTACCCTATGACCCAGCAACTGCACTATGGGGTAATTACTCCAAAGATACAGATATAGTGATCTGATGGGGCAACTGCACTCCAACATTCATAGCAGCAATGTCCGCAATACCCAAACTATGGAAAGAGCCAAGATTTAAATACATCAACAGATGAATGGATAGAGAAGATGTGAGATACACACACACACAAGAATATTACTCAGCCATCAAAAAGGATGAAATCTTACCATTTACATCAATGTGGATAGAGCTGGAGGGTATTAGGCTGAGCAAAATAAGTCAGTCAGAGAAAGATAATTATCATATGGTTTCACTCATATGTGGAATATAAGAAAGAACACAAAGGATCATAGAAGAAGGGGGTGGAAATAGAATGGGAAGAAATCAGAGAGGGAGACAAACCATGAGAGACTCTTAAACTGAAGTCTGCTGGAGCAGAGGTGGGTGGCAGGATGGGATTACTGGGTGATGGCCATGAAGGAGGGCATGTGATGTGATAAGCACTGAGTGTAATATGCAACTGATGAATAACTAAACTCTATATCTGAAACTGTACTAGATGTACTAGATGTTGGATAATTGAACAACAACAAAAAAAGAGTGGTGCTTTTAGAATGCAAAGTCAGACCATGTCCGCTATCTGCTCAAAGTTCTACAATGGCTTCCATCTCACCAAGAGCAAAAGCTTGAATCCTTGCACTGGCCCAAAAGGCTCTGGCTCCCACTTCTCTAACCTCATCTTCGTATTGTCTCTCCTTGCTCATTCTACTCAGGCCACATTGGCTTCCCTGCCCTTCCAGAGACCACATACACTCAAGTCACAGAACATTTGCAACAGTTCTAGGGAGAACAATTCTCACCCAGAAACCTGCTCTTCAGTTATTGCTCAAATGTCACTTCTTCAATGAGGCCTTCCATGACCAAAATAACTTAAAATTACCATCCCCTCTAATAAGCATTCTCCTTACTCTGTTCTAGGTTTCTGTTTTTAAAAGTCACTTTAATATACTGTAGTTAAAAATTACAGGCGTTTATTTTCTCTCTCACTAGAATCAAAACCCCTTAAAGGCAGAGATTTTGTTCAAGTAGGTTATATAGCACGCTTGGCACAAAACAATTCAATGAATCTTTTGTGTTTAATGAGTAAGCCAAATAAAAAATTGAATTAAAATTTTGATAGTAATTGAAAAACATTGCTGTCTATTTAAGTGCTTTATAAGTAAATTTTCATAAAATTACTGTATTTTATATTTAACCCTATGAAATAGTATAGATACCATTATCATCTCTATTTTATTATTATCTCTATTTTAAATGTGAAGCAACTGAGACAGAAAGGTTAACTTGTCCAAGTCATATGCTAATAACTGGTGGAGTTTGGTTTCAAAGTTAAGTAGCTGGGCATCCAAGGAGGCCCTACACTTCACTGTGACCTGCTGCCACTTTGCATGGTCATGATGCTAGTAGTGGGAAAAGGTACATACAGCAGGGAACTGGATCTGGTGATCTGGTTTGGGGATTCAAGGGAGGCTTTCCAATGGTTTGACTTTGAATGGAGATAAAGACATGTAGCACCTAGCTGGTTGGGAAGAAGCAGCAGTGTTTCAAAGTCAGTGCCACTTTTGAGAGCTGATATAATGGGAACTTTTCAAGCTAAGGATTAGTTTGCAACAAATTCCACTAATGCCACCTGGTGAGTGAGCTTCATATTGGCCACACTTCTTCCTTTCCATACAGTGGTGGGGTCAGAGAGAACGTGGCCTTGGAACAGAGTTAGTTACTGATCAGTGTGGAGAATTTCTCACACTGACAACATAAATGAGGTAAGTATAAAGTCACTCAACTATTCAAATTATAGGACATCACTTTGAGAAAGTAATGTTGAGGGAAATCTAATACATTCTTATAAGGGAACTGGAGAGGGTGCTGTTAATGTGGTTGTTCACGATCCCTTGTGACTGAGTGGGTTTCACTAGCAGGACTAGGGCAGTAGGAAGAAACTAATTGGTTCCTGGAGGTGGCTTGTGCCTTGGAGAAAGCCTCACCTGCAACTGTTTTGAGAATTAACAGCATGAGGCAGTGAGTAGACCACACATTTATACTTCTGTGCTTAACTACAAATGGAGAAAGTAACTAGAGCATGCACACACCAAGAGTCTCACGTGGGCATGGCATCTGGCTTCCTTTTCCCAGTACCCCCTCTGCTTTCTACTGCTCTCCATTCACATGGAACCCTCATAACCATTCACTTGTTCCAAATGTTCTCCTACAGGCATGAGAAGTGAGACAGTGGTTTCCAAGAACTGTATTACAGCCCACACTCCCAAATATCTCATCTTCATGTTACTTCAAATATCATGATTTATTTAATACTGATATGGCTACAAAACACTGGGAGGAAAGTTTATTCTTTATTTTGTCTCATATAGGATGGTTTAAATTTAAACTTCAAATACAGGGACTAAAATTTATGGGTATCTGTTTCAGCCAATGTCTTCTTATGAATCTATTGGTGGGAACACTTAAGTAATTCCTAGCTTTTGAAAATAAATTACATCTTTGAAAGATATTATATACACTAATTGGTATTAAAGATTTAGGTTTACAAATTGGTTATTATTAGGCTGCTAAGATAAGAAGTTTAAACTCAATTTGCCTTCTAAACTTTCTTTCTCTTTGCCAACCTAATAAATCCTCTAGCAAAATAAGCTACTACCTCCTAAAATAGGGCTTGTACTTTTTAGACTCATGTGTTTCTTATTAGAAAGCTGCTTTTCCCCCTCTCACTCTCTCAAAATTCCATCTCGTAAGATTTTATCTGATCAATTCAATAGGAAATGAGTGGCCTATAGAAAAACTATTTTCTGTGCTACTTATGACACTTATTCCTTCATTTCTTCAGTCAAGAAATATTTCCATGCTACTTTTTCAGTACTGTGATTGGTTTAGGGACATAGCAGTGAAGAAGACATTGTCTTCCATTTATGGAATGTGTGATTAAATAATCAGATATGTAGAAGAAGAACTAGTATCATGTTCGAAAACTCCAGGGTGTCACGAGAATAACGTTAAGGAAAATGATTTAGAAGGGAAGGTCAGAGAAGACTCTTCTGAGGAAGTAACATTTTAGCTGATGGATAAATAAAAGTCACTCAGGCCAGGAGTAGAGGGAAGAATTTAAGACTGAAGGAATTATATATGAAAAGTTTGAGGTAGAGAAAGTCTTGGTGCCTTCCAGGAACTGAAAAAAGTTAATGTATCTTATATTTTTATATATGCACCTTTCTTATCAGTCTCAGATGGAAGATAACTTTTATTTCTTTGTGCTCCATAATGATCAGCATACTGCTTTATACACAGTAGGTACTCAATTTTAGTATATGTGCTGCTGAAGCAAGCACACAGTAGGTACTCGAAAAAGTGCTAGAGGACCTTGACTTCCAGTAACTGCAAGTAATTTGCTTTGAACTTATCTTTCTATGTAAATAATTATACAAACTTGACAAAAAACATGAGACAATGACTTTCAGACCCTGGAAACTAAGAGCAGTCCTATCATCCTTGAGAAAGCCATTTCATCTCACTTGTGAAACTTATTGGTACAAAATTGTACATATTTCTCTTTCATGGAGTATGATGTGTTTACATGTTTTTTTTAAGACTTTTTCTGCTTGGGGTTTACTGATTTCTTGGATCTGTATGGTATTGTTTTTCAACAAATTTGGGAAATTTTCAGTTGTTTCCTTAGTATTTTTTTTAATCATTGTAATAGAAGAAAAAGTAATAATTATCTTAATAATTAAAAAAGAAAGAATTTAAAAGAAATTTAAAAGAAAAAGCATTTGATGATATTTAACATTCACTAAAGACAAATTCTCAAACTACACATAGAAAAACACTTCAATTATAAGTGGCATCTGTGAAAAACCTCCAGTTAACATTATAGTTAAACTGTATGCATATATATATATACATAATTTTATATATATATAAAACTTAAATACTTTTTCTCCAATATCAAAAACAAGATGAGGGCATTCACTCTTAAAACTTCTCTCAGACATTATACTGAAGCTTCTACCCAATGCAATAAGGCAGGATAAAAGAAATGGTGTAAAGATTGGAACAGAAGAAATAAATTTGTCTTTATGCATAGAGGACATGATTTCATGATTGTGTATGTAGAGAATCCTATGAAACCTAAAAAAGATACTATAACTGATGAGAAAGAAAGATCCTAGGATAAAAGTTCAGGATAGAAAAATCAATTCAATTTAATATATTAGCAACAAATAATTGAAAACATTAGTAAGCTTCATCATTTAATAGCACCAAAAATAGGGGATGGGGGGACAAATTTAATGAAATACATATTTAAGTCCTCTACATTGAGTACTAAAACTACAAATCTTGTTAAGATTTAAAGATGGCCTAAATTAAAAAGGCAAATGCCATTTTGACAAATTAGAAATTCAATATTTTTAAGATTCCCATTCCTTCCAAATTAGTTGCAACTAAGAAAATCATAGCATAGATATTGACAAGCTGACTATTTAAAAGAGACCTAGAATAGACAAAGCAACTCTCATGAAAGGGAAGAAATTTGGGGGCATTATATTAATTTTAAGAATTGCTATTACATGATAATAATTGAGACACTGTGGTATTGGAATAAGAATATGAATAGATAAATGGAAACAAATAGAACATGCAGAAATACCTGCCTACCTGCAGGGTTATATGATGCCAATGCAATTTAATGGGGGAAAAGAAAGTCTTTTCAACAAATAGTGTCGTAACAAGTAGATAAAGGAAAACAGTAAACCTTGATTGGTGCTTCATGCCACATACAAAAATTAAAAACTATGGGGCGCCTGGGTGGCCCAGTGGTTGAGTGCCTGCCTTTGGCCCAGGGTGTGATCCTGGAGTCCCGGGATCGAATACCACAACAGGCTCCCTGCATGGTGCCTGTTTCTCCTCTATGTCTCTGCCTCTCTCCCTGTGTTTCTCATGAATAAATAAAGAAAATATTTTTTAAAAAATCTTTAAAAAATTAAAAACTTAAACTGTAAGAACTTCTAGCATAAGAGATAGAAGAATAATTAAATATCATGACCTTGGCTTAAGCAAATCTTTTTTCAGCCAGAACACAAAGAGCTATAAATATGAAACTAAAGAGATAAATTCAACTTGATTAAATTTTAGGATGTCTGCTTATCAATAGATGTCATAAAGAAAAAGGAAAGACAAGACACCAATGGGAGGAATGTATTCACAGCCCCTGTGTTTGACAAAGAATTAGTATTCAGAATATATTAAACACTCTTACAATTAAGAAATAAAAAGGCAAACAACACAATTAAAAATGAACAAAGATCTTTAACAGACATTTCCTAGGAGAAAAAATACAGACAATAGGTATGTGAAAATGTGCCTAAGATCATTAGTCAGACGAATTACAAGTACAATGTGATAATACATAATTTTCAATGAAATTGCTCAAACCTGCAAGTCGGACATCACTAATTGTTGGCAAGCCTGTGGAGCCACTGATTCTTAAGTCCTGCTGATGGAGCAAATGTAAATTGATGTGCTTTAGAAAAATCCAGTAATGCATTATAAAGTTAATTATATATATTCGTTTCATGCCTTTCCAGCTTCTAGAAGTGGCTTATATCCCCTGGCTTGTGGCCTTCTAGTATTAAAGCCAGCCACGGCCAGATGAGTCTTTCTCTCACCACACCGTTCAGACACTGACTCTCCTGCCTCCCTGTACCATATACTTAAGGATGCTTGTGATACATTAGGCCCACCTGGATATCCAAGGCTATCTCCCTATTTTTAAGGTCAGCTCATTAGCCACATTAATTCCATCTGCTACCTGGGTTCCCCTTTGCCAGCGAGCTAATTTCTCCACAGTTTCTGGGGATCAGATGTGGCTATGTTTGAGAGGCTATAATTCTGCCTACCACAGGTACTTATCGAAAAAAATGAAAATATATGTTCATGATGCATGTATATAGATTGTACAAAATAACTTCATTTAGAATAGCCCCAAGTCAGAAACAACTCTAATGTTTATCATTAAATGGGAAATAGGTAAATTCTGATAAATTATTAGAGTAAAAAACTCAAAAATTCTAAAAAGGACAATTTAATACATTAAACAATCCTTAAAATGTTACATTGAGCAAAAGAGGCAAGATATAAGAGAGTAAATACTATATGATTTCATTTTTATTATATTCAGGAACAGCAAAACCAAATTATGGTGATAGAAGTAAGAACATGGGTGCCTTTAGGGGACCAAGATTGACTTAGGGGGGCACAAAGGACATTTTATATATTTATTTATAATTCCAGTATAATTAACATAGAGTATTATACTACCTTCAGGTGCACAATATATTCATTCAACGGTTCTACACAATACTAGGCGCTCATCACACTAAGTGTCCTTTTAGTCCTCTTCACCTATTTCCTACCTTTCCCCATCCACCTCCCCTCTGGCAATCATCAGATGTCCAAGAGACATGTAAAACATCACTCATCATCAGCGAAATGCAAATCAAAACTACAATGAAATGCCACCTCACACATGTCAGAATGACTAAGCTAAAAGACACAAGAAACATCAAGTGTTGACAAGGATATGAGAGAAAAAGAACCCTCCTGTACTGCTGGTGGGAATGCAAACTGGTGCAGCTGTTGTGGGAAACAGTATGGAGGTTCCTGAAAAAATAAAAAAATAGAAATACTAGGTGTGCCTGGGTGGTGCAGTCACTTAAGGGTTGGCTCTTGATTTCTGGCTCAGGTCAGGATCTGAGAGTCAAGGTTGAGCTCTGTGTGGTGCTCTGCACTCAGCAGGAAGTCTGCTTGAGATTCTCTCCCTCTCCACCTGCACCCCCCAATAGATCAGTAAATGTTTTAAAAAATAAAAATAGGAATACCGTATGATCCAATAATTCCACTACTGAGGATTTCCCCAAAGTAAACAAAAACACTAATTTGGAAAGGTATATGTACCCTTATGTCTGTTGCAGCATTATTTACAACAGCCAAGATATGGAAGCAACTCATGTCTGTCTGTAGAAGAATAAATAGGGAAACATTTTATGTTTTGGGTGAGGTTGTGATATATATTAGTACTCATAAGATCTGGGCATTTTGCTGTATGTAAATATTACTTGACCAAACAAATTAACAGGTCAGAGTAACAACCTACATTTCTATAATTAATGAAAACAAAAACAAAAAAAGAAAGAAACAAATAGTAGTGGCCAAAACTTCACTGTTGCTTGTTGCTGTAATTACAAATTCAGTTTTTTATTTTTATTTTATTTTTTAAAGATTTTATTTATTTATTCATGAGAGACAGAGAGAGACACACAAGCATAGGCAGAGGGAGGAGCAGGCTCCATTCAGGTAGCTCGATGTGGGACTCAATTCCGGGTCTCCAGGATCACACCCTGGGCTGAAGGTGGCACTAAACCGCTGAGCCACCTAGACTGCCTGCAAATCAGTTTTTTAAAGTATACCCTTCAAGTTCAGATTTAATATCTCTGTAAACATTTGCAATAAATTTGAATGCAGAGGTTGTTCTTTTTTATCCTGCTGAAGATACTTTAGAGCTTTTCAAAAAATATAAACCAAATATTTTTCCCCAGGCTTATTGAGGTATAATTGACAAAGTTGTAGTATTTAAGTGTACAACGTGATGATCTGATAAACATACGTGAGAGGATTCGCACCATCAACTCAGATATAATTTTTGAAAGTTCAAGGGTAAAAATACTTTGTGAAATTTCCCCCCATGCCACAGTAGGATTATACTTGAATGCATAAAATGAAGTCAGAGGCCTTAATGGTGCTCACCCAAATAGATTATGAAGGTTTCCCAAAGACTCCTGTGCTGGCAAAACTGATGCTACTTTGCATTTAGTGTTCCAGCAATTCAGAGTGTTTACTGGCTCTCTCACTGCAGATCTCTTCCCCCAGGATCCCAGGCTTGGGTCCCTGGGGCTAGGATAGAAGATAATCTCAATGACACATGCAGTATTCAGGTTAGACTACCCTCCTTAGCCACCAGACCTTTGACTTTAGAAAACACTAAAGTTTTTAGAAAAAACTGAAGTGCCTGGGTGTTCTCTACTACCCACCCCCCTGTCCCCCGCCCCACAAGAAGCTCCTCAGCAGTCTGCAAAAAGAGTCTTAGCTGACCCAGCCCTCTGTCTCTGGATATACTGTTTGTTACATATTTGAATCTAGGATAAATGCAGTTTAACTTCTCAGATTGGAACCACTGCTGCACATAAAAGGGCATCAGAAAAGCCAGCTATAATAAGACAAAATGATTGGCAGAGTCCCCTACAAAGTAGATAATTACTAAAAGTATGTTGTTATTTTGGTATAATATGTCAGCAGAACTTGGTACAGACTTGCTTTCCAGCTCCAATTCATTGCCAGAGTGCTGATCCAAAGAAGATGGCAAAGGTGGGGCATTCCTGGGTTACCTGCTTTAGCAAGTTTACTATGGAGTCCATGATACTACAGTGCTAGTGAGTCAGCATTGGAAGCACCCCAAGGTAAAATCATGGAAGAAATAGATTGTTTGGGTGAAGTGAGAAATGTTGAGAAAATAAAGCTTTCACAAAATTCAAGAGCAAGTATCATGCATCCAACACAGTGAGTCACAACGGGTAAAAATTATATGGAAGGTCTCAGTCATATATCAATGAGTAGGCTGCTGAGGCACGATCCAAATTGTGCTGTGTGGCTTTAGAATAGAAACACAGAGCCAGTTGCAGTATTGAAGAATCAACATAAGTAATACTGAAATATCTGAGAATTATAGGAGAGATCAGATGAGAAGGAAAAATAATGATGACATTGGCCGCTAGCAATGTACTGACAAATGTGTCACTAATCACCACTATTTGTTGCGTGTTAGAAGAGCCAGTAGAAGGAGAGTGTTGGTAGAGAGGGATGATTTATGCATTTGTTGGGAATTTGCTTCACTTCTCCATCAATCTCAGATACAACTATCTTTTAAAACTTAGTTCAAGTTATTTCTCTGTAAGTCTTTTATGGATGGGACTCCAGCTACTTTGTTAGCTTGTCCTTTTATTTATCCACAGCCCACTCTTTTACTGAGTGTATCAGATGGAAGACAGTGATATCCAAACTCCTCCCCCTGATCAGGAGAAGCTACATCTCTCAACCTGAGACATCGGATCTTAGAGGCCTGTGAAACTAAGGAGAGGACAGGACTGACCTACAAATGCAGAACATAGAAATAAGAAATAGTCATAGAGCGAAAGGAAAATAGTACATCATGTGCACAGACGCGAGAGACAAAAGTGGGAAAAGTACCTGCAGTGTCGATCAATTTCAAGTGTAATGTTATCAGACTATTGCAGAAAGGTTCAGAACAAGTGTGTAGGAGTCAAAACTAGGAGGAATCACTACACATTTGCCTACAACCTATACAAGCCTGGTATTTTGTGACTCATAAACTTTTCCACGGTTACATATACAGTCATTAACCTCCTTAAAAGTTTTTGAAGTGATTCCATCAATTTTGAATAGATTGGCAAGATTCCAACAGAGATGGTGCTGAAACGGGAAGTAAAATGCCACTCCTGTGTGGATTACTAAGTGGAGACAAGGTGGCTAATGGGTGCAGATAAGAAAGTGTCAACCATATCCCCAAGGCATGAAAGGGACAGAATTCCCTTTTTGTTCCCGTTGTTTAGCAAGTTCACTGTATTGTAAGAAACTGGGAAGAGGTCCTGTTTGAGCCATTTTACCTTAGGGAGCCGGTGGGGAGGGAGATAGATGAAGAGATATAAAGATAGAAACTATAGAGGGAGAGTCAGAGAGAAAGAAAAAGGTAGGGAGGGAGAGAGAGAAAACACACGCCAGAACTACTTTTGGCTTTTAAGTGATTTGAGTGCAGTGACCAGTGGCGGCTTAGGGTGGGAGGGGGCTGTTAGCTCTCCTTTCAGAGTTTCCACCAGCTGCTTTCCTTTCTCCCCTATATTTTGACTTGAACAAAGGATTTCCCAATCTTAAATAAAATGCTATGCTTTGAGATAAGATCCATAGGCCCTGCTTTCAACCAGATTGCCCCTTAAAATCCTCTTAAATAACTTCTGGTTTCTGCTCAAGGATGTAGAGAATTGGAAAAAGCATCTCTCATAATTAAAATAACGATAATAATAATTATTATTAAAAGTGAAAACCCAGACAAATGCAAATCTATGTTTTTTTCTCAAATCCATTGGAAACGGGGGACATGTGGCAATCAACTGTCCCCAAATCCAAGGAGACACAGGCAACTCAGGGACTGAAGAGATGTGAATGCTTGCTTACCTAGAGCAGATGCCACTCTGAACATTAGTAAGAGAAATTCAGTTAGAATAGATCACAACTTGGTGAAGAGCAAATGGGAGCTGGCAGGAGAATGGGAAGTCCCTGTAAGATACAGAAGTTGAGATACCCTCAGCATCTTCCTGCAGGCTCTTTCTCCTCAAACCTCATCACTTTCACAGAACAAATAGGAAAGAACCATAAGAAAGCCTTTGTTGTGGTGGAGACCTGAGTAGGAGAGCAGTAGCTTATGGAGAAGGGGTATAAGACTCTAAGTAGACTACTTTCCTTTTTTTCTTTGAATAAGAACTTTAGTTTATGGAATGAAGGTCAACAAACATTCTTACCTTTCGTGCCAAGGTGAAACTGCACTGACTCTGCAGGAGGCAACAGGAAAAAAAAAGAAATAGCTATTGCTTGGGAGAGACAGGAATATATGGTGGGCCCAGAACCAAGTGGTAGAGGAAAGAAAGAACTGAATAAAGAACTGAAGATGGTGCCCCTCCCTCACTAAGATCCAGGGACAGATGCCTGCCCAAGAATGAGGATTCATTAGATACTGTCCAGACACAATCACTACAGGAATTCGATGCCTGCGGTGTTCTGAGGGTATCAGAGAAATAACAGACTTAAACCCAGTCTGACCCTTAAATATAATATACTCAAATGCCCACACCAAAGTCTGATCAGAACAAAAGGTGTGCTTATCTCCAGGCATAAACACGACCTCAGTCTCCAGTGTCTACATAAGATGTGTGACTTTCAACAAAATATGATAGAAAAGGTAAACAGAAAATCAGTAAAGATATAGAGCTGAAGAACATTATCTAACAACTAGACCTACTTCACATTTATAGAATATTCTGTGAAATAGCAACAGAACATATTTTCCTTTCTAGGGCATTTGGAACATTCTCCAAGATACCCCATATTCTGGGCTATAAGACAAACTTCAAATAATTTAAAATCATAGAAAAAAAACATAGCCTACACTTGGATTACAATACCATTGAACTATGGGACTCCTGGTGGCTCAGTTGTTGAGTGAGCATCTGCCTTTGGCTCATGTCATGACTCCAGGGTCCTGGGATTGACAGGGAGCCTGCTTCTCCCTTAGCCTACATCTCTGCCTCTCTCTCTCTCTCTCTCTCTGTGTGTGTGTGTGTCTCATGAATACATAAATAAAATCTTTTAAAAATACCATTAAACTAGAAATGTAAATAACAGAAAAATATCTGGAAAATCCCTAAATGTTTGGAAGACAAATGACAAACTTCTAATGCTCCATGGGTCAAAGTTTAGGTTTCAGTGGAAATTTAATAAATATTTGAATTGAATCAAAGAAAATACCACATTTCAAAATTTAAGGGCTGTGACTGAGGCAGTGCTTAGAGGGAGACTGATAACATCAAATTATTTCTGCCACCCAAGCATTCTTGAGATGTAACTTACATATAACACTGTAAGTTTAAAGCATACAACATGATGATGTGACACATATACATTGTAAAATAATTACCAAAGTAAAAAAATAATAATAATCACCAAAGTATGTGGTGATATTGGACACCTTTCTCTTGTTTCTCATCTTAGAGGAAAAGTTTTCAACATTTCACCATTGACTGTGATGTTACCTGTGGGCTTGTCATATCTGGCCTTTATTAGGTTGAGGTATGTTCTATACCCAATCTATTGAGACCAGTTTTTATCATGGAGGATTTCGAATCTTATTAAATGAATTTTCCTGCATCTACTGAGATAATTATATGATTTTTATCTTCAATTCCAGTAATGTGATATATCACATTTATTGATTTGTAAGGTTGAACCATCCTTGCATTGCAGGGATGACTCCCTGAGTAATGGAGTAGATCTTTCTGGAGAACTGTTGAATTTTGTTTGCTAGTGTTTGTTGAGAATTTTTGCCTCTATATTCATCAGGGATACTGTCCTGTAGTTTTCTTTTCTTTTAGTGTCCTTACCTGGCTTTAAATCAGGGTAAAGCTTGGCTTTGTATAATAAGTTTGGAAGTGCCTCTTCCTCTTTATTTTCTTGAGAGCTTTTGAGGAAGATTGGTGTTAATTCTTTAAATGTTTGGTAGAATTCACATGGAATCACGTGGTCCTTAGCTTTTCTTTGTTGGGAGGTTTTTTGTTACTACTTCAGTCTTTTCTGGTATTGGTCTATTCAGATTTTTAAATTTTTTCATGATTCAGTTTTGTTAAGGTTGTATGTCTAGGACTTTATCCATTTCTTTTAAATTGTCCAATTTGTTAGCATATGATTATTCATAGTTTTCTATTATGATCTCTAGTATTTCTGGGGTGTCAGTTGTCATTTATAATTTTATTTGAGTTCTCTTTTTTGCTGGTTACTCTAGCTGAAGGATTATCAATTTCATTTATCCCTTCAGAGAAACAACTCTTAGCTTAAAAGATTAACATCTTTTCTATTGTTTTCCTATTCTCTACTTAATTAATTTCTGCTCTAATCTTTATTTCCATCCTTCTGCTCACTTTGGGCTTAGTTTGTATTTTTTTATTATTTCCTTGAAGTATAAAGTTAAGTTGTTGGGGCACCTGGGTGGTTTAGTCATTTGAACTTCTGACTCTTGGTTTCGGCTCAGGTCATGATCTCAGGGTCATGAGATAGAGCCTTGCATAGACTCACACTCAGCATGGACAAGCAGTTGACCCTCTTGCCTTCCACTCTGCCCCTCCCCTTGCTCTCTTTCTCAAATAAAAAATAAGTAAGTAAGTAAGTAAATAAATAAATAAATAAAATCAATCTTTAAAAATAAATTTGTTTACTTGAGATCTAATCTCTTAATATTTGCATTATTTATTATTTACTGAATAGTTCAGCTGGTAGCATCCATGGACAAGCCAGGTTTATTGAAATGTCTAGTTGGACAAAACTACTGTCCATGGTCTGAAGTTGATGCGGGAAGGTAGGAGTTGCGACTGGCTGGGCTCTTTGATTGAGTGGGCCTGCTGGCTGGGATCTTTATTCAAATGGGGCTACTGGTTATGTTCTATAGTTGGGAAGGTCCACTGGCTGGGCTCTGCAATCACCTTTGGTTATACAGGGATGCAGGTTGTGTTCCTTGGCAAGGCAGGGGTGCTAATTAGATTCTGTGATTGGATAGGGCTCTAGGCCATGCTCCATAGTTGCTCCCAGATGGGATGGTGGTGCTGATTGCACTCTACAGGGCTTCAGGTTGTACTCTGTGATTAGGCAGGCTTGCAGGCTGTGCCCTGACATTGGGTGGGGACACTGCCTGGGCTTTGCAATAAGACAGACAATTGTTGGGTAAGATCATTGGCCAGGCTCTCTGGTTGTGTGGGGCTTCCAGTTGTACCTCATAGTTGAGTGAGGCTAGAGACAATGCTTCATGGATAGGCTGGGTTGTTGTCCAGGTTCTTTGGTCAGATAGGGCCACAGGCTATACTCTGCAGTTGAGGGTAGTTACTGGCTGGTCTCTGATGAAGAGTGGTATTATAGGATAGGCTGGTGGTATAATAGGCTGGACTCCAAGGCTGTTCAAGGTCACTATTCAGACTCTCTGATTATATTGGTCCTGAGGCAGGTTCAACAATTAGCAGAGCTACTGGCTTGGTTCCCTGTCCAGCCAAGCCACCAGATATGCCTATGGCTTTTGGGCATCTGTGGTAATGCTTACTTGTGGAGCAGGACTGGAGACTATGTTTAACCTTGGAAGAAACTACAAATTTACTTCCCTGACCAGGTGGGGCCCTAGAATGGTCCCCATGGCCAGTATGGTCCATTGGTTGGGGATCTAAATCAGAACAGACAACTGACCTCCCAGGCCAGATGAGGTCACTGATTTAGCTTTACTGACGGGTATTGCTGTTGGCTGGGATCTACTTGGACACTACTTCAAGTAGGAATGGTAAGCCAAGATCTGAGTGCTAGTTGCTATGAGCCCTGCCACCCTTTTCTGTCTCCAACTGATCCCCAGCAGACAAGCTCCGCAGGTTCTCCTAGTGATCCTTATGAGGTGGGACCCAAGCAAGCCTCCTAGGAAGCATCCTGCAACACTGGGGAATCTGAAGGTCCATCCTGGCCTCTCTTTTCTCACTAAAGAAACAAAAGACCTGGGGGTGGGAGGCACTTTCAGTGCAGAGGTGTGCTAGCACGAAGTAGGAGTAATATGGTCAGAATGCAGTCATCTATCTTACCATTTTGAGGTAGTACTTCTCAATTTCTGCTCTCCAGAAAGGTACTTCAGCCTTATCCCCAGGTCCTGGGGTTTTTGTAATGGTGTCTTGTCTATGGCTAGTTGCTAGCTTTTCTTTTTGTGAAAGTGTCTAAAGTTGGGAATGACCTACGTAGCCTTGATGATGCAGAGCTTGATGATGTCACCTCTCTGAATTCTTGTATTAGAAAAAAATGAAAGGTCTCAAATCAATAACCTAAGCTTCCATTTAAGCAACTAGAAAAAGAAATCAAACTAAATCCAAAGCAGAAAAGAAGAAAATAATAAATATAAGAGCAAAAAACTGTTTACTAAAGAAAAAAAACCCTCATTATCATGTCTGTAGACAAAGAAAAAGCATTTGATAAGATTCAACATCAATTCATGATGAAAACTCTCAGAAAACTAGCAATAGAAGGGAATTTTCTTAATATAATAAAGCATACTTACAAGATATCTACAGATAACATCAGAAAGACTGAATGTATTAACCTTCAGCTCAGAAGCAGGACAGAACATACTCTCCCAACACTCCAAGGCAGCATCATCCTGGAAGTTCTAGCCAGTACAATAACACACTAGGAAGGCAGAAAGATAGGAAAAGATGAAATAAAACTGCCTATATTCACAGATCACTCATCAATAAAAAACTCAAAAAAAAAAAAATAAAAAAAAAAATAAATAAAAAAATAAATAAAAAACTCAAAAGAATTTATAAGAATGTCCTCAAACAAGTGAATAAACAAGATTATAGGATAAAGGACCAATATACAAAAATCAATTTTATTTCTATATATTAGTGATGGATGACTGGAATTTGAATTTTCAAAAAATTATTTAAATAACAACCACCAAAGTGTTAGCTATAAATCTAACAACATATGTACAGTATTTATATATTGAAAATAAAATACATTGGTGAAAGACATTTTTGAAAAAGGCCAACAGATCAATGAAACAGATATACACAAGTATAGTCAACTTTTTTGTCAGAAGTGAAAATGTAATTCGATGGAGAAAGGATAGTCTCTTCAAGAAATTTTGGCAAGAAAATTGGGCATCCATATGCAAAAATATGAACTTCAACCTACATGAAAATTAATTTAAAATGGATTATATCCCTAAGTTTAACATGTAAAGTTCCTAAACTCTAAGAAGAAAATTTAGAAGAAAATCTTGGGCTAGAGTTATTAGATGCGACACTAAAAAAGGATCCCCAAAAGAAAAAGATGATAATTTCAAATTTATCAAGATGAAAAACTATAGCTCTATGAAAGACACAGTTAAGAAAATGAAAACACAAAGCACAAGGAAAATAATATTTTCAAATTATGTATCTGACCAAGTTGTCATTTCCAGAATATTATAAAGACTTTTCAAAATTCAGGAATAAGAAAACAAAAAAATCCACTTAAAAAACAGCTGAAACCAAAAGATCTGAACAAATATTTCACCAAAGAAAATATGCAGATGACAAATAAGGACATGAAAAGATGTCCTTAGGGAAATGCAAATTAAAACTTCAATGAGATACAACTACACACCTCTTAGAATAGCTAAAATAATCATTTTTTAAAAGGCAGTGACAAGTGTTAGTGAAGATGCAGAGCATCTGTACATTGTGGATGGAAATGTAAGATGTTTTTGCCACTTTAGAAATGGTTTGGCAGTTTCCCATAAACTTAAAAATACTTTGCCATTATGACCCAGGAACTTCATCCCTAGGTATTTAATGCAAAACAACGACGACTATTTTCATTTGAAATTTTTATATGAATGTTATTATATGCTTTGCTCAAAATCACCAATAAATAGAAGGGACTCAGATATCCTTTATTCACTGGTGAGTGTGTAAACAAGCTGTGGTACATCCATACAATGACATACTACTCAGTGACTAAAAAGGACGAATTGTTTTTGCATGTAACCATACAGATTAATCTTAAACATACCTTATTAAGTGAGAGAAGCTAGACCTCGAGTCTTACATATTACATAAATCCCTGTTTATGGAACTTTGGAGAAGGCATATGTATAGGAACCAAAGCCAGAATAGAACAGAGGCCAGGAGTTGGAAGATGCAGGAAGAAGTTGACAACAAAAGACTAACACATGGGGATTCTTAAGGTGATGGAATTGGTCTATGTGGCTGTGCATCTAGGACTCTATGCATTTGGCAAAGCCCACAGAGCTATACTCCACAGAGAGTAGATTTTCTTATACATAAACGTTTAAAAAAATCAACCAGAACGAGAGGGGAAAGATGAAATGCCAACCATGACAAACGAAATCAACTACATTACACAATTGGAGACAATGGAGAAGAAATGAACTTGGGTAAATACATTTTTTAAAAAATGACTTGATTAGATCCTGTAAGACTAAACACAGAAATAATTTTACACTACCTTTGCATTCTAGTTAGTAAATGTGTTTCTTACAGAAGGAGGGTTTATCAATTCTGAAACTATACATATACTACACTTAACAGATATGGGAATATGTGGTGATAGTGAGAGCCAAATTTCTCACTCTAGGAAAGAGAAGTTACAGGTAAGCAGGAGAGACGGCCAGCATGAACAGCGTGATTCTGGATTGAAGTCAGAGGTGTTAGATGAGCCCAAGATGGCTTAAGTTGGTATAAATTGAACAACAAAATAAGTAATAACACTGTTGCATTATAATAAAAGAATAACATAAATATCCATGAGTTCATACAATTATAAATAGGAAGCTGAATAAATAAATAAATGGGGGAGAAGGTACACCACAGTAATAATTGTTGCAAGCAAGATCTACCAAATGGCTGCTAGAATTAGTGAATGCAAATTTATTCAGAAACAGGATAGCTCTATTTCCCTTTAACATTTGTTAATTATAAAGTATATCCCCCAAATATTTTCTAATTATAAATGGAAACAGTAATTTTATAGTAAAGAAATCAGGCAGATTCTACTGCTTCTAAGTGATAAAAATTAATAAAACCAGGTATATATGGTGATATCATCTACCCCTGACAGGTGCATAGAACCTCTGTGTTATCTATCCTTCCCAATACTGCATCGCTTCAATCTAATCGTGAGAAAACATCAGACAAACCCAAATTGAAGGTCATGAAAGACAAGAAAACACTGATGAATTGTCACAGATTAGGGGAGACCAAGGAGACATGACAAATTCAACTTGAGATCCTGATTGGATCCTGGAATAGAAAAACGGCATTTATGGGAAATGCTGAAATCTGACTAAAGTCTTTAGTTTAATTAATAGTGTTGTGCCAATGTTAATTTCTTATCTTTGATAATTGTCCAATGGCTAGATAAGGGTAACATGGGTGAAGGGCACACTGGGCACTTTCTGGACTACTTTGCAAACCTTTTCTAAGTCTAAAATCACATCTAAATTAAAAAAGAATTAAATGACAAACTCTCAATTCTAGATGCCATTAAAATATATAACATAAAAGCATACAAAATTTTCATGACTTTGTTTAGCATTCTGTTTTACACTTCAAAAACCAATGACTTATTTCTCTAATTTCCACTTTTTTAGTTGATGAAATAAAAAGAAAGGTTTAAAACTATGATTTATAAGCTCCTCTTTTCAAGTAACAGATTGTGGGTGTAGAGAGTTTTTATCCCCCATAAATGAAAAGCCAAATTAGATATAATCATCGCTAGATTTTATCTGTTTAATTTTGAAAGTAATAGAGGCATCTTTCAATACTGAGCGGAATTTTGAACAAGTAAGTCTAAATGCTGGAGCTGAATTCCTGTGTAGATCCCACTGAGGCAGATCTGCAGTTATTGTCCAGATGCTTCTCATCAACTTGTACTTAAGTATTGGTATTCCTTATTTTTTTCTGATCTATCCAGTTGTTCATCACAGGTATAAATTAAATAATACATTATTAAAAACAAAACAACATAAACTAAAAATTATCATAATGTCACCAACATTAAATTAGATAAGAGACTGACTAAATGATTAAATCATCAGCAAGCTTATTTTATTTGGGTTTTTGTAATTGCTTTAAATTCACATGCGATGAGTATTCAGAGGTTCTCCAATTATTTCTTTTAAAATACAAATATGGGGTAGCCCGGGCGGCTCAGCGGTTTAGCGCCACCTTCAGCCCAGGGCTTGATCCTGGAGACCTGGGATCGAGTCCGACGTCAGGCTCCCTGCCTGGAGCCTGCTTCTCCCTCTGCCTGTGTCTCTGCCTCTCTCTCTCTCTCTCTCTGTGTGTGTGTGTCTCTCGTGAATAAATAAAAATCTTAAAAAAAAGCTTTAAAATACAAATATGTAGTTTTCGTGTTTTACTTGGAAAGTGGAAATTCGAACAGATGACATTGCTGACTTTAACGTCTTCCTGAATAACCTTGGATTTTCTGAATGTTTGCAAACCATTTTCTGAAAGACAGAGGCCTGATGGATAGGTAAAGAATCAACCATTTTAAACTCTCAGCTTGTTTATACAGAACAGAATATAAAAAATAAAATAAAGTCAATTTTGTATCATTTGGGACATTTTTAACTACAGATAACAAGGCAAGAAACCCTAAGGCAGAGTGGATATAGAATCTGTTAATTCATCCAATTAATGAAGATCTAAAAAAGCCCAACTTATTTATGTATTTCTGTTGCCACATTTTCCTACAGAACTCCCAGACATAAAAATGTCCCAAGAAAGAAATCTGTTGCTCTGTGTCACTTTTCAAAATGAAGAAGTCTTTCCAGGAAATTCTCACTGCCTAGTTGACATCCTTTCATGTCTCGTTGGCCAGAATTATGTCACTTTTCCATCTCTAAACCAATTACTGGCAGTAAACCAATACACTAATTTAGGATTGAGTCCTGAATTGAGAATATAGTCACTCTCCCTGAAAGCTGGATACTTAGATAGAGCTAGTTTGTGTTGACAAGGAAGACTGGGTTAATGGGTATTGAGTGGGCAGCCTACCATGTCCACTAAAAGCATCTCTTGGAAGGAATTTAAGTTTACTAAGTTGTACAGAGAATGGGAGTGCATAAGTAATAAGAAAGCTTAGTTCAGTGTTATGAGCTATGAGGGAAATATACCCATGATTCTATGAGTACACCCACACCAGGAAGATTGGGAGCTAATGTCATCAGAGATGACTTCCTGGAAGGGATAACACATGGATTAGATGGGGCTAGAGGAGTGTAAGTATGGATTGGAACAGTAAAGACAGATGAGATTAAGAAGGGCCCCCCAAATTCTATACCATGGAGTCTGTGCACTGCCCTAGAATTGATTGAAAGCAGTGAAAGCACTTTAAGCATGTATGGGACATTATGAAATTTGCTTTTATGAAAGATTGCACTCTACAGCAAAGACAGACTGCCCCTCCTTCTGACATTTTATGCTTTTTATTATCTGACCTTCCTATTTGGCACTTAGCATTCACATTCTGATATGCGTTAGTTTTCACGTGTGAGAGAAGCTTATTTCCTAAACTACATTATAAATGCTATAAAGGCAGAAATGAATGGCTGGCTACTCAGTCATATGCCTCTCCACACGTAGGACACTGACTAGCAACTACAAAATACTTATGCTGTTGTCATTTGACAACGACTTCCTTCCTATTCCATCTGCAACACGGCACTAACCATAGCTCTAGATGGTATGGTTGGAGGTGTGTTGGAGAAGGGTAGGAGTGGACTCAGTCAGAGTAGGGCATGAACCTTATTTTCTTCATCAGTAAAACAAGTGATTATTATCCCTCTCCTTCAGAGTATGTATTTATGTATGTATGTATGTACGTGTGTATTTATAGAGTGAGCGAGAGTGGGTGGGGCGGGGGAAGAGGGAGAGGAAGAGAGAATCATAAGCAGACTTCACACTCAGCACAAAACCCCATGTAGGACTTGATCTGATGACCCTGAGATCATGACCTGAGCTGAAATCAGGAGTCCCATGCTTGAGTGATTGAGCCAACCAGGAGCCCCTCTTTCACAGTTTTAAGGCTTGAATATATTTCAGGTGAAACACCTACATATTGGGGACTAAATAAATAAAATTTTATCTTGTTAATTTCTTTGCTTATTATTGTCTCGATAATTGGAACATAAACCTCTATTGGCAACAAAGACTTTGCTCATCTAGCTCATCAGAGTTGGATTTATATCCTTGTTCTGCTACTTCTAAGAGTTGTGACCCTGGGCAAATATTTAGCTCTGTATTCTTCAGTTTATTCATTTCTAAAATGTGGTTAGTCATAATACTACCTCATGGGATCGTTGTGTAAAGACAATATGTGTAAAGTGTTTAGCACTATGCTGAGATACAGAGTAAGCATTAGTAACTAGTGACATTTATTACTTGTGATTACTTATAAAGGAACAAGGCAATCACTGTCCACTAAGATTAAGTGAAGACCAATTAATCTCACAGCAAACAACAGCAATAATAAAACCCAGAATACTAGTCTTGGAAATTAGAGACCAGTTCTACATAGAGTATACTTAAAGTTAGACAGGCATTTGGTAAAGTTTTTCATAATACCACTGTAGACAAGATACAAGAATTGATGTTTCTGACAGCCCTTCTCAGAACTTAGTAGCCAGTAGGTTCCAAATCATGGGCTATTATCAGAATCACCAGGATGTTCTATTAAAAAAAAGATGTCCTGACCCCTGCCCCACCATAAGTCAAATGAATTAAAATTACCCAGGTATTCTCCAGGAATCTACACTTTGATCAAGCTCCCTGGATGAATTTGATTTGCTGCCAAATTTAAACCACTGAATTATGGTTTTTAGCACCACACAGTGCTAAAGGGGAACTGTTCCATCCTCAATTTTTTTATAGCTTTAATAATGATTTAGCGTCTGGCACATAGTAGATGTTCAATAAATATTTATCTGCTGAACTGTGAAAGAAATCTCAGGAACATGTCACTATCCAGTTCAACACTTTCAAAAGCCATTTGAAGGATACTGAAAGCATGCTTAACAAATTTAATGATGGCAGAAAAGACACATCGCAGGAAAAACAAGTGTAAGGTTTTTTTTTTTTAAAATAAAGCCACTGCCTAATCTGCATTTCATGTAGAAAAGAATCAAAGATATAGTTGCCTACATATTAATGTGACCTAACAATAGGACACAGGTTATTAACAAAATACATGTTATCTTCAGATACATTAATCAATGTGGCACAGCTTTCTATTTGCTTATTCCAGGGTAAGTCAGCAGCTGGGCTAAATCTGGCCCACTGTTTGTTTTTGCAAATAAAGTTTTATTGGATATGGCCATGTTCATTAGCTTATGTATTGGTTATGTCTGCTCTCTCACTAGAGCCACAGAATTGAGTATTTGCATCTTAGATCATACAGCCTCCAAAGCTGAAAATATTTACTATCTGGACCCTTGTAGGAAAAGTTTGTCAGTCCCTATTCTACTCCAAATCATACCCTCCCCATCTTCCTTAGTAATAGGACCTACAACACTTACCTGGCATATGATTGCTTAAAGACTGCATTTGCTGGTATCCTTTGCATCAGGGATTTCGTGCAATTATATTCTGGACCATAAGATATATGTAGAAATATTGCGTTACAGCTTTCTGTAATCTTTCTGAAAAGATAGCTCCTTTACCCTCATGCTGGTTGGAAACTCAGTGTTATAGCTGGAGCCCAAACAGCCATCTAGGTCCATGCAGATGAAAGCCTCAGTTTGGCAGCCTGGACCTGAAGGGGGACTAAGTTCCTGAGTCCCTAGTGAATTTGTGGAATTTCCATAGTATTCCTTCACTGACAACTGCCAGACATTTTTACATAAAATATATTTTTTAAAATATTGATGTGATTAGACCACTGTTCATTTGGAATACTTTGTCACTTGCACATGAACCTTTCCTAACAGATACAGATGTATAATGCCTAGATCTCGGAATGGATTCTGCTAGTTGGAGCATAACGGGAGTCTTTCTTGTGAAGTTACAGAACTCTCCGTCATTGGAAGGTTTTAAGCAGATCCTGAATACCCACCTGTCAGACAAGTGATGCAGAGTTCCCTGAATTGGATGGAGGTTAAACTATATGACCTCCAAGATTCTAAGTTGGGTATTCCTGGACCACATTTTTCTTTATTAATGGAAAGTGTGAAATGGGTTCTTAGTTCAAGCACTTAAAATGATTAAAGTAACCAGCCAGAAAGCCAAGCTGCCAAAATGGAAAGTGCAGAGGGAGTAAAATATCAGCACAATTTCAACTTTCTATTTGCAGCAAAGCAATGATTCTGATGGTACATTAGGCTCTCATTGAGGGAAGCACTGACACGACATCAGATGACAAAACCTCCTGTCCAATAAGTTGGAGCTATCCATTTTCATAGAAGTGCTGGGACAAGGGAACAATATCATTCCTCCATACGAGTGATTCTTTTCTGCAGAAAATGTGCTTGTATTTTACTTTATTTTATTATAGACTGTAGTTAAATCGAGCCCAGCATGAACACCAATAATCTATAGATAACTTTACGTATCCTTTTTTGCATAAACATGAAGGAATAGGAAATTCTTCGACTAGGGAAGGATGATAGTCAGGGATTGTGTGACTCTGGCACAAATACACCTTCCTCTTGTGGATGCCTCTTTATTTGTACTTTTGCAAGACTCAGTGTGAATGCAATTACCTCGGTGATCCTGCCGCTAAGGACAAGTCAGGTTTTCCCAATATTTTCTCTCATGTTATCTTATATTTACCCTTCAGAGCAGTTGTCACAAATATGATTAATCAATCAACCAATCGTTTAATCCCCTCTCCGTAGATCATAAGATCTTTGAGCACTGTCACCATGTTGGTCTTAATCACTCTGCATTCCCATCCTTAATGCACTGCCTGGCAAACGGAGGCAGTTAATTAAAACTTGTTGAAGGATGATGATGCAATTAGGAGATATAATAATTCTATTCTTTATTACATAGTACCTCCACATTGGGGTGCAGGTGCAGGTTTCCAGCTTTAAATAACTCAAGGCAGAATAATTCTTTATTATTTATTTATTTATTTATTTATTTATTTATTCATTCATTCATTCATTCATTCGAGGAAAAGAGAGAGAGGCAGAAACACAGGCAGAGGGAGAAGCAGGCTCCTCACAGGGAGCCTGATGTGAGACTTGATCCCGGATCCTGGGATCACGCCCCAAGCCGAAGGCAGACACTCAATCTCTGAGTCACTCAGGCATCCCCAGAATGATCCTTCTTGAAAGAAAAATTGTGCACCTGAATCAAAAACAAACAGCAACATCGATGACAACAAACTGTATACTCTAGTTGTAGATATATGTTATTTTATTTGGCCGGTGAACACCTGAGAACTCTTTTCTATGTTTGAAGAATTCCCATACTAGTGAGACTACCTCCCACTAGAGAAGCTAAAAATAGCAGACACTTTCCCAGGCTCTCGTGCACCTTGGGAGTAGATAATTGACCTAGACTGTAGTGATTAAATTAACTAACTTCTGACTTTGAATCAGGAACTCTGGCAGCTTTTGTGACTTGCAAATAAGAACACCAATATACAACCTGGTACCGGAAGTGAGTATTTAACAACAGAACAGAAGAAGAAAACAGAAGGTTCAAAGTGATGGTGGTAGAAAGAATGAAGACCAGGCCTGGGTTCAATGACATGGATTTCCTTTAGCTAATGTCCACTAGGCCAGTCAATCTACTGCTATTGATGAGTATCCCTTTGTCAACAGCACCAGTTAATCAACTCTAACTCTTAGTGGGACATCCAGACATTGAGTATCAGGTGGTCGATTACATGTGATACATTTAACCCTGAGAGTAACTTCAATTTTTCTATATTAGAACAGAAGGCTATTATTGGTTAGGTACATTTGGTTTTTTTCCACATCTACCATACTTACTTCAACAACCATCCCTGGAATTACTGAATGCCTTATGCCACACAATAATATCTCACATCTCACATAGTATTGGCGAGTACTTAGAATTATGCCTACAATAGAATTAAGCCAATAAAAGGACTATCGTCAGATTTTCTAGTTTTGCCACATATTGCTTCACCCTGAAACAGATGGTTGCATATAAAGGAACATTGTCTTATAAAGAATATTGTAGTGTCAGTTGCAAACAATTTGTGAGGCTGAAGTGTCATCCTACAAAGATATACTATACTCTAAACCAGAAACCAATACAATTACTCCTATAGTCAATATATAGAATTCTAAAAACCAAGGTATGGAAATATAAGTATTTCATGGCTTAACCTGGTTATTTGTAAAAGCAAGACTTGTAGCAAAAGCTTGTGCGTGGATTTTTTATTTGGTAAGTGAACTTGGGTGCAGGAAGGAGTGACAAGAAAAATGAAATGGAATGAATGAGTCAAAGACAAAACAACTGTGTATTTCCCATTTAGCCACCACTGTGGGCAAATGGTACTAAGACCCGCATCTTACAAAATGCATCTCAGCATGTTCTTTCTGGGGAAAAAGTAGTGGAAGCCTGTTTCTATTCTTCTTCTTCCCCAGTAGGACAGAGGAAGCCCAGAAGCTTCTGGGCTGCACATGTCTGAGTGCGGAGTAGGTTCCTGCCTCATCAATAACACAACATCAGAGAGGCTCTGGAGCAGGAAGCCAGAGGGACACAATACAGGGCCGAGGTGACATATTCTAGGTTGCACCCTGCACAGAGCTCAGTGAAGCCTGTATGGGACTGGTTTTATAGAGGTGGCTTGAGAAATAGGTGGGGCTCGATTGGAATGGCAAACAAGTGAAATGTTTGAAACACTTCAATGAAAAGTTTAAAATAGCGACTATCACTGACTAACCTAACAACCCATGATTCTCAAAAGATTTTTGCTCCCAAGTCTGATTCTCTGTGTTAATGAATTAGGAATCTTAACATTAAAGAGGAAGTGCTTCTATTAGGAGACACAACAATGTCTCTACTGAATTTGAATCCCTGCCATCAATTTTAGAAAAATTAATGTGAATTTTTGTTCTTATGCTTTTCTTGTTCTTTTCCTTCCATCTGTTCAAATATTTTAAATATGATGTATTGATGATGAATAACATTACAATTTAGTTCATGGATTACCCGTTATTGAGAGAGGATTTCAAGAAAACTAACAGAAAAAACAGATATTACCCAGAATCTTGGCCTTGGTGCTGAATGAAGCAACTGAAGAAAATATGGGCCATCCACAATTAGAAATGACCAAGCGTGTCTTGACTGTAGGGGATAATTGCGGTATGTTAGGCAGGAGATTTTTCTTTTTCTTTCTTTCTCTCTTTCTTTCTCCTTCTTTCTTTCTTTCTTTCTTTCTTTCTTTCTTTCTTTCTTTCTTTCTTCTTTCTTTCTTTCTTTCTTTCTTTCTTTCTTTCTTTCTTTCTTCTTTTTTTCTTTCTTTCTTGAATGTATACTAATAAGAAAAAAGAATGCATGTTGGTGTTGGTCACATGAATGAGTAGACTATTTGTAGAAATAAAGTTGTGTTCACTGCCAGGCCTATGGGACTTCCTGCCTATGTATGATGGATTTTCTGCCACATGAGTCCTTGAAGAAACAGAACTCCCTTC
Source organism: Vulpes vulpes (assembly GCF_048418805.1). NCBI lineage: Eukaryota > Metazoa > Chordata > Mammalia > Carnivora > Canidae > Vulpes > Vulpes vulpes. The sequence continues at coordinate 66,679,015 of NC_132785.1, forward strand.
CTCGTTGTGATGGTTCATTTTATGTGTCAACCTGACTGGGACAGAGTGCCCAGATATTTGGCCAAACGTTATTCTGGACACCCTGCATATGAGGGTATTTTTATATGACATTAACATCTGAATCAGTAGACAGTAAAGCAGATTGTTCTCCCTAATGTGGGTGGGTTTCATCCAAAGAGTCGAAGGCCTGATTAAAATAAAAAGGCTGACCTTGTCTCAGATAGAGGGAAACTCCTCCAGCCTAACTATTGAGCTCGGATATCAGGTTTTCTTGTCTTTGAATTTGAACTGAAACATTGGCTCTTCTTGAGTCTCAAGCCTACTGGCTTCAGACTGTAACTTATACCATTCACTCTGCTGGTTCTCAGGCCTTTGGACTTTGACTGGGTCCACACCATGGTCTCTAGTTGACTGATTGGAGATACTGGGACTCCTCACTCTCCATAATTACTTGAGCCAATTTCTTATAATATACTATAATACCATACATATATATGGATATGCATATATCCATCTTGTTGATTCTATTTCTCTGGAGAACCCTGACTCACACATAAATAAAGACACCATGAGCTTGCTTTCCCAGATTCTTTCCAGCTAGATATGGAACACTTAGCTAGATATTTGCCCAGAACATCAAATTTCTGTTCAGGAGGAGGATTTCTCCTCTAAATGTCAGGATATTTGCCTCTAAACGTCAGGAGGATTTGCCAGGAGGATTTGCCTCTAAACGTCAAATGAGGAACCAAGGTTGTTTTTGACTACAATTAAGATTCTTTATTGATATGCACATTATCATAATGTTGGAAAAATGAAAAGTCACATTTAGACTGAGTGAAATACATGTGTATAGCTATATCAAACTGTAGCCATGACCATCCATTGGTCTAAAAGTCTTATTCAGCCTACTCCCTAAAGATACTTGCTGTTCTATTTTCTATTATGGTTTTGTTGGGGCTATTTGAAAAGGTAGGAGATTTTTCTTTTTCTTTCTTTCTTTCTTTCTTTCTTTCTTTCTTTCTTTCTTTCTTCTTTCTTTCTTTCTTTCTTCTTTCTTTCTTCCTTCTTTCTTTCTTGTAATATATAGGACTGGGCAATAAAGTAAGTCTTAGGAATAAATAATTAATAATGCCTGTGTTATTCCCATGAAGTAATGGCATGCTTATAAATTTACAGGAAAGCAGGTCATTTGCTATTTAAACTATATTAATTAAAAGAAACATATATCTACTATATAGAAAAATAATTAAAAAGAGAACCTTAGGGCAAACAAGGCTCTGTGTCTTTTTTTTTTTTTTAACAGCTTACAATATCACTACTTGGGTTTGCTTGTTCTAATTCTTTGTACAACTAACTTTTGAAAAAAAATTTATTGGGGATCCCCGGGTGGCTCAGCGGTTTAGCGTCTGCCTTTGGCCCAAGCGTCTGTCTCTGCCCCTCCCCTTTTTAAAAATTTATTTATGATAGTCACACACAGAGAGAGAGAGAGAGACAGAGACACAACACAGGCAGAGGGAGAAGCAGGCTCCATGCACCGGGAGCCTGACGTGGGATTCGATCCCGGGTCTCCAGGATCGCGCCCTGGGCCAAAGGCAGGCGCCAAACCGCTGCCCCATCCAGAGTTCCCTCTCTCTTTCTATGTCTATCATGAATAAATAAATAAAATCTTAAAAAAAAGAAAAAAATATTTATTTGTTTATTTGAGAGAGAGAGAGAAGAGGAAGGGCAAAGGGAGAGAGAGATTCAAGCAGACTCTGCACTGAGCCTGAAGTTGGAGCTTGATTTCCCGACTGGGATCATGACCTGCACTGAAACCAAGAGTTGGATGCTTAACTGACTATGCCACTCAGGCACCCCTGTACAACCAACTTTTTAAAGCTTAATAAGGGATGCCTGGGTGGCTCAGTAGTTGTGTCTGTCTTAGGCTCAGGGTGTGATCCTGCGGTTTCGGAATGAAGTCCTGCATCAGGGTCCCTGCATGGAGCCTGCTTCTCCCTCTGCCTGTGTCTCTGCCTTTCTCCCTCTCTGTGTCTCTCATGAATGAATAAATAAAATCTTTAAAAAAAAGTATAAAAGCTTAATAACAATTCTCATTATAGTTATGTCTTTACCTGCCATTTTGTGGAAAGGAGGGAGGGTCAGTATTATCTCTGGAAGAGAAACGAAGATGAAAGAAAATTATCCCTTTGCAGTCATCAAAATACTTTCAGATATGGAGCAGCAGAAATGAAAACTATAATATGGCTTCCTCTCCTACTTTAAGCATTGTCTGGCCACAGCTCCATGGGCATTTTCCAATCCATCCATAAATAGTAATGATTTTTGTCATCCTCTTTCCAGTTCTTTCTTTTTTTTAGGTTTTATTTATTCATTCATGAGAGACACAGAGAGAGAGAGAGAGAGAGAGGCAGAGACACAGGCAGAGGGAGAAGCAGGCTCCATCCAGGGAGCCCAACGTGGGACTCGATCCTGGGTCTCCAGGATCAGGCCCTGGGCTGAAGGCAGTGCTAAACTGCTGAGCCACCTGGACTGCCCTCTTTCCAGTTCTTGTACCTCTTTTTATAATTTCCTTGGTACATTAATTCTGTTATAAATATCCAAAAAAATTTTACTCAAAATAGTAAAAAATAGTGTTGTTTTTGACTAGCCATTAGAAGGATGAATCAGTGAACTGATAGGCAAGAGACACAGGGAACACCAAGATGCTATTAATTTGGATGTGATATGCTCATGAACCCCAGTAGGAAAAAAAGAAATGGGTAGGAAGGGATGTGATTGAGAAATATTTTAGATATTTCTCTGCAAAGAGTTGAAAGGAAAAAAGAAAAAAACTTCAAGCTTTCCTTGCAGCAAGAAGGTCTAATTGTCACTTCATTTAATAGGAACTGAAATTGATTATAATTCATTCATCTAAAAAGAGGTGAGAAAAAAAGGATATTAATTAGACATCATGGTGTGTAGTTCTAAGTATATGGTTTCGAGATAAATTAAGAAATATTTTCACTTCTCATACGTTAAATGATCTGACACTTTAGCTATATTTGAAATATCTCATGATAATTAACAGTATTCTTTTACAGTTTTTCCAAAGCAATTTTACATGATTATTTCATAAGGTTTGCCTGAGGTAGGAAATATAGAAATGCTTTTAGTCTGTGTGGCACATAAGTTGTTTTATTCGATAGTCATAGTCCTATTGTGTAGATCCTTTTAATTCATTCTATTCATTTACTAGCAAAACTTTTGAACTTGCACTTTCCTTGACGCAACATACTGCTCACACTGTATTTGCTAACCTATCCATCTGTAGGATTTCTAATTCATCCTTTAAAACTTGGTTACTCTAAGGAGTAGCCCTTATCTGTTGGATGTGTATGATTGTGTGTGTGTGTGTGTGTGTGTGTGTGTGTGTGTGTGTAGGGGGCAGACAAGTCATCAAGAGGGCAGAAATTGCCATTATTTCTTTTGCTTGGTCCCACGAGATTAACTAGTAGGTTTTCGCTTCAATGGATCAATCCTTGCAATAATCAAGGTCTTTTAATGAGCCAAACCCACCGTCAGAGGTAGGAAAGTTGCAGCTGACAAAGGAGAGCACTTTTATTATAGAACTCAGTTTAGTCAAGGGTCCCAATTTTTTTTTAAAGATTTTATTTATTTATTCCTGAGAGACACAGAGAGAGGCAGAGACACCAGCAGAGGGAGAAGCAGGCTTTGGAGAGCCCAATTCGGGCTCAATCCCAGGACCCCGAGATCACAACTGAACTAAAGGCAGACGCTCAACCACAGAGCCATCCAGGTGCCCCAGAGGGACCCAGTTTTGATAAGTTGTGCCATAGCTATGCAGATGTGTAATGGTCAATGAACTGACAATTTTTAAAAAATATTTTATTTGTTTATTCATAAGAGACAGAGAGGCAGAGACACAGGCAGAGGGAGAAGCAGGCTCCATGCAGGGAGTCTAATGTGGGACTCGATCCCAGGACCTTGGGATCAGGACCTGAGCCAAAGGCAGACGCTCAACCATGCTGAGCCACCCGGGTGCCCCAACAATTTTAAAAACGTTACGAGAATATAATACATTGAATTTCACTTAAATTTAATTACAGCAAAGAACCTGTAGTTAAGTGTGAAAAATATACCCAAACTTTAATATTTCTTCAACACCAGAGATATTAGTTCTTATAAATTTTTTCTAAAGTTATGATTTATAGCTTGAGAGGTTTTTTTGTTCTTGCTGTTTAAACTGCATATTTCTTAAACAGCTTAAGTTTCCAAACTGAGTCAGATGCCTCATAGGAATTAGAAGAGAGTCGTATGCTTATGTAAATATCAAGTAATTTGAAATTTAAAAAAATTTAAAGAACCGCTTTAAAAACTTACATGTGATTTCAGGATGTTTTTTCAAAAGAAATTAATTGAGAAGGATTGATCTTTAAACTAAATTTCCTATAAAAGAGATAAATGATGTTCAGGGTAAAACAAACAAGACCTGATTAGAGATTGTATCTATTATAAATCCAAAATGACTGCTCATTAATTCAAGTATCTGTCAGCCTTTTCTAAATTACGTGACCAGTAGGGCTTGAGTTTCTTGTTCAGGATGTTCTGAGTCATACACTTCCATCAAGTGCTCAGATTCAGGCCACATTTTACTTTGCTTCTTATCTGAACCATGGTTTTACATGTTTTTGTTTTCTTCCTTTTTGGAGTTTTTAATTCTTTACCTCTTATCTTATTGACAGAAAAGACATATGCTTTCTCTTTTCATCGTTAATTATCATCATCTTAATCATAAAATGTATGTAGTATGTCAATTTTATTCTTGAGAATATTTTTTTTAAGACTGATTGATTGATTGATTGATTGATTGATTTTTTAGAGAGAGAGAATGAGTGGTGGCGGAGAGGCAGAGGGAGAGAATCCCAGACTTCCTGCTGAGCATGGAGCCCAATGCAGGGCTCAGTCTCATGACCCTGAGATCATGACCTGAGCCAAAATTGCGAGTCAGACACTTAACTGACTGCACCACCCAGGTGCTCTTTGAGAATATTCTTTATAGAGCTTACTGAATTTGGGTTCTAATTCGTACCAATTCAATTAGTAAATTTACATCTGAACCAATTTCACTTGTAAATCATGAGAATCTTAGTCTAACATCTATTCCTTACCCATGTTACTCAAAGGGTCATTTTCTGGTTTGTGTTTTAAAAATAATCTTAAAGATTTATTGATGCATAACTGATATACAAAAAAAATTCACATATTTTCTGTATACAATTTGATAAATTTGGATATATGCATACACTCATGAAATTTTTTCTTTTGTTTTAAACAGTCATGACAATCTTATCCTTTGTGCCAGTGACTGGTTTAGGAATATACATGGATACAATTCTGGCCACTGAAAAATAAGAGTAAATAGACAAAAGGCATATTTTAATTTTTGTTCACTGATTAAAAGTAGAAGGACTGAGCAGTGAGGAAGAGATTTTTTTTTTCCTATTGGACTTGCTCATGTCTAAATGTGATATCTCAACTGCTTTGGCCATCTTGTGACTGAGTGTGGGGGAGCTTCTAGAAGGTGGCAGAGTAGAAAGTTGAAAAGAAGTTGGATCCTCAGTGACAAAATTAAACCAATGAATTAATCAACCCTGGAGCTTTGCTAACTCAGAATGTTCTGATTTTTGAAATAATAAATATTCTTTTTTTTTTAATTTATTTATTATAGTCACAGAGAGAGAGAGAGGCAGAGACATAGGCAGAGGGAGAGAAGCAGGCTCCATGCACCGGGAGCCTGACGTGGGACTCGATCCCGGGTCTCCAGGATGGCGCCCTGGGCCAAAGGCAGGCGCCAAACGGCTGCGCCACCCAGGGATCCCAATAAATATTCTTTATTGTCTAAATCAGTTAAAGCTTTTTTACTACTTGTAGCTGAAGACATCCTAACTAATAAGCTGATGGCTCAGAATTGCTTTTAATCAGAATCCTAGGTTTGTTCTCCAATTCTTTGTGTCTCATATCTTACTTTTCTTTTTCCATTTCTTTTTGTTTTGCTTAAGTTTATTTTCAAATAAGTGTTCTGTCTGAAAAGAGTGTGTGACCTACACATTGTGAGTCATTGTATGCTTGAAGATATATTACATATATATTACCTACATGCTTGATTGATAATTTATCTAAACACAGTATTTTGTTCCAAAGTCATTTTCCTGTGAAACTTTGAAGGTAATGCATTATTGACCTCTAGCTTCCAGGGTTGCTGATAAGAAGCCTCATGCAAGTTTGGTTTCCATTCATGTGTAGGTAAGCTGTGTTTTTCTCTGAAAAATTTTAGGAGTGTTTTTTCCCTCTTGAATCTTACAGTTTTGAGATTTTACAAAACATTACTTGTGTTCTCTTTTATATTGTTCCTTTGTACCCAGGAATCTCTTTTTATCTAATAGCGGAGATATTCAGCTCACCAAAATTTTCTACTATTCCTTTAATTATTTTCTCACTTATATTTGCTACCGAAGTCTGATTAGATAGAAGAACCTATCCTCCATATCTTTTTAATGTTCTCATTTTCTCTCTCATCTCTTTTTTTTTATTATTTCTTTTATTTCCTAAGTCCATATTTTTTGCATTAAGTTCCTCAACTCTTTCTTCTAAATTAAAAACCATGATTTTATAACAATAATAAAAAGCAAACAGATACAGTGCTTACCTATGTGCTGGGTACATACATTAGCTTACAAAATACACACAACAACCCCAAATAACAGATGCTAATATACACCTCCCATTTTACAGATAAAGAAAATGAGGCAAAGGGGAATTAAGTAACTGTTCAATGTTGCACAGTTGCTGACTTATAAAATCTGGAACAAATCCAGAGACCATGACTCCAAACTTTGTACTTTAAGTAATTATTCTATCCTGGTCCTCTGTTTGCCAGCAAAGAGGTTGAACAGAAATATAGAACTCATTGCCCAAGAGATCAAGAAGACACAGCTCCTGATGGTCTCACCATGTCCTCATGGAGGCTTGCCTGAAGCTCGGGGGTCAACACAGTTCATGTGGAATGACAAGACTGCCAGGTCAGAGAAGTCTAGTATTGCAGCTTCTGCATTTTATGCCATTAGGCTGAGGAAGGAACCATATCACACACTTCAGTTTCTCTACTAGCATATTTGAGACATGTTGTATCCTGTTACATTCTCCTAACTTCTTTGCCTTATTGTTACCAGATTAGGACATTGCTGACCATGTTTACGTTTACTGCCCCTTCTTTCTTTTCTTTTCTTTTCTTTTAAAATCCTAAGTCAAACTTTCTAGGAAGCAACTCTATTCTCCATAACTTTTCCTTTGTGTATTTAGATTGCAGTCAACAACCTATCTACCTATCTGTTTTCTAGTTTTCAGACATTCTCCGAATTGTCCTGGACATTTCAGGCAGTCTTTCTTATTGCCAGAGCTGTTATAGATTTATTCACTATTTTGAATAGTTGTCTTATCATTTTGGTGGTAGTGGTGGATGGTAGAGGGATAGATGCACTCACTTGCTTGTTTTCAAACAAATGCATGGCATTATGAATTCATTCAATTCCTGAAATACTCATCCAAATACTCATCTGTTTTGTCCAAGAGACATTTTGGCCCATAGAATATTGAATAAGAGAAATATTTCCAGGAAGCCTACTTTTGACATTACTTCTAGGGGACAAGTAGAAAATTGTACAAACCCTGCACAAAACCAGCTCATAAGCTATTGGAGTACATACTCCAGTTGATTATATCCACCTCTGTTGGATATACTGCCCAATTTTCAGAGTGTACTTTGGAATACAAAAATATTATCATTCTACTTTTGAGTGAAGGGAAGATAAACCTAGTGTTTGGTTTAAAACATGATTGCATTTGGCAACAGGTATATAGTTTAAAACCATTTTTTTAAAAAAATATTTGGCCATTTTGCAAATGGCATTATTAGTCTTTATTAATTCAGGCAGCACTTGTAGAATTATGACTCATCCGTTCCTTGTATAGGGGGAAAAAGATCAAATTCAGTAAATGAAAAATCTGAACTATCAACAACAATAAAAAACCAGTAGGTGTCATTAAAATCCACACTGACTTTGACTTATTATTACTGGAACTTTCACCACAATCTGTGGCACATTTGTAATAAATTACATTTTCCCCAGCATGTCAAATACTTCAATTGAGTTTTGGCATTTAATCTACTGGAAAAGCCATTTACTTCTATTCCTCTGTGTGCCCCTGAAGCCATAGACATTATCCTTTAAGTAACTTTCATTTGAATCAAAATTAAAGATATAGTGAAGCATATTTAGATCACTTCATTTGAAATGTTCCTAGAAGTTGTGCTGGGAATTATAATCAAACTTGATGGAGGGAGATCTTGGATGACCGTCAGGGATGGTAAGAAGGTAATGGAGATTGCCTTTTACCTGCCTTCAGGATGCTGAGGAAATTTCTCATGAGCAGTCTTACTCAATGTTGACTGTACATGTTGGCCAAAGGGAGCTGTCGCCCGAATTAATAGCTGAAATTTTGTTAGACCGGGAGCGCAAGCCGTTGCTGCCTGTTGCCAGATTGCAGCTACTTTGACACTCAGAACTCTTTGTTTGCCAGATCCCAAGTTGTAAGAGGTGCCATGTGTTATCTCTTTTATTGTTTTTCTTTTGTGGGCCCCAGGTAATTTAGCCAACTAGAAATGAGAATGAATTGTCTGCTCCATTAATGGTCTCCGTTGGTCCAGTGCCAATGACATTTAGGTTCAGGCACAGTTGCCTCTTTTGTCCTCTGATCTTGCCATTTCTAGTGTTCAGAAGAGGAAGGCTTCAGTATGAATAAAAACAGCGAGTCAAAACATAAAGTGCCTGCTGCAATAATCTTAATAACAAAAAATAATAACACTGTCACTTTACAGTTCATCTGTTTGCTCTGCTCTTTAAAATATGAACTTATTATGGCTTCATTTCCCCAAATGTCACTCTTTAATCTTTTTTTATTCCTCATGTTAAAATAATATAATACCCAATATGGCAATCTTCATCACAGGATTTTTTTTATTATTATTATATTCTGCTGCCTTGTCAAAACCATTTCTTTAGTTCCTTTTCTCAGACTGATGGTGAGGCATTTTCTGTGCACCAAAAATTTTAAGAAGTTTAAGACCTACACATAGAGTGGATTCCTAAGACTATTGACTACATTTAGATTGGAGCTTCCTTAATACTCGATGATGACCTTTGTGTTCTGTATGCATATTTTCTTTGCCTCTTCCTGTGTATCACTACCTTAGGCTTAGAATTACATTTTATTTTACCTAGGCCTGTATGATATTTTGTGCAGATGTTCACACCTATTCATTATTTTCTCCATGAGTATTAATTCTTTATATCTGTACAGAAAGAATGTGGGGGAATTGGAGATAATTATTTTTCTCACTAATGGATTGCCTGCTTTTATTGGCATAAAATATTTGGATAACCAAACAATTAGTCAGAGCTAAAATCCCTTTTTGCCTTAGCTTTAGTACTATAAATAGAATACCTGTCAGAATTCTGTTGGAAACATTTTTATCTTAAAAAATAAGTACTGAGAAAAATGACTACAGAAAACACAAATGTAATAATAATGTTAATAACTGCAATACAGTTATAACTGTATGTGTAACATATACATTCAAGCTTGGGTAACATAGGTGCTGTAACGTAGTTGCTTTTCTAGCAACTTTTGATTAATCATTATTTTTTTCCCCTTCCCACTGGAGAAGAAGAGGATAGCAGGAGTGTGGAATACATTTTTTCCCCTAATGAGCCAATGTAAGAGACACAAATCTAAGAAAGCAAAAATTATATGATTTTTTAAAACTTTGCGATCCAGAACTAAAAGAATGTTTACAGTTGCCCTCCTGTGCATACATATTATTTGCTCCATCTCATCTGGGAGCCAGAGACTATTAGCAGTAATGCGTGTCTAGCACATGCTTACATGGTATAAATATGTTTATTTACTTATTGGTTGGCTGGTCAAAGCCTTGTTCCAGAAAGGATTTTTAAGAACTTAAAAAGGCACAAAAGGTGCGATTAGACCATATAAATTAGGAACATAAGAGCAAAGAAGAGTAAGAATTGAACCATAAAATAGATTCATCTGTGAAGTTAAAAATTCATGACAGAATCAACCATGTAGTTGATATCAGTGGGTGTGTAGCAATTTCTGAAGATCCTTGGTATGGGTTTCTGGTAAAAAAAAAAAAAATCCTATTCTTTTTCCATATGAAAGATATGATGTCAAGAAATATCTGTTTGTGGCTTAAAAATTTTGGATTCAAGTTTTAGTTTAACTATGCAAGGAAACAGAGAAAGTTTTAAAGACATTGGGAAAGCATAGGATTCTTTGTCTCTTTTAAAAAGGTTATTCTTTTAGAGCCCGAAATATAATTTTAATCCATTTGAGTAAATATTTTTAAGCTTGTTAATGCAAAGGATAATAATAATGACTATGTGTGTTGGGGGGAGGTCGTACAAAAAAGTAAGAAACCCCCAAGGAATAATCAAGTAAACTCCAAAACATTAACAGTTTTTCTCTTTGGGAGATGCAATGACAGGTGATGATTTTTAACTTTCTTTTTTTATGACTATTATGATTTTCTAAATTTTCTACAATGAAGATGCATTTATTTGTAACAAAAGATAAGCAAGAATTTTTTTTTTTTTCAAAATGAATGAAAAGCAAATAACATGATCACAGCTTTGGCTTCAAGAAGACTAAGAGTACATGATAGACACAAATACATACACAAACACAAAATAATAATAAAAAGAAACACAGGATAGGCTATACAAATAATACAAAGTTTGCACATATAATCTTATCATCATATTTTATCTTTAGGTCAACTCTGTTTGTTGGGTATCATAAGGTTTATTATGCACACTTTATACTCAGATGCATCCAACTTCCTAGTCAAATTTTTGACTTGAATGGTCAGGCTCCAACTATGTTTGGAACTGAACCCCTAACATTTGCCTTCCTATCCAAACCATTTTACACAGTCTTCCTCCATCTAAATGGATGCTGACTCTATTGTGCAATTTTGCCAAAAATCATGGAGTCATTCTTGACTCTTTTCTTCATTTACATATCACTTTCAATCCACAAGGAAAGCTCATTGGTTCTACCTTAAAGTATATTCTGATTTGAACCACTTTCCACTACTGATATTACTTTCATATAAGCCACTATCATCTCTTGCCAGAGTCATTAGTATCCTCTTAATAGGCCTCCTTGATTCTGATTTTGCTTGCCACAGTGTAATCTCCACAGAGCAGATTGAGTGATCCTTTTTAAACACAAGTCAGATCAGATCACTCCTCTATTCCAGTGTGCCAAAAACCTGCAGTAGCTCCCATTTCACTCAGAGTAAAGAACAATGTCCTATAGTGAACTACAGATCCTTCCAAGTTCTGCTTTCTACCCTCATTATTTCTCTGAACTTATCCCCTCCTCTCTTTCTTACTCATTGTACCCTAGCCACAACTGACTCTTTACTCTTTGTTGAATGCCATAGGCCTCAGGGCCTTTGCACTGGTTGTTTACTTTGCTGGGATGATATCTTCCCAGATAGATATGTGGGAACTTCTTTATTTCCTTCAAGAATTTGCTTAAATATCATCTTTGTAATAAGGCGTTGCGTAATCCCAGTTAAAATTTCAACCTGCTTACCTTCCCTATTCTCCTTACTCTGGCCTAATTTTTAAAAATCATGCGCATCAACTTATGCTGTGTTACTCAATTTACTTATTTATGTTGTATATCTATAAATGCCTGTGTATCTGCCTCCTCCCCTTAAAAGGTAAGGCATTTGTTTTGTTCACTGATACATCCCAAGCATACAGATGGTTCTTAATAAACAGTTGTTGAAATTTATTATATAATCTGAGATTTTTAAAAGATTCCAATCTTGTTCCAGTTCACAAGAGACAATGTGGAATAGATCTTCTTGGTCTAAGTCCCTCCAACAATTTAACTATTCCATGAGACTGTGAGTAGTGCCTTAAGAAAGGTACAAATCACGGAGAGAAATTGTGTTCAGTAGGGAATGTCCAGAAATGCTCTGTGAAGTGTTTCATGACAGACCTTGCAGGATGGGCTGGCTTCTAAGCTAAAGTGAGGGAAAAGGACATTCAAAGAAGAAGGACAAGAATGAGTAGAAACATCAATGGAGCTGCACAGGAGATATGGATGAGGATTGGCTCATATTCTAGATGGAGCCTGAGGGGCTTGGGAGAATAGTGGGAAATGAGTCACAGAACGATCAGCTAAGGCTTACTCTGGGGAGCCTGGAATGCTAGGATGAAAACTTAATATTTAATTTAGTAGTCACTGAGAAGACATTTGACATTTCCAGCAAGGGGACGACATGATTAAAGATAGACTTTAGGAAGATTAATATGTCATGAGGAGAAGGCATTAGGGCTTGCAAAGGGTAGGTGAGGAGACAGTTAGAAAGCTATTATGGTTGTCCAAGTAAGGAGTAATGAGGGCCTCTGTGAGGACCGTGTAAGTGGGAGTGGAAAGAAGGGAAGTGATAAAGAAGACATTGTGAAGGCGGCAGAAGCAGAATGAATACAAATTGGCAAGTAATATAAGGGGCACTAGACAAGCGGTTAAACACAGTGACAAAGGTTTGGAGCTGGAGTGACTGAGCAAACGGAGAATCAGAAGGAGCTAATTTAGGAGGATCCGATGTGTTCTCTTTCTAGATGTTACATTTCAGCTCCTGAGGAGCTCCGGATGGCGGAAAAGCAGCCCCATGTTTGAGCCGGGAGGAGAGCAGTTCTCCCAGGATTCTTCTATCCCCTCATTCACTTCTACAAAAGGTCTTTTACATGGTCCCTTCCAAGCTCTGGCATGGCTCACTGCTACCCAGGGTGCATATGTCACTTCCTGTCACAGAGGGGCCTATTCCTGGGGCTTGGCTTTTGCATTCTTACTCAAACGCAGTTGAACCTCTCAACTCCAAACTCTTTTTCAAACATCCTCTGTTCCTCGGGAATAGGAACTCAGCCTGGTTGCCCTCTTCCCTGCCACTGCCTTTTATTACCTGGTTCCACCTCAACTGGGTCAGGACAGCACTACAGAAGTGCCTTAATTGCCACGATGATGGGAACTGAATTAATCCATAGCAGATGAACGAGGATAATGAAATCATTTTCTTTTCTCTCAATGGTCTGTGCAGCATCATCTCTCCTGATACACTTCAGTGTCTGACCTTTTAAACTGACAGGATGTTCACTGCGGAGACTGTTTAAAGACATCTATCTCTCCGCAGAAAAATGGAAGCCAGACATTCAAGACCGACTTATATTTGTCTGTGAATCAAGCTGTCATTTTTGTTCTGCCAGAGTCTGTTATCACGTCTGGACAAGTAATTATTCTCCGGGTTAAGTTCTTACAACCTTGAGTTTTTTAGGAAAGTCCTTGAGAATGAAAACAGTCACTTTCTTGCAGCTCCGGTTCATGCATATTAGTGAGTTATGCGGTGACTTGGCAGCTATTACTGCTATTAAACATTTAGTCTATTAAGCTCACAATTCTTTTAACTTCACCAGAGCTTCTAGTCTCCATCTGTTTCTCCTATTTATTAAGATCCCTGTCTAGTTCTCCCACTGCATGTAGGCAACTGGCGGCACATTCCTTGCGGAGCAGGCTAAGCCAGGACGGTGAAGGACACGTTGGGGCAAGAACGATCCACAGGCTTCTATAGGGTTCCTGTATATTCTGGCTGGAATCCGAAAAGAATGCCTTCCAATGCAGGCCCTGCTTTTTCTGGACCCAAGAGAACCCGTTATGTGTCGCTGGATGGAGCATGGCCACAACACAGTGAGGTGGTGCTGGAGGAGGACAGAAGGTCCCAGGTGCTTTTGCTAATGTTAGAAACACACGTCAGTACCTGGAACGTGCAATCTAATCCAAAATGGTGTAGCTCGGCTAGGTGCTAAGCGTTCCAAACCAACCCAGAATTCGATGGTTTCCAAGGGAAACCTTCAGTCATATTTCAGGAGGAAAAGAATCCTCAATGAGAGATTAAATAACCTATAAAGAGACCAGCCCCTCCTACAGAATTCTGTTTGAGCCAGAGATTTGCTAGAAAAAAATTCTCATTACCTACTTCTTTTTGGAAGAGAAACCATTTACAAGCAGTTAGACAGTGGGTCAGTCACAGATCTACAGTGTGAATTTAAGTTTGGTAGTTTGACGAAGATCTTTCAACTGTGTTTTGAAAAGGTCTTTTTCCTTTGTCATGCTCATTTATCTTCAGAAAGTCACATTCATGGGCAAAAACTCACTCTACCTGTTCCTGCTCCCCAACCCCAATCACCTTGCTTCTGAGGCTGTCATGATAAGTGGGATCTGGCACACTGTCCAGAGTTTTAATCTTTAAATAGTATTAATGATATAAAATCATAGCTCAGCACCTAAAATAAAGATTGTAGGGGACAGGAGGATTCAGCAAGATCAGGAGCTCAGTCTATATTGCAGATTGATGGGGACAAAGAGGAAGGCAAGCTTTCCAACCTTCAAAGAATGACAGGACAGGCGCAGGGGGCTGTATAGATCCCAGTGCACATCTTCATTTCCAAATGATAATGTGACCCTGACCACTCTCCTTCTCTTCTTATTACGGGATGAATGACAGCCATTTCCTTTGCTGTCATTTATGCATGAATGGCCCAAAGAATCTTAGTATTATTAGGTAAAACACTATTAAAACAAAATACGCTTAGCACTAGTTTTTCCCCCCACGAATATCAGAAAGATGTTATATTCGAGGAAATCAAAGCTCCTCAGAATTGTACTTTCTTATCTAAAATCTAATTCTCTTTTAGGCCCTGGGAATAGATATCTATTTTTAATGGAGGTATTCTCAGCTGAATACTTTTAACAAAACAGTCATATAGAGTTCGCAAGTCATTACAAATTAGCAAGAAACACGATTACCATGACAGTATCCTTATAAACATACACACTTGATGGCAACCATTGAGTGACATCATTGTGACACAGGTACATGCTTAGCAACACTTCCTGGTCCCCAACGAGGCATCTCTTATGTGGCTCTGCTCTGACTCCTACCTCTTTCATTTAAGGCTACAGCAAGGACAGCTGCCCCCTCAGTTGTTATATACTTAGACCTTGAACTTCTAGAGAAGCGATTGTCAAGGCTTTGGCACTTGGCGAATCAACTGCTGAGGTTGCAATATTGAGGGGCCCTCATTATTTCTCACGAGTAATTATTGCCTGGCCAATACATGCATCCAACAGAAACACCCAGGAGATTCTCAGAGCAAATCTTTTTCTGTACCATGTGACCTGAACAATTTAAGGGCTGCAACAATATGAGAAGAGAGATAATTTTCAGTTGCCTTTTAGGTTTAGATTGTACGACACCAAAAAATAAAATGTTTCTTCTTAATCTTCCTATTTTGTAAGCTCATAGCTGAAGTTTTTCTAAATATTGGACTCCCAAGGCCTTAATTATTCAGGAAGAAAATTCAATTTCTTTAGGAAATTATCTCCCTCTTGCTTTTAGGAATCTGAGCCTTGCCAACAGAAACAATAAATAGGAAATAGTGTGTCTTTTTGAAGCGATTGGAAAAGCCAGAATGCCATCTTTCAGCTTGCAATGTACATTACCAAATGGGGACTGTTTTATACAAAACACTAAAGGATCTTTTTCCATGTGTTACTTGGCTTAGTGCTTGCGAAAAAGAAAAAAAATCATTGTACTTAGAAAAAAAAAAGTGCATTAATTGAACTCTGCAGCATGTCTAATCCAATCCTCAGGAAAATGCTCTGTCTTTGCAACATGGGCTGGGGAGTGCCACACTACATATAAGGTAGGCATAAACAAATGAGCATGTACCTTGAGATACCATATATTGGTTGGCACTACAGCAATAATGAAACTGTGAAATAAGCTTCAGGACAGATTCTCTAATAGGCAACTTCAAAAAATATTTTTTCAGTTAAAGCTGGTTTCAGAAAACTGGAGGCACAGAGTAAATGTTATTCCAAGGTTGATATGCTTGAGTTCTACTCTCAGTTTTGGTGCTGTTTTCTTTCTTTCAAAATTCTTTCTCTGAAATATGGAAATGTCTAGAATGCAGTTGTCTCAGGACACAGGGAAACCTGACATATCCACTCCGTTTTGTGAAGTCTGCATGGGGCTACTGTGCCTGTGGTGGGATATCCTCAACAGATATTTCATCTGAGCTGCCTGGATTCAGAGAAGTTATTTTATCATATATCACTGAGTTTTACCTAAAGCTGTCTACTCTAGTGGCTGTTACCTAAGCCTATTGTGTAACCATTGCCCTTGGTTTGTGGAAGGACATGTCTGTCTTTGCTCTTGATCATACCATCTGCCACAGAAGGAAAATTTCCAGGCCAGTAATTACATTTTGTAACATCTACATTTTTACCATTCTCACTATGTAGCAGGCAGAGAGCTATTGTTATCGCATAGAGATAACTGTTTACAAATCTGTCCTGTCCCATTGGGGATGGTTCTCTTGGCAGGTGGTAGCTATGGAGAGAGGCTGACATTTGGGGTTTCCCTATTTTCCTAGGCAGAGGCAGGTTGAGAAGGGCCAGGGAAGTTCCAGACTTTGAACCTCAGTGGCTGATCCTACCAGAGTGGACAGCTTAGTAGTGCTGCACACACAACGGATACAGAAATGCCCTTCTTCTCTTTTAAGGCACTGCTGGCTGGGCTGAGGGGATGACTCCTGAGGGGAGCTAGAGACATTCGCGGAGAGTGCTGCCCTGAAAGCAGAAATCCTTCAGAACCTACCCCTGTGACTTAAAACCTAACTCCGAATAAATAGCTCCACTCCAATCAAGTCAGGGAAGTCAGTCAACATCTTTCTCTCCATGACACGACACTGGGAGATTTTATAGTAAGTCATAATTCAAACCTTCATTAGAGGAAGAAAAAATGTAAATTAAAAATATCTCAGCCAAGCCATTCCCAGCAGCAATAACAGAAATCTCTGCTGGCTAAACAAGAGGCCGCCAGACTGCTATCAGAACCTCTCTGTTTGCTATCATTTTAGACCACAATTAATTTAAAATTTTTACTTCCAAAGTAAAGTGAGGGAATACAATAATCCCAATTTACTTTTTAAATAAAAAGCTTAAGTGGAAAGGGTCCATGGGGAAAGCTCAACCCAGGCCAAGGTAATTCTCATCATGAGGAGAGCCTCCTGTTTAAAATGCAGAGTCACAGGACAGCCTGGCCTCTCTTCCCATAATGCTTCCTCTGGGCTTAAGAGAATTCTTTTATCTTCTTTTTTTTTTTTTTCCTTTTTGGTTCTTAAAAAAAGTAAAGTTGGACTTGCAAACACTAGCAGTAATTGCCTTAAAAAAGCAATTCTAAGGAATTGGGAAGCCCTGCTGAAAGAATGCTCTCCAAAAGCTATAGGGAACAAAGGGATTAAGAAGCAGATCATAAAGCAAAATGTATCCAGTGTATAAAGTATCCGGAAAGGATCTGAGATTTCCCTTCATAAGCGACAGGCCAGGGCAGTTTCAGAGGACACAGGATTGGGGAATTCACCATGCACAGAGAAATGGGGGCAGCATCTGAAGCGTGTGGTCATAGGAGCCTCATTCAAGAAGGTGGTCTGAGTAAGAAAAAATCAACCCCAGGTCACAGAGGGCATCCAGAAATTAGCGTGAGGCTCTACTATTTGAAGTCCTTGTTTGTAGCCCCAGAGCTAGAATTAGAGTAGCAGGAGGCTTCTTCAGAGCCATTCCTGGGCACAGTGGGATAAAGGATGGGCAGAACTAATAAAATTTGGTACAAGATGGAGGCATTGTCAGTGGAACAATTTCCCCAAGGATATCCTAATGCCCAAACCAAATGGATAGAATACTTTTCTGAATGTCTTATGGATGATGACCATCACATCTCTTGTTTCTATGACAACATAGATTTCCGTTTCTCTTCCCATCTCTCTACCACTTTTGTCTCTTTCACTCTGTCTTTATATGTGCCCTTGACTTAGTGTCCCCAAGGGATAATCTGTGGCCCTCTTTCCATCACACATGGTCCACTCTCTATATGTTTGCCAGCAGTAAATACTTTGAAATCAAATCTCACCACCCCCACTTCCAAAAACTCTACAGTTACATAACCAAGTGTGTCAGAAATCTTCACCTGCATTTACTAAAGGCCCTTGAAATTAAACATCATCATATCTAAAAATAAACTTATACTCTTCAGCCTTTCCCCTATTCTTCTGGGGGCAGATTTACCTTTCTCCTCTATTGCCCTTTAAGGTTTTCACATTACTGTCTGCTATGGTGTGAATTCTTTCCTCCAAAATTCATAAGGTGAAGTTCTCATCCCCAAAGTGATGGTAGATAGAGGCGGGGTCTTTGGGTGGTAGTTAGGCTTACATGAGGTCAAGAGAATGTGGCTCTCATAATGGGATTAGTGCCTTTAAAAGAAGAGACTCCAGGGAGCTTGCTTTCTCTCTCCCCCATGTACACAACAAAGAGGTCATGTGAGCACACAGTAAGATGGTGACCACCCGCAACCCAACAGAAGAAACCTCAGAAAAGAGCTTCCCTTGCAGATACCTTCATCTTGGACTTCTCAGCCTCTGAAATTGTGAGAAATAAAGGTCTGTTGCTTAGGTCCTCCTGTAGGTGGTATGCTGTTATGGCAGCCTGAGCTAAGACAACCTTTAGCCAGTCATTCCATCCTTTCTTCTCACTTACCTTCCATATCCAATATGTTTGATATTCTCATCCACTGTATTTTTCTCTGACTTTCAAATTTGTCCTTTGTTTCTCTAATCCTACTGCCTCTCCTCTAATGCAGGCCACACCATATCTTATCTGGACTATTTTAATAGTCTCATTTATGATCTCTGTGCTTTAATACTCGCACCCCCACACCTCTCAGTTCTTCATAGCGGTGTCATAGCGATCCTTCCAAAATGCAAATTTGACTATGCCATGCACCAGTATAAAACTTTAATGCTTACCAATAGCTTTAGGGTAAAATCTGAGAAATTCAGTATTTTTTTTCTCCTAAATCATTCTGCTTGCCATGAATTTACAAGTACTTCTATGGTATGTATATATGTATATATATAATCTCTCTCTAGAATTGGTGATTACCATTTGCAGTGGTTTAGCTGGTTTGTCTCAACTAGTTGCGAATTATGTTAAAAGTTATATGCCTACAGCAAATGATATATCCCAAGTTTTCAAATGATTTTCTAAAAGAGCAAAGGGAGTAGATACAACATGTATCTCAGCAGAGAATTTATTTGATTGATTTTTGGTTTTTTGTTTTGGGTTTTTTTTTAATATAGTTGACATACAATATTACATTGGTTTAAGGTGTACAGCAAAGTGATTGGACAACTCTATAGGTAATGCTATGCTCCCCACAGTATTGCTATCATCTGTCACCATACAACACTATTACTATATATTACTATAATAGTACCATTGGCTATACTCCCTATATTGTACCTTTCATCCCCATGACTTATTCATTTCATATCTGGAAGCCTATACCTTCTACTCCCTCAATTTGGTATATTTAAAAGACTTAATTGTCTGATCGCCACTTTCCAATTTTATCTCCCACTAAATCATCTTATAATACCAGATTATTTATGCTTCCCCAAGCACATCACATTTTTAAATATTCTGCTGGCTACTTATGTTTCTCCCTTCACTTAAAATGTTACCCTCCCCCCAAAATTATCCTGGCAAATTTCTGTCTGTATTTCAAAATGCAGCTCAAATGTCAGCTTCTCTGTAAAGCATTTTCCTAATCCCTTTCTTGCACTGTACTTTGTCATGTTTATAAGACATCTTTTATTTTGAATCAGTATTCCACTACATTGTAATTATTTTGAATGCAGTTTTAATAGATGCTGCCCATGAGTTTTGATATGTAATTCTTCTTAAGTTTATTATGGTTTCCTCTTGAATTCATTGCTTTTTAGAAGAGTACTTTTAATTTCTAGACATAAAAATAATCTCACCTTTAATTGTTGATTCCTAATTTAATTGCATTGTGGTTAATATGTCCTGTATTTTACTGACTACTTGAAATATGCTAAATATTCTAAATATGCTATGACCTATCATTTGGTACAATTTGTAAATATTTTATGTGAGCTTCAAAACTGTATGTTTTCTATTAGCTCAAGTATATAAGTAACTATTAATTTAAGCTCATTGATTTTTTAAATATAGTTGATTTAGAGAGAGAAGAAGAGAGAGAGAGAGTCCTCAAACAGACTCACTGTGGAGCATGGAACCCGAGCTGGGGCTCAGTCCCAGAACCCTGAGATTATGACCTGAGCTGAAATCAGGAGTCAGCTGCTTAACCGACTAAGCCATCCAGGTGCTTAAGCTCATTTTTAAGAGTCTTTAATCATTGTGTTGTTGTTGCTATTATTGTTATTGTTCTGATATTTGGTTTTAGATTTCCTGCTGCCCTTTTTCATATCTGTTCACATCCAAACATCCTGTGGTTGCCTCCAACATGCCTACGGTTCATAACCAAGTCTCCAAATAGTTTTTCAGAGTTCCTTCCCTGCAATGACATTTATGTTATCACAGGTGAGATTATTTGCTCATTATTTCATTTGGTGGAAAAAATATTTTTAAATAATTTTTTTTCTGACCAGAAACTAATTCATGTTTATCACCAGAATTTGGGAACATATTAAGAAGAAACAAAAAACTCAAGTCCCACCACACAGATATAGCTATTTCTAATTATATTTTAATAAATTTGTGATCATAGCCTATGATTTATAAAGATTTGTATTTGATGTTTCAACTTATATCACTCTGTAAGCATAACTCAAGACATACAATCTTTCTTTAAGAAATAATTTTAAGGGGATTCCTGGATGGCTCAGTGGTTTAGCACCTGCCTTCCACTCAGGGAGAAATCCTGGGGTCCCGGGATTGAGTCCCACATCGGACTCCCTGCATGGAGCCTGCTTCTCCCTCTGCCTGTGTCTCTGCCTCTCTCTGTGTGTGTCTGTCATGAATAAATAAATAAACTTTTTTTAAAAAAAGAAATAATTTTAAGGTATGTATACATTATAAGGTGAAGATCCCATAATTTAAAGAGTCATTTTATTATGGTTGGGTATTCAGGTTACTTCATTTTTTGTTTGGGAAATAAAAATTATTGTAGTAGCATTGCCAACAATAGCCAAACTATGGAGAGAACCCAAATGTCCCCTGACTGATGCATGGATAAAGAAGATGTGATATATACATGAAATCATCCCAAAAAATGAAATCTTGCCATTTGCAACATACCTAGAATGTAGTATGCTAAGAGAAATAAGTCAGAGTAAAAGGGATACCATATGCTTTCACTCATATGTCGAATTTAATAAACAAAACAGCTGAACATATGGGAAGGGAAAAAAGAAAAGAAAAAAAAGGAGAGAGAGAAGCCATAAGAGACTCTTAACAGTAGAGAACAAACTGAGGCATGATGGAGGGTTGAGGAGGATGAGTTGAGGAGGTTGGGCTAGATGGCTGATAGGTATTAAGGAGGGCACTGGGTATTGTACGTAAGGGATGAATCATTGAATTCTACTCCAAAAATCATTATTGCACTATATAGCACTGTATGGTAACTAATTAAAATTTTTTTTAAAGTACCGTCACTTGTAGCACATACTCATATATTATATATCCTTAGAAATTATATTTTAAGTGGAATAACTATTTCAAAGATGTGAACTTTTAAGATTTATTTATTTGAGAGAGAGAGAGAGAGAGAGAGAGAGAGAGGGAGCGCAGGGGGAAGGGCAAAGGGAGAGGGAGAGAAAAACTCAAGTAGAGTCCATGCTGAGTATGGAGCCCCACATGGGGTTTGATATCACCACCCTGAGATCACAACCTGAGCCAAAACCAAGAGTCAGAATCTTAACCAACTGTGTCACCCAGACACCCTAAAGATGAGAACTTTTTAAAAACTATTTTATCATATTGTCACATTTCCCCATAGAAATATTATATTAATATAGATTCCAATCAATACTATAGGCATATGCCAGGGTCAATATATCTTATAACTTACCTCCAATATTATTGAATTCAATATTGCTTATCCTTTCTATTTTCTTACTGTGTGGATTAGAAGGGGCAATGAAAGGAAATTAAATTGTTCAGGAAACGTATTGAAATATTGATATGATTATGTGGATATTCTTTGGATTTTATCTTAAAGAAAATTAATTCCTCTAACTCTGTCACTTTCTGTGTTCTCTTAAAAAATATAGAGAAGCACATTAGATGACATTAGATGAGAGTTGAATACATACCATTTCCTAAGAGCCAGGAACACTTGATACTACAACTTATTTATAGCCCCATCTCCCCACCCCTGCCAGGGGCTAGAAAGATCACTGTCTATTGAAACTAAGCATTTCCTAGACCTATGGACAAATCAATATACCATGTCAAATACTGAAGTAGATATTTTTATCACTAAAGAGTAATGGGGAGAGTTGATGATACAAGTAAATAATATTACCTGACTTTGATCAAGGATTTTAACAAACATGAGACATTCTTCCTTTTGCTTACAAATATTATTTTTTCTACTAATAAGGAGAAATCTTGAATAATCATCCAGTGTAATTCTCCATACTACACAGTGAAGTTAGTCTTCCATTTTTTGTTCTCAGTATAAATAGCAACCTTATTTCACTTCATTGTCTTTTAAACTATCTTAAGATGATGTTTGTAGTCATTAGATGAACCATTTGGATTAACCCTACTTAATAACACAACTGATTTAGCTCAACTTTATTTTATAGAATGGACACAGTTGGTCAATTGTTTTAGAGTAGTGAAAAGAAAATTAAGTTCCCCTTAGCTATTTACTTTTCAGATTGAAAGACAAAGGTTAGGGGTCCCCGGCTGGCTCAGTCAGAAGAGCATGTGACTCTTGATCTTTGGGTCATGAATTCGAGGCCCATGTTGGGTGTAGAGATTACTAAAGAAAAATAAACAGACTTTTAAAAGGCCCCTAAAATTTGCAGGTTACTTTGTTTCTTTAAAATTTGATTAATAAACCATGTCTCATGTTTCACTTTTGAATCATTTAAAAATCCTCACTGAAAATGTTTAGCTATGAACATTAAACTTGGCCATTACATTCAGGGAGCCTTTGACTAGGGGCCCCTAGGTGGCTCGGTGGTTGAGCATTTGCCTTCAACTCAGGTTATGATCCCTGCGTCCTGAGATCAAGTCCTTCATTGGGCTCCCCACAGAGAGCTTGCCTCTCCCTCTGCCTATGCTTCTGCCTCTGCCTCTCTCTCCATGTCTCTCATGAATAAATATTTTTTTTAAAGGAGCATACAACTAACTCTAAATACAATGGAATTACCACTTCTGGATCTAAATGCAATTCGTAAAAGGAAAAAAAATTAAGTTAAATTTACCTTTTTTTCAGAAATTTGGACTGTTAATTTTTAAAAAGTCATAGCACAGACTTCTATTTTAAAGATATACAAAACAAAGTTTAAAAGGTATGATCCAGTAATTTACTATTAAGAATGCAATAGATATTAATGCATACATGCAGAATTCTATAATCTATTTAATATTTACAGCACACTTATAGAATGAAAGTTGTTCATGAGTCAGGGGCCTGTGTACTTCATCATATTAAGCAAAAAGTGAAGAGATTATGTTTTCCTTTCCTTCATGAAATTTCTCCTCTCTACAAGTCAAATAAACAAAGAGACAATTTGTGTCTTGATTATTTGTTTGGCTGCAAGAAAAGAAGGGCTCCAGGATGCTTACATAGATCCTCAGTAAAGGATATAGCACTATAGGATGAAAGGAGCACCTACTTTATATAAGTGGTTGTAAAAGAAGATAATTACTGGAATGAAGTTCCCCTCCCTATAAAAAACCTGTTGTTTTCCTAAAGATATTTATTAGCTTTGTAAGAGATATCTCATGGTCTTATAAGACACCTCTTATTATTATGTTTCTATGAATATATGAATTCCATAGACAACTGATCAACTTTGAACTTGTATCTGTTTTAGGATTTAGGGTAAAATATGTTCACTCATTTTCAAATTACAAAAAAAGTGAGAAAATAATATTTTATCTTTTTATTAAGGGAAGTATTTTTATGTGCTAGTTTAGCACAACTGTTAAAATTTAAAATAACACTATGATAAGATTCTCATCTTTAGCGAAACAAGAAAATGAACTTGGGTTTAAAATTTAACTTCTTGGTGGGCTGTCAGAACCTCAGCAGAAACTAGAGTCCTCTCTAACTTGGTCCAGGAAAAACATGGCTATTCCAAATGTCACCCACTTTCCCCCATCTTTTGTCTAAGACTCAGAAAAGCATATGGCTAAAGTGTTGCCACTTATCAAACTCTTTACAGCCCCTACCCATCCTGGGGCCTATGCTGTGCATCAAGTTTTTCAGATTCAGGAACACAAGCAGAAGAGAAAAATAAAGGATAAGCTATAGGGTGAAATGAATTCATTGTTTCCTATAGAGGTAAAGTTTAGGATGAATATGCAGATCAAAGGGCCATCCTATGTCAGTTTTGGGTGGCTTCCACAGATACTCTCACACCCACTGACATTCCCAAACAGGTGTACGAGTAAGTGGAAAGTTTTCACAACATTAGCCCTTTCCACATTCCAGAAAAGCAAATATTACCCTCTTTCTACATCCCACTTTCAGATTTTACTCAGTTCTCCTTTGTAATTCCATATTATAAGATATTGGGAAAAGCAGATGAATATACAAACTCCTCCACTCAAACTGGTCAAAGCGTCCTTTGCCCAGACATTGTAAACTATTCTCAACTTTGTGTTAACAGCAGCCTGTCAGGTACAGATGACCTCGAAGATAGCCCCCCAAGTGATGGGCCTAATTAAAAGAAAGCATTCACATTTTATAATGTTCATGTTTACCTGCAGCAAGACTCTTATTATTATCATGAAATCCCTGCTCAATTTACAGTGCTTCTCTCAGCCTCTACACTTCCTTAAAGGAACTCTTTTAATGCTCAGAATCACACTTAGAGAGCAGGATTAGTCTGCATATAGCTCTGATACTCTAAGGAAGACAAAATGGGTCTTCTGATTAATGTTTTGTTTGGGTGCATATCACTTACCCGAAGCAGAAAGGCTTGTTGCAGAATTGAAACATCTTTGATGTAGGCTGTTTACTGTCATGTTCACACATTCCCAAGAGACTCCAAAGTGGGTCTGCTGCTGATGGTTGCTTTGTTCACTAAGAAGAGACCTGTTAATCAAGCATCAGGATCAGCTGTATTGCTAACTTTCTGTTGGATCAGAGGTTGGTAGGACCCTTGGCACTGACATGAATTAGCATCAATCTGTTGCCTGCCACCCAAAACTAAGTACCTTTATTTTCTTAAGATGAAAAAAAAGTGGAAATTTTAAAGACAAGGAGTACCAGGAAGCAAAGAACAGAAGCTCTCAAAATTAAATTTAAGAGAGAAGTTATTGCTGAAGGAGCTAGAGATCAATTGAAATGATACAGGGAAACTAGCTGACAGAGAAGATGAATGTTTCCTGAGCATCCCTAGCATTCAATGGAAATGTTCCATAATCAGCAAAAAATTGAAAAACACACTAGCTCATGTAGCTCTGCTTCAATGGGATGGAATATGAGAAAGTTTGCAGCAAGAACTCTGAATGCCAATATTACTTTTATTCAGAGGCTCAATCTGAATGAAATATTGTGTATGTTCTTATTTATTTCAAAAAACATTTCAAAAGACTCAGGTTCTTAAAAAAGAGTTATGAGTTTGGTGGATGTGTTTCTGAATTAGACTGCTTCAACTGTATATGGGATGAGATGCACTCCTGCTTAAAATACTTAATGGCATTTGGGTTTAATTTTAGTTGGGTTCAAAGAGTCTTTCAGGTTGATCTGATTTGGAGTTCAAGGTTTTTCCAGTTGAAGTCTCGCTCCTGTATAAGCTGAAGAGAGCATGAGACTAACATATTCTGAATGTGAAGAATCAAATCTTTTAGGTATTTTCTATTAGATTAAGTACACAAAGTTTGATTCACAATGATTTCATACCAAAGTCAGCTAAGTAATATTAAAATTGAAACGAGAATGCTGTGTTCGAAGATAAGTCATACCCATTATGGTAGCTACTATTAAAAAAAGGCAGAAAATAACAAGTGTTGGTGAGGATGTGAAGAAACTGGAATCCCAATCCTGGTGTATTCTGGATTGGAATATGTTGCAGCAACTTTGGAAAACAGTATGCTGGTTCCTCAAAAAATTAAAAATAGAATTACCATATGAACTGGCAATTTCACTTAGGAGTACATACTCCAAAGAATTGAAAGCAGAGACTCAAAGAGATATTTGTACATCTACATTCACAGCAGCATTATTGTGCTACAACATAGACAAAGCTTGAGGACATTATGCCAGGTTAAATAAGCTGGACACACAAAAAAAACCAAATATGGTATCATCCCATGAAGCTCCTTGTGTAATCAAATTCATAGAGATAGAAAGTACAGTGGTGGTCATTGTGGCTGGGGGAAGCAGGAATAAAGAGCGTTTTTCTAAAAAGTTCTATTTATTTATTTGAGAGAGAGAGAGAGAGAGAGAGAGAGACAGAGAGAGATATTGAGCAGGGGAGACAGGCAGAAGAAGAGGGAGAGAGAATCCCCAGCAGACTGCACAGAGCTCAGAGCCCATCTTGGGGCTCTATCTCATGACTCTGAGATCATGACCTGAGCTGAAACCAAGTCGGATGCTCAACTGACTGTGCCACCTGGGTGCCTCAGGAATGGAGAGCTTTATAAAAAGACACAGAATTTTAGTTTTGCAAGATGAAAGAGTTCTATGGATGGATGATGACAATGGCCCTGGAATAAGGTGAATGTACCTGATGGCACTGAACTATAAATGTAAAAAAAAAGGTTAATATGGCAAATCTTATGTTGTTTGTATTTCGCCACAATTCAAATTGAAAAGAAATTGCTATTCTGGTGAAATGATGGAAAGAATGTTAGTTCTGTATTTTATTTGGATTTATTATTACCTTAAAATACTTCTAAGATAATGTGAACAAAGAATTTTCTGAGAAAATATCAAAGCTTTGTGTATTAGACTCAGTCAACTCAAGTCACTTTATTTTTAAAAAAGTAATTCTCTTTTTTTTTAAAGTAGGCTCCATACCCAACATGGGGCTTGAACACACAACCCTGAGATTAAGAGTCGCATGCTCTAAGGACTGAGCCAGCCAGGTACCCCAAAAAGGTAATTTACTTTTAAGAGCATAGATGGTGATATCATGAAGAATAAATATCTGGTTAATTGGCTTTCACCAGAGATTTTTAATATTCAATCAACTATTTATTTGTCTCTATATAGGAAGTTTTGTATCTTTTTATTGTTGTAGGTTTACAAACCTCATTATAGAGAAGAGAGTAAGAAAATACATTTCTAACAGGGCACCACAAAGCTGAACCTACTTAGACACCACACCTCTGGATGAATTAAAGTTGTATTTAAAATGCTTTGAATGTGAATATTGAAGTGTTGCCCTACTTTGAAAATGTATTTGATTTTTAAAAACAGATTTATTGGGCTATAATTTGCAAACCATAAATGTGCAAGATTTGTAAGTGTATAATTGAATGATTTGAATAAACGTAACCAGTTGTGCAACCATTATCACAAATCAGTGTTAGAACATTTTCGTCAAACCATAGTTTTCCTTTGAACCTGTTTGCAGTTAATCTCTGCCATTGCCCTCAAGCCCCAGAAACTACTGTTCTCTTTCTACAGTTTTGCCTTTTCTGGGAATTTCATGTAAAACAGAATGATACAATATGTTGTCTTTTGTCTAGCTTACTGCACTCAGCATACTGGTTTGAGGTTCATTCATATTGTAGCATGTATCAGTAAATCATTCCTTTTTATTGCTGCATAGTATTTCGTTGTGTGAACATACCATAATATATTTATGAATTCACCACTTGATGGACATTTTAAGTGTTTCTAGTTTCTGGCTACTATAAAGAATGCAGTTATAAGTATTCACATGTAAGTCTTCAGGTGGACAACAGTTTTCACTTTAGGCAGATACTAGAATCTAGAAAAATGAAATTTATGGGTCATATGATAAGTTTGTATTTAGGTTAAGAAACTGCTAAACTGTATTCAAAAATGTCTAGTACCATTTTACATTCCAATTGCAATGCATGGAAAAATCCTAGAAGAGAGGACAAGCAGTTTCTCTGACATTGGCCATAGCAACGCCTTTTTAGATATGTCTCCTGAAGCAAGGGAAACAAAAGCAAAAATAAACTTTAGGGACTACATCAAAATAACAAGCTTGTGCACAACAAAAGAAACAACTAATAAAACTAAAAGAAAATCTATGAAATGGAAGGGGATATTTGTAAATGACACATTTAACAAAGGGCTAGTATCCAAAATACATAAAAAACTTATAAAACAACACTCTAAAAATGAATAATCCAGTTAAAAAATGGACAGAAGACATGCATAGATGTTTTTCCAAAGAAGACATACAGATGACGAACAGATACATGAAAAGGTGCTCAACATCACTTATCCTCAGGGAAATGCAAATCAAAACTACAATGAGATATTCCCTCACACCTCTCCAAATGGCTAAAATCAAAAGCACAAGAAACAAGTGTTGGTGAGGATGTGGGAAAAAAGGGATCCCTGTGCACTGTTGGTGGGAGTGCAAACTGATGCAACCACTCTGGAAACAGAATGAGGATTCCTCAAAAATTAAAAATAGAACTACTCTGGAGTACCTGAGTGGCTCGGTCATTTAAGCCTCTGACTTGATTTCTACACAGGTCATAATCTCAGGGTGATGAGATTGAGCCCAGGATTCTTTCTCCCCACTCCTTTCCCCTCTATTCCTCCTCTCACTCAATTTCATAAATAAATAAATAAATAAATAAATAAATAAATAAATAAATAAATTCTTTAAAAAAATAGAATTACCATATGATGTAGGAATCACATTACTGGGTATTCACTCAGACTATGAAAACACTAATTCAGAGGAATACATCCACCCTCATGTTTATTGTAGCAGTGTTTACAACAGTCAAACTATGGAAGCAGCCTAGGTGTCCATTAATTGGCAAATGGTTAAAGAAGAGTTTGCATACATCTATAGTGGAATATTATTCAGCCGTAAACAAGAACAAAATCTTGCCATTTCCAACAATACAGATGGATCTAGACAGCATAATGCTAAGCAAAATAAGCCATTCAGAGAAATACAAATATATGGTTTCACTCATATGTGAAATTTAAAAACAAACAAACAAACAAACAGCAAGCAAAGGGAAGAGAGAGAGAGAGAGAGAGAGAGACAAACCAAGAAACAAGTGGTTACCAGAGGGGAGGTGAGTGAGAGGATGGGTGAAATAAGTCAAGGAGATTAAGAGTACATTTATCTTGATGAGCACTGAGTAGTATATGGAACTACTGGATCACTATATTGTAAAAAAAAAATAAAGAATAAAAGGTCCACAATATTTCACTTTCCCATTACAATGTGTAGAATTCATTTCTCCACATCCTTGCCGATACTTGTCAGTCTTCTTGATTATAGCCATTCTGATGGCTATGTAGCAGTAGCTCTTCAAAATTTAAATTTGTAGTTCCCTAATGACTAATGATGTTGAGCACATTTTTGTTATAATTATTAGCCTTTGCATATCTTTAGTGAAAGTTTTTCACTTTTTAAATTGAATTGTTTATATTATTATTAATGACTTGTGTTTATATATTTCAGATTAAGTCCTTTATCATGTACATTATTTGCAAATATTTTCTCCCAGTCTATGGCTTGTCATCTTATTTTTAATAATGTCTTTCAAAGAACAAAAGTTTTCCATTTTTATGAGTCCAATTTATCAAATTTTCTTTTATAGAATGTTCTTGTCATATCCAAGAAATCTTTGCCTAAAGCCAGACCATAAAGATTTTTCTTGTTTTCCTCTGAAAGTTTTATAATTTTAGCTCTTACTTTTAGGTCTGTAATCCACTTTTTTTGGTGATTTGTTTATATGATAAGTGGTAAGGGTCTAAGTTCTTTTTTTTTTTTTTTTTTGCATATGAATATTCAATTGTCCTAGTACCATTGGTTGAAAATTCACCAATGAATTATTGCCTAACACCCTGTTGAAAATCAATTGACCGCAATTTAAGGATTTATTTATGGGGACCCCTGGGTGGCTCAGTGGTTGAGCAACTGCCTTTGGCCCAGGGCGTGATCCTGGAGTCCCGGGATCGAGTCCCAAGATCGAGTCCCACATCAGCCTCCCTGCCAGGGAGCCTGCTTCTCCCTCTGCCTGTATCTCTGCCTCTCTCACTCCCTCTCTCTCTTTGTCTCTCATGAATAGATAAATAAAATCATAAAAAAGATTTATTTCTAGATTTTCTATTCTGTTCCATTGATCTATTTGTCTATCCTTATGCCAACCCCACAGTTTTGATTGCTGAATATTTACACTAAGTTTTGAAATTGGATGGTATAAGTTCTCCTGTGTTGTTCTCTTTTTAAAAATTTATTCTGATGATTCTAAGTCTTTTGTGTTGAATTCACTGAGAAATTTGGAGAGAATTGCTCTCTTAAGAATATCAAGTCTTCCAATCTATGAATCTGGAAAATCTCTCTGTGGATCTTTAATTTCTCTTAGCAATATTTTGTAGTTCACAGGGCACAGATCTTACATTTCTTTTGTTAAATTGATTTTTAAGTATTTTATTTGTTTTTATATTATTATGAATAAAAATTATTTCCTTGATATGATATTCGGATTGTCCATTGCTAATATACAGAAATAGAATTTATTTTTTATATTGATCTTATAGCTTGTAACTTTTAAAAACTCATTGGTTCAAGGGTTTGGGTTTTTAAGTACTTTTTAAAAGGAGTTTCTATTTATCAGATTATGTTGGTCTTTGAAAAAACACTGTTTACTATTTCTTTTGAATTTGCATCCTTCACATGCTTACCCTTAACTCCTTCAATTTGCCTTCCATTCTGACCACTCAATAGCAAATGTCATAGGTATCTGTTCTTTGCCTGTGGCTTTCAATACTTCTAACCCTGGCCATAATGAAGTTAGAGAAAGCAAACTTGTCAAATTTGCAGAGAACCCAAAATTTGAAGTGAAAACTAATGAGATAACAGATAAAAATCAGGAATTAGAAGTTCAAGAACTGATTGAAGAACAAGGGATGACAAACACAAAGACAAGTAATTAGGTTTTGGGGACTAATTGCACAAGTAGTGTGGTTTGAAACCTCCACAATTGTTTCTCTCCCCTTCTTGTCTTCCCAAACACCCCACCAGAGGGATTCATTTAATGCCTAGATGCAGGTTTACATCATCTTTCTTGTTATGATGTTTAAGCTCTTCTACCAGATAATATTCATGAGTGCTTGTACCCTGCTGCATGTCAGAGATTAGGTATTCAATAAATAGAAGCTTTTTCATTTCAAACCAAGTATTCTCAGATTCCTCTTTCTTCCTCGAGCTTTCTTTCTAAAAAATTCTTAGCATTTGTTTATGGAATCACAATTTTTCTTTGTTCTGTCATAAAAAAAGGGAGAGAAATGTTGGTTCTTTGTATCCTTTATCCCCTGTATCCAGTCATTTAGTGACTTCATTTTATTAGCCAGTTCAGGCTGATAATAAATTACATTGACTGGGCGACTTAGACAACAAACATTTATTTCTCACAGTTCTGGAGCACAGGAAGTCCAAGATCAAGGTGCCAGCACATTGGTTGTCTAATGAGGGCCTTTTTCCTGAAGATGACCACTTTCTTGTTATATTACATGACAGAAAGAGAGAGTATGCTCTGGTCTCTTTTCTTATAAGGACACTCCTTTCCTGGTGGTGGTGGTGGTGGTGGTAGGGGGTAGGTAGACCTCATCTAAACCTAGTTACCAACCAAAGCCCCACATCCTATAATACTATCCCACTGAGGGTTAGAATTCCAATATGCAAGTTTTAGGGAAATATTCAGTCCAAAATAGTTATGATAATTACTTTAAAACTTTATCTTTTTAATTTCTGCTTCCACTGCCCTGGCCATGTGCATTTTCTCTTATGCCTGTACTATCACAGTAGCCTTTAATGTTCCCTTGAAATTGGCTAGAACACAGGGTTTTAGATTCAAAGATAAGCAAAAATGAGCAAAAATGAGCAGTTTAATTGATTTTCATTTACTCTTGAAAAAGCTATAAACAAGGGAAAGTGTATTTAAAAAGATGATGCAAATATGTGATTGCAGTTACCGGCTTTCTTTTCTGTCTTTGGGAGGAATGCTCAAATGCAGTTACAGTAAGCCTTTTAAAATCTAAAATAATATCATATATTACTCTGTTCCAAACCCTTTCCAAGACCTGCATTTCATATAAAGCGCAAGTCAAAGTTCTTACAGTTTTCTACAGGGCCCTACACATCCAGCCCCTTTAACTCTGAGATCTCATCTCCTACTAACGTTCCCTGGCTCATTCCATCCCAGAGTCACTGGCTTTCTTCCTGGTCTACACGCTAGTGCACTTCTCTTCTAGGGCCATTATGCTGATTGTTCTGCTTGGAACACTCATCCCTCAGATATTTGCAAATCTTTGCTCACATGTCATTCTATTAACAAGGCCCATCCTGCTTAACTTTTTGAGACTTAAAACTCATTTTTCCCCTCTGTTATCCTCAACCTCCTTATTGAGCTGTAATAAACTATACTACTAAACTACTGTGTTAGCTGTTTATGTACTTAAATATTATATTTATTGACCGTGATTCTGTTTCTTCTCGTTGGGAAATAAGTTCCAGGAGATCAGAGATCTTTGTCTAGTACTGTACCTGCTGATACACAGTATGTGTAGGGTAAGTAATTATTGAATGGATGAATATCTCAGCCCTGGGGCAAACTTCTTTTTATACTTGCTTTTGCTTCAGGGCCCAGAAGTTTTCCCTTTAGGTCCCCAGGGGTCTTTCACCCTTCCTATACACTTTTTCATCTAAACTTACCAGAACCCAATTCATCTTTCACCTTATTTCTCCTCCCCGTGTTCAGGAGGCTTAATACTTTTTGGATAATACTTCAGTCCCCATGAAAACCCTGGCCAAGTGAAAATCTTTCCCATTTCTACCTAATTACATCCTAACACCACATGAAATAACCATATTATACTGTTGTGTTATTTATGCTATGTATCTTTATAGATTGTCTTTCCAACAAGTTTAAAGCTTTCGGTGAGAATCATACCATGCTATTTTTTTCATGATCTCCAAAGGTCATCATACACAGAATGTCCAAAATATGTTGTTAATGTAAAGCTAATTTGATTAACTTAAATTTGATTGGAAATTTCTTTCCTTGGCAATGATTAGGAAATCATTGATTCATTCAGCCATACTCAAAATATTTTCTGCAAGTATAAGATCAAATTTTGCTAAATGTACCTAACCTATTAATATGAAACCCATAATATGCTTTTCTAAGAAACCATCTGATATTTTCTAGTAAAATCAGCCAGAGATTTTTTGAGGTTTGTACGGATTGTATACATTTCATTCAAATTCTGAAGGGTAAAGCCCTCCAAAAATATGCTGTGTGCATATGCTTGGTGCCAAAAACATAATGGTAAACTACATAAAGATGCAGAATAATATCTAATAATTATTGTTTTGAATAAATTACATGCTTAATAACCTTCCAAAATGATTTCACATTATGTGTCTTGGGAAATGGGTCACTTTTCAAATTTGTGTTTATTACCTAAAAGTGTTAATGTATTAATTCCACATGGGATTTAGGAGCTCTGAGATTTCGTTGTTACACCTAGCTTGCTTTAGCAAATAATGTATCTTTCTATAATAATAAAATATCAACTAATTATATATATATGGGTCTGATAGGACATGGCAAGAGTCATTCAAATAAGTTAACTTCAAGTTATTGCATATTGCCCAAGAAACTAAATTCTTCACAAGCTTTGTTTCTAAAGCAGAAAAAAAGCATTGGGAGAGATAGAGGGAGAGAATTATATTGGGTAGTATTGACTGGTACTTAGAGTATGTGTCTCTTTTCTGTAGTTAGATTTCTTTATTTCTCTCAATTAATAGTTTGTCCATCATTTGGTCACCCCAGAATTGGTCACTTAGTTTTATTAATTTCCTTCATTTCTCACTTTAATGCTTAAGAACATTAGAGAGCCTTAATTTCTCATTTAAAAAAATTATGTGAAATGTATTAATTTTTAATATTTTAATATGCACTCTGTCTGATAATCAAAGATTTCATATCTGTGTTGTTCTGAAAATAATTATTATTTTAAAATAGGTTATTAATATTCATATGATTTTCTTTACACTTCTTCCTCTGGGTAAAATGCTCAGAATGATTTTCTTATGGCAGTGGTAAGCACTCAGTGTCATACTATAGAAAGCTCTTCCGTGGTCTCCTTGCACTCACCATTTCTTTCCCTGCCATCCAAGGGCAGCCCCACCATCTCCCACGCAATCTCTACTCTTCTCTCTGCCTCTCTTCCAGACCCTCTGTACTTCTCTTTCCAGACTTCCTTAGCGTTCACATAAAAGAGGCACTCAGCTGAAGGGAGAACATATAACTGAAGTCCTCTCATATAAGATGAGGTAGAAATGACAAAGGTGTCTCTCTTGAGTTTAATCAGCAGCACAGCACAGACTCCAAAGCTTGGGTTCGTATACTGGATTTACTTCTCACTAGTGTGTGATCTTGTTTCTTAATTTCTAAAATACTCAGATTTCTTAATTTTTTTAAAAGATTCATTTATTGCCAGAGAGAGAGAGAGAGAGAGAGAGAGATGTCAATTCATTATTGCCAGAGAGAGAGAGAGAGAGATAGGGAGGATGGATAAGAGAATCCTCCAGCATACTCCTGGCTGAGCATGGAGCCCAAAGCAGGGCTGGATCCCAGGACTCTGAGATCATGAACCAAGCTGAAATCAAGAGTCAATCACTTAACCAACTGAGCCACCCAGGCACCCTTCAGTTTTCTTAATTGTAAAATGAAGA
Source organism: Vulpes vulpes (assembly GCF_048418805.1). Classification (NCBI taxonomy): domain Eukaryota; kingdom Metazoa; phylum Chordata; class Mammalia; order Carnivora; family Canidae; genus Vulpes; species Vulpes vulpes. Next base: position 66,714,216 of record NC_132785.1, read on the forward strand.
TAATAAAAGTCTATACTTCATAAGGCTGTGTAAGGATGAAATGTGCTAAGACTTAGGTTAATATATATAGAATCTTAGTTGTAACATATAATGTATAAAGTATTCAGAATAATCTGTGGCACATAAAGAAATGCTAGTTATGCTATTACTATGTAATTATCAGCATGCTATTATACTATTGCTATAGCTAAGTAATAGGTATACATTTTAACCAATACTATTATTAAACTTGTTCACAAATAATGAAGAGAAGGGGCTTTCGTGGCAAATCATGACAGAATGTGTTGTTCTCTGTTACAGAAAGATAAAAAACCTTATAAACAATGTCTCCTTGATCTTTAAGTACATATATAAATTCTACTAAGACAAAACAAACTGTAATTTAACTAGTAATTATAATCATTCACTGCAAACTCTTGATCAGCTTTTGTACTCTTTGCTTAAATTCACAAAATTTGTTTTTTCTTTAAGAAATGTACCAAACTCTCCAAATCTGTAATTTCAGTGTAGTCTACAGTTATAACTATGCAAACTCCACAGCTAAAAAAAAAAAGGTAGGTGCACTAATGGAAGCATACTGAAACAATGGGAAATTCAACCCTTCTGGAGTTTTTACTTTTCCTTACATTTTGCTTCAGACATACTAGAAACCAATGTCTTTCTTTCCCATCATATCATCACTAGGTCCTTTTCATTACTTCATACTATTTTGAGAGTCTTGGTTGCAAAATTAGGAATTCTTTGTTCTCAATAAAAATTAAAGAAATAAAAACAGAGGCATATAGAAATTGTATACTTAAGATCGGCATTTATAGATTGAGATACCAATAGCAATATTAAAGACACAAGGATGGATAATTGTGATAATTTTTTCATCTAAGAATCAACTCACATTTACTGTGTGCTGATGAAGGGTTCTGGGCTAGTCAACCCTGCAGTAGATTAAAAAAAATGTATCACTCATTTTATCATGATCTTAGGCATACTACTACATGCTGGTGAGACAACAATGAATAAGACACAGTCTAGGTCCTCACAGTCACATGAGAAGCAAAGCTACAACTGTCAAGGATCTTTAACTTAATTTTCAGAAAAATCCATGGTGTACAGAATCTCACAAGTTGAGTGAAAGAAATCAGGCTCCAACTTTGTGTTTGCATTTGAATAAGATTCAGAAAGAGGCAATAGAAAACTATGGTATTAAAATTTAGGAAAGTGACTACCCTAGGGGTGGATAATTGGAAGCGAGCACAAAGTAGGCTTCTTCATATAGGTCTTGATTATATGGGGTTGTTCATTTTGTGAAAATACATCTATATCTATGATTTGTATGCTTTTTGGTATGAGTGGTACTCTTCATTTATAAAAAAAAAAAAATCCTGTGATTTATTAGAATTCCAAAAGCATTGCCTTCACATTTTTCCAAATTTCTAGGAAGAGGTGTGAAAACATTTTCTTAATTTTCTCTTTCTCCAGGCCTCCTGCCTTTCGTGAGTGCTGCCTTCATGCTTTCTCTGGGCAAACTTAAATGTGATATAATAAGTACCCACTTCCTTGGGTTCTGCCAAATATCGATTAACATGCAGATTTCACTGGCTTCACAGAGTTTATTAGAGATTTGGGAAGTACATACAAGAGTGGTTCATGACCATGTCCACCCACCAATATAGAGTTCTAATGCACATAGTTCTAGATTCATCCCATATGTCTCATTTTATCTTTTCTCCTGCATATTCTTCCCACACCCTCTGTATCAGCTGTCCCTTGTGTACCACTTCCATCTTCTTCGATTTACCTGATTCCAGCTGAGCAGAGAAATTCTATGAGTGCTTTGACTCATTTTATTCTGGCAGCATCTCCTTTCAATCATGCACCAAGTGTTGAATGAGGTTCTTCCAATGCTGTGGCATGGGGTGCAGGGAAAGCGCGTGTGCGTACAAACCCTGAAAGTACAGGAAAGTTAACACCTTTTGCCATAATCCTCAATCACTAGGAGGTAAATGCTACCCAGAGGCACTTCTTAAGTGGACAGTTCTGGGAGGTAGTCTATATGCTTTTCAGAGAAGTTTCTGGAATGCTGTTGCTATGGCAGTGCCTAATTTAATAATGTACACCTTTTTCTCCTTACTTGTTTTACTCCTGTTGATTGGTAACTCCTGCCCATTGTGATTACCTTCCAAATAAACTAGCTGTGCAGAAATCTTTGAAGCTTTGCTTTCTGTGTTTGTGTGTGTGTGTGGGGGGGGGGGGGTGGTGATGGCTAAAGCAATTGGTACCTAGTAAGCAGATGTACAGGATAGGACTCTAGAACTAAACCACTTACCAGTCAGATGGAAACATGAAACCCACTGGTAGTGGACAGTGTGGGGATGGTGAAGTCTGATACTATTACAGTAACTGAGTCTTTCACCTGCAGTGGAATAGGCTGAGTGGAAGGCTGGTGGAAAGCCGAGTGTGGATCTAACACATCAGTGGTATGGGGGCAATGGTCATTTCAAGGATTATGAAGTGGACTGGCTGCTGTTCATGCTTTGGAAGAGTCGAGCAATGAAAATGACAAAGTTAGATCAGATAACTATCAAATCAGGGCATGCTATAAAAGAAGGCCTTTGAGGGCAGCATCTAGAAAAAGCCTTATTTCCTGCAGCTACAGAGCAGATTTTACTCAAAACCAGACCCAGGAATTTCAAAAGAAAGTCAGTGTCCAGGCTTCAAAGTTTTACTATGCTTTGCTTGTGAATCCACAGCCTTTCTCACTATCACTGCAGTGCTTACATGGGCCATGAAAGGAAAGGCCAGTGTGAAGGAGTAGAAACTATGTGTGCGTACAGAAACATGAACTCTTGCACAAGGCAGACCTAGCTACTGTACTTCTGAATATCTGCCCTGTCAACATCAGAAATTGATGATGATTCCTCTATATGATATCACTATCTGCTCCAGATTTGATTTTATCTTCACTGACAGAAGTTCCTCTACCCCCATCACCATGTAAGAGCTTGTAGAATACCTTATTTATTTATTGGCATGAATTCTTCTACAATATTGTCTCCAAATAAAGTACCCATTTTGTAGCAATGGATGTGTGACCATTGAAAGGACTAGTCCTAGCACATATATATTTTTGTGAAATATATATATTTCACAGAAGAAGTCAATCTAATAGAATGAAGATAACCTATTCAAATATCACCTGGGTGCTTACCAAAAACCAAACTCTGCAGTGTTGGAATGCTGAATCAAAAGCCAATATATGGTGCTGTATCCTCAAAATCTAGAATACCCACATAGAAAAAAAAAAAAACATTGGATATAGGGTTGGCCCCTCTCACCACCATTTTCAGTGTCCCATTTGCAGAATTTGGTTTTCAACCTTAATATATGTAGATATACAGGTCCTCATTCTGAGAGAAGATGCTTTCCATTAGGGACCACAGCACTAACAAGGAGGAACATTTATCTGTCAGTTTCCTATTGACCAAGGATTGCCCAGAGAAGTGTTAGCTTTCCTGCACAATACAGGCTTTGCATATGCACAGGCCTAGTAGGCTTCCCCTGGAATCTCATGCTACAGGTTAATTTTTCCACTGGGTTCAAGGTTTTCTTCTGACCTTGAGGCTATGACTATTTTTAGGTCACTCTAAGATCTTCATGCCAGGGGACCAGCAGACAGAGAGGAGCTCCTGACTGCCAGTAGGAGCTAGGAATACTGCTACATATGGGGACAAGAAGGGATTAACTATAATATTTCCTGGTGTCTCTCTACCTAATAATAATGATGAATGGGCAGTTGCAGTAATTACTATTCAGTAATGGCAGGGTTATTGAGGGCTCAGACCCCTCAGGGGTCAAGGTCTGTGTCCCTCCAGAGGCAAGTAGCCAGAGTAGCTGAAGTTATAGTTTAGCAGAAGAAAGTCAGAATGGGTGATGAAGAAAGAAGATGATGACTATCAGTTGAGGTCTTAGGACCAATATAGCAGGAAAGGGGGACAGTCATCTCTCATTTCACAAACCCTTCCCTTACTAAGTCTTTTGAAGGCCAAACCCATTTATGGATCGAACTTCATGAAATACAGGAATCCTGCAATGGGTCAATGTGTCAGATGACTCTTGTTCACTAGCTCATCTTTCCTTGGCTTCATCTCTGATCCCAAGCATGGCTACAGCAAATTAATTCTGCTTCAATAGGCTTCAATTTACCTGGAACTGACAGCATCTTGTCTCAAGCATTCACCAAAAATCTTCCATGTCTTCTTCGACATTGTACTATCAGATGCTGGACAGAGCCTAGTCAGGGGAAATGCGAGCTCAGCCTGAAATGTGAGGGAGTCCAGTTCACACCCACCAGAGCAACCCTGCACCAATGGGGAATGGAAGGTGATCAAGAAAAGCTTTTATTCCCTTTCAATCCTCAGGTAGAAATTTATTTAAGACATTGCAATGTATTGTTTCATTTCTCCTTCCCAGTTTTAATTTCTGGAGTCGCTTAAACCTTACTCCCTGGGACTACCTCTCAAAAAACGACTTGTACTCAAGTCTTTGATGCAGATTCTGCATTCATTATTCAAAGCATACTTTCTTCCCCTTGTTTCATTAAAAAAAGCTTCCTCCCTCTTCTGATGTCTTGACACCAGCTAAAATTACAGTCCAGAATATCTCATCAGTCCCTAGTCGGTTTTTGAAAACATATTCTCCAAATGCAGACATTCCCTTCCCTGAGCAGAATTCAGATACCTCCTTTTCTTTCTTCACTAGCTGATTCTCTTTAGCCTATAAATGGGCCCGATGTATTCCTGTTTAAAACATCCACAGACATACCTATTCACCTAAATTCTGAGACAAAACAGTCACCAAGGACCCAAAAACTATACGCCTGATTTTATATCTTTCTTCTCCTCAAAATAACAGCTGACATTTATCAAGTGCTTACCATATGCCAGGTGCCATTCAAGCAAATTACTTACAATATCTCATTTTATTCTCACAAAACTCTGGGTGGTGCTATTATTGTCCCTAAATGTGCAGAATAAAGAGCTGAAGTTCTTTGATGTTAACGGCTTGCTCAAGGCCATGTCTTCTACGACTAAGCAGGGATTAAAGCCCATGCTTCTGCCTCTGGAGTATGCACAGCAGAGTTGCTTTAAGAACTACTGGTTCCTGTTTTCAACTCCTCACTTCTCAGTCTTCTCAATTCATTACTATGACTTCCCATGGAAACAGCACTTATTAGGGTACCAATGTTTCCTCATATGCTAAATCCAACAGATTCTATTCATCCTTATCTCATTGAGAAGTCTGCAGGACTTGGTAAAGTTGATTAGGCCTCCATCTCCTTCTGAATGTCTCCTGACTGGTGACTCTCACTGTTTGTTTGTGGGCTTTCTCAGAAATTTTTCTTTTTTCCAAAACTGAAATACTGTGATTACAAGTTTTAGTCTCAACTTTCTTTTCACTTTATAATATCTCTGAGTAGCTGCGACTACTACTCTTAAACAACAGAATTCAACCAAGTAGTGAAGATCTAATTGGCTCTCTTAAACAATTCATGAACCAGGCAGCATGCCATCTAGCAAACGGAAAGGAGCTTTGTCGAGCTGAGCTGCAGAAATGGAAAGGTTTTGAAAGGTAGAGAGGGAATGGGGAAAAAAAGACATTATTAGCAAAGAACCTGATGTTTCAGGCAAGGCGGTCCTTCCCAAGGGGAACGGAAAGGGCCTATCGGTAGCTTTCCTAGTGGTGACTAGGCCAGTCCAAGTTGACTGATGCGAGGTTACATTCCTGGGGCAGGGGCTGAGATTGCAGTTAGGTTAGGTATTAAGTCTTGGTGTGCTGATGTGGGGCTCTTAACATAAGTGGCTAACTTCATTTCTGGCCTGTGACTGTCTTTCTAGCACTGTCTTTCATTGACCTCTTGACCAGCACTTACAAGAACCAAAATTTCTCTGAATTTCCAACAATTTGTATTTAAATTTTAATTCATGTCTCTTGAAGTTATGATGATGATGATGATGATGACGATGATGAATTTTTTAACTGAGTCATCTACCTACCCACAGTAGACACTGAAGTGGGTAGAGAAGTTCATTTCAGACTGTCCATGCTTTTAATGTATGATCATCGTTGGGGATCAGGTACAGCTTCCTCAGAGAAACCTCAGCTCAATCAGGGTCTTCCTTGCAAGGGCTGGAATGTTAAATAAATATTTTATGCTCAGTGAGAAATTTCTATTTCCCTATCACTTCAATGAAGTGATGTTTTAGACTTATTTTGCAGGTGATTCTGAAAACAGTTATTCTAGAGATTAAGGAAAAATCCATTCAGAGGGAAGGGGCTTTCTACCAGATAGTTTTGATTGCTTGCTGCTATTACCATTCTTACTAAAGAGTGGTGTTGTTTATTAAAATGTTTTCTCATGATCTATTTCCACCTAAAAGCTTTGAACTGTAGGTATTTATGAAAAATCTGTTCTGACTTGCCTCAGCCCTGGGACCAGCCTTAATAGAATATGCAGCACTGTTTATTTGCAAGCTGATTATGAAACTTGTTTTCATTTTAACTCTTCTTGATTTATTAACCTCATTTAGAATTTTAGTTTTAGATCCTTCACAACTGATTAAAACAAAATGCTGTTGTCCTTCCAAGAATAGAAACTGTTCCTGCCTTCTGTTCCATGTGGAAGTCAGTTTTTTAAGACCAGATTTGTTGTTTGTTTTTACATATGTATCTTGTGAACGGTGATGCTTTGCCAACTGCTAAAGTAATCAATGGAAATAAAGACAATGGGGAAAGTCACAAGAGCTTTTGGGAATAACAAAATGCATGTCTCTTTCTGTACTGTCTTCGTCAACCATGTCTACTACTAATGGCATAGTTTTCAAAAAATCATCCTACTTAAGGAGAAAAAATGTACCTCTGGACTCTTAAGAGAATCAGATGAAGCCAGTTATTTAGATGGCAGAACTGCTTTCCATATGGGGCGGTTCAGACCATGGGGAGACATATGAACCCTGTAATTGGGTCCTCTTTGGGCCTGTGTATTTGGATCCCAGGATGGACTTTGTGTTAATCTACATGTTATTCATTTTATATCTGCTGTAAAAGGAATTACACTCACCTGATTATTGGGATCATTAGTATTCTTTTTCAAAGAAAACTGGGAACTCATTGACTTACTGATATGCTAGCACTTATTTATTTCACTGTTGTTTCTTTAAAAAAAATCAGTGCTTGCCTTTATGATTAAGGCTAAGGATATCACAATGAGGTGATCTGAAATTATTTTCAAATGTATAGGCTTACTGAACCAGTACTAAGACTTTTGGTTCCTGCTTTACTTTCTATACTTATTCCACATCACATTGCCGTTTCAAACGTCATTCTCATAGATCAGTTGTTGGCTTATAAATCTTTTTTTCTACTCAGAAAAGTAAAAAAACACATAGCTTAGATGTCCAATATATATTTTTTCTTAAAATGCAGACCAGAAATATCTTTAGGCAAAGATTATTTAATCTGACTGAATTTTTTTAGAAAGGATTTTAATTATAAAACTTTCCTCTTGACTACCTAATCAACATTTTGTGCTGTAGTTGTGGAAGAAAAAAAAAAACCCTCACTTTATCTGTTTGGTAAATATTTTAAAATGCAATGCCCATACACACAGTTTGGTACTTCAATTACTTTTCCTCCACACTGACAAACCATCTAACGCTATTTAATGGCCTCTCCTAGAGCGCTTCATGATTCAGAGTCTTCCAGCTGTGACAAATCAAAAGGCACCTATGTATTCTTTGGGGTTTTTATTTTCAAAAATGTCAAAAATTCAATTTAGTTTTGATTTTGATGTACATTAATCTTCACAACCTTTTATGCATCAATTAACGGGTAAAAGTTATGAGGGTATCTCTTCACTGAATGTGTCATAAAGGCCTTTTAGTCTTTTTTTAGTACACATTCTTTGCTGCTTTCACAGTGAGCTACACTTTTTAAAGGGCCCTTTCTTGGGCTTTTCTTTTTGGAGGCCTGCTTTATAAAACAGAAGTTTCATTGGAGTTCCCTAAAAGTGCACGTTCTTGATCTAGAATGGTTCTAATGAGGCAAAGTTGGAGCAGGGCCCCTAACATCTGAAATTAAAGGTCTATACTTAAATTTTACTATTTCTAATTTTAAAGTATTTATCATTCATATATTATAGAACTAGAACAATTCTGGCAAGAATTTAGCCCTATTCTTTTATTTTATAGATGAGAAAGAAGCAGCACGTTAAGTTGGATAGTTTGTCCAAAACCAGCTAGTTAATAGCATATTCAAGACAAAAACTCAGATTCTTTTAGCTTCTTTAACATACCACACTACTCTTGTCACTTTGAAATAGATTTGTGGTTGGAGGTTATAATTATTTCTTGCCCACCTTCATAAAGTAGTTAACTGAGCTTCCATGTTGACTTCCATGAAGAGTTGTGCATTCCTTAGAAATGAAGGTCATTCATATTTCCTAGACCATCTCCAGAACATTCAGTAAGATGTTTTACCTTTAGCCTAACTAGCAAGAATGAGATAATTCCAAATTATGAGCAAAATGTGGAGCTTCTCCTGGAATGAACACCCTTTTAATTTTCTACCACTCCCTTGGCCTAAAACCTTTAACACAGAAGCATGGTACAGTTACTTGGCTCTCCTCCCTCAAATTCATCAGGAAGACATAAATCACTTCTGAAGACTTCTTATTTCTTTCCATTCTTTAACTTTGAAGCCAACTTTCCACTTAATCTATTATTCCTGGACCCAAGACATGGTAATTAACCTCAGAGATGGAGTTTAGTCAAAAATGCACTCTGCAAACAGTGTTACATTGAAAAATTTTAATTGTGTTCAGCAACATTTCTTAATTTAATCTGAAAGGTTATGGTATCTTCCATATCAATCAATAACCGTTTAATTTCTGGATGAAGGTTGAAATGATTTTCTCTGGCTTACTAGCTTGGCATAAGTCTTTGCTCAGAGCCATTCATTCAACTTGCAAAGACTTCTGAGCTTGAATTCCTCTGAGCTCTGAGACATTGGGCATCTTTTAAGAAATGGGTCATTTTATTATGAAAAGTCTTAAGATAAACTCAACAACAGTTTCTCTCTTTGAGGAGCATTAAGTCTAAGTTTAGGGGGGCTTCTCTATTATGTACAATAATTGGAGTGAGAGGGGCAAGGCTATGGGATTAATCATCTCTCTCCCTCATTACACAGTCAATATGCTGAATGAAATTATATACATAGTGATATTTATATATAATATATAATAATACATTACCTTGTAAAGTTTAGATGGTTGTTGTAAGAATTCAGTGTTTAAATGTTATTTCTTGTTTGGAACATAAGCTTTTCAAAAAAAGAAGACATTTTTACATGAGATAGCATTTCTGTTCACAAACACTATTAATGATGACCATTATGTTAATAAATTGCAGTGATGATTTGGGAAAATTTCCACCTAGCCCAGATAATTTTTCCCATATCCCAAAGTATTGCATCATCTTTCTAGTCTATAGAATTTGTTCTCGGTAGAAGCAGAAAAATAGCCTATGATACGCTTCAATTTTAAAACCTCTAGTTCAGAGAAACTAGTAGGAGTCATTGCATTTGAAAGCAAGAAGGAGGGGCCTTGGAGATCTAGTTTTACAGATGAGGATGACAAGTCTGAGTTAGATTAAATGACATGCTAAAGGCCACATAATTAATTAGTAGCAAATTTGGCACTAGAACCTTACTACGTCAGAAGTCTTTCCACTAAAACCTTACATTTCTTGAATATTTAGAGCATTTATTTTAAGAAAAAAAATGGCTTAAAGTCTGAGCAAAGACATGCCAAGAGTTCCATTATACTTAAGCTTTTAAATGTTGCTCTTCTGGCCACAGCTTCTTGGCTAGCTTTCATCTCCCTGTATACAACTCCCTCTGTAAGAGCTCATACAAATACTAATGACTGCGTGGAGGCTTTGCCGGATTTCCCATCATGTTTGCAATCATTCTAGTCCACCTGCCACACAAAATAAGGACCTAGTATTTTAAACTATGCATTCATTTGCTCTCCAAACATACCATTACCCGCCAGCTTCTGCTGATCCCACTTCAAGAAGCAGTCCAGAATCTGTGTCTTGCCCTCCGTGGCCTTGTCATCCTTCTCCTGGATCACTGCAAAGGGACTCTCCTTCTTGGGTCTTCCTGTCGTATGCTTGCTTCTCCAGGTCTGCTTTTCATGCCCCTCTTAGGTAGTTTTTTTTCTGAAAATAAATCTGATCATGAGCATTTCTGTACTTATAAAACTGCATGGCTGCAGTGCCTTCACATTCTGGCTCAAGCCACTTTCCCAGGGTAGACCTGGTCCCTGGCAGACCTGTGCTGTGGTTGGGTGGCCCCACTATTCAAACTTCTCTGCACAATCCATAACCTTTTATAACCCCAGGCTTGGCGTAGGATTTCCTTCTTCCAGAACACCTTCCTGTCCATTCGATGCTTACAAAACTCTTATCCTACTTCAAATCACAGCTACAAAAATCACTTCTCCTTATAGCATTTCCTGAGACCTTTGGCAGCAGTGATTCTCCGTTCTTTGCCCCCATCTCACTCTATTCATGGATTTCTTATGACACTTATGGAATTCTTTATTACAGTTCAATACCTATCTTATTATTCTATTCGTAACTTCTTAAGGCCTAGTGAATAAAAGGCAGGCAACAAAGGGAAACGTACATGGGATTGATCCCTACTCACAAGTTGCAGATGATGTGACCTTGACACAATCTTGATGATTCTGTTTGTTGGTTTGTGTCAGTCAATAAACGGAGATATTCATTCCTGTATTTTCAACCTTTACTTAGGTGCCAAGCATATTTGCTAAAATGAAAATAGTATATGTTTTCACACCTTTACAAACTTAGCTATAAAAAAATACATCAATACATCTTGCGTTGTTTCTCTATACCTGGCTAAGCTCTTAAATTCTGCTTTGCTAATGGTGACTGCCAATCTGAGATAACTCAGGCATTCTCCTGGTGAGGAGCAGTATTTCGGAAGTGACTCCTTCAGTGCAGGATTCCCTCCCTGCTCCATTCCGCCTCCCCCCACCAAGGGCAGAGCAGAAGGATTTAGGCACTTCTGAAGCACCTGAGAGATACTGGATTTGTATGCCAGTTTTGCTCCTGTCTGCCTTTAGCTAAGGTGTACGCTTCCCAGCTGGTTTTGGGCTTCAGTCTCTGACCCTATACTGTTCATCACCCATGTCCTTAGATGATAGAAGGATCAGTGGAAACCCTGAGTAAATTTGAGGGGATGTCAGAACGGAAAGAATCTTGGTGTGACTCCAGGTTGTTTCTCCTCTGGAAAACTGCAAATTGTCTGAGTCCCATTTCTATTTCCACACGCTGCTTGAGGCTAGAAGTCTGAAATCAACATGTCAGCAGCCTTGGCTCTTCCTGAGGACCATAGGGAAGGATCTGTTCCAGGCGCCCAGCCTTGGCTTGTAGTTGGCCATCTCCTCTGTGTGTCTCCTCACTTTGTTTTCCCTCTATGCAAGTCTGTCTGCATGTCCAGATTTCCTCCCTTGTATAAGGAAAATCATCATATCGGATTAGTGCCCACCCTAGTGATCTCATTTTAACTCCATTACTTTTGCAATGATACTATCTACAAGTGAGGTCTATCTACAAGTCTCAATTAGGTTGACTCCAACGGATCTTTTTTGGGAGAGAGGACACATTTCAACCAATAACACTCGGTTACTCCAGCTGCAGGTCACTGACTGTTCACCTTCTGGGGCATGACTGCACCCTCTGGAGACAGCCCCTGGGATACACAGGATTTGCAAGGTTTCACTAAGGAGCATCCCTAGGTGCCTTTCTTCGCTGGCAGCCTTCAATTATTCTGGAGTGAGGGTGACACCGGGACTTGGTAAGAGATATGAAGTCTCCTGGAGGTGAGAAAATCTGGAAGTTAGACCATGGTTTGGTGCTGTCTGCCATGCAGCCTTCCGGAAGACTCTGAGGTTTCCAGTGGTGTTTCTATGATCCCACCACCTCCCCTGGGTTGGTATAGATGGAGTTCTGTGCCCTTCTCAGGGACCCTCAATCATCTACACCAGTCATATCCTTCCATGTCTCTCTTTTCTGCTGGCCAAACATATCTCCATTTGAGCAGAAAAAAACCAATAACTATTTCGTTGTATCTTCTCTGTAACATAGCTTAAGCAGAGCTACTCAAAATTTATTATGGACAAGGAAAATTAGGCTGCTCATTAAAATTCATGTTCTTGTCCTTGTCCTTGAAGGCTCAGGATAGGGCTTCACAACCTGAAATTTTATGACATACCCTAGATGCTTCTGAAACACATGGGCTGCAGACCATGCTTTGAGGAACATTGGTTTTACTTATAAACTCATGCTCTGAATTTTCAGTTGTTTCTTATTATATAAGACTGTTTGAAAGAAAGAAATAAACAGAGAAACTTTTTTTTTTTCTCAAATGCTTGGCTCTTGAAAATAAAAGCCATGACTTTCAAGACCATTACCTCTGTTAGAGGTTTTCAAACTCTATCTAAAATTTAAAAATCCAATAAATTGATTCTTTGTGGGTTTTTTAAATTTTTGTTTTGTTTTGTTTTGCATTATCTTTTCTCTCAGTTTACTGTATATGATAAGCTCTTCCTTCTTGAATGGTGAGGAAAAAAGTAGGGGAATGACTTTTTAAAAAACATAGTTTATTATTAAGTATTGTCATGCTACATTCATGTTCATGTGTACGTGTGTGTGTGTATGTGTGTGTGTGTGTGTGTGTGTGTGTGTGTGTGAAGGAGGAGCAAGAGGAATTTGGGAATGAATGTGAGGTTCAGGGTTGAAAGAAAATAGTATGTAGAACCAGTCCCAACTTATTTGGAATCTTAGCTATGCTATTTCTCATTTGGGTCAAGTGAGAAAATAATTTGATTTATCTTAGTTTCAGTTTTCTTCCACTTAAACACAGATTCCTTCAAAATATAACTACATTTTGTTTTAACTTATATTCCTTTAATCTGACACTTTGTAGAGAAATGGTCATTATTTGTTGAATGAATAAATGAGTAATGTCTTTTCTTTCAGTGAAGGGCAACATAAGTTTCATTTTATTCCCAATTAAGTTCTGTTCAGTCCAAAATACTGTGTTTAAGGAATGAACTTCATTTTGGCCTTATATTCAGAAGCCTCACATGCCAGTCTTTTTTAATATGTTGACTTCCTGGCTACTCCAACAAACATTAAATTTTCCTCCTCTGAATTTCAGTAGAACTTACTCCTTGCACTCATGATTTAACATGCAGCATATGTTATCTGGGTGATCCAGGTGACACTTTCTGGATATTTTTTCTCTCTACTAAGCTTTCAGCTCCTTCCTGGCAGAGACCAAAGTATATTCCTGTTTTACACATTACCTAGAAAAATACCCTTTACTTAGTAGGTGTTGAATTTTTTATTGTACTACGGTGACAATAGTGAGGACAGTAAATTTTAAATAGTATGCACAATTATTTGTCAAATTATACTGCTATAATTCTTTCACATGAAGAAATCCAGACTCACAGAAGTTCAATACCTTTACATAGGCCCATGGCTCAGGTCTTTGGGATCTGATTCCAAGGTCATTTCTGCTGGATGATGATGAATAAGTTATCCGTTTTGTGTTAAAAAACTAGGTTGTTTAATATGAAATTGTTAGGTGTGATGTTAACTCAGATAGGATTCTTATTTATTTATTTATTTATTTATTTATTTATTTATTTATTTTTTATGATAGACACAGAGAGAGAGAGAGAGAGAGAGAGAGAGAGAGGCAGAGACAGAAGCAGGCTCGATGCCGGGAGCCCGACGTGGGACCCCATCCCGGGACTCCAGGATCGCGCCCTGGGCCAAAGGCAGGCGTTAAACTGCTGAGCCACCCAGGGATCCCCTCAGATAGGATTCTGATAGGACTGAGATATTCTAAAACAGGTCAAGGTGTGATGTGGAATTTACCTTCCTTTTATGCTTTTTAAAAGGAAGACTGAGTCCGACTTTCAGGCATGGTCTAGGCATTGCCCTACCAAAGTAGAGAAATTAAATGTGTCTCAAGATTCTTTTTGGTTCTGTATGCTTCTAACCTGAAGCTATATTAAAAAAAAAAAAAAAAGTTAAACTCTGAATCCTATCTTTCTCTGGGCATTTTGTAAATAATAGGCAAGTCATAAGGTGAAATTAGCACCAATGAACCAAAGTGAGGTCAGGGAAGGCAGAAATCAAGTTACTAGCAGCAGCACTCAGGGTACATGTGCTGCTATTAATGAATGAAAAGGAATAAAATATGCAATGTTCATCCCCATGTTATACTTGAGCACCAGATTTTGAAACCACCCTCGCATAGACCAGATTTTAAACTCCAGTAAGTGGGAGTTTGTAAAGACCTCTGTGACCTTGAAAAAGTCTTGGTCATTTGCTTTTGTCAATCTCCAGTCCAAGTCGTGTTCCCCCCCGCCCCCGAATATAACTTCATTTTAAAATCCTAACCTCATAGGATTCCTGGGTGGCACAGCAGTTTGGCGCCTACCTTTGGCCCAGGGCGCGATCCTGGAGACCCGGGATCGAATCCCACGTCGGGAGCTCCTGGTGCATGGAGCCTGCTTCTCTCTCTGCCTCTCTCTCTCTCTCTCTCTCTTTCTCTCTTTCTGACTATCATTAAAAAAAAAAAAAATCCTAACCTCCTTTGCAAATATTCCTATTCATCTGTTGTTACTATACAAATTACAAAGGCCAATTTCAGAAAGGGGATCAGCTAAACACTTATAATTCTTCGCAGGTACTTGAGGAGTTTTGAAAAGTAAAGCATGTGGAACCCCATTAACAGAGAACCCAGGACTGAAAGAACCAAAGGACAAATCGTTTGTTTCAGTACATCTTGTATAGCAACACATTACCAGAGGCAATAGGTATGAAAGATCAGATCAGCATAAGAAGTGCTAAATGATATTCATTTGCCATCGTCATTAAAAAAACCTGAGATTGCATGGAATATATATATATTTAAAAATTTTATTTGAATGTCAGAGATAATTTGAATAATGTGATTTTTTTTTGACCCACACTCTAAGTCAAAGCTTTATCCCAATGGATAATAGAGATGAGATGAATTAGGGGACTATAGCCAGATACAGAAAAGAAGTACAACCTTTTAAATACTAATAGATGAAACAGGCAGTTCAATGCAGATAAATGCAGAATAATGATGCTTTTGATGGGTCTTTATCACAGAAGGCCATGTTCTTCATAAATTATGAACCATAAAAAAAGAATTTCAGTCAAAAGACAAATCTGTTTGTCTCATCAATGAATGATAAGAAATAGACAAAGACCAAACAGGAATGCCTAGAATGGCGACAGCTTGATAACTCTATCAGCCACGTCTCTACACTTTAAAAAATATAGAAGAACAAAAGATTATTCAGAAAAAAAATCTTTAGACTGTCCCAAATGGCAAAAGTACTTCCACTTTTAAAAAAATAAAAGAATGATTTTTATAGGAAATAAAATATTGGCTGGTCTAACATTTACTGAAGTCAATTTCAAATGCAGATGTTTTTGGTGTGTTCTTATCCCAAAGAGTGTCTGGGGTATATTTGAAGTCATATACTTCCTTCTCTCTCTCTCTCTCTCTCTCTCTCTCTCTCTCTTTTAAGTTGTCAAGCCTCTGTAATATAGAATAGTTAACTTTTGTTTTGGGTCTTTTATGACAATTCTTTTTTTAAAAGAGCAGCTGTTTTGCAGAATGTTTCTCTGGGTGACGGTTTGTTCATAATTAGATGCAGGTTAAACATTTCTGGCAGGATTACCACGTAGGTGATATGTCCTTCTCAGTGTGTCCCATCAGGAAGCTTATGTCACTTTGTTTTAGTATTGAGGATGTTAAACGTGACTATTTGATTAAAACGATGTTTTCCAGATTTCAGCATTGAGAAGTACTTTTTTATTTTTGTAACTAATAAGCTACCTTTTAGCTGATAGTTTGATACGGTGTAACTATCATGTTCTCAATAATCTTTCACTCAGTGATTTTAGCTCATTGATGATCCTTAACAGAATTAATTATTATTATAGTAGTGGTTATAATATAGTGCTTTAAATATACATATGTATATGTATATGTATATATATGTATATGTATATATATGTATATGTATATATACATATATCATATTCAAATTGTCCCAAATTTCACAAGCAGGAATGCTTTCAAATTGACTCTATCTCTTTGTAACATGTCCCCATAGGGTTTTGAGCACATCTTCATATTCTGGCATAATAAGGTATTTGTTTAAACCGAAAGAAAATAAATGTCAAGCTTTCCCATTTTGTTATGTCTCTAAGGCATATTTTAATCCAGAAGAGTAGCCCCTCTTTGTTTTAAAATCATATTGAAGAGACTGGTCTAATTGCTCTAATGTTCTACCTTCTAGGTTGTCCAATTGTTTCTTCATCATCTCATTTCACTGTATTTCCTTTTCTTCATTTCCCACCTCACTGGCTTTGCAGTTGCAAAATGTATTTCTCTTCCTGAAGTACATTTTGCCAACATTTCCTTAAGCCTTAAAGCAGAATGTTAATTCCATATGCACAGTATAACTCCAGGTGTTAGTGGAATGGAGAAACTGGTAACAGGGATAGTTTCTGATACAGGAAGTGTCAGCAGATAAAGCAGATCCTCTCCTTCTTTTAGTTCCAGACAGATGATTTCAGACAGACTGCCCTTACTCTCAACTGAAGGCAGAAGTAGGTCTAGATTAGTAGGAACTGTGAGCCTTTCCATAATTGTTAACCTAGAAAGGTAACAGTAGTTCAGCTATAAAGAACCTCACAGCTTGATGTCTCCACACAATTTGTAGAGCACTATTTCCAAGTTATAACTACAGAATGAAACTGGTTTTTTAACTTAAATGTACCCTGGGCAAAAACACATTATATGCCTCAAGTGATATTCTTTAATGTGGGTTGGTGTTCATTCTTTATGTTAAACATGTACCTCAATTTATGCACAGATGTGTTCCTGAATGTTTTGTCAGTAATTGTCACACAGGGAGAAGTTTGCTGGTGATTTTTTTTTGTTTGGGGGAAAAAAAACACATAAAATGAATTTGAGCCTCTAATTTTATTCTAAAACTTAGTATCTCATGTTCTGATGATTTTTACTTTCAAAGAAAAAAACATAAAAATAATTTGATCTTCTGTTGTATATCTTTTTATTAATAGACTATGATGGATCTTTGGGAAGTAAGTAGCCAGTCATATGTTAACATTAAGAACTAGAACTAGAATTATTAATAATATTATTTCGAGAAATATTTTAAAAAATAGGAATGTAGGGTGTCTTTGTGGAAATGGCAATGGTTTGAGAACCAAGAGCCCTATGTCCTGCCTTAAGAGACTGGCTGTAAAACCCTGAGAAAGTTCTATGTTTCTGTGCCTCCGTGTCCTCAACCTTAAAAATAAAGGCTGAACAAACTTCTCACTAAATTGTTTTTGAATTTAATTTCCCTACATTTTATTGCCTGTATAGTTTTTGTGGCTTCTTCTTCTTTTTTTTTTTTTTAATCAGTACTTAATCCTACTTTTCAAATTTATTCCAACTTGTCGAGTAACATCAAAAGCACAGTTGTCTTTTAAAGCTGACAGGTGTGGGGGAGAGAAGTATTAAAATCACCCAAAGGGCTTTCCAGGCCCCCTCACCTTTTCTGATCTGCCTCCAGAACTCAGAATCCCTGCTGCCAGAGGACATTACTGTTGATGAGCTTCTTTCTCATCCCTCCGGTGTGCTGGGGTGGAAAAGAATTGAGGACCATTGGTCTAAAAGCTTCACAGAAAGCATTCTCTGAGGACAGAGGTGCTTGTCAGATGTATGTGTTAAGGGAAGCATCCCTTTGGGTGGATATTGTCTTCCCAGCATCACTTTACCTCCCACGACTCCCCCACAAGTCTGAGGACCGACAACCAACAGCTTTCTTTTTTAATGGTCTGATTTAAAATTCTGTGTTATTGACACTGATCCTTTCTTTTTCACTCCACATTTTATGTCCTCTCTGCTTCTATGCTGCCTTAAAGATTCCATATGTCATAATTCTTTTGTTGAAAGCCACAGAAATGGACTCTGGCTAACTTTAACAAAAGGAAATTTACTGGACAGATAGAGTGAGCTCAGAGAATATATAGGAGCCTGAAAAGCCAGGCTTGAGAACAGATCAGAACCAAGGCAGGGCTGGAAATATTGCAGCAGGAACTACAATACTGGTCTCAAGCATCGCATGCCTGATTTAAGGGCTGGCTCTTAGATAGAAGAGAACTCCAAATGTTTTTTTGTTTGTTTGTTTGTTTGTTTCTTATGATGTTGGTCTCATTAGATTCCAGGGAGTAGCATTCTTCTGACCTATTTTGGCTCAGATACTCACCTTTTGGGCAAGGAAGAGAGGTTCTCATAATATTCACTGGGAAAAAGATAACTCCAATAAAGGATCTTAAGGTTCTGTTAGAAAAGACATAGGGGTACTGGGCAGTATTCTAAAAACCAAATATGCATGTATGTTCATACAAACATCTTTCTCCTAGTTATGGCAAAGCTGTTTCTGTGAATGGACACTTATTCTACATCTTCTGTTGAGAAACCGAGTGAATTTCTCTACCACTTCTTTTCTAAAAGCATGAATCATCTTCGTTTATGAGCCCTACTTCATCCTGATAATTGTTTTTCTTAGACATGTACCGGGGAATCCCCATCAGAAAACCATTGTGTAAATGTGTTTAAAAACTGTTCTCTAGGGGTGGCTGGAGTCAGAAGAGTCAGAAGAGCTGGCTCAGTCAGAAGAGCATGCAATTCTTGGTGTCAAGGTTTTGTGAGGTCAAGCCTCACATCAGGTATAGAGATTACATATGTATATACATACATTAGCTAACTAACTAACTTAAAAAAATCTGTTCTCCATTTATAGTCAAAAGAGGTTCATAATGTTCAAAGGTTAAACAGAGCAAGCTTTCTTTAAATAAGAATTATTTGATACAATAGTTTTTCTTATAAACCCCAAGGATATTGCTGCCTAAACTGATCCATAGGGTGGTATCAAATTTTAAGGATTATGAAGGAGTATGACATGTGGGGGGTAACATTGAATGGAACTGCTATGTGATATTTGTAGATGAGCTTATATACTACCCCATGTCTAATACTTTCACAAAGTGACGGTTTTCACCTGCTTTCCAATAGCAATAATCTGGCATCTCCTTCCTATATCATCTCTGTTAATCTGTAGAACTTCAAAGGCATTTTCCCCCCTCTCTACTGGAGAGGCAAACAATCTCCATTGAATTTAGCTACATTTTAAGGAGCTTCTGTGTTTCTTACAGCCCTCTATTAGTTTCTTTGATCATCTAGTCCTTTTTCTTACCTTAGAGATATCTTCTTTTGTAAAAACCCTTCCAGATTGTACTCAGTCACATTGTACAAATTAAGTCACATAGAAAACGCTATACAAATGAAATCTGACTACCATCTAATTTCTGATAGGATTCTGAATAGCCTTAAGATTGGAATTTACTAATTGTTGACATGAATCTGATAAGAATGAGAAGTCATAGGAGATCACTCGATATTGTATTCTTTAAGGTATGATTATTCAGCCAGTGGGGTTTTTAGTCCTTTTGCTTTCCATCCTTTGACCGTTTCCATTCATCAGACATTCCTTTAGGGATGGAAAGAAATGGTGAGGTGAAATTCAAACTGGTCTACTTTGTTGTTTAGCTGCAGCTCTGGGTAGAGTGAAAAAAAGAGGATTGTTGAAAAGAGAAGATAAAAGTAGAAATTAATGGTTAAATTTAAACTAAGGGATTAGCTTTTGAAGTTTTTGATTGATGCAGCTCATACTCCCATTTGCATAGATAATTGAGTTAGCTCTATAGAGTTTAGAATTCCCTCACTCATAGATATTTTATTCATGGGTTATTGCCCTTAAAATATTTAGCCATAATGGAAGTCCCCAAAAGGAAATTCAGCCTCAGAAATGGGGCTTACAACTATGCTGCCAAAGATCTGAGGGGTACAACTTGCCTCCTTCAGCTTAATGATGGTGTTGTCACTTTGGTCACAATCTTACGTCTGTTCATTTAAATGGCATAGGAACATAAACCCAAACCATAGTGGTTTGTGTATTAATAAGCACAATATAAACCCAAATTACAAAGCTATGCTCTTCCTCAAGCTGTTAGCTTGCTGTAATGTTTTTCTGTAGCAGTGACAGATGCTCTGATACCTATATAACCTCCAGAATAAGAGTTTAATGAATGTAGTATTTATACAACTTTGGAAGCCTTTAAATCAGTGAAATTCATTTCTCTGATTCCTTAGAGTGAGAAATTAGCATTTCTGTAAAGACAATAATTTCCTAACATTTTACCTTCTATCTTACAGAAAATCTCAGGAGAGCCCAATTCTCTGTTACCAAAAAAAAAAAAAAAAAAAAAACCCAAACAGAAATATAAAGAAGTGAAGAACAAAATAAAACCCACTTTCAATGAACCATAGTTCTGCACTGTCAGAGCAATGGGGAAGAGTTTCAGCCCCCTGGATACTTTCGATCCCCTACCCCATCACTGCCCTGTTACTCAAAGACAGCACCTGTTGAGGCAGAAGCCCTGCTGTGAGTTTCCACAAAGTTCACTGATCCAAATGATGTAACACTGTGAGCAGCAACTGCACTTGCAGAACATTATCATAATAGCCCGACCTCCTGAGCTTTTCCTGATTACCTGGATCTTACCTCCCAAAGGGAAAATGACTTCAAAGACTGAACCTCTTGCCTGAGTATTTCAAAGATTCAGCAACTTGAAGCTACAGACTCTCCCAGCTTGTTTTCAACATGTGCAACAATGGCAGAAAAATCAGCTGAGTCCCCTTGAGAGCTCAAGACCAGGAGCACCCTCGGATGGGCTGGTCTTTTCACACAGAGCTGCACACTTGTCTCTATCATCTTTGATACCAGGAAGAGGAAGACTGGGGATTCCTCTTTCTCCCCCCCAGTTGTTTCTCCTTTCACATTTTTCAGAGGGAGTTTTAGTTTCCAAAGTCCATTTGGAAAGTCAAACAGATTAGAGTTTCAAAACAGTGCTAGCCCAAATCCAGTTGAAACTTTTAATTAGTCTGATGTTATTTTTAGACGCGCTCAAGGCTTCATAATTGAGCCCTTTGCAGTTGTACAAACAAATAGAAACCTTGTAAGATCTTGAAATTCATGATAGTTTACTAATGAAGTCAGCTTGGAAAACTCTTCATTGAATATTGTAATTTGATTGCCATCTTATTCTGATTGGACCCTGGTTTTGCATTTAAATGAGTATGTATTATTTGAAATGCAAAACAGCATGTTATCTGGGGTATTTTGCAAGAACAGACAAGATTAAAAACATCTAATGTTCCATTTTATAAAAACATTACAAAATGGAAGTGCAGAGCTGACTTTTAAAATTTATTAGCAACAGCTTACAATAATTGGACATTAATTAATCCCTAATTACAAGACATTTCTGAGGAAATGCATATTACATTCTTCCCTTCAGTACTCAGCAGATTCATTAGTATTATTATTTTTGTTTGGGATACTGAAGGCACTAACAACAATTTCTTACTAAAGCAGTCATGGTTACAGAATCGGCTGTTACTTGTGTGAGTTTAACGCCATAGATCACCAATTACTGATTCTGCAAGAACTGACCTTGAGTATCCAATTAAAAAAAAAAAAGCTGCTGCCGTAGCTAAGACAAGCTGAATTCAGGCATCAGGGTCTGTGTTGGCTTGTTCCAAGCTTTGATTTTTTTTTTTTTGTCAGCCTTTGTGTTTTAGATGGAATGGAAGGAGTTTTCTGATTCTGTAACCCTTTATTTTTATTTCTCAACTGTGGTTTTTGTGGCTTACATAGAAAATTGTTTTCAATCACATCATCCAAAGAAGATTTCTGTTTGAGAGGATCGTGGAGGTCTCTGGCAGCCTTCTCTGTCTTTGATTGTTTGGCTGTCTAAAGTTTCCATGACATCTATTCTCAGACACATAGAGTTACTCATAATATATTATATTGAATTTTATTTTTCTCCTTTCGGGATTTTCCAGACAAAGGATTGTCAAAACAGGACTTTGGATTTATAAGTAATATTATCCAGGTCTTTGGAATAATTCTTAATTATTGAGATATTATATAGAGTGAGTATGCATTCTTATATTCTTGGAATGGATACTTCATGGGGGATTTTCACTGTGAGACAAAGATATTCTTTCAACTTGTTTCGTATTCCTGACCTCAAATCCAGGGGAAGACTTAGTGGACAGGGGCACAGAAATTACTAAGGGTCTCTAGAAGTAAGAATGAGGGAAGAAGTTACCCAATGACAATGCCTACAACAGTGGTAGAGACAGCAGAGAAATGACATGTCTCTGGACCCATACTCTTTGGCAGGCATGTATGGTCCTGATCTCCATGTTCATTCAAATCAATGCAGCCCTGATGCGTGGTTCTGAGAGTTTCATGAAAGTATTCTATCACCTGTGGAGTATACATAAGTACCATTGTCATAGAATCTATTTGGTGAATTGTGTCAAAGTAATTTTGATTTCTGAGGTTCTAAGGTTAGTGAGGTGCTGCATTTAATCCTTCTTTCCCAACTGAGTGGCCATGAAGATACAAAATACCAATTTTTAAAACCATAAAAATTCAAATTTTCTGAACTCCAATAAAGGTTAAAATACAACTGTTCTGATCAAAGGAAAAGACACATAAAACTTGAGAGGAAATCTTAGTCTGACTGGTTGTTCTATTAACATAGCAATCATATACTGGGTTTGGACTGGTTTTGATTTGAGAGAGGTACTAATTAAGTCTATATCTTATGAATCTTGCTTTATATGCATGAGACCTGCCAGCTTCCCATATGATCTTATATACCCAACCAACCAGACTAATCTGAGGACCAGTATATTACCCAAGCTCATCCATTAGTCTTTCCTAGGAAAGAGTCATCTTCTCCCTGTTGGGTATGATGGGAATATGTGAAACCAGACTTCCAGTTGCCATGATTCAAATGTATGGGTAAAGTTGACCAAAGGGAATACATATAGTTGAAGTGAAAGAAGTATTAGTAAGGGATCAGGAGCAGTGCTATTTGAGTTGATAGTTTTGGTTGTCCCAAGGTCACTGCTTCCTTTGCCAAGTTTAATTGTTCTTGCCAATAAATCCCTCTACTTCAGGCTAAGCCCATTTGAGTTTTATTTCTCTCACTTGCGACTAAGAATGATCCCCACAGGTACGTAGAATTCACTTCTCCCTTCTCTCCTTTCAGTAGGAAGGGAGTAAATAGGAAGCTGGCCATATGGAATGAGTTTCTTCTGAACCAAATCCCCATTCAGAAGTAGAGGCAAAAGATAAGCATGCATCAAATGTCATCTCACCTGTCATGTGTCAAATCCTGAACTGTTTTTCTGATTTAACAGCTTCAGCTGCATTCCTGATTTTAATCTTTTACTTACTGGAGATTTTCCAGAGCACACTTTGAGAATATCTTAGGCCCTTGAAAGAGATCAAAATGTCCAAACTGAGTGCTAGATCACAACATGACTAGTTAAATGTATATCTTATCCCCTGAAGAACCCTTCAAGACCTGGAGACTGATTGTCCATGGAGTTCAAAGGAGAGGGAAAAATCAAGATTGATTATGAGTCTGTGTGAATGAGAGTATAGGACAAGAAGAAGCCAAAAATGGGAGGTAGTAAGAAGTAATTGAGAAAGTCATAGAACCAAGATGTGATAGAATCAGGAAAATTATTTTTACAAAGGATTTAAAAGGAAAGTGATGAACATGTGCTGAAAATGTAAAATGTTTAGGAGGAACTGAATTTAGAAAAAGTTTGGCTTTGGTAGTTGTGACATCATTGTTAACCTTCAAAGATGCAGCTTTAGACATGAGAAAGCAGACTCTTAACAAACAAACAACAGAAGCAACAGAGACGGATGAGAGAGGCAGGGAGACAAAGACACAAAAACATAGAGAGAAGACTCCAGAAAAAGATGCTAGAGGTTACAGGATTAGAAGGAACCAATAGAAAGATGAATGGATAAAGAAGATGTGGTCTATGTATACAATGGAATATTACTCAGCCATTAGAAACGACAAATACCCACTATTTGCTTCAATGTGGATGGAACTGGAGGGTATTATGCTGAGTGAAGTAAGTCAATTGGAGAAGGACAAACATTATAAGGTCTCATTCATTTGGGGAATATAAAAAATAGTGAAAGGGAATAAAGGGGAAAGGAGAAAAAATGAGTGGGAGATATCAGAAAGGGAGACAGAACATGAAAGACTCCTAACTCTGGGAAACGAACTAGGGGTGGTGGAAGGGGAGGTGGGCGGGGGGTGGGGGTGACTGGGTGATGGGCACTGAGGTGGGCACTTGACGGGATGAGCACTGGATGTTATTCTATATGTTGGCAAATTGAACACCAATAAAAAATAAATTTATAAAAAAAGAAGGAACCAATAAATAAGGAAATCAATTAGATGACAAGAAGGACAAATGCTAAAATAAAGAAAAGTAATAATACAATGATATTTTGAAAAGTGAAAGAGGGAGTTAAGGGAGCTTAATGTGAGCTAGCTAAATTTCACAGGTGGATTAGGTCGTCTGATTGGGGAAACTAATGAGGCCTAGTGGAGTGGTGGAGGGGATTTTGGAGACATATGCTGTGGTGGGGTCAATACAAACTGATGGATACATTTATTACGATATATCTGTGAAGTATCAGTTACTATTTTATAGCCTATATTCACTTTAGAGCCAGTTAAAGTTTAGAGTTATTAAACTTTAACTAGTAACATGTCAATGAAAGAAGAAAAGGAAATGCAAGAATTCACTAACATGGCTGATCATGGGGTTCAGGTTTGGCAATGAAGTAAACGAAACAAGAAGGAGGCTGATATCATGGAATTAGAGAAAGGGCCTGAGGTACTGGAGGTCCCCATTTACTTGTTCTAACTACAAATAGGTTTTGAGTTTCCATAGTATCAAGTAGCCATGCTTAGGAATTGGGACAATAATGACGAATAAGGTGTGTTTCCACCAGGGCAGTCACCACTTAGTGAGACAGTCATGAGCAAAAGCAGAGAGATGCAGTGGAAGGCAGGAACTGGGAGAAAAGAAAGAAGAGAGAAAATGGTGATCAGGGAAAGAATCTCAGGGTTGGAGAGAGAGAAAAATAGAAACAGTCAATAGATTTTAAATCTCCATTTTAATTGTACATACAGAATCCGTGTGATGGATATGTATACTAAAATGAGAGTTAGGGGCAGGGGTGGACGAGGAAGGGGCTTTGGCTTAGAAACCAATTCTCTCTCTTTATTGTTGTTGCAACCACAATGGAATTGGCTCCGAGTCATCTTTGGCATTCTCATTCCTTCTGTTTTAAACTGAATTATGATCTAATGTCAATTTCTTAATCCATAAATCTGGCTTGACATTTCATGTGCTTCTAATAGATGGTACTGGAAAAGCTGTTTCTGACTTAAGCTCCATAAAGGAAATGAGGAAAATGCAGAGAAGGCTTGAGGCTAATCTATAAAGCAATTTGAGGCCCATGCCAGAAAACCCTTCCTCAATTCATCTCAGTAGGTACTCTGAAGAGCTGTCACTTCTTTGTGACAGACAGAGGTCCAAGTCCCAGTTAGAAGTTCATAATAGACTCAATTACCTTCCTGCGTCTATAGAGCATCATCTGAAATTTTTGGAAACCAAGACCTTAAACCAATTGTATGGCATCAGAGAGCCAATGCTCCTCACCCCTGCTCAGTGTGCCATTTGAAGCACTTTGTTCATTTTCTCAAAAGTGAAATTTGGGCTTATTGGCATAGAGGTGGACAAACTTTAAAGCCGAGGTTAGGGTTGCCAACTTGAATATCCACAACGGTCAACAACTGGTAAAAGTGAGTGAAGCAGGCTGAGTATGAGAAGAGCAGGAGCTGGATGATGAACGCTGCCAGTCTCTACGTCCAGCTGATGTTAGGAAGAAAGGTGAAGACTGCAACATGCTGGGTAAGCCTGGGGGCAGCCTGTTTGTTGTTGCCCAGGGAAGGTCAGCCCAGTGTTGCCAGATTTTTTTCCATTTTTTCCAGAGAGATCAGAAAACTGGACTTTTATGTAGAAACTGTTGCATTTAAATATAGGCTTCTAATTTAAAAGTAAACTATTGGCTGCCCAAAACCTGCATGTCAGCCACATCAAACATTGAAGTTGTCAGTTTGTATCCTCTGCTTTAGAATTTATTTCTCATGTGGCTGTTTGGCTATCACATGGCCATGGCCCCAACACCCTTGCATGCACACTTAGACTTCCTCAAACTGGTCTTGGATGAGCTGAAGAGGAGGAAATCAGATGCAAGTAATTGTTTCTTTTCTTTTTTTTTTTTAATATCGCTTTTGAGTCTCTTCTATTTAAGAAAATATTTCAGTGTTGTATATAAAGGCTCTCGAGATGCACAGATCAATTGTAGAATGGCTCTGCTCCAAACATGTAACAAAGACAGGTAATTTCTGTATTCATCAGCCATCTAGAATCAGCACATCTCTTGTATTGTTTTCTCCTGTTGCCTTGGTTTCCATTCTGAAAATTAGCAGCATTGAACACCTCCCTCCTATTCATTCTCAGGAAGGGGGCAGGGAGACAAACTCCTTTGCCAGGGAAGCAAAGCTTGTGTGCAACACACTATAAAGTTCAGTCTACTAATTTTCTTATCCTAAGAGTCAACTTACCCTTTGGCCTCCAGGAGATAATAAGAACATGGACTCCTTATGCTTGATCATTCTTTTAAGTTCTTTTAGTTCTAGTCTCCTCACTTATTAGATAAACAGAATTAAGTGGTCAGGAGTCTTAGGTGGTAGGTTACCCAATGAAAATTCCACAAACTCACACATGTTATAAAATTGGTACTGCAAAGCCTTCTGGAATCATATGCCCCTTAGGTAGAGTAACACATGCACTAGAACTCGGTTCTTCTAAGTCACAGTCCAGCAGTCTCTCTGTAGTATTTCTATAGAAAGATAGTATTTTTATAAGAAACACCCATAGGCTGCTCAACCTAGTCTAAGCATTGGTTGCCTATTAGCTGCAAATAATAGAAAAATCAAACCCCGAAGTCTTGAAACATAAAAGATGTTTGTTGGCTGTTCATTCTGAAAATTTCACAGGCAGCGTGGGGCTTTTGGGCATGATTCAATCAAGTCTTGCTCCATCTCTTGATCATGATCAACATCATTTTTATCACCATCGTATCAAATACTGAAATTACGTTTGCATGTGCCTCACCTTGTTCTAAGCACTGTACAAATATTTCCTCATATAATTTTCATCACACTTCCATGAGATGGGTGTTATTAACCCCACTTTTCCATGAGAAAAATAGAGATATTGAAAGCTTAAATACCTGGCCCAAAGTGTGCACTGTAGGGCCAGGATACAGACTCAGGCTTCTGGCTCCAGAGCCCTTGCTCTTAACTTCTGTACAAAGATTGGGATTGAACTGGATGAGGATAGGGCCTAAAAATAAGATTTGGAAAATAATTTCCAGATAAATTGTGCTGTGCATCTAGGGTTGAGAACCAGTGCCGCTGTACCATGGGTTAAGGGGTAGAATTGGTGATGAGGAGGCAATCCTGAAATCCACTGCAAGGAACAGCATGTGGGGATTTAGGTTTAGCTTCTGCTCTGCTCTGCTTACATCTTGGTGGAAAAGAGAAGTCAATCTCATCCGCTGATGGAAGAAACTTCTAGATGGAACTACTGAGCACTGCTAAACACAAAGCCTGGCGCTGCAGGGCAGCTTTGCCTGAAGAACCCAAATATTATAGTCACAGTGGGTCTTCAGGGTGTCCGTTACCTAGGTATTAGGATTTTTGCATGATGGAAGGCAGAGATTGATTATAATTAGGAGACAGAGAAGAAATTCCTGGGGTCATGGTGCTTCATTGTAGATCCCCTACCTCTAACTCTCAATGCAGAAATCTTTGCAAGAGTACTTCCCTGGATCTCAATGACAACAATTAAACTTGAAGAGCATGAGGAGATGTTTTAATCAGAAGCTCATTAAGAACAATGGGGGCATATGTATCATTGATTGTGTCTCGAGCACTCTGACTGATCTGGAAGATTATTCCATTAATATATGGATGTAAACAGACACCAACATTTGCTCAGGATGAAGCCACTGCACTTTGAAGGTTCCACCTCCAAATCTGGCTTCTGCTTATTAGATGACAAATAAAAACAAGCAGCGTTTACCTGCCTAGGGAAGACATCAGGTACCAGTGCCACGTCTTGGGGCAGGACAGAATCAGGCATAACAAATGAGGCAGGAGAGTAAGGAACCCACAGGGTTATTCATTCTTAACTGTTCAGTGTAGCTCCATTATAAAATGAGACTAAAAATATATCCGGCCCTAAACACAGGGGGATAGATGCTGGGAGCGATAGCAACATCAAAATAACAAACACCCAAAAGCCAAAGTAGCAATCGTGGTATTATGTGTAAGTTTCCACCTTCTGTTAGTGTTAGCCATAATATAAGTGCAGTATGGTGTTTTGGGGGTGGAAGAAATTCTCATCTTTGCCCCATATGATCCATTTAAATCAAGGAATCGCCCATTGCACCTCCTCTTACCAACATAATTGGGTTCCATTTTTCTCTACATTCGTTTGGAACCTGTTAGTCTATGTTGTCTCAAAAATCATGCTTGCTGACCAATGGCGCTTGCTCTGTGGCCTCACTATCCCTGGTCATAGCACCCAAAGGGGTCCTGGAAGGAATTTCATTCTGCTCTGATTTATATTGCTGGTAACAGATAAGAGAGATCCTCAGTACTTGAAGAGTAAATTTTGCATATGGAAAACTCTACCATCTGATTTCCGATTGACTTCCCAGCATTTTCTTCCAGTCCCTTCCCAAGTGAGCACTGAAGTATGTGTCAGGCAATCTGGGTTGTAATCTCAGCAATGCCAATGTCTACCACTATAAGTTATTTAAACTCCTCTGAGCTTCAGTTTTCTTGCTTCACAAAGTGAAATATAGATGAGATGATCTTAGCATCTTCCAAAATCAAAGTTGTTTGGATGTTATTTCTTTTTCCTTCTGGCTCGTCTGTCTCCTCTGTAGTCCCTGTCGTATGCATTTTGGTTTCCATATTTTGCCAGGTCTTCTTTGTTTAGGTAGTAACTTTTCTTATACTCTTTGATATATATGCATATTCTACTCATACTTTAAAGTTCTTCTCAAAAGCCAGAGTCTTCAAAGACCTTTCTCCGTGTGTGTGTGTGTGTGTGGGTGTGTGTGTGTGTGTGTGTGTGTAGGGGATGGGGGTGGGGAAGCAGGTGGTATTGGTTGGGCCATGAGCCAGTGATATAAAGATGAAATGAGACAGACTCGATTCTGTCTTTCATAGAACTTACAGACTAGTTGGATGATAACAGCTAACATTTTTTGAGATGATAGTATCTTTACTTTTTGGTTGAGAAAACTGAGGCTCAGAGAAGTTAAAGAATTGCCCAAGGCCACAGAACTAACAAACAACAGAATCCAGGTCTATTAGACTACAAACATTTTTCTTGACTGTCGTGCTACAGTCCAGCATACCATGGCTAAGATGTGGCAAAGGGATGCACTTCCCATTCCTGTGATATGACCAACATTAATTTCCAAACTATTTCCTTCTGAGCCTTGGCAAAGTCACATCATCGCTGTCTAGACAGTTTTGCCAGGCATTTATTTCCAGTTGATAAGAAGCGGCACTTGAAGTGAAACTTACAGTATTTGCTATCCTAGCTGATGTCTTTTCCAGAACACCAAGAATCATTGACTAATTCTTGGGATTTAATCATATATTTCATTTCATTGTTATTTAACTATTTCTATAACAAGATACATCTTTTCTTTCGACTAACTCTACCTTTCTCATGGAGAGGGACACAATATCTTTTATAAACTCCACTGTATCTCACATGATTGGCCTGGACTGTGAGTGCTCAGTAAGCATTGTGCAGGAAGGCACAGTGAAAGTAGCTAACTGAATGAAGGAAGGAAGGAATGCACTTATGCTGTTCTCACAGTGTCTGGCACTAGTGCTCGGAAGAAAGTTTTCTGTATGTGACCCAGGTCTCCACCTTCTGAGTTGGAGAATCATTCTATTTTTTCCAGTCCTCTGAGCATTGTGAATGAATGGAGGGATATGTGTTCAGGCTTTATAGAGGGAAAAGAAAGAGGGCTTAGATATCTAACCAGTGAGACGACAAATAACAAATGAAAACTGATACTTGTCAAGCCAGCCTAGGAAAGCCTGCAATGATAGAAGGAGAGAAGGTTTTCCTGCTAGCATCTCCTCCTCTACCACAGTCTGGATTAAATTCCCCTCTTGGTACTCCTGTGCTACCCAGGGAATGCTGAGCATCTAATCTTTAATCTTTGTACCAAACCAGCCAGGGGTATGTGACACAGAACTCTTTAATAAATCTTTGTTGCACAAATGGCCGGATACTGCTGAAACTTCAGGGGTTTGGGGTGGAGACTGGGTAATAGGACTCCCACTTGGTTATTAATGTTGTGGATTCCCTAATGATAAGAGAAAAGCACTTTTCTAACTACAGTGAAAGATAAAAGGTTCCTGTCTGAGGTAACATTTTGTGGGGACATAATTACACAAACACATACAAGACTCCAACTCTTGCTAGAAATGAGTATGTAAACAAGGAAGAAAGAGTATAAGGGCCACTTGGAATGTGGAATGAGGTAGGGGACATTTATTGAATTCGTGGGGTGGAGACCCTGAAGATTATAATAACAGCGACAGGTAATAAGCTCTTACTGTATGTCAGCATTATTCATGGATTAACTTTCCCTTGCTTTATGGATTAAATAATATTATAATCCCTACTTTATAGATGATGAGCTTGAAGCATGCAAGACTGAACAATATATCCCAAATCCAGGAACTTTTCAAGGCACATTTCAAATCCAGGTGGCCTGCCTCCAGCCCATGTCCTTGACCTCCATGGTCTCCTCCCTCTGGAGAAGATGAGCTTTTGCCAGCTTCAGCATTCTGCCATAAGCCAGTCCCAACATGATTCCATCTGATAAATTCAAGGTTTCTATCTCTAATATAATATGAAAGCAAGATTCACCTATGATTGTTCCTTTACAGTTGTTCCTAATTATTCTATTTGTGTTTACTTGGAATGCCTGGGGGATTCAATAAAGGTATTCCAATCCTTGTGCACGATCCTAAAGAAGTCAATAGATGGAATGAAAATGAAGTGAGATTTAAGCAAGCTTTCTGTATTGAAATCATACCATTCACTGGAGACTGTACCCTTCTGCTTCTCTGGAAGAGCAAGCAGCCCCACTCTTCAGTGTGTTTAAGCAAGCATCAGTCGTAGGCTAGAAAGCTGTTCTAATCAACTAGTAGCTGCAAGCTATATTATTGAACTTTGTGTTACAAGTGATGGTGGATGTAATGCTGATACACCATAGTTTTTATCTGATGATCCCAATCTGCTTAGAGTCTAATAGTTTCTCTCAACCTTTACCATCTTAAGCGCCGCTAAGAGATTGAATCATCACAGGGAGGCCAAACGGAATGCACAGCAATGGGTTGTATAATGGGATGGTTGTTTTTGTTACATAATGTAACGATCCCTCCAAATAAAAAATGCTTGGTGTGCCTCTAAGGAGCATATTTATGTTAGAGCATCTATGTGGGCTGGGGTCATTGCAGGACAAGCAGAGCAGCCAACTGTATGCAGTCCATCTCTGAAATATTATTTAAGGCCTTTTCCCTCCTTACTACAAGAAATTCTCTCCTCCAGCACTTACATATTTATTCTGTCAACAAGAATTCATTGAGTACTTGTTATGGGCCAGACATTTGTCATCGAGATGCAGAGTTGTCTGTCCTTGAGCTAGAGCATAATTATGATAAGGTGTGGTGAGAGACATAATAGGAGACACCATTTGTCCCAGGAACTCAGCATGGCATACAAAATCTTTACCTTCTAGGTACAGCTATCTTTACATCTTCCTACTCTTCTCCCAATTCAATCCAGGCTTAGCCACACTGGAATGCTGGAGGTGCCATTAAGCACTGTTTTTCACAATGCCATGGTTTCTACCGATAGCAGATTTCTTTTGCTTTCAATCATATGCCCCATCTTCTCTGCCTAGTAGACTCTTAATTTGTTAAGGATTAGTTCAAATGCGCCCTCCTTTTTGAAATCTTCCCTGATTTCTTCACCTTGTTCTTTTTGCTCCATCCCTTAGTGAATCTTTCCTTCTTTAAATGCAGAGCATTTTGGTTTTTTCCCCCCTCTCTTCTGGCATTTATTATTTTATATGGCATTATAGCAATTTATAGACATTTTGGTTTTTATACTCTTAGTGGTTTGCAAACTCTTTAGGGTAGAGATCATATATATATATATATATATACACATATATATATATCTTTTTCTAGCACTTATTATTGGAAATTGCATATTGTTCAAAATGCTTTCTGATTAACACAGTGAATTAATGAAAAATAAATATCATTTGCTTAGGAGCTATTGTAAAATTTGCATATTTTACATCATTTAATTTTCAGAATAATCCTGCAAGATAAATATTACCATCATCATTTTACAAATGAGGAAACTAGAGCTTTGATGGATTAAATGAATTGTTCAACACCATACAGCTTAAAAATGGTGAACTTATTCGGTTTTCACGGTCATCTTCTATTTTATCATCCTGCAAAAACTAAATGAGAATGGGTGTGTAGTTGTGTAAAGAGTATCTTCCTTTTACATCTTCGGTACCCAAAATGTGACTGACAGATCAGCAGCACTGGCATCATGTGGAGGCTTATAAGAAAACAGACTCTTAGGCCCCGATTTACACCTGCGAAATCAGAACTTGCGTTCTTAACAATATCCCCGGATTATTATTATGGATGTTAGTAAAGACTAAGAAGCACCAATTACCCTCACAGTTTTTTCCTGGGTGAATTATGGTTCCTGGATTTTTAAAAACTCATCTCAGACATGCAGAAAGTTGGTGCTCACTGTGACATGCAACCAATAAGCAGATGAAAGCCCATAGGTACCAGTTTGGACATATCCTAGAAGAAAAGTAAAACCTTATCTATTTTCTAATATTTTTCTTTCCTTGTTTCCCCACTTTCCTTCATCATTCTTTGAAGGAAGAGAGTTGGTTAAAACTATAACTTACTAGGAAAATTTGAAAATGTTTTTGGATGCTTCTCATTCAGATTATTTAATTGTGAGGAAAAAAAGTACCACTTGAGTTAGCTAGAGAGAAGGGCAGTTTAAGGATACATCTGGAGTGCCTTAAGTAGTGGGCTCTCTGACATTTGAGTGCATGATCAATAATAGGATTAGCCCTCATGGAGGTACTTCTGAGCTGAAGATCTTTGCAGTAGCAGTTTGGGAGGTCTTCTCCTAGTGATCTAACCATTAATGAGGTTTGGCTACCTCACCCTTCTGTCCTCAGCACCATCATTACCATTGTCTGTTCCCCTCTGTCATTTCCTCTTCTTGCTGGGAATTTTTTTTTCTTATTTCCATTCAAGTTCTAAAGACTGAAAATATGTTTAGCTAATCTCATTTACTCAAGGGAGCCACATTATTCCAGATCACTGGGTGATCATATTAGTATATGGAAGAAGTTCTTTTGTCAAATGCCCATTCATTATCCAGAGCTTGAGGTATAGAATGAGGTTTTTTTTTAATTTTTTTTATGTGTCATGAGAGACAGAGAAAGAGAGAGAGAGAGAGAGAGAGAGAGGCAGAGAACAGACAGAGAGAGAAACAGGCTCCATGCAGGAAGCCTGAGCGGGACTCCATCCTGGGTCTCCAGGATCACACCCTGGGCTGAAGGTGGCGCTAAACCGCTGAGCCACCCGGGATGCCCTAGAATGAGTTTTTTTTTTTTTTTTTTTTTTTTTTTTTTAATAAGCTTTGAACTTCTACACGGACCTAGAAGTCTAAATTCCTTTAGAAACGGATATGAGTAGATGGGTCTGTAAAAATGGACCAGGGCAGGTCTGCCTTCAGCTCAGGTCGTGATCCTAGGATCCTGGGATCCAGTCCTGCCTCAGGCTCCCTGCAAAGAGCCTGCTTCTCCCTCTGTCTATGTCTCTGCCTCTCTCTGTGTGTCTCTCATGAATAAATTAAAAAAAAAAAAAAAGGTCTGGGGCAGAAAGGAAAGAAGTGAGTTAGCTTTTTTCTAGTGCATTGCTAAAGAACTAGGCAGGTTATTATATATTTGGTAGATGTAACTAACTGCTGGATTCTGGGTTCTTCTGCAATACACAGTATTATGGTAAGATAAAACAGGTAGTCCATTGTCCCAGTGCGTTAATTTTTAAAGCAGATATTTACTGAGCACCAACCACTAGTTAGACATTCTATAATCTGAGGATTACATATGCATAGAACGTAGCAGATACCTTTAGTGTAGTTATAATTTAGGGTCACAGCTATAAGAGGAAATGTTTTCAGAATTTATGTCACAAGTGCAAAGTCCATGGGCCCAAGATGTAGCTTTTATTTATTTGCATGTATTCCTTTCTTGTACAAATTCTCTTAGAATTTCTTTGTAGGGAAATTTACATGAATTTGCTGCTAAGGTAATTGTCTTCACTTATCCACACAATAAGAAAAGAAGCAGGAACGAGTAAACCTATCTTGTGTCCAAACAACTTTAAAAAAATGAAAGATTAAGAGTTAAACTACATTTCCTTGTTAGTATTGTAGGGTCTGTCCATAAGAGCTAGGTCTAAGGCCTTACTTTATCCTTGGGCGAGGAAGGGACATGATAAATTAAAAACCAAGAGCACTCTTTTCTGTCAGATCTCTGGAAGTATCCATCCTAAGCACTGTTTGAAGCATGCTTTTATTTATGATTAATATTGGGCCATCTTATTCTGATCAAGTCAGAAAACAACTTCATAACTCAGTGAGTTGAGAGATCCAAGATATGGGATCACTGGTGTGCATCGTGGAACTCAATTCTTACTTTGCCCAAGGCACCAGTTTCCAAAGGGTCATCATACCTTCATCGCGGTGGCTCTCAATTTCTAAGTAGAGTGAATGAGATGAGCTGTTCTACTCATTCAAAGTCCATTTTCTAGCACACCTAGAACTTGGTGATGGTTGAATCATAGTAAATATTAAAGATTATCATGATGATTATACCCTTATCAGATTATTACGCTACATACATTTTCAGGGATGGTATTTAAAGCACTCTATATACACATTAAAAAAAGAATAGGATGAGTAGTTAAAAGGTGGGAGGAAATGTCTAGAAAGATCTTTTCTAAGATTCTCCTAGGTGTCCTCTAGTTTGGAGGAGAACTGAGCATGTACTAAATATATAGTGAAGAGTTCTTCTTATTTTTGCTTTCTCTTTCATCCAGTTGATTAGGAACAATTACCAGCACAGAATATTCTCCACAGAGCTCTGGAGAGAACATAAGGAAAGCACTAGAGTCAGCTCTTGACTTCTTTTTCTGAACATTGGAATTGTTATTCTTTTTTTTTTTTTTCCTCTTCTTCTATCTGGTGGGTGGCTTTGTAAGGAGGAATTTTGGTCCTCATGGCACCTCAGCAGTGATGAGAAATTCATGTACTCAGTAGCTAGTTTTTAATTTTATTCTTCCTTTCAAAGAAATCTTATGCAATATTTCTGCTCCTGTATCAACAGTAACTGGTATATGTGAAGCAAATTTGCCCAATATGCTTATCACTTTCTGGGGCAAATATAAATGGCAATTCATTTTGGCAGGTGGACCCAGATAATGAAAACTTCTTTGGGAGTTAGGAACTTAATGGAACTAATTTAGATCTCGGGGAGGAAAGTGTAGCAAAGGCCCTTGTTTTACAGAATAAACACTTCATTTGGCTTGTCTTTATTGGGTGGGGTACTTGGTTCACACTTGTCTTGTAGGTTTCCCTTTCAGATGAATGTTCCTTCTTAAACCTATCTCACTTATATTACACTGAATATCACATGTCACAAAATGTTAAAACAGTTAAACGATAAATTTCCAAAATGGTCACCAAACTATCAGGAGATTTTAGAAGTGCTAAGGGGCAGGAGTCAGAGACTTTTACAACTGTCCATAATGTTCTCCAGGCCACCCATGTTATCCTCCACAGACATGCAATCTTACACTCTAAGTAAAAACAGTGGAACTGCAATTCCTCTGCCATCTTTCTGAATCAGATTTCCAGCTATAATCCCCTCCAAAATAGAAATATGGGAAATTCCATTGTTGCTTTTCCATCAGCATTAGCCAGGTCTCTATGAATAGTTAATTACCATAAATACATTTCTGGTAGTCTGCTATCCTTAGCTCTATTACTCAGGACAAAAACCAAATAAATAAAAGATATCTGACAAATTCCTATAATTTGGAGACTTGGTCAAAGATCTTTCTCTTGCTCTCTCCCTCTCTTTCGGCCTTTTTTTTTTCTTTCTTTCTTTCTTTTTTTTTTTTTTTTTTTTTTAGCCATGTTATAGCCTTTTCCAAATATGAGAAAAAGCAATCATCAGTAGCTAGAAGAGTCTCCAGACTCAGGGATATCGTTATAATCGGGTCAGTTGAGCCTGCTTTCAGCTCATTCCACATCACAAAGCTGTCATAAGACCAATGCTTTCTTTGGAGCAGGTACATTCAAATGCCACCAGGTTGCAAGCCTGGGGCTGCGAAAGGTAAACTAGTGTCAATGAGCACATCATGTTGCAAAAGCATCATAATAATTGTATAGACAGCAAAGGATTGCATTTCACTACCTATGTAGCATCAAATACATAAGGCAAATGCAAACAAGCCATTGTCACCTACCAGAATTGGGAACCTGAGAGTAACATTCCTAAACTGTTCATTACCAGCCTAAATGAGCCCATTAGGCTTACATTAGACTTTAAAGAGAAAATAGTGCTACTGAATTGTCAGGAATGCAAAATTTCCTAACGCAAGAGAAGAATCACCACAAAGTCTAAAGCTGAATCTTATTGTATTATCCATCTTATTTTCAATTTGGAAAATTCATAAACCCAACATGGATATAGCTTTTATGAACTTGTTAAAAGAGATAATAGAAGAAATACCTTAGCATCATTTCCATATTTGTCACGCCCCCCGCCCCCACCCCCATCAGAAGTACTGCTGAGACAAAATGGGATTTGGAAGAAACTTGTTTGTTTCTGGTATATCTGGTGGTGATCAAAAAGAATCAAACAGAAAAGCAACCTATGGTAAAATTTTGAAAACTGATTTTTATCAGAAGGTTATTTTGATTTTATTATGTTTGATGCTAGTGAGGGATAAGACAGACATGAAAGGTTTTGAGTATAGATTTTAGAACTGAGTGATGAGCAAAACTGACAATTCATATTCTTATCAAATCTTTTTGAGTCTTACAAAATACAAGTTGCCTTGAATTTTCAGACATCTTCACATCTCACCTTGCCCCAAACTTGGAGACTCATAAAAGACAAACATAAAAGTTGAAAAATACTGGCAAGAAAAAATTTTCAGCTGCAGACCTGCTTTAAAAAAAGTCTTATTTGGTCGAGGCTGAAGGCTTTATTTAATATAAGGTAGTTGGCTCCACAAGGGTATTTGACCTAAAATCTCACTACCATAAATAAGGAATTGAAGCAGAATGTAAATTACAATGCTGACACAGAGCTTTTTTTTTTTTTCTAGTTTCAGGTCAAAATACAAACTTAAATATGGAGAAAGTATCTGTGTCATCTGAGAATTAGCAGTTCTTTTGGGTACCCAGGTGATCTCAAAAAATCTTTTAGGTGATTACTTTTAGTTTATTAAAAACATTATACAGCAAAGGAACACCTAATAGTCTTTACATGCTCTGGACATGGCTCACAGCAGTACAGTGAGCTCTTTGACTTGCTTCGAAAAAATAAAACCCTTTCGACTCAAGGATGCCTTCTTCATCATGTCATCACGTGGCCATCATTACCACTATTATGACTACCACAATTATCTGAATATTCAATAAGTGTACATCTAATGAGCAACATTAGGCGGTGGAAGCATGAAAAACCTCCACCTCATTAGCCAGGGTAAGTTATCAG
Organism: Vulpes vulpes; assembly: GCF_048418805.1. NCBI lineage: Eukaryota > Metazoa > Chordata > Mammalia > Carnivora > Canidae > Vulpes > Vulpes vulpes. Next base: position 66,752,488 of record NC_132785.1, read on the forward strand.
AGTTAATCAAGAACTGATGGCTGTAGTTTGTTCCCAGTCCTATTACAGCAGCTCCATGGACACCATACGATTTGGGAAGATGGCTTCCTGTTCAAAGAGAGCACTAAGGATATCATGGTTTCCTGGAACTGGGCAGGTGCTCTCTCTCCTAAGACTCTATACTCCTTCTCTACAATATTCCATCTCTTCCAGAAAACAGTCAAACGGTTTATAAGTTGGGATCATGAGGAAATAGTGAGGGACTGACACTGCAAGTAACCAACAGGGTTGTTTTTTATATTGTATCGTCTGGTAGGGACTGTAGCTCTGGCCATTTTCTTTTCATTTTCTTTCTAAAAGGGCCTTAAGGACACTGATGTCAAGTTTCTGACCTACCTTTTTAATGCATTAACTATTGGGAGCACGATTTGGAACGCTACAGGAGAAGTGTATAAAAAAAGAAGGCTGAAGGGGTACTGGCTTTAATTTTAATTTCTTCGGAATTAGATTGCGTTCTAAAATCCCAAGCGTACACATTAGACTACGACGAGAGAAATAATTATAAGAGAGCTCCAGTCACCACTGCATATGGCCAGACCATTTGCTAGAAGCAAGGATAGGTGACAGTGCAGAGAGAGGCAAGAACATTTTGTCCTGCAGTAAGCCCTGCTTCCCTCAGAGGCTGTGTGTCAGACGCCTGGTACCCTGGTTCTTTGGGCGGGTGAGCCAATTAGCACATTCCCTAGTCTGGAACTGTAGTTGCTGTGTATGTGATCTGCATACTGATTCAGCTGAGATTTGACCTTCTGGGCGGAGAAAAACAAGAATCCCAGGTGAGAGAGAACATTGGCCTAGATTTTCCTATCCTCCCTGCTCTATTCTTTATTTCCAGGCATACTGGCCTAGTAGGTTTTTCAAACTAACTCAGAGACCAGAAAATAGTTCTATTTCTCTTGAAAATTTAGATCGGTATATAGGATTAAAACTATTAGAAATCACGGCTTTTATCTCCTTTGGCTACTGTCAAAAATGGAAAGCAGGTAGCTCCTTGTAATAGTGACACTCCTGGCCCACATGGGGGCAGTACTAGGTAGTCAAAAGCTCCAGGAGCTGCCAGGGCATGCAGAGTCTGGCAGGAGACAAACTCTGAATGCATAAAACAGAATCAGGTTAGTTTTTCATAAGCACAAGATTCCTTAAAGCCAATCATTATAGTGTTCTAAATGTTCTTGCTGAAGGAATGAGGAAGGAAAGATGTCTACCAAATTTCCAGTTGCTGGTGCAATCTCTTGCCATGAGATGTTGGGGAAATGTTTTGATCCATTACTCCATTTAACACTAGAATGTCCTTTTTTTTTTTTTTTTTTTTTTTTAGAATGTCCTTTTAACCTACATAATATGAAACAGACAAACCATTTATCAGATAATCAAATGATATTCTTGGTTTGTTTGAAATGAAGGAAGCATATTGTAGGTGTCGATTTTCAGCTCCTTATTGTCTGATAGAATGAGTTACATTTTGATAAATTTTCAAGTAAAGGAATTTCTAGGGAAACTGGATAAGTAAATGTGTGTTCATAGCCAGTGGAAGTTTACCAAGATATTGCGTGCATGGAGGTTATTCGTGGCTTAATGATATTGAACAGGTCTCCCTCAGAGAAGTCTCTTTAAGTTATAACTGCTACATAAACAGACATTGGTGCAATTATACATTCATCTTGTCTGAAGAGTTTTCAGTGTTCAGAGGAGAAATCTTGTCTACCAAGCCCCTAAAGATGGATTATTTTGGTTTCTTATAAGACACAATTCAGAGATTTGAGCCAAGAGCCATAATGGTATGTTCAGCTATATTCCCACAACCTACTGTACTGGGAGACATGAAGTCATAAAGCCATTTTTTTTTTTGAGTATTGTTTCTTTACTCAGAGGTAAGACTACATAAAATGCAATTTGTAGATGGTGTTGTCCCATTCCAACCTTCAGAGAACAAACTTGGAATTAGCTGATAAGCTCCTACATAGGTCATGGGAAAGCTATGGTAAATGATTCTTTATGACAGAGTGGGGCACAGAATGGTGACACAAGCTAGACAAATCTTCAGAGAGGAGTGAAAAGACTCATGGTGATTGTGTGTACTGGACAGAACAGAAGTCTCTGCCCCCGACGTCATCAATATTGTCTTTAATTCTCTCTGTCCTCCCTGTACTTTCTTCTTTTCTTTCCCTGTCTCTGATCTTTTGGAAAAAAACTAAATACTGAGTTCTCTCCATCTTCATCCTCAACTTCATCCCCCTTTCTGCTTATACACACAGCAGAGCACCTATCACACCCACGGAAATTGTTTGTTCCTGAGGGGATCATTTGGTACTCAAATGGCTATGGTTCCTGTGCCAGACAGACAAGATTATTAGAGAAAAATTCAGTTTTGCCATTATATTCGTTTTTAAATCTCATCAGTACAAAGGTTATTTCTCCCATTAAATGGCTACTTAGAATAAGGTAGATTAAAAAGCACTTTTTTTTTTACAAGGTTTAAAATGGTAGCTTGGGCTGGCATGATGGAAGCTGACTCCCTGTCCCATCAATGTTTTAAACATGGAAGGAAGCATCTGCTTTGCCCCAGTCTGGGGTTTGGTAAATGAAATTTCTCGGACTGAGTTTTCTATGCTAGCTCAGAAAATGACTAAAATGGCTATGAATTTGAACCTTGCCATACTGTTACCTTAGTGTCACCTGGCAAGTTGTGATAAGCAAGTGTTATGCAAAATTTGCTGCACCTATGCCAACCCTTCTGTAAATCAGTACAAGAGCTCCATTAACGCTTATGCGATAGTACGCCTTCATTTTGTCTGTGTGACCATACTATTTTAATGAGCATACAGGGAAGACAACTGCATAGAAGATGTAGTGATAAACAACAGATTAATCTTTTTTAATAACTTGGGACTTTTGCTTGCTGGATTTTAATTTTCCCCTCTCCTGAAATACTAAATAGAACATATACCATGGTAACATGGTTTCCTATTACTTTGGGGACGAAGAGGATGGGATTAAGTTTAACCTATTCCTTTTCCTTGTCAGGTCCCTCAGGGCACCCACAAGAACCCACCTTCTTTGAGCTTTCTGTTCTGGCAGGACCAGACTCCCACTCATTCCAACCCTACTTACTTCCTCTTGCTAGTTCCAACTTGAGCATTAGCAAGAGAAAGGAATGAATAAGAGGAGAAAGACAAAAAAAGTAATTAATTCACTGAAGTGCAGCTGCAAATGAATTTTTAAAATAAATTATTAATTTTCTCTTTAATATTTCTGCATTGATAGTGCTCTGTATCTGGGGATTGGGAGTGAGAGCCGATTGGCTTCCCAGCAGCAATGCTCTGGGTAGAGACAGCGGCACCTCGCTGTAAGGAGAATGCCTTGTGCTAACACACTCTCTCATTCATCAGCAGCATGCCTTTAGCCAACAGCATTTCAAACAGGAGTGGGTATTTGAGTTTATGGTAGGTAGAGCTGGCATGAAGGATGGGAGCTGTTGCAATGAAAGAGGTCGAATGCCTTATCTTTTGTATCTTCTGGTGTCAGATCCCTAAAATACCGAGAGCAAGACAAAAGCGTAGCGCGTCTGATGAGAAAAAGGTGACAGCATGAATCCAAAATCTTCTTGCTTCTGTGGAAGGGAGGAAAACAATGCTGGATTTCAAATCTGGAGGACTAGGAGGGTACAGCATGGAAAGAAGTCCTACTTCCGGACCAAACTAGGCAGAGATAGGGAATGGGGTGTAGGGAATGGGGTGGTAGGGCTACAGTGTGCCTCAGCTGGGTGACCTCCACTGGACCCACATCCTCCAGCGACTCTAAACCCAGATTACAGAATGCACCTTTTATCATTCCCTTTGCTCAAATCAAATGCTATCAGAAAATCTGCTTCTCTTGACCTGTGCAGAATGTGGTTGGAAGGTAAACCTAAGCATTCTATGGAAAGACTATTTTTAGTAACAGAAAGCAACTGTGCTGCTTCTGTGTTCAAAAATGTTGGCTCCAAATGGCAGAGGAATGATTGTTTCCACTTAAAGTGATTGATATGTCTACACACACTTGAGAGATAGAATTTCATTACCTATTCTTTCTGCGGGGACTGACTGACTATAGTTTCAAAGGGAATAGTGAGCACATTTGTATAACAGAGTACCATTTTCTTCCATGAAATGGAGGTGGGGGAAGGCCAATATATATGGGAGAAATTGTGTTAAATAAGCAGAACAAAGATATGAAAAGAGTGGAGAAACTACTACCATAGAAGAATGTTCAGTACATACAGTAATTAGGCTTTTTACTTTTCTATTTAATGATAGTAAAATACTTCTAGAGGTTCACTTGCAGAAATAAATATTTTTAAATTACCTATAATTATTAAGCAGAGAAAAAATAAAGAATACAAAAGGCAACCTAACAACATTCAATTTATTCCATAATAATACATAATAATAAGAATTAATGCTTCCACTTTGAGTGGCATTTGAAGACTTGGAAACTCCAGTTACCCAATATCTTACAGCTGATTTTTAGAAGTGAAAATTAAGAAACCCAATCTCTAATTTGGGGTCAAACATAAGGGAAAACAACCTAATGAGCTCTTAAAATGGTAATGTTCTTTTATAAAATAAGAAGTCCTTCTGCAACCTAAAAATCTGTTTTCTCTCAAATATTTTTCTCTAATGCTATTTGGTTACCTCCTAAACCCATTATTTCCAGCAGAGCCACAGAAATCCTCAGCTGTGTAGGCGGTCCCAGTAAATTTAGCAGCCAAGCCACATTTTGACATGTTAAGAATAGGCGTCCATAAATCTTCTCCAGCTTCTCCTGAGAAGATTAAATCTTTCTTTTCAAGAATTTGCTAAATTTCAGGAAATGCAGTAATGTAACAAATGACTTGTAGACAAGGCTGAAGAAAGAGTAGAAGACAATGGAATCCCTTTATTCAAGAACCAAAGCAGAAGCTGAGGATATCTTCTAGAAGTTCTATTTTAGCTACTAAGAAAAAGAGAGGGGAACTGGGGCAAATGAAATCAATCTGCTTGCAGTAGCACTTGGACATGAGCTGGGCCAGGTTGAAACCACCTTACTGTTGAAAAGTTTCTGTTTCAGTACCAATCTCTTTAAAACAGAGATGTCCTATGATAAGCTTTCAATTAAAGAGAACTTTGCGGAGTCCAAATTTCACTCTTCTTTTTCACACATAGGTAAAAGAATGAAGGACCATTTATTTTGTCTCCCAAGTCCACTTTGAATGTATTTTCTGATCTTCCTCTAAATAAGAAGGGCTAATTGTCCTGAGTGATATATGGAGGAGGTTCTATCTACTTCATATGTCCTCAGTCAGCTTTAGCTGCTATAGCAAAGTACCATAGACTGGGTGGCTTCCAAACAACAAGCCTGAGATCAGAGTGCCAGCATGAGTAGATTCTAGTGAGAGCCCACTTCCAAGGTACTGACTTCTCATCATGTCTTCACATGGTAGAATGAGGCTAGCACTCTCTCTGCAGTCTTTTGTAAGTCTTTTTAATAAGGGCACTAATCCCACTCATGAGGGCTTCACCCTTATGGCCTAATCATCTCCCAAAGGCCTCACCTTCTAACACCATCACATTGGGGGTTAGGATTTCACACATGAATTTTGAGGGGATACAAACATTTAGTCAATAACAGTATGATTAAGAGAAAACTAGATTGTCTAGCATAAGCAGATGAGAGATTTATTGAAGGATTACAGGACAGATCAGAGAATTGATGACAGGGCTGAATGGGGTCTGGGGAAGTAGGATCTAAAGTTGTTCCAAGGGAGCCAAATGAAAGGGCATTTTTTACCAGGGCTTTCAATGGGGGTGACTCTATCAACTATTTGCCATGCATGTGTCATTCTCTCTGATACTTCTAAATATAGAAGGAAATAGTCAAAGAAATATAGTCTAATTGGTTTAATATAAGTCATGAACACAACTACTGGCTGAGGATGAAGATGAAGGAGGCACAGATGATCCCACTCAGATGATTCTGGTTTCAAAAGTTAATCTTTCTCTCTCTTATTAGCCTTTGTTCCTCTCCCCTGTATCTTACTTTTCCTAAAATAAGTTACCTTTATAACTCACAGAAACTTAATTTGTATTCTATTGGATTAGACAGGTGAAAAAGAAAAAAATCTGGGAAAGAGTGGGGATGCTCCAGGAGGTACATACTAGCCCTATCTACCATGTGAAATTGTCTCTACTAGACGGATTCATGCACATTAGACACATATATCTAGACATAGCTCCATATCCACTGAAAGACACCCAAACCACATGGTTATCCTTCCCTTGTACCTTTGAGTTTCTATGTTCTGACTATCTTAAAAGGTAGTCTTGCTATTTTAGATCATTCTGTTGCCAGGATATCTATTTAACTGTAATCTATTGGTACTACTCTTTGCTAAAAGTCCCCCAAAGTGTGGTTATGTTGTGACCCTCAGCATCTGCAGTTTCAAGATTAATTTTTCAGGATATCACTTTGGACAATAAATGCTTTTTCTCCTCTCCAAGAACCTGCAACCCCATGTGCCAAGCCTGGCTCATAAAAAAAAAGGACCTGTGACCTGAAGAATTAGTTTTTGAGAAAATATATTTTCACCTAAGGGAAAAAATATATATAAGTTCTACTAGTCTCTCAGTTCCTTATTTATTTGTACATCCCTGGAGCACCAAATGTGTGTTTAATACATGTTCATTGAATAAATAACTAGATAACTGAGGTGGTAAATGAATAAATATTTACTTATATCTGGCTATCAACTCAATCTCATACAGAAATGTTTAGAGAAAAAAATTTGAGGGATTATCTCATTGAACCCTGTCATTTATTATAAGCTTGGGCATAGAGGCCTGGAAAAGGAAAATGACTCATCCAAGTTCTAGATCTAACGAGTGGCAGGTCAGAATATCAAAATGATATGTTCTGACTTCAAATCCAGGACTTTTGCCACTGTCACATCCAGGTAATTCATGGTAAGTTCTTAAAGCATGGCATCTTCTAGATATATAAGTTTTTTAATAGATACACTTGCAGACTGAAAACCAGGTTGGATTCAAAGGAAAGGTGTTAGAACCCTGAAGGAGCAGTCCTTGAGGCTGAGGTTTGGGCCAGAGACTGCCTAACTACTGTCTTAGCCTTGTAAGTGGCCAGAACAAGATGATCCATTTGTACAGAAGGGAAGAGCTCTTTGCTACATTCTATCCTGCCCATAAGCTTCACTGTTCAAGTCTCTGACATGGGGGAGTATTTCCTAGGGGTGCCATGATCATTACAACCTCTTATTTATGAACAAGTTTGGTGAAGTCTTAGAACTTTAGAGTGACTTTCAGGGGAGGAGGATAACTTTCTTGTAGCTTTTGCCTTAGATTTTTACCCCACTCAGAGATGGTCTGCTGCCTGGTTCTAAGTTGTGATAGTGAATGCATGGAGACCAGAGAACCAACCTGGAAAGTGCTCTGGCTCAACCTCACAATGGTACAGTATCTCACGTTCTCTGTCTCATCTCCCAATAATTAAAATGTCTTCTCTGGGCCCATCACATTTAAGTAGCTAAAGACTCTTCAATTTAGGTTATATGCTGATGACTCACCATTATCTATCTCAGGACTGGACCTCATTCTTGTGCTCTAGACTCATATATAATATATCCTAATAGACTTCTCTAACTGGATATCTCATAGGCAAATCAAGCTCAATCAGTCTAAAATGGAATGCCTTTTATATCCTGCTCCCAAGCCAGAAATCTGGACCTCACCCTAGAATCAACCATATCCAATTTGTTACTAAGTCTCAGTGATGCCAGCTCTAAAATACTTCTTCAACTTTGCCATCACCTCCCTATCTTGCCTTGATCACCTGCAGTTTGTTCTGGTGCAATGTCTTCCTAGCTGGCACTGCTATGTCTCGTCTTGCCTCCCTCCCACGCACCTTCCGTACTGCAGTAAAACCTTTCTCAAATATGAGTCTGATCCAGACACTCTCTGGCCTCCACAGTGTTCTACCACTTTGGCAGGGCAGTTTGGCCCTTCCATGCTTTTCTATCCATGCCAGATGGATCTTTCATCTCTCCACTCTCCTCAGAGCCTTCCATAAGCAATCTTCTGGGACCATCATGTACTATCCTGTCTGGAACAAACTACTTCATGTTCTACTCCTCAGGACTCACTTACTTCATGCTCTTTCACCTCTGTCTTTTTATGTGTAGACTTCCCACTGCTTGGAATGACCACCTGAACTCTGTATGCTTTTGTCTCTACTTGGCTTAAGTATCATTTTTTGTTATTTTTCCTAATTCCTCTAGCAGTTTTCCACTCTTCTATACCTGGGTATTTCTTAGTAACCGTGCTTATGCTACACCATCATTCTTGCTACTGGTATCATTTATTTATTTTTTCCACAATGACTAGCAGAATGCCTGGCACATATTAGTATTTGAATAATCATTCATATAATAATGGGTGGCTTAGTATTAACTTGTTACCAGCCCAAACGATATGCATTGAGCTGCAAGGAATTCCTGAAATAATGCTCTAATTTAAAAGCTTGGAGTTGTCATATGGTAAGGCAAAGAGGAAATATTTTGAGTGTAGCAGTAATTTGGGCACTATGAAAATTCTTATAGGCCAGAGACTGTCAGAGAAACCCATTCCTTTTATCACTCTTACCTAGAAATCCTCTACCAGAGACCAAGATTAATGACTAAGACACATATTTTGTCAACTGTGGCTAAGTATCTACAGTGCTTCTGCTGCTTTGTTTTGAAACTGATGGTACTGGGTCCCCTTTCCCTGCAAGGCCACACATCATGCTGGGGCAGCAGACCCACTCATGATCAGCTCCATTCCGTGCATGATTTAACTGCAAGGTATGTGGCATGAGAGTAACTAGGATCATATATAGAACAAATGGAATGCCACCTAGGGGCTGACAAATCTAGTCAGGCCATCAGCTAAACATGAGTTTAGAGTCCTCAAAGAGTGAGCATACTTGGTTTGAGGAATGAGTTTCAATGGTGGGCTTTCTCATCCGACTATGAATTAGTTTCCCCAGAGTATGGGCCCTGGTATAAGTAAGACAAAAAAATCTTCTGAAAGGAAGTCTGGTGAAAACCAACTCTAGCTCTAAAAATGTTCTCTGCACAGTGATTGACCTACTCTCCTCTTCCTTTCAAACTACTCAAAATGGGCTAGTTGAATAATTGTTTTTTATTACTTTGAATGAATTTACATGAGCAATGTGGAGAAATAATTTTTATCATTTATGGGAGGAAAAAACACCTGTTTTTTCTCCTCTGACCCTTTTTCTTTGGATTAATCATGCTGTGCTGGTCTGAGATCACCAAGTCTACTAAACACCAACAGGAAGCATGAGACTCAATCATCTGATCTGTGATGAGGAAGGGTTATTTTGAATTCGAAACCGTTTTTACCTTCACCAAACTCCAGGAGGTTAGAAATCATATCTGTTTAACTGTTTTATTTATAGTAACCACAATGCTCTGGGCAAATGAAACATTAAAAATTCATTTTGGGGATTTTTTCTTGTTTTCATTTTAGAGTACAAGAGCAAAAAAAAAAATCTTATTTTAAAATATCTAGCTTACTACTGGCTTAATAATATCCACTATTTTTACATCAACTCTAAATTAAGAAAAATGTACAGTCAAATTACAATTGTGTACACTGCTCATGAAGTGTTGTATAATGCCTCTGGAAAACACAATCCTGTGATCTTACCTGCCAATATGTAGAAAATGAAATGCATATGAATCTCAAGTCTGAAGAGTCCAGATGCTCCTTGGATATTCTTTGTTCTTATATTCACCTTGGAAAACTGGAGTCTGATAAAAAAAATAAATAAATAAATAAAAAAACATATCCCTCAAAGAATTTTCATCAGGCCTACAATTTAGAAAATATTTTCAAGGCAATTTTCAGTACAACCTTTTGATACAAGAAACAATTCTAAACCCATTCTCAGCCCATGCAGTGAAAGTATGTCACCACCATTTGAGCCTAAACTGGAAGGATCATTTTAAATCTAATCCATTCTTTGTCATTGAAACAGTTGTACGAAGCTCTCTTTCTTTTTCCTCATCTGCTAAATGAGATCATCTTCACCCACTTAAGACATCTTGATGAAGTGTTATGGCTTTTAAGGAAATTTAAATATAGGAAATATATTTTTAAAAACGCTCTGAGAATGATTTTATGTTTTCTACCTAAAGATGTAAAATGATATTTAATTTTAGATTTGCTTTTCCTCCAAAAAGTATTCATTTCCCAAAATAGTATTTGTTGCTTAGAGTGGTGAGGTTATGGATGATTTAGTCCCTCTACATTCTTAACTCTGTAATATTTTGTTGTCTTTAGAATTAAAATGAATCTTAAAAACGAAAAGCAGTGAAGTATCTATGCAACACATATATATTGACATCTTTTCTAAAGCAGGCTCTGAAATAAAGTTATAATGAATAATGAGTGGGAAAGAGAACAGACCAGTAGAGAGATGATGAGTACAGAACATGGAAATTATGAGAAGTATATAGACAGAAGGATATGCTGTCACAGAGGAAGAAGAGGCTAAAGAGTATTATTGCAAATGTCAGATGACGGGCAATTCTTTTGTTTAACACTTGCTGCAATTCTACCTTCAACAGCATTGTGATTAAAAGAGTTATTTTTTTCTCATGAGGGGAAATCTTTCCCTCCCAGGAAGAGCTAACCCGACTTCCTGATGGACCTCATTCCTAGGAATGAATCTCAAGGAACCATTCTCAACAATGGACATTTCTTCCCCAAATAAACACAGCTGTTTAGTGTCCACAGCCTTTCCGATCATGCTCATCTTTGTCTAACCCCCTTAACACCACAGGTACTGCAGCACTTTCAGCTCTATCTGTGTTCCCATCTACCTCTGTTACTAAGCTTCAAAGAGAGGTCTAATTTAGACCTATGTTGTGTTCAAACCTGTAGCTCCAGATAAGGATTTTCCCTTTTATATAATGCATTTTAAAATGAGAGCAAAAAGCCGACATCAGTGTTTGATTTCCACTGTTTAGCGCTGAGTATTCTTGAAGCCTTAAAACTGAAGAAGGAGCACAGGGTTTGTGAGCTGCAGTAATTAGTGCTGGTGGCAGTAAGGCTTGTAGCAATGTTGATGAAAAGAAACCGTAATTTCTGTTCAACTCCTGAGGCTCTCCTTTCTGAAAGGAAGACTTGCTATGTTTCCTTTTAAAGCTTGGATCAAATAACTTAAGCAGACGCTGTGACAATACCATTTGCAGGAAAGGAACCTATGGGATGACTCACTCACCCACTCAAATGACGCCCTATACACCTACTTGTTCCTTGCCTTTACTTTCTGAGTCCTCTGAGTCAAAGCATTTGAAAATCAGTCTGCATGTCAAATGTCCATGAAAACCTACTTGCAGACATCTCTCCTGTTCATCCTTGTCCGTTTCACCTTTTTCAGCATAGGCAGAGTTATTAGCAATTTAGTGATTGTTTATTAACAAGGTCTACATGCCTACATGTAATAGAAAATTTATTTTCTTTTCTCCAAGTTAACATAGGTAATGTGACTTGCTTTGCTGCTCCAACATCCCACTCCCTAAAGGCTGAGGAAGGTCTCCTCTACTTTCAGAATCTTATAAATCCTCCAGTTCATCCTGACTTTTCTCCCTAAGAGTATCTGCCACGGAAGAGACAAACATGCAGACCAAGGTCAGCAAATGGGCCTTTGCAGCTCTTACTCTATTATCCAAAATCACCCCATTTCATTTGCCTTTGAGAGTACTGGGAAAATTCTAGAGTGAATGGAAGTAAATTACTTTGAAAGAATTAGATTGGGTACTCATCTCATATCCGAATACCACTACAAATAATAAATATACTGGCTGCCATGTAGTAGGTTTGCTCAATGGATACTTGATCAAATTGCAGAGCTAATGTCTGAGATTATCTGGTTGTACATTATTTTATTCTGGAAAGTTTTATTGAATGTGGTGGCAGGCATAGATGCAATGTGCTGTGCACCACGACCTTGAATCCATCATCTTGCCTGACTGAAGAGTAGTTTGGTCATTTTAGATAGATGGAAATTTATATTACAGACATACTTCATTTTGCAAAGTATGTCTGATTCTAAAAAAAGTATAAAAATGTCCTCTTATTTTGTAATGCTAGACACATTTTTAAATCAGAGAAAAACCAACTCCTTAAAATTATCCTAGAAATAAGTTAACTCAAAAATCCCATTTATATGAGGAGACTGAAGATCAAATATATACTTTATCTAAGGTAAGGAGAGTAGTTATAGAATAACTCCCCATCCCCTTTTTTGACATGAGGTCAAGGGCTAGTTACAATATCATTACTCTTGCTCTCTCCTCTCAATATTAGACAATCTCTGTGAATCCTTTCTTCTTACTCATACTTTTCTAATTAATTGAACAACTCCCTCTATTTGTCATATATTATTTAAGAATGTTATTGTAACTCCAGGTTTTCACTGATTCTATTGGCCGAAAATGGGAATATATCTGCCTTTCCATAAATCTCTGGGAATTCTCTCTAGAAAAATTTCCAGATTTTAACCATTATTATTAGGAGGCTTTTTCTTCATGCGTTACTTGATTCTGAACACATTTCACTGTGTCTTTCAGTAGAGGTGAAAACTAATAGGAAGCCATAATTTATTGAATGAAAACAGTTCATTTATTTGAGGACAATTAACTAACCCCTTTTTGGTATTCTATTTTTCCAGTTAATTTATCTCAATTACCTTGCTTCTTTATGAGATAACTTGTTGATACATTTTTGACCCTGAGCGAATACTTATTAAACAGGATTAATATATTAGCATTATTTTTCTTTGTCAAATATTTCCAGATATTTTTTCCATGAATATTAACAAAGAATGAGAGAATAGGGCATTTGCTGTCTGTTATGTATCAGCAGCTTATCAGTTGTGTGGACATATTTAACTCTCATGGTATCACTGTGAAAATGCTTCCAGAAGCTTTAAATTTTGAAACATGAGGACAGTGGGGTCCAGCAAGGTCCAATAGCTTGTCCAATGTCACACAGTTAATGTGGGGTAGGGACAAGATACAAATCCAAGTATGACAACAACAAAGCCCATTATATTTCCAACACCATGCTCTGACTCACAGGCAAATGAGCTGGATAGAGCATCTCAGGAGATGAGATTTGGACTCTGGAAATGTTAATAGACATCTAGCAAGGGGCCACTTTCAACCCATGGAGAGCGAGGTGCCATTCCTGTGTTCTGGACTTGAGGTCTACCTTGAGTATATCCTTAAAGTTCAACCCTCTATAGGGAATCGTGCTTTCCCATCTGTGCATGAGAGCTTAGCACTCAGGAAAGGTTCCAGATTGACATCTGGCAATTTAAAGTTCCCCTAGAGTTATATAGGATGAGAATCTGGCTTATATTTTCTTTTCCCTACATAGCAGCTCATAATGATTCGTCTGTCACTGGCTGTTAAAGTAGTTGGCAGGCCTGGTGTGTGCAGGAAGTCAGAGTGACAGAGCCAGGATGTCTCAGTGGTTAAGGATGAGAGTAGAGGGCCTGGGCAGTCTCTGATTCCAGCTCTTGCTCTGGGCGGTCACTTAACTTCTCTCTGCCCAGTCCTCCCATCTGTAAAATGGAAAGAGAAATACTGATGAACTTCTCAGAGAAGCTATGAGGCAGAACCCATGCACGATTAACACGTAGTATTTGGGATATAGAAAGGGTAATGGAAAAGTTGAAAACCATTTCAGTGTGGGATCATTTGGTAAAAATGTGATTAAAATTTTTATTATTTGGCAATCCTGGTGCAGCAAACCTTTAATATAGCACTGGCTGTTATATGTAGCCAGTCTTTTAGGAAATACTGAAACAATAATTGCCCTGCAAAAATTTTGTAGTACAAAAATGGAAATGTGTCAAATGAAAAATGTGTATTAGGTACTCCATTCCCTAGCCTTTCAGCAGGCTTCTTGATGTCATATTCTATGTCTTCTTCACAGTTTGTATGTTCTATTGTATATACTTCAGGGCCCTGTACCAAAAAAACCATCAGTTAAGAGTCAGTAGTCACGATATGGTTCAAGGCCAAGAGAAACTGTAATAAAAGGTCCCTGGGATTTAATTTTAATTTTTAGGTAGACTGGCTAATGGCTTTGATTCTCCCTGTGTTACTTGGACATACTTCTTAAGTGGCAAATTGTTAAGAGCTTCCATATTTCTACTCTCCAATTTCTCTGGGCTCTCTAGATATGCAATTTGTTGCACAGGTGTATGGCTTGGGCATTATATCTAATACAGATTTACTTCACCCTCAAACTCATTAGAAAATGATCATCTATACCCATTTAAACCTGGATGGAGTCTGCTTTGTTTCTCCCATCCACTTGAGGAATGAGACTCACTGTTGGCATTATGTGATTTTTGTGCATTTGAGACCTTTTTGCTTCCTCTTTTTTCAAAGAGAAGTCATAGTAACAAGGGGAAAACATGTAAAGGCTTTTAAAGAAACCCTGCCATGGCCTGGAAAGGTGTTTCACAGTACTTTGCTCCAGAGGAGGGCAAGGGGCAGACCACCAGTATAGATATGACCTGGAAGCTGTAGACAGTCTCCCCCAGAACTTCAGAATCAAAATCCTCATTCTAATAAGAACCCTGGGTAATTTGTATGCATATTAAGAGGTAGTCTAGGACCTTGGTTTTAGGGTAATTAGAAAAGGTTAAGGCCAGTTACATGCCAACTACACTTGCAGTTAGCAGTTGGTATTGGGTTCTGCCATTTCTCATATATATATATAAAAAAATCATCCATTCTCACTATCCAAGAAATTGTGAGGAGCCAGAAAACTAATGAGGCTTGAAGACTGAGTCTTACCCCCTGTGCCGTTATGAAGACCATCCCCTTGCCCCCATCTCCCAGTTCCTGGTTTGATGCTTGAAAGTTTCTCCATCCACATCTGACGCTGTTCTCCCTTCTTTGCTGGATAAATAACGGGTCAGTGTGTCTCCCTAGCCTTTGGTACACTCTTCTGTCTCACCTGCACCAAAACGTCAATTCTCTGAAGAGCTCAGACGAGGTTGTTTTTTTTTTTTTTTTTTTTTTTTTTTAATAAATAACCCTGACTCCTTTAGACTTGTCATAAGAGGAGGGAGAAAGAAGCAATGAAACTCCCTAACTAGCTTACTTTGGCTCCTGGATGCCAAGGCAGATGTTACAAATGACACGACATCTCTGCTCAGGGCCTCAGTGTGGAAATTACTCAGCAGAGCAGACATGGGCCTTTCTGTTTTACTGCCAGTTATGAGCTTGTGAATAGCACACCACACTACCCTGATTAGTGGATGCATTCACTCCCTCCTCATAATCACAGGGACTGGAGCAGAATGATAAGAAGGGCTTCCATGATACAGTTGGTAGTGTAGGGCTGCCCTCTCTCGTCTCCTCCTTTGTTGTGCTCCTCTTAATGCAGACAACCCTTTAAAGTGTGATTTTTTGGTTTTGACCGACTCACCTGAGCTATCAAAAGCTACACATTCCCCTTATCACTGTCCTACTGAGGCTTGAAAACACCCATGGGAGAGCTTCAATGTTAGTGCACAGCTGTTGGGTATACCATTCCCTGCTGTCTACCAGGAAATGTTGATTCTCCTATTGTACTGCAATGAATAATCACCTTAATTTTTATTAGAGGTTTATCTTCAGACCTTGCCTAACTTTTCTAAAAAGCCTGAGGGAATTTGTCAGTTGATTAAGACTCCAGCTAGTATTGCTAAAGGATTTCTTCTGGGGAGCTCCTTCAAGACTTCAACTCTCTCCTTGTCTCTTTTGGGTATACAGGCAAGGGCGGATGAGTGAGCAAGAGAGGATGTCTAGGTTGGAGCTCATAGTGCTCAGGTGTGTATGACTCATTTTCTCTGGATCCCAGTGGTATACAGTTCTGACTCTCACCTTCCTTCCTTTACTGAAGGGCATAGAAGGAAAACAAGTGGCAAGTGGCTGCATTTAACTTCTGATAAGAAGAGGGCACAGATGCTGTTTGGTAATGGAAAATTTACCCAGGCTGTGTATGTACTGAACTACCTCTTACATGGTGTCAGACTATTTCCTTTATGATAATGAGCATCTACGTGATCCTAAACATACACAGATCACACATGTGGTCTTTTAATATGTAAATCTCTCTAAAAACAAAAATAGTACTTGACCTGTTTATAATGATGAAGACTTACTTTAAACCAGAGAAGAAAATTGCTTTCATCTTGAATTGTTAACTGTGATCAATTGGTAGTGGTGCTTGGAGTCCTGTGTTAAGAAGAATATTGAAGCAACCTCAGGGCTCAATGGAAAAGAAAACCATGATAAATTACATAAAAGGGGATGGAAGCATTTGTACTACATGCTTTCTCTATACTATTCATACATATTCTAACTGTAATTTATTGTTGTTTGCAGGGAAAAGAAAACCTCTAATAGCTGAGAGAGAGATAGCTCAGATCAACTCATAGGTGCTTTCATATTTCAAGGTATACAGTTTACTAGCTATACCAAAGCTGCTTGCCTGGATAAATGCGACCAGCCTGTCCTAACTATACTATACAGTTCAAACAGATTAGGGCATACCTAGTATTTAGAATACTATGTATTATTCTTTTTGGTTCTGTTCTCATATTTCTCTGGATTTGTTTTTGCATGGCTTGGGGCAAAACTCAGGCTAAAATCACATGACTATGGGTCAGTCCCTCAACTTCTCTGAGGCTTGGTTTCTTCCTCTGAAGGTTGATGAGAAGAACACATGAGAAAAGATATGTCAATAAAGTCACAGTAGGAGTCGCTAGACATGAAGAGTTTCAAAGGACTTGTTAAATGGGGAAGGGGAAAATGGGGATGGATTTGCGTGTGTATATCAGAGATAACTCAATAAATGACAGTTATATTTGAATCCTACTAGTATCCTTATAAAACTTACATACTTCAAGGTCAAAATATATGGGAAGGCAAACAATTTTAGTTGCAGAATGGGGATGAAATATTTAAAAGGAATATGGGCATTTATGTGCGGGCTAGGTGCCTCTAATGCACAGATTAGAGGGAACAGATTCACATAAACATTACTCTCTAATATTTGTAAGTAAATATGTGATTCTCTGGAGTCACACAGAGCTTGATATGGTATGTCTTTTCTTTCAATGTGTAGTGATGTGGCCTCTCCTCTAGTTTATAGTGAACAGTCACATGAATATGTCTGTATTTTTTACATAACTGAGTAAGGTGGCAGTGACTGGGGTCAAGTAAAAGATCATCTGCCAAGCAGACAACTAGGAAAGCCAGAGCAGAGGATGTGGTTAAGTTTATCAAACCAAACTAAGATAAAATGAAAATGATGAAAACTTAAAAATGGGTGTTTATGATACAGATATTTTCTACTTTAAGATAACTACAACCTAACTATTGTTGGGAGAAGTTGGTAGTGTCTATCCAGGAAAGCATAAGCTTAATAACTTTCCATATGCTGTTCCTGTTAGTGGATCCTTTCAGATGTCCTGGGCTTCCATCCCTGGGAGATGTTTCCTTCCAGTACATGCTTTCTTCACTTCCAGAAAAGGGCCTGAAAGACAATTCTTCATTGCTGCTTATTAACTTTGTGATCTTGGGCAAGTATCTTAAACTCTCTGTACCTCATATCCTTCATTCATAAAATGAAGATAACAATAGTATGTTATATTACACTCACATTCTTACGAGGTTTGAATGAAATACATGTAAAATTTTTAAAAATCCATGGTACAGACATGTTAGTTACTGTAGTCATGTTAATATCACCATTAACTTCAATCTGAATACCTCTATTGATGAGTACTTGGTTCATCTTGTACAGATGATATAAAACCAGGGGTGAGGAACTTTCAGTTTTCTATTGTACATGCAAGGATCTTAGAAGTCACCATTCCTTCTAACAAGAAAATGATGAACAAAAGGAAATATCAACTTTCCTTGGATCCATAAGAGAGGTCAAGACACAGTCTCAAAGATTGAGGAGGCAGACAGGCAAATACAGGTTGTCACAGAGAAGACTCAGCACAGAAACTGTAGTGGGAACCAGAGCCAGAGCAGGAAAATCTGGATTGTAACTGACATATTGCTGGAAGCTCAGTGTGGATAAGTCAGAGTTTAAAATCCAGGGGGGGATCCCTGGGTGGCGCAGCGGTTTGGCGCCTGCCTTTGGCCCAGGGCGCGATCCTGGAGACTCGGGATTGAATCCCTCGTCAGGCTCCCGGTGCATGGAGCCTGCTTCTCCCTCTGCCTGTGTCTCTGCCTCTCTCTCTCTCTCACTGTGTGCCTATCATAAATAAATAAAATAAAATTTAAAAAAAAATCCAGGGGGACCCATCATTAAGGTTCTGCCACTTAGACCCTTTGTGTTTTACTACTAGAACTTTGAGTAGGTTCCCACAGTAAAGGTATCAGAGAAAAATCCTCTCAGCTTCCAGCAGGGGGAGGGGCAAAGGAACCATTCTGCAATAGGCTAGAGGATTTTTTTTTTTTTTTAAACAAGGCCTGCCCTTAGGGGAAACTAGTTAACTGGGCCATATTTGCATAGGTTTTATCAGAGCCTAACTGACCCTAGGGAAGGGAAATACTTAACTTCAGCCAACTTTATCCATCCTGTCCCACCTAAGTGGGGAGAGAAAAAAAAAAAAAAAAAAAAAAAACAAAACTAAGATACCTTGTGAAATTCTAAGTGCAGGGTATAGTCTCACTGAAAGGAGTTCTAGGAAGAACTGCTGTCACCTTAATGGTAGATCAGCACAACGTGACCACATGTACTAGTTATTTTCTTTACTATCACACACTTAAAGTTAAAAAAAAAAAGGCAGAAATTAGTAATCCTGTTAAATCTCAACCTAAGAATACACATGTGTTTGAACCCACAATTATATGGTCAATTAAACTTTGACAAAGGTGGAATGAAATACAATGAGAAAAAGTCAGTTTCTTTACCAAAAAGGTGTTGGGAAAACTGATGGGCCACATGCAAAAGAAGGAAACTGGACCACTTTCTTTCACCATAAACAAAAATAAACTCAAAATGGATTAAAGACCTAAATGTGAAATCTGAAACCATAAAAATCCTAGAAGAGAGCACAGGCAATAATCTCTCTGACATTGGCTGAAGCAACATTTTTCTAGATATGTCTCCTGAGACAAGGGAAATAAAAGCAAAAATAAACTATTGGGACTACATCAAAATAAAAAGCTTTTGCACAGCAAAGGAAACAGTCAATAAAACTAAAAGACAAGCTATTGAATGGGAGAAGATATTTGCAAATGACATATCTGAAAAGGGTTAATATCTAAAATATGTAAAGAACATATATATCACAACATCCATAAATGAATAATCCAATTAAAAAATGGACAGAGGACAAGAACAGACATTTCTCAAGAGAAGACATACAGATATTAGACAAATGAAAAGATGCTCAATATCACTCACCCTCAGGGAAATGCAAATCAAAACCACAAAGTGATATTACCTGACACCTCTCAGAATGGCTAAAATAAAAAACACAAGAAACAACAAATGTTGGTGAGGATGTGGAGAAAAAGGAACTGCTGGTGGGAATGCAACTTGGCACAGCCACTGTGGAAACCAGTATGGAGGTTGCTCCAAAACTTAAAACTAGAATTAACCTATGGTCCAGGAATTGTACTAATGGGTATTTACCCCCAAAACACAAAAACACTAATTCTAAGGGATATACACATTCCTATGTTAATTGCAGCATTATTTACAATAGCCAAACTATGGAACTATCCCAAGTGTCCATCAACAGATGAATGGATAAAGAACATATATTTATATTCATATGGAATATTATTCAGCCAAAGAAAACAATGAAATCTTGCCATTTGCAACAACATAGGTAGAGCTAGAGAGCATAATGCAAAATAAGTCAGTTAGAGAATGACAAATATCACATCATGTTACTCATATGTAGAATTTATGAAATGAAAAAAATGAACTAAGGAAAACTAGATATAGAGAGGCAACCCAAGAAACAGACCCTTAACTATAGAGAACAAACTGATGGCTACTAGAAGGGAGGTGAGTGAGGGGATAGGAGAAATAGGGGATGCTCATTAAAGAGTACACTTCTGATAATAAAAAAAATAAATAAAACAAAATGAAAAAAAAGAATACACATCTGTTGAATATTTGTGTCATGCAATGAGAAATGTGGAAAAAAAGTACCTTTGCTGCATACTAAAATACCATGATTATCCCAAGGAAAAGCATGGATATAGTTTTTGTTTGAGTTGCAAGCTGAGCTAGCCACCACTTTCATGGATTACTTTTTTTCTTTTCTTCTCTTTCTTTTTTTTTTTTTTTTTTTTTACATTTCAGAGAATGACTGACAGAGACTATGGTTGCCAGACTTGTGGATTTAGCACTCATTTTCTAAAATGAAGTAAGTGAGTTTGTTTCTTCAAGGAAAACAACTTTCAGTATTTGTTGCAGGATACAAAGTTAATGTTTTCATGTAATAATTACAATGGTGGAAAAATTTTATCCACCATTATGAACTTGGCAGCTTCCTAATAGTTTGAGGCTTTTCTGATGAGACTAGTGGTGAAATTAATAAGTGCGATACGATTGTTTGATGCTGTATAACAAAAGTGTATCAACATTTGGAAGGTCTAGATAATGAAAAAATAAGATTTTACAAATAATAAATGATATGCATGGGTGAAAGGTCCACACAAAATGCAAAATAGATTAATGAAGTCTAGGGTAACAGAGTAGGAAAGATAGATTGACATGGTTTCAGATTCCACATTGCAACTAACCTTTAAGAAACAGCTACTTGTGTTTAAGTGTAGCATCAAAGAGCAGTATCTACAAATATGTGAAAAGGTTATGGAAATACTCTTCTTGTGTCCAATAACAAGTTTATTTGAGACCAAATTTTCTTCATATGTTTCTACAAAAGCAACATATTGCATCAAATTGAATGCAGATGTAGTGTGAGAATTCAAAGGTCTTCTGTCAAGCTAGACACTGGAATGTGCAAAACTGAAAAACAAGGTCAATCTTCTCACTTTTTGGTTTGGAAAATATTGATTTTCAAATTAATTCATTAATTGAATATATCCTATAGTGGTTTATTATTGTTATTTTATATGAATAAGTAAATATCTTTAAAAAAATTTCTCAGTATTCATTTCTAATTCAGAAAATAGTGATATACTCACATGAACAAAAGTGCTTTGGTGTCCTCAGTGATTTTTAAAAAAATAAAAGGGATTCTGGGAGGAAAAAAATTGAAATTTGAGAAGGATTAGTTATACTTTAGGTTAATATTTCTCAACGTTTATTCTTCAGCAAGCTCCTAACTAAACATTTGGATTTCTTTTTAAAAATTTAATTCCTCCAGCCCAAGAGCTACTAGATCAGAATTACTAGATGGGGCCAGTAAATCTGAATATCAAATAATCTCTGAGGGATGAATCTCATGTATAATAAAGTATGCCATCTGAGCAGCCCAAGTGGCCCAGCGGTTTAGCGCCGCCTTCAGCCGAGGGCGGGATCCTGGAGAACCGGGATCGAGTCCCACGTCAGGCTCCTGCATGGAGCCTGCTTCTCCCTCTGCCTGTGTCTCTGCCTCTCTCTCTGTCTCTCTCTGTGTCTCTCATGAATAAATAAATAAAATCTTAAAAAAAAAAGTATGCCATCTTATACTAGTCACAGGAGAATCTCCATACTTTCCAAGATATATCAACTAATTTAGCAATAACCCCAGCTCATTGTGAGTACTCTTCTCTCAACCTCTGTACTTTGTAAACTCACTTCTCTCCCATAGGTAAGTGGTCAGTTTTGTTTCATCATAGCTGATATGCCAAAGTCTTCATTTAAAAGATAGATTCTAGTCTTTTCTCTTTTACTCAAGTACACCCTCAGTGCACCTACCTATATATCCCTGTATCCATGAATACTCTCAGAAGTGACATAGTCTCGGATAAAAAAGGAGAAGGCCTGGGAGGAACTGGTAACTGGGTCTTCAGGATGATGAGTTTACTTTGAATATGCTGACCAATTTATTGACACTGCCAAGGGGATGAATCTGGTCACTCAGAGTGAGAATATTGGGCTTTCCTTTTCTCTGAATTTTTTTTTATTATTGTGATGAAAATGTACAAAACAAAATTTACCACCTTAACCATCTTCAAGCATACAGTTGTATCAGAGTGATTGATACAAAGATCTCCTTTCCATGATAAGTAGAATTGCATCCTTTTTAGAAGTGAAGAATTCATTAAAATCTCTTGTTACACATATGAAGTACTAAATCTGCAGCTCCAGACTTTTAATTGTCCAGATACATTATGGATTATATGTTTTAATATATACATCCATTATACATTTTATTATTTTTGGTCAGGGAGAACTATATGGTGTGTCCCTGGGCAAGTCCTAGAATCAGAGTTATAAATCCAGATTCAGAAGGACCTCAAAAGCTAGCTAATTTAATTACCCATCTGATGGTTGGAAACAGCCATGAGAACTCACCACCCATAAAGGGAAAACATTTCCTCTTTAGATTTCCCAGATTGTTAAAAAGAAAAACAGTTATATTACATGAAAAATCTCACCTCTCTAACTTCAAAATGTCAGTCCTAATTTCACCTCTGAGGAAATAATGAAGAGAACTATCCTATTTTCCCTTGGTCTTTCTCCAGGCTAAATATCACTATCTCCATCAGATGTTCCCTTGGGATAGGGTTTAATGCCTTCAG
This sequence comes from Vulpes vulpes, assembly GCF_048418805.1. Lineage (NCBI taxonomy): Eukaryota > Metazoa > Chordata > Mammalia > Carnivora > Canidae > Vulpes > Vulpes vulpes. Next base: position 66,775,364 of record NC_132785.1, read on the forward strand.
CATTCTCTTCACGTCTCTGGAATAAACTTCAGTTTGTCTGAGTCTCTTCCCTAGGAGATTCTGTATCAAGAGGTTTGGTGATTCTTAAGATCAGAGAGGTGAACCTGTAGGAATATGTCAGACCAGCTAGATTACAGCCAAACAGCACTCTCTCTATTCAGAATACCAGTATTATATGAATGCAGCCCAAGGCCATGTGTGCTCTCTTATCGGACACAATACATAACAAGCTAATATTGGTGTTATTATTATAAAAATCCATAAAAATAATATTCACATCTTCCCCAAGCTGTCCTTTTCCAGCTCTAATTTTTTTTTTCTTTTTAAATCTAAGATCAGGCACTGGCATTCCTACTAAATTTTGTTGGCTTTAGCTATTGTACCAAGACGTTAGTATCTTTTTGGAATCTTATTCTACTGTACAATATATTTTCTATTTCTTATGGCATATATCATTTACAAATTTGAGAATTATGCATTCAATATTCTTATCCAAGTAACTGACAAAATCTGTGAGCAGGACTGGTCCACTGAAATGGAATTCTTTTATATTTCATAGAAACCTTCTTCCAAATTAATGGAGATTATTTTAATCTGCATACCTAAGATTCAATCAGCCAGATTTTGTTCTTCCATCTTATCTGTCAAATGCCTCCGGATCAGGCTAGTTGGTATCTCTGGGGTTTTTTTGCCCCCAGCAATTGAATAGAAATACAAAATGCATCACCTCTCAGAAGCAGGGTAAGAATTTATGAGACAAGGTCAATTGAATGCTTTAAGTTCCTTGGAGGAAAATGGGCTATATACCTATGATTATTAAGAATAACAAAATAATTTACTTGAGAGAATCCTAATCCTTCTGTACCATTCTCATCTACTGGGTAATGACTGCTTAAGACAAGGAAACTAAACTAATACAACTCTGAAACACATTGTGACCAACAGATTTTGAACTTGAGGATTTTTTTTTTTTTTTAAGATAAAGGACATTTTTTGTTTTTTAAAAAAAGGAAGACAATGGGAAAGCAACTGTTCATTATTTTCTCATTCATCCTTCACTTATCCTTTATGCACGTTTAGATCAATTGTTGCTAGTACATCTTCATAGAAGGGGAAAGAAAAAACAACAGAAAAGACCTGATTTTCAGGCTCAAGTGATTCATTCAGTTATAAAGACTGGGAGAGCAGGCCTTATAGCCAAGAGCTTGACAGATCCTTTAACTACTGGAGTGTGCTCTAGATTTGAAGGCCGAAGTTCTTATGAATTTTTCCTGGTCCACTTAACTGCATCATCTAAACTTGATAAAAATGACCTTACAATGGCAGTCATTTTCTTGAAAATATTAGGATGTGCGGGAAAGCTACTGAGAATAGAAGGGAGCGAGCACTTAATGGGCTGGACGATTATAAAGACTATGTGTTTGTTGAGGGGGGAGTGCTCTGCTATACAGAATCTGAATCAATTAGAAACAAACTCCCTCCTTCCAGGTCTAGGAGCCCAGAAACCCCTTCACACCAGACTAAGGATGCCAGGAAAAATCAATAAGCTATTGAATTGGGTTCTCTGGGGGAGAACACAGTGTATTTTGTAATTTCAAAATAGCTCTTTTATTAGAGAGCTGAAGAGGGCATAGCAGACATTACATTTCTATGAAATATAAGCCAGGCAACATTCAGATCTGTTTTAAAATTAATAGTGCTTCAATCTTTTTTTTTTTTATTTTGTCAATAGATTGAGTTGTGATGCCTGCTAACTCTGTCTTCATTCTGATTTAGTAAGCATTTATTAAGAACAGTTTTATATTTCTCTAACTGCATCTCCAAAGCCTCTCTCTTTCCCCTGGACATTAAATTAAGTATAAAATGAATTGCAGCAAAGCTAAATAAATAGACCTTTAATTTTTCCAAGCAACATACATATGTATAAAAAATAAATGTTATGGTGTTGGGCTTTGGGACTAGAGAAAAGGTGGTTTGTGTGTAGGTTTAGTTATCAAAATCCACAGCATATAGGCTGACAGCTTTTGAAATACATAAACTGTTTCTCTCTCTCCTGTTTCCATAGCAACAGAGTGCACAAAGCCTTAGTTTTTGCACATAGAGAGAAAAAAAATTGGGAATGGAGTCTGGAATTGTCTGGAACAAAAGAAAAATGTAGCAAATGGAAAATTAAGCATCTCTAGTCCTCCAGAGGTTCATACTTGTTCATGGCCCCTTGATGTTATTATTCACAATATGTATTCAAATGCAATGTTGGGGTAACTTTGAAGAGTTTGTCTGGACCTGAGAGCTTAGAGCACCTCTGCCTCACTTCTGCAAGCCAGAAGTCTTTTCGGATATGTCATTACCACCCTTGTCTTGGGAAGTTTCATTATGATTCCCTCCTTCACAGCATTCTCCTGAGAGTTGTGTTGAGCTTTTATCTCCTAAGCAGACTTTAGGTTAAATGTTAAGATCTCTCCATTTTCTGTTTTCTCCCTAGTTCATTAACTTGAAAGGGCCAATGACAATGCACTAAATTCAACAGATTATAGGAGGACATAACATATCTTTTAAGGAAGAGTGTCACAAAGCAAGGCATGGAGACCAACAAAGCAACCAAATCCTAAAGAGTACCTTACCTGGGACTTCCCTGTTGGGCTGGGGTTGGAAGGACTGCATCAACCCTGAATGGGTACAGCTCATTTATTGCCACAGATCTGCATGTGTTTGCTTAGTGGTGTCCTTCCTAGGGGTTCATAACCATTTCTCTGAGTTTGTCTTAGATTTTACCTCCTACAGAATGATGATCTTGGCTAGATGCATATATGGAAAAATTTAGCCAATACAATCAATATTTGATCAAGCCTCCTTCCTTCAGGTACAAAAAAAAAAAAAAAAAAAAAAAAAGTCCACTGAAGAATACCAGTTTTCTTTAATAAAAAAAGGAGGGTTTTTTTTTTAACTTTACAATGAGAGTAATAAAACTTGAAGAATCTCTTATAAGAAGCCCAGTTGAGATTAAATGGAAATGATATTACACAGTTCCTAAAATTTCCTTTTGGCCTGGGACCCTGAAACTGGTGTACTTCATTCATATACCTTGTTCCAACTAGCTGATAGTTACTTTGCTTAATGACAAATATGTATCATATTCTCCCTCACTACCCCCTTAATGACCGAAAACATCTATTGGTACCTGTCCAGTTGGTTTTGAATGGTACAACAAAATCCTCAAGACAAGGTATTTGAATTGTTTTTACTTGAATACTCCTGGAGCAAGAAGTGAATTGCTAGTTCTTGCTAGAAAAAAAAAAATACATATAACACTGCAATCAGGAAGTTTAGAGCAGGACATGCCCTAAATATATAATGACATGATGAACTGGATTAGCTCAGATGAAGTCATTACTGTCTATTTGTAAATAATAAACCTTTTAAAGAAGCATATGAATGAAAAGATATTTAACCAATAGACAACAATGGCTCCTAAGGGGCTTTTTGGTTTGATTGGGAAAATAAATAAAACATGCTTTCTAAAATTGCCAAAACATATATTGACCTGCTAGACCACAAGGACAATTACTAGGTTCAGAAAACTTACATTTAGAAATAAACAAAGAAAAAAAGTAAACCTAAATACAAATCCTCTTTAACAGCAGCTCTCGGAAAAGAAGCTTTAGAAATTTTCAAATTATATAATACTGAAAACATGTTATCTTTTGACTTACTGAATGGATTTTTGCTAGAGATAGGAGTAATCTATAGCAGTCTGTCCTCAAATCGTCAATGCCCTTCTCTGGCACTTCTTGCTGTTTCTCTTGCCATAAGTTAACATGAGCCGACAAAGACTCTTTTTTTTTTTTTTTTTTGTAACCTCTCACTTTTCGATTCTTGAAATAATGTTTTATCTCCTGTACTGAAAGCAAGACCAAAGGACTCCTTCTTGTGAGTTGATGTTGCCCCTACACCCAGCTACACACCTGGCCCTCATTCTTTGAAGCATTTAGAAGAGGTGAGACTCTGAGTTCACAGTCCTGGTTTTGTTGGAGTCTCTGAGACTAACTGGGGTCCTATGGCACTACCTATTAACCTTACCATAGGCTGCTGTGAACCTGCTCCTGTGAGGATGAGGTAAGTCTAAAATTCTACTGACTTTCATTTGGCCCAAGACCCTACCTTGTCATGTCATGGCTGACTCTGGTTACAGCTTTCTCATTTCTGGCTTTATGAATATCATCTCTTCCCCTTAGTCATCTGACGGTGTTTAAACACCCTCTCCCTTTCTTTAGCTCCCCCATCATACCTTCTAAAATCTTCTCTGACTTTTCTTTGTGTTTTTTAGTGATTTTAAAATTGCTCACCTGGACAGGCCCATATTATTCTTTTGTTGTCATAATACACTCCCTCTGTTCTTCTTTTCCCATTCTTTTTTTTTTTTTAATTTTTTTTTTTTATTTATTTATGATAGTCAGAGAGAGAGAGAGAGAGAGAGGCAGAGACACAGGCAGAGGGAGAAGCAGGCTCCATGCACCGGGAGCCCGACGTGGGATTCGATCCCGGGTCTCCAAGATCGCGCCCTGGGCCAAAAGCAGGCGCCAAACCGCTGCGCCACCCAGGGATCCCTTTTCCCATTCTTTTTAACCTCTCTCACATTTTCAGTGAAGTGGCTGGAAATTACTTGTGCTGAGAATCCAGAAGGAAATACTGCACTGTGGACTCGTTTGCAGGCAAGTCAGTGGGGAAATCTGAAAACTGTGTTACATGTTTCTCTCTGATTTTCATCACTGGGTATCTCATTCTCCTATAGACTTCGGCACTATTTTTTTCTTTCTTTTGTCCTACTGCAGTACTTTCTCTGAAAGCAGTCCTTGAACCTCTTGAGAAAGTTGGCTGTTCCTAAAAGTCCCTTACACTTCTTCTTAGAAGTCATACTAAGATTCACTAATGTGGTTTTTGTGCTTCTGTATCTGCTTTGGGCTCAATGCTTTCATGCAGGCTAATGTTTAATATGGTCCACTAGACACTTTTCCTCCTCTAGAAATACAACCTGGTTTTCAAGAAAAACCTTTATGGAAATAAAATATTATAACCAATACATTGTTGAGGCTATGGTGGGGATGGAAACACCACCCACCTGGTCTCTTCAAAGCCTCATCAGCAATGCTCTTGGGACATCCACACTGAGCTCTAGGTCTTCCAGAATAGTGTCTGAAAAATGCTGCTGTGAACCATAAAATGACTATGGATGTAGTCAAGTATTAATCAAAATCTAGGATTTCATAAATAGAATTCTACTACCAGTCACTTCCTAGCCTACTCTTTTTTTTTTTTTTTTTTTTAGATTTTTATTTATTCATTCATGAGACACACACAGAGAGAGAGGCAGAGACACAGGCAGAGGGAGAAGCAGGCTCCATGCAGGGAGCCTGACATGAGACTCGATCCCAGGTCTCCAGGATCAGGCCCCGGGCTGAAGGCGGCGCTAAACCGCTGAACCACCCAGGCTGCCCTCCTAGCCCACTCCTGTTGTCATTCTACTCTTTGCAGCTCTGACCTTGGTGCTCCCACCTTTCCCTGGGGATTAATGTGCAAGAGCTTCTACTACTGTCCTGTGTCCAGGTTACTGATCCATGAAGTTCCTCTCATGAGCCATTCATGGCTCACCAGCCACTGGCTGCCACATATTCAGTCACTGCATTTGTAGTAATGCAAATGATATTTTAATAACTTGAAACACTGAATATGGCTTCTGAATTGCCACAAGGAATTTATCGTTTTGGAAGTACTATCTTACCCAATTATAAAAATAACTGTAATTTTTCCTCCTCACTGGATATTCTGTGTGATGTCACTCACGAAGAGAAATAGAGAGGGAAACAGTACATTACAATCAAGGCATCTATTGATACACTTACTTTCTGACTTGAGATTCGTATCTATCATTTTTTCTTGATTTTATTTTTAATTATCACATGCTAATGACTTCTTAATGTACAGTGTTATACATTTTTAACACATGTCTATTTGTGTAACCACCACTGCAGTCAGGACCCAGAACAGTTCCAAGTATCCCTCAAAAAAGCCTCCATGCTCTATCTTTTTTCCCCTTCATTTCTGACCTAGAATTCTGAGTTGATAGTTCTTTTCTGCTAGCACTTTAAAGACATTTTTCCACTTTTTTCTCATCTCCATGGTTTCTGAAGAAGAATCCATCGTCATCTGAGCATTATTCCCCTACCGATAATCCATCATTTTTCTCTGGATTAATTCATGGTTTGTATGTGTATGTGTCTTTCAATGGTTTTCAGTGCTTTATAATGTGTGTAGACATAGATTTCTTTGGATTTGTACTGATTAATGTTTGTTGAGCTGCCCCAAAATGTAGATTTATATATTTAACCAAACATGTTTTCATGTTTGAGGTTTTCAGTCATTATTTATTCAAATATTTTTTTAAGCACCATACTCCTCTCCTTCTAAGATTCTGATGACACAAATATTAGGCCTTTTATCTTCTCCCAGACATCCTAAGGCTTAGGTTATATATTTTTTAAACTTTTTTCTTATTTGTGTTGTTAAGAGTGGATAATTTCAATTACTCATTTAAGCTCACTCAAGTTGAGATTCAAGTTTACTTTCAGTTTGCTACTGAGCTCACTGGGTGAATATAATAAATGAGCTTTTATTATATTTTCAGTTCTATGATTTCCATTTGATTCTTCTACATATCTCCTATTTCTTTGTGAAAGCTTTGTTTTCCATTCATTTCAAGAGTATTTGTGATTACTTATTGAAACATTTATATAATAACTACCTCAAAGCATTTGTCAGATAATTCCAACATCTGTGTCTTCTTGGCATTGGCATTGTCTTTTCCCTTTAGAGTTGAGGTTTTCCTTGTTTATTCATATCTTGAATAATATTGGTTAGTGTCCTGGACATTTTGAATATTATGAGACTCTGGGCCTGTTTAAGTTTTATGGAAAATACTAATATTTTTGTTTTAGTAGATAATTGGCATGGTTAGGTTTGGTTTGCAAGTTCCAACCAGCTTTGCTTCTATGGCCATGGTTCCCGTGACAGTACAGTGTTCAAAGCCTTTCTAATGCTATTCAGATCTGTCTTACCACTGGGGGTAGTGACCTATCTGTTGGTATGCTGATGGGATCCATATGTGTACAGCTTGAGAGAACCCAGGTGTTCATAAACAGCTTTATGGAGTAGCTTTCTTGAGGTTCTCTCTCTCTCTGCCTTTTTTCTGTGACTTTCCTATTCCCTGGGGCTCCCCTTTCTGATCCCCCAGGCAGAAATCTGAGTCTCTAATTCCCTCATTCTGCCATGTATTTCCATGACTGAATTGGAAGCCAAAAGGAAGGACAGAGAGCACAAAAAAATGCAACAAATGTTCAATTCATCTCACTTTTTCAGGATCACAGCTCTGTCAACTGGATAGAGAGGTTTCCTCCCTTCTTTTGGGTTTCTGTGCCTTCCTTCACATTACACCCAGGGTGGAGTGTGCTTATTTCTCCATCATTTCATAGGAATAGGAAATCCTCAAACAGAACCACCATGTTTGACTATAGAGAGTTACACTGTCACTCTTCATGAGGGTTTTATCATTTGAACTATGCTGTCAATGGTAACCTCTGAAATTGAGCAGTAGATGATTTGTAACAAATATCAGGGTAATCTTACTTCTGTCCATGTTCTCTTCTCTTACTTTAGGTACCTTCCCTCAGTGATCATATCAAAGTTTATAGCTTTATTTTACATTTGAATCTCGGATGTACTATGTCTATCTCCATCCTCACATTGAGTTCTTATTCCATATTTTCAATCACCTGATGAATATTTCTAACTGGACACCTGTTTCCTTCACATATGACACACAGAACACAGATCTTGTCATCTTTCTCATAATGGCTCTTCCTCGCTTCACTATTTCTGTCTGGAGCATGATCAGTTGTCTTCTGTTCACCAAAATGAAAGTCAGCTTTGATTTATTTTCCTTCTTTGCAAATATTCTTTGCAAAAAAAAAACTATTCATCAAGTACTAATATTACTACTACTCTTGCTGCTCACTATCACCACCACCATCACCACCATCATCATTCACTGGATATCTATTACAAATCTCTTTTATAGACCCTGGGTATATGACCTAATCACAATCCTAAAAAGTAGGATTTCTTATTCTCAAGTCACAGATAAGTGAACCATGATTCTGTGCCTGGCTAAGTGAAAAGTGAGAGCTAAAACTTAACCTAAGTTATATTCAGTATGTACCCCCCCCCGCCCCCCGCCAAACACACACATCACTGCAAAAATCTACTTGGTAACATGGAGGAAGCTTTTCTCTTTGAACAAAGGTACTGTCTGCTTCTGAAACAGTGTAATGTACTCATGATTTGATCTCAACAAAACTGTCTCACATTTTTTCCTAACTTGTCCAGTGTTGTAATAAAAAAAAGAACTCAATATTTCTAGATGTGGCGTGATTTTATTTGTTTGTTGCCTTTGCTTTTATTATTTTCTGTATCAGAAAATTTTCTCTGTCCATTCTTGCCCACTATATCTGTCCCACTCATTCTTCAGTCTAGTTTTACTACAATCATTCCATAATTACCTCACCAGAAGTGATGCTCTCTGGTCTTCCAGTAAATTTTTTGGTATGTGTTTCTTTTATGGCTACATCATTGCAGTTACACTGCATTATCTATAACTATATGGTATTAGCTCTTTCCTAGGAGATCCAAATTAAGGTTGCATCCATATTTGTCATTGAATTCCTATCATACTCAGCAGAGTATCAGAGATATAGAGGTTCCAATATATATCTCTTGAACAGTACACTCTATTAAAAATAAACTAGAGTTTCAGAAAGTGGAGCAGAGGTAGTTTAAGAGCCCTGAAAATGCCACCTTGTGAATTTTAAAGAACCGTAGTTGAACCACATTTTTTTACAAGTTGTTGTAGACTTAATAGAACCCCAGAACTAGCCATAATTTTATGAAGTTGCATACTTCATTTGCGAGAATGGGAACAGGAAGAAGTATCTTCCTAGAAGTGATACTACTAAGGTAAAAAATATTAATATATATTTAAGGAATTTGAGATTCTACTTATACTAAGGCTCTTCTATTTCACAAAATGTACTCTAAAGTGCAGCTGCTTTGTTTTTATTACTGAATTAAAAATTTAAAAGTGCAAGTATTCTGACTCCATTTATTTAGCAGTACTCCTATTTTGCACCATTTAGGGTCTTGCAAAAGGTTATTATGATACTAATTCTGTAATGGACATTTTGATATATAGACTAATTTTTAAGATTTATTTATTTGAGAAACAGAGAGAGAGAGAGAGAGCAAACATGAGCAGGAGGAGAGGCAGAGAGAGGAAGAGACTCTCTCTGCTGAGTGCTGAGCCGGAGATGGGGCTCCATCCCAAGACTGTGAGATCATGACCTGAGCCAAAATCAAGAATCGGACACTTAACTGACTGAGCCACCCAGGAGCCCCTTCATAAACTATTGTTCTGATATGCTTCTTTTTATTTTCTAAGGTAGGTTTCTAGAAGTGAAGTAACTAAGTTTAACAATAAATATTTTCTTAAGGCCCTTAACATACTTCCAAGATGCTTTATCTTAGAAACCAAGTATCAATTTGTACTCTCCCTGGCAGGATATCATAGTGTCCATCTCATTGTCCCTTCTCCATCACTAAGTATTATCCTGAGGAACAAATCTTGCCAGTATAACAAGTTTATTAATCTTGTTATTGAATTACATACTTTTAGTAATTAGGGATCAAGTCTCTTTCAAACGTTCATTGTCTATATTTTTCCTAAACTTTGATTCTGTGATACTAATAAAGGGTAGTAACAGCCCAGTTTTTTTTTTTTTTTTTTCCTGTGAGTAGATTCTGGCCCTCATAGAGCAGTTAGAAGAGGGCCTTGAATAATACATTAATAACTAACGTTAATCATATAGCACTTTGTAATTTATAAAGCATTTCAATGCATTATATCATTTGATTTTTCAACAGTTCTAGGAGCAGCAAAAGTAAGACAATTCTCATTTATAGACAAGAATACTCATGTAAAGTTGTTCAGGTTGTTAGTGGTAGAACCACATCAGGACACTTGTACATACCTAAAGGCGCACAGCTAGGATGTAGACTCAAATCCAAATCTTACTCTCCTTAGGCTGAAATCCTTCCTTCAGGCTATGACAACACCTGTACTCAACACCAGAGGAGCAATGTGGGCATCACCTGGGAGCTCTTCAGAGCTGTAAACTCTCTGGCCAGGGGCTATCTATGCCCAGTGGTATCTGTGAGGTGCTGCTTTAGACCATGCTGAGAGCACGTACACAGTCAAGTGTGAAGAAACAGACAGGATTTGTATGTAAAAGAAACAAGGAGAAAGTAAATCATAAGTCTGGATATTCTTTCAACAATTTATAAAGTGATGGGATGTTAAAGGAATAACAGTTTTCCTTAAGTGTTTTAAAGAAGAACATTATAGATTAAAAAGACTTCCAAAGTGTCCATTAAGTAGCTTTTTTCCCTCCAGAAAAATGTAGACATTAACCAAGAGTTCTGACTACTCTTTGAATTTTTGATGAATCCATATGAACTGTTTTTCTTTCCATGTGTGGGAATTACTGGTGGGGCTTTTTTTCAGAATGCACAGCTAACTTTGCTAGGCTTCCACTGTAAGCTCCACCTGACCTCAAACATACACAGGACACCTGCAACCTGCTGCTGTCTCCAGTTTCACCATCAGTGACGCAAAGTTTGGCTTAATGATTTGCCTGCTATTAATAAAAGCAATCCTAGGGGGAGGACATATTGCATCCTATCAGTCAAGAAAGGAGGAGTTCTGTTTGAGAACCTGCTATGAAGTGTTTGAGTGATGTTGGGCAATTCAGCTAACATGTCAGGTTCCCTTTCCTTATGATAAATAGTAGTGTGTAGACGAAGTTATAATAAGGGCATTTCCAGACCCAATCGGCTGTTATTTTTGCTTCTAAAAAAAGTGAGCACCCAAGATGACTGGGCCTGGGATGGAAGAGATGAAGTAGCCAGTGGGGAAAAAGAATAGAAATGCAAGGCATGGACAAAGAAGATAAATTTTATTTGAGTTATAATTTTGCCTAGAACCAGACCTCAGTTATGGGCGATAGGTTATAATTTGTCATCACGCTGGGCACTAAACTTTATTGTGAAGCTTGTCACTATTATATATGATCATTTTAGGAGTCTTACTTTAATGTCCATTTGATGTTCCTCTAAATATAGAAATTAGTGGGTACTCGCATTTCATACAGAAATGCTGCATTTTTTTTGCTCTTGGTGGACATTATTGGCTTAAATGTGTCCTTTTTAGCACTCAGACAGTGCTTGATATTCTTGCATTCTGGGCCTACGAATCTAACTAACATGTCTCAAGAGGCCCATGCACAGGAATTTCTTGTCAGTAAAACAATGCCTCATGCGATTCTGTAGATTTATAGCTGCACAGTCCCCTGGTCAAATTTGGCTTATTGCTCTGAATCCATTTTTGTAATAATGATGCTGGTAATGCCACAATATATTATTTTAATAGGATAACATATGGAACTCTAATTTCTAAGGAATAAATGTATTATTCAGCCTTGGCATCATATGCCCAAAAGAAGAGGAAACTAAAAAGATGTCTCACTAGAATTATGTGTAATTGTCAATTATGAAAAGTAGATAAGAGATGGTTGGATTATACATATTTGTGACATTTACATTGAATAGCTGCCTGCTCTTAACTTCGGATTCCCCTAATGTTATATTCCTCTAAATATAGAAATTAGTGGGTACTAATTCGCTAGCTTTAGAATTTATGTTCAGCAAACCATAATGGACCAGAATAGGAGTGAGGCTAACTATAGGACCTAATGTGCAGGATATGCCTTCTCTGTGTTTAGAAAACTTCCTTTTCAGAGTAAAGAAATGTGTAGAATATGTGCCAAAAACTACAGTCACGAGATGCACAAGTGTTCTGACAACTCCCCTTGTAAACTTTGTCTAGTAAGCCTTGCCAGGCAAAGTTCAACTGAACAAAAAATATTGTCAAATACTTTGATAGGTCTTTGACTCTACCTCTTTTATGTGATGAGACTGCAAAGCTAGAATGAATGAGGATTGTGTATGTGTGTGCGAGTTGTGTGTTTTATCATTATTAATGATAATTTGAATGAAATCATCAGCAGGCAAGTGGTACTACCTGGCTAATCATCCTATTTTGAAAGGGTACTTGCTTTGAAAAGGTATTTGAACTTACTCTGTCTTTGATATGATTAAAATGTGTAGGATAAAAAAAAAAGTGTAGGATACAGCATGCTCTTTCATGTGATTTTACTCCATCAAAAATTATATTCTATCTATTAAAATCCATGAGTACAAACCTCTGTATTCACAATATTCAAAACTTTAGAAATCAAAGAAAAAACTAAAGAATAATCACCTTACTTAATATTGCTTTCAATCGTTGTGTATACAACTCAGACCTAGTGTTATCTCCATTTGAGGTGCCTTGAATAAACAAAAACAAGTTAACACAAAAAGAAATCTTATGCAAAAAGAAATTGGAGTAGCCTCTATTTTCATGTTTCTTCAGATGAAAAAGTTGTAAATTTATTGATGGCTTTCTCTATAGAAAAATTTCGCCAAGAATGAGGAAATATATTACAGAAGCTTATGATGTAGCCTTGTCTTCTTTATAATTTTTTAGAGAAACACCATTATATTCATCCAGAAAGAAAAATTTAAGTCAACTAAATTCAGTAAATATAAGTTTATCTCAGTAAATATAATTCGGTAAATGTTAGGTTCAGCAAAAGGCTTGAGTTTCATTCCCCATGTCCTTGGGGGTGTTTTCAGGGCCCTACTTTATAGTGGTTTTCTTCCATCTTTGCTCTGTGTCCTTCCCTCCCTGCCCAGCCATTATTCTCAATTAGCAGTAGCTATGGGCAGTCATTATCTATCGAACCCATTTAGAAACTTGGCCACAGACTTCATCAACTCCAACCTTTCAAGGATACTGAATTGGCTGCAAGAATCATAGCTTTGAGTAAACAAGCCAGGTTTGTTCCTAAGTATCATATTTTCAGTTCCAACCAATATTCTGCTTTTCTCTGGGAGTGAACACCTGATTAGAGCTGTTCTTTTTGCTAATTCAGCTCTCTGGATAATAAATATTTTAACTTATCAATAAACATGAATTTCTGTGATCCAAAGATATTTAGATCCTTAATTAGATAGTACATCTAAATTGGTTAATCAGAGTGTTTTCTGGCAGTTTCTGAGTCAAAGTTACACTTCATCTCTGGTTAGCCTTTGTAAGATTCAAGCTGAACAACTTAAAATTCTTAGTTCAAACTACTTACAATCTGTGTTAATCAAAATGCTGTAATTAAATTGGGCATGGACTTATTCTGTAACCTTATCCACTTTGCATTTAAGTTGTCTCTACATGAATGTTTGACACTAGTACAGTCTTTAAATATTAATGCATAGGGAAAAAAAAGAAGAAGATGAAAGGAACATTTGGAGCCAAGAGAAAGTAAAAGATAGCATGGGACAATTGTAATAAAAATAAAAAAATGAAATAAAAAACCTTAAGAAAGTTAGGAGAATACGCAAAGAAAAAATAAACTTCTCAGAGCAGTTAGTTACCCAAAAAAGTAGCACAATTTATACACAATCGAAAGCTCCAAGGAATGAGTAGCCATAACAGGCTTTTGTGCAATAAAGATCAGAATCTCTGTGAAGAAGTTTCCAGTGTCTATTTTCCCTCTGCTTTTGAATCTTACCTTGAAATGGTTGCAAAGCTACAACAGGTTAAAAACAAAACAAAGTAAAACAAAGAGAACAATTTTTTTTTCCTTTCATGCATAGGAAAACAAAACACACCTGAAAGTCTGGGTTGGTACCTCTAACATCAAGCTCCCTGTGATTCTGGTATAAAATAGTGTAGGATGAAGCAACATCACAAAATAATGTGTATTTGTACTCCACACACAATGGAAGACTTCTTAGCATAATCTGCAAAAGTTTCAAGTGGGTGTACTGCCAAATACTTTGGCTTTTCCTGTGAGAAAGGAAGAAGGAGAGTGTATGAAACTAAATGTATAGCTAGTGTCTCTCCTTGTACCAGATAGAGAAATTATATTTGTTGAGACACTGCACTGTTGAGATTCGAGGAGAGAGTATGCCCTCAATTTCACTGCACTATGCTAGTGTTCATTCAACTGATGAAGTTCTCAACTCAAAGGGCAACATCCACTTTGTTCTAAGTTCCTGCTGGAATGGAAAAGCTGACAAGGGAAAACTTACACAAAGGATATTGTGCTGTTAAAGTTTGTTCAAAGCCACACTTGTCAGATCTCTTTGAAATGAAATTGAAAAGGAAAAACCAATTTTCTTTGAGGACAAAGTTCATCTCATTTGGTGTGCTGCACCTGTCTAATTTTCTTCTCTGAGAAAGAAATCTTGACTACGAAAATTTGAAAAAATAGTTTATCCTAGTGCAGGTATGTATCATAATGTTTAATTCAGACGAGTGTTACATTCTGAGAAAATAAATATAAGTGAATTACTGCCTATTTGAAGCTGTGATAAATACCTAGGTTGGCTGAAATTATTAGACGCATTATTCTGTCTTCAAAATGTCTCTGAAGGGCAACAGTCTGAACTATCTGGAAATGAGAGCTCTCTGATGTTTTCCTTTGTTAGTGATGTGTAGATGCACAGTATGATGCAGAGTACATTATCAAACTGAAAACCAAGACAGATCCCTCAAAGGTGTTCAGGTAGATATCTCGAATGCTTCCAAATTCAGAGGGGGGTTAAGGAAAGCAACATCTATTTTTAGGGTAGCATGTTTATGAATATTAAAATTCACAATTGATTTTTTTAAATGCCACCAAATAATTTGTATCAACAGCAAACAAGAGGACTTTGCCTATTTGAAGTCACAATTTCCTGTACGTAGAAATGTTACACGATTATAGATCGACACAAAATAAAATACAGAATACAAGTGGCTATGTAATTTAAACTGGAAAGAAATATAGCTGTGACCTCAGACAAGGACTTAGGTTCAAGATAGAAAAATGTGATTTTAGTCAACGGGGGGGAAAAAGAAAAACACACCAAGTGTAATCTCCTTTAATGCATCTCGTCTCCTATTTGCCTGTGTCTTTGGCTTGTCTCTGTTTTTCTGTCAGCTTTCCTTGTCTGATCTTACCAATGTGATAGGCTACATGTTTAGATATATATCCCATATATTGAAAATAAATGTATGATTAAAAATGAGGGGAATTTGAAAGTGGGAAGGAAGGGAAAATTATGTCTTATCTGTTAGATCATGGGAAACAGATGATCTTGGCTATTGCCAAATTCTCCTCAGAAATTTATATTCCCTAGTTTCCTTCTTTGTGAATGTTTTCCATTTGGAACTACATTGCCAATGCCTTTTTATTTGCTCTGTGTCCAAATGTGGATCCAGCTGGATTCCTGTAATTTTGTTTCTATTCTGTTTGCATCTCTCTAGAAGACTGTTACGCATATCCACACCCTTTATGTAAAATTTAATACCTTTTAAACACAGTGTTCACCATGACCTTGAGAAACAAAGACCTGCCAGTGAAACTTTTGGACAGAAGCTACCTTCCTTTTCTAATCAAAACTCAAACAACCAACGTCCTGATAATCAAAGGAGAATCTTCTTAGAGTAGAAATTATTCAACTAAATGAAAAGCAGGCTTATTGATTTTAGTCCCTCTTTTGTTTAATTTTTATTTCCTTTGTGCTCCATTTGTTATAGAGTAAATGTGTTTCAATTTAGTGAAAACATCTTCAGAAATTAACCATTCCTCTTATGGCTTAAAAGTTGCGTGCTATTTGTATTCAGTATTTGTCAGAAGCATAATTTATTATGTGCTTGCGTATAAATTAATCCTGTGTGGTATTGCCTTCAAAATCCATGAGTTAAAGGGAGAGTCTTCTGGAGAACAGCATCTTTACCTCACACAAGATGCACTTCCCTCAGCGCCACCTTATCTGCTCAATAAATATTTGTTGAATAAATGAAGGTGTGTGGCTTTCCCTCTTCCCCTTGAACATCACTCTGGTTTTCCCTCTATAATGCCCAGGGCACTAAAGTCATGTCACAGGAAAGAGTGTTATTTCCTCCTTCACAGTCCACGCGCTAATTAGATACTCCTCTTCCTGGCCCATCTTCCCCCAGGGATAGCGGAATGAAGCACATGCTCTTCCTAGATTCTAACTCTTCCCCTATTTGGGGATACTGTCAATAGTCTATGTGCTTTCGTCAGTAATGAGTTTTTTCTTTGTAGTTGTTATATATTTTTAGTGGGCATTAAAGGATTTCTAGCAGAAAGTGAACCAGTAGTAGCTGCACTGTATTTCTTGTTTTCTCTGATGGAGCTTGTCACCACTATGTCTGCATCCTACTCTCTCCCTTCTATGAAAATTTATGACTTGGGATCAAAGCATAGGCCCACATTTATCGCATACAACATCAAAGCATTGGTACAAGAGCCAAAACTCCTGTATACAAGCACTCATTGCACAGATATTCCTAGCCCCTACTGTGGGTTTAATACAGTACTATGAGAACCACAAAGAGGCATAAACAAAATAGTCCCTACTCTTAAAAGCAAAGAGGATTTTGTGTTTCTAGAGGACTTCCACATTAATTATCTCATTTTATTTCCTACAACAGCCAAGAGAGGGAAGGAGGATAATTATTACTATACACATTTTCCAAATGAGAAACCTGTAGCCTGGAAATTGGAGTCACCCTACTGGTTATGCCAGGACCTCAATAAAACACCTAGGGGTTTGATTATACCATTTAATAACTCTCCCTTCCTACATCATAGAGAACCAAGCATTTTCAGCGGTGAATTGCTTCTCAGTCTGCATAAGAATATTTATTCCAAATTTTCCTTCCTTTTAGAATGTAAGGCAGGCCAATAATTAAAAGTACTTTGGACCTAAATGGAACCATTCAGTTCCCAAGGCTTGTAGTTTCTAAACCAGCCATGCTTCAAAGCACAATGTATTATTTGAGGATCAGCAATAACAATTCTCAAGGCTGTGGAGTTCGGACGACAGCTGCTACACATTCCTTCCTTCCCTTTCCCGCTTCCATTGTCCCAGCACAGGTCATTATCTCTTTACTTTATAATCTTTTACATCTATCATCTATCTTTCAGTCTCTCCTCCCACGCACCTATCCATTTACATGTGTTGCCAGGTAAATTTTTCCTGAGTACAATTATATTCCAGTAATTACGCTTCTCGGAAAACAGAGATGGCTTAATGTAGCCTACTGAATTAAGTCCCAACTCTGAGCTGACCCCAGCTTCCCTTTCTATCTTTCACTTAACCTACAAGGAAACTACACCATTTACTGCTTCTCTACATACTCATCCCTTTACTACCATGGTGGTACCTTTCTCGCCTTCTTTCTGACTGGAATACTTACTTTCTTCCAGATCCCTCACTAACCCTTTCAAGATAAATACCACTGAAGTCTCATTCTAAGCCTTCCCTGTGGCTCCAATGGGGGACAAATCCAACTTACTTTGAACACACACAAAACTTCTCTGGAGTCTCTTTCCGGGAACTTATGAAACAGCACAGGTGTTATGGACAGACAGGCAGATGGAATTAGGTTTAATCCTGACCCAGTCAAACTTGGGTAAATTATTTAATTTCTCCAACTATCCATTTCCTTATCTGGAAAAGCACTGGATGCTTTTTTGGTGAATACTACTGATTATCCATACAAATGCTCTGGTCAATTCTTAGTATATATTAAGACTTGATAAATGGCAACATTTATGTTTAGATTCAGTTTTGCATTATAGTTCTGTCTGTGGTTATTATGTAAACGCCCATATGTTGTCTACTTTCTGAGAAGGCTGAGGCCATAATTTTATTTTGGTTTTATCATCTTTGTAACCATATAGAGCTTGAAACACAAAAAAATTTTCTTCATGATGATCATTACCACCATTGAACACCTACTTAATCATAAAAGAATTATAGATAACGTCCACATTTGTGAATCATGAATTCCGAGTAACCCTGGCCAAGCCATGAATATACTGGGGTTTTTTTTTTTTTCAGTTTTAGAATAAGAAAAACAGTTGGCTCAGTTTATGAATCTTCTAATTATAGATTCTTCGTTAAAATTTGGTCGTGTAAGAAATTTAAGAAAGCTTAAATGCAATTAATATAGCCCAGGAAGTCAACCACTTAAATAGTGTTGTAGCCTATAAAAAATGGATCAGGGCTAGAAAATTATGTAACGTATTTATTTCTTCATGGTATCCCTAAGGCTGCTTTTATGTCATCTAGGCAATGCCAACCACAAAAAGCATGAAGTGGTAAACCACAAAAGCTGTGAAGTTGACTGTACCCAAAGTAAATTGGCATAAGTTCCATCACAAATGTGCCCTTTGTTAGATTGGAAAGAAATGGGATGTCAGAAAGACTTATGGAGGAGTTTAGGTATTTAATTGTAACTTTCTCTGTGAAGGAATTAAGAGAACATCATCATCAACAACAACAACAACAACAATAAATAATTATACATACATGGCACTATTAAAAGCATATTATTGTTGTTGATTTCTTCTTAGCTTCAGAATTAATATATCTGGGGCATGTGGGTGGCTCAGTTGGTTAAGCATCTGCTTTTGGCTCAAGTCATGACCCCAGGGTCCTGGGATCAAGTACAATGTCAGGCTCCCTGCTCTGTAAGGAGCCTGCTTCTCCCTCTCCCCACCTGCTTATGTTCTCTTTTGCTCTCTCTCTCAAATAAATAAATAAATAAAATCTTTTTTTTTAAAGAATTGATATATCTAAGAGAAAAAAGTTATTGGTCTATTGGAATAAAGTATTTAAGGAGTAAGAGTGCAGTACCTGGGACTGTTTTTTTAAGTGAGGATAAATGTTTTTTAATGTGGTGGGAGAGAAACATTCTGATATTTAATGGGCACTCTACATCTAGGATCTTTTTAATAAGCAAGTCAGTGAGAAGTAACTAAACTTTCCTATTTGGGGATGAGATTTCACAGTAGAAAAACCTCTAAAATATTTACAATCACTCATTCTCATGTTTCATTCCCAAATGAAACATTCTCAGAAATACTCTCATATTTTTCATTCTCAAATATTTAGGGATCAATCTTATTACAGTGGGAGTAGACTGGAAGTATAAATCTAGAAACAGAAATACTTTTTAGGGAGCTATTGTGGTGATCCAGATGAAAAGTGCTGATGGTCAGCTCTGTGCAAGGGGCAGTGAATGAGATATTTTGGGAATATCTAAGCCACCTGATTTTATCTCAAGCCTCAAGGAGTCTCAAATTTAGGCTGCTATTTTACATTAGTTTTCCAAATTTGTGCAGGGAATCAGTGCCTCATAAAAAAAAAACTATATAACTAATCTGGAATTCTTTTAATATCCTTCTCCTAATGCTAGAGAAATAGGAAAGTGATAGAATATATCAGAGAGTGAGGGGCCTCAAGTTCTCCACTTTTCCTGGCCATGCTAATACTTATATAGGCCAAAAATTAAAGTTGATACTTGGTTGGACATGGGGCACAGAGAGAAAAAAGCTTTCTCTAAGAATTCACCAAGTTGCTGGCTTGAGCAACCAGGTAGGATGATGGTACCACTTATTGAAATGAAGAACAGAAGAGTTAAGAATAGTTTTTGGAGTTGATAAAGATTTTAAATTCACTTTTAGACATATTAAGTATTCAATAGGGCAGGAAAATACATGTCTTGAAGGCAGTTATGTTTTTTAGTCTGGAATTCAGAAAGGAGTTTTTGTTGGATTAGGAGTCATCAGCATATAACGTTAAATGGGATTTCCCAGAGGGACATTATATAACTCAAGAAGAGGAAAGAACCCTCAGTAAAATAAGCATTTGATCTTCAGGTAGAGAAATGGATGTCTATAAAGGGAACAACCAGGGATGTAGGGCATGTAGTGTCACTGAAGTCAAAAGAAGAAAGTCTTTCAAAAAGGAGGCCAGCAACAGTGTTAAATGTTGAGATTTCAAGTAAGTTAAGTTCTATGAAGTTTCCATTTGTTTTACTTACGAAAAAAAAAGTATGGATGGCTTTAGTTTAAAAAACTCTGGTGGTGTGATTGGTCCGCAGGCCAGCTTTCTGTAAAATGCAAAACATCTCATTCAATTTAATTAATTTAATTCAATTTAATCAAGAAGTTCGACTGTGCAGCGAGGATAAAGGACCTGAATTAGAAGAAAGTTTTTCAATTTCCTCCATTTCCAATATATTCTATGTTCTTTTATTTGTTGTTTTACTGATATAGGAATGGTTGGTTTGCACTGGCAAATAAGAACTTTTTTTTTTTTTTTTTTTACACAAATGACGGACACGTTAACTTGGCACAGTTATCCTTCTGGGATTTTATATGAGGTCCCAGTAAACAAGAACAAAAAGCTTTTACATTAACTCCTGTCCTTACTTCTTAGGATTAAAAAAATCAAAATCCCTATATTTCCCTTCCCTTTGCTATAGTATACTCAGCAAATCCAGTCATTAGAATTTGCCTCCACACACCTATGGGCAAAGAGAAGATTCTATAAGATATTTCTACATTAAGGGTCATAGATATTTTCTTACCTTCAAAAAAATAGAAAACACAAACGTTAGTAATGAAAATCATAATAGTTTTAATTAGAATTTTTCAGTTTTTCAAGATATGTATTGAAAGAGATTTTGGAAAATACTAGTGTACCATCTCTCACCTTTATAGAAACTTTTGTGAGTCTGGATATTGAACTATAAGAAATACGCTGCTTGAAGGAAAAAAATGTTTTCTTCTTCAGAGGATAAAGTAGGTTCTTTCTCATCAATCTGAAACACTATATAAAATTAAATTTTCAATTTTCAGAGTCTATAAGCAACAATCAGAATTACATGAAGTACTTTAGAAACTGTTTACTTTTTTTCCATCATGAATAAAATATTACTTCAGAGGACAAATGTTGGGCTACTGATCTCAATATAGTAATAATAGTTAAAAAAACACTTTTGGGTGTCAGCTATCACAATAAAAATATTTAATTTCTGTATAGAACTTTACAACTTATGAAGAACATAGAGATCTGATATCTGTGTAAGCCTCAGAATGATCCTATGGATTAGACAAGGCAAATAAAATTACTGTCACTTAATAGGAAAGGAAACTGAGGTTCTATGTGATTGTACAGTTTGTCCAATTACACTAGGTTTAAAAAATTAAATTGGACTGGGATTCAGGTCTCCAAATTCCTAAACCAACATTTTCAACTAGACATCAATAGTAAACATCAAACACTATGTTAAGAACAGTGAAAGAAATAAACTTTCTCTTGAGGTGTTTCTGACTGGGTTGGGAAGATCAGGCATGTAAACACGAGAGATTAATATAAACAATACACAACCAAATTCTAAATATGCTTCATTCTACAAACATCTGACTTCAATGGTGTCATAGTTTGTAATGTCTCTTCCTTAGAGGTGCCATAGTAATGATTCCTGTGATGGTTCATTTTATGTTTCCATTTATTTGAGTTATGGGTTACCCAGAAAACTGTTAAAACATTATTTTGGTATACATCTATGAGAATGTCTCTGGAAGAGGTTAGCATTTAGATTGGGTGGTAAAGACCGAATAAAGCAGATGGCTTTCACTAATGTGAGTGGGGATCACCCAATCCATAAGGGCTTAAATAGATCAAAAAGGTGGAAAGGGTGAATTTGAGTTGAGATATCCATCTTTTCACCCTTAGACATCAATTTCCCTAGTTCTCAGGCCTTCAAACTCAGTTTGAAGTACGACCAACTTTCCTGGGTCTCCAACTTGCAGACAGCAGATCCTAGGATACCTCATATCCATGATCACGTGAGCCAATTCCCATAACAAATCTTCTCTTACAACTATCTATCTGTCTACCTATCATCATAACCTATCCATTTTATTTGTTCTGTTTCTCTGGAGAACTCTATTACAGCTCCCACTGTCTTCCATCTCCAAACTTAAGAACAAAACATAACAAAAGGAGAAGTTCAGGCATCATGAATCAGATTATTTGAATCTCACTGTATCTGAAAACATATATCCCCTGCAAGAAGAAATAAAAAAATGGATCTATAATGTCAAATGGATAACTGAATCAAGGTGTGTATGTGTGTGTGTTCCCAAACTAGAGTGTTTGAAGTCTTGAAAATGTGAAAAATAATGGTCTACTGTTGTTGTTGTCGTTTTTTTTTAATCTACTAATCATTCATCGTCTGTTGTTGTTGTTGTTTTTATATGCTAATCTATGATGTCCAAGGTGCTTCTTTATCCAACCTAGAAACATCATATTACAAAAGCTTGTATTTATAGGTGGTTTAATCCAAATAGTATTCAGAATGACAAGACCATAGGATCATACCTTAAGCTTATTCATGCTAACCATGTTTTAATAAGGCTTCTGTCTTAATTCAATAGGAGATTATAGACTGTTGTAACATACTAGAGATTTTAGGAGGTTGTGAGGAAGGTGAGATTTGAGAAAATTACAAGTCATTGCTCTCCAGGGGGAAATGAAACATGACTCAGCAAGAGATGCAGAGAAGGTAACTGTAATGGACAGCAGACAAGGGAAAGAAAGTACAGATATTGATCACTGAGTGATGGAGTAGCTCGAGAGTGCCTCATGGAGGAAGGAGGATATAACTGGAGTCTTAACACATGAATAAGGTTTACTTAACCATAGGTGAAGAGGAAAAGCATTCCAGTTATACAGAAATGGATGGATAAATCTTAACATGTAGAATATATGTTCTATCTATGTGGGAGGTCAGGTAGTAGAACTCTCTGCGAAGGGAAAAGCCCAATAATAATAAATATTTTGATAATAGTTATTTGAGCACCTGTAGCATTATAGACGCTTTAGACACACCCCACTATAGACCTCCACAAAACATGCAAATAGGGATTACAATCCCCTTATCTGTTGGTATGTGTTTTTCCTATGAAGTAAGCATGACGTGGAGACATTCAATAAACTATCAACACCCTATTGTAAGTGGGACAAAGATTTACATATAAGTCCAGGTGATGCCCTAGTCTAGTTCACTTCTTCCTGCTATGTAATGCTGCCTTCCCCATCATACAAGAAGAGTGCCCTGAGCTATCACAGAATTTCAGCAACTCTAGCCCCACCATTCAGAACCAGTAATATATTAACACAAAAGAATTAGGCTTAAAATAAATTTACTTTTTGCTTTTGTTAAAAGGGGCTTCAGTGGAAAGAGAAAGGCTAGGGTTGTAGATGCCTTATAGACACTGGGCCAAGGTAAGCATAATTCCAAGTATACTTGGGCCATCAGAAAACAAATTAGGAACAGAGCTAAGAATACCCCAATTTTATCAAAGTGCAAACCCTTTTTGTTTACCCAGAATCACCTCACTCACATACTGCAGAGGGCCCTTGATATGGTCACACAATTAAGTGTCAAGAGATCAGTCGCCCTGAACCTCATTAACCTTCACCATTTCCAATCTTCTATACACAGTAGATGTCTACATTAGTCGTTTTTCAGATTTTCTGTTTCCAGACTTCATAAAAGAAGAATTTGCAAATAAGTTTTTATCATCATTAACAATACTATCGCTAAAGGGCATATGTGAAGTTTTATGATGGTTTAGCACATTAATATTTTACAATCAGGCTTTAACATGCTTTTATCTTTTTTACACAAGATTAATATCCTGCCTGAA
Source organism: Vulpes vulpes (assembly GCF_048418805.1). Taxonomy (NCBI): domain Eukaryota; kingdom Metazoa; phylum Chordata; class Mammalia; order Carnivora; family Canidae; genus Vulpes; species Vulpes vulpes. The sequence continues at coordinate 66,799,210 of NC_132785.1, forward strand.
TTAGTTTTATTACATGCATTTTCAATTTTCACTAAGCTGATTTTCCTGCACTAGAATTTAAGATTTTTTTTCTTACAATTTTTTTTCTTTCTCATTTGTAGGATTTGATATGCTGTATCCATCTTAATTTTTTTTCCCCACAGTATTGCAAGGATTTTCCTGTTGTGCTGCCATTTGCAATGCAGTTCCATTAGCTAATCACACCATTCGATGTTAAATCTTTCATTTACACAACATTTATAGTTTTGTTCTCTCTGAAGCCTGTACAATTACTGTCATGTCTGCAAGTCTAGGCAAGAATGTGGATTTAGTAAATAACTGACTACTATGATAAATACAGATGATCTAATCAGGTAATTCAGTATCATATTTTTACTTCAGTGCTTTACTTTTGTTAGAAGAGTACTAAAAGTGACACATTGTATCATATTTGGAACTACCTTAAAATACTAAGAAATATTTTTAAAATTAAATAAAAATAATTAAAATGTAAAATTAGTGCTTCTCATTTTAAAGTCCTGTTTGGGCAATCTGACATCTCCCCATTATCCATTTTACTGGCTAGCAGAGTGTAAGACATAGTTTCTCAGTCTGCTCTACATTCTGCACATCAGACTGTGGAAATAAACGTCTGACAGTCCCAGATGGGATTGAAAATTACTCTTGGTTGAAACCTAGCTTAGTCTGAACAGAAATTAAGGATAATAGACAAGACAGGAAGATTTAGCAAGAGTCAAATAACAAATGGCAGAGAAAGAGACCTATAGTAAGGGAATCATAGCAATAGAGATACAAAGTTGATCTTGAAAAAAAATCAACCAGTATGTTCTTGCCTATGTTCTCCTCAGTAGTTGCTATGATTTTCTCTTATACTGACCTCTGAAGCAATGCCTCACAAAATATACCATTCCCCTAAAACCTTCTGCCTCCTGTCCTGGTATTACTGGGTCACCTGCTAGATGGCTAGAGAGACAGTATAATTAATATTCATGGATAAGGTTTTAATGCTTCTTTATTATATCATACACACACACCTACTGTCAAAGGGAAATTGTTGCATACATGGAATTCTCAGTACGTTGATCCAAAGAATTAAATCTTCATCATTTTTTGCTGGCCAATGAAGTCACATTGACAAGGAACAAGAGTCATCTCAGATGACAAATTATACACACAAAGACAAAGGGGGTGAATAAGGCTATAGGTCAGTTCCATACACAATGTTTCCTATTGTCATCTCTGTTTGTTCTTTTCTTCCCACTAGCAATTAATTTACTAATTGGCCTTAGGTTAAATTTAGTTAATCTCCCCCCTCCTTCTTTTTCTGGAGCCCTTCAAGCAGAACGAGAGAAATAAGATTCTGGCCAGCAAAATCCTCACTCCTCAAATCCACTCTTCCCACTGGCTAATCCTAAAAAACAGGAAAGTGGTCCATCTAGTCTAGGTTGAAAAGAATTTGCCTACTGAGGGAATCATCTTTCATTATACTCCCCTCATCTAAAGAGAAAGGATGACCATGAGAGGCAGAATAATCTGGTTGGCTGAAAAACTTGGGTTAATAATATTCTCTTCTCTAGGATATGAAGAAGTATATTAAAACAATAGCATAGTTAGAATAATTTTATTTTAAAAATCTACTTTCAGATAGGATATCAGTAAGTATCCTGCATGAATAACATGCAATAGGTGGGATCTGTGAAAATATACATTAAAAAGAAAACTTATTTGTGTAAAGCCAAAGACTTTTGGAGATGGAGTTGACAAGAATTAAGACCCAAGATTTTCTCTCAGATAGAGGAAGCAGGATCATCCATCTGAGTTATACAGAACAGAAACCTTTGTTCTTTTCCTGAAGCAGGAAAGGAAAGTCCCCTATGGCAGTTGGTGTGTGTGTTAGCTGTTTCTTGTGCGCTAGAGAAATGAATGCCATTTTCATGAGGGATGGAACAACTACTTTCGGAACCCCATTAGGATAGCTGGAAGATTCTCAATGCATACTAACTACTTTGCTCACAAACAAGATGGTGGACGAGAGGCATAATTAATATGATGTGGACTGAGTGGAAGCACTGTGGGGAGTTTTGAATTGTGGCAATGCAGATAAGGTAACTCCTAAGTGCCAATTCAATTACTATTAGAATTCATCTGCCACTCTCCACTCCACTTCATATTTAATTATTTCAATAAAGAAGTGTGAGTGATTTTTATCATTTCCATCCAATTCCCCAATGCACTTATTTCTTCCCTGGACACATTTATTCCACTGTATTCTCAGCTGCCTTAGCGTATAGATTTGGAAAATGAACTCAAAAGACCAGAAAGCTGAGGGTAGTTGGTATCAGATGTCTTTTCTCTATAGATTAAAAAAAAATGTTTTACCAGTTGTGGTCGCTTCTTTCAAAATGTAACTGTTTAACTGGGCAAAGCAGGCTGGGCTTTCCTTTTCTCAGCTTTGTCTGGAGCCCTGTGCATTTGCATTTTGGAAAGTCAGCCTCTACTTAGCAAGCTTCTGTTCCGAACACGGTGTATTAATTTTAGGCACCTCTCTTTATTATTTTTCGTGAAAAAGAAAAGTAAGAAATCAAACCTTCAGCGGTATCTTACCCCTTAAAGCCTGCACAGATTACCTGCTTTTTCTCAGACTCCCCCTGATATGAGAAGGTGCAGATGTGCTTAATCTCATGTTGATAAACTCATCCTCAACAAATAAGGAGGGAGTCTCTGTTGCTGAAGAGCTCCCCATCTGAATGCACTGGTACCTGAGGGCAAGGCAAAGATACATATAGTTCCATCGCATATATTTTAACTACCCCATAATCCTCATGGAGTTTTTAATTTTCAAAATGGCCTCCTTTCTGAATTCTTGGGCTATGAAATCAGTAACTCAACAGTTTTAACTTTGCAATCTGTTCCACAGAGCATTAAGAAAATAGAGCCTTTTCTATCTCCTAGGCTCTAGAGCTAGCAGTAACGCAACCAGTTTTCACAGGCATTGACTCCCTGTTAAATATCAAATGAGGAATCAAATTCAAAGTCTTTTTTGAAAAAAAAATTTATTTGAGAAAGAGAGTGAGAGAGAGAATGAGCAGAGAGATAGAGGGAGAGGGAGAAACAGACTCCCTGCTGAGCAGGGAGCCTGATGCCAAGTGCAGCAGGTGGGGCTCCATTCCAGGATGCTGGGGTCATGACCTGAGCCTGAGCTGAAGGCAGATGCTTAACCCACCAAGCCACTCAGGCGCCCCAAATTCGAAGTTTTGAGAGAAAGGAAGGATCCAAAAACACTTCCTCATCTTTTTTTTTTTTTTAAGATTTTTTTATTTATTTACTCATGAGAGACACACAGGGAGAGAGATTGAGAGAGAGAGAGAGAGAGAGAGAGAGGCAGAGACACAGGCAGAGGGAGAAGCAGGCTCCATGCAGGGAGCCCTGTGTGGGACTTGATCCCCGGACTCCAGGATCACGTCCTGAGCCAAAGGCAGACACTCAACCACTGAGCCACCCAGGCATCCCAGCACTTCCTCATCTAAAGCTGAAACTGCCACTAACATTTTACAAATCAAAGTGATTATTCTGGACACTGCATTGCTAGAAAGAGTAGTGGTGGGATGGAAATGAACTCGCTTTCCAGGTATAAGAACATGGCTCCTCGGTCAGACCACCTAGGCCCAAACCTTAGCTCCTCTGCTTACTGAGAGTATAAATGTAAATTAAATGGGGTAAGGGTTAATGTTCTAAGATGCACCAAAGAATACAGAACAGTAACTGCAACGAGCAAGTGTTAAATAAGCATTGACTATTATTATTGTTCACAAGAGTGGCCTTTGGATGACTTGTTTTTCCTTCATGAGCACCTCTCTGTGCTCATTTCATTCCATGACATCCACTGAGGGTAGGGTAGGTGAGCAGAGTGGATATACCTTCTACCTGTCATGGTTTATCCCACATAATTCTCATTCATTGCTCTGCCTGGGAACAAAACAAACAAACAACAAAAAAAAAAGGTAAGAAACAGTAATGTCTTCAAGATTTCTATCTAAGAGGCACTTAGGGACCAAATTCAGTTAGAGGAGGAAGAGGTAGAGGAATTATATTGACACTTTATATACAAATACGTTTTTACTGAGTATTTTATTTGGGGTCACTGGGAGGACACAGATTGAAACTACAGGGAACTAAAAATTCCTCCAACTCATTCACCCTCTGGTGTTGCCAGTAGTAGGAATGAAGATGAATACAAAGAGATGTGGAAAGAGACATACAACAGTGCTCTGGTGAATCAGTATTGCTACTTCTGCTGAGAAGTAATAAAATATGACAAACTATCCTAAAAACCAAGAAATATATGTGTCCTCTTCTATTTTTTCTTGGAATCATACAGATCCCTTTTCACTTCTCCTCTCCCTTGAGAGGCCTTTTAAGGAATGGAAACCCAATACTTAACTTTCCCAGGTAAGATGGGATTCTGTCGTTCAAACTGAATCTTATTTTCTATAATATACACATTTTTGTCTTCCTACATGATGAGCTGGTCTGGGCTGCATTTGCTGCTTTGTGGTTTAGGATCATCAATGTAAAGTCATGATCTTTGCTAAGGCATTTACTAAAGGCAGAGTTCTAAGGTCTGAATAATTATTGGTTGATTTCTCTGAACACTTTTATTCCATCTCTTAAACTCAGAAAGATTGTGTTTAATGTGATGCTCTAAGATTGAATGCACAGTTTCCATAAATTCATCCTTTCTCCACAACTAAACTATGAATACCTTAAGGACAGGGACTCTTCATTGACTTTGTACCGTCATTTCCTTCATAGTCCCTGACATATAGGGCTCACTAAGAATTTGTTAAGTGAATGAATAAAAACAATTGCAGATTTCCAACTTCCAATGTGTTTTTCCTGGTAGCCTGCTGCAGGCATATAGAAAAGAGCCTTCTCTGATTTTTATCCCAAGCTTCTTTCTCAAGAGGCCTTTTGAAGTCATTTGGCCTAAGATTCACCAGCTACTACTGGTTTCTCTCTATCAAAAGGCACCTGACAATATTCCAAAGAAGAAAACACTACATCCTCATCCTATAAGGAAGAAACTTGATCAAAATCAAAAGATCTGTTTCTTCCCAGAGAGGCTATACGATGCTGGCACAGCGCTCAAACAGGGAAAATTTCCTAAAATACTTTCCGGTAACGAGCCACTAAAACTGTCTCAAATGACTGATAAAGGAATGAAAGTTTTAAAATCCTTACCGCATCAATCCTGCATTTTAGAGTGTCCCATTTTATTGTACTGATTAATCATATGCTCGGAGGAAGTTGGCAAAAGCTATCAAAAGCCAACCAGTATAACTTGAATGCCAACTTCACAAAATAATCAGGGTCTGGTGGGATGTGTCATAAAATATGCCAAGATGGGTCATTCTAATGCACTCTTGAAAGAATTATACATATTCATCCTCCTCGTTTAGCACCTGAATGACAACAAGCAGGTGAAAGCATCAGAACCAATGTATCAAGCCAGACAGTTGCCATTATGAACAAAACATAAAGGAAGAGTGACGGTGCTGAAAAATGGTAAGAGTCTTCTACTCAGACCTTGCAGGCACTGCTCTCTTTTGATAGGGAAATGAAGCTTGCTGGGAGAGAGAAAGCTATGTCTTATTGTCATTGCTGCTTACAGTTTATGGGAAATTTACATGAAATATACATTTTTAAATGGAATTCACCATAACTTTTTAGTTTGTGTGTTTTACAAACATTGTGAGGATAGAAAAACCGTCAATCTGAACTAAATGCTTTCCTTAAATATCTAAGATCATCACTGGGCAATGAACGGCTCTATTAATCACTAATAAACTCCTAAATGCCACCTTCAACTGAAATAATGATGGGTAAAATTATACCATGACACACTGACTGATGAGGAACAGCCCCCTTACCTAGTTGTTTGGGGTGTTACTGGATTGCAAGGAACTGTTTTAAAGGAATAAAATAAATAGCTGACGGGCTCTAGTGGAATCACTTGTATTTCACTGTGTGTGTATGTATGTTTATGTATAGGTTGTGTACTTGTGTGTGTTGTAGCACAATTTTAACAAGGAGTTGTCTACATTCTTCCAGCCACTGTCACTGACTTCTACCTCCTCTCATGCCATGTCTCGATGAAGAGGGCCCTCTTTTCTGTAATTAAAACAACACCACTTATAACTAGAACTATGTAAAATCACAAATAAGCTAAGCAAAAATAATTACTCAAACTCTGGAAAGCATAATATTTTCACAGGCCTCCAAGTGTTCTTTTAATTGCTATACACAGCTTTTGGGAATTGGACTGATTGAGAGAATCCATCTCCTCATTATGATTTTTGTATTATAAAATGTACAGTGACAGAGTAGTTTGGACCTTTGAGGTGAGTTTGAAAGTGTCACTCCAACACCTTAAGAGAGTGTTAGTGTCTTTAAATTAGGGAGAGTGCCCTAATTTAAATGCCCTTGGCCTGAATGCATGGCCTGAGCTCTGGCCCCTGGTCAGTTTTTGTTCTAAGAAGCCTTCACTTAGACGGCCAAGGGTAGTGTGCCTCATGCACTTGACCTCTAGGATTCTGGTATCTCTTCTTAGCCTTTTAAGAATGGCTTCCTGGTCATGGACCCCAGCATCTCTCTTCCTAAGAGCTGGACTTGGAATTCAACTATGTCCTTTCAGACTCTTCTATCTTGACCAAGCAAAGGTTCAACGTGGATGTCTGACACTGGCCTCAAGGAGACAACATTATCACTGCACTGATCATCAAAGCAAAGAAACCAAACAGCAGGCTAAATTGGAAGGCCCATCTGACATGAGCACTGCATGTCAATGGAGAAAGTTCTGAAAGAAAAAAATCTGTGTGCTACCAAGACTAGGAAAAGCTCTTTGGAGACATTTAGCGTTAGCTGTTTATTTATTTATCTTTTGCTTTCAGCATTTCTGTATGGTCTAACTACTTTGTAACTAAAGCTAATCCTTTTCGTTCCCCCTTACTATTAATTTGAAGATATTTAAAGAAGCTGCAATAGAAGGCTCTGAAGTTAGAACCATTGCCTATAAACCATCTGGGCTACTTGGTTCCCCCCTGTGTTTCTCACCTACCCATCCCCTTTTTTTCTGCCTGCTTTTCCAGTTATTATGGCTCCTCTTCACTAACATCTAATTTCGAGAACACAGGTATTATAAAACTACATTGTCCTGATGCCTAAGTTGAGGCATCTTAACTCCTTGGGAAGGAAAGTGGTTCATGTGAAACTCCCTCTCTTGGACCAATGCAAAACTGTAGAGGATTATAAGACAGGATCTTCCTCTAACCCCTCCACAAGAGGTTCAGAGATGAGCACTATTTGAATGAGGAAAGCTTTGTCATGGCACTTACTAGTTCTATCAGTCTCCTATTGAGGTTCAAACCAACTTAGTAACTCATTCTTTCTTCTGGGCAGCCCATAATTGGGTAGCAGGTGCATAACCACAGGTGGCCTTCAACCATTTCCTGTATTCAACTAGAAGTCTCATTATTGTGAGGGCAGCAAATAAGAGAACAAATCAAGTAAAGCTTGGTTAAATCAAGTAAATCTGCAGCTCTTTCCTATCTTCATCTTTTGCTGCCCTTCTGCCAAGAAATATTTCCCCTCATGTCCTTTTTTTTTCATCTCCTTGCCTACAACTCTGGCCTTAAAAGGCTATGCCACTGTACTTGCTTCTTGATAAGCTATCATTTACTCATTCATTTCATATACATTTGTTGAGTGTCTTCTATTTATCAGGTATTATTTTAAATATTGCAGAAGAACAATAAACAAAGTCCTTGTTCTTACGAAACATATGCTAGTGGTGGAAGATAGAAAAATAAAGATTTGTTGGCTTTTCTATTACCTTACATACATATATTCCATTCTTAATTATGGTTATCACAGTTTTCAATTCTATAACTTTCATTTAATGCCTTTTCATAGATCCCCCCATCTTGTTATCCATATTCTTGAACATACTTGTCATGGTTATCTAAAAGTCTGTGTTTAATAACTGCAAAATCTGTATCTCCTGTGGGTATCTTCCTATTGCCACTTATATTCTTACAATTTTGGCATTTGGCAATGTCTCTTGGTATGTACAGTAACTTTTCACCAAAAGATAATAAGTGTGTGAGAAAAACTGTAGAAGTATTTTGAAAGCATGAAGGATTTTGTCCTCTTCTACCAAGGACTTTTTGTTCTCTTTGTTTCTGCTTTTGTTTTTTAAAGATTTTATTTATTCATGAGACACACACACACACACACACACACACACACACGCAGAGAGAGACAGAGAGAAAGAGAGAGAGAGAGAGAGAGAGAGGCAGAGACACAGGCAGAGGGAGAAGCAGGCTCCATGCAGGGAGCCCGACATGGGACTTGACCCAGGTCTCCAGGATCAGGCCCTGGGCCAAAGGCAGTGCTAACCCGCTGAGCCACCTGGCTGTCCCTGTTTTTGTTTTTTGATATGATTTTAGGCTAGGGAGAAAGTACAGTAACCCAAATTGCGATTAAGCTGATCCAAGACAAGTTTTAGTTTTATGAAAACTAATACATTTTCTGATTTGCCCTTTTCTCACAAGATACTCTGTGGCTCCCTCACTCTTCCTCTCAGAAGAGGTGCCTCTAGAAATCCCAATGATGATAAGCCCAGGGCATCCCATTTTGACAGCCCCTAACTCTAATCTTTATTTCCCAGGCTTTAGGAGACTGAATAAAGCTCTGCTTAGCTTTTCATGACTCAGCCACATGAATACGTAAACACCTGGAAAGAAAAAGTAGAACTGAGTATCAGGCTCACTTCTCTGTTATTCCCTTCTTTTCAATATTTCTCCAAGATCTTGGCTTCTCTAGTCCTTGCTGACTTTGTATTTTTTCCAATGCATTCAAATAGATTTTCTTTTTTTTTCTTTTGTTTTATCCAGCCTTTCTAATTCTTATGGGAGGAAAAGCTAGTCTTCACAAATTAATCCACCAGAGCCAGAAATATGTCCCTCACTATTCAAAGTTTTAATATAGCCAATGTTCATTTTATCATAAGAGGAGATTGGTAGCTTTATCCTATTCTCTGGTCGAAGACTGTAAGTCTCATCACAATCACTCATCTTATAAATAAAGGCCATTATACTAAAGAACAACTAGTAAGATGATGTGGATGGATCTTCTGTCTTCACTTCTGAAATAAAAATGCTGAATACCTGCACTATTGAATAGGCACTGGTAACAGCTTGATATAAAGACAACAGTTTATTTTAGCTTTTGAGTCCCTATGAGTATTTCCAGACTACCAAAATGGAACATTTTGTTTTTAATACATCAAGTGATTTTATGGCTTTTGAAAAATGACTATAGATAAGCAATTTAGTCACTAGAGGGATTTCAAATGCTGAAATATGCTCTGCTTTGCTTTACCTGACAGTAATGTACAAATAAGACTCGGGACAGCTTAGTAGACCTTTCATAGGGTTCTAGTATCTATGTAACTTAGCTGGGTTCATCTTGAGATTGAAGTTCACTTATCTTCCCTGGCATATAGGTGATTTTTCATTTTAAATCCCATACATACATGCACATATATTCTTTTTTCAATTCTGTTCCTAAATTTCAAATAGCCATTATATTTAGTGATCTTTTTTAATTTGTTTAAGCTGCAGGGGATCCTAGTTGAATGATCAGCTAGAAGTATATTTCTAGTACAATCCATTAAAGTACAAAATTACTATTTCAATATTTAGAATATTCTCTTTTGGGTCATTCACTTCTCAGGGATGAGTAGTAATGATCAGAACTCTTTTTAGTAGCAGGACCCAGGAATTCGATTAGTCTAACTACAATACATAATGTTGAGAGATCTCATAGGCCTGACAACTAACCATCCCCCCACCCTCCCCACCAAAGTAGTAGTAGGTGAGGGACAAGTAGTACAGGGAACCATGACTTTAAATAATTTGATTAGTAACTCCATTTCCCTGACTAAAATAAGATGTAGTATGGAAAGGAAATCTTATAGGATTCCTATGTGTTTATTTTTCACAGCACTTAGAGTATGGAATTAAACTACTCCCTATACTCAAGAATAGATCCAACATAAGCATGGATATAGCATAGAGTGATGGATCAAGCCATACCTCTTTCTAATTTCTGTAAGTACTAACATACTACAGTGGTCAATAAGGCCTCATGCTAAGTGCTGGGGTAGCAGCAGGGGGGAAATGAGAACCTTACTGTCTATGGTAAGACCAGACCAAATGAATTGAAAAGTAATTAAAAATTCAAGAAGTCAGTATAATCATAGATGATTTTTTGAAATGCAGGGCATGGAAGAGTTAAAAAAAAAAAGTGCTGCAGAAACTGAGAGGCGATTAGAAGAAATAGAATGGAAAAGGTCAGGAAATGCTTCACTAACAAAGAGAGACTTTAAACAAAAAGGCAGAAGGCTAGATATTATTTTTAAAAGTAGTTTTCAAATACTGCTTTCCATTATTGGTTCCAAAAAAAAAAAAAAAAAGCCTTAATAGCTATAGAAAAGTTGGATGGACCAGAAGAAGGGCACCTAGACCTCTCATTCTCCACTTCAGTCATTGAATTTTTCTGTTTGTACTATATTTTACATTTTATAAGATTGGGAGGGGATGAGGAAAGGGGTTCCATGGCTTTTTGCTCTTACTTTCACTGTCTCACTTTCCCTTTCTATGTATGTATTTATACATAAAATCAGAATATGAACTTTAGAACTCTAAAGCTCTGCCTTTCATGCCAATTCTCTTTCCACCTCTTCCTTTAGTCATTTTAAGTGACACTGCTAATCAGTCTTTCGCAGAACCACCTGTTACAAGGAAAGGTCTTTCCATCATCTGTCTACACATCTATCATCTATCTATAAGAGTGAGTGTGCCTTGAAATACATGTATCTATAATTTGTTTTAGATTTACTATATGTGAGAAACCACCAGTCTGTTCTTTTTTCTCCATGGTTGAAGAAACCAAAGCTCAGAGAGAGGAGTCAAAACACCTTTCCAATGTTATTTAGTTAATTAAAAGCTGAATCTGAACTTCCACTTTCTTCCTGTAGTCACTATGAGTAGTAACACCCACTATGATGAGCTATTCTGATATCCAACTCTGACAAGCGAAGACAGTGACAACTGTACTCTGGTTTTGTCCCCAGATCTCAGGAGCCTTCATTCATTCATCGCCCACTACTTTTGTTTACTAAGTCATTTCTAGAAGCTTTCTGAAGGAGATGTGGATGTTTGTCAGAGACTCGTACGAATAGCTAGGTGATTTCAAAGTAACTGGATTAATACTTCTTTTAATTTTAATTCAAACATCCATCTCAGTGGATAGTGGGTTTTCTAGTGATTAAAATACTGAAGCTTAATGAGAATAATAGATAGTCTGACTAGAATTTATATTTTACTGAACCAAATATCTAATACAATTTAAATACAAAATGAATAAATACACTGCAAATTTTAAGATGAAAACACAAATGTATAATATGTGAAAGTATGTTATCTTTCTGATATAATTTTTAGCAGATAAAATAATTAACATATTCCCAAAATAACAAGATAAGTGCTATCTAAAATTAAGAGAATTTAATTAGTCATTAAAATGAAAAATAAAATAATATTATTTGATTTTTTTCTAAAGTGTGATATTAAAAATGAAGTGAGTCAAACATGTCATCATTCAATTAAGAATGTTTTTGTGCATATTTTTCTAGATGCTGATAAATCTCTTCCTTTACACTAGTTGGTGGAATGGTGTGGTGAGTTACTCCTTTATTACAGTTTTTCTGCCAAGGGCCTTGTAATATATATTTTTGGCTTTGCACTTAATTCTGATTATTATATTTAAAAGACAATATGTAAAGGTAATCATAAGCAATATGTAAGTGAATAGGTGTGGCTCTGTTCCAATAAAACTTTATTTATAACATAGCCTATTGGCAAGATTTGTCGTGTTGGCCATAGTTTTCCAACCAGTGCTCTAGCTCCAAATATTTTCTTTTGACTCCATCTTTAAATAATCCCCTCTCTTGCTTTATAACTTGAATGAGATATTTATTGAATAAAACATTTTAAAGCTCATAATGGATTATATGTTTTATTTTAAACATCCAAATTTCTTCATTTTCTTTAGTTTTCTCTTATGTAGATGGAAATCTATTGCAGAATTACCTGTATCAATTTGAATACCAGTTTTGGAAGCCTTCACATTCAAGAAAGAATTATTCTACCAACATAAGCTTTTAGTAATGAAACTGTACAGTGATGGGTCTATCTAAACTTGTAATCTCTACAAATGTATGTTCTTTTGCATAATTTGAATGAGTCATGGATCTTTTTTTAAAGATGTAAATAACTAAGTTGTCAGATTTTTGCTTAAATACCTAAATACAGGGATTTGTGGCAGGACTAGCTAGCTGGATATGGAAGATCTATGATCCTGTTTCAAGCCATAGAGTCACTGGGAAGCATGTGGCTGGACAGAAAGCACATTTCCCAAGTCACTGAAGCCTATTGGGGCTGTAAAACCAGTTCTCATTGCTTGTGTGAATTCCAGGTAAGAACGTTCAAGAAGTAGGTGTGCTTTTTCCATCATCTCTCTTCTAATCAGCAGGTTTGATATCAAAGCTTAGATTGACATTAGAAGGCAGTTACTGTCAAATGGGTTTTATCTGAATAAGGAATAAATTTCTGTTGGATTCAGTCACCAAGACTCGGGCTTTATTTGTTAGTATTACCTAAACTAATAAAATATTAAACAACCACAGAAAAGTCTAATATATTTGGAGATACATTCCTAATATTTTATAATTAAAAAATAGAACATTATATTTGAAATATTAAAATTCTGAAAATGAATGCTACTAGCACTTTCAATGAATGTTGTTCTATAATACGATGAAATGTGTCAATGCTTAATGAATGCAAAATGGTTCAGATATTATAGTTGACTACATATATAGAATAACTTCATAAAATAGTTACTTTGGAATAGATAATTCTTCTATTTGACAGAACTACAAGTGTCTTCAAATCTAGTAAGCTTCTCATCCTTAAATGGAGCTAGCTGGTTACACACTGGCCAATTTAGTTTCTGTAAATGCCTTTCCTTAGGTTTAGTTTGAATATTTAACCCCTATACATAAACACAAATAGAGAAATGTGGCATCTGTATTCTAAGTACCTAGATGCCATGTCCATCCTGATTTTCACCATAAAAGTCAGTATTTTAGCAAAGAAAATGTCTTGGTCACAATACAGAAATGTCTGAGGAGACAGGTCAGCAAAAGAACAGAAACATGTTTTCTCCCATGACTATCCATGATGCCAATTGGTGATGTGAAGCACATTAGTAACCCTAGAATTTTCTCTTGACTAAGCATAAGTAGCTAATTTTACCAGCTTCTCCTTGCTTGTAAGCAAGCTTATAAGTAATTACATCTCATAGTCATATGATTGGTGGTATATTATGGTGGATACATTTCTAGGAGTCATTTTGCATTTCAGTCATCTGAAATAAAGAAACAGGCAGAAGTTGCATCTGACTTAGGTAGTGTGAAGCATTAGAAGATAAGTAAGCCCAGATGGACTGGGGACAACAAAAAGATTAAATTCTAAGATCTGACCTAATGGATACTTTTTAAAGACCATGAATGGAGATACTCTCTTCTTCTCTTAATCTCTTTTTCTTAATATCATTTATGCTATTGTAAAGCCACCATTCCAATACATAGGACTGCCTTCTCCTCTTGTTACTATTTTTCTTACTTAATTACTACTTAAAAATTCTGCAAGCACCCTAAGTAGTTAAAACCAGTAGGGTCTTTTATATAATTAGGAAGTCTTGCTATCCTGAGCATTAAGGAATACTTTTAGCTCTAGAATGGATATTATTATGACCATGCATACAATGAGCAGTCATTGAATGTTTTGTAGAACAGGGTTGCGCTTAAAGAGTATTTTGGGAAAATTACCAGAGGACCAATTTGAGTAGGAAAGAATGGAGCTAGAAAAAGTGGCTAAAATGACATTCAGTTAATAAAAGTGGTACCCCCCCCAAAAAAAATGAAAAGAAAATAATGAATGTAAGAATCATTTCAAAAGAAAAGAAGGGTAGTTGCAAATCAAAACCACAATGAGATACCACCTTACAACTTATTAGAATGTCTATTAAGAGTAAGACAAAAAAATAACAAGTGTTGATGACCATGTGGGAAAAACAGAACTCTTGTGTGCTGTTGGTGGAAATGTAAGTTGATACAGCCACTATGGAAAACAGTATGGCACTACCTCAAAAAATTAAAAATAGAAATATCATATGATCCAGCAATTCCACTTCTGGGTATTTGCTTAAAGAAAATGAAATTATCTTGAAAAGATGTCTGTATCCCTGTGTTCACTGCAGCATTTTTTACAATGGCTAAGATATAGAAATAATCTATGTGTCCATTGATGGAAAAATAGGTAAAGATATCTGGTGTGTGTGTGTGTGTGTGTGTGTGTGTGTGTGTGTGTGTGTGTGTCTGCATATAAAATACTATTCAGCCATTAATAAAAGGAAATCCTGCCATCTGGGACAATATAGATGGATCATTATGCTAAGTGAAATAAGTCAGACAGAGAAAGACAAATACCATGTGATCTCACTGATATGGAGAATCTTTACCAAACAAACAAAAACCCCAGACTCATAAATACAAAGAACAGATTGGTGATTGCTAGAAGTGGAGGGTGGGGAAATCACAAAATGGGTAAGAGTGGGCAAAAGGTAAAAACTTCCAGGTATAAGATAAATATGTGCTAGAGATATAATGTATAGCATGATGACTATACTGTAGTCAATATTGTATTGTATATTTGGAAATTGCTGAGAGAGTAAATAAAAAATTCTCATCACAAGAAAAAAATGTGTAACTGTGTGGCAATGGATGTTAACTAAACCTGTGGTCATCGTTTTGCAGTACATACAAATATCAAATCATTATGTTGTACACCTAAAATGAAAAGTGTTTTATGTCAATTACATCTCGATTTTTTTTTTAAAAGGAAAAGATTTGGTTTTAAACATAAAGAGTTGGATGAACAAGGAGTACCTGAGCAGAGGTATTCAGTAGGCAACTGAGAAAGCAGGATAGAGCTTGTCAAATCCATCAGGTCTGAACATCCCCATGTGCAAGGTGACCTGATAAATGCCTCTGGCCAAGATGCCCCTAATGTTCTCTTCAGTTCAACTAAACTTTAGATGGATTTCTTGTACTCTAAAGATCCTGACCTCCCTTTTTTTAGGGCATTTACTTAAGAAACTTGCAATTGTAAATTCTTTCTCTGCCCCTTTGAGATGTATATCTTTTTCCAGCCTCTTGCCAGTTTTGTAACCCAGGAATGTCTTTCTCAAGGACCTGGGAGCCATCCCTTTGAAATGTAATCATCAAGAAAGAGTGCTTTTATCTCTCAGTCTCTATGGGAGGGTAAGAGCCTAACTTCTATAAACACCAATTAGCACACTCAGATGAGCTAATCACATTGATCAACCTCCCCACTAATACTTTCTCTCTCAAGTACTTTTCCACTAGCTCACCTCAGTGCTTAAAATGCTTTTGATTTTTGTTTCTGCAGAGTTGAGTTCAATATTTATCTATCACAATGGTTATGAATAAAGTCTTTCTTATCTGTTTAACTTATCTAGTACAATTTCCTTTGATAAATCCATTGGACTCATAGAGTATTTGAAATACCCAAGAAAGGCAGTGAGAAAGAGATAAAGGACAATTATGTAAATCAGAGGAACTCAACTTTTTAATTAGAGGACTGGAGAAAGAATTGTACAAGTGGAAAGAAAACCAGAATATATAACATGGGATTTAAAGGCCAAGAGAATTTTGAGAAGGGAGATGTCAACAGCATCAGTTCTGCATTAAGATATAGGACAGTGATTCCTGAAAAAAATAAATAAAAAGCAATTGGCCAAAACAAGTGGGAGATAAGTGCTGATATTTATTCTAACATCTTACTGCATGGATACTGGGTGCCATGCCATTTTCAAAGCTTGAATTTCAAAGTTGAGTAAGACCTACAAGGTGCCTGATCTCATGCAACTTACATTGAGTTGGAGAAGACAAAAAATAAAGTAACAATATAAATAAATAGAAGGAATTATAGATGCTATCAAGGAATTTGAAGAGAATGTTTCAATAGAAAGGACTGGATAGATATTTTTGATCCAATTGGCCTCTCTGAAGAAGGGATAATTAGGCTGCAAATTGGGTAGAAGGAGCCAGCCATACAAAGCTGATAAACTGTGGCAAAGATCCTATTGCAGGAACATTCTAGTTGAGTTCAAAGATGCAGAGCCTGGCTATAGCACAGTGAGTGAGAATTGTATGAGATGAGATCAGTGGAGACCATAAAACCAGGCCAGTATAAGGTGTCTGCATTTTATTTTCAGTGTGACGTGAAGCCATTGGAGAGGTTTAAGCACAAGAGTGACATTGTCAAGTTTATGTTTTAAAAGGATAATTCTGACAGCTTTATGGAGAATGAATTCTAGAGATGCATGATGGGAAACAGAGAGACCTTTTGGGACCCTGCAAGTCTAGATAGAGACTGCTATGGCTTGGACTAGGGTTCATGAAGAAAACAGTTTCAATAAAAAAGAGAGGATGGGAGTCAGATTTGTGCTGAGAGGAAGATGATGGGTGATGTGGGAGCCAGGGCAGCAGACATCATCTTTGCTTACATGCTTTGAATTTGAGATTTGGAGGCCAGCAATGAGAAGCATTAAAAAACTTAATGTAGAAGAAGACTGAGATATTCAGAAGAGAGGAATGGATGTAAAGGAGAAAGTGAGTTCACTGCAGAAGGAAAGGATTTAACATTTGAAATAGAAAAGATCAGGAATAGAGAATGCAGTTCCATGAATGCAGATGGTGCTTGGAATATTGTAAACCTTTACAGTTTCATCAATGAACAAGCAATTTCTTCTTTTTTCCTCTGGAAGAAGAGCATACACAATTGTTAAATAACAATGGAACATAAAGCTTAGCAAACGTTAATTTGTGCCACTAGAGCCTCATTCATTCTGGAAACTGCAGATCAACATCAATGGCTACTTACTGCATCAGCTGCCACTAGACTTTCTCTGGGTCTCAGAAGAACTGAACAGGAAAGTCACAGTGTAAGAGGTTTAAAGCAGAAATAAAGTAGTAAAACAAAAGTACTACTCCCAAATATTCCTCCTAAGAAAGACCTTTCTGAATGGGGATGGTTAAGAAAAAAGGCCTAAGAAGATGATACTCACAGGCAGGACACCAGTGAACCTCTGAAGGCACTTCTATGAAGGCAATTACTTTCATGCTGGAAAGTAATTTGGAGCACATGACCAGCTGCTCACTAATATTTCCTTCCAGTTCCTCAACAATGAGTAAAGATCATGAATATGAGGGTCAGAGGAGACTTCTTTCCTTATTAAAATAAAACAAAACAAAAACAAAAACTTCCAAAGTGCTTTGCAGCTACAAAAGCAACCATCATTGCTCAGTGGGTAGAAACATTTTTTTTTTTACCTCAGTACCCCAAAAGGCAAGGCAAGTTGAGCCTAGGTGGTATATATTTTTCCCTAGAGGATGTTCCCTCAAGCAGAAATTGATCCCTCAGTGCTCTTTCTTGCTGCCCTAGTGCATACTTTCTGGGAAGCCTGATTCACAAGTAAAATATTTTGGTGGCATAATAAGAATATATTGTCACCCATTTCTGAATTTTGTCATTGCGATGATTTTTGTCTGTTTCACGATCACTAAGTTCTGCCAAATTTCCAGTGATAAGAATTATTGCCATGTCACTGACAAAAAATAGAGATGTTCATAGTAGCTGGACTGGAATGCCACCAATAGTCCTTACAGTTCCGAGATTATATGAAGTCCATACTTCCTGTGGGAAGCAGAGAGCCGTGAGTCTGTCAATCTGGCTCCTGAGCTAAACCCACAAAGCCCAACCCCTCGGAAGATAGTGTAAGTGGGGAGAAAATATTTGCAAATATTTCACGCACAGTCTGCTGTGTGTTTCTTGAAGCTCCCAAGAATTCTAGCTGATTATTTTTTTCCGTAATAGGCATATGAAGGTAAATTTTTATGGTCTGGGGATTGGTGTGAGTTTTCATTCATGGTCTGCTTTGCCGTACTCTCTTTAAGAGTTGAAAGTGTATATGTCATCTCTAATTGGAACGCCCAGACAGAAACGATGCCATCAGGGAACTTAAAATATGTGACCGTGCGAATCACCCTGCAGACCAACCATATTGCTATAAAGCAAATAATTTACACTTAAATAACTTATCTGCATTCACCTAATTTAAAAGTAATCTTTATTCTTTCTCAACTAATCCCCAAACTTATGGACTAGTTTGATCATATTTGTGCAATAAAATTGAAATTTTCAGATACGGTAGGTAATCAATTTTAGTCACCTCATCTGCGTTTCCAATCTCATTACAGATTGCAATTTTCAGTGCAGATTACATGATGACCCATCAGTGGCTTTGTTGTTTCTGAATTACCGATTCCTTGCCTACTGCCAGATAAGAACAAAGCCTATGCATCAGCCTGACAGCTTGCAAACAGAAAATGGGCTTGTAGGATTGGATTTAAATCCCAGGTGTAGGGGATAATTACCACATCACTCATGCAGTAACTGAAAAATGGTATTTCAACAAGAAAAATTACATTCCTTTTATAGTGCCAACAGAAATCATTATTTGAGGCTTCACACTGATTCACTGTATCATTACATGTGCACTGTACTCATTAAACGTAATGTTTGTTGCAACATAAAAAAGTTATTGTTTTAGGTACTTTGGTAGAACAGGTAGCTTAAATTTAAGGTTTGTGGAACCTTGATGGTATAGAGGTCGTTTGGACTCTAATATATACCGTG
The DNA here is from genome assembly GCF_048418805.1 of Vulpes vulpes. Taxonomy (NCBI): domain Eukaryota; kingdom Metazoa; phylum Chordata; class Mammalia; order Carnivora; family Canidae; genus Vulpes; species Vulpes vulpes. The sequence continues at coordinate 66,818,181 of NC_132785.1, forward strand.
CAAGAGAAATGACAACCCAGACGCAGAGCTTTCCAACCGGCTCCTATTACAGAAGGCGTGGATGGATAGCACAAAGAAAATGGAGTATAAATCTTTTGTTTCAAAACCCCAGCCGTTTAACCCTACAGTCTGTCCAGAGGAGGAGGACAAATAATGATTCAAATCTCTTCGGCAGAGCAGTGCCGCATGGTGCATATTTTACTATTAGCTTTGAAATCGTTGAAGCCCAACATACACAGTCTAAAGGACGGAAGGACGGAGACCATATTCATTTGAAAAATCATTAAAGAAAACACTGGCAGACACACTGGAAATGCACTCCTCACCCCTGGCGTCTGGTCCATCACCCACAAGCTTGCAGTTGTTTCCCAGGGATTGTGTGAGCAGCACCACAGTGAAAGCAAGAACGCAGAGTCTCTGTAGGTACAGAAGGCTAGTGCCGACTGCTGAGAGCAACAACCCACGCTGTAGGAATCGGAGACCTAGTTATGTTCATGGCCAACTGGCTTTCTCATTAGGACAATCAGAAGAGTGCAAAAGAGGACTGCCCTGAGCTTTGCTGTACTCTTGCGTAGACTCCAACGGGAGGCACTGACTACTGGTAGATAGATGATGATGATGATGGTGATAGATAGATAGATAGATAGATAGATAGATAGATAGATAGATGACAGATGATAGGTAATAGAATTTTATTCTATTCAAAGAAGCTCATAGCTTCTTTGCCTTGAATTCCTAATTTAATATAATGAACCTAATTCTCTTTCCATGTGTGGAGAATGAGATCTTTTGTGGAGAGGCTTAAAGCACAAGTGTGAAGAGCTGAAATATGTCTTTCTAATCCTCTCCTCCCTTCACCTCTGTAGTCTTTCCATCTTGAAAATCTCTCCAGGATGGCTAAGACCTTCCCAGTGCTGAAGCAGGCTGAGTGTGTGGAAGGTATACAAAGTTCTTGAATTTCTCTCTAAGCTTAGGAAGGCACTTGCTGCAACAGACTTACCTTTCTAAGAGCTAGTTCCTATCCTCTTATATCCTAAGAGAAAATTCACCCAACAAACTTTAAAGTAGTGCATACAAATATCTGCCTGTGCTCAAAGAGCTTATACTCTCGTTGGAAAGGAGAGACACGAGGGATACTTGGGTGGCTCGTCGGTTAAGTGTCTGACTCTTGATTTCAGCTCAAGTTGTGATCTCAGGGTTGTGAGATGGAGCCCTGTGGCGGGCTTCATGTTTAGCTTAGTGAGGTGTTTGACATTCTCTCCCTCTGCCCCTCCCTCAACTCTCACACTCTCTAAATACATACATACATACATGCATACATACAATCTTAAAAAGGAGATATGGAAGTAAATATATATATATATATATATATACACAGAGAGAGAGATGGAAGTAAATATATGTATTTATATTTATATATATTAAATATATATTAATAATAAATATATATACATATATATTAATAATAAATATATATACATATATTTTATATATGTGTATATATATTTACAGACACACACACACACACAGTGAAAAATATCCTAAGTATTAGGAGATGAATAAGTGACAGGGGCATAGATCTACGGGAAAGGTAATACCCCTGGTTGAAGAAGGTTGCATGCAGAAGGAGGGGAAATAAGGGAAAGAAGCCCTTAAGAAAACTAGTGAAACGGCTGGGGGAACTTCAATACTAAAATTTTTGGCGGTAAGACCATGAAAGAATGTGCCGCCCTCCTAGATGTAAGGTTTTCAAAGACAGAGACTGGCGGTGTTGCTGGTACTTACCAGGCTCTCAATCATATTAATCTGAACTTTAATCATCATAGAAATAAACATTTATGTGCACTTTTTATGGAAGCTATAGTGCTTAGCACTAAGATGACTTATCTCGTTTAATTCTCACACGAGTCTGACTAGGTTATTACCATCCCATTTCAAATAGGTGGAAACTGAGACAGAGAGAGGATAAGTAATCTACCAAGTAATGGAGTCAGGATTTAACCCAGTCTGTTGTTCTACAGAGCCTATTCTCTTAATCACTATACCAGTTATAATGGCTTCAGAGTAGATAAGAAACCTAAATTTAAAAAAAAAAAAAGTTTTTTTTTGTTCTCTTGTACAAAGCTAACACTACCTAACCCCAGCCACTTGCCAACTAAAATCCATCACAGCTACTAAGCAAATATGAGCTGTGTTGATAGCCATTTTAGAACAATGACTTTGAATCCGATTAATAGTCATAACAACACACATCTCAGGTGTGGGTCAAATCTCACATTGTCTTTGAAGAGCATACTCTGAACTCCAGCTATGCCACTATTTAAATTCTGTGTTGTTGGTGGCATTTCATTCTATTTCTTGAAATGCAAAGCATAACCTATTCCACCCACTCAGAAACTCAGCAAACTTGAAGAGATAAGTCCCTTTGAAAGATGCCTTAGAGGATTCCCCCCCCCCCCCCCCCAGGCTTATCAGGGAGAACAATGTGGGTTTGGTTCTGGATCAGGTGGTCATATTAGAAAATGCATTAAAATGCAGGCTGACAAATAAGACCAAATGCAAAATTACCACTCTGCTCTGCTCCTGACAGCACTGTGGAGAATGGGATTGCTCTGTATCCGTGCCATCGGGGCCTTCAGTGGCATGGTTTAATTGGGGGTCAACATGTGGTTGAACTAGAGATTGTAAGCTGGGTTCAGAAATTAAAACTGACCAGACGTGAATGCCATTTCCCACCTGCATAGTCCTTGTAGTTCACAGGCCAAATTTTCCACCTGAAAATCCCTACACCTTTCCAGCACCCAGTCTCTGGTCACACTTGCTCTGCAACTCCTAATGTAGTCAGAAACAGAGCAACCCCATTCATCTGAGAATCCCTGTGCAGGGAGGCTGATCAAAAGCCTCCCCTATGTGAATAAATTGGCTGCGCCCAGAGTAAGAAAATCTGCTGTGTATTCTTAAAAGGAATGCGATCAGAGCACGTATGATTTACAAACCATCCAGTATTTTCACTGCAACATGAAAATAAATGGATTTGGTCTCCATCACAGCTCAGCTCTTCCTCCTGGGGCTGGAGGGGCTGCCTGTTTGGCCCCGTGGCATGCCCTTGTGAGGGCAGTGAGAAAGCAGCTGCTCACATTACCTGGGAGAACTCTCTTTAAAAGCCTCTCTTGCTCTAAAGAGCTTCGCTGCTTAATTTTGTTTTTCCTGAACATGTTAGATGTCGCTGGTTGGTGCTGCCTCCTGCTGCCTCATTGTTCACTGCTGGGTTGTGCAACATCTCCACGCTTGGGAAAGGTGCCGTACAAATTGCACAGAGGATGTCTCATTGTGTGGGAGTCTGAGCCAGGCCAGGAAGATCTCACAGCATTAGCAACTGGCGCGCCTCCAGCCTGGGAGGTAAGAGTAGGAGGTGGGAAGGTGGTACACTCCTCATGCCGTGCACAAATAGTGAAATGACTAGTCTGAAACCACACAGGAAGGAACAGGCATGCACAGAGCTAAAGAAAAGGCATGTATGGAGTGAAGGGGACCAGAATTCATTTGTGCATCTTCCACATTGCACCGCTGTATGTCGTCTGGCTTTGTTAAAGTGGCAAAATGAAATGCTCTTACGTTGTTCATGATGGGCAGGGGGTTTTCCTTCCCTGTTTGCCATCCCATGGTAAATAAATGCTTCCAGGACATATTTTTAACTTCTCCTCATGAAACACTATTGGGGGAAAGGGACAATAAAGTCTGTCCCCGCTGGGCAAGACCAAATGTAGCAACGGGGACAGAGAAGTTAACTGCCTGTTCTGTGTTTACATGTGGCAAATGTTGCCACATACCTTCTAAGAATCTGTTCAGCTTTGAATTGCTCAGCAGTGTAAATACGAGTAAATTGTTAGATCTTTGAAAGTCAAACACAAATCCATTGCAGTTTTCAGAACTCTGGGGCAGCCAATACAGCCATATTGGACATATTCATTGCTTAACTCAAGACCTAAAATTTAAACTTTTGTAGTGTCAGATACTTTATAGGACTGACTCTGGAGATGACCTATGGTTACCTTATTTCTGATCTTTTCCTAACTATTCTTAAACCCAAAGTGTCAGGAGAATTTTTCTAGGGCTGATTTTTCACTCAATTAATTCTTATTCATCACCTACCAGCAGTAGAACTTTATGCAGGGTGCTTAGGGGGAAAATGAACTTCTTCTTTCAATTATTCTTCTTTCAATCATTTTATAATCTGGTAGAGGTTATCAGCCTCCCAAACTGGCTATACTATCACAAAGATCTGTATTACAAACCTTGGAAGACTGAGGTCATTTTAGTGGAAGTGACAGCAGAGAAGGAGTCCTATAGAACAAGCCTTTGAGTTATGTCCTAAGGAAAGGATAGAACTTTGAAGAGCAGAGACAGAGAATTATAGATGGGTGGAAAAGAAAAGAAAACTGGAGCTGGCTGGAATGTAGGCTATATGTTCAGAAGGGGTAGAAGAGGGATACCCAAAACCAACTCATATTTCACTTGATAGATGGCAGGCATAGAGGTTACTGACTATTGCTCAGGAGGGTACTATGAGCAAGTCGTATTTTAGAAACATACATCTGGTACTAGAGGCATGGAGAATCGATTCAAAGGCACTTGATATTCCAGGTGAAAATAATAGGAGCTCAAATGCGAGTGGGAGCATTGCAAAAGGAAGACACACAAATGTGAGAAAGATGGTAGGTTTGCTGGACTCTGTGCCAGTTTTACAAAGAGCCAATGGAACTCTGAACCATACCCAAGAGAAAGCAGGAGGTATGGTTGGCCACACCCAATAGAAAGCAAGAGGAGGATGACCAAAAAAAAAAAAAAAAAAGCAAGACAGAGAAAGAACAGAAAGTGAGGCTTTAAATCAGCATTGAGCATATGAAAGGACCAGTAAGAAGGATTTTTTTCAAATAGGAGCTCAAGGTCAATAATCGCAAATGCTGTAAGGTCAATGATAATAGTGATAAATAGCCACTGAGATTCAAAACCAGGAAGTAGTTGTTCACCACCAAGAGAAGAGTTTCAGATTACAAACATTAAGGAGTGAGAGATGGTAGGGAAGCAGACTCATAGTTCTGTCTTTAACATATTGTGTAGTGTAACTTAGTGGGGGTGTTGTGGGAATAGCCACTGATATGTGCATGATGGCAATGTGAATAGGCAAAGCCTTTCTGGAGAGCCTTTTGATCTCAATTAGGTTTTCTTTGAGTTTATTTTAAGGAAACACATATTATCGATCCTTTAAAAATTATCTATAGGATGTTTATTACAAGTCTTTATATAATGCTGAAAAACTGAAGTAAACTAAATGAATTCTGATACATCCACTATAAAACATAGAATTATATATCCCTATGAAAATGTGTTGCTTTAAAAAAAAAAACCTTGTGGCATAGAAAGTTTATAATTTTTTATCTGTTATTAAGTGAATTAAACAGGTAATAAATAGCAAGCAAGGTTTGATTTTATTTTAAGTGTAATTATACATACCACAAACATAATTCTGTTTGTAAATGCTTATATGCACAATACACACTCGTATACACATGCATACATATGTGTAGAGAAGTATACAATGATAGGTACATCCAGATATCCTTATTTTTTCAAACCCACTATACACTTAGTATACCTTGCTCTCTGCCTCCTGCTCTCTGATATATTTTGGTTACTTCTATAGGTTCTCCTGTGTAGGCTAGTTGGGACAATGGGAGAATAAGGCAGGAGAGTGGAGAGAGCAAAGGGAATGAGCATCTGCATATATGTTTCCCTGACTCCATCCTACTTTGATTATCTTGGTCTCTTTGGATTCTGCAAACAAAGTACTCAACTCCTATTCACACTGGGTTCTTCCCTACAAGGTTCTCTCCTCCTGGGTTCCAGTACTCTTGTTTTGCCTCACTTCTTTGGGCCCAGAGCTGATCACAGATAGATAACAGGTATGATGCATTATCCCTTATGGCTTCCCTATATCTTGTCTACATTTTTAAAAAATGTCTCTTTATTGAATTTGCTTTATTTCAACTTGAGTTTGCCTAATTTGAGTGGGACAATGGTCTGGTTTGTGTTGCTACAATTTTAAGAGCCCTCTTTAAGAAAAATAATACGAATTTATAAATATAAATTTAGGTATGAGAAATAACATGTATTTAGAATGAGAAAAATCAACTAAAACACACTATAAATTTTAAAATAATTCATATTAATTATAGTTTCCTGAATAAAAAAGGAGTTTTAATAAATTAACCTTATGACAGAGCTCTATAATACAATTTTTAAAATATTAGTTGCCCATATATTCTGTTTATTTATATGAAAACAATTTAATAATCTTGTCATCAATAGAGAGAATACAAAAATAAGTTGATCTTTCCTCTAGCATGGGTGAAAAATGTTTTAATTGATAGTTTAGAGAAGTTCATTTAAGCCTTACAACTTATTATTGGTAAGATCATGTCACTTATTAAGAATGTTGTTAAATTTGGGAGAAATTCTTTCTAGTATCATATAAGTTCTAAGAGGCATTATTGAGTACATACCTGGCAAAAGAGGACTTTCATTTTGACCACTCATCAATGAAACAAATCCTCTTTTATTTGTAATTTTACACATCAAATGCCTGGAAGAACTTTGCACAAATTGACTTCTGTTCTGCACATTTTAAATCTTGTTTCTCCTCCTCCATCTACAGTATTATAGTACCTGAGATCTAGAAAACATTCATATCGAGATATGACCTCTGGCCCTGCACCTTTGTCTCCCAATCCTGGATGAGTTGGCATAGTATGTGGGAGGAATAGCATGGAATCTATGCCCACCCTGGAATGGCTAGCCGTAGGTTCATATATATATAACTGCAGACCACAGAAGTATATCTCACTAACCTGACCTTTGTCCAAGTCAACTGTCCCCTAATTATATCTTTAAAATTCTTGTGTCTTCTCCAAGACCACCTGAGCCAAGGGGAAGGGAAATATGTTGGAGGGGATGTTGGAGTTGAAAGAGAAAATGATCTCAAATAATAGGGATTAAAATATATTATACAAAAACAGGTGACCATAAGCATACCTCAAAAGAGACTCATGCAGGTGCAGGGCCATGAAAGAGAAGTTTCATCAGTAAATCCACTTCTGTATTTATTCAAGTTGCCACATCTTACGTGCTCTCCTTGCATCTCTTATCCCCCTATCCCCCAGATCTAGCTCCTTACATTTCACACACTACCGGCAGAATTAATCCATCTCCCTTCTATGTTGTTATAGTTCCTTGAAGAATCTTCTCTAAGTACTTTCACATTATAGTACTGTTAATGATTTAAAAGCCATTTACCTATAGATCTTCATTTTGTTAGTTATAAAGATATAAAACCAGGCAATTGATGAAACACAACTACAAAAAGGAGTTCTATAAGTGTTTTCTTTTAAATTATTGAATCTTATTTAATAAGGGGTGATGAGATAAATAATAGCAAAAAAAGAAAGCTGGTAGATGAATTCTAAGCATGGCTATAGAATGGAAGGAAACTATAAGAAGATAAGACAAATCCTCAAGAAACAGAAAAGATACAGTGGAGAAAAGGAAAATTGAGTAAGCTCCCAAAAGATCCCTTCATTCTTTTCAGTAAAGTAAGGACGTAAGTCTTCAGCTTAATGGGAGAATATAACTGAGATTTGATGTACAGGAGGCCAATCAGTTGGAAAAAAACACTAATAGTAAGGTATCTCATGAAATCAAAGAGGTATAAGCCATAGGATAAACAAACAATGGACAAGCATAAAACATCTTTTGTTGAAACTCACAACCTGAGTTATAGTTTATGTTGTAACTCACTCAAAATCTGTGCTCTTTTTTTTATACAATTATATCTTTTGTACAAATCTACTTTGCCAGTCTAGGCACTACTGTTAGAGATTATAAGAATGTTTCAATGGAGAATTCAACCTCCTGAGCCATTACCAATAGAACCAGAGCTCTTCATCACATTTCTTGACAGCATTACGTGGGCAAAACAAAATGTATGTACAGACTCAATCCTGCCCACAGGCAACCAGCATGTAACCTTTATTTTAGATTCATTCAACATCTATAAAAGCTATGAAGAAGGATGCTGTTTCCTTCCCATCACCTCTAATGAACTTCATTGCAAATCCACAGGTGAAGCAAGGGGAAGCTGGGGAATTGCACTACTGTGAGTTTATTAAATATGTTAATTTGTTTATGTCAGAGTGATATATTTATTCTAAAACTAACATGATTAGTCCTCAATAAGGGTGACATGTGTCAATAGAGGGACTGCCAAATTAAGAATTGATGGGTTAAAAGAAAAACAATTAAGAATGCAGTCAATTGATCTGATTTGTACAGGGCCTCTGACCAATGAAGATGGAAAGCGAGGGGCATTAATGATAAAGCAAGATTCCATACCAGCACTTCTTACCCGTCTGATTGCAGATCTGATTACAAATCCCCTGACTGATAGACACCACCATTCTGCTGGAGGAATGCATCATGCCTTAGCCTGTGGGGAAGAGAGATTTGATTTCACTGTTACACTTATTAGAGAACTAACTTCATTTAACAGCATTATCAACAGAAACTAAGTGCTAAGTGTGTATAGACAACTCCATCAGGCCTTGTAAAACAGTCACAGACTAATAGCTTCAAACAAATCCTTCAAAACAAATGAGTAACCCAAGATTCAAAACAAATATGGAGTTTCACTTTAGTAATAAATATGGTGCTTCCAGCTTGTTCTCCAGAGTCACAAGTAGATGCTTAAGAAGAAGAGAAGGGGAGATTTTACATAGGATGGGCCATGAAATGCTTCCTTTCCATATGGTAGTAAATCTCACACTCAAGTAGTTTAGATACCTCTCATCTCTTCATTAGGGAGGGAAAACAACTGAACTGTCCACTGTGGGATGGGGACTCTTGCTGAGCTTCAAACTATGCTAAAACACTCACAATTAAGATATTCCTATAATCTCAAGGGAAACTGGGCCTATGTCTAAGTGACCTTTTCTCAACATCCTTCTCCTAGTATTTAACCTGAACCTCCTATTGTTTCAGTTTAATCCCATTTATCCTGGTTCACTCCCTAGTGGCCACACTGACTAAAGGTAATGCTACCTCTGGGAATGAAATTGCAGTCCTGGATAGCAGGTTTATCAAGGCCGCTAGTGAAGGAGAGGAGATAAAAGAAAATGCCTCAGGAGGCCACAAATGGTTCAAAATCCAATAGAAGTGACGTTATACATTCAGTATTTATGAGAAATGAGCTAAATAAATAAAAACTCTAAATGTTTCAGTGAGGGTGAATAGAGGAATGAGGAAATAGAAGTTAGGCTATATACTATATATCAGAACACTTTACAATGATTCTTTGAAAATTTCCTAGAATTGATACTTTGTAAGTTCATGGGAAGGAGGTGTAAGATACAAGGGTAATACAGGTTTACTGTCAATTATTCAAGTATGATGAATTTATTACTTTATTGTCTGGAGTTGCTAGACCAGTGGATTATTACCAGGTCTCTGAGCTCACTACTTGGTGGATAATTGAAGGATGATGAACACTAAAGGGGAAGAAATTCAGAGGGAAAAGAATAAATTAAACTTGAGATATTGTGAGCTATCTATCCACGCCGAGAGATTGGGTAGACAACCAGATATAAAAATGTGGAGATCAACAGACAAGTTTGGGTTGGAGAAATGCATTTGGAAAAAGGTGGATGGGGAAGTAGGAGAGGAGGAAATAGGAAAAGAAAATTGGATCATGTGGTGTCATAGGAGTCAAGAAAAAAATGTGTCAAGAAGGTTTTGTTCTAGCAACTGTGTTGAGTGTTGTTAAAGAGTTGAGTAAGATGAGGAATGAAGTTTCTATTAGGTTTGAAGATGTGGTATAATCTAGTGAGATGCTATGGAAAAATACCTTCAATGTAATTTTTTCTTTTCCTTATTTGTAACTTCAGTTTCTTAACTGTTACCTGTAATGATTACAGATGTAGTTTTGTCAAAATTAATACATGGCTGTTTTTGTTGCAGAATATCCCCTGTTTGCCTGAGGGAAATTCACGCCTTAATTATTTGGGGCATCTCCAAGGATGCTGACATTATCATTATCTATGAATCAGTACTGGCCATTCCTTGCCAGCAGTGGGAATGGAAATCCATCACACCCATTGGCAATGAAACATGGTGTGTAACACTGAAGACCTGATTGCTGTAGTGACATGTTTGTGACTAGAGTCAGATAGACCCCTCTGTTGTATTCAGTTGGGAATACATCATAATAAAGTCACTTGAACACTAATGTGTTTATCCTGTAGTGAGGCAGTCCTGTCAGTCCCCACACAGTTACTCCTATCCTCAGAAAGCACACCTGTCTTCAGGATGGCTGGATTTAGCATGAGCTCTGGTATCTTCGAAGCATTGCTGCAGCTGGCAAATATTTTTCCTTCATGCCTCACTACCTGGATTTCTCCTTCCATTTTGGGAAGCTCCACCTGAGGGGTTCTCTCTCTCTCTCTCTTTTTTAAAGATTTTATTTATTTATTCATGAGAGACACACACACACAGAGGCATAGACACAGGCAGAGGGAGAAGCAGGCTCCATGCAGGGAGCCTGACGTGGGACTTGATTCTGGATCCTGGGATCATGTCCTGGGCCAAAGGCAGGTGCTCAACCGCTGAGCCACCCAGGCGTCCCCCACCTCAGGGGTTCTCATTGTCCTTCCAGCTACCTGGCTTCAGCTACCTGGCTTCTTTCACTGCCCTGTCAATGCATCAGAGGTAGGTGAATATGGCCGAAGCTCAATGGAGGACAGGGGTCATGTTCCCCAGGAAACCATTCACCCTTTGCAAATCAATTGATACAAACGGGGGTGGGGGGGTGGAGCCTATGCAACTTCACCAGCATAAAAGCTGGATCCCTAACCTAAGACACCTTGTTATGTACATTCACATCACTTCTATGAAGTTTGAAAATATTCTAATAGAATCAACTTAAGATAAAATTGATCCTCAGAGATGTTAAATAATTTGTCTGAAAGCATGCAGCACATGAGTGGATAAGCAGTGACTTGAATCTAGACCTAACTGACTTCAAGGCCCTTTTCTTTTCCTTTCTTTTCTTTCCTTTTCATTTTTCCTTTCTTTTTCTTTTTTTGTAATGTCTTAATGAAGTATACTTGTCATGCAATATATTATCCATTTAATGTGTGAATTTTGATAAGCTTGAACATATTATATACCCATGAAAGTATCACCATAGTCAAGAAAATGAAAATAAACACCACCAACAAACATTACTTTATGCTTTTTTCTAATATTTCCCCCTTTCCTGTCTCCAACACTCTAACCCCAGGCAACCACTCATCTATTTTCTGTCACTATGGATTAAATTGCATCTTCTAGAATTTTACATAAGTGAATATTCATAATATATACTCTTTTCCTCTAAATTTTGTTACTTAGCATAATTATTTCTGGTTTGTTTATACTATTTTGTGTACTAAAAGTTCATTCCTATTTACTGCTTAAGAGTGTTCTATTTTACAGATATGCCAAATTTTATTTATTTGTTCACCAAGTGATGGGTATTTAGGTTGCTTCCAGTTTGGGATTATTACAAATAAAGCTGCTCTGGACATTCACATGCAATGTGCAATCTTTGTAGGACGTATGCTTTCATTTCTCTTAGGCAATACTGTGTGTATATGTTTACTATTTTCAGAAGCTTCAAAACTTTTTCAAAGTGGTTCTACCATTTTCCGTTTACTCTGAGCATATGAGAATTCCAAATCCTCCACATCTTCACCAATATTTAGTATGACCAGTATTTTAACAACCTACCTAATCTTATTGAGATATTTCATTATGGTCTTAAATTGTGTTTCCCTGGTGACTAATGATGTTGAGCATCTTTTTTGTGTGTTTATTTGCTATCAGTGAATCTTCTTTGAAGAAGTGTCAGTCTTTTGTCCATTCTTTAAATTGGATTGTTAATCATTGAATATTAAGCATTCTTTGTATATTCTGAATACAAGTTCTCTTTATCAGATCTATGATGTGCAAATATCTTCTACCAGTCTGTGTCTTACTTTTTCATTTATTTACTAATATTTTTTAAAGACTTTCATTTTTCTAATGTCTTTCAAAGAGTAGAAATGGTTACTTTCAATAGATCTGATTTATCAATGTTTTGTTTATCTCATGGATGATGCTTTCAGTGTCCAACCAATGAAATCAGTTTAACTTAAGGTCACAAATAGTTTCTCTCATGTGTTCTAGAGATTTTATAGTTTCAGGTTTTACATTTAGATGTATTTGGAATAATCTGGAATCATTTTTGTTTATAATTTAAGGTATGGGTTGGTGTTTATTTGTTTTGCTTATGAGTATCTTTTTGTTCCAGCACAATCTGTTAAAAAGATTATCCCTACTCCACTGAATTTGGCTTTGGTATTTTCCATATATGTATGGGTCTACACCGGACTTTCTATCTTTTCCTTTGCTCTATTTATCTATATTTAAGCTTTAAGCCAGTTCTATATCTTTATGACTAGCTTTTACTGAGTCTTGAATTCAGAGTATTGTTAGTCTTCTGATTTTTTTTTTTATCCTTCAAAGATTGGACTACTCAAGATTTATCCTTCTACATTTCCCTAGGACTTTTAGAATCAGTTTATCAATTCCTTCAAAAACTCTGGTGGGATTTTGAGTGCACTAGTATTGAATCTAGAGGCAAATTCAAGGAGAACTGACATCTTAGCAGTATTGAGAATTCAAATCTTTAAAGGTGGTTATCTTTCATTCAGGTTCACTTTAATTTCACTACATAATGTTTTATAGCTTTTAGCTTAAAGACTTTTACATATCTTACATCAAATGTATTCCTATTTCTCTTATTTTTGAATATTATGATATTTTAAATTTTAATTTCCTATTATTTGTTGCTAGCATATAGACATATAATTGTTTATACTTGATCTCATATCCTGCAACCTTGTTAAGCTCATATATTAGTTTAATATCTTTTTAGATATTGCATACATTTTCTACATAAGTGATAATGTTTTATGTGAATAGAGTTTTACATCTCCTTTTCTTTTTTAAAATGGTTTTATTTATTTACTTGAGAGAGAGAGAATGAGCAGTGGGGAGGGGCTGGAGAGATAATCAGATTCTCTATTGAGCAGGAAGCCCAATACAGAGCTTAATCACAGGACCTGGAGATCATAACCTGAGCAGATCATAACCTGATGCTTAACCAACTGAGCCACCCAGACACCCCTCACTTCTCCTTTTCAGTTGGATACCTGCTATTTCTTTTTCTTGCTTTATTGCACTGGCTAAAGCTTGTACTCCTGGCCCTTCATTTATTCATCTAACAAAGAATGTTCAAATTGCTTATTATAAATCAGTTATGATTTGAAGTGAGATGAATGTAATGTGAAAAAAACAGGAAGAGTATGTATTGTCATGGAGCTTATAACAATTGTGCAATTGCTTAAGAAAATAGATGTATTTGAACATAAGTGCTATTATCGGCAAGAAATAGCTGATGGAAATAGGAATATGTAGCCTAAAAAAAATAACAGGCAAAAGGGAAAATAATTATGTCTTCAAATATGCAAGGGGCTATTTTGCAGAAAAGATTTTTTTCTGTATAATTCCAGAGGACTTAACTAGGATTAATGATGAAAAGTTGAGAAGGAAAGAAATTTAAGAATTACTGCCATAAAAAAAAAAAAAAAACATTTGATATTGAAACAAGCTGCCTCTTGAAAATCTTTCTGTGAAGAGTTTATCAAGAGGCTGGATAACTTTTTATTAGGTATACTGTAGGGAAGCATCATTCTCAGGTAGAAGACACAGTTAAAGATTACCAGAGTGATTTCCAATTTGTATAATCTGAAATTCTATAGATATAAAGATGAATGGGACATGGCTTTTGTTTGTATTATGTTTACAATCTCATTGGAAAGAAGAGCAGGTTTATAATATAGACAAACTCAATTCAGACTGTAGTTCAAGACACCAAATGGAGATGCGTACAAAGTAGGGTACAATTAATGGCAGTATAAATGGTACAAATTATATAGTCAACAACAATTGTCCAGAAATTTGTTACCAAATCAAGTTTATAAATTGCAATTATAATCACGTTATTTTTTCACACATTCCAATTTCTTTCCAAACTTCCTATTTGCCTTCTCTTGAGTATCTTTTCCTCTTCTTTATATAGTTTCTACTTTCTAATTCCTCCTTCAATATTGATCTTAAATTCCAAGAGCATCCTTCATGAAGATCTCCTCAAAATTCTAGTCCTCTGTGGTCATTGTCTTTTCACATTGATTGTTTACACTTCCATTAGATCATTTTCTCAGGAGAGAAAATAAGTCTTACATCACTAAGTATGTCTAATCCCCAGAATAACATTCACAACATGCACTCAATAAATGGGAGCTAATATTAACAATGATAATAATGCAAAAAAAAAGAATAGGGAAGGAAGCTAGGATGATAACTTCAGGATGCATAGTCAGAAAATATTTTTTAGAAGAGGTAAGATTTTACCGCCTACTTCTCTCCTGACTATATATTTATTCATTTTATAAATATGCATTGATTTCTTGTAAGCCACACCTTGCCAGAGACTGGGACACAAAAAAGAATAAAATAGGCATAACTTTGCCACTCTGGAACTTACACTCTTATTATAGAAATAAGAAAAAAAAAAGACAAATGCACACTGATAAATAAATGAATTACAAAATACAAAGGGAATGAACTAGAGACTAATTTTATATCGCATGATTAGAAACGGCCTTTCTGAGGAACTGATACAAAGTGTTGGGAGCAAGGAAATGGGGGTACATTGTAGGAGGAAGAAAAGAGCTTCCGCAAAATTTGTTATGGGAGAATGATCTTATTTTGTTCCAGGAATGAACAGAAGGTCATGTGGCTGGAGCAAAGGGGAGGGGATGTTCAGATGAGCTTAGCAAGGTAGATCAGCTCCAGATCACGCAAGGTTTAAAGGGCTCTGGGGAGGGGATTCAGATTTCAAGTATAAGAGAAAGGGCAGCCTGGGTGGCTCAGTGGTTTAGCACCGCTTTCAGCCCAGGGCCTAATCCTGGAGACCCAGGATCAAGTCCCACATAGGGCTCCCTGCATGGAGCCTGCTCCCTCTGCCTGTGTCTCTGCCTCTTTCTCTCTGTGTCTCTTATGAATAAATGAATAAAATCTTTAAAAAAATAAATAAGTATAAGAGAAGACATTAAAGGTTTTTAAGCAAGAGCATGACATGATATACTAGTTTATATTTTTTCAGAACGTTGGTTGCTCCATGGAAAATGGATTGACAAGAGTATGGAGTTAGAAGGCAAGTAACCCAGAGAAGAAATGATACTTGCTTGAATATGGTTAAAGTAGCAGAATTGGAGAGAACTCAACAGCCTTCCATTCTGCAACCTGATATGGCCCCTTTAGCAGCCCTTTGAGCTTTAATATTGGAATTCTGCTCTTCTATGCCTCAAATCAAAGCTGGAAGGATTTCTCTTCTTTTCTTCTTTTCTTTTCTTTTCTTTTCTTTTCTTTTCTTTTCTTTTCTTTTCTTTTCTTTTCTTTTCTTTTCTTTCTTTTCTTTTCTTTTCTTTTCTTTTTTCTTTTCTTTTCTTTTCTTTTTTCTTTTCTTTCTTTTCTTTTCCTTTCTTCTTTCTTTCCCCCTAAGAAACTCATTTTTCTCTATTTGAATGCTGCTTTATTTATGGTGGCTTGGAAGAGGACTGCTGCTGAAGTTTATGAATGTTCTAGGTCTCCATAAGCCATACATGGTGACACCTCAAGTGACCCTCCACAACACAGCTGTCTGCTGCTCTGTCAGCAATGGCTCCCGCTCTTCTACAATGTCAAGAAGCTCCAACTACCTTAGGATCTAGTCTGGCATAATTTAATAACTTTGTTATTAAAGGTAACCAATCTGGCCAGGAGAGTGACTCATCATGTATAGATGGACATTAGGCTGGATCCCTACATACCACATAGATAAAAAAATGAATTCCGTAGCTTCTAGAACATTGCCTCCTCCTCCAACATAACATTTTGGATTCAACCAGAAGCAATTCTAAAATGGCAGGAAGGCCACATCCTTTGGGATCAACCTACTCCTACAACTGGGAAATAGCTTGGCCTGCTGACAAAGGATTCATTCATATCCAGACTGCTCTTCCCACTTGTTTCAGGTCCAACCTCAATCCTCCTGGCTGCCGTGGAATCATAATCAGCAGGGCTGGGCCCATGTTTATCCTCATCCATGGCCACCTATGCTGCTTGCAAAGTAAATAAGTGGTGCAGAGTCTATGTCACTTGTGCCTGGGTTTTAGCTTACCAAAGTATTCAGATGCTAGGAGGCAGAGAAACTGCCGCATACCTCCCATGATAAATGCTGCCAAGCCAGAAAGTTTACCCTTTCAAACTTGTATTAAACCTAACAAATTGCATGCAGATGTGTATTCATTCATTCATTCATTCATCCATCCATTTATTAAGTAGACTCCACACCAATGTGGGGCTTGAACTTATGACCCTGAGATCCAGAGTTACATACTCTACTGACTGAGCCAGCCAGGTGCCCCATGCGTAGATATTTTAAAAATCTTGTGGTTTGTTCACCTGCACTACTATCACCTCCTGGTGCCCCATACAGTAAAAGAAAAAATCTACCTACTACGCTTTTACCACAATTACTATAGCCATATGGATTGACAGCCCTCTTCTGTTTTTTTCTAATATGATGGGTACATTTTCTGCTTAGTCAGAAACTGGGTCTCCAGAAGGTATAAAGCATAGCTCACATCCAAAAGAAGGTGAGTGGAAGCCGGAATGTCAAAAATTCAATTCAAAACCTGTTTTTTAGTGGACATGACAACATACGAGAAAGAGGCCACTCAGGTCTTTTAGGAAAGGTGTCTTCTTTCTTAAAGTCATGAGAAAGGGGTGGACCCACATCTGCCTCTGGACACCCTGCCTGAACATGATGCTTGGAATGGCTAGACCAGCCTAAGGACTGAGAAGGAAGCAGGTCAGAGCTGATTAGAAAGATGGTCACACAGGGTTCTGAGCATCCTCAAGCCTATCTAGGAGCTACTAGACTCCTTTTCTCTCAGACTCCTTTTATGGGAGGTAAGTTCCTTATGGTTGAAGCCAGTTATTATCTCAGTTTTAGGTTGTCAACCTGGTTAAGTGGGCAAGAAAAGATTCCCTTCGTGTTTAAGAAGGGCTTTGGGCTCCTGAAATTCTATGCAAAGAGTAACCTCAACATGTCAGAATGTAGAGGGACCAAGGCACCTGAGGGATACTCCAGTGACACTCATGTGTTGTGATAGCACATGACTCCTCATTTCTCAGCTGATTTGTAGGAGGCCTTGACCTTCTCAGGGAAGATCAGGGGCCACTGCTCTGAAGGTTCACTAAGTCCCCTCTGACCTTAGAATATGTTATCCTCTAGACTCTCTCCATTTCCTGTTTTGTTTTCTGCTTACACAAACTCCACTTGTTAATGGGAAAAAGATGCAAAAATATTAGAGAATCACTTGTAATCCTGGCATTCAGACAATGTTTAGTATTATCATGGCATATAAACTATATATGTGTATCTGATTCATTTTACCCTTTCAAAAATTTGATCATCATACTGTCTCTGTAGTTTTATATTCCATTATTTGAACTCATGACTCTATTATGAGCATCTCTGTATATTACTAAATGTATTTTGAAAGCTAAAAAAAAAAAATGCCCTTTATTCTGAGCAATGCCTCCAAGGTATTCCAGTGAGCAGTAATTTCCATCTTTAATTTTTTAAAAACTCTTATTTCTCAGTACCATTTCTAGATTTAATCTTGACGAAGGGATGAACGATGCTGATGGCTGAGTTGCTAGGCCATGCTCTCTCTACTTACAAAAAGAAAATCTTCTAAAACAGGTGCCAGTGTGTATTAACCATATGACTCTGCGGAGCTCTGCCCAGTCCAGTGTCTGAGAGTAGGGCCCTAGGCTTTTTGGCTTCCCCCTTAGTTGCCTGTGAGATGAACTTAAGCAGGCCATTTAGCCTCCCTCATTCTCCTCTTCCTCATTTGTAAAACGGAAATAAAAACAGAAGCGATTACATAAGTTTGTGGTAGGAATGCTAGAGCATAATTCTGAAATGTTAGCTACATTTATTATTATTATTATTATTATTAAAATTTTAGGGGTTTTACCATGAGTTTGTACTCATCTTCATTAATCTAACTATCCTTTAAAAAAGCAGGAATTAAGGATTCAGGAGGCATTTTTTTCATCTCGACCCCACTCAAGTGGCCGCCTTCTAGAATGTCTTCATGCCTCAGACTCTCACCATGTGTAAGCCCTCATCACTCCCAGAGTACAACAGACCTCTCCATGCGTGATTTCATAATCCCTGTCCACACGTGATTTCTTCTGCTAGATGCCCACCCCCTCACTTCTTCACCCACCCGCCAAATGCTTGTTCTTCCTTTAATATCTCCTCCTCTGGGGAGGCCTTGCCCAAATCTCCAAAGAGGTGTTGTTCCACTCTTTTGCGCCCCCACAACACCATTTTTAAACCGATATCCTCAACACGGCACTTACCAGGGTTTGTTCAGTTTGCACGATTCTTCCACTGCTGTGTATGTTTCTAGGGGGGGTCCAGTAACATGTCTTTGTCATCTCCAAAGAGCACAACAAATGCTAAATGTTCAGAGGAAAAAAAAAAAAAAGGTGTAAGCCATACAGTTCCCCCAGGGGAAAAACACACATGAGCTTTTAGGAGTCTGAAGGGCAGATCAGTTCCCCTGCTTTGCACCCTCTGTGTGTTCAGGACAAGAAAAGCCCCTGACAGAGTCAGGAGGAAGGGTTCCATTCAACACACACCTAATTACAGTCCTCACTCGATTCCCTCTTATAAATGACAACCATCAGATGCCAAGTTGTGGCAGAATGACATCTGGCTCTTTGGCAGACACCCCCGGCAACAGCGTTAATGACTTCGGAGATGGCTCTGGATGTGTAATGCTGTTAAGTTTGTTGTCTGGATTACATTATCCTCTTCAACATCTTTTTACATTGTCCTCTAACTCACTTCTGATTCTGTATCTGTGAGACCTGGACACATTTATCCAAATTTGCCCAATGCCCTTCATGGCCTTGACACGCCAGTCCTTTCATACATTTTCATCAGCTCCTGTGCATTTTTCAGAGAGCTGTGGATGTACTTCACAGCTAGTTTGTGTTCTCATAGGCAACTCAAAGGGAAAGGTTTTTATCATCTGGGAAAAAGTTCTTTAGTACTCGACCAAATTACATTTTCTAAGATGACCACATTTGGGGCTCCTTTTGAAATCATGCTATATAAAGAAAAAATGCCTCAGTGACTACATATGCTTTGAATTTGAAACCAATATGCAACGCTTCATTAGCTCCCAGGATGAACTATAAAAAGGCAGGGGTTGCAACCATAACAGTCTTGCCTCTGACTGAGAAAAATATATACATTTTAATTTTTTCCTAGGCATTAAAAACAAAGCCTTTATCTGAAATTTCATCCAGTTTTCAGAAATGATGCATTTAATTTCAGTACTGAGCTCTCCCTCCCCCATGTGTTTTTTTCTCTCCAGTGTGTAGAAATAGGATGCCAAACTAGGAAAACAGAATAGTATGAGAAAGAAAATCCCCAAAGCTTTCTCTTCTGTACCAGCTGATTATTGGGATTTTGGAAGGAACCAAATTAATCAAATAGGATATAAATGAAAATGTATAAAATATTCAGAGAAATGTTAGACTCCAAGTGGTAAATCATTATAGCAAGTAATGATAATAAGAAATTCTTGTAATGTAAATCAGCCCCTGAAATCAATGGGCTTAATGTTAACTTCATTCTATGGCTGTTTTGACTGAATTTTTTTTTTTTTTTTCTTACAGAAGAACTGCAATACTCACAATTGGAGAAAAAAAAATCACATTATCTAGTGTTTTGACTTATAGGGGAAACATTTATGTGTAGAACCAATGCATTTATCATGCTTAATTGGAAATTAATGAAACAATATTTATATTGCCTGTGTTTTTACTTTTTTTTTAATTTAGGCATGCCATCTTAAAATGTATTACCCCCATTTAAAATACTGATGGAAATCATAGATATAGGATTATAAAATGTCAAATGCAAAATTAAAAGGAAAAGGATAATTTTTAAGACTCTATGCAGTAGTTCTCAATGATACCATAGTACCCTATAATTCTTCAAAATTCTGGGATGATTTGTAAGAAATAGAAATGTCCACGATTCAAATCCTATGAGTTTTAAATGTCATATGTTTTGTTTGTTTTCATAGAAGAGACAAAATAATGGCAAAATGGTTTTTCTTTATTAACTATAAGGAATAAATAATTAGATCTTTCCAAAAGTTGTCAGTCTTTGGCCAAAGTTTCCTGTGCATTGGTTAACAAAACTTCAATTCCCATAAATATATTGATGCCTCCAGAAAGGTGTGAACAGATGCTTTATCTCTACATTGTGTGCATAAATGTACGTTCTGAGATGTAAATTGATCAAACTGTAGAAACAAATCATTTAAGATTTGTGCAGTGATTAATAACAGAAGCCAGTAATCAAATCTCCCTGCCACCAGCACATCTGTTACAGAGAGTTTCTAGTTTGCCCTATTATGCAAATGTGCAATAAAACAAATACATTACTTAATTTAGCAGCTGGTTCAAAAACATTATTTTAGGTGATTTCTCTATGTTTTGTGTACTTTTGCCATTGATCGTGGTTAATGCAAACTAATTCAATTGTTTATGAGTGAGGGCTTCCACATAAAAAAGAAAATATATAGTCTTCAGGAAAGCCAGCCTTTGGGAAAGTCATTTTGACCCTTGTCTCTGAGAACCAAACACTGCAGCAAATGCATGGTAAGTCATGGCACTCAGGACCCCCACTCAGACAGCACTGGAACCTCCAAGGGTTTAAAATGGAAGCTCCCTTTATTTTCACATTCTTGAGGATGGAGACAAATTCTGACCAACCCTGAAACTTGCTGGATTGGGGCTTAAATGTAAAAATAACAAAATAAAATAATAAAATTTAAAATAAAAAGCCTAAAGTTGCTTTTTAGATTAAAAAAAAAATCTAGACACAAAAAATAAATCCTAATAGGAGCATTGGACTGCATGTTCTGATGTTTTCCAGTAAAAGGTAGGGTCTCCTGGAATCAGAACCAGTTAAGTATCTGGCATATTAAAAAGTGGAAAGCTTGTTTTTCATAAGCTTGACACTGACATGAAAGCCCACCAGGAGCTGGGTTGGTCTCTTACTCAGTGCTCAGGGGTACCTTTGGTATAGGTAGTGACCAAACTTGCATTTGCTTAGACCAGCGAAGGGAAAAGATGAGAAAACAGAACAGCGGCATCAAGTGCAATCTCCCACAGAGTCTCCAGCAGCTGGATAGCAGGCGGGGAAAAAAGTAGCCCTGATTGTTTTTTTAGCACTGGAGCTAAGTAAAATGTGACTGTAGAATAAGAAGTAATATGTTACTGTAGAGTTTTAAATTGTTTGGAGACTGCCACCATACTTCAGACAGCATATAGATGAAAAGTAAGATACACGCCTGGTTCATACTTAAGGCCTCCCAGTTAGCCTGCAGGTTCTGAAATCCCTTCCATTAGAGGCCCAGGGGACAGTTTCAAAAGGACCTGTTGGTCAGTTGTTCATGAATCCACCTTCACTTCAATGACCAAAAACTATAGCTTAAAGATGAGGAATGATATACACACTTAACATGCTTACTGATACCCATAATAATCCAAATAATCAATGTTTATTGATGACTTACATTAGCGCAGCTCTGGGAAACATCCTTACAGACAGTATCTCTTTTGATCTTCATATTTTACCAGTGAGAGCAGTGAGACTCTAAGTGACCTGCCCAAGGTCACTGAACATTGGGACTGGAAAAAGTGACTGGTTCTCAAATGCACGGTCACGATTATGTTATCTTGTCCCCTAAACCAAGGTTAAGTTTCCAGAGGAGACCTGAAGAAAGAAATTGTGGAGTGTGTCCTTAGCACCTCAGAGGGAAGAGGGACAAATTCTAGTTTTCTAAATAAATACTTTGCTGCTTGTTCTGAAAAGTAAATGGGACCATACCGAATGGAGAGTTCAAGTATTAACATTAAAAAAGAAAAGACAGATTTAGAACGTTTGGCTGAAGGCAGACCTTTTGAAAATGTGGATTACCCAGCAGATAGACTATATTCAAGGCTCTCCAGAGAAACGGAACCAATGGGATGTGTGAATTTATGGAAAGAGAACCCTTAGAAAGGAATGGGCTCACATGGTTATGGAGGCTGGTGTGTGGGAAGCTGGTGGCGTAGGCTGGCAGGCTGGAGATGTAAGAGGTGCAGGTACAGATGAAGCCCAAAGACAGTCTGCTCAAGAATTCCCTTTGGAACAGGAAGGCCAGTCTCTTCATTCTATTCAGATCTTCAATGATTGGACGAGGCGCACCCACACTGTGGAGGGCAATCTGTTTTATTCACAGCTCACCGATTAAATGTTAATTTCATTCAAAACTGCCCTGTAGGTTGACACACAAAATTAACCATTACACAGACCAAGTCTATATTTAGGACACTGGCAAAATAAGGTACATCAAAAGAAAATTTTTAAAAGAACTTAATGTGTGATATTTCCAAAAAAAAAACAAAAAACCAAACCAAAGCATCATGGATAAAACTATGATTCTGGCTATCTTATCCTTATTTTATAGTTTAGGATTTTTTGTATTTTGATTAGATGCGGGGTGGAGCGGGACCGAAAAAAATCTCCATAATCACCACAACATTTTAGTGCTTGGGACCTCCAAAGGCCTGCCTTCTGGCCATCACTAGATATTTCAAACCATCATTACATGAATTTTTTCCTGTCCAATCTTTTAGAAGTTATAATGAAAGTGAATTGAATTCATTTGGCAAATATTAGGCCTGCCAACAATATTCTTACTTTCTATAGAGAATGAGAGGGCAACGTAGCATAATGGGCAAGAGCAAAGCATTGAAGTCAGAAAGGCTCATTGCTTAACTCTTTTTAATACTTTCTATCAGTACGATTTTTGGCAAGTTACATAACTTTCTAAACCACAATTTCCATAGCTATAAACTAAAGATAATTGAGCCTATTTCCTAGCACTAACCTGAGGATTAAAGGAGTTAAAGCATTTGGAACTCGGGTCAGTGTCTGACATATGATAACTCAATAAACATTATTCTTGTGATAGTCACAGGAAGAAGAAAAGGAGTCCGAGCAAAAGGAATAACTGTTGGACCAAATCCATCCATGAATATTCTTCCACATGCTGCACAATGAGTATTCTTGGTAAGGAGACCACTAAGTTAATATTAGAATTATTGAAGAACCATCCTAAACCCTATGCTCTCTATTTTTGGAGGTCATATTCCTCATCATTTCATTAAAATACACTCAGCCCCCACATTAAAGAGAAATTCAGATGCTAAACAGTTCTGAAAGTTTATCTTTTGCTTTCCAATTTTGCTTTTGAAACTATTTGGCTCTAAACTAATTTGCTACTTACTGACTTGGAATTTTAGGAATTTCTTCAAAGTAAGAAAATTTAAAATTTTTCTAATGAACTGTAAGTTTTATGGAATTTAAATTTAATGTTGAATGAAACTGTCAATATTTTGTGTTGTAGACATTTTAATGAACATTTTAAAATTTGCATTTTTTGTTTATTTTGGAGTCAGTAAAGTTTATTCATGGGCTGCAAATACTCTTAAAAGTTTTTGAAAAGTTTACAGATCCCAGATATTATTAGCATACTACATAATGTTTAAAACCGTCTTGCATAAGTTTTAAGTTCTGCAGAAAGACACAGACAGAAGAAAGGTCAGGAGGGGGTAGGGAGAGAAAGAGAAAGAGAATCAGAAAACCATGTTTTCATCCTTAGTTTAAAAGTCTTTATAAGGGACACCTGGTGGCTCAGTTGGTTGAGTGTCTGCTTCAGCTCAGGTCATGATCCCAGGGTCCTGGGATCGAGTCCCACATTGGGCTCCCTGCATGGAGCCTGCTTCTCCCTCTGCCTGTGTCTCTGCCTCTCTCTCTGTCTCCCATGAATAAATAAATAAAATCTTAAAAAAAATAAATAAGAGTCTTTATAATTTTTATTTTTAATTATGAAACATTTCAAACATACATAAACTGTAAAACATAATGAACTACATCCTATTGTTTATTGCATCACCCACCGTACTTCTAAGTTAACATTCTTTGTTCCAGAAGTACATTCATTAATTTCAGTTTGGGCTCACAGTTGAATGCTAGGTTGAAAATAAATTTCTAGTCTCAAAGATAATGTTACTCAGCACTTTGAATACATGATTCCATTATCATCTTATTTGTGTTATTGCAGTTGAAAAGTTTGTTGGCAGTCAAATTGTCCTTTGAGATCTACTTATTAGCTTCTCAGGTTTGCTTTCTGACTTTGGTATTCTGTACTTGGCTTACAATATGCCTAGGTGTAGAATGAATATATTATAAACATATAGCCCTATATATAATATATAATATACATGTGAATGTAAAAGTATATATACACACACATGAATATATAAATATACATATATATATAACATATATATTGCGTTGAGTTGAACTTCTTTTATCTGAAGATTCTGGTCATGAATCAGTTCTGTTAATTTTTAGACATTTTGTTTTCGAATTTTCTTTTTTTGGCCAGTTTATTTTTTATTTATTTTTTTAAAGATTTTATTTATTGATTCATGAAAGACACACACACACACACACACACACACACACACACACACACACAGAGGCAGAGACAACAGGCAGAGGGAGAAGCAGGCTCCGTGCAGGGAGCCCGATACGGGACTGATCCGGGACTCCAGGATCACACCCTGGGGAAGGCAGGTGCTAAACCGCTGAGCCACCCAGGGATTCCCTGGCCAGTTTATATTTCCTTTTCAGAATTCTATTAGTAGAATGTTGGACAACCTTATTTTATCTGTTAAGTTCCTATGCATATTTTCTGTATTTGTATTTCTCTTGCTTCTTTCTGGTAATTTCCTCAAATTTATTTTACAAATTACAACTATCTCTTTACATATGTTCAATCTACTATTTAACCCTATCTTGATAGTTTTTAACTTCAGTGATGAAATTCTTCGTCTACATATTCTATTTTTATTAACTTGAAATTTCCCTATTTAATGGTAACTTACATTCTTAGATTTCTTCTTTCATGTCTTTAATACTTTAGGCCTCTTTCATTCTTTTTCTCTTTGTATTTGCTAATCTGTAATCTCAAATTCCAGGCCCTTGATATTCTTGGTTTTATACCTATGAACTTCACTCATGGTGGATTATAATTTGTCTTTATACATTCATCCTTCCTCTCTCCTATTAAAATCCCTATAGAAAAGTTTTTAATATATTTCTGCCAGTCCCAGGGTTCCCACCACAAGGGTCATTGTTTGGGGTTCTTGAATCTAGGATTTCCCAGACCATGCAGATACTGTAAACTTGAATCTTAAACTTATAAAAGGCCCATGCTCAGTGTTTCAAGCCTCCGGAAAGACTTTTTTCTCATTCAGAAACTGGTGAACACTGCAAGCTTTGTTCTCGTCTGGAGATGGCAGCTAGATTTTTTTTTTCCTAGTTCATCCTTAAAAGGATGAAGAATTAAAATTCTTAGACTTATGCAGACATCTTAGTGCCATCGCTGATTTATATGGATCCAAAGCCTCATATTCCTTCTCTGGTGAAGAACTAAAACCCAATCTGCTATGTTACTTGGACAATAACTCACAACCTGCCAGTGTACCTTTTCTGTTCTTTGTTTTCGGCATCTGAAGATTTCCTTTTCTTTTAGTATGTTCAGATGACATTCAGATATTTTTTTATGTATCAAAATTAACAATATTAAATGTTTATTACTGGACAGCATTTATTTTAGTCAGTGTTATGGGCCGAATTGTGTCCCCCTCAAAATTCACATGTTGGAGCGCTCTCAATATGAAGGTATTTGATGAGGCATTTGAGAGTTAATTAGATCATAAAGGTGGGACCTCCCCCCCGGCCATGATGGGATAAATACTTTTAGAAGAAGATATACTAGAAAGCTTGTTCTCCCTCTCCTTGTCATGTGAAAACACAGTGAAAAGGTGGTCAGTTTTCTACAAGCTACAAAAAAAAGTTCTCACCAAAATCAGAACATGCTGACCCCCTAATCTGGACTTCCAGCCTCTAAAACTGTGAGAAAATTAATTTCCTTTATTTACACTGCCCAGCCTATGGTACTTTGTTATGGTGGCCTGAGCAGACTAAGATAATCAGTCATCTTTCTGAAATATTGAGTCTATGATCTCTTATTTGTTCAATTAATATTGACAAGTTTTAAGGAGAAAAAGTCTTGCTGCTTTTAGCTTTAAATCAACAACTAGGGCTCCCAAGTATGAATTCTCTGTTGACTCTTCCTGGATTCAGATAAACCACAATATCAAAGCAAGTAATAGACAAAACAAATTAGCAAAAAATACCTACTAATTCATGTGGAACAAGTAGTTCAGATCATGTTAATTCCAAATGGAACACGAGGTAAAGAATCCAATTCAAAAGAATAGCCAAGAACAGAATGATTTTACTTTGTTAAGGAGGAAAAAAAGCAAAACAAACACAAAAACAGCTTCTATACGAATTCAGAAGGCAATCTACAGAAGCCTAACAAAGTGAAAACTTCCATCAATATTGCAAATGAAATATCTTGAGGGAGTGTTTATAATTAATAGAAAGATGGGGCTATAATTATTGTGGTAGATATAAATTATTACCAAGGGACCTCTGGCTAATTTAAAGGACTTTTGACTTTTACGTAGCTATAGTTAGAAATAAATTTACTATAGGAAAACACGTAGTATCTATTGCAATCTCAAAACAAAGAAATCTGTTGAATGACAGCAGTATAACCCTGAAGCATCCTCATGAACTGTAAATAATCCAGGCTCTTCTGTGTGTGCAAGAGGGAAGAAAAAGCAACTTAGCTGATAACTCATAGAGGATTATATTCTTGCCATGTGACTAAAGGGCTTTCAAAGGACCTTTTCCTTGTGCTTCAGAGACTGGTATTAATAAAATTACTTGGTAATATGGCAGTTGTAAATTTGTGCCCTCTTGTCATTGGCTGGGTCAAAGATGTCCCTCTCCTTTCCTTTTTAAACACTGATGGGTTCAACAGTGTAAACACTGACTTCATAAATGAGCAGGGAGTCAGAGCACTTTAGGTTCTAGTCACTTCCATAATAGGAAGTAACCAGAGCAATTTAACAGGGGATGTGAGAGGGGAAGGAGGGAGACTAGGATTCTAGTCAAACAGATAATGGAATGAAGACCCTATTTAAGTGTGCCAGACATATTCATGTAAAAGAAGCCGTGGGTCACCAGCAACTACAGGAATGACATATTGGGTTGCTCCCATAATTAAGAGAAAAGGCAGAAGTCAGGATCATCTCAGATGAAACATGCCCCTCTGCCATACACTACAGTTATTATCACTCTTACGTTCTTATTCTAGTAGGTATTTCACACCGATGATGTGAAGTGATGATGTGAAGTGAGACCTTCTCTTGTCAGTATCACAATTAGAGTGAGGCGTACGACAGATCGGAGATCAACTAACTCTCCCACTCTTGCATAGACTGTGGCCATCACTCTATCATGGCAAGGCTAGCAACAGAGATTTCCCAAGGGCAGCATCCATAATTGGCCGATTCTGAAAAAAATCCATCACTTTAGGAGCAACACATGCCAGATGAATTTCTGCCAGTCCTTTTCCAAATGAGGAAGTTAGTAATCAAGGAAGAAAAAGGTTAAACTCACAACATCATTAGCACTATCACTATACATGCATGTTTATGCTGAGCGGAAGCACTGACATGTTCTTTCTTCTCTCTTTCTAAAATCTTGTTCCTCATAACATCTCCAGAAATTTATGTGGAAGACATGGTTAGATATCTACCCAAGAGCCCCTCTTAGCATTTTTCCATGCTAATAGCGTCTTAATTTAGTTTGGGGCAGAGTATGCCTATCACTAGGCAGTGAAACATAATTGGCTAAAGCCAATCATGACAGTCCTTTCTGATACTTTAAAAACTCCTAGGAATAGTTATATGACAAGTTCTGCCTGATGAGACCTTAAAGAAAGTATGCTGGTATATTTCTGAGGAAATAATTCGCCTTCCAGATAAAAAACAAACAAACAGCAGTGTCATACTTCCTATGTCCTGCATATCCTTTGCAGAACACAATCTGGCAGCGAGGCTGCTGTGGTCACTTGTACTCAGGACACAAAGGTGAGTAAAATTGAGGAGACATGGACCTCGATACCACCAAGCTACTGACCAAGACCAGCATTAGCTAACCACTTATCTTTAGATTACATAGGGAAGATAAACTGTATGTTTAAATAACAGTAAAATTTTGTTACTTGCAGCCAAATCCATGTTTAACTAATATAAAATATATAGCGCTACAATTTAACAAGCCTAGTTACCATCAACAAGCATGCAGTATTTTACTTTCACAATAACCTCGAGGTGAATGCAGTCAATCACCTCAAATCCCAAGTTAACAAATGGGGAAGTTGACACAGTGCAAGTTGTTGACTTAGCTTGGGTTGTACAGTGAGTATGTGGCAGAGCCTGAGTTAAAGCTGCACTTGATGTCATTCTTTCTTTGTTCATTTATTCATTCATTCATCTAACAGACTTTTGACAATCTATTTTAGGCAGAAATGCTTGTGCGCCAGGAATATAAATATTAATGATTAGACAGTTTGTGCTCTCAAGGACCTCACAGTCTAGTGAGTTCATAATCCTTGAACTCTCAGTTCAGTGGCATTTTAATTGTATCAGTCTACCTTCTTGCTGATAGCCATTGTCATGTGAGCTATGTTTTTTTTTTTTTTCTCCAAATGCAGGTGATTTCAAGGGCATTTGCCTAATCAAAAGATGTATCTTTCATCTGTTACTAGGATGTGAATGGAAATTTCCAGCATAATTTCAAAACCAGAATTTTCTGAACATTTCACCCTTCCTTCTACAAAGGCAATTCTGCGAGTGTTTCTCTTTAATGCTTCATCTGAACGACGGCTGCATTGAGATAGTGTGAGGTGGTCACATGTCTAAAGCTGGAAAACCAAATGCATAGTGACACATCATGGGGTACAATTCAAAAGAAGGATTGAACATGTAGGTGGAGGGATTTAGGCCAAGAAGATGCTGCAAAATATGGAAAGATGTTGTGCTCAAATGCTAACTTAAATAGAAGTCAAAATATTCCACTCAATTCAGAAGCCCTGGAGAATGATAAGGATATGCTAATGAAAGTACCTGTGATATGATCAAGGACTCAGAAAATAAGTCATGCCAAGAGCCAAAGACTGATAATGACAAAGAGGTATTCTCAATCAGCTATCTAAGCAATTGGATAGTTTCTTGAAAACTATTATGTGCTTAGAAATGTGCCAAGTGCTACACAGGGAAGGACAAGACACAAAAGAATCATAAAACATCACCTTTTTAGTCAGTTAAGTTAGAGTCCAGTTGGGGAAAAGAGAAGAGACTAACACAGAAAAAAATGAACAATATTTGAATGGGCATGGAATGCAATGCCAAGAGATAAGAGGCATAAAGGTGTTTCAGGACTGGAATGGTAGGATGCATGATAGAAAGAATATAGGACTGAAATCAGAGTCCTCACTCCAGTTGCAGAACTATAATCTGTATAAACAAAAGGTCCCACAAACCTCTACTTCTCAGGAAAGAGCTAATTTAAAAAGGCAGATAGGAAAATATGGAAGGTCTTTGGAACTCTTAAATATTAGCCACACATTTACACTATGATTTTCATGAGTGTGAGAATGTTCCATAGGAGAAAAAGAATGAGAATAAAAAACCAGAAAGGATTTATACAGTCCAGGAAATGAGTGATATTTCCTAAGAGGGAGATAATAGGAGCAAAGACGGAGGACATGGGCAGAACTCTCAAGCCCTACTTGTAACTCTGCCAATTAGTCATTCACTGAACCTTCGTTTCCTCATTCACAAAGTTGGAAAAAAAATAGCCCCTTCAGTGGCTCCCAAGGGACACAAGGATGAAATAAAATCACAGATATCAGATTGTTCCTCCAAAGGATGTTCTTTCTCTTGGCTGTAAGGATCCCAGACTGGCTGGAGAAGGAGGGTGAGCTGGAGGCTAAATGAGGCATAGGATGTTAAAATACAAAAAAACAAAAAACAGGTGACTCCTTGGAGGCAAAGAAATTCCAATTCTCTGTGTCATCAAGTGATATCAGTACAGGAGTCTGAGTCACCCACCACTGGTGCTATTGGGCTGCCATCCAGTAGAGCTCGATCATGAGGAAGAGTATAAAGAGAGCCCCCTAATCACCAAGGTGAGGCAGACAGTTCAAGTCTTAAATTATGCAAACTCTGCATAGAATCTGTTAAAGGGACACAAACACAAACAGTGAACTTTCCCCACCACCCAGTCGCAGCTGTGCAATATGATCTACCGCCCCAGGTGCAGGCAAAAAGGAAATGCATTGTTGACAGAGAATGAGAAATTTATTGCTCTACCAGCAACCAAAAGACTGTCTGCTTTTCATTATCACTGTACACCAGCAACTCTAAACAATGTCAGTGATGAAATACTCCACTGCAAAGAAATGTCTCATTGGCCTCCTTTCAGGACAATCACTGAGGTTACAACTGAGTCCTATTCCTATACATAAATGAACTTAGCATATTTTCTTACTTATTAGTTAACAAACACTATATTCTACATGAAAGGTACTTTAGAGAACTCCCCGTTATACAGGAGTCCCTGACACATGTGGACTCAGCTACTCAAGGTTGGTTCGAAAGAAATTCCTAATAGTTTGGCATCCTTCAAGTGCAGATCCAAATGTTGTGGTTTTACATATGCCTGAGTTTAAACAGTAAAGAAAACATAATCACGCATGACTATAACATGAAGAAAGGGAACATAAGTTATTTAGTTCTTTCATTCTGGTGACCACTTTACATTGGCATACGTGTTTAAAATTTACAAGCTGGAAATAGAGCATGAACTCCACGTTGCTGGGAAGTGCCAATTTTAGGTCATACATGAAATAAGTTTCCAAACTTGAATAATTTCTCCCAAGTTGAAATTTATCCTAAGTTGTTAATTATTTAAAAAAAATTAAGGAGGAATCAAGAAATCAGTGATTACCACTGATTATTATATGATCATCCCTGAAAATATTTTTGTCACATAAAGGGGAAAGATCTTAAAACTGGTCCACTCTGAGGGCTAAACATTCTAGGTATGTCAGAGGGAGAGACTCAAAAGACCCCTGAGTACTTTTTTTTCAAGGAGGTTTTGTGCTTTGTGCCTGTTATCTATACACAGTGCTATTGAACACTCAGCAGATTTTAATTCATGGTCAGTTCTACAGTAGAACATTCCCTAAGAGTGAAAACACATTCTCTGATACATCATGCCATATCTTCCCTACAGCCCCTTAAAACAAAATCTATGGTATTGGAAAACTCTTCATTACTGCGATTTACACGATAAGCAGAAAAGAGTGCATTTTGAGATTGCTTTTGAGAGATAATACAGAACTTATTCATTTTGTTTGGGAGGTATAAATTGTGAGGATTTTCCCAGAAGCATGGTTCTAGCTATGCTCTCTGAGGCCTGACTCTAGCTGTCTTCGCACACTTTTGTGGATAAGAACCATCTGGAATACTCCCAGCTGGACGGAGTCCTGGAAATGCAGGACTCCTGAAGCCCATCCCCAAATATTCCAACTTAAAAGATTTGGGATAGAGCCTGGAATCTATGATTTAAATGAGCACACCACTGATTCCATTCAGGTTATTCCTGGACTAAATTTTAATAAATGTTGAAGCTCGCCGAAAAGTGGAACCCTTTTGGTAACGTTTTCCTATTGACTGCTAACAATTTTAATTCAGCAAACCGGCATTTTGCACAAAGAATAAACAAACAGACACATAAATAAGGAAAGGAATAAAATAAACAAATACTACTCACACGCACTCCCCTCAATAATAAGAGGACAAAACAAGCAGTAGACAAGAAGAGTTGCTATTGATAGAGACAATTCAGGGGAAAGCATCTATGATAGTGAAAAGGTCTGAGAATAAAATACCCTGTCAGATTCAAAGCGAAGAAAAGGAATTTTGGTATTTTATATCGCCTTGATGTCTGTGGCCCTCCAAAACCCATATGTAGAAATCACTCCACAAAGTCACGGTATTAAAAGGTGAGGTCATTGAGGGTGATTAGGTCATGAGGGTGGAGCTCCTTATGAATGGGATTAGTTCCCTTATTAGAGAGACCCCACAGAGCTATGTGCAGGCACAGTAAGAAAGTGTCTTCTATGCACCAGGAGGCAGGAGCTCACCAGACACCGATCTGCCTGTGCTTTGATTTGGACTTCCCAGTCTCCACAACTATGAGAAATAAATTTCTTTTGTTTAGAAGGCACCTAGTATCTGCTATTTTGGTATAGTAGGCTGAAGGAAATATGACAGTTGAATAAATATAATGAAGTTCTGGCGTTGGATTCCACTTCTGAGAGTTTTTAGCAAGGCAAAAATTACATAAATTAAGAAGCTATAAATATAAACAAGAAGTGTATTCTTTTTTCCTTAAAACCTTCTCACATTTGACTTTTAGTAGTAATAAGTTTTAATTTTAATATTCAATAAATTTTTTATATTCAGTTCAATTCAGAAATATCTATTGGACACCCATTGGGTGCCAAGCATGGAGACAGAACTGGCATTGCTCTGAAGGGGCTTTTTAGTCTAGTTACAGACATAGGGCGTAAGGGTATTGAGGCCTGCTCAGAACCATTCTCTGCAGATACTGAGCAGCCCAGAGGATTACCATTTGCCGTTTGCTGGCGGAGGCCCCTCTGTGGTTTAGAGTGACAAGGTGGGGCCGCATGTGGCATTTGTGCGTACATGCACTTGATCGTACATGCTGGTAAGGTATCCTGGCACATGCTTCCCAAGGGGTGACGTCTCTCAAATAAAATAACATTGCCACCTGGGCCGCATCCCTTGAAGGAAGCATTCACACGCCAGATTGAATATAGAAGAGCATATGCCAGAAGAAGGATGAGTGGGGAGAGGAAGTTCACTTCCTTGATGTAAGTCCCAATAAGCTGCTATAAGCTGCTTCTCAATATTCCCTGCCTGGGACTAGGGGAATGTAACTGCCAGCCTCAACCATTGGGCAGATTTGTGGGCAGCTTCTATCACATATCCTTTCCCTTCTTGTCACTTCTCATTTTGCCACAACAGTCAGACGATGCTGTGACTGCCACCGGCCTCTCCCCAGTTCTAGTCAGGCACAAGGGAAGCCAGGAGACCATCTTGTTCTTATATTAAATATAAGACCCAAGGGTGATGTACACAGCACTCCGTGTTCTTTCGAGTTGTTTCAAATGAAAAAATAATGTCTGTGTGTGTTGGTTGGTGGTTTTAAGACATTTCATTTCTGAAAACATAAGGATAATAACAAGCGACAAAAAGGCTCCCAAAAAGCAAGTGTTTCCCTTTTTCCCCCTCTGTCAGGAGCTAGGGCTCATTGCCACCACCCCCCAAGCCCACCCCCCACTGATGGAGCTCCTTCCTGCTCATCTGTCACCAGTCCTCAGGGGACCTTTCCTCCTGGTGACTTCTCACGGCCTAACAGGCCTCTTCTTGGCTCGGTGGGTTTTTCTGGGAGCTGATGTCTTCTTCCTTTCCAGGTTTGTCCCTTTCCTACTGGTTTTTCTGGACTCCAGAAAATCCGATTTGCTGGGGACATCTGCGGTTCCAGAGGGAGCTGCCCGGGGAAAGGAAGCGCGGGGCAGTGTCACAGAGACCGTCCTCCACCGACCGAGTCACGGTCACCCTGTTGTTACTGCCGTCTCTCAGCAAGAAGGTACACACCAATTTCGCCGCAGCAGGCCTCACCGAATAACCAAAGATGGCAGCATCTCAATACCAAACTGAAGAACCCGTAACTTCCAGAGCCCGGTTTCTGAAGCGATTCTGAAATTGATATTTTACTTTCACTGACTATTTAAGACAAAGCAGTGAAGTTTGAAAGATGCAAGCATCCCCGAAGGGCATAGCGACGAGATGCCCCTTCCTTGTGTGTCCCAGCCGCACCCCACTGCCCCCTCCTCAGCCACTGAGGTGGGTAGGAAAGAGCCAGAAATTGCCCATAATCACGCTATGCCTTTCTACTGTACATCCAATATGTGCTGTCATTATTTCAGTTTTTGAAGCTCTCATGGCAGCATTGCCAGTGAAGATAATGGGGCCTATTATTTTCAATGAGCTCCATCAGGAGGCTTCAATGGGCCTGCTATCACTCGAACAAAGACGCATTGGGAAGCAACACTGCTTTCTTGTCATCAAAATGGCTGTGAGTTTGTGTGAAACTAAAGAACACCCCTTTTCCTTTTCAGCCCTGTTGGATTTGAAAGGGCCAAGAAAGGCAGTTTAGAAAGAAACAAGCCTGGCTCCTTGCCGAGTGCCCTTTGCCCGGGCCAGATGTATATACGAGCTGCTTTCGTTTTATAGAATCGATAAGTTCAGCAAAGTGAAACCTGCTTTTCCATTGATTTCCTATTTATAACCAGAAATATGTTCCCATGGAAAATATCGTCTGTTAAGAGTCGAAAACAAACGAAACAAAATAAAGGCAAAAAATACCTGCCAGCAAAGAAATAGTTTCGGGGGTGGTTAAATTTAAGGCAAATTAAGACATTCTACACCATTGGCGCAGCATTGAAATTTCTTTTCCACCTGTTACAGATTCTTCTCTTCTTCCCCAGACTTGAGAAGTTTTCCTTTGTCTTTACATACATGGGAGCTTGAGCTCGAGCTCAATCTCAAAGCTCCTTTTGTCTTCGTTTTTTCCCGAGCTTTAAAAGTTACCTTTTAATAGAGACCATAATCACAACACTGCTAGTCTAACCCTTCCTAAATCGCGGTCACTCTTAGGATTAGTCATACGTATTTTTTGAGGTTTATGAAAAGGAGATTCTGAAAAATGAGTTCACTTATAATAATGGCTCCATCAGAGTTTGTTAAATAAAAAATAAAAGTCACTAAAACATTTCAACTTTTTGCATGCTTATTATTGCATGCTTCTGAGTACATTACACATTTACTCAATCTTTGTAACCACCTGTGAGAAAGAGTGCTGTTGTTATTCTCATACCCAGATGAGGCCTAGAGAGAGGAAATCAGTTGCTGAAAGTTACTCAACTAGCAAGTTCCAGAACAGTTTCAACTTCATTCTAAGGTCCACAGAACAGGGGACGCCTCTACACCTGATTGAGCTGTCGTAGAGTTCTTTGAAACGCTCGCCAGTATTTCTCTCCCATGCTTATATTCCTTACCTGCTCCCAACCTTTCCATCCTTTCTCCTAAATACCTCCATTCAGGCAGTTAGTAGGTTCCAGGTCCATGTCCTCAAGTTTGCCAGAGTAGAAAGCAGAAATAGCCTGCAATCTGTCTCTAGTGTTCTCAAATGCTTAAATTCTGTTAGATGCATTAATTTAGATGCCTCTGTGTCAAAAACACAAAAATGGAGGCAATGTATTTGAGAGGGAGAAGGATAGAAAATAAAGATTTCTGCAAACATTGGTAATTCTGCAGAGTTCATACCGGAATGAGAGATGTCTCAGCCAACTTACTCCCAGCATGGATATTTTTGCTGTGTCCAAAAGGTCTGTGGACACCATATCATAATTTGCAGAACATCCAGTTTTCATTCCAGTGAAGTCCATCCAAAGCCTGAAGCCAAGGCTTCAACTGGGCTACCTTCCCATTCGCTGCAGGGGGACACTGGCCTTCATGGGCATCCCAACTGCACCCACTGAAGTCCCCCAGTGGCAGTGGCACCCTTATGTGCCTACAGACCTGGCTTGGCCCTGTCCAGTTTATCATCTCAATTTATCCTGCTGTGATCCCAAGAGAAGGAAGGGAGATGGAGAAAAGGGAGTGGCACTTAATAGGACCAGTTTAAGTTGCTCTAGGCTGGGACAGAGTTTGGATGCAGGCTTTTATACCAGCTTCATGTATACTTTGGCTATAGGCAGGAAAGTGCTACACACTACTCTCACCACTTCAGTTGTCATCCTAATAAGTATAGAGTACTGCAAGGTGAATTGACACATAATAGTATTGTCAATGGAGAATGATTGGAAATGTTTGGGATGACCACAGTAGGGTAGTGAAAGATCAATGTCTGTGCAATGGCACTTGACCTCTGGTTCACGTGTCGGGTACTAGAAGGCTCAGATGGGAGGTGTTTTATTGATCTATGTGCCAAATATGCACAGTTCATATTTATGTTTATTATCTCATTGCAAAAAAAAAAAAAAAAGGATTGTGATGACAGTGTCCGAAATAGTCTAGCAAAGTAGCAAAGACAACTTCTACAATGCATAAACATGCCAATAACTTTCGACCTTTAATTTGGCACTAGCTTTATCCCTATTATATTCTAGTCACTGCTGCACCCAGAATTTCTCATCCATTTCTAAGAGGTCAACAGTGGATACATTTTTGTGGATTATTTTTTGGATAATACACACAGTCACCAACTCCCTACCACATGCAATAGTCAAACTTCTATACCCATTTTTGTGAGATAATATGTAAATGCATAGAGATACCCAAGTGTATATGGCTGAAAGCAATGATTTGTCCATGTGGCCTATGCTGTAACTGTGGTTTAAGTATTTGTGGTTTAAAATTACTAGACTCTACATTTTTAAAGCAAAGATCATGTCTTATTAATATTTTATAAGCACAAGTTAAATACAGCATCTGGAATACAGTAGGTGCCTAGTAAACCCTTCTGGGTGAATGATCAAATATTCTTATTCTGCTGAAGGTAAACTAGAGAAAGAGAATACGAGTGAGGTCTCTGCTCTTCTCCATGTGAGTAGTGGCTACTTCAGTTTGGTAGTGATGTAAAAAAAAAATCATACTTATCTAATTAACAAACATTTACATTATGCTTACTACATAGTGCTCTTTATAAGCCTGGTGGAATTTGAATTATCCTACAAATATGCTTACTCCTCATAATGCCTCCTTGAGTTACTGTTACTATTTTTATTGTTGTTTTCCCTATTTTACATAGGGGGAAACAGAGACACTGTGAGGATGATCTGCTCAAGGCAACATTTGAATTTACCAACAAGAATATTTAGTTGGTTTCTTTTTAACATGAATTATCATTATTCTACCTTCTATTTATCTAGATGATTTGGGTTTATGAGAAAGTACAGGTAAATTTGTTGCTCTAAAAATCAAAGGAAGTTTAAAAGTATTTTTTTAAGATCGGTTCCCCATTGCCTCAAAATTCCTCTGCTATAAAATAACTCGTGGGTGGGGGTGCATTCCAGAACTACGTGTTTTAGACTCCAGATTTAAGATAAATGTTTTGAATCACAACTTATTCTATGTAAGCCTATACAAACAGCTTACCAAATAGCTTAATTGATGTGATTATCCATAAATCACTCTTTCTTATTCAGAAACATAAACCACTTCATCAAATATTCTTCTAGGGATTTTTCCCAGACACTGTCCAACTAATTCAGCCTGTCAAAATATCAGATTATGTGGGCAAGTGGAAATCTTGCAAATCAAATGCTAAAAAATAGCATAGCAGCTAAAAGGGGGGAAAAAAGGTCCAGGGGTATTAGTTGACTACAGTTTCAAAAGATGCTAAGATTATGATAAGACTTTTGAAAAGATAATTCCATTTTATACTAAATTAATAAATGTACAGTGTCGGGGTTGTCATGGTAGGGTGATGGGCCTACTTTTTGAATACGGATTTCAGTTCAGGAACCTCATTTTAAGAGAGAAAAATGACAAACTTAGATTACTCATAAAAAAAAAATATGCTAGGGAAGACAAGGCATCTCTAAATCACAACAAAAGGGCAGGAGATGATTGGTTGGACAAATAGAAGATTAGAAAGCTCATAACAGTTGTCTTAGAATATCTGAAAAAGCCTTGGTGGTGAGGGGTAAATATTTTCACTGCAGATACCTGCCTTTCTATTCCTGAAATACACCTTCCTCTCTCTATTGCTATTGCTCTGACCTAAAATGCCTCCTTATTGCAATAATTTTCTAATTAGTGTCCCTACATCTCATCTTGTATTTCTCCCACACAAATCCTTCACAACATATCAGAATTATCTTTCCAAAACATAAATCTTACTGGCTAAAAACCTCCCAGTGGCTCTGCATACACACAGCATAAGTGGGAACCCAGTGGCCTTACAGGATTTCTGACTACAGCTCACATTCTTCTCCTGCCACTCCTCTTCTATCCTAACCTCCAAACTATCTCCCTTTCATTAAAATTATGCTCTGGTTTCTAAGAACTAGTCACTCTAAGAAACTCGATACTTCTAAAGTTGTTTTCCTTTACTCACACTGTTCTTTCTTTCAGTCTGAAATTCTCTACCCCATCCCCCAGCCAATGAACTTATATCTATCTTTGAGAACCAATTAAAATATGTCAACTCCTCTACAAAGCATACTCGACTTGCCACAGTCAGGATTCAGGGCCTGCTCCTCAGCACACCCCTTGCACTTCGTACATAATTGCCAAGTTATTGTTAGAAATTAATGTGCACGTCTTTCCATTTTGCCAAACTTTCAGCTTCTCAAGGTGGTGTCTTCCTGACCTATGACAAGGCCTGAGTCAAGATAAAGACTCTGTTTTTTGTTAGGTGAATGAAAGAGGATAATACAGTGAAGGGCAGATACTCGTTCAATATAATAACATCAATGATGACAGTGACTATAAAAGCCATCATTTCTAAGCACCAAAGAGGTGCCAAAGCAATGTCTTAGGAGCTAGGCGCATACCATCTTGAGCCAAATAACCCTAGGCAGTAGGTTACTTACAAATAAAGCATCTGAGAGTCAGGGAGATAAAGCGACTTGCCCAAGGTCAAACAACAGATAAATGGTGGAACTGGGATTTAAAAACAATTCTCTCTGACTCTAAGACCCATGCTCCAAACAATACATCCACCTGCCTCCTTTAAAACTCAAAAAAATCAGAGGTATTCAGTTGATTCTGGGTCTTTCCCTGGAGGTTGGTTTCCAATCATTGCAAGTGAATATTTCTCAGAAATATTTTGAAATGATACCTTCACTCTTTGGAAGATTGGATTCTGCACAGATTCTGCACCAAGGTAGGGGTGGCTTGGAAGGGTGCTAGCCAGCTTCCCCTCCTTGAATAATCTCCATTGGCATTCTCTAAGTTACTCTGAATATTTATGTTATCTAAATAAAATTAGGCATTTATAAATGAACAGAGTTTCCAGACTAGCTGCATTTACTCTCTCTCTAGATTGATACCCCCAGTCCTTCCTGTAGAGAAATTTGGGACCTTCTGCTGACTGTACAGGATGCCTTCATGTCCAGCATTTAGTGAAAAAACAGATTCTATAGAAAGAGCACAGAAATGTAGACTATTACTGTTTAGGTCCTCTGCTTAATGTTAATCATATACATTCTATATCATTCTCTTTCCACCCTCTACAGAGAACATTCTTTCTGAATGTGCTATAATGATTTACTTATTAGGACCATCAGCTAATGCTTATGTTCCTGGCTATTTGAAAGCCTAAGAAACGTTCTGAAATTGTTTATGGAAAAATTGCTTACCATTTGCTTCTCTCCCTACCATGGGATATATGCAAGGAGAAGCTTAATGTACTTATGTTCCCCCTCTGATTGCATCTTGCCATCTGTGGTGCATCCAAGAGGACCAGGGAGGCCTGCATCCATAATGACTGTACTTTAATATTCTGGATGCTATTGTAGATACCACTAGATTTCAGAAGGAACCAAAGCCTAGGGAAATATATGGGTAAGTGCAGCCCAGTTACGTTCCTTTAGATGACACGCCCGAAGTGGAACATCCTAAAGTTTGCAGGTTTGTACGTGACATCTTTGAAAATAGCTCTAGATGTGCAGTCGGCTCTGTTCAAAAAATGGAACGTCAAAGGTGACTCAGCCTAGCTGAAGCAAGAAAAGTTTAATTCAGAACATAATTTGCTTTCCTTTATTTGCACACTGCAATTCTGGGGAATAAAAGCCATTATGGAATCAAAGGACAATTTGCTTTTTTGTTGTTGTTGTTGTTGTGCACTGAATTTTTAAAGGCTTTTTTAAAAGAACATAAACAGATGAATGATACTAGATTCAGTTCAGCTTAAAACTAACTACCTTGAGCTCTTTCCCATGATAAACAGAAACTAATCTTGGCTCTCTGCCCCCAAGCACAGCACAGTTCTGTGTGTACTCAGTGAGACAGATCTCTTTCTTGTCTGGGGAAAGAAAGTCTGAGCAGCAGCATGGGCAGTGATTTTCAGAGAGACGGGATTTTAAAAGATACTCAGTTATGAATGTTTCAACCTTCTCCCTCAACCCCCCTTGCCTTTTGGGTCTCTCTGTCTCTCCAAACTTCAAAGGGAGATTTTGAGCCTGTAAGAGAAATCTCTGGGCCTTTCTATGCGTCTTGTGGGGAAGAGGGAATACCATTAGAGTGGGAAGGTCAGGAGAAATTATGTCCACACTCAAAGGAAAGTGAAAGAGAAGATCTAATAAAGTGAGGGATACAGTGAAGATTCCAATAGCCAAATAAAATGTGTTCCTCTAGGAGTTTTTGTAGAATGAGGATATAAGGTGTGGATGCAGAGGTTTGGGGGGCAATGAGTGTGAGGATATTGCTATGAATTATGCATTGAATTCCTTGGACCTTTAAGAAACATCAGGAAAAAGGTAGGATTGCTTCTAATTACTTGTTATTTTATTTTTTAATTTAAATTCAATTAGCCAACATATAGTAAGTACATCATTAGTTACAGATTTGGTGTTCAACAATTTATCTGTTGTGTATATCATCCATTGCTCATCATATCACACGCCCTCCTTAATGCCCATTACCATTACCCAGTTACCCCACCTCGCCTCCAGCACCCTCAGTTTGTTTCCTATACTTAAGAGTTTCTCATGGTTTTTCTCCCTCTCTGATGACTTCCCATTCAAGTTTCCCTCCTTTCTCCTATGATAGTCTGTGCTGTTTCCTATATTTCACATATGAGTGAAACCATATGATAATTCTTTCTCTGACTGACTTAATTCACTCAGCACAATACCTCCAGTCCATCCATGTCGACATAAATGGTAGTAAGTATTCATCCTTTCTGAATATATATATATATATATATATATATATATATATATATATATATATCTCCATTCATCTGTTGATGGACATCTTGACACTTTCCACAGTTTGGCTATTGTGGACATTGCTACTATGAACATTGAGGTTCATGTTTCCCTTTGGATCACTACATTTATATCTTTGGGGTAAATGCCTAGTAGTGCAATTGCTGGGTCTTAGGGTAGCTCTGTTTTTAACTTCTTGAGGAACCTCTAGACCATTTTCCAGAGTGGCTGTACCAACTTGTAATCCCACCAACAGTGTATGGGGTTCCACATTCTTGTCAACACTTGTTGTTTCCTCTCTTGTTAATTTTAGCCTTTCTGACTGGTATAAGGTGGTATCTCATTGTGATCTTGATTTGTGTTTCCCTGAAGGTAAGTGATGTGGAACATTTTTTCATGTGTCTGTTGGCTATTTGTATGTCTTCTTTCGAGAAATGTCTGTTCATGTCTTCTGCCCATTTTCTGACTGGATTATTTGTTTTTTGGGTGTTGAGTTTAAGAAGTTCTTTATAGATCTTTGACACTAGCCCTTTATCTGATATGTCATTTACAATATCTTCTCCCATTCTGTAGGTTGTCTTTTAGTTTTGTTGACTTTTCCTTGCTGTGCAGAAGCTTTTTATCTTGATGAAGTCCAAAGATCTCATTTTTGCTTTTGTTTCCCTTGTCTTTGGAGATGTGTCTAGCAAGAAGTTGCTGTGGTTGAGGTCGAAGAGGTTGCTGCCTGTGTTGTCCTCTAGGTTTTGACGGATTCCTGTCTCAGTGTATTGACAGAGGGAACCTACTTCAATATCATAAAAACCATCTACAAAAAGCCCACAGAAAATATCCATTCTCAATGAGGAAAAACTAAGAGCTTTTCCCCTAAGAAAAGAACACGACACGGATGACTACTTTCACCACTGTTGAACATAGTACTAGAAGTCCTAGCTTCATCAATCGGACAAAAAAAAAAAAAAAAAAGAAAAGAAAAGAAAGAAAGAAAAAAAAAGGAATTCAAATTGGCAAAGAAGAAAAGCTCTCACTCTTTGCAGATAATATGATACTTTATGTGGAAAACTGAAAAAACTCCCCCCCAAAATTCCTAGAACTCTTACAGGAATTCAGTAACATGGCAGGATATAAAATCAGTGCACAGAAATCAGTTGCATTTCTATACACTAAGACTAAAGAAAGGGAAATTTAAGGAATCAATCCCATTTACAACTGATTCAAATGCGTAAGATACCTAGGAATAAACTTAACCAAAGA
The DNA here is from genome assembly GCF_048418805.1 of Vulpes vulpes. Classification (NCBI taxonomy): domain Eukaryota; kingdom Metazoa; phylum Chordata; class Mammalia; order Carnivora; family Canidae; genus Vulpes; species Vulpes vulpes. Next base: position 66,860,909 of record NC_132785.1, read on the forward strand.
GGTAAAGGATTTGTCCTCTAAAAGCTACAGAACACATATGAAAGAAATTGAAGAAGACACAAAGAAATGGAAAACATTTCATACTTATGGATTGGAAAAGTAAATATTTTTAAAGTGTCTGTGCTAGCCAGAGCAATCTATACATTCAATGCAATCTCTATCAAAATACCACCGACATTTTTCATAGAGCTGGAACAAATAATCCTAAAGCTCGTATGGAATCAGAAAAGACCCCAAATAACCAAAGGAATGTTGAAAAAGAAAATCAAAACTGGTAGCATCATAATGCCTGATTTGAAGGTATATTACAAAGCTGTGGTCATCAAGACAGTATCGTACTGGCACAAAAACAGAAACATAGATCAGTGGAACAGAATAGAGAATCTAATTACTTTCTGATTGCGGAGGTCTTTCTCTGAATATACAGTACATGGAGAATAGACACTGTTAGGACCCAGCTTATAATAGGAATTAAAGAAGAACCTAAGTCTAAAGCCAGGAAGGAGTGAATTTTGTCTCTACAGCCCTTCTTGAATTAGAGATGCAGCATGTGGCCTTAAGGACCATGAAGCTGTGGTCATGGAATCGCCAAGGAGAGCGCTAACCTAGAGCATGGTAGGGACCATTGGAAAAGTCTCTGTGTCAAACATTTAGCTCTACAATATATGTCAGGACCTTACCATTGGCCACTAAATAACAGGATTCACAACTACCACTAAGAGATCCCCTGCTGTAGTTAAGGACAAATGGAAGAACAATTAATGATGTCTCAGGGATCTACCAAGGGCTGAGTTCCAGAATAATGCTAAAAACAGTGTAAGACACAGCTGAAACTACCCAGGAAGTTTATAATCAGTCTAGGGAATCATGATTACCCATAGGGCATACTGAGGATTAAGAAAAACTAGAAGAGTCAGGAAAGGCATATTTAGTGGCAGTTCAGTAGAGGCATCTCACCATCTCTCAATTTAGGTAAAGCATGTCCCAACACAGAGGATACAATCTCTTGGGGGAGAAGGGTCACCTAACCCCATGGGTTGGGGTAGCAGCCCCATCAAACTGGGAGACAGACTTCCTAACCCTTAGTCAGGGCCTTACATTTTCATTCTGTGCTAGGCACCGTAAATTATGTAGTTAATTCAAAAGTTTGGTAATGTTCATATAGGAGAAATGAAGGAAGGCAATGAATCACAGGAAGGGAAAATGACATTAGCTTGGTAGAAAAAGATGCTTCTTCCAACTGTATTTATGAAGATTCATAAGTACTTTCTTAGCTTCAGATGAAAGACCATAAAAATAATTATGATTTTCCATATAATCATACCTTCTTAAGTGTCTAGAACCCCTTTGTAATTCTTTTACCCTTGCATTATTCTACTATAAAGGCCAGGAAGTTAAAATTATCAATTTCCTACTCTACCTTGCTGCCAGTTGTAGGCTTGTGACACAGTTCTGGTCAATGAAATATCACCAAAAGTCTGGAGTTTGCTTCCCCAAATCAAAAGGCATTACCTGGGGATCCCTAGGTGGCCCAGTGGTTTAGAGCCTGCCTTTGGCCCAGGGCATGATTGGATACCCGGGATCGAGTCCCACGTCAGGTTCCCTGCATGGAGCCTGCTTCTCCCTCTGCCTGTGTCTTTGCATCTCTCTCTCTCTCTCTCTCTCTCTCTCTCTGTCTCTCATGAATAAAAAAAAAAAAAAATCTTAAAAAAAAGGGGGGGGGGCATTACCTAGTGAGATATAGACCTTACCCTTCCTCTGTCCATGAATGGTGACATAAGATAAAAATTCCATTCTTCAACCCCGAGACAGGAAATAATAAAGGTTAGTAAATGCGTAATAAGGATGGAGTAGCTGAGGATAGAAGAGTTTTAGTTTCTAATGGCATCATTGAACTGTCATGGCAATCCTGAATTTTCCACCCTTTAACTTCCTGTTTCATGAGACAAAACCCTATTTAAGTTATGGTAATAGAATTGTCTGTTATTTACTCCTAAATGAATTTATATCTAATACATGTTTCAATTCAATATAAATGCCATTTATTCCCTTCCTTATGTCACTGACATCTTCTCATAGGGGCAAACAGAGCTCTTTAAGTTTTTATGACTTTATTTTTTAAGATTTATTTATTCATAAGAGAGAGAGAGAGAGAGGCAGAGACACAAGCAGAGGGAGAGGCAGGCTCCATGCAGGGAGCCTGATGTGGGACTCGATCCCGGGTCTCCAGGATCAGGCCCTGGGCTGAAGGCAGAGCTAAACCGCTGAGCCACCTGGGCTGCCCTTTATGACTTTTTCTAAAATCCATAATGTCTTTCTGGATTTGGAGGAAAACATCCATTTTCTACACATGATATATTAATATTCGAAACCCCATATTGATTACCAAATGCTTCCAAAGGTATGTACCATTGTTTATGAAATTATAAAACCATATTTAGCCCCAAATTAGTACTAGACCCTTTTAAAGTCAAGCATATATGCTAAATAGTAAAATAATTACCATATATCTTGTATTTCTACATTAATGTGGTACTATAGCATGGTCTAGAACATTTCAATTTATGATGAGATCTAAATGATTTTGGAATAGCTGGTTGACCAAAAAACCAAACAAACGAAAACCACTCAGATTGCTTCTCTTGGTCAATTCTAAAAATTTTTTCCCATTTATAGATGGTCAAACCAATTTACCTTCTAGCATTTTGACCACATCCAATATATTGGCAAAATGTCAAAGTTACTCTTTCAATCTGTTCCTTACTTATTTCAGATATTTTTTAAGCATATTTGAAACATACCATACTATGAGATGTTGTAATATCTATTACTGATTTTTTTTTTGAACCAAGAGATCTGTCTTGGGACACCTTCAGCTGCCAGACACATAGTGTCTTGAACCACTATGCAAGTATGTATATTGTTTACTTACCACGAGTGCTATATGCAGGTAATTGCAGAATTGTTTTAGCAGCTTAATGATATGATAAAAGACACTGGTTCTTTCCATTGGTCTAATCCTTCATTCTCCATGTGTTTGTTTTCATTCCCATTTTTGTCACTTCATGGTCACAAAATGGCTGCCATAGTCCTAGTCATATCATCTTTATCCAACAGCACCCAAGTGAAAAAAGATGGAGAAGAGGGCTAAGAAAAATATTCTCCTTACACAACTGTCTCTTTCATTAGGGAGCAAACTGACTTCCAGATGATCCCAACAAACTACTTCTTTAAGAAATCATCCCAGAACAATCTCTGCAAGGGGTAAGAGAAGAAAATAAGTGCCATTATTGGCCTAGACTAATCATGACATGCCCCTTTGGGTTAGTCACAGTGCTATATGAATCCTATTAGCAAAGGAAAGATGTCTGAAGCCAAGTAACCACTTACAAAGCTACAGAAATAGCAACACTCCCCTTATACCCTTATCACTGGAATGTTATTTATGACCCTCCACTATATTCTTATATGCTCACTGAAAGTTAGCTATCAACAATAAATTGATATACAAGCCTATGATCTTTTTTTTTTTAAGTGATAGTTAGCCATGGAAACTCTAAAGAGCTTTAGATAGTTTTGGAAATGTAAAACCATATAGTAGTGCATTTTTGTTCATTTTCTCATTCAATAAAATTTTACTTAATAGGTCCCATGTGTTAAGGTCTGTTCTATGTTCTCAATACTTACCAGGGGGAGAAAAAAACATGAACACAAGAGAAAAAGAGCCCTGCCCTTGAGGTTCTAGGGGGGATCACAATAAATAAAAAACATCAACTAGTATTAAGCCCCTTTCTATGGAGGATTTTCTTCCTACATTTTTTTACTTCAAGTTTGGCCATATTACCTGTTTTAGCTAATAAAATGTCAGTGGGACTAATGGATGCTATTCCAAGCAGGAGCCTCTGTTTTCTACCAGGAGAAAAAGACAATTCAGCTTTGAATATTCAGAATGAAAGTGACATTGAAGCACAGCCTCAGTCAATCTATGAAGTAAAAATGTTGCTGTAAGTAATAGAGGTGTTGTGTTACTACGGTATGACAGTAATATGATAGGCTAAGCTGACCAGTACTGGAGCTCATATAGTGTATAGACACTGAAAAGTAGTAGAGTACAGACCCTCATAGTAAGGTAGGGGTGTGTTCAGATAGCAGTATTAAATAGAATAATAAAGTAAACCCATTGAGGAGATGAGATTTACATTTGCGTTCTGAAATAAGGTGAGGGGATTTTGCCAAGAGAATATACAGGGAAGGAGAATTCCAAATAAAAGCACCAGGTAGACAAAAGGCCCTCAAAGAATTGTCTGTGGCTGGACGTGGCTCATAAAAGGGGAATGGTGCCAGATAGAGAAGGGGTGTGGAGTTCAAGAGCAGCATTTTGGTGGTTACTCTGAGCTAACTAGAGAGCCATTACTGGGTTTCTAATAGAGGAATGAAAGGTGTTAACTTAAATTTTTAGAATTTCACTAAGCTACTGTATTGAAAATAGACTTTTGAGGGACAAAAGTAGAGCATGGAGGCCAGATAAGAGGCTAGCACAGGAATCCAGGCTATGTAAAATGGTTACTTGAACCATAGAGGTAGCCAAGGAGATCACAAGATATGGTAAGATTCTAGACAAGTGATGCAGATAGAGAAAACAGGATGTGCTGATGGATTGGGTGTGGGGTGGAAAGAATAAAAGACTTTATGCTTCTTTGATCAAAGTGTGCTCCCTTAGAAACAGTAACTCCATGCTCTCCAGTGGACACAAGTATTCAGTACCATCCTTCCTACTGACCACCTGATAGTAACCAGTTATCCCACTAGGCCTGGGAGACATGCTATACCCCCAGACCACCAGTCAGGAGTGTCCACGGTCACAGTGACTTCTGAAATATGAGAGGAGATTAGAAATTGGCTATTCCTGTGTAGAAAGGAATCTGAGTATGCTTGCTACATAGTTTGATAATCTATGATATTATTAGTCATTTATTGTATGGCATAGATCTAAAACTATTTTTTACTATTTTGTAATTCTTTCCAATAAGCTTTTATTGCTCTCACTAAACTAGAAAACACTAAATTCATGTTTAGCAATTTTCAAAAAAGTGGTACAGAGTCTCCATTCCTCAAGAAATTTGATGATAAATATGCAACCTGCATAAACTCTTGATGATATTTACCATCTTTCATGGGGATATTAATGATACTACAAGGCCCATGAAAAACAGAGGATAGTTTTCTGCTCCTCCCCATTCTACACAGAGCTGTATCTCCTGGTACAGTGCCAGCTATGCCCCCAGGACACAATGGTGAACATGTTCCCATAAGATTCCACTCACAGAAAATTCAACAGCACACAGTCAAAGCTGAAAACTGGAGACATGTCATCATCGAAAGCCCATCTCCATCTTCCAGGATTGAGATCCTAGATTCTACCAACATGAAATGGGGTAATACTTGTGCTGAGATTTAAAAAAAAAAGAAAATAAAAGAAAATAAAAACAGGGCAAAATTCTGATGAAGCATCAGCATCAACCTTAAGGTTTATTTTTTAAAGAAGATTGTCCTTCAAAATGATTTTATATGTGCACCTGCCAAATGTAAGTTCACAGATCACTAAATGAAGAATGACTTTTCATTTAGATCAATGTTCATTATTTTAAACTACTTTTGCTCATCTTCCATTTCAAGTTTTCTTATGGTTCAACAGCTGAAGAGCTTTTAAGTGATGTTGGTGCCCTATGAGTGTCATCAAATTTTTCAAATAGAAAATCCATTAATTCAGTAATGGTTTGATTACTTTATTCAGCTTCAGTTCAAAGTAAAGCCTTTAAAATTTCATTTCTTTGAAGGTGAAATTTCTGACATTATTTCAAATTCCACTTGGTAAGTGCAGCAATAAAGATAAAATTATTTGTTTTACAGTGAAAATTTGAATGAGATTTGGGGGAATACAGTTTCATAATCAAAATGAAAATAACAACATGCTTACTAAGATACTCATGAAGTAGAAGTATATTGGAATTGATTGTAGGATATACACAACTCAAAATTGAGTCCAAATTTGGGGTGATATTCTAAAAATAAAAATGAAAGTTGTCAAAATTTACACATAATTTATAGACACAGAGAAAAACTGAGCTACAAAGCTGATATTTAATGTTTAAAAAACACAGATAGCTGCTGTCGGCAAATTAGTGAAATCTGTAGTTTGTAGTTGATTCCTTCAAATACTACTAAGTATTCCAAATGGCAATGAAACTTTTCTGACTGTGTCTTCTAATTCTTGTCTTCAAAAGCATTGGAAGTGTTTAACTGAAGTATTCAGTAATGAGAAAACCTAAACAAAACAAAACTCCAGCTACTGAAGTTTGTAATGTATTGCAGCTAATAAAACTAAAGCCTGAAAACAGAAAGACTTTCATATTTATCTCCATAAAAACAAAGGAATAACAGACAAAATAAATGATGATGGGTCAAATGAAGTACACAATTTCATTTTGAAATTTTACAACTTTACTTTGAAATATTCCAAGTGTAGAAGGATTCATTTCATAGAACTTTTAATTGTATATTTGTATATTCTGTGCCAGTGGGATAAAATTGCAAAGTCCTATGGTTTTGCAGTATCTAAATTTGGAGCAACACTCAAAAGAAGCATATGTAGAGAAAATGATTTGACAAATTTTTATCATAAAAATATTTATCAAAGAAAGGTCCTCTTGATGGAGGCACTTGATGGAGGCAAAACGAATTTGTGGCCTATTTTAAATGAACTATACGTATACTTTAATGAAAGAAAGCAGAATTGAGATCTCTTCCATTTAATAGAATTTACTCTGAGCTTCCTGGGTTTCTTGACACTTGTGGATATAGTGTTTTTCTCATTTAAATACTATATTATACAGAGAAGAATCTACTGACTATAATTCAAAATTACTGTTTCATATTTTCTATATATAAGGATATATGTAAATTTTACTTTAGAAAAGTGTTTTCAAAAGTAGTTATGAATGAACTCTTTTCTAGATCTGCAATAAAGTCTAATTTTCCATTGCAAAATACCCATTTCAAAAATTACATAATTTCAATTATTTTTCACTTCTCTTTTCTCTTCCAAGTGTAACCCAGTTTGGATGATAAATTATATAGTCATTCTAGACAAGGACAACATCAAGGATTTTTGCCAGAACAGGTAGAGAGTGGGATGGATTTGCTATTAATTGGGATGGGGAAGGTGGTTTTTGGAGCAGTTTGCCTGTACTTCTGTGATAGGACCTTTTTTTTTCCTTTCACCAAAAATGTGAAATCTATTTTCCTGTCTCTTGAATGTGGTCTTGCAACTTACTACAACCAACAGACTGTGCCAGAAGGGATAATATGACTTTTGAGCTAGATCTGTACAGGCCTTTCAGCTTTCCCTTCTACCCTTTTAAGAACACATTTCTGAGACTGCCACATAAGGATGCCAGTCTGACCAACAGGAAAATGAGAGGCAACAAGCAGGAGTACCAAAACATACCAGCTGACAGTCAGAATCAACTGCCACCCCGATGTATGAGGCCATCCTGGACCTTCCAATCTACCTTTCAGCTGACTGCAGTCATGTGAGTAACTTAGGAATAACCTTCCACAGAACCATGAAACATAATGAATTATGTTTTAGACCACCAAATTTTGGGGTGATTGGTTGCAGAACAATAGGTAACTGTTAGAATATTTAAACAAAGAGATTGATTATGAAAATCTAAAGAATGATGAACAGGAAAGGGATGAGGATCAAGGACTAAGTCCTGGGTACTCTAATATTTAGTTAATATCTATACTACATTAATATATATTAATATTATTAATATTATATTAAATTTTGACTATATTATTGGAAAAATATTTTGTAGTTAAAAATAGCTACGGAAGGGATTCTCTTGTATTTCAAAAATGTTAAGCCAGTGTGACAACTTACAGTGACAATGTAACCCCATGAAAACATCAAAATGTTTTCATCTTTTGCTTCACAAATTCTATATGTTTGTAAATGAGAACATGAAAAGTCTATTGTTAGAAATTACTATGTATATAAACACACACACACAATATATGTATATTGGAAATTTCACAGTGACTAAAGTCACAGTGTGTGCATGTGTGTGTGTGTGTGTGTGTGTGTGTGTGTTTACTGACCTAAAGCATCATATTTGGGAACCATGAATGACAATGACAAACAAAGCTTTATGCCATAATGAAATTTGTGATCTAGTGGAGGATATAGACAATTAAATGAACAATTACGATGTGAAGAGTATGGCCTGCTATGGGACAACATACTGGACAACTTTAACCTCAGACTTGGGAAAAAATCAAGAAGAGAAACTTTTGGAATAAAGCAGTTTCCCAAATGAGACTTGGGAAATATATGAATGCTAACCAATCAGCAAAGATTATAAGATATGAAATCCTGAAGGTCAGAGAAGGAGAGACATCATTATATGTTCTAAGATTTATAAGAAACTATGGTGCATAGTGTTTGGAGGAAGGGGAAGAGTAAGAACAGGAAGACATACAGGGGATCAAAATGCAGGATTCTAAATATTATTAATCATGTTACAAAGTAAGATTTTATTTGAAGATTTAAAATAACTGTTTCAGTATAGTGGTAGGGGTGAAAGCTAGGCTATAGACAGTTTCAACTTATGATAAATTGACTTATGATTTCTTGACTTCACAATGATGCTAGGGTGATATGAATTCAGTAGAAACCATACTTGAATTTTTTGGATCTTTTTCTGGGCTAGTCACATGTAGTACAGTACTCTCGTGATGTTGGATGGATAGCAAGCCACAGCTCTCAATCAGCCTTGCAATTGCAAGGGTAAACAATTCATGCTATACACTTTCAATGATTCGGTGTCCACACAACCATTCCATTTTTCACTTTCAGTACAGTACAGTATTCAATAAATTGCATGAGACATCCAACACTATCTTATAAAATAGATTTTGTCCTGGATGGTTTTGCCCAACTACAAGTTAAGGTGAGTGATCTGAGCATATTTGAGGCAGGCTATGCTAAACTAGGCTAAACCATGATGTTTAGTAGATTAGGCATAGTAAATACATGTTTTTTACTTAGGATGTTTTCAACTTAAAATGGATTTATTGGAACATAACCCAATCAGAAGTTGAGGAAAATTTGCATAGTGGATTGAAGTATGAGAGGAAAGAGAATAGCCATAAAGATGTTTAACACTTTCAAAGTCTGTTTCTATGAAAGAAAGATGATAAGGACTTGGTGGCTAGGAGAACAATGTGTTTTCAAAGAGGTTGTTATGAAGTTAGGCAACACTTGAGCATGGTTAGTCCTGATAGGGAGTAAGCTCAAAAAAAATGGTAGAGCTAAAGGTACAGGAGAAGGAATCCTCCCCCATTCATTGAGGGAGAATGCTGAAAGGTGAAAAGGAAAGAGATCAAGAGCCCAGGTAGAGACATTAGCACTAGACAGTTAATTCATGTACTGAAATGAAATGGAGAGAAAGGAGGAGAGGATAAGTGCAGGTGCAAAGAAACTGCTTTGGTTGCATGAAGTTGAGAACACTGGTAGTAGGCTTCTATTTTCTCCTTAAAGTAGGAGGCTAAGACATATGCTGAGGGGTAAGAAGCAAACTGGCAGGAACAGAGGTTTAAGGAAAAAGGAGAAGGTTGGAAATAGCTGTTACAAAGAAATGAGAACAAGAACTAATTAGGAACTCAATGGCAGCCCAGTGGAAGTTGGATGTCATGAATTTAGAATAGCATCAATATGCTAGGTTGTAAGTTTATTCCCCTCAGTGCTCATCATTAGGGATATAAACTCAAGGAAGATAAGGTAGCTAAATTCGGTCAGAATTACCTCTTCCAGGAAGATATTTTAGAAGGACGATGGAGCCATATGACACACATGCTTCAATATAAGGCAAGTTAGGATAAATGTTACATGAATGATACAAACAATGATGTCTATAAGCCTAGGGAGAAGAGGCAAGTCAATATTGCATGCATCTGTCAAAGCAAACAGTGAGCGTTTTCTAAGGTAGATGGGAAATGTCAGGACATTCAGGATGAGGAAAACTCACAGGTGATGGCTTAGTGCTCTTAGAGACAGGAAAAGGAGTTAAAGAAATGATGGGTCCTTGGTAAGAAGTGAGGTAAACTACATTAGAAAGGAAGGTGTGCCTAAGTCAAGGTAGTGTGTGTGTATGTAGTTTGGAGCCATTATGAATCTTGAGCAAAATAATGATATATTGTGGGCAGAGGTGATGAACAAAGGGTGCACGCATGCACACACACACACAATAAACTCTTATGCCTTAGTCAACATCACTATTGAATAGACACTCATGCTTTAATTTGGTTAGCAATAAGTGGATACCTTAGGAGTATGAACAAAATTGTGAGAGTCATATACAACTTTTAATATTCTATATCTAGCAAATGTATTTTTGAAAACTCAGTATATTGTTCAGTTTCTAAAAGTTTTGTTTCTTTCTTCAACTAAAATTGATTAAGTACCAGGTACTCTTCCAGGTGGTAGGATTACATTATGAAAGAAAACAGAAAAAAGAAAAAACCCTGTTCTCAGTGAGTTCATCTTTTATTAGGAAAGACAGACCATAAAAAATAAATAGATAAAATACATGGTATGCAATGATGTGATGATGTGGTAAGTTCTTTTAAAAATGAATAAAGCTTGGAAGAAAATGGATAGTGCCAGGTCTTGGGAGATGTTTTACAAGTTTCAATTGAGTGGTCAGCAAAGGCCTTATTATGGAGTTGACATTTGAAAAAGAGCTGAAGGATATAATAAAAAAGCCATAGGGCAATCTGAGGTGATTGTAAGGACTTTGGCTTTTACTCTGAGTGAAAGGGCAGGTCATTAGTGGGTTTTGAATAGAGGAGAAAATATGATTTGATTTAAGTTTTGAAAGGATCATTTTAGCAGCTATACAGAAAGTAGAGTAGGTAGGTAAGAGTAGAAATGGTGAAATGATAATGAAACCGTTTGCCATTTGAAAGAGCAATGATGCTGCTTTGCACTGTGGGTAGCAATGTTGCTGTGATGATCTGTTGGAATATGAACATATTCTGAAGGTAAGGTCAATAGGATTTGATGAGAGATGGAGATAAGATATGTATCAAAGAATGAAGTAAAAAATGACTCCAAAATTTTTGACCCGACCCAAAGGATAGATTTACCATTTCCTAAGATAGAAAAGACTATAGGTTGGGGGATCCCTGGGTGGCTCAGCGGTTTAGCGCCTGCCTTTGGCCCAGGGCCTGATCCTGGAGACCCTGAATCAAGTCCCACATCAGGCTCCCTGCACGGAGCCTGCTTCTCCCTCTGCCTGTGTCTCTGCTTCTCTCTCTCGCTCTGTGTGTCTCTCATGAATAAATAAATAAAATCTTTTAAAAAAAAGACTATAGATTGGAGATGAAGACCAGGAGTTTAGTTTTGGACCAACAAAGTCTAAGATGCTTACTAGACATCCAAATCGAGATCTTTAGTAAGCAGCTAGCTATATAAAATCTGGAGTTAAGGCACAATTTCAGCATAGAGATATAAAACGTGGAGTATTTGTCATCTAAATGAGTATAGGTAGAGCATAGGACTGGGCTCCAAAGCCCTGCAAAATTTATGGGAGATTGAGGAAAATGACGAGGTAGAAAGAAATTCACTTTAAATACAAAGATGCAGATAGGTTAAAAGTGCAAGGACAGTAAAAAATAGAATATGCTAAATGCTAATCAAAAGAAAGCTGGATTAGCTATTTTAATATCAAACAAAGTAGAATTCAGAGCAACGACTATTACCAGGGATTAAGGGGGTTATTTTACAATAATAAAGGGGTCAAGATGTAAAAATCCTAAACATTTATGCATCTAATAATAAGCTTCAAATTATAAGCAGAAACTGAAACAACTGCGAGGAAAAACAGAAAGCCACTGTGATGCCTGGGCTTTTCAACATTCTATTCTAGATAATATATAGGAAAATTAGACCAAAAGTCCATAAACATACAGAAAATACCAATAATATTGTGAAGAAAGTTGACGTAGTTGATATTTGTAAGACATTCCACCTCACATTTTCCTCAATCACAAATAAAGAAGGCATTTTCTAAGACAAGCCATATTCTGAAAGTCCAAAAAACAGCTCTATTGAGAGCTTTATTTATTTATTTATTGAACTTTAAAATGGTCAAATTTTACAAAATATGTTCTCTGACCACATTCCAATTATTTTGGAAATAAATAATAAAAAGATCTCTGAAAACCCCCAAATACATTGTAACTGAAAAAACAAACTTATAAACAACTTGTGGTTCAAAGAAGAAACCACAAGAGAAATTAGAATATATTTTGAGTTGAATGAAAAAGGTAATATAATATATTAAAATTTGTGGTATTTTATTCAATGCATAAGGGAAAATTTCTAGTAATCAACACTTGTATTAGTAAAATATAAAGGTCTCCAAAGTACGTTCTGAGTTTTTTTTTTCCTAATGAAAATAGACAAAGATGAAGAAATGAAACCCAAAGTAAGATGAAGAAGGAAATAATGTAGATAAGAGCAAAAATCAATGAAATAAAAAAACTAAAAGGAAAGAGAGGAGTGAGAGAATATAAATAGAACAAAAGCAGGCTCTTTATAAAATTGACAAAAACAACAAACCTCCAGCTAGACTGAACAGAAAAAAAGGAAAAATGCATAAGTTACTAATGTCTGATGAAAAGAAACTATCACTACAGATATTACAGAGATCAAATAGATAATGAAAGAATATTTTGAACATTATACTAATAAATGTGACAATTTAGATGAACAGAAAAATTTAAGACAAACTACCAAAGCTCACTCGAGAAGAAACAGATAACCTTAATATTTGTGTAGCTATTGGAGAAATTGAAACTCTAGTTATCTTTGAACAAGAAAAGTTCAAACCCAGATGGCTTCAAGGGTGAATCCTACCAATCATTTAAAGAAGTAGTGATACTACTTTTATACAAACTCTTTTCAAAAATAGGAGAGAGCTTTCCAATTCATTCTGTGAAACTTGTATTACCCTGATACCAAACAAGACAAAGCCATTAATAAAACATATCTACACACCAGTATTCTTTATTAAAAGGGATGCACAAATTATAAATAAAATTTTAGCTATTGAATCTAAAAATATATCAAAATGAGAAGACATTTTGACCACATTGGGCCATGTGGTCTCAGGCACAGCTATTCAACCATGGAGCACAAAGGCAGCTGCAAATGATCAGGGCTATGTTTTAATAAAACTTTATTTATGGACACTAAATTCAAATTTTCCATAATTCTTACATATTACAAATGTTATTGTTCTTTTGAATTTTTTCCCAACCCCTTGAAAATATAAAAGCCTTTCCTAGCTCATGGGCCAAGCAAAAACAGATGGTAGACCAGATCTGGCTAATGGGACATTATCTCTGGTGTAGAGCAACTGGAACAGTCACATTCTGCTTGTGAGAATTTAAAATAGTATGACCACTGTTAGTTATTTCTGATAGAGAGCAAGCATGAGCAGAGGAGGGGCAGAAAGAGAGGGAGAGAGAAAGTCTTAAGCGGGCTCCACACTCAGCACAAAACCCAATGCAGGGCTCAATTTCACAACCCTGAGATCATGACCTGAGCCAAAATTAAGAATCAGGTGCTTAACCAACTAAGCCAACCAGGTGCTCCAGTACAAAACTTTAAAAGCAGTTTGGCAGTTTCTTTTTTTAAATTCTATTAAATTCAATAAATTAACATATAATGTATTATTGGTTTCAGAGCTAGAGTCAGTGATTCATCAGCCTTATGTAATATCCAGTGCTCATTGCATCACATGCCCTCTTTAAGTCCATCACCCAGTGCTCCCAACCCCTATCCCCTTCCCCTCCAGTGACCCTCAGTTTGTTTGCTATGATTAAGAGTCTCTTATGGTTTGTCTCCCTCTCTGATTTTGTCTTGTTTAATTTTTTTCCTCTTTTCCCCTATGGTCCTCTGTTTTGTTTCTTAAATTCCACATATGAGTGAGTTTGTACAATAATTGTCTTTCTTAAAAAGTTAAACATATACCTACTATACAATCCAGCCATTTCATTCCTAGGTATTTATGCAACAGAAAAGGAAGCATAACCTCACAAAGACTTGTGCTTGAATATTCATAGCAGTGTTATTTGTAGTAGCCCCAAACTGGAAACAATTTAAATCTCCATCAATTAGTGAATGTATAAACAAATTGTGGCATATCCATGCAATGGAATCTCAGCCATAACAAGGAATAACCTATCAGTACACACAACAACAGAAAGTGCATCTTAAAATAATTAGGCTGAGTGAAAGAAACCATTTATAAAGAGTATATGCAGTATGGTTCCATTTATATTAAATTCTATGTCATGCAAGCTCATCTACAGTGATAGAAAGCAAAACAGTGGTTTCCTGGAGAGAGCTGGGCATGTGAGAGAGGCCTGGATTCCAAAGGGCCACAGGAAAACTTCTAGGAGTCATAGAAATTTTCACTATGTTGATTGCGATGATGGTTTTAGAAGTATATACATGTGTCAAACTCATTACGTTGTGTATGTCAAGTCGTACCTTATATCGACCATACCTAAATAACATTGTAAGAGATTAAACCTGTCCTCAGAAACAATTTTATAAATTTTACATTCTACCCCAAATTTAAACTAATGATTGTCCCTCTGGGGCAATTGCTTTTTAAATCTTGCATCTAATTTTAGAACAGTGGGCTTTAATTCCTTGAATTTGTCAGCAAGATTTAGCAAGCAGATGGGGAGTATATCTGGAGAGGCAAGCGTATAGTAGGCAATCATAATGATTTCTGAATTGAGGAAGGACTATGTTGTCAGACAAATATGCATACCATTTAAGCATTTACATTTTTGACTGTGCGTAGAACCAGTCACTTGGGGAGCTAAGAGACTAGGGTGGGCCCTCCTCCTTTCTAATTTGCAGATCAATTTTGATTTTCCCAAGTCTTAAGATTTCAAATGAGACAAAGTAAGTCTCTGTGAATTTTGCCAACTGGTATGTTGAAAGTGAGGAGTCCTAGTTTCCCCACTAAAAAATCTAAGTGCCAACTGGAAATTTAGAGACAATCTATCCCTTCGTTTTGTAGATAAGAAAACTGAGATACAGAAAGGTAGAGTGACATCGTAACACATTTTAATCAGTTTCTGTTACATGCCAATCAGATACCAGCTGAAGTACTATGGGCAAGTAGCAGACAAGCTTATATAGTTACATTAACAAGAAAAATGTGAGATCATATCAAAGATATTAATGATCAGTGAATAGCTGCCCTCCTGAGTTTTCCTTCCTATAAAGTTGTTAACATACGCACATATGAAATGTGCATAGAGTGAAAAGTGGTGTAATAGATTGGTGTATACTCCCTGTTATTATCCTTTTAAAATAGTTGGATATACACCTGAATTAAAAAAAAAAACTGTTAGGCACATATAAATTAACACATTAGCCCTGAACATCAATAACGATAGTTTGGGGTCTGGGTATGACCTCATCCCGAGAGAGAGAAGATTGTCTTGAGAAGATAATGCATTGTTTTCTATTATACATATGATACTATTTAAATTCAGCACTGATTAAAATTTGAAGTAAGTTTAATGTCACTGCTTTCATTTATATAGGTGAACCCCAAATGGAAACTCTGAAGCCCAAATTGATTTACAAAGCCCTATTATTCTCATGTAGTTTTTCCTTGTAAAACTTCTAACTGGTTATGGTATTGTTTCACAAACAAAAGCTTTGCAAGGTTATCTTTTTTGTCTGGTTTGTCTGGTAGCTCCCTTGTCTCCTAGCCTGCATTACACATTCTGAATAGGACCCTGTGAATGTAATTAAGGGTCACACATATGATATAAAGAGTAGGGGGTGAGGAATTAATTTCTCAGTTTTTCTTCCCTGGGCTACAGATCAGTTTGCAAGTTACTATTCAATTCAGCAACACAGAGCTCAGAGGAAAAGACCAAACTGCTACATCTGCTCTGCATTATAAAGCAAGAGAGAGGAAGAGAGAGAGAGAGAGAGAGAGATTAGATTTTATTTGAGCACAAAATGAACATCCACAGTCTGTACACTCTCCTTGGGAATAGCTCCGTGTTTTAGGTTGGGTAGCTTTTTTAATGCTCTTTTCCTCTTCCTCCCCAGTTCCACCCAGTTCATCACTAAAGCTCAGACACAGTACTCTTCTGGGCCCCATTTATGCAAATTGCGGACCATTCGAAAGGAAAGGAAGAGCATAAAGGTGATACAGAATGTCCGGGAAACTGCACTCTGAGGGTGATTATTAACACCATGAAGGAGTCTGGGGAACGAGATTAAACCATGTCTACTTTGAGCCACTATCACAAATATTTTGACACCAAAATGTGGTTTCACTCTAAAGTACCTATGACATTCAAAGAGAACATAAAGATGAAAATGCTTTTAAAAATAAGAAAGCATTAAAATGGTGGAACAGTCTACTAATTGAGAAATTACTGGCATTGATACTGGGGTGATTTGATAACATTAAATAGACATTACTAGACGTTACTTCATCATACAGAAGAGGAGACGTCAGTGGGATTTATCATACTTGCTATCTTCCTATTCATGGTTAATTACTTAGGACTCTGGGAAATCAAATAAAACTAGCCTGGTCTCTTCTATAGAACTGAATTCACTGGTTGGTGCAAATGTGTTTGCAACATCTTAATAACAAATCAGTGCTGCCCCCTTAACTTGTGAAGCTCCACATTAACAATAGGATCTATTAGCTATACAACATTGGTTGGAAGTTTATTGGCTTTATTTAGGAATGGTCTTGCCATTTCTACCCTCTTCCCAAAACTGCCAAAGGGCTAAAGTTTGATTTAGTTACCCCCTTCCTACAGTCTCCTCACTTCCTCACATTTTGTCCCAGGTGAAGTACCACAGGGACAAGCAGTTTCTTTTCTTTTTATTTTTCCCCAAAACTATCATCTTCCACTGTTGTCTTTCTTACCTACCTGCTCAAGATAACAGACTGAGGATTAACCTCGATTTCTTTCTTCTTTAAGAAGAAAATGACAGGAACAATATTTGTAAATAGAGAGAAACCATAACAGTTATCGGAAGGTAAAGGCAAGGGTAGGAGCAAAAAGAAGGAATAAAAAAGAAAGCAGAAGTGAAGCAAGTTTTGAGGACTTACTGAAAGAAAGTGTAGAGAATCAGGTTGAAGGAGACAAAGAAGAAGGAAACCTTTGGGGAAGACAATGGGCATATGAGTGGGTCATCCTTGTGTTCTGAAAAAGCTCCAAAAACTCAAAGCAGCAAAATAAACCACAGCAATTCACTGTCAGTGAACAGTAATTCTTCTAAATTAAAAACGAGGACATTTTTTTAAATCCAATGAAGAGATAAAATGATTAAATGGGAAGAACAATAAGAAATTGCTGAGAAGATCAAATTGAGGAAATTTCCCAGAATGAAATGTACAAGAGAATGAGTCAGAAAGAATAAAGATTCATGAATGATAGATACAAGAAATGTAATCTCATCCTATTAGGAATTTTAGAGAAAAAGAAAAGAAAAAGCAAGGGAGAGGAAAAAGCAATAAAGGCACATATATACAACATAATTTCCCTGAGTTAAAGAAAAGTAACAGCCTTCTGATAGAACAAAACCACCAAGTTTCAAGCAGAAGACATTTTAAAGATCCTGGTGAATTTTGAGAATTCAGAGATCCAGAGGAAATGCTAAATCTTTGAAGAGCGAGGGGGTAGGTTCCCTGTGAAGGAAAGAGAATTAAACTGCTGTTAGACTTCTCATTAGCAATCTGGGATGCTAGAAAACAACAGAACAAAGTCTTCAGAGTATTAAGGAAAAAATTAATTGAAACTTATTTAGGTATTTAGGTTTAGGTTTAGGTTTTGTTTTTTGTTTTTGTTTTGTTTTGTTTTGTTTTAAATCAGAACAGGGAATGAAAGGAAAACTTTTACTTGCTGTTTTCATGTTAGACCAGGGTTCAGGTGCTGCCTGCCTTTGTGTGATCTGAGGATTAAGAATGGTTTTAACATTCTAAAATAATTTTTTAAAATTCGCTTTCACAATACAAAAAGACAATATGAAACTCAAATTTCTGTGTACACGCATAAAGTTTAATTGGAACATGGTCTCACCTCTGTATTTACGTATCATCTGTGGCGACTTTTGTACTGCAATAGCAGAGTTGTGACAGACAGTATGGTCTCTCTCAACCTGAAAACATGGATTTTTCTGGTCCTTTACAGTGCCAGTACCTATTTTAGAGTCTGCTTTTCAGCCTCATTCAGGTGGATCTTTCCTCCCCACCCACAAAAAATTTATATAACCCCATGTCCCATTTCCTCAGGGCTGCCTAAATCTTAATAGGTAACATGAGTAGCAATGAACATATTAGCAGGAATCAAATAAACAACTGAAAAGGTAATAGAATTCCAGTTCAAATGAACTCCACAATCAATGTGAAGTCAAAATAAAGACGTCTTTGGACAGGCATGGACTCTTAAATTATCCAGCCTCTCAAGGTAGCACTCCCAAGCAGCAAAAGAGTCATACAAAAAAAAAAAAAAAAAAAAAAGATGATGTGGTACAAAAGAAACAAGGGCAGCAGAATAAGGTTTGGATAAAATAAAGAGAATAGAAGGGAAATTCAAAGGAAATCCACTGGACCTTCACACATGAATCATTCCCATCGGAGCAGAGACTTAGTGACAGGATTATATTTTCTTCTCTATCCATTCAGTCATACTACAGAGATCTAGAGTGAATAACATTTATATAACAACAAACTGAAAATATGGCTTTCATTCTGTTTAAGCTATTAGACCTAACCTGTAGACAAAGAAAACAGGAGCATTATTTATATTTGTAGGTTAGAATATACATTTGATATAAGTTAATAATGAAATAATAATCATACAGTTAACAAAAATCAGAGATAAGAAGTAGGGTCATAGTGCCCAAATCTTCATATTTCCAGGAGGTTATGACTATCTGAAATTGCTCAAGGAATAAAACATAACACTAGCTACCAGAAATATTAACTGTGGTGAACTCTGCAGAATGTGAAAAAACAAAAAACAAAAAACAAAAAACTTATTCTCTAATTTTAACTTTAGACACTTTTTTGTTTCACTGTATGCAGGATACTCCCAGAACGACAAATACCCAGTCTCATCCCCCATTCTCCCAGGGCTGCTTAAAGTCTTGATGGATAACAAGGGTAGCAACAAATACATCTACTCACATTAGCATGGGTCAAATAAATAAGTCAAAAGGCAACATAATTCCAGCTAAAATGAACCAGTCTCTGTACATCCCTCGTAGGCTGGAGCTGGGAACACAATTTCACCTCCTGTGACGGCCCAGTGGGAAAAGGAAACCCCTGATCTATATAGCTTTCTGCAGCCCTCCAGTGATATCCTGCAGGTAGGAACAGATTTATTTGATTCAAGCCTATTCTAAAGGCAAACAATTACAGAAAAATGATCAATGGTCATTTTTCAATGACATTTTTCAATCATTTTTCAATGATCAATGCCCACAGTATGCTTGGGTCAAATGATGATTATTTCTGGGTTAGGCCTACAGATTAAGCGTGGGTCTGACAGCTCAGGTAGGCATGTAGGTAAATGGATGACCATTCATTCTGAGGGTGGAAGTGAATCTGGGTCAGTCGTAGGAGCCTGTCATGGATTTTGACCACTAGATTATGCTCCCGAAACCCTAATTTACTTCAAATATTCTGCGGCCAACTATAGATGTCATAAAATAACCCACCTCCTTAAAATGGCCACAGAAGGACTCCTAGTCTCTTGAAGCCAACCTCTCTCCTGAAGGTTGTACATCAGGCTAAAGTCAAACTAGTTCCTACTGAGCCCAGGGAAATGGCTCACTCAGCATGAAAAAAGTACAACCCAGCAGGCTTCCTGCCTTCAAGTGTTTTTCTCTGACTAAAGCAACATGAAATGGAAAGAGAATAGCAACCAAAAACAAATAGTTCAACCAAATGTCTTTTGCAGATAAATTACCTGGAGAGCCAGGCTGACTTTCATGGCTACTCTCTTCTCGACTGGGTTATTTCTTGTCTTCGCCCGAATCTGTGTGATAGGGATCTATCCTGCAGGATTCATGCTTTGTTTATTGTCCATGCTTCTGAACAATTTCATGAGAAAGTCGAAATCCTTGAGGGGATTTTCCCCTGCTTGTTTTTATGGACTTTGGCCTTGCAGTATTTTAAAAGTCATTTTTATTTCCAATTATCACTGCCACTGACTTACTGAATTCTACTTCCCCCTGCTTTTTCCCACTTCCTCTCCTTCCCTTAAGCAGTTTTTTTGTGGTTGAGGAATAAAGTTCTCTCTCTCTCTTTCTCTCTCTCTCTCTCTCTCTCTCTCTCTCTCTCTCACCTCTTCACTCCAGTTAGTTTCCCCCTGCTGGTCCCAACTGCTAATCAGACCATTTCTTCTGCACTAAATTACAGAATTATCCTGAGGCAACAAAACTTCAACATGAATGTTTCTTTGCAGTTCAAAAGTATTTTAGGCACTAGGTGAATGCCTAGTGAGAGTTCATCCCAAAATGTACACAGCAGTAATTCTTTGGGGTTTAATTTAAGCTATGAGAGCAAAAAATAAAGTAGCGTTACTTCACCAACACGTCTCCCCCTCCTTTGCTTAGTGTTTATCAGTGCTTCAAGGTCATCCTCGACACTGGCAGCTTTAGACTCATTCTAGGGCTTCCTCTGTTAACAAATGGCCCTTTTGACTTCCTCTCCTTAGCTTTGCAGGATCTCTCTTTAACCTTCTGTGAGTGGAAAAACAATCATGCAGCCTTGTTCCTTCTTTCTGCAGTCTCGAAGATTTGCTCTTGAATCTCTGCTGAATTCTGTTTGAATAATTCATCCAACTCAATTTTTACTGAGTGACTAATGTGCTAATTAAAAGAGGAGTCATTTTAAGGTTGGATTGGGTGCTCATTACTAAACATCACTATAAAATATTCATATTATATTTGGGGATTTGGGGGTGTGTGTGGAAAGGACAGACATGTGTAGGCATGTTAATACCTTTTCAAAAACCATGATCAAAATCACCATCTTTTTGACTCTGGGAGTGTTGATGTTATAAATCCTGGGCTCTGCCATTTCTTGCTGGGTAAAAATGCATTTAGGTAATGGATGACACAATTTAAAACAAAAGGATCCTAAAACTGCATCTCTGCCTAAATCGCTCAAGTGTCTAAAGAGCGGTTGGATCCAATAAACAAGGCTATCTTGATTCTAGGAAGGTCTCTTCATTTTTCAAGCCATGCCTTGAATATATCAACACATTTCAGGGTTTTATTGTATCATATTAGTCATATGTATCTAGATACACCCAATCGTAGAAACAATGTCATTTCTGCCTGACAGGGAAATGAGATTTTAGTGACAATTGTTTAAGATACTATGTGACATTCTGCAGGCGAATGGTCTTTTGACCAGAGAACTTTCCCTAAAAGTCAAGGTCTAAAATCTCTTAAAAGTATATTTGAAATCTTTGGTAAGTGACATTCCAATACACTGACTTCTCAGATAGTCTTGAGTAGACTTCCTATCAAAAAACATAGTAAAAGCTTGATAAATGGAAATGCTTGAAGAATAGGATATTTTGACTAATTTAATTCTGTAATGAAACAAACACCTCTATTTAATTCTTGTTATTGAAAATGGTTCTCAAATACATGGTTCCTCTTTCCTTAATACCATAGGGATCAAAAATGCATTTTTCTTTGATGGCTGAAAATTTTGGAATTAACCATCATGAATATCTATCTATCTATCTATCTATCTATCTATCTATCTATCTATCTGTTGCAAATTATGGATTATATAAAGTCTCCATGAATTTATTAATCTGACTTTTTACTCTTTCCTCCTTGAGTATATTTCATATAAATAATTGAGTTGCATTACCTACTTAATCAAGATTTACTGTGTACTATTCTTAGACTTTAGTAACAGACTAATAAACCAGTCCTTGGAAGCAGGGCAACACTTAGGGAAGCACATATGATGACTTGAACCTTGTGGCTGTTTGGCATTAAATGGAGACACAATCTAATTGTTTAAAAAAGTACAGGAATGAAATTAATAAAATGCAGGTAGAGCCTTCACACAGTGGACATTAAACTGTCAAATTTTTCATGGTTCTAGTTGAGAATGCCATTACCACAATATATCATGGGAAGTATCAGAACAACTAGAACTTTGTACACAGGGCTTCTTTTTGTACACAGGGCTTCTTTTTGAAGATTAATATTAACCTGGAAACTGCTTTTTCCCTGACAGAAACCCAGAAGACTCTATTACACCTCCCACCACAATGGAGATTAGAGAGATACCCACATCCAGCATTACACTAAATTAGACAACGGTCAAATAAAGAGGTACAGATACAAATGAAGGGATTTTATGAGGAAGGTAAACTTCCTTGGAAATAAAAAGGAAAAAATAAAAATTCTGAACATGGTATAAACATAGAGGAATTCCAAACAGACAGAGTTAGAATTTTAACATGAGTATTATTTAAAAGCAGGGGGACCTGGGTGGCTCAGTGGTTGAGCATCTGCTCAGGTCATGATACTGGGGTCCTGAGATGGAGTTCTGTATCCAGCTCCCTGCATGGAGCCTGCTTCTCCCTCTGCCTGTGTCTCCGCCACTTTCTGTGTGTCTCTCATGAATAAATAAATAAATAAATAAATAAATAAATAAATAAATAAAATCTTTAAAACAAAAAAAAAAATCCTACCCATTACAAGAAAGCAAGATATCTAAAACATGAAATAGCAAAGAAGTAGAACATTAGAAGATACAGAGCAGGAAAATCTAGCATTGTAAAACCATGATAGTGGGAATAGAGTAAAGCTTTGGGTAGGAACGGAGTTATTGCCCTTAGTCACAACCATCTGAGTGGATTCCACCAATTCCCTCCTGAGGATGCTTTGGAAGGTCATGTTAGAGTAGGAGGACGAAGGCGTGGGTTCAGCTCTAGGTCCAGACCCTTTCTAATGAGAAGATCTTTCAGCAAATTATTTGCCCCCAGTTCTTCACCAAAATAAATGTACCTGTTCTTTTGATGAAATAAGGCAAGTACAATGCAATCACATAAGAAATGCTCGAAGCCTATTACCTATGGGACTGCTGCTGTGCTGTAACTCTCAGGTGTGAACAAAGGAACCAGTGAGCATGGACGTGAACAGCTCTCTCTGCCTGAAAAAGACAGAAAGATGTCACATAGGAGATACCCTTTGAGCTGGGTCTTGAAGGATGAGAAGGAGCCTACCAGATTGGAAAAAAAATTAAAGACATGATTTCGAGGATCATTTCAAGGAGTGGGAGAGATGTGAATGTACATCTAAAGAGAAAAAAAAAAGCAAGGAAGGAAGTTTAAAAAGAACGAAGTACAGTGGTATCATTTTGGAGACTTGTACGTAGAGATGCATAAGATATTTGACAAAAAAAAAAAAAACCCTGCAGAAATTATTTCACCAGATTTTCACAGCAGTTTTGACAAAGTATGTTAGCAGTTTTTACAAATGGCAGAGCTGTAATTCAGAGAAACATTTTCCCAAGAACAAAATATATAATAAATAATAATCCGGTGCACCCTCTCGTGTAGCAGGCTATGCCTACAGTCAAAGTCGTGCCCCCGTTCATCTGAGTTGCACACTGAGGCCATACACCACAGATTGCCATCATGGGTACCGACTCTGGACAGGTTAAAGGTCAGCTCAAGGCAGGGACCTCAATATGAAGAGTTCAAAGCTAAGTACCATTGAAATAAAAACCCAAATCAGTGGGAGATTAGGAAAAACAGGAACCGCGGGCATTAACTTCAAATAAAGGCTGTAATCCAGGACTTACTTTTGTGGGCTGGCACGCATATGGTATATGGAATGGTCATGCTCATTTAGAGTTCCAAGAAGGAGACTAAAAGTACTTAACAGGAGCCTAACGACTGGAATACATAAATAAACCTCCCAGTGAATGACTTAATAGACTTTGAAGTTGAAGAATAATAGAGACCACTTAGAATTAGAAAGAACCTTAACTATCATCCAATTCAACTCCCTCTTTTTACAAATGAGGAAGCTCATTTGCCAAGGAGTCAAATAATAGGAAACCTGCAATAAAACCCCAGGCCTCCTGTTTCCTCATCCAATGTTCTGTTGTATCTCAGTAGGAATCATGGATTACAGTATTTTTTGCTGCCTCGATTCTGCAAAGGTGCTCTACATGCAAATGCAGGCCTCTCCCTTTCCTACCCTATGCCCATATTTCTAAGGAATACAGAAAAGTGAGAATCAAAATGGAGATGAAGAGACTCTGGCAGAGAGAAAGAACAGAGATTTGGTTAAAAATTATTTAGGATTGTTCATGGTCTAGAACTCAGTCTTCCGTATCTTGGTGCATGCTATCTACTTTTACCCTACACACTCCTACCTCAAATGCCCACAAGTTAAACAATTGAAATTCTATACCTCGGCTTTGCTGGATGCCCTAGCTAAGGACGTTGTTAAATACTGCTCTGTTTCAGCCTAACCGATAAAACTATTATGAATCTCTTCTCTAATTAAGGATTAAGAAATTTATTGCATACAGTAAGGCATTTATAAGATGTGGAATTGTCTCAATTTTCTTTCTGGCAGTGCTCCTTCTATTGATATTTTAGGTAGACTAGAGCAGATTTAAAATGTATTTGAAGAATGAGATGTGCAAATATGAAGTGTAAACATGAATGTCTTTTAACACCTTATATTAAAGTCAATGAAGGAAAAATTGCTATTTGGCATAAAAAGAGAGATGTATCAATTAAACATAGGAAAGATACCAGTAGCATAGGAGAATGTAATAAAGCCAGTAAAGGGGACTCAAAGAAAACAAGGGCATTTTACAAATACTGCAGTGAGAAAGAAGTACCAGAGAGAAAATAGGTCCACTAATAAATGAGGAGCATGAAATTAATGATGAGTCTAAAATGGTAGAGATAATGAACTCATTTGTAAAATCGGTCCTTAACAAGAAAAATGAAGTTAGGAAGTTTGAACAATTAAGAAGTAATGAAAATCTTGCAAAAATAGCTGTTGACAAAGAAACAGGAAAGAAAAGGCCAGTTCTATTTTGGGCTGGATGAAAAGAATTATCTCATGGCAATGAGGGAAGAGGATTCTTATTATGTCAATGAGAATGTACCTCAAACCCTGTTCTAAGTGTGTGGCCATCTTGTTCAGCTTCATTCTCATAATCAAGACCGGGAGTGAAGAGGCTAGAACTTAAGGGGGTACCACCTGTCAGGTTTGTGCACATGCAGAAGAAACTAGATATACTCTGGCTACAAAGACGATAAGTGATAAGTTGTTTTTGTGGACATGGTGAGTAGATTAAAATGTGTTTTACATATATAAAAAGCTCACAATTTATTCTTGATTTAAAAAGGCATAAATTGACGAAATGTTGATCTACAACCTCAAACAGCATAACAGAAATTAAGATGGGATGATATGATAGATTACCTTGTCTGCCCCATGAATACCTGCTTTCTACTTGTTGATGGGTAGATAATGTAGAAATTACATGACTGTGAAAAATATAGAAATACTTAATATCCCTTTACTTTCAAAGTTTCACTTCCTCATAAGGTATAGAGCTGTCTAATCACTATGTTATATACCCAAAACTAATGTAACATTGTGTGTCAACTACATTTCAATTAAACAAAATTTTTTAAAGCTTCATTGCCTCTTCTTCATGTAGCCATGATTGATCAAGTTCTAGTAATGTTTATAAAAAGATTCTGATGGGACACCCGGGTGGCTCAGCAGCTGAGCGTCTGCCTTCGGCCCAGGGTGTGATCCTGGTGACCCGGGATCGGGTTCCACGTCGGGCTACCTGCATGGAGCCTGCTTCTCCCTCTGCCTGTGTCTCTGCCTCTCTCTGTGTGTGTCTCTCATGAATAAATAAATAAAATCTTTAAAAAGAAAATATTCTGCCACTTTATGTATCTCTCTACCAAACTTCAATACTGAAGGGGTTCAGAACAAGTCTCCCCAAAATGTGCCATTTTGGTATGTGGATTATTTTGAGCTGAAGACAATCAAGGCCCAAAAGCCTTAGGAAGAGCTTTTCCTCCTCTTAACTACCTAAAAGAATTTAGATAGAGGGCCTGATGGAGGAAGAGAACTATCACCAAAGATAAATACAGAGTATGGGCTAGGCATGGTGAGCTAGGAAAAGCTCAGCAGGGCGTGTTTGTTCAAATCCCTCTCTGTGTCTCATTGTCCCTGCATGGCATGACAAACATTCATTTACCAAACATTTGTTCTTCCTATCTTCCTTTGAGTTGTCTTCCTTCCCTTTGAAGCCCCAGACCCCTAACATCTTTTTCTTAGCTCAGCATGGCAAATAAGCCACAACTGGCTATCTTTGAACCTCTCATGTCTATGTGAGGCTCCTGTAGGTAGGAAGTTAAATTTGTTTTTCTCTTGTTAGTCTTATGTCAATTTAAATTAATAGATAAGCCAAAGAACCTAGAAGGGTCAAGTAAAATGTCTTCCTCCCCTATAATGCCATACAGGAGGCTGGAGTTTCCCAGGAAAAGAACAGCAAAGGAAGTGCGGGATCTGATGGGGCCAGGGGACAAACACATAGAATGCTGCTTACCATCTCAGTGGCCTTTCTCTTCCTCCCATCCGAAACTTCAGACGAGTTTTTTCTGAAAACATATATCAGATGGCATCATCATGTCAGCAAAAACAGAATGTATGCTGTATGGAAATTAAATTCATTGGCAAATTTCAATCTATCAATTCAGTAAGTATGTATTAACTGTAAGTATGTATTGACTGCCACCATATTACATGCTAGGGAAGACCTGGAAATGGGTGGATGAGATTTGAGCTGAGATGTGATTGATAAGAAGTCAGCCTTCCTGAGCACTAGGAAAAGAACCTTCCAGGGACAGAAAACAACAAGTAGCAACAGCAAAGGCCTTAAGGCAAGAGTGAACTTGGTAAGTCTGAGAGTTTTTAAGGACAATGTGATTGGTCCATATTAAGTGAGACAGTATGCTCCTATGAGGGAGCAGGGGCCCTATCGAGTAGAAACATATAAACTATGACTGAAAATGTAGATGACGTGCCAAGGGCAATGATAGAAACTGGAGTATTTTAAAGTAAATCATGATTATGTTATTTACAATTTGGGAAAATTAACCTCATTTTAATAAAGAAAGATACCTTCCTTCTAATTTGAGGGTGAAAGATGAGTAAGATGTCTTAGATTAGAATTGAAAATCGGGTGTATGGGTGGCTCAGTTGACTGAATGGCTGACTTTTGATTTCAGCTCAGGTCTTGATCTCAGGGTCCTGAGATGAAGACCCACCTCAGGCTCTGCACTCAGCAGCGAGTATGCTTGAGAATTCTCTCTCCCTCCTCTTTTGCGCCCCCCCCCCCCCTCATGCTCATGCACTCTCTCTTTCTCTCAAATAAATTAAATCTTAAAAAAAGAAATTGGAAAACATACCAAATAGGTAACAACATCAAATGCAAAATTAGAAATTACTACATTTTAAAGAAACCCTGTTTTGAGCACATGATGGTGTCCAAAAGGAAAATAGAAGCCATTGAAAGGGGTTCTGAGTTGAGGACTAAAACTACCTGCTCAGCAAAAAGTTCAGGCGCTTTGTTGCAGTGGTAAATGAGCAATCACTAGGAGATGAACAACTAGATGGGTTTCAAGAGAAAAGAGCAGAGTTCACAGTACTAAATATAATATTAATCCTCCTCTGGAAAGAACTGATTAAATTTTGTTTTTGCCATTTCCAGCCACTAGAATTCTTCACCTGTAAAGAAGCCTAACAAAAAAATAAATGTTTGGCCATTCCAAATAACTCTCAGACAGGGTAATTCTCACCTATTATGTCAGAAGACACCATGTTCTGAGAAGTAAAAGATGTCTTGGAGCACCAAAGTCATGAAAGAACTTTGACTTCCACTGAGAGTAGATTTAAGACCAGACCCACCAGTTGCAAGGCCACCTTTCCAAGATAGTATGGCAGGGCATGCCAGAGTCACGAAGAACAGAACACTGTTAGACAGAAGAGGTACTAACATACTGAGATCAAACTGGCTGAGAACAGTGCATATAGACAAAAATATACCTGAGGTAGATAAGAAAGGGAATCAGAAAGAGGGGAGGGCCAGGCTATTAAAAGTGAGAGAACTGTAGACACTAATGATGATAGACAAGAACAAAACGGAGGGAAGAAATGAAGAGCATAGAAAAAGAAAGATGTATAATATTTCAATGACGCACGTCTTCCTATTGTGTTGCTCTTGAATCCTGCTTTTGAAGAAATCCCTTCCAAGCATAATGCCTGTTTCTTCAGACCAAGTTAAAAGGCTGCTGCGACATGTATTCAAAAGGGACTGACCGTGAAACCACAATACACTGAAAAGGAAAGGAGTATTTAGTGTTCACGTAGATTTTGCTCTTTTAAGAAACAGTAATCAGTCTGTGTATGTAATTTGGAGAGTAATGTAAATTTGGATAGGGCTTGTTTATAATTGGGTACTAATGTGGGAGTATTATGCTAATGAAAGAGTCAAGAGGGAAGCAGAGGCTGCTCTTTAATGGATAGTTTGTAATAGTAGTTATTGTAAGACACAGCAATTTTGCTTAACAATTAAGCCATTGACTGGTTTGGGAAGGCCTGTTACATTTTTCTATAGAATCTTTTTAATCATGGATATGGTGGTGAATTGGCCCAGGTTTTAGTTGGGGGATGGAGTCATGGAATAGCTATTTCTTTCAATAGGTAGAATGTCTCAGGAAACAGGTACCCTAGGTGATGCCAAATGTCACTGCACAGCACAGTAACAGTAAAGGGTAATTGCCTCTGTAAATGAGAGGCGATGAGGAGACAGTAACCCTGGGCGCTGCATTACTAAGGCAGCTTCTGTGCACGTGGGGGTCACCATTTCTTGCTCTATGCTTTGCCCTTGGCCAGGAGTTTGGAGCCTTGGTCTTGAAGAAAATTAAATGACAAAAGTTGAAATTCAGTAAAGGTAGGCAGCGCAGTGTAATAGAAAAAAAGTACAGAATTAGAGTTATAAATACTAAGCTGGAATTCCAGCTCTGCTACTGACTAGCCATTACCTGATGTGAATAACTGAAACCCTCTGAGCTTCACAATAAGAATAATATATATCTCCTAGTATTATAAAATTAATTAATATGTAAAGTGTCCTGTTTCAGTGCCTAGCTCATAGAATTGAGTTATTATATTTTATTATCACATTTCACAAGAGCATTTTAGATGTTTCCCTTTAAAAGTCTCGACAAGGGATCCCTGGGTGGCGCAGCGGTTTAGCGCCTGCCTTTGGCCCAGGGCGCGATCCTGGAGACCGGGGATCGAGTCCCGCGTCGGGCTCCCGGTGCATGGGGCCTGCTTCTCCCTCTGCCTGTGTCTCTGCCTCTCTCTCTCTCTGTGTGTGACTATCATAAATAAGTAAAAAAAAAAAAAAAAGTCTCGACAAATACATATAAGTCTAGCTAACAGGAAGTTGAACAACAACAGAAAAAGCAAGTTCTCAATAACTGTAGAAAGCATGATGGAATGTGTATGGAGATCTAAAAACACAAGAATACTCCTACACATTAGTAAAGGCTTAGAGAAAACTAATAGAGAATGGTAAATCCCAAACTTTGGTCAGTGGTTGCTTCTTCAGGAGGATGAAAGGAAGGGTGAGAGGGAATGCTGTGAACAGCAGTATACAGGATGGGGTAGGGCTCTAATCATCACTGATTTTTGCTTACTCAGCTGAGTCATGGGTATATGGATATACATTGTTATAGCTCTTTCTAGGTCTGGCAAGTTGTACATTAATTTAATTGTACACTTCCATTTCTTCTTCCATTAGAGGAAACATAAAGTCACACAACACACATAGGAAAACTACCATGAAACATTAATGGTTTGCTAAGATAATAATTTATGGATATTTTTTGTGTACATGATCTCAAAGAACCCACATTTAAGCAAGATAGTGTGGTAGAAAAAAATGCAGCTTTAAGTTAGATGCAGGCTCAAAACTTGGCTCTAGTGAGCCAAGCCATGTGATCTTAGTCAATGACCTTGGCCTCACTGATTTAGTTTCTTAATCTATAAAAGCAGAATAAATGCTTACTTCATTGGGATATTGTGATGATTAAATATAACAGCACATAAATCTAACATATAGAAGACTCTCACAAATATGAGTTCACTTAATACCTACCCTACAGAAATCCACAGGGACTGTAGTGTGAAACTCTGTACACTGTTTCACATTGTGAAACTCTGCAGTGTGAATTGTGAATTTGAATTTCAAGTTGTTCAAATACGATTCAATGAAGCAAATTCATTATTTTTGAAAATAACCAGAACTGGGGTCCCATGTTACCTACCCAAAAATCTAGAGGGGGGGTTGCTGTCGGGACTGGGGAATGAGTAGAAAGACTGCTACTAATATTTAGGAAGAATTTAGTTGACTATTTGTTTACATGACATCTATGTCCTCTTACCAACAGAGTCAGGAATAGAGATGTACTTAATCTAATTAAATATAACAGATGAAATGATGTCATTTAAAAGTCACAGCACCTCTAATTCTGGAACACAGGATTAATTTCCTTTTCTCTGAGAACCATCATATCTCAATAGGCTGTTAGGACCAGAGACTCTAACAAAATAGGACCTAAGCTTCCTTCTCCAGAAACCCAGTTCATCTTTGTCATGTCTTCCTCTCTGTCTCTTCCTTCCTTCCCCTCCTCTTCCTTACCCCTCCCTCAGCTTGTAAGAATGCACCTGCTTTTAATTCTGCATGAAGAAACACATTGGATAAGGAATCATTTGAACTTGAAATACTACAATTATTAGACGATCTCTATGCTAATCAAAGTATAACCTATGAAAAAAGCAAAAGAAAAGTAAAGATAAAACCATGAGTCATAAACCAGTTCATTAAAATAGGTGACCTTTAACTATGCCTCATTGGCATTTTCTCCTCACAAAATATGACCACTTATATAAGACACCATGAAATTACATACCTGTTAGTTTTGCTCTTTGCAAATGGAACTGTTCACACTGGAAATTAGAATGTTTTCTACCTAAATGCATACTTTTTAAAGGAACTTAAAAGTACATTTGAATTTGGGGTTTGGGCTATGACAATAGAAAAAGAATTTACACACACACACAGACACACACACACATGCACCTTTTTCTCTAAACTTCTCTCATGAAGAGTTAAAGAAAACTGATACATTGACTTGTCCCTTTGATTTTTATACCAAACAATAAAGTAAATAAACTATATCCTGATAGTACTTGCAGCAACATTGAGAAAATCTCTTTAATAATCCGCTACTCTTTGATTTTTATTTATTTTTTCCTGGTGGTCTTTTTACTTTAGCCATTTCTGTAAACATTTTATTATTATTATTACTATTAATGTTATTGAAGTATAGACACACAATGTTACAACTTTGGGTGTACAACATAGCTATTCAGCAAGTCTATACATTATGCTATGCTCACCACAAGTGTACCTCCTACCTGTTACCATATAATGCTATCGCAATACCATTGACTATATTTCCTATGCTGCATTTTTATTTCCATGACTTCTTCATTCCATAACTGGAAACCTGTACCTCCCTCTCCTCTCACCCATTTTGTCCATTCCCTACCCTCTCCCCTCTGGGAACCATCACTTTGTTCTCTGATGGCACACCTACTACCATTTTTAAAAACCAAAAATTTTAAGATCAAAATACTTGATGTTATAGCAGTATTGATAAGAGTATAAAGAAACAGGCACTGTCGAATGCTACTAGTAGGTGCAATCTCTTTAGAAAGAAATTTGACAATAATTATATGTATCAAATTTTAATTACATATACCCTTTGATATAACATATCCTCTTCTAGGAATCTAGTCTATAAATGTACTCACTGGTCCAAAGGGTATTAATGAAGCAATTTTTCAGTAACAAAAGAATGGACACAACCAGGATACTGGTTAACTACATTAGCACAGCTGTAATATGGAATATATTTCTGCCATTAAAAAGAATGAAATAGACCTCAAATGTATTCTGTTGATAATCACTAAGATACATGTGTAAGGGAGAGAAACAGGATTAAGAAACAATTTATTGAGAATATGCACACACACAATTATCTACCTAGAATATTTCTTAAAAAAAAAAAAACAGTTAAATAATTTTTGACTTGAGGAAGTCTAATTAGAACCCAAAAGGGGAAGTATACTAACTCTTCAATGTACAACCTTTTATATTTCATTTTTTAAATCATATCATGTATTATTTTTTCCAGTTAAAAAATACTACCGCTGGTATTGGGAAAGGAAATATGTAACACTGATTTTATTTGCCTGCCTGAATTTGAAACAAAATAACAATAATAATAAGACAGACAAATAGAAAATTTAGCTTTAGGATTATAAACAAACTGTCTTGAAGTCACTCTACTACAATAGACAAACTGAACTATTCAATCAAAGACTATACTGGACAATCATAGGTCTACTTTCCAGCAGCCTCAGAATAGAGAAGACCTATATTCTAAGAATAGGATATTTGAAACAAAAAAAGATCCCAGTTAGGACTGAGCCAAATGTGATTAGTTCTTTATCCTACATGCTTATAAGAGAAGTCACTCTTCCTACCTGCTGTAAGCCTTCTCCCAAATGAACTCCCATTAATTGCTGATGGAAATGCAACATGGTATATCTACTCTGGAAGACAGTTTGACAGTTTCTTACAAAAATAAAATATACACTTATTATATAATCCAACCATCATAACTCCTTCATATTTACCCAAATAAATTGAAAACTCATGTTCCTACAAAAAACCTATGCAAGGTTATTTATAGCAACTTTATTTATAAGTGTTCAAACTTGGAAGCAACCAAGATGTCCATTAATAGATAAGTGGCTAAATAAACTGTGGTACATCCCGAAATAGAATATTATTTAGCACTAAAAAGAAATGAGGTATCCAGCCTTGAAGACATGGAAGAAACGTAGACACATATTACCAAGTAAAAGAAGCCAATCTCAAAAGGTAACATACTACAAGATTCCAACTGTACGATCTTCTTTCTGGAAAAGGCAATACTACAGAGAAAGTAATAATATTAGTGGTTGCCATGTGTTAGGAGGAAGTAAGGCATGAAGAGGCAAACACAGGGGATTTTTAGGGAAGGAAAACTATTCTGCATGATATTACAAAAGTAGATATATATCATTATACATTTGTTAAAACCTATAGACTGTACACCAAGAAGGAGCCCTACTGGAAACTATAGACTTTGTGCGATAATTATATGTCAGTGTAAGTGCATCAACTGTTATAAATGTACCATTCTGGTGGAGGATGTTGGTGGTGGGAAGGTTGTGTATGTGGGGGGTGGGGGATAGGGGTATATGGAAATTATCTGTACTTTTTATTCCATTTGGCTGTGAACCTAAATCTGATCTAAAAAATAAAGTTTACTAACAAGCAATGTTTTCTCCATTATTACCTATCTAGCTATAGATTCTATTTCACAGATAAAATTAGAACAATAATTCTTGCCCGTTGATATTTAGGACTATTTATTCTTAAAAATCTAGTACAAAAGCAAATTTCTCAATAACCATTGAATCACTGGCCTAAAAAGACCATTTATGGGGGCACCTGGGTGGCTCAGGGTCTGATTTTGGCTCAGGCCATGATCCCAGGGTCCTAGAATGGAGCCCCATGTCAGGCTCTGCACTCAAGGGGAAGACTTCTCCTTTTCCCCTCTCCCTTTGCTTCTCCCCTTGCTCATGATCTTTCTCTCTCTCTATCTCAAATAAAAAAAATTAAATCTTTAAAAAAAAGAGAATGGGGGATCCCTGGGTGGTGCAGCGGTTTGGCGCCTGCCTTTGGCCCAGGGCGCGATCCTGGAGACCCGGAATCGAGTCCCACGTCGAGCTCCCAGTGCATGAAGCCTGCTTCTCCCTCTGCCTATCTCTCTGCCTCTCTCTCTCTCTCTCTGTGACTATCATAAATAAATTAATAAAAAAAATAAAAATAATAAAAATAATAAAAAAATTAAAAAAAGAATGATTTGCGGTAATTCAATAAAAACGTACAAAGTTAAGAGACTGGAAAGAGGACAACATAATTATGTAGTACCATTATACTTTCATGTGATTTCTTCAACCTCAATTGATTGGCAATTGATTGAAATCCATCATCATTGAAATCATTCTAGATTATTCATTTCTTGGTCTTTTTGATTCAATATTAAGGCTTCCTAAATGCCATCACTTTCTAGTAATAGGAAAAATTTGCAGTCATAAAAGCCAAAATTATTCACCTTGCCTTGGGTTAATTTTTGAAAAAAAAAAAAGAACTTTTTTTTTTAATCTCACAATGTAACTACAGAAATTCAATTACGGTGGGCTCTGTTTTGGTGAAGGATAGTGTAGGGAAAGCATTACCATTTAGATCTTTGCATGAAATTGGTGTAACCTAACACTAACAAATAAACATTGGTGCTTATTGTGGTTATTGTTTACTTCAAGGTTTTCTGACCTTGAAATAGCAGAGAGTACTACTGACTTGGAAACATCACTGCTTACAACTCACCACACTGGGATTCAGAAGGATTTACAAGGTTAGGATGACAGGCATGTCATGTATTTGCATCATGTTTGAAATGTTAGTAGCATATCACACACATGGCCAGCATATTCGTTGTGCAGTATTCATCTCAGTTCTTCCCATCAAGCATGGGAAGTACAAGCAATATGACTCTCAGATATAGGTGGTAAAGAGCCTTCCTTTACAACCCCTCTGCTCAGTGACCATAAAGCCATGCCTCCTGAATCCATGCTTCTAAAACTTCAATGATTCAGTGTTGTATCTCACTTTTTGCTTCTCCATTTATTGAAACCAGTGGCCATGTTCAAGAATGAACACAAGCATAGATCTAATCTTTGGTCTCCTATGTGGTAACATTTGAAGGGTTCAATCTTAAGCTTGTTTACCATTTCTTAAATCTCTTTACCCCTATACATCAGGGGTAAAGTTAAGAGGAATATATTATATTTTTATATGCTAGCACCTAAATTCTTTAGGTTAGCTAGTTGGGTAATAAGACTTAAGAGGGATCCAAGAAAACAAGGTATAGGTCAGGTAAATTTTTTATTTGGGGGAAAGGGAATATTCTGGAACATAAAATACAGTTCTGCAGTATATCTACAGCCTCAATGACAGCAATCAAAAAAGAAGGTGATATCTTTTCCTTGTCCTAGATTAAGGAAAACAAAGAAATGGTGTTATTCTTACTCAGTGCAAAATCTAGGGGTGGCAGTCATCTCCTGCACAGAATCATGGCCACCCTCAGACCTCTGGTAAAGCCCAAGATTGTTAGAAGGAGGACCAAGAAGTTCATCCAGCACCAGTCAGACTGATAGATCAAAATTAAGCACAACTGGTGGAAACCCAAAGGCATTGGCAATAAGGTACACAGAAGATTTAAGGGCCAGATCTTGATTCCCAACACTGGTTATGGTAGCAACAAGAAAACAAAGCCCATGCTGCCCAGTGGCTTCTGGAAGTTCCTGGTCCACAACATCAAGGAGCTTGAAGTTGCTGATTAGCAACAAATCATACTGTGCAGAGATTGCTCACAATGTTTCCTCTAAGAACCACAAAGCCATTGTGAAAAGAGCAGCATAGCTGGCCATCAGAATCATCAGTCAACGCTAGGCTGTGCAGCAAATAAAATGAGTAAACAGACAGCTTATGTGCCCATCGTATTTGTATTAACAAAACCATAAAACTACCATCTGGCATTCAAAAAAGAAAGAGAGGAAAGAAAGAGAGAAAGAAAGAAAGAAAGAGAAAGAAGGAAGGGAGGGAGGAAGGGACAGAGGGAGGGAGGGAGGGAGGAAGGAAGGAAGGAAGGAAGGAAGGAAGGAAGGAAGGAAGGAAGAGGAGTATTTACAATGGGATAATAAATCATGAAAAAAATTCTCCTTCTTTTACAATTTTGCTATTTCTTCCAAGGGCTGCTCAATGCGATGTCATTGCAAGGATTATTCAGGTTATTGATTTTCCTTTTTAAAATGTTTTAAATATAATTCAATTAAATATATTATTAGTTTCAGAGATAGAGTTTAAAGATTCATCAGTTGCATATATCACCCAGTGCTCATTACATCACATGCCCCCCTTAATGCCTATCACATAGTTACCCCATCCTACCACCCACTTACCCTCCAGCAACCCTTAGTTTGTTTCCTATAGTTTAGTCTCTTATGGTTTGCCTCCCTCTCTGATTTCATCTTTTTTATTTTACCTTCTCTTCCCCTATGATCCTTTGTCTTGTTTCTTAAATTTCACATGAGTTAAATCATATAATAATTGTCTTTCTTTGATTGACTTACTTCATTTGGCATAATACCCTCTAGTTCTATCCACATCGTTGCAAATGGTAAGATTTCATTTTTTGATGGCTAAGTTAATATTCCATTGTATATATATACCACATTTTCTTTATCCATTCATCTGTCAATGGGTATCTTGACTCTTTCTATATTATGGCTATTGTGGATATTGCTGCTCTAAACATTGGAGTGCAGACACTCCTTTGGATCACTGTTTGTATCCAAAGTGATCACTGTATCACTTTGGCTAGTTACCTGGTAGTTCAATTGCTGGGTCATAAGATAGCTCTACTTTTAAGTTTTTGAAGAACTACCATACTCTTTTCCAGAGTGGCTATCACAGTTTGCAACCCTACCAGCAGATAAGAGAGTTTCCCTTTCTCTGCATCCTTGCCAACATCTATTGTTTCCTGACTTGCTAATTTTAGCCATTCTGACTGGTGTAAGGTGGTATCTCATTGCAGTTTTGATTTGTATTGATTTTCAAAAGCATTATCTCAGTCCCAAGTTCTTGAAATTGAATGAGAAGAGTGTTGTGCTCCCTCAGAGTCATGGTATTCCATAGAAGGTATTTTTTTGTTTTGTTTTGTTTTTGTTTTTTGCTTGTTTTGTTTTGTTTTGTTTTAGAGAAGGAGAGATGAAGGGAGGGATAGAGGGAAAGGGAGAGAGAGAATCCTTCTGGGCATGGAGCATGACTCAGGGCTTGATCTCACGACCCTGAGATCATAACCTGAGCCAAAAAAATCAAGAGTCAGATGCTTAACTGCATGAACCACCCAGGTGCCCTTCAATGGAAGCTCTTAAAAAGCAATGAGAAGTTAATTATTTATAAATGCCAATACTTGGCTGTTATTCCCCCTAATGAAAAAAAAACTGCCAAGTTTCTCTTTTTTCTATAATAATCAGTCTGAACCCCCCACTTTTGGCTTTTGGATATTCTTAATTTGGTCCCAAATTAGTTTTCCAAATGCTCTTAAATTCAAATCTTCCCTCCACATATGTCTGCATGATCAACCCACTGTGCTGAATGTCTCTATTTCAATATACCTTCCTTTTTCTATTTATCTACAATTTTCAGGTACTAGTTCAAGACACACGTCTATAAAGCCTCCCTTACTTATTCATTTGATTTTCTATAAAATTAAATAAAATCAATGGCATTTAATCTGACCAATAATTTAGCTGCATAATCATACTGTTTAGCAGTATGGGCTCAACAAATGTGGAAAATACTATAGTTAGTGAATTTACGTAATGGGTATATGGGTGATTATTGGATTTTTCCTGGTACCTTTCTGTAGACTTAAATTTTTTTCAAAAGGTTGGGAAAGAAATTTCTTAAATCAGCCTATTTTCAAATGCTACTGCCAAAATTTATCGCCATGTGTCTTTGTACAAGATCTGTCTGTGACTCAATTTCCCTTGTAAAATGACAATAAATAATGATGCCCACCTCATGCAGTTGTGACAGTTAAATAGGATAATGGCTATTAAAGGCTTAGATCAATAATTTCAAAGTAATTTTATTTAAATTAATAGCTAAAATTGTCACTGTGAGCGATGCAATATAGTGTAGTGGATAAGAATACATTCTCTACAATCAGATCCTTGAGCTCATGTCCTGCTCCACTACTTACTAGCTATGTGAGAACATAAATGATTAACTTTTCTGAGGTTTGGTTCATCTTTTGCTAAGCTTTTTTGTGAGGATTAAGATGGTAATCCAGAGAGGATTAACTCAGTATCTGGCAGCTAAGCAAGAAAAAATTATTTCGATTTATTTTACATAGTTCTTGATAGTAATATGTGAACAATTTTTATCATAAAAAATTCTAAATTTCTTGACTCAAAGCTCCTTTCTTATACTTTAGAATATGCCACATCACCAAGCAAAAGACTGTTATCTGATAAATATTACTTGCCTTGCAACCTGATCAAACTCATTTCTTTTGTCACAAAGAGGAGACCTAGAAAGCATGCCAACAATAGTTACATAGAAGACGACAGATAGGTAAGTAACTGATCATATTCTTAGTCAACATAATGAGTAACTTGCTCATAGGTCATGTTCTTAAATATTTATTACAGCAAACTGAACAATTTTGAAATGAAGAAGCTTACTAAAATTGGGAAGCAAGTAATGGGGAGAGAAAATCAGAGCAATAGCCAGTCTGAGGGACGGATGATGCCAGCCACATCCTTGTAATGGGAATGGCAAGTAGGTTTATGGGAAGCAGTTGCCAACTATAATGGAGGGAGTTGCCTGGAATTTAGGGCAAAAATAGACTTGGGACTCATTAAGAAATAAAACTAATACTCATACTCATGAGTTCTAATTAAGACAATGTTATCTGCTATTACAGATACACTTCAAATTTTCAGTGGCCTGACACAATTGAAGTTTGTTTATTGTCATTGTCAAGTCTTAAAAATGGGTGTTTCTGCTTAATGAGATGAGGAGGAAAGGACTCTCTCTGCTCCATAAAGTCACTGAAAGACCTAGATGATTGGAGGTTCATTCATCTCCACTTCCCTATGTATAACCCTCATTCTAGAAGGAGAAAAAATATAGAGGATCATACATAGATAGTTTTGTTGTGGTAGGAATGGAAGCAAAATACATCATCTCCCTGTACATTCCATTAGTTCTAGACTTTAGCCATATGGCATAACCAAGTGCAAAGAAATCTAGGGAATGTGATCTAGCTGAGTCCAAGAAAGAAAGGGAAATAATTTTGTGATCAGCTAGCCACACCTGCCACAACATGGCTAATCAATGATGTCTGCATGAAGCAAAGAAATCAGCTGTGACAACATAAGGAATGTATTTGCTGATGCTGAATCACATAAAAGAACATGTAGTCCTTTTATGGAGATATCACAGAATTCAAAATTGGGTCTTTTGTGCTTATAGTGTGAGGATTATAAACTAGAAAATCTGGAGAACCTGAAGGCATCTGACCTCTGAGGTTTTGACTGAAGTAGATAAAATTTGAGAAAATCAGTGGCAGAAGACTATCTTTTGCTTGGAGAGTATCTAGCTCTTTAAAGAGGAGTTCAGAAAAAGACAGTCTCTTCAATAAATGGTGCTGGGAAAATTAGACAGCCACATGCAGAAAAATGAAACTGGACCATTTTCTTATGTCATACACAAAGATAAACTCAAAATGGATGAAAAACCTAAATGTGAGACAGAAATCCATTAAAATCCTAGAGAACACAGGCAGCAATCTCTTTGACCTCAGCCACAGCAACTTCTTGCTAGGCAGTCTCCAAAGACAAGGGAAACAAAAGCAAAAATAAACTATTAGGACTTCATTAAGATAAAAAGCTTCTGCACAGCAAAGAAATAGTCAACAAAACTAAAAGGCAACCTAAAGAATGGAAGAAGATATTCACAAATGACCTGTCAGAGTTAACATCGAAGAGCTTATCAAACTCAACACCCAAAAAACAAATAATCCAGTCAAGAAATGGGCAGAAGACATGAACAGACATTTCTCCAAAGAGGACATACAAATGGCCAACAGACACATGAAAAAATGTTCCACACCATTTGCCATCAGGACAATATACCGCCAGTCAGAATGGCTAAAATTAACAAGACAGGAAACAACGAATGTTGACAAGGGGACAGAGAAAGGGGAACCCTCATACATTGTTAGTGGGGTTGCAAGCTGAGACAGCCATTCTGGAAAACAGTATGGAGGTTCCTCAAGAAGTTAAAAATATGCAACCCTTAGACCCAGCAATTGAACCACTTGATATTTATCCCAAAGATATAAATATAGTGATCCGAAGGGGGACCTGCACCCCAATGTTCATAGTAGCAATGTCTACAATAGCCATACTATGTTAAGAGCCAAGATGTCTGTCTACAGATGAATTGATAATGAATATGTGACACACACACACACACAGACACACACATGCAACGGAATATTACTAAGCCATCAGAGAAGGTGAATACTTACCATTTACATCAACATGGATGGAACTGGAGGGAACTAAGTTAAATAAGTCAATCAGAGAAGGACAATTACTATATGATTTTACTCATATGTGGAATATAAGAAACAGTGCAGGTAAGGGAGGGAAAACTGAATAGGAAGTCATCAGAGAGGGAGGAAAACCATGAGAGACTCTTAACTATCGGAAACAAACTGAGGGTTGTCGGAGGGGAAGTAGATGGGGGGATGGGGTCATTGGGTGTTGGGCATTAAAGAGGGCAGGGGATGGGATGATCACTGGGTGTTATATGCACCTGATAAATTATTGAACACTACAACTGAAACTAAGTGTATACTATATGTTGGCTAATTGAATTTAAATAAAATAAGTAAATAAATAAAAATGAAGTGGGGTTCTGGGATGGAGTCTGAATAGAAACAGGAAAGAAATTAAAAAAAAATACTTCTTAGGACTGGCTTCAGGCCCAAGAAATACAGCAAAGTAGAAAATTGAGGTTTCCTTCTAGGTTACAAAGCTCAATGAAAAGTAAAAAGAGTAAGATTGTTTACTGGTCTAGAACTCAATATTTTGCTTGTTTGTTTCTTTTAGGTGCCTTCATTGTAGTGGTTAGTATAGAAGATTCTTTACCTTTGGTGGAAGGCTCATAATTTAGCTTTAAATCAAGTCTTAAAATATCGCTAGCTCTGGAATACTTCTAGTCCCTCCATAAAATTCATATAGGTTCATTGAGGCTTACTGTTAAAGGAATCATTTTCATTCTTTTTTGGCATTGGCCCAAGCAGGCCAATGAAACATTTCCTGTTCCTGGAACTATTAAGAGAGTAATTTCCATGCATCCGTCCATCGAGTTTACTTACTCCTCCCAAAGGAAAAGACATTGCTTATCTGACTGGTGAGATTAGAAAAAGAGTCTGCAAACATGTGGCCTTGGCTTTAGACTCTCGTATAGGGTAATCCATTATTAGAATTTCCAGCACTGGGGAACACAATGGGGATAGGGATAGTAAGGATTGTGGTTCTGACTGTGCCTTGGAGAATTATTTAATTCTGAGAGAAATATATGAAGAAATCCTATTATGGATATATTTTCAATCTACCTTTTCTAATTCAACTCTATCATCAATAAAGCTTCTATTTTGATATTTGCCTAACTCTTTTGTATTTTTTTCAAATAGTTCTTAAACACACTGTCATTTATTGGCAGCCAAGTACAACAATTACCAATATTACTCTTTCTTCTTCCAATTATTTCTAGCTTATTGTATGGCTCCTGGATCCTAATAACAATAGCAACAATAATAATAATAATCCAAACATTGTCAGTAATTTTAAAACTCATCTCACAGGTTCTCAGAGAAATGTATAGGGAATATGGGGAAAAGCAGAGTATTGAATATTTCATATCTGTGAGGTCTAGAAGCTTGATTTCCCTGTAGACCTAATTTCTTTCAAACACAGAATATTAGTGCGAGCAGACTTGAGGTGACAAGAAGATATATTCAAGTACAGAAAGCCATGATCCACTCAGTTAACATTCCTGGCAGTTCACCTCCTACCTCCTCCTGCATAAACAAACAAAAGAGGATTTTGATGAAGTATGTATTTCCAACTTAAATTTTTGTCCCTAGAATGCAACTTGACTTTTGGGCCTACTTCATCAGGGTTATTATCATCATGGCTGGAATGCAAGAAATAGTAATAAAGCCATAAGGATGAATGAGATGTCTGTTCCAAATAGTCCAGGTTGTTTTATGGCTAAAGACAAGCAGTGATTTCATTAATAAAACTACTTAGATGGAGAATCTTGCTGTTCAGATTGATTCCATTTATTCGATTTTTTTCATATGTGGTAAACATAGATCCAAGTTTGCAAATATGAGGGTTAAGTGACCTTCCTTAAAGGTAATCTTTGGAGAAAAAAAGAAATTCTTCCCACATTTATTGCATAAAGTAGCATATCCATCGACTGAGAACTTCTTTTATATCCTTGCATTGCTTCTCTTCATTAAGCTGTAAATGATTTCACATGACCTCATAGGCAGACCAAATGGCACAATCTAAGAATTTTCAGGTTGTGCTGAAAACAAACCAAGTAAGCAAGCATAAATAAGTTAGATATTTAAATTCTAATTGATTGCAAACTCCAGAGCCGATCTGTTTCATCTGCAATTTCCCTCAAACTGGGTTTCTATTCCAGTTTGACTTAAAAGAGAAAAGAAGTACCTGCCTGTGTGTGCTGGGGGAGGTGTGGATTTCTTCCATGAGGAAGGTAGTCAGTCTCCTACTCCTCAAGAGGGAAGGAGGGAGAAGAAAAGGCCTCTTTTCTCTGTGAATAGCCACACCCATTCCATAGATTCTGCTCTAAACAATGCCTGTGCTTCTGCAGCTATGGCTTTCCCCAACCCTCTAAAATTTACTT
The DNA here is from genome assembly GCF_048418805.1 of Vulpes vulpes. NCBI lineage: Eukaryota > Metazoa > Chordata > Mammalia > Carnivora > Canidae > Vulpes > Vulpes vulpes. The sequence continues at coordinate 66,903,916 of NC_132785.1, forward strand.
TAAAAATCATTGCACCTAATTAAAACTATCTGCTTTCCTGCCACAGTGGTCCTCCAATGCCCTACAATGACACAGAGCCTGCTCAGAAAGGGATTGGAAAGCAGAAGGCAACATGGAGCCTCTGCAGCTCTTCATGTGCAAGAAAAGAAGCAGGAAGAAAGGTTAACGTTATTGAAAAATCCCAGAGACTGCAGACAGGTGTTAGGACCCGAGGCAAGATTGGAGAGCGTGGGAGATTATGTGCCTGGAATGAGGGTGTATGCTGGTCTCCAAAGATCCAGCCAGCAGTCCTGACCTATTTGCTCCACAGGAGTGACCGTGTTATTACTTGTGGTTTAGTATGTCAGCCTCCATGCTTACTGGACCCTGGATGCTGAAGGGTATGGGCTCTGCGGCAAACCTGGCTCGCTTAGATTGGTGGTTTAATTTTCCTGCTGCTCTCCAGAGAGTCTATTTCTATACTGTAGCATATTTATTGTGAATATTAAGTGATAAAACGAGCTGTATTTGAGAAAAGAGTCATGCCCACTGAAAACTCCATGTTAATTAGCTGCAAATAAAACTCAAACATCTCTAGAAAACCTAATGTTTTATATTCTAATTCTATCAGCTGTTAGGTATCTGTTTCCACATCACTACAGAGCCACAGGGTGAAGACATTTCTCTTAATGTACATAGTAATATTTTCAAACATTCTTTGTGCCACTATATTTCTCGACTTAAAAACATTTAGGGATGTTCTAGCAATAATGAGGAAATAGGAGGCACAGGAGCACGTGTATATCATGAAATTTTACAGAGGCATCAAATGTCATTTTAAGCAACAATTTTCATATTTCCCCTCCCAGCTGAAGCCTTTACATCAGCTTATTAATAATAATAAATACTGGGCATCTCAGGTGGCTCAGCGGTTTAGCTCTGCCTTCAGCCCAGGTTGTGATCTTAGAGACCCGAGACCGAATCCCATGTTGGGCTCCTTGCGTGGAGCCTGCTTCTCCCTCTGCTAGTGTCTCCCTCTCTCTCTGCATCTCTCTGTGTCTCTTGTGGATAAACAAATAAAATCGTTAAAAATTTTTTTTTAAATGATAATAATAAAAACCTGGGGCACCTGGGTTGCTCAGTGGTCGGCATCTGCCTTTGGCTCAGGTCAGGATCCTGGGATCTTAGGATGGAGTCCCACATCGGGCTCCCTGCAGGGAGCCTGCTTCTCCCTCTTCCTATGACTCTGCCTCTCTGTGTCTCTCATGAACAAAATAAATAAGATCTTTTTTAAAAAAAAAGAAAAGTCTCTTCTGTGATTGCACCCTGAATACAAAAGCCCAAATGATGAAAAGGAAAATAGCCAAAGATGTGATGTGTGCATGTGTGTATTTCTGGTATGGGTGCAGGGAGTATAGAAGAGGTAATGGGAAGGAAGAGACATTGGAAGGCAAGAGAAAGAAATCTACTGGAAAACACACCACCCAGAAATATTGCCTTTGAGTAATAGTGCGTACTATAAAAATACTGACAAAAGGATTTCACTAACAAGGTTTTCCCCTTAAGATCATTTTTCTCTAGAATATAACGTCCTTAAATTAAAGAAGGTAAGAGTATTATAAAAGAGAATACCCAATTGGAAAGTGAAAACAGGCTAAAAAAAATAAACAGAAAAAAATGTAAATCAAAACTCCAAAAGAATTCTAATTTATGTGTCAGCCCTTTTCGAAATCCAGAGACATGGTTAAAACTTCTTCACTCCCAAAACCTTTCAGCATAGAATGTTTAATGAGACTTACTGGAGAACCACAGAAATCTGGATCTCCTCAGCTATTATGTGCTAAGTTATAAAGGAGTCCATTTTTCAGCTAGTCAACTGTAAGTTTGAAAACTCATTTACTGCACACACTATACTGAGAGAAACTGCTAAAAATGACTAGTCCTTGTTGCTAAGGTAGCGACAGTCTGACAGGTAAAAGCATAATCAAATAGTTATCCTCATAGTCTGGGCAGTCAGTCTCTTTGGTTGTTTGGCTGGTTGGTTGGGCTTTTTTGGTTATGAGGTTCTCACCTCTTACTATGCAATATGAAAAAAATAACCTAAACGAAATGTCTTCTAGGCTTCTACTGTTTATTTATTTTTTTAAAGATTTTATTTATTTATTCATGAGAGACACACAGAGAGAGGCAGAGACACAGGCAGAGGGAGAAGCAGGCTCCATGCAGGGAGCCTGATGTGGGACTCGATCCCAGGACTCCAGGATCATGCCCTGGGCCGAAGACAGGCGCTCAACCTCTGAGCCGCCTGGGTGTCTCTAGGCTTCTACTGTTTATAGGAATAGGTGAAATTCCACTACTAGAAAAACTGAAGTTCTGTTAGCACCTACCACCTGTGGGAAAGCCAGACCCCAGATAGATTCTCTATAACATTACTTCCCAATCTCAGGACTCCCTGGCCCACTAGGAAGACCCTTACTTCTGATCCCATCTCTGGCAGCAGGCTAGACCTTCCACCCCTTGGCAAGAGCATCCTATGGATCAGGACCTTAAGAACACCCTTGGCCCCAAGCTGTAATGTCATGCCTTCCTCAGGAGCCACTTCTTTATTAAAACACTACCATCTCTGGCCAAGCCTTCTCCTCCTTCCTTTCATATGCATGAGGGACACTGTGACTTTTCACAACACCCAAGTGAAGGCCCAGATATAGGGAAAGGGCAGAGCACACAGAGGTCAATTCACAGCAGCTCCTAGAGATGTCTGTTCCTATAGGCTTTTGGTTGTGACACTTCTTTAAAGGCTGCCTCCTTGCCTCTCCTTGTAAGGGAGGGAAGTTTTCTTCCCTTGTGTCTCTTCAAGACAATAGAGGAGAAAGAGACAAAGTCTCAGAGATAAGACCCAAACAAAAGTCCTAAGGAGACGGAACTATTCCCATCTCTTGTCTAGACTAAGAATTCATTATTAACATTGACGTGGTCCTAGGGTGACTGACACTGGAAAACCCACTCCCATAAGAACAGGTCCTCACCTTAGAGTCTCAATGAAGCAACCACACCATAATACAGCCACCCTGCTTTATAAGTGATGCACACATAGAAGGTACAGAGGACAGAGGACTGGGGAAGCCAGAGACACTGCTTCTTTATAACCCCTGCTTCCAAATTACTAAGATTCGATCGCTCCTTAATTCTTAAAGTTTCACAAACTCTGGACTTTCAGTCATGAATTTACTACATATAGGAGTGTTCCATGGTTCTTTCTCTAGGGTGAAGTGACAGTGATTCCTACATATCCTTTCCAAAGTTTCTAGGTCTCAGAGCCTAACCAACTCCAAGAATCTACTCAACCAATGCAAGACTCAAGCTGTATTTCCACAAGAGCAAGCAGCAGTTTGTAGGCATCTAAATCCATACTTAGAAAAGAAACATTTTTTTTTCCAGAATAAGCCGCCTACAGAAATGCTATTCTGCCTACCACATAGATGACCTTTTCCACGATCACCCAGAACAGTTTAGCTCCTCCTAGCTACAGCTTCTCAAACACCTCCTTTTCTAATGACGACCCGTGATTTAGATTTGCATAGTTGAAAGGCCCAGGCAATGATTTCCTTCAAAATACAGAAATAGGCTGCATCAACATTGTAGTCAAGTCCCAACTTTCAGCAAAAAGGAAAAAGTGCTTGCAAATTTAAAATGACCTTTTCTCCACCCCAAGTCCTGTCACTCCTACCAATGTTTCCAATAGCATAGGACCAGCTATGCACAGAGCGCAAACTCAAAGCACCATGTGCGTTTCAACACTCCCTTGAGCAGCCTCTGCGAGACGCTGGCCCAAGAAAGAGAACTCAGCCCTGAGGTGATGGCAGTGGAGTCACTTTCATATCTTTTTTTAAGGAATTGATTCTTTTTCTCTACCTAGTCAGCAAGTAACCTTTCTAGAAAGTACCCAACCTCATGTCAGTTGAATAATAATAATACCAAACACCTGAAAACAGTTACTATGTGCCATACACTGTTCCAAGTGACCTAGATAGTTTGACTGGGTCCTCAAAACAACTCTATTGCATGTTTCACACACACTCACACACATACACACTCACATGCACATACACACACACCAGCTCTGCTCATCTTATGGGCAGAGAGAGATTAAATGATTTGCTCAGATCATACAGAGTAAAAATAGCAGGACAGACATTTGACAGTTTGGCTCCAGATTCATTTTCTTAACCACTCCACTCCACTGCCTCATGAGACTGAATGTCCTACTACTTTTCATAAATTCCTAATTTAAAAAGTCACCAAACTGACTTGGAGTATTTCAGCCACTATCACTGCATCTGTTCACCGCAGACAGCTGTAGAGACATTCTAACATACATTTGCAGCACAGCCTTGTAGAACACGGATACTGCCTGTGTCCTCTTTGCGGGCACCATTATCTCCAGTAGCCCACATAGCAACTACTATTTGTGGAGTTTTTACTGTGTCTGAAGCACCCGGCTAGCTGCATATGATGACCAGTATCATTTAATTTTCACAAGCTCACGGGTGTTATCATTGTTCTCCATTTTGCAGAATAAGAAATGAGTCTCTGAGAGGTTAAGTAATTTGCCAAGGGTCACGTGGCTATTAAGTTTAAGAACCAAAATCTGAACCAGCCAGTTAGATTGCAGACTCAATGCTTTCTGACCCGTGTGCTATATGTACTATCTGCTGGGTATCCCTGTTATTCCAGAGAAATGGGATTTGTTGTAAATCATCATGATGTGGTGAGGTCACTCAAATTATTTTTAAAAATGAAAATGCTCTTTCTCTCACTCGTGAGAGATGGCCTCAGATTTTTTCCTTTATGATTTATTTTTATGCCATTGAAACATCATGTCTAATATTAAGAAACTAGTTTTAGAGAAGAAGAAGAAGGATACTTTGACTTATGCTATCTGAAGTATAAGAACTCTGTTATTAGTTTTTCCATTTTTCGATTCATCTCATGAAACCTGAGATTGTATTCATTACCTCCTTGGCGCGAGCCCCAATTTACATGCATGCAGGCAGTCTGGTATGAAAACTGTTGTTCTTTGTTGTATAATTACTTTGACCTGGGATTCAATAAATAGAAACATGTTTATAAGATTGTGATGCTAATTTACATGAAACTGGGAAACCACCAGTGTTAAAAAATTAACAAAGGAAGTATGATATCAAGAATGGCTAGAGGAGTCAAAATAATATCAATACTGCTTTTATGTTTATATGTCTTTATTTTCTCCAGGTTTTCCTATCTAAAGAATTCAAAGCCTTTTTTATATTCAAGTACATTCCAGTCTGAGGGACGGTAACATAAGGTAATAGAGTCGTGTAGGAGAAAATGCTGTGTACAGTGAAATAGCCCAGTAGAGTGAGAAGAGCATCGGCTTCAGAGGCAAGACATTTGGGTGACATTTACAGAAAGCAAGCGTATCAAAATCTTAGTTATTTTTGTCACAACAGGATTGCAGTGCTTGGTTTTGCTTGCCTAAATTGGCTGCAAGAAGGCAGTGAGAACAAACCAACAGTTTCAAAAAACCACTTCTTCCAAATGGTTTATTGACACACATTTTCCACATCTGATGCTGCCTCCCTGGATCCATAAGGTCAGCACAATTACTCATTAGGATGTATTTTAGTCACCTACTGGGTGACTGTGAAACTAGGCCTATGTTCTTCCCCCTTCCTAACTACCGTGGTGTCCAACATAGGAGTTTTAAGCTTGAGAAATACAAACATAGACATATATATGTACATACATGCATGTATGCATAAAACTGCTGGACTGGATCTTTAAATATACATCATGTTAGGCTCATATGTGACTAATGGGAATGTAAATTGTGTGTGTGTGTGCATGTGTGTGTGTGTGTGTGTGTGTGTGTGTGTGTGTTGGGCCTGGGAATGTAAATTGATACAACACTTGGGAATCTGTTTAGCGATGTCAGCGAAGGCTAGACGTTTGTATACCCTATGCCCAGCTGTTCCACTCCTAGGAAAATGTCCTCCAAAATGTGTACATATTTCCAAACATTATACATATAATAACTTCACAGCACTATTTTCTTTTTTTTAAAGATTTTATTTATTCATTCATGAGACACACAGAGAGAAAGAGGCAGACACAGGCAGAGGGAGAAGCAGGCTCCATGCAGGGAGCCCGATGTGGGACTCCAGGATCACACCCTAGGCCAAAGGCAGGTGCTAAACCGTGGAGCCACCCAGGCATCCCCCTTCACAGCACTATTTTCAATAGACAAAAACTAAAAATCATCCAGGTAACCTTCAATGGTAAAATGAATAAATAAAGGGAATACTATACAACAGTAAGGATGAACACATTGTTGCTACACAGTAACACAGATGAACCGTAAAAATGAACAGTTGGATAAAAGAAGGCAGACATAAGGGTAACTGGATGGCAGTGGCTGAGTCAGTTAAGCATCTGACTCTTGATGAGCAAGCAGTCTGCTCGAGAGATTCTCCCTCTCCCTCTGCCCCTATCCCTGCCTCTCTCTCCCTCTCTCTAAAAGAAAGAAATGAAAAAAAAGAAAGAAAGAAAAAGAAAGCAGACACTAAAAGCACATGCTTTATGATTCACTTTCTACAAAATTTAAAAACAGGGACATCTAATCTGTGGTATTAGACTGGTATAACAGCGGTTATCTACAATGAGAAGGGGTGACTAGGCCAGATCATGAGAGGGCTTCTGGGATATCAGTGATGCTCTATTTCCTGAGCTGGCTATAAAATAATTTTATATACGTGTATTTAAACTTCTAGAATTCTATATATTCTTAATAAAATCACCTTAATTTGGGCACTGTCAAATTCTGGGGCATGATAACGCTTTGTTGTGGGAGGTTGTCCTGTATGCTATGGGCTATACACTGTGGGATGTTTAGTAGCAACCCTGGCCACTACCTACTAGATGCCAGTAGCACACTCCTTCCCCCAAAATCATAGTAACCAAAAATATTTCCAGACATTGCCAGATATACTCTGGGAGGTAAAATTGTCTCCAGTAGAGAACCATTGCCTTAAAATAACTTAAACACTAGGTCAAATTTTACCAAGTGTACTGATCGATTATGCCGCCTACATTATTTTCCTGACCATTAGTTAAATGTCAAGAATTTTAGTCACTGTCACGTGGGATCAGCCTGGAAACTAAGAAACAGAGTCATTCACACCCACAAACAGAATTATTCATGTTACATGTTGAGCAGATGAGATTGGAACAAAAGAAGATTCTAAAAACTACCTCTAAAATCCTCTCTGAGAAAACTACATAACAATCAAAAAATAACAGGCCATATCTTGACCTAACTCAAACTCTGGACCTTTCCATATTTGGAAAGATGAATATTGGAGGGGAAGGTGGATAGTGGAGCAGATAAGAAACACTCCCCTCAGGATCTCTTTAGTTACTAAAGAGTGAAAAAGACACAGAGGTCTGAGGGACCTCATTAAACAAAAAGTTATGGCAAAGACTCTCCCTAACACTGTGTATCCCCCCTTACATGGCAAAAGGCCAGATACCAAAACTGCTCCCTGTCACTCCAGCCTTAAGAAGCAATAACACAAGGACATGGTTTCCCTGACAGAGTTTTTCTTGGCCCCAATGTCTTATCTCCTCAGTAAACTGCTCAATCACTGACAAACTCTTTAACTTAAGATGCTAGAGGATAGTCTAGAACAACATTATCCAGGAGAGAGAGACTACAAATCACACATAATTTTATATATTCTAGTTGCCACATTAATAAAAAGTGAAAAATAATAGATGAAGTTAATTTTGAGATTATCCATCATTTCAATATATAATAGAACAGTTACTAATGAGGTATTTTTCTTTTTTTCATGCTAAGTCTTTAAATCTAATGTATGGTATATAATAGTATGATAGTTCAATTCAAACTAGTCACAATTTCACACAATTTCAAGTGTTCAGTAGTCACATTTGGTTACCATTTGCAGGTTAGAACCAATAGCAACAAGGTGGACATTGAGGATATCTGGAGAGAATCCATCCATTTTTTGGGGAGACATATGGTGGCCATAAATACTTTATCATAAGAATCAATAAACAGAAAGCAAGGTTGATATGCATTCATCTCATAGTTGTCAGTAGTAATGTTTGTAATTTCCATTGTAATTTCTTTTTTGATTCATAAATTATTTGGATGAGCATTTTAAAATTTCTACACTTATTTGGAAAGGGATGGGGAAAGAGTGTTCTTGTTTTCTCAGTGATTTTTAATTTTATTTAATGGTGGTTTATATTATGCTAATTTTTGCCCTTTTTTGAGTCTTCCTTCTTGGCCTTGAACGTGACCAATCTAGTGCATGGGTTGTTACCATAACTATTTCATGCTATTTCATCCATGCTTTCAGTCTATGAAAGAGCAAGACTATTAAACTATATTGTTCAGCTCTACAATGCATATTTAGTAAATTTTGCTCTATACAAAGAGGTTTATTAAAAATCTTCTACTATAACTACAGATTTATCCAATTTTAGTAGTTTTGTTAATATTTTCTTCATGTATAGTCTGAGTTATATGAAATTGCCAGTAATTGGTCTTTTTTAACCTAAAATACTATAATTTTATATAGTTCAATATAATCATTTGGATTATTAAATGTATCAAAATATAGAATACTTTGAATCTTTCTGGTGATTTGTTCCTTTTATAATAATAAATCAACTAATTTTATAATAACGTTTTTGCATGAAAGTCCTTTTGTTTGACAATGTTGTAGCTTTTAGCTTTTTTGAATAGCATTTATTTAGATATGATTTAGATTTCTAATAAGCGATATATAGGTAAATGACTTCAGTCTGAAAGTTTGTATTTTAAATGTAAGATCTTAAAATTAGAGTTGGTATGATTAATGATATCTTTGAATTTATTTTTGCAATATTCTTTTGTGCTTTTCTAGTCCTCATGGGATTGCTTTCTTCTTTTTTTCCTTCTGCAGGACTGTCTTTTCTTCATTCAGTTCTTATTACTGACTGGAAAATTATATTTATTTCCATATGTGTGGTGATTATTCTTAAACTGCTGTTATTTGATTTCAAATGTAAAGTTAATTAACAATTGTGGCTTGCTGTGTGGAATAACTATCCTCCAGACACTTTGCCTCTAATTATAACCCCCTTATCTTAATTCTATTATTTTATTTTCTACCTAGTTTTTTTATGACTCCCAATTCCTTATTATTACTATGGTGGTGGCTGTCTTAAACATGAAGTGCTTTGCTGGTTTGCTGATATACATGGCTTACTGATATTTTTCTCACCAGAGCTCATTGTACTCTGCTTCTTCCACTGAAATCAATTTTCTTGTTTCTTAAGATCAGTCTTCGATAATTCTTTCTGTGAAATCTCACAGTTTTCAATACTTTTATTTCACCTTTTATTATGTCCTTTATTCCTATGTAACTCCATTATTTTTTGTTAGCACTTTGAAGACAAAATTTCCATCATTTTTTTTACCCTCTATTGTACAAGAGACTCTTGTCAGTTTCATTCTGGTCCTTTTGTAAGAGATCTGCCTTTTCTCTCTAGTTGCTTTAAATGTTTTCCTCTCTGGCTTTAGTGTTCTGCAATTTCACCACTGTGGCCTGGGTATCGATTTATCTTTATTAATTCTGCCTATTTTTTTTAAATACCATTTCTGGGAAATGTATAGCACTGTTCTCATGGAATATCACCTTTAAATGCTTCTGTATATTCTCTTATGATGAAATTCCTCTAAATATATGTTTAGATTCATTTTATCCTCCATGTTTGCTTAGTTTCTCTTCTGACTTTCTTCCTCTTTTATTGGGTAATTTAATCAATCATCAAGTTTACATATTCAGTATTTACTTGTGACTGTCTAATATATTAATTTGGTTTTTAACCTCATTATTAAAATTTTCATTTTCTAAATCTGCTCTTTGTTTCATTATTCTCATTGGATTTTAATTCTTAACCTAATGTCTTAATCATTATTAATATAACAATTTTATTTTTAAAAAATATTTCTTTTTGAGAGAGAGAGTGCATGAGCAGGAGGGGCAGAAGGAGAGTGAGAAAGAAACCCAAGCAGACTCCACGCTGAGCAGAGCCTAACTTGGGGCTGAATCTCACAACCCTGAGATCACGACCTGAGCCTAAGCTGAGTGTCAGATGCTTAACCAACTGTACCACCCAGGTGCCCCCCAAATTTTATTTTTATTATGATTTATGCCAATTCCTTTGGGCTATAACCATTGTATTACCTATTCACTAGCATAAAATTTGTCACTGAAAAAATATTTTGTAGTTTGTATTATTATATTATCTTTTCACAATTTCAATTTTTTATTGGAAATCCATGTAGCCTGGGTTGGTGGGGGTGTCCATTAAGAATAGTTATATTTGCTTCTACCAAGTATCTCAATAGTAATACCAGCCAGGGACCAAGTTTTATATTAATATTTTTGTTTCTTATTCGTGGTCTATGTGGGTAAAATAAATTCAGGCCTCAAACTCATGTTTGATTTCTGAACTCTTAGTGGAATTTGCAAAACCCCTGTGACCTGTGTCTGTCTTTTCCCTGTACCACTGGCTAGATATTATCTAATCTAAGGATGAAGCCATTCATGGCACTCAACTTTATGAAGGTATCTTTCACTATCCAATATCTAGTTAAAAAAAAAAAAAACTAATGCTTTACCTCGATCCCTCAAGTGAGGTCAAGCTGAAGCTACTTTTTCTTTGATGACAATCCATTCAAAGGCCCCAATTCCATGCAGGGATTTCACTTCCAAACACCTAGCTTGAAAGGGGCTAAGGCTTTAGCTCTGTCCCTCTAGTGAAATGAAAGCTTAACTGACTAGCCTGCAGCTGACAACTACCACTTGACCTCTTGCTCCAGCACAGCCAAAGATTCAACATGTGCATACAATTCTGCTTTTCAGTTTCACCTATGTTCCTAAGCACCTGGAGATTTCTCTTTCTTTTTGAAAGTTCAGCTATGCATTAAAGAAATGTTGTTTTTACATTTTATCCAACAATTCTAGTTGCCAGGTTATCTTGGCGTTCCATTTTAGCAGAATCCTAAAGGCTCTTTGAAACCCTTCCCTACCTCAGTGTTCATGAGGCTGAAATATACTCCTATCCATAATAGTTACAGATTTTGCATTGAATTGTGTTAATATAGGGAACATATATTTGCAAAGACCCCTAGGATAGTACTTCTCAATCTTTAATTGGCTCACACTTCATCTATGGAGTCTCATTAAAATGCAAACTCTGATTTAGTAGGTAAATCATGTAATGCCCAGGCTGCTGAAGGCTCTACTTCGGGGAGCAAGGCCCAAGGAGATTCTGATATACTCTCTCTAAAGAGGTATCTTCCCACCAACTGCCTGCCTCTTCCAAGTCATTATTTACAGCAAACTACTTGTGGGTACTGTGGACGACCTGATCAGACCACCACATTATTATATATCTCTTTAATAACATAGTTTGAGTCTTCAAGTTTTTGATGTTGTTTTCTCATTATTTTATATTTTAAAATTCTCACTTCTAACTTAGCAACATTAGCTACTTTACTTATCTGCTGTGTGCCTCAGTTTCTCAAAATTTGGAGGTTTGAATAAATTATTTAATTTTAGAGATAATATCTACAATTTCTATATCCCCAATATTGCCTACATAGAGGCACTCAATACATGATTGTCAATTACCAAAAATGAGATAATGTACATTATCCCAGTACAGTAATGTACATTACCCAGATATAGACTCACTGCCCCTGGCTTTATTCTACAATTTTATGAAACGAGGATTGCTTACCAGCAGAAGACTGTTGCCTGTCCATTACCTATGCTGAGCACTTTAAAAATGAGGCACAGTCTGGAAAGGAGAGACTGTGGGGAGTGAGTCTACTGTCCTCAAGGATTGTCTGTCTTAAATTCCTCAAGGTGAGCATCATTGCCTAGAGGGGAACATAATAAATTGCTTTCCCAGCTGTGATGTTGCTTAAGGACACAGTTTCTGATTCTACTGGCTTCATTACTCTCTAACCTGGGGTGAAAGAGACCTCAAAAGGGATTTAATGGAACTTTTTGCCCTCTTCTATACCCCCGTGTATATTACTGACTATCCCTACCAGAAGATAAAAAGAAAGAGATAGGCTTGGTACACACAGCTGAATGTGAGTACCCAAGAATCATGTTGGTGTTTATCCCCAAGGTAGTATTTGAATAGTTCCTCTTACCCTTTTCTCATTTCATCACTGAACTCATCTTATAGTGATGGGATATTTTTTAAAGTGTGTGTGTGTGTGTGTGTGTGTGTGTGTGTGGACTCTTTATATAGAAAGAAACACACACATGCATATATAGAGGGCTTTAAAGAGATTAAGATGCTTGGCCCTCATCCCCTTCCCTCATTCATTTTAATTCTAGCTGATTTTTTACATATGCTAAAGTGCCTTAGATCACACACACTCACTCACTCACTCACACACACACACACACACACACACACACACACACAATCCCCATAAGACTCCCTAGAAAAGCCCAATCCATTTAGTGCCACATGCTACAGAAAGAACCTGGAGTACAGTATAACTAACCAAGTAAGCAGCTGTCATAAAAGCTGAAACTGGGTTCTTAGATTCTCAGTGGGTCATAGTCGGAACTCAGTCATCCAGGAGTACTCTAAGCAGCATACTTTACACCAATGTTTCCCAATATTGTGCTTCTCCAGTTCATGTGTAACTCAACGATATCTTAAAGCAACTGCAACAAGAATAGGCCAGTTTACCTTTACAGGCCTTTCTTTCTAGGGAAGCAGTCTAAGAGGATTTCGCTCACCACAGAGGTGCTCTGATCTATACCAAACATGCATTTCAGAATACTTTCAGAGATGTCCACTCTAACCCACCCAGGAGTGTGCAGTAATATATAGTTATTGTCTTTTACTCCACGCAGCATTGCAACTCTTTTTCTTCCCAGTTCCCCACCACTGATGATCTCTAACTGACTTCTCAAAAAAAGAGACAGAAAAGCAAGAGAACTTTCAATCAGTACACCATTTTTTTCAAATAGAAGAGCCCTGGCTAAAATTAACCAAAAATACCGGTTGTTTTAACCTAAGAATTAATTTGTTGACCTTTATGGCTTTATTTTTACAGACAGCCAATTCCATGTACCTGGAGACAAGATGAAAACGTAGTATTGGCATAGAGACAATTTCCAAATCTGACCTTAGTCAAAAATTCCTACCAAAACCTTTAATAGAAGAAAGCCAAAGCAACTGGGGGAATGTAATGTCTTCTCTTGTCCAACCATATGGTGGAAAATCTTAGGAGAGTGGAACATCCAAGAGGTAGGCAAACCCAAAACTAAGAAATCTGGATCCACAGAAACAATAAATGACTGCCATATTTATTCAGAACAGAATGAACTTTGTGTGCTGTAAAGTTTGAAGTCCTGGGAGGATTCAGGCTATAAGAGAACACACTTAGCAGAAAACACCATAGGGAAAATCCCTTGGGACCATGCATGCAGAGGGCAGGGATGTGCCTGTTTTTATTTTACCCTGGCTTCTTACCACATTGTCTGACACATGATAGGTACTCAATATACACTCAACATAGTTTTACAGAAGAAAGGGGAGGAAGAGGGAAAAAGAAATGAGACATATTTATCTGGTTTTATATTAGACTTTGTTGCTTCTTATTGATGGAGCAGTATGGTGACCTCTATTTTTAATTTCACAAAGCTGCTGGCATTTATTGAGCATTACTGTGCACTCTTGACTGATCCTTTATCACCATATGCCCCAGTCACCCATTGAGGTCTGAATTGGCAGTTTCTTAGTGTGCCCCACGTATAACTTTGTGACCACAGGAGCCAGTGTTTTCTGTAATTATGCTCCTGGGCTGTGAAATCTGTTCCCTGTTGAGATTAAGAGAGGAACGTCTGTTGTAGAAATTAGGTTAAAGTAAAGGAGGTACATGTATTTGCTGATCTCTTTAATCTTTACTATTGTTTTAATTTGATTTTCATTTGATTTTCTGTATTCTCTGCATCACCACTTGATATAGTGATAGTAATCATAATGACAACCAACACTCATAATTTTACCAAGTATCAGATGTTATTTAATCCTCAAATAAGCTTTATGGGAAGTACCAAAACTGGCTTTATTTTACAGATAAGAAAAAAAACCCTGAAGGACAGAGAGGTTAAACAGTGTAAGCAGCAGAGCCAGAGTTTAATCCAGTTTGTCTCCAACAGTATGATAAATATATTTTAACTATGTATACATATGTGTTGTGCATATGTATACGTGCATTTGAATGTATAATGCATGTATTTCAGAATAGAAAGCACTGTAAGTTTGAACAATGGATAGTCTTGGAAATTGAATATTTTAGCAATATATATTATACACTATCTCCATGTTCTGCCACTAGGCTATCTGCTTTATACATTGTATCTTACTACACACAAGTGAGATCCTAGTTAGCAGGGTAGATCATTCCTCAGCATTTTAAACGCCATCTATGAAAAGCCCACAGCAAATATCATTCTCAATGGGGAAACATTGGGAGCCTTTCCCCTAAGATCAGGAACACGACAGGGATGTCCACTCTCACCACTGCTATTCAACATAGTACTGGAAGTCCTAGCCTCAGCAATCAGGCAACAAAAAGGAATAAAAGGCATTCAAATTGGCAAAGAAGGAGCCAAACTCTCCCTCTTTGCAGATGGCATGATGCTGCACACAGAAAACCCAAAAGACTCCACCCCAAAATCGCTAGAACTCATACAGCAATTCGACAGTGTGGCAGGATACAAAATAAATGCTCAGAAATCACTGGCTTTGTGTGTGTGTGTGTGTGTGTGTGTGTGTGTGTGTGTGTTTTAATCTGTGTAATATCTGTTATGATCAGAGCATGGTGATTTGGATCAGAAAGGAATGGTCTAGACCTAAAGCTTATAAAATTTAGAGGGATTGGGTTTGTATTGTTTAATTTCTTTATTGAGGTATAAGTGAGGTATAAGTGACATGATAAGTGATAAACAGACCTTGTTTAAAGTATACGCTTCAATACATTTGACATGTGTACACTGATAAAACATCACCACAAATGAGATGACAGACATATTTGATCACCTACAAAAATCTCATGTGCTCTTTGTAATCCCTCTCTCTCTTCCTCTCTCTCACCTTCCCCTCCTCCCATCCCTTTCACTAGTAAACTGCTAATCAGTTTTTTTTTTATCACTACAGATTAGCCTGTATTTTCTATAAATATTGCATGTAAGATAAACTCCAGTGATGCAACATGCTATGGAAATAATCTGGTTCCCATCTCCATCCATAATGTCATTTCCATTGACTCTCCCAACTGCCCCTAAATTCCATCCACATTTTAAATCACAGAGTTCTCTGTTCCTTACAATTCTTGAGATATTTTTTGCATGCTGAACCCTTTACCAGAAGAAGTCCTTCCTCCAATCATCAATTTTGTGAGGTCTTAATGACTCTTCAAGACCCAGCTCAAATGTATGAAACCCTCAAGCAGTTTAGATGACTCTGTGCATTGTGTTACAGATTTATCTGGTATACATGTTTATTAGTGACTTATATTCTTCATATTCATTTGTCTACTTCCTATATTCAACCATGAGTTCTGTGAAGGCAGCTCTGACAGCTTATTAATCAGTGGTTCCCCCTAGCACATGGCATTTATTTGGTACTCATGAATGTTTGTTGAATAAATGAATGAATCAGTGAGTGAACCAGTGAGCCAATGTGACTTTCTTCCTCTGCCTTTACCTAAATGTACTCTATGTACCGTGAAATCTTTATGTAGATAGAAGAAGTTTCATAAGCAGTCAAATACAGTGTCCTTCCAAATATCTTTCTACAGGTTTGCTCCTATCCAATGATAACTTAACCTTTTCTACTTCTTCATTTGTTTTTCCTTCCAGCTCTTACTGGCCTTTACAATACAGATATAAGTTAATAGACCAAAGAAATAGTTAACAGGCAAATTAGTAAGAATGAGGTCAGGAAGAGAAACACTCTTCTTACTAATGCCAGCTACAACACTGCAAATCTTAAATACCACCACACTTGTAAAATCAGTAAAGCAGACAAAAATGCATTTTCCAAACGCATTTCACTATCCAAGGATAACCACAATTTTCCCCTTCATACAGTTTCTTCTGGTCTATACATGTATGCACATTGATTTATTTTTACAAACTGTGGATCATACTATGAATAAAGTTCTATATCCTGCAATTTTATTTACCATTTTATTGTGACCATTTCCTCCCATCTTTCCAAACATGAATTTTAATGAATACATAATTTTCCTTTGTGGAGTTGATATAATCAACTCTTGATTTTTCTAAGCTAATGGAGGCAAATTATACTGGAAATGAGATGGCTATCTAATACCTACTAGGATAACCAGAGTTTGTCAAAATCTTCCTGCAGTACAGAGAAGTTAAAGGGAAAGAGAAATGCCGAGTCTAAACAGATAGTTGTTGAGCTTTTTTCCCTCCATAGAAAAAAATTTATTGGTTAGCATTTCTTTGATATTAAATAGTGAAGAAGATTTTAGCAAGTTACCCAAAGGTCTTAAATTAAGGATTGATTGATTAATATTCTATATAACTTTTCCCATTTCATTTCATCAATATGGCACTTTAGGCCTTTTCTCTCTTGCATCATTATGCACTGACCTTTCCATTGTTAATGCTTCTATTCTATGCCTGAGTAGAGAGAATTTTTTCCCTCTTTTCAGAGATTAGCTGCAAAGAAAATTTATGTGACATTCAAAAGAATTATTTCCAACCTACCCTTTCAAATGCCTTTCTGACATCTAATGATGTAATTGAGCTACATTAATTTTAGGGAGCATCTATATTTGCATAATAAAAAATTTGATTTTAATGTACTTCAAAATATGCATTGCTTCAAAACTAATGTAGTATTTTTTGCAAAAGATACAAGCCACATTTAGTTTTGTTACTCTATTAAGGCATACTTTGCATTTCATGGTTGTTATAAAATGAGTCAATTTTAATATTGTAAGGTTTATTCACTCTATCCTGTTACCAATATGCAAATTTTCTCACTAAGAACCATATGTTGATGTCCAGGGCACCCCACAATATCAGCAGTATTTTTGATGCAGATTATATACACAATAGCGCTGTCTAAATCCAACCTTCTCTGCATCTGTTCTATGTAACTCTACTTTTCTAGGATAATAAAGGGACTCACGCAAAACAGTGCTTTTTGACTATATAACTTAAGATAAAGCTAGATTCAACAAATTACGTGTCTCTTTACTAACAGTACTTCTTAGAGTCATTAAAGAATAGTAGAATAAGAATAAAGAAGAATAAAATAGGACTTACACTAAATCTCAGAAAGGACACAATATTCCCTCTTCTCCAGCCAATTATCAGGGAACTCTTATCCTTGCATCAAAGGACTGATCATTCTGGAGTATACTGATCTAAGTACGCCTTCACTATTTCAAGGGACATTTCCATTTTCCAGTTTTCTGTTTGAGTTTGGGGCTTCCAACAGATATGGTAAGAATATCATGAGTCGGAGGAGACAGAAATGGACTGAGGACCACTCAGAGGGGTGGTCCAGATGTATACCAGGGAGGAGCTCTTGGACAAGAGTACACAATGACCCTGTATCCATGCTTCTGTCCCACAGCTCATTCGTCAGGTTTTAACTAGTTTCAGACATTTCCCAGTTTAAACAGCTTGTTTTTCTCTTCTTTGAAGGGTTTACCTTCAAAATATAACCTGATTCTGATCATTTCTTGCTACCTTCATCACTGTAGTTCTAAGTCAAGCTACCACCATTTCTCTACGCACTATAACGATGGTCTTCTCATAGGTTTACAGATTTCCATCCTTGCTCCCTAGCATCTATTCTTGACACAGTAGCCAGAGTTATTCCTTTAAGGTGTAAGTCATGATAATGACTCTGAGTTGAAACCAAGATAGCTTTGTACCTTGGCCAAAACATCTATGATGGCCTATAAATATATATAGGACCCACCATTTGCCCTCACTGCCCCCCCACCCCACCCCAACTGGTCTCTATAAACGTGCCTTCCCAGGCTTGCCCCTTACATTTCTGCAGATACACCAAGCATGTTTCCATTTCTGTCTTTGCACTTGCAGACCTCCGCCGGTGATGCTCCCTCCCCACACATCTACACTGTTTGTTAGCTTACTTCTTCCTGAGAGTAAATGAATGAATGAAGAAGTAGACAGCACCAGCTTTCTTAGCCTTAATTCTGTATGATTGTATACATTTAAAAGTTTTTTTTAAGATGTTAATGTGAATATGAAAATATTTAGGGAAACAAAATTAGAAAAAAATTCTGAATTTCCTGTTCTATGTATTCTATATAACCCATTTAGGATTATATAGTTCACAATAGACTGAGAGACAAATGCAGATGTCCTTCTGTTTTTCTTTCTAGAATCAACTGTGACAGAGCTGGAAATGATTCTGGAGTTCTTCTATAATAACTTCCCCATTTTCAAAGTAAAATGAGACAGACAATGAAGTGAGTTCCCTCAAATCCCATAGCTGCTTCTGGAAGAATAGTGAGTAGGAAATACATTTTCTACCTCCCAAGCCACTGTGCTTCTGCTGCCCCAGATGGTTTACACTCTGTGCTGTATAGTAAGTTATCCAGAGGCACATGCATTGGCCATGGGGCCATAATTATGTCTTCAGGGTAGAAATGAAAGAAGAATTTGGCTACATTTCTTTGTTTAGGGCTGAAAAGAAAAATCTGCTAAGCTGGGTATTTTCCCTTTTTACAACTTAAGGAACATCTTCCAAAATGGCTTCCAGCTTTGCCTCACTTTCTGCAAAAAATATTAAGCTGAAGTAGAAATGCATATGAAACTGCTGAAGAGGCTTATGGTTGTACCCTTTCCCATATCAATATTCTTCATGAAAGTTAAACAGTTTTAGTAAAAAGTCTATACATCCCTCTGGCAGAGAATACCCAAACCTTGAAGCCACCTTTTATGAATTACTCCTGAACGTAAAGCAGAATATTTTCATGTGTGACATACTCCTTTAAAAAAACAGACCGCTTTAAAGATCAGAAAGAAAAACAGTTTGTTTCCAAGCAAATACATGATAATTTTTGTGCTCCTCCTCCCTACTTCCATCAACTTTTGGTGATTCAATGCTGTAGCTTTTAAGAACACATTCTGACACATATTTATAAATGCTCTTGATTTTTTAGAGAAGGCAGACTGTACCCAATCATACAGTATATAAACCAACTGTGAGTTCCCTTTCCTCTCTCCGAATGCTTTTAAGTACCATTGTCAAGTACATGGGCCACCTCACACTCTCCCACCAATGAAGGACAGAACAATATCAGAAATGTGGAGTTGAATAACTCTTGTAGAGGGATTTATAAATAAAAATGAACTGAGGGCATAATATATTCTTATGAAAGAAATGTTGATGAATTTTAAGAATAGCCTAAGAATAATTCTGTTTCATTCGTGGGGGAATATTATTGGGTTTCCTTTCCATGGTGTCACTCACTTTCCACTCTCTCTCTTTCGATCTACTTTGCAGGATTACAATAAGAAGGAATACATTTTAAAGTAATTTCAGAAGAGGTGATATGGTATATACATACCTCTCTGTACTGATCAACTTGCACATAAGCAGGCTAATTTCAATTTTCAGAGACCTTTATTAATATTGGTTTTTCTATAAAACTTTTACGAGTGTGGGAAGTCATTTGGCATTATCAGCATTTCTATCCACTCACCAAGTAAGCTAAAGTAGCTGCTTATATGGAAAATCAGTTGCAGTTTGAACATGGGTATATACCCATGTCCCTCACTGCCAGGTTGAGCTATTTCCTCCCTTACTATTTCTATACTTCTTACACCTGCTGGTCATCTTGCAACTTCTTTTGCTCCCTTAGGCAGATCTGTTATACTACTATTCTTTGCTGTCATGATTGTAAAACCCACTTAGCTCCATGATATCACTATTGCTTTTTAAAATATTTGTAGTAAATGTAAATGGAATAACTGCTTTGCACCTAATAAACACCCAAAATGTACCAGGGGAGCTAAATAAATCAGGATGATCGTTTGCCTAGTTTTACTTAATCCTACCACACACACACATGCACCCCACACACACACACACAAATGTGTGTATGTATTATGACCTGGTCAAACCCATGGGAAGTTTCAAAGATAGTAGGAGTGATAACATCCTTCCTAGAAGCCAGAAACCTGGAACGAGGCACATATCACCCACTTGGAGTGATTTTGTTTGTGATGAACTGCAAATTCTATAGATTTCAATATTCACAATGTCGGCAGAGAAGCTAGCACTAAAATGGGAGACTGAGACAGAGGCCAAATGCTTTAATTTTCTTTCCCAATAATAATTTTGGCAAAAGATAACACTAGGTATTAAAATTTAAAGAAAAGAAAGGAATCAGCATCTGGGAAAGAGTCCTAGGAGGCAGAGTGAAATCTTTGGGGGTGTTCCAGAAAGTGCACAAAATAAAAATTTGAGTATAAAGTGGTCTTTGGGATACCTGTTCCCTTTTTTTTTTTTTTTGTCTCTGTTCTTTCCCTCTTCTCCATTTTCCTGGTCTGTTAATGAGAGTTTTCTACTTCTCTTGAATAAGAAAAAGTGTGCTGTGTCTTATTTTTCATTTCCAATTTAACAAGAAAGGTCACAGAGATATTTTAAAATAATATTTCTTGGCAATATTTTAAGGCTGTTAAAATCTCTTAATTCTCAGAGGTTCCACCAGAATCACCACACTTTTTACTTGATTACTATCCCCAAGAAGAAACACCAAATACCATTTTCTTCTTTTCCTCCACTATGCATGCAAGGCCAAAAAAAAAAAATCAGAGAGAAGAAATGGGTTCTAAATGGTCTAGTCTCTGCTCGGCCAAGACTACACACACAGTGACACGTGATAACACGTAATAATCCATTTCCATCCAGATCAAATTCAGAAAAGGGTCACACAGTTCAAAATAGCCCTTGAAATTAAATCGGAAGGTTGTCTCCATTTCAACCCTTTCTGAGAAGAATTATATTGTATCCCAGACACACTTTGATCTGTCCTGTTAAAGCTCCTTACTTTTCTCTCTGGAGGCTCCTTCCTTCTGGGGAAATAGCCACAGAGGCTACGTGTTTCTCTCTCACCTTTGAAATCTATTCTGATCGGTGGATGGGCATACTTAATAGGATAAGGTTAATTGGAATGAGGCTTCTCAACATCTTCCCTAAAGATCTTTAAGTCCTCAAACTGTAGTACAAATAGGTGATTAATTTTTGTTTTTTGCAAGCTCACCACCTGGATGGCTTACAACTTTGCACTCCACTGTGAGTGTAAAAAAGAAAGTATCCAGGTGTCATCTTTGTTTTTCTTTGGCTTTGGTTTTGCCTGTTTCCTCATTAAGAATTTGTAATTGCCTTCACTTCATGAAGGCAATTGTCCTCCACCCTATCCCTCTTTAGGGACAAAAACGCTAAAAAGTCTTGACAGTATGATGTAAGCAGGATCACCGTGGCACCACTTCCTGCATCTCTAGACTGACACTAGAGAAGGTCATCATACACAGTCAGCTATGTACAGCCACTCTGGGGGCAGAGGGAATGGAGGCAAAGGGAAAGGGGAGGTACTGCCTGTTAAGTTCCTGCTGTGCTCATCATTTGGATCCTTGTTTTGTATCTGGTATGATACTGGGTCATTTTATAACAATGTTTTAAATTGGATTCTCCTCATATTATAGGTGATGGAATTAAAGATCAGACAGGTCTGTGTGATACCTATAGCATGAACCAATTATTTCAGGCTTAGAAAGAGGATTTTATGGACTGAATATTTGTGTTTCCCACTCCCCAAACTTATTGGTTGAAGACTTAACCCCCAGAGTGATGGTATTTAAAGATGATGAGTAGGGTAAGGGTTAAGGTATAGGCAGGGAGAGATAGGAGGCTTCTGAGTAGGCTCTGGAACTATTCCCCATGGGTGGAGATGCTGAGGTAGAGCAGAACAAGAGATAAAGGGAAAAGCCATACCACCCTCCCCTAGTCTGGGGTATTTTTTTTTTTCTGGCAGTTACATTGTAGCTGCAGACAATGACCAGACCTCAAAGAAGTAAGCCATGAAGGATATTAACAATGGTCCTTGTTGGAACCAAGATGGCACAAGAACCTCAAGGCCACAAGCTTCTTAGTCAGTTCTCAATAAAAGACTGCCAATGAAAACCCACAGTGGAAACCCATTTGGGACCCCTCTCACTTCAGAGAACTTTTATTCTTCTTTCTGCTCTCACCTTCACTTAATAAACCATCATCTCCCTACTCCGTGTCCTTGAAATTCATTCTTTGACTCTGCGAGACCAGAACCCTGTAACAATGGGGCCTTTGGGAGGCAATTAGGGTTAGATGAAACCATGAGGCTGGGGCCTTCATGATGGAATTAGTGCCCTTATAGAAGAGACACCAAAAGTTTGTGTGCTCTTCACTCTCTTTCTCTCACACACACTCCTCTCCACTGCTTGCCTCTCATATTTCCACAAAGGCATCATGTGAGCACATAGTGAGAAGGCACCATATGCAAATCAAGGGAAGAGATCTCTTCAGAAGCCAACCATGTTGGTATTTGATCTCAGACTTCCAGCCTCCAGATCTGTGAAAAAAATCATTTTCTGTTATTTAACCATCCAGCCTATGGTATTTTGTTATGGCAGCCTGAGTGGACTGAAACAGAAGATTTCCTTGGCATTACATTTAGAAAGAATTGGAAATAATCTTTGAGACTGGAATTCTATCCCCAAAAATATGGAAGATGGTAGAGTAGCTAAAAAATGTGGAAGAAAAATTTCTTTATATATAAAATGTTTTGAAATGCATTGATTTGATGCCAGAAAGTTAAGAGAAATGCTTAGATACCAGAACTCTAGGAGGGAGAGTCCACAGAGGAGTGAAAACACTGAATCAGGCTTTTGCCCTCAGGCATCTGCTGATTCTTGAAAGCCTAGAGAATTTTAACTGACTAAAAAAAAAAAAGGGAGGTGTAGACCAAGGTCCATCCAGAAGGAAGGTCAGATCTGAGACTAAAACTAAAGCCAAGGCCCTAGAAAGGAAATATCTACAGAAGCTAAACTTTATACACACACATACACATGCATACACACACACAAATGGAGACTTTCCCTTGGCTCTAGGCAAAATGGGAGAAAAAAAACAAACCAAGATTTGTCTTCTCTGAGATTTTCTAACCACTGTTGTACAGGTGGAAGCCAGACACCACATGACCTGTGTATTCTTCACCTCCTTCCACTCAGCAAAACACATAATAGAAATTGGCCTTATAGGGAGTCTGACTCAAGCTTTAGTTAACTTGTTTAGCTACCAATGGTGCAGCATTTCAGCCCTTGGCAAGCTGACATAAGGGCAAAGAAACATGCTGGGCACCTGAGAGAACGAAAGGGAAGAAAAGGTGGAATGGAAGTAAAAATTAATGGTCTCAATCATGTGCCAGATGCTCTATGCTCACTGTTCAACTCTCTCAGCCTTGAGATAGGCATTGCTTTCCACTTAAAGATTAGGTCATGGACATTCAGAGAGGAAGGATAACTTGTTAAGGAATACACAGCAAGGGCATGGTGAAACCACAGTAGTAAGCCGAAATGGTGACTATGGTCACCAAAGTCCTTTGTTTATTTACAGTAAAAGCCATGCCCCATGATAACAGCTTTAACTACAAACTAATGCTTGATGAATGAAGAGTGTATAGTTCACATGGAGAGCATTAAGGTCTAAGTGGGCTGACGTTTGTTTGTTTTACTGCCATATTGTCCTCAGGCCACACTGGAAAAATGTTTTAAAATTCCAGGTCCTCAGGAGGTCATTTTAGTGGTCCTGGGATTGTAAAACAAATTGTTGTGAACAGGCTTTTTAAATCGTTTCTTGGCAAGAATAGAATAATCAAGTGCAATGATTTTAATTGATTACAGAAGAATGTTCCTTTGAGCTGATGCAGCAATTCTTTTTGGTCTGTTTGTGGCTTAAAATGTGAATTGATGCAATGACTACCCATGTTAGATTTTGCTATTAGAAAAGTCTTTAGTGGGAAAATTAGAAATGCTTAAAGTAATGCGACTTTTTTCTTGAAGGATACCTTCCAAGCATCCTTTAAGAAGCAAAAGTGATTGCTTCTCTGTAGCCTCCCTGCTTTAAACTTACTTTGATTCTTTTTTCTCAATCTCAGAATTTGAGTCTCTGAGTAGACATGGTGAAGACCATACAGGTGTACAATTCTCAGTTCTGCCACTAATGAGCCAAGTGGGATTGGCCAAGTCATCAAACGCTCTGGTCTCTGTGTTCTCCTTTCCAAAATGAAGCAAATGATGATAGCTACTACTTCATGCCTGTGATGTTATAATGGTTAAGGAAGCTAATATCTTAATATGTTACCTGAAACAAGACAGGCAATCAATGCATGCTAGCCAAGAGTGGTAGTAGTAAAGTACTAGTAGAAACAATAACTTTCACCATCTCTGGATATGAGAATAACATCTTATATTACTGAAAGTTTGTGGGTATGATCATTGGACTGGCACTTGGTAATTCTTTGATGTTCATGGAGAAGAGAGAAATAATAAAAACTGAAGATAACAGAAAAGAGGGACACAGAAAACTATATTCTAGCAAGCTGGATGTGTATATGTAGAAAATGTCTATAGCAGTGACTAGGTCTTATTGGCTCTTTGTCTGTTCCATGATCCAGTCCAGCCATGTTGAGACCTGGCTGCCTATATTAATTTGCTGTATGTGACTGTAATAAGGTACCACAAACTGTGTGGCTTAAACAACAGAAATTTCTTGCCTCATAGTTCCAAAGGCTTCAAGTACATGATCAAGGTGTTTGGTAGGGTTGGTTCCTTCTGAGCCCTATGATGGAAGGATCCGTTCTAGGCCTCTCTCCTTTGCTTGTAGATAGCTGTTCCTTTGTTCATTTCCTGTTCTCTCTGTGTCTTCACATTGTCTGCCCCCAGACATGTCTCTGTGCCCAAATTTTCCCTTTATATAAGGATGTTGCCATATTGGAGTAAGGCTAACCCTAATGACTTTATTTTAGTTTGATTGCTTCTGTAAAGACTCTATCTCCAAATAAGATCATATTCAGAAGTCCAGGAAGTTAGGACTTTAAGACATTGATTTGAGGTGGACACAGTTCAACTCCTAACACTCTGCCCTTGGCTCTCCATGTCCTTCTTACATGCAAACTATTAATCACCCCACCCCAACATCCCTTAAAATCTTAATCCATTCCAGCATTAACACTAAGGCCCAAATCTCACTCTCATCTAAATCAGGTACAGGTGAGATCTGAGGATCTCATTCAGAGGCAAAATTCCTCTCCAGCTGTGAACCAAGTTCTATGGCCAGGGGTCAGAGAGTAATGTACAGAGGTTCATAGGTGCTAGCATTAGCACATAAAGAAGTCATGTGGTCTGATTTCTAGCTTGAGTTTGGGGGAAGAACATGAATATCTTATTTTTGGTCCTTTAAGACATTTATTAGAAAAATTGAAGATAGGAGGAAAGCCGAGAGCTAAGGGGGACTATATACACACTGAAAAGCCTGATGTATATATCTAGAAAAATCTTCCTGCTGTGAAATATGGAATCTTAAAGAGAAGTGACTTTCCAATCAAAGGCTGGGTGACAAAATTACGCAGGGTTGCAGAAGCAGGGTATACTTTTGCCTTGAATAGAGGTAGTGATCATGTAATTGTAAAGCACCTAAAGCCTCAAAACCTAACTCACAGCCCTTCTTTCTAAACAACACAATTTCTTATAAAAAGCACCAAAACTACCTAATATACAATTTTGCCCACATAATCACCCTGAAAGCATTTATATAATCAAAAGCAACCTCTGGGAATGGAAACTGGAATCTGGAAGTGAAACTCAAGAAAGATTTCATCATTGCACAAACAATTTCAAATTAAGCACTAATCAGAGGGGAAAATTAGGTTTATTCACAGGGGCCACTCAAAATAACCCTCTTAATAATGTAGAAATTGGCTGTAGCTAAAGTCCCACAAGTCTAGACACAAATACATTTAAAATACAGCAAAGCCAGTCAATATAAAACGTAGCAAATACAAGAAGTCAATGTAAAATAGATTTCCCAGATATGAGGAACATGGTTCCAGGATTGTAAGCAAACTGCTTAAGAAAAAAATGTGTGATTTAGCAGAATTTTAGACTTACAAGAAATGTCTTTGCTTTTATTAGTGTCTTGGTCTTGAAATGTCATTTCCTATTTCCCCTTTGCTAATCAGGACAGATACCAACCCAAACCAGAAGGGTCACTAGGCACTGAGGTCATAGTTGTTAAGCTAAAAAAGAAAAAAGAAGTGATCTGAAATAAAGGGGAAAAGAGAAGAAAAAGAGGGACAGATGATAGTAGCCAGTCTATATCGGGTGCTATTTTAAACCCGTTTGGAGTTGAATTTAGGGAGACTCTGAGAGTGTACAGAGAACTAACTGACTACCCTCCTACCCTTCCCAGCTGTCCCCAAGCATCTGTGGCCAATTAAGCACAGGTTTTTGGTATGAGGGCCTGGCTTCCTGGGAGGGGATGACCAAAGGCAGATTTGGAACTAAGATCACTGTGAGTCAACAGTCCCACTACTCTTTACACATGTCCTTTCCCTTGCTGTCTTCCTTCCTCTTCCATGCTACCTCTTTTTTTTTCTAACTCCTTCACCTTCTCTTATGCCTTCCTGGCTCATGACCCTTGTACCAACATTGTTTATTCCTGCAAGTGGCCAAAGAGGTTGCCGACCTCTGCCTTCACTTGTGAAATTTTCAAACACACCTGCTCCCAAGCCTTGCAAATGAGCCCCATCTGAACTTGCAATCACATAGGGGTTCCCCCCCGCTGGAGAATATTTGGTCTCCAGGCAATCAGGGAGGAGCATTCTGTCTTCCAAAAAGATACTGAGTGGGGCGGGGAGGGGGGGGACGCAGTGCTTCCTATCTGCGCTCATGCCTGTGGCAGTGGCAGCAGGCATGACCTTGACATGCAGAATGACACTGGCAAGTTCTGGTTGTGGACCTGTATGTGCCCCAGAAATGTTCTGTCAGCGACCACATCACTGGTGCCAAGGATCACGTGTCCATACAGATGAATGTGGCCGAGGTTGACAAGGTGACAGGCAGTTTCAATAGCCAGTTTAAAACCTTATGCTATCTGTGGGGCCGTTTGCGGAATGGGTGAGTCCGATGACTCCATCCTCTTCCTAGACAAGGCCGATGGCATAGTTTCAAAGAACTCCTGATTGGAGAGGACCATGGAGATGGGATACTTGTCATAAATAAATAGTAAACTCACCACCGCTCCTGCTATCCACCCCAAAAGATACCAAGGGCTCTCTTGCCCTGAAAGCCCTCTGAAGTTGAGGGGAAGAGTTTAGAAGAGATTGGTACCAAATCTTACAAGCCAGACCAACTTTCCCACTGATGAGTGATTTTACAAAAAGAGAATAGCCAAAGAGGTTTTCAACTCTTGTTATCAACATATGAATGATATAGATAATGTCAGAGGCAAACAGTTGGTCTAAAGTTGCACTAACCAATTTGATGACCATTAACCACAAATGGCTATTCAAACTTAAATTAGTTTAAAGTTTCATTCCTCAATTACAATAGGTAAATTCCAATTTCTCAGTAGCCACAGACAGCAGGTGGCTACTGAGCTAGACCACGTAGGTATGGAATATTTCTAACACCACAGAAAGCTCTTTTGGACAGCACTGGAAAGGTCTGAAGTGGCAGAGAAAGCAAGACAGAGAGAGAGAGAAAGAGGAGAAAAAAAGAGAAAAGAAACAAAGGACAAAAAAAGACAAGGAGGAAAGAAAACAAATAATGACAAGAGAGCAAAACAAAGGTCTGAGATTGAGACTTTTCCTACAGGCTCCTCACAGAATGTCATGTGAGTAATATGTTAAGAGGAGCACACTTTCCTCAGCACTTGATTTTAAGAGGCTGTCTTGAGTCTAAGCAACATGAGCATAGAGACTCACCCATATGAGAGGTTCAAGTTCTTGAAGCCAATTAGTTGCTCTGACCTGAATCTACTCATTTTCATTTAGATTTTTTTTTTTCAGCCTGTCAGTGAGCATCCTGCATCACTCCCCCACCTGCTCCTTCCTCTAAGTCTGGGAATGACTATGGCAATGAGACTGGAACAGCACATGTATTAGAAGTGAAGAGCATCACTGAGAATTTAGAGACTGTGTCTAGTTTGGAAGAACCCAAGGGAACTTCAAGAAAAGTAATCAGAGTGAGTAGGAAAGGATACATAATGTGAAGTGTTCCCTCCAGGAACTTGACTTCAACGAGAACAAGAACATTTCCCTGAAGGACATGAGTAATGTCAAATGTAACTGTTCACCGTGCTTCTCCAAGGCACCAAATGGGCTTTTAAGCTCCACATTCCTGCGGGTTTAACAATGGATTCAAAATAGGAACTGTAAATTCGTTCTCTGCCTTTCTAAATTTGCACCTAGCAGCAGACTGTATTGGGGTTGTTGTGTGATCTGCCTGGGATATCTGCTAGAAAAAATGGACCGGGGTCACCTCAGAGGTTCCGTGTTTTTTCCTTTCTGTTTTATGTGGTAAACCACAGGACTGACCTAGAGCAAAGCTGTGGCAGCCTCTGAAAGTATTTGCAAAAGATATTTGCAGAATGTAGGCTTAACTTATGAATAAACAACAACACGGATAAAATTTTTACTTATAACCTCATAGAATTAATGAGCCAATCTTCGCCATTTCCTTGGAGGGGAGAACAGGCCAAAGAATGAACACTCTATGAGGACAGAGAAAACAACCCCTATCATCCCCAGACACTGCTGTAAGGAGACTAAAGTGAAAACTCTTCGACCCTTCACCTCTGTACCTACACTTCCAAAACACCATTTTTGCATCAATCTGTCCCTTCCCTGTGACTTTCTAAGGTGGAGTCCTATGACCCCCAATTGCCAGCAGAAACATCTTGCTACAGACATTCCTATTATTTCTAATTAAAAGGATTTGTCCTTTTCACCACTCTTTCCAATCCTAATCGCTTAACATCTTAAGGGAAGATTGCCCCAATGCTGAATGTCCAGGCCAGGAGGGTGAGATTCATTAGAGTAGGAACTTGGCAACCACACTTTTAGTGAGAATTCTTTGCTCTGCCTTTTCAAGTGTAAATTACTTAATCTCTCTGAACTTCAGTTTCCTTCTCATATATATATATATATATATATATATATACACACACACATAGAGATAGACAGGTAGATAATTGGGGAATGTAATCAAAGTCTGGCATTTATCCTTCATTCATCTATCATCTACATGAAAGGCTCTAAGGATATGGAGATTGCTAAAACATGATCCATGCACTTAGGCAACTCAAATGTTCAATGGGAGATGGGCACTTATAACACATTGTAATGGCTGTGATAGAGTCAGATACTAATTGCTTTAGGAAGACACAGGAAAAAGTAATTAATTCCCCCCGAGGGTTTAGGGAGAGATTCATGGGCAAACCTGAATTGCTGCCCTGCAATTTCAATACATATCCAGAAACCACTGAGAGTGAAGTCAAGGGCAAGATGAATGAGGATCAGTTCCTACAAGCCTGTGGATGATCCTTCTCCTAGTATAGCCCGCCTCCCCTGTGGATAAGGTTATCTATACACGCATCTTCTCAGCTGCGCCAACCCTTTGTCCTGATGTTGCTTGCCATCATCACTTGAAGAGTTACAGCTCCTCTCCAGGACTATTCTTTCAAAGCAGCCTCCATTTCTCTGTTGAGCACTGAGCAGTCAGTCATTAGAGCCACAAGGAGCCAACCACTGAGGTATAGACACACATATGCATAAATGTATATGCATGTATGTATGCATACATATATATGTATTAAGTAAATAATGTACATACATATATTGAGTAATTATACATCTGTATATATTAAGCAAGTGAATTGGTAGCTCTTTGATAGGGCTCAAGAAATAAAAATAAGTCTGAGATCCTTGTTCATAAAGAGTTTTTAATATAGTAGAAGATATGGCATGCCATACCATA
The DNA here is from genome assembly GCF_048418805.1 of Vulpes vulpes. Taxonomy (NCBI): domain Eukaryota; kingdom Metazoa; phylum Chordata; class Mammalia; order Carnivora; family Canidae; genus Vulpes; species Vulpes vulpes. The sequence goes on from NC_132785.1 coordinate 66,934,149, forward strand.
GGCATTGCTATCATAGAGGGGAAAAGTATAAGTATTTGGAATACTGCCTTTAAGTCACACTATAACCAAGAAAGCTGGGAAATATAGTATAAGGTACCCCAGTATTCTCTACTTGCAAGCATTGTTTCCACCAAGCAGCAAATAAAAAGGCAAGCAGAAAAAGGAACAACTATTAGATATTGTATATGCATTATGTACATCCTATGTATGGATGGAGATATAATATGGAAGCCATATTCTCTCAGCAATGTCTCACCAAAGATCATCCTGTCTCCCCCAGCTACATCATATTCTAAGAGAGAATAGTTTCCCCTTTAGGGTCCATCAAAGTGGAAGGGGAGTACTGGAGTACTAGTTTAGAGATGAACACTCTATGAGGATGGAGAAGTCTCTGATCTCTCAGTTTAGAGATCAGAAAATCCACATACGAAATCAGATACAGCTTTATAAAACTAGTTAAGCTAGTAAACTAGTAAAACCAGTTAATGGCCTTTGACCATTTCATATTTTATTTATTTCCCCATCTAAAAAATGAAGATGATGTCCTAAATGATCAGTAAAATGATTTCCAATTCTGACATTAGCCTAAAGACAGAAGCAACCATTCCTGAGAATCGCACCTAAATTACACTCTCTTTGTTTCTTTCCTATTTTTTGCTCATCTTTTTTTCCCCAGCCAAAGTACCCTCATTTTATGGCATAGCCAAATAATTCAAACCACAGATCCCTTTGGGAATGCAGGGTATTATCTTGGGCTTCCAAATGTTGGCCAGTTCAAAATCTCTTCATTTCTTTATTTTCAAATGTATTTTCCTGTGAGAAGGACATGAATTTGGGGGGTTCCAGAGTACTGAGCATTCTGGACTGAATGATGTCCCTCCCAAATTTATACGTTGAAGTCCCATACCCAGTACTTCAGAAAGTAACCGTATTTGAAGATAAGGTATTTAAAGGGGTGATTAAGTCAAAATGAAGGACACTAATCCAATATGACTGGTTGTCTCCATGAGAAGAGGGAAAGATGCCATAAAAGGCACAAGCACAGAGAAGAGGCCATGTGTGGAAACAGTGAGAAAGTGCCCACCTGCAAGCCAAAGGGAGGGGTCTCAGGAAAAACCAAAACTGCAGACACTTTGATCTTGGACTTCTACCCTCTGGATGTAAAAAAAAAAAAAAATCTATTAAGCCACCTACTCTGTGGTACTTTGTAATAGCAGCACTAGCAAACTGAAATAGTAAGTACTCAAAGAATAAAAATGAATTAATACCTTTTGAATCACAGATTCTTTAAACATCATGCTTCTGTATATCTACAAATTTCACAAATTACCAAGAGGCCCAAGAGACAGGAAACCGCAAATAAAGGATTTCAGAATATAGAGTGGTCCATCCACCCACCATTTGTAATTGAAATTAGTTTCTTGTCTCTATGGAAGCAGATAACACACCATAAATTCTAACAATCACTTTTGGGGGGGGGGGGGGGCAAAATATCTGAATAAGTAGGCCTACATAGACATCTTCCAGATGTATGAATTCTTCTAGAGGTATGAACAAGTGACTTCGTAAGCTACTCTGAACTAAAGAAAAATACTGTATCAGAAGATGATCTGATTCAACGTAGTCTGAAATATCCCAAGAAAAGCTGTCCTTCACAAGTACAGTTTTCTTCCCCCTTTCTGGCAAACTTTGTCTTACCAAGTTTTACTCAGACCATCTCAGTTAAAGCACAGTTATGACTTGATTGATACTTACTTCTATGTGGAAAACACTGCAAAGTTTCTTTTGCATTGATTAGTGTCTTGCAGCTGCCTAAAAACCCACAATGAATTCACAATGCATTAGAGATCACATCAGGGTGTTATTTATGGGTGAGAAGCATGCTTATCTCCACCTCTATTGTGCTATCCTTTGCCAAAAAGATCAGAGACTTATTACAGGAACCTTCTTGGACATTATTCCCTCCTAGAGTGATTGGCAGTTTCTGATTAGTCTTAAATTAGCTCAATTGCAATTTATTTTTTTACATAGGAAGCAATCATTTGCTTTCTCATAACTAAGAGTCTATACTTCTCCATCACCGTGTCTTGCCATAAATCTGAACAGAACTGCCTGTGGGCCTGAGCTATAGTTTCATCACCAGCATTAATGGGTCACCCAATATGCTTATCACTGAGGTGTGAACTCAATCAGACTCTTATCTGGTTCCACCACTAAAATAAGTAAAAAAGAAAATTGCTAAAAATAAATGGAGCCATATCTTATTCAAAACGTTATCTGTATCTGCTGAAAAAGAATCCAAGGGAATCAGGTCTTAGATATTTGTTCTGTGGTGTTAAAAATTGTAGAGCACAACGCCTGAGGACACAATGCAGCACAGAACCAAGACCCCCAGTATCTGATTAGAATTTCCACAACGTGAAGTAAATGGTGAGCTTCTGGTTCTTAGCTAGGCAACAGCGTAGGTTTTATCATAGGCATGGTGATTTTTTAATGAAGGGAAATGGATAGCAAATCGAAAGACAGGGAAAAACATGAAGCCGAGTTAAACTGTCTCTTCTCTGAAAGAAGCTATTCTGTTTCCCCCAATCCAAGAAATGCAGCTTGGTCTAGGAGTGCTACTGAGTAATCAATAATCAAAGGCAGAAACTCTTTCAATGCCCAAAACTTCTGAAATAACTGCGAGAAAAGAGGATGATAGGAGAAAATAAATGGATAAACAGAGAGGCTGATTCCGTTTTGAAATGGTTCTTAAATGCAGCCTTACCTAATGGGGCCTGACTGCTACGCCAAAAGAAAAATAAATGGAAGAAAAGTAACAAGAGCAACAAAACATACCCCCAATATTTGCTTTTGATTACATTTTCTAAAACATACAGTTTTACTGGCTACCCTCTCGTTGAAATAGCTTTGGTAGAGTGTGTTTGAGTGTACACGGACAATGTAGTTATTCTGTGTCTTTTATTTCTGTTGGACTTGGGGCTGCACAGATATCCCTCTAGGTTAATATCTCATTGTCAAGGATTGTGCCCCATAGGGAAGTTCGGTCGCCTTCTTCAGAAGTTCTTTCAGATCCTACCCCTCACTGTCAAAAATTCTGGCATCTTCTATAGGTTTTTCATTCCCTTTTATGTATCTTCTTTTTATTATTTTTCCCCCTTCCTCTCTGTGTTTTCCCTCTATCTCCTCCTGCTGTTCTTATTATCTCTAGTCCCACAGGTTCTCAGCTGCGGGCTTTCTTTGTTTTCTGTGTTTGACTGGTAGCTTCTTTGACTCCATCTCACTAACTCTAGGATTCTCTTTCAGCATTTGCTTTCCCTCTAATCAATGCCTTTCTTGTTTAAAACCACCGTGGTCTTTGGTTTGTCCCGTGGGCTATTTGCCTTATTGTGACAAGAAGGATGAATTGTCTTCTCTTTTCCAGTGGACCTAAAGTGCTGTCATCCATCAACCTAGAGATGATTTCATATATTGAGGAAGTCAGGGGCCAGAATGATACTAAATGAACAGTACTTGATTGAAAATTATTCTCTGTGGAGCCCCAATCCCTGGCTAGCAGGATCTGCCAGCAGAGAAATCAGGTATTGATCAGTTGTATCATCATAAATGTAAACTCTTAAGTAGTCATGGAGAATGTGGATCTGCCAATGTGTTTCAAAGTATCAACAGGAAAAAAATGCATGTATTTCTGTTTTTCTAAACTAGTTGAACTAGAATTCATGTATGTTTGTAATTGGTGGGAATGTGAATTCTCTACACAGACACAAATGACATGAACTAACTTATTCTCAAAACTATACAATGACAGTTATGACCCTTAACATCCAAATTGCTAACATGAGATATTTTATTCATTTGGTCAATTCCCAAGTAAATATTCATCTAGGTTGTTACAAAACAAGTTCTGAATAAAAACTGAATAAATTTGAAGACCTAATTGCCTTTATTTAATGATTTGTGAAATGGGCAGCATCCCATGCAGCAAGTGAAAAAGGAGCTCCAAGGAGCTATACAAAGTAGGCAAAAACAGGGTAGGACAAGGGCATTATTAGCAAAAGAAAGAATTGTTTCAGGAAAGGTCATCTTCTTTTAGGGGAAAGGTGAGGAGGCCTATCATGCAGATTACCTTACTGGTGATGATCAGGAAATTCCAGACCCACTGGTTTAAAATTCTACTCCTGGAATTAGGTTATATAGTCAGGCCTGGTTTTCTGTCATGAGGCTTAGCACAGGTCACTACATTTTGGGCCTCTTGTTTGTTTGTTTTTTTTTTTTTTTTTTGAATAACGTTAAACTTCTGTTTTTCTTCCCTTAGTCTGTCTTTTGTTATGGGGGTTTCAGTCAAGAACTGAGAAAGGTAGGGATGCCTGGGTGGGTCAGTGGTTGAACATCTGCCTTTGGCTCAGGGCATGATCTCGGGGTCCTGGGATCGAGCCCCACATCAGGCTACCCACAGGAGGCCTACTTCTCCCTCTGCCTGTGTTTCTGCCTCTCTCTGTGTGTCTCTCATGAATAAGTAGATAAAATCTTTAAAAAAGAAAAAAAAGAGAGAGAGAACTGAGAATGGTAGGGGGAAACATTTTTCTCTCCTGTAGCTGCCATCCACTATTGATATCTAAGGATAATAAACTCTTGTCCTTCTTGGCTTGGCCAAGGTCTAATGACCCTGCCATGCTGATTTAGCCTTTCCTGTTGTCTTGTGGCCTCCACAAACCCCTTGGAGTCTCCTTTGTGTCATCTATCTGGCACAAGAACTAGCCTGTCTACCTCACAGATTCTGCCACACTTCCCTTTAGGCCAATCACTCATCCTGTTGGCCCAAAATATGTCTCTCGGTTCTTGTCTTAAAGTCCATACACCTGGAAGCCATGTCACACATGTAAACATGTATGTACAAGTTTACAAGTATGTAAAATAGTACCCCACTCTCCTTACTATACTGGGACATGTGGGGTTGCCATACACAGCAGTCATGTGTCCAAGTCCCAAACAAGGAGTAGAGCAAGAGGCTCTCTTTCTTCTTCCCAGACCTGGAAAAGGAAAAATCAGCATATACATATGACTGTGTCCTTTCTTCTATATCTATTTTTGTCCCCTAATATTTGGACTAGAAAAGGTGGTCTGCCTCTTTTCTTTTTCCTTTTGCTATATGATTGGGATATTCCCCTGATCTCTTACTACTTACTGAGATGGCATCTGCTTCTCCCTCACCCCTGAGACTACAATGGTAGCCAGGGAGTGTGGAGAGAATCTGGCTTACCAAATAACAACGAACCACCAGGCATTTCAAATATATTTAGGATAAAGACTGTGCAGGTTTAAAATAAAATTTCATTTATTGGCATCATCCAAGTTCAAAGAAAATTAGTCCATGATTTGAGATTCTCAGATGAACTTCAAGTCCAAGTTCAGGAGAGGATGAACTAGTTTTTATTGAGGAGCTATAATAAAAGTGCTAGAAGACAGTAAGTGCGATGCTGTTCTTAGAGCAACTATTGGTAAAGCTCGTAGTGGGGTCCTGGCAGGATGGGTATAATCAGGGTGCTCCCTGTATGGTCACACAAAGCCCAACACTCAGAGAAGGTTTGGTTTAATACTCTGTAGTAGCTGTCCTAAAGTTCTTAATAATTTTTTTTTTTAAATAAGATGCCCTGCATTTTCATTTCACACTGACCTTCTAGGTACTAGCTGTATATTCTCGGAGTCTGAAGACTCACTCATATATTTCAAGGAGTGGAACATGAGGAAGCTCTGAAGTTCTGTGCCTTCCAAAAAAGAATGGAGAGAAATGCCTACTCTAGTTACCTCTTGGCTCTCAGAATTTATAGAAGAGGTCAGTAAAGAACAAAAGTCACATATCTAACTTACTGGAGTTTTCAAATAAGATATACACACAATGGGGCACCTAGGTTGCTCAGTCGGTTAGACATATGATTCTTGATAGGCTCGGGTCAGGATCTCAGGGTCAAGAGATTAAGCCCTGAGTCAGCCTTCATGCAGGGGGGAGTTTGCTTCTCTCCCTCTGCCCCTCCCCCCATTCGTGCTCTCTCTCTCTCTCTCTCTCTCTCTCTCTCTCAATCTTTCTCTTGCTCCCTGTCTTTCTCTCAAATACATAAATAAATCTTTAAAAAATAAAGGAAAGATCTACACACAATGATGGGAATAAGTCATGTTCACCCTTGAGAGGTAATAGTCATGAAATGAAACTAGACCAAAACTGAGATGCCTCCCTACCACCAATTAGCTGCTAGGCATGCAAGTAGACTATCTCCTCCCTCTTTCTCTTTCTTCTGAGAGGGAGGTGGGGGGAATAGGATCAAGTAAGATCACTTGAGGGTTTTAGTGTCAGATAGCAACAAGATGAGAAATTTGGAGAAAGATAGTGGCATAGACTGTTATCATTGACTGATAAGTTATTATAATTTAATTTGACTGAATACTCAACTGAGAAAAACTGAGATATTCAGAACTAAACTGTATTACAGAAATCATTGACCATATTAAAAAAAGAAAGAACAGGCCCCAAATGAAGTCACTTGTGCTAAGCCCCATGAAAGCAAACCAGGACTTAATAATACCTAACCTAATTATAGCTTCAGGCTTTCCCAGGAGTGGAATTTTAAATCAATCAATCTGTAATTTCTTGCTCAACATTAGTGAGATAATCTGTATGATAGATCCCTGTCTTTCCCTCAAAGGAAGGTGATCTTGCCTGAAACAATCCTTCCTTTTCCTTTGGTGATAACTTTCTTGTCTCACCCTGTTTTTGCCTATAAAAGTCTTCCATTTTGTACATCTCCTTGGATCTCCTTTCTACTTGCTAAATGGGATACTGTCTGATTCATGAAGTATTGAATAAAAAGCTAATTAGATTTTCAAATTTACAGAGTTGAATTTTGTTTTTTAGCAACCTGTATACCTCATACGTACATGAAAGAAACCAAGGAAAAAACAAATAACTTCCTGAGATGGCTTCAACCACTAGTTTAAATATCATCTTCACCTAAAGACAGAAAGCTAAAACAAAGAAAGTATAGGGAGGGCAGTTGTGGGGAAGTGCCCAGGACAGGTACCATAAAGAAAAGTAAGGTTTGCTATGCATTTTTAAGTCTGTTCTTTCTCCATTGATAAAATTCTCTTGTGATTCACTCATCTTTTTCTTCCTGGTATTGAAAGGGACATACCCTTACAGATGGAGTTTTCCATATAAATGTAAGAATCCTTTACAGGGGGCAGCTTGTATTCTCAGAGCTTCTCCAGTGTCTGCTATTTCTAAAAATAACCAGCTCAAAATAATCTCTCTGCCAAAGAGTCATATTTTGGGGTGGCATATTCTGCTACCCATCACAACAGTGCCCATATACTAGACAAGGTCACTCTCTTCAGTGGGCTCAGACAACACTATATCTGAGGACCAGTAGTATCAGGTCAGAGGATCAGCTTCTGCTACTTCTATAAAGCCATTTAGTCCTCTTCCTCATGAACTCAGATGCTGTTTTTGCAAACAGAGGAAGTCAATATTTGAGCCCCTCACTGTGCATTTTGCCTAATGAAACTGAGTTATACATAAGACATATGCTGGAGTAGCTCTGACTGGCAGTTAAGCTTTAAATAGGTTAAATACTAAAGTGAACAGACACTTATTTAGGAGATGCTGCTAATTAGCCTCAGTGACAAGGTACATTTTGAGCAGAGAACTAAGCAAGTTGAGGGAATGATATGAGAATCTATATGGGAGGGTTATTCCAAGGAGAGAAAGGAGCACATATAAAGGACCTGAGGTAGGGGAAGTGACTGCCATAGTCAAGAAAGAGCAAGGATGAGGTCAGGGTGAGTGAAGTGGGCTGACGGGCTGGGCGTGAATAATAAGAGATAAGGTCATAGAAATAAAGGAGGAATCAGACGTCAAAAAAAAAAAATCTCTGGGGCCATAATAAGGCCATTGGCTTTTATTCTCAGTACAAAGAATATTAAATGGTTGGTCCACAGGAGTGATATGATCTAACTTCTATCTTAAGAGGATCACTTTAGACTATGAGTTAAGTAAGAGAAGACACAAAGAGATTTCTTAAGAAGATACTATGACAATCAAATTAGAGATAGTGGTGGCTTAAACCAGGATAGTTATGATGGAAGAATGAGAACTTTAATTTGGGGCATTTTGAGCTGAGGCACTGATCATGAATTCATGTAGTGATACAAATCTGGGGAAATCTGTATCAAGGAATCAGATTTGGAAACCTTCAGCTTCTAGATGGTGTTTGAAGCTTTACAACTAGATGAGATTATCAAGGGATGGGATGAAAAGAGAGAATTTAAGATTAATCAAAATATTAAGCCCTAAAGCAATTCTCTATTTAGAGTTCAGGCAAATGAAGAGGAATACAGCAAAGTGGAAGAAAGCCAGGTAAGTTTTAGGATCTTGGAAACCAAGTAAAGAAACACTTTCGAGGAGGAGAAAGATAATCTGAAGTCATATGATACTGATAAGTCTAACAAAGATGAGGAATTGACTAGACTTGGCTAAATAGAAGCCTTTTGTGAGCTTACCAAATCAATTTTTGAAATGGTGTTGGGGTGCCTAATCGGAAGGAATTCAAGAGGAAATGGAGTAGAAGAATCGGAAGTGGCAAGTATATATCACTCAAAGTATGTTTTTTACTGTAAAGGGTAGAGAAATAAAGTAATAACTAGTTAGATATGTGGTATCAAGAAGTGGTTTTATCTTCAAGATCATATTGTATGTTGATGAGAATGATCTAGTAGAGAGGGGAGATTTTATGATGCAGAAGAGAGGGAGAAGGATTGCTGGACAGCCTAAGAAGACATGGCATGTGTTGACAAGCAGAGGACTTAGCCATACAAAAATGCCCAGTTTGTCTGTGTAACAGAGAGAAGGCAAGTCCTGACATGCTCATGATTTCCATTATCTCATGAGGTATAACACAGATTACAAATACTGTCATTTTAGTTATAAAGGTGAAGGAACTTACACATAGTGATTTTCAAAGGCCAAGAAAGCAATGTAGCATAGGAGCTTAGGGCACAGACTCAGTCAAAGGGATGAGTCCAGCTCTGCCATTCTAAACTCAACTTTCTAACTCTTCAAAAACTGATTGTAAGAATTAAGTGAGATATTGAGGGAGCTAATCACAGTGCAGTAGAGCTGAGCTGCAGCTGCTCAATGCTGTCCATGTCCTCTTGTCCTTGCCATAGTGCTTTCCCATACTTCCCAGCTGTGGTTACAGGTAAGTGGGGCTCTGTGACTCAGTTCTGTCCATATAAATGTGAACAGGGTGGCAACCATCAGTTTCAGGCCCAGCCCACTCTTAACTTCTACCACATTCTTCCTCTCTTCTCTTTACCTCACCATTCTGCCAGCAAGGGATGGGCTGGAGAATAATGAGGCCATAGTAGACAGCAGAGGCACTACTTGGAATGTGATAGGCCCCTTCTGATTTGTCTTGGCCAAGAAATAAACCTTTATTACATCAAACCACCAAGATTCTTGGCTTGTTTATTAGAGATGCAGGAATTAATGAATACAGTGAGTCGTTAATAAATGTTAAATACTGATATCACCATGGTCAGCCCTAGATCACAACATTAATTGATGATGGAGGTCAGCAAACATGCGGGTTTCTTCATTCTTTGTCTAATGCCCTTCTACACTATATACTAGGTGATCTATTTTTTGTTCACTGTGCAGAGGAAGCCGTTATCCCTTTCAGAGCACCAACCCTACTTGCTAGAAAAGGAAGAGCAGAGTTAGATTTTGTCAGAAAGTCAATCTATAAACCATCTTATAATTCCTTAAGCAGCAAAATTCTGTTGCTTTGGATCTCTCTTTTTAAGTTGAGATGTAACCAAAAATAAATAACTGAGGTTATGTATAACTGTATAAATCAGATTATGAGCATCTGATCTACTGATGCAGAATATTTAGTACTCTAAGGTTTATATCACAATTGAGTCACAAGAGAAAACATTTCCAGCTAATATCTCTAAACTTTATGTGGACAGACAGAGGTTGACATTTTTCAATTAGCGAGATGATAATTGCTATCCTAGAATTTGCTTAATTTCTCCAATTCAGAAAGAATCCAATTTTCTTTCTTATACCTTCTCGTTTGTTTAATTGGAACATAACATTAGGAAAAACTATTTAATATTCAAGAAGTATATCTCAAATAGCATCATGTCATGAATATTCCCCACTGTAAAGTCATACTTCTGCTTTGACCTTGTTGTCATTGTTTTGTTACATAATTTATTCAGCTGGTATGTCTTACAGATTAAATACTCTAGAAACAAATTAAAAAGCATCCCAGTGGCTTAGAAATGTCAAGTAAGTCTTCTTTTCTCCGAATACCTCTTGTAAAATGGGATAGTGAAAAATAACCCCACAAAACTGGCCAGATGATTTGTTTAGAGATCACATTTCCAAGTGAAATACTCATCTCTTAAAAAAAAAAAAAAAAAGAATCTTGTAACTCACTTCTCATTGTTGGATTCAGACAAGCACATACAACTTGCCCATTGACATGTGAAGGAGAGAAAACAATCCTTGTTCTCCTGCCCGATACCACAGGCTTTTTATAACCAAAACATATAGGTTTTAAAGAAGATCCATTTTCCCCAGAAGGCAGCTTGCTCACCCTTCCTTTGCCCATTGAAGAGAGTTGCCAGGAAGACAACAGAGTTTTTGAGCAGAGCTTTCTGGTAATAGAATGGGCTTCTATGCTATGAACCCTGGCCCCTAGAAGTTTGCACCCAGAAACTAGATGACCAATCAGGGCAGAAAGTGTAAAAGGGTTCCTTAGTTGAATGGGAAACTCAATTTTCACTAAAAAAACAAAACAACCCCTCTATTGAGAATAGGCACTGAGAGTAAAAGTATGAAAATCCCTTGAGAAGCTATTAATGTTCCCTCTGTGCCAGGAGCCATTCTAAGCAAGTCTTAACCTACAAGTACGAATCCATCTAATTCCCACAACAGCCCTATGGAGTTGGTCTTATTACCATACTTATATTATAGAAAACAAACTGAAGCTCAGGGAGGTCAAGAAACTTGTCCAAGTCATGTAGACAGCAAACGAGAAAGGATTGGAACCTCAGTCTTCCTGACTTCAGAGTTCATGCCCCATCTCTGCCTCCCCTCCTTTGGCTATGAGGCCTAGGAGTCTATGGGGTGATCAACTGAGAAATAACAATTATATTTTGATAAGGACAAGAGTGAAGGCACGTATGAAGTACAGAGATATACCATATATGTCAAGCAGGAATTTCCAGGTTAGTTTTAAATCTTGATGTCTATATTTAAGGTCAAACCAACTACAATAGGGAGAGCACAAATAGAGTGGATTTTTGACTTAGGCAATTTGTCCCAAACTTACAAGACAACATTAGAGTAGGGCTGTACATATATTACAAAGGGTATCTAGCCTTCCTGCTTCAAAACATCACTCCCATACTTTGCAAAAGCACAAAAGCATGCTATGTTGCCAACATCTGCTATGAACAGTGTTGCTATGTAAAGCCAGGTCTCTTTCCCTCCAAGATCAGGGGAAACAGATTCTTTAGGCCATAACCTTAGGATCAAGAAAAAAAAAAAGAGTAAAAAATAGTTAATTTAAGTTCTGAGAGTCATTTCTGCATAAAAATGAATTGACCTGAAGACCATTATGATCAGCCATATAGAAAATGACCTATTCGATGCTCTAAGAAACTGATTCCCCTAAAATACAATTGATTATGGATTATTTATGACTTTGGCTCTATATCAAAGGCAGAAATTATAAACCCATCCAATAAATGCATCTTCCATAAATATTCCTAATATATTCACGTTCCACCTTTGTCTTTTGCAAGCTCATTACAGGCCCTAATAAAGACTGACCTGCATTACTCAATTCTTCCAAAAGTTCACTCCTCCTTAAAGATGGCTATGTGTAGTACTGATCTAGAGACACAGGCAACAAGTTTGTTGGTCTTTTTGCTTCACAAATAAACCTCTCCATTTAAGAATAATAATTACCATGGTAACCCTAACAGCTTAGGAATCGTTCAAGCATGCAGTTTCCAGGGAGGAAAAAAATCTCAGCATTTCTGAAGCTTGTTTAACCCTTCAAGATTCAGTGTCCATTTTTCTATGGCAGAGTCAATTTGGTTTAACCTTTTTGTCAAAATAGATAAGAAACCTTTTCACTGGAGGCATCAAGAAGCGATGGGAACAAACAGAATGAGAAATAATATATTTAATAGCAATCTAATCTCATTTAAAGAAGTACAAGCCAAATACGGCATTTGAAATAGCATTTGACTCAGGCAGGCCACACTCTGGCACATCTCAGCTCTGAGATGATGGTGTAGTTAGTGAATAGTGCGGTTAGTATGCAGTCAATGGGGAGTGGTACCTCGAGCCATTCTTTCTCTGCTCCTCTTCTGGGTATGGCATGAAATTTGGACCACAGAGGAAACGAACAGTCTCGACACCATAATTGGGCCCTAACTGCGCCTCATCAACAGAAGTCGGAGGTTGGACCAGGTCTCATGGCTTCTGCCTGTCTTTTCCTCTTACCTCACTCTGCCTGACAGCGTTTTCCTGTAGCACCAAAATGTGAGAGCCAAATCAAAGCTGGAAACGTCTGCTGCATGTACAGTTTGATAGGAGCAAATCCAGGCCTCCTAGAAAAGTACAACTTCTACTGTACAAACACTGAATTGGGTTGGCACATCCATATTAGAATAATGAACTCTAAGTTAATCTAACACACTATGCACTCAATCTTTAAAAATACTGGATATTCTTGCTAGCAGTTCTTATTAATGGTTAAAAGAAGGAATTCTCGCTTTGTATCCCTTGCCAGTAAAAAACTGCATCCGCCGGTGCATGCAGGAAACTAGTTAGAGGAATAGCAAAGGAAGAAACAGAAAATTATACCATTCACATACAAGCGCGTTCATCCTGTCTTTACATAGACCTAAGCTTGATTCATGAGCCTCCCTGGTTAATATCTCCAAATATATTTTCCTCTTTTATTTTACTCCATTGTTTTCAATTTCATTTAAACGTATTGTCTGGGAACTGTATAGCTCATCTAGTGAATTTGTTCTTTCGGTTAGATTACTTCTTTTTGCACGTCTATTAAAATTTTAATAGAAGTTTCACTGGTTGGCAAGCCAGCAATACTTTCAGAGAATTATTTAGTACATGTTCCTGTTGATGAAGATGATGGGGAAAGGGGAGGTGTAAAGGATGGAGGGATCCAATTTGAACACAGTATTCTAATGAACATTTAATGATGATGAATAATGTTATTAGTGCTATTACTATTATTATTTTGTGAGCAGTTCCTTCTTCCAGGTATTCTCTCTGGAAGAAAAAGGAAACCTAGGAAGAGGAACAGCCAGGCAATTTTCCCAACACAACCCCTTTATCTTCCCATCAAATCTTGATGCACACACAGGGCAATGAGCCTCTGAAAATAATGGTTTGTGGCCTTGGTAACTGAAGGCAAGAAGCAATATAACCATGAGACCGTTGCCCGATCTCATGATGAGAATGAAATAAACTTCTGTCACTACTTTTTATCTTTTTTCCCAATCCTTTCACATCTTCAAATCATTCTTCATTTCCCAGCCTTTAGCTTTACCCTTCATTATTTTTTTTTTTTTCCAAAAAGTTTGCGCCTAGGTCTACAGCCAGAGGAAAAGCTTATAGTGGACAAAACAACATTCTTCTGCATGACTGCTTTAGGTGAGCTTTTTGCATTCCACTCGTTTAAAACTGGGAAGCTGAAATGGCACTGAATTTGTGACATCAACATAGTTTTAATCGTTACATTGAGATAAAAATGGTCTGATAGTGGTACCTTCCTCAGAGGACCTGAAAGTCCCTTTGGCTGGGATTCAATCATCCTTCTTGCCACCTCTTAGCTGTTTCCCCCTTCGGCTTCAGAGCATCCTTCCTTTATTCATGAATATTATTACCTCGGCTATCTGGAATGTAGTGATTTGAAGAAGCTTTAAAGGAGCAGGAGAACTTGAATACTTTTCTGTAGTGCCTTCAGCAGCCTCAACTGGCAAAGTACCAGGAAAGGTTATACTTTCACAACCCCATTCCTTCTCCCTGCCACAGTGCCTAAATTCCCAACGTTAGAGGTCCATTTTTGGTGATGATAGCATTTTTACTGTAAAGCTTCCTTTCTTAAAATGTAACTACCCCAGGGAGGAAAAAGGCATTAAGTTGGTTATCTACAAGGGCCCCTGTGAATTCCTACATCTGAACTTATTTTCTTCCCCTGACATGTAGCTTAAACAGAGTATCAAGGGAATAGTATTTGTTATTGGGAGAGAAAAGAAAAAAAACAGGAAGGCTATTGTGGCTATTTTAGAGCATGGGACATTTTCAGTAAGGTGAAAAGCCTCCATGAGAACCATAGAGAGATTATGGAAATAATGTTTGTAAGCAAAAAGAAAAGAGACACAAAAAGAAGATGAGATGGGAGCTGAACTAAAGAAGCTCACTTCATTCTCTTACCGAAGGCCTTGGGGTATATTGGGATGCTACACAAAGCTCCCTGGGGATGTAAATTTAAACTACAACTCATATCCTGTGCCTTAAAAAAAAAAAAAAAAAAAAACAACAAAAAAGAGAGTGCATGCATGCACACAAGGCGAGCGAGGGGCAGAGGGAGAGAGAGAGAATCTTAAGCAGGTTCCACACCCAGCATAAACAAGATATATGGGGTTGGATCCCGGGACTCTGGCCAAAATCAAGATTCACCACTTAACCTACTAAACCACCCAGGCACCCCTCCTGTGCCTTTTAAGCTCTATTGCTTGATTATTACACCTTTGTGATTTTCAAAATTTTGTAATCCCCAGATCTATTGTTACATGTTAGGGTCCATATATAAATACACATAAAACACACTTATAAATACATATACAAATATATATAACAGTTGGCATAGGAGTTTTATCAACTTTTTCTGTTGTCTCCACCTGACTAGCTTCACCCAAGTTAAAGACTAGATCATTCCAAAATTTTCTGCAACCCTAAAGAAAGTCAATAATTATACTCAGTCCCAGATAATTTAATAGTATTCTGCTCTAGTGTAATCATTTGACTCTCAGCAATTGTATATTGAAAGGATAAAGAAGGTACAATCAAAGTGAATGTTGCAACATTATACGAGAATACAATTTATTCCTTTTCAAGACAGCTGGGAACACGAATTCTAGCAAAACAACTGGAGAAAAATGCATTTTAAAAAGGAAAGATGGGGCACCAGGTGAAGGGTGTACAGGAACTGCAACTTTTCTGTACATCTAAGATTAGATCCAAATAAATATTTCTTAAAGTAACAGAAAAGAAGGAAAAGATGGAGAAGCAGAAAAAGAGGCCACAACATTGAGTCTGAGTGGCAAGTAAGGAAAGATGAAGAACTTTTAATGAGTTCCCACACCAAGCCAGCCACTGAGCAAGGCGCCTTACATTTTTTTGTTCATCAATTCTGACATCATTCTAATGACGTCGATATTATAATTCTCACCTTAAGATGAAGCACAGTAAGATTCTAGAGGATAAAAATGTATCAAGATCTAAAAAAAAAAAAACGTATCATAATCATACAGACAGGGAAGGACCCTATTAGGACACTCAATGTGTCCTAGTTTTAGAATTTTCTTCTAGTATAATGCTGTATTATCAATTATACTTCAATTTAAAAATAATAATAAAGAATTCTCTGAGTTTTCCTCATGTTCACTTTGACCCCTTGCTGCTTGCCATGGTCTGTCTTTCCACACAACTATTTGATAGACAGGTATCCAATCAAAATTTCATCCTATTCAGTTGATGTGAGTTTTTGCTTTGGGATAAAATATCCTGTCCTTGTGAAACACTGAAACACCCAGGTCTGTGTTTAACTTTGTAAGGCAATAAGTTCAAGGAAAACCCAGCTGAGGTACCCAACCCTCAGTGCTGTGATAGTTGCATTTTATATCAAATAGTCCTCTAATATTCTCTTTGACAAGTAGAATCCACACTCCCTTATGTTAAATTGTTAATGGCTTCCCTTGTGGTTGGCTTCTGGTTCTGATTTCATCATAATTTAGACTCCTCATTTTATGTCAGTAAAACTGTCTAGAATAACATCACGGCCCTTGGCTAGGAGCCCTTGATGTGCCTAAGAAATAAGGTGTATGCTCGCATAAGGTTATTGCTTTTCATTCTTGCTCTTTCTTTTTTTTCCTACCTGGCTATTTCTTTCTCTCTATCTCCTTCTGTTCTGCTTATAATGCTTCTATTGTTTCTTAAAACATACTCCAAGTGAATCTATAACATATCTATGTTATTTGGTGGCAGATATTTCAAAAGGATGTATCTGATCTGAGAATCTTCAGTAACAATTGAGTGATGTATTGAATTACAGATACTTGCATTGTTGTTCTGTAAACGTTAGCTCTCAGCCTTTGGGAAGGAAGGAAAATATTCAACACAGTATCTTTTTCCTTCTAGAGCTTTAGGCTTTTCTCTTGCTCGCTTGCTTATAATGCTTTAAGGATTCTGTTTATACAATGACCTTATTGCAATTTGAGTACACAAATTCCTCCAGTTTTCCTAACAGGCATCCATACTCTGGAGTGACCTTCTACAAAATGCAGCACGGGAGTTAGTCATTCCTCTCAACATTCTCTCAAAGGCCTAAGTTACTTAAAAGGAAAGATTTTATTATTCAGATGTCCTGGTAACTACTAGAGTCAATGCAGGCTACTCTAAAAATCTGTTCTTCTAAAACACAGATTAACAGCAGTCTTCTCATACCCATGATGTATAAACCCATCATGCCATACTCTGAGACAAAAACAAAACAAAACAAAAAACATAAGATGAAAGTAAAGTTTGCCCTCACTTCTTCAATCATTCTATTTGTGATGGTGATGCATTGCTGTCCCAAGACCCTTCATATCCATTTCCCCAGAGAAATTAATGTACTGGAGGGATGTAGAACATAGCCACGATTAATTATTCCATAGGTAGGGTGACCATGTAGCTGATCCTTCAAACCAGGACATATTGACAGCAAAACTGCAAGCTATTAGTGATCTATGCTAGAAAAACCTATATAAACAAGTATTGTCCTAAATAAATTAGGATACATGGTCAATTTTTTCATAATTATTGATAGCATCTGCTTTCACTCTCAAAGTGTTCCCATTTGGGGCAATAGGTTACATTAGTGGTTCTCAGGTTTTTCGGTCTCAACACTGCTTTACCCTATTAAAAATGAATTAGGACCCAAAGTAGCATTTGTTTATGTGGATTATATTGCTCAGCCTTTACATGCAATAAATTAAAACTGAGACATTTTAAATATATTATTAATTCATTGAGGAATAAAAATACATTACATGTTTACTTAAATAACATTAGTTTTTGGAAAAAAAAAACTGTATTTTTCAAAACCAATCAGTGAAAGGTGACATTGTTTTCCATTTTTGGAAATTTCTTTAATGTCTGACCTAACAGAAGACAGCCAGAGTCTCATGTTTTTTTCAAGATGCAATCTGTTGTGACATCACGTGTTATACAGTGCCCTGGGAAAATGAGAATGAAAAATGCAAATAACATCTTAGTATTAATAAGAAAGTCATTTTGAGTTTGTGTAGACTCCCTGATTACACTTTGAGAACTGCTGGGCTATCCTGTCTCCTTATTTAAGCCAAGAGGAGGCTTCTTAATGGAGCTTCCTAGAACTAGCAAAACCACGCAAGCCTGTTTTGTTGTTTTCTCTGCCTAGAACACACTTGCCCTCGTCTCCAGTTGGCCACTTCCTTTATATCATTCATGTTTTAACATTAAGGCAGCTTCCTACAGAAAATCTCCCCTGACCTCCAGGAGACAAGGCCAGAGCCTTTTGTCGTGTGTTCTGAAGGAGCACTGTTCCTTCCTCATCACAGTACTTACTACAATTTCACGTCATTGCTGATGAAAATGTCTGTCTGTTTCACAGCCTGTAGTCTCAAGTGGGTGAGGACTGGGACTCTATCCCAAATGTAGCACCTTAGACCACTTGGCCATCCTGACTTCCCTATCTATTCTTAATATTGTGTTCCTACCACTGGAATAGTGCCTGGCACAGCATAAAACCTTAATAAATATTTCATGTTCAAATTACTTGTTGAAAGACCCAATTAAGGGAATGCCTAACCTTCAAATCCTGAAAGCTGGGACATCTATTTGTGACTGGACACAGAAGAGGCTACTGTATGTGACAGAATAAAACCAAATGCTTGACATAAATCTCATAATTTTAGCGTGCGTTGTACTAAACACTGAGATAGAGACCTAATTATAATAAGGACAAAGTAGCGGCAGACCAAAGATGGGAAAAATGATAAGACTTTGGGCTATTCCAGAAGCTTTTTATGAATATAAAGCAGCTTGGCTGCAGCATGAACATACTATCTGTCTTACTTGTATTACATGGTTCTTTGGTATCTTGTCCTCAATGAACTATCTCTCTTCTGCATTTCTGTACTACTGAGGGCTTTATATCCCCAGGACCCTTTCCACATATGACCCCTATACTGTCATTATTTTTCATGAGCTTTGTCACATTCTTTTACTAGATGACAAATTTGAGATCTCATACCCTATACCTTATAATTTTTTTTCTCTCCCCGTAATAACTATATAGGCTAACATCTTGCACATAGTAGGCACTGACAAATAGCTCTGCATGATGTGGAGATATACATTAGCAGAGCACCAGACTGCATCAATTTACCTTATTGTAAAAAGAATGAAAACAAAAAAAAATTGTTCTGTGTACTGCACAGAAGTTTGAAGACAAAAAAAAAATTATCTTTGGAATCCTGCCATGTATCCTGACTGGGACCCTTTGTGATGAATGCCTAACCTTTAGCAACTTTGATGCCCATGGGTATTCATGAGGGAACAGAGCTCCAGCTCCACAGAACATTCTCAGCCTCGGGGTGTAGCCCATCTCATCCTCTTTGAGTTATGGGTCCCTGTTCTTTTACTCAGATTTATGAATTCAGACAGCATCATAGGAGGCAGGTACAGAACATAAATCAAATGACATAGGCACATGGGACAGGCTGCAAAATTATCATTGTCCCTTTGCACACTTCACAATGTCAGAGTGAGGATACATCTAACAGTCCAGAAGCTTGAAACAGTTAACATCACTCATTAAATGCCTAACTTTTTATGTGGGTTTCACTTGGGCACAAGAAAAGACTAGTTTCATATATTTCTGTGCTCAGTAATAAATGTATAACCTAACTGCATTATATACATGTAATTCTTTGTTAGAAAATGCTATTGGACTATACATTGTCCAAGTTTTCCTCCAGTTCTAAAACTCTACAATTTAATGAGATAATATTTTAAATGTTCGGTAACAGTGGCCCTGAGAGCATTAAGAATTACTCCATCAAAAATAATAACATTTAGTGTTTCCCAACAGATCTCCACTGTTCAGAGAATAAATAGTGATGTGTCAGCAAAGAAAAGCATTATCCTTACACTAAGAGATTTTCAATGGTCTATATCAAAATAACTTCATGTACATATGATGTAGAAAATTGGTTTTCCATCAAAGACTCATGCTCCCATCTATGATTTTAAAGCTGTTACTGGAAACTAATTGCTCAAACAGTGTTTACAAGTCCAAATTCCCTTTGTACCTGTGGTCAGTGGAGCACAACCATACAACTATGCCATTGGAATTTGGCACAAGGATATATACCACTTCCAGGACCAATCCATACAAAATTACCATAAATTCTTTCATGCCGTCTTTCTTGATGCTCAGCACAATCTCAGAAACCACACAATGTAGGTAATAGAGCCTCTATCCATCTGGGGCCCTGAATGACTGCATGGAGCAGATCTTCCTTCCCACTCCCTGAATAATGTACCCTACCCTGAATCACTATATCAAAATTTATATGAGTGAGAAATAATTTCTATTTTGCAAGCCACTGATTTTTTGGAGCTTATTAGTTATACAGCAACTACTACTACTGTATCAGTACAATTGAACTTACACGATTTCTTCCAAAACAAAGCACCACAAAAAATATTATTTTCTTTAGAATTTTAAAGAATATGTTAGGGGCAGCCCAGGTGGCTCAGCGGTTTAACACCGCTTTCAGCCCGGGGCCTGATCCTGGAGACCTGGGATCGAGTCCCACATCGGGCTCCCTGCATGGAGCCTGCTTCTCCCTCTGCCTGTGTCTCTGCCTCTCTGTCTCTCTCTCTCTGTGTCTCTCATGAATAAATTTAAAAAAAAAAAAAAAAGAATATGTTATTTTCCCTTCTAGGCATCTTGACATCTGTGCACAATTGTAAAACAAAGGATGTGTTTTGGTTAAAGTGTTAAACTTTGTTTATTGTAAGTGCCTAGGATACTTAAATATTAAATATTCTGAAAAGAATTTAATATTGACAGGGAATGAGGTCATGCAGACTAAGATTTCTACTACATTCATGATAATTAAAAAAAAAAATCCCTAGAAGTGTTAGACGCAGAGTAAATCTTATGCACTTTGGAGCAACTATATTCTCCCCAGGGATCTGTCATTTTGATTAACTGATTTTTCATAGTTGGCAAAAATGAAATTTGGGGTAACAGTGTCCCTTGTCATTTCTATTCTTCCGAAAGGTAGAAAATAACTTTTTGAATGCCTTACTTCTAATTAAAAAACATTTCCCAGGTATCTTGAGACAAGGCCTCCACTCTACGACAGCCCAAATGCCTGCCCCAGTGCTCCACATCCTCTCTTGCTCTCTGCACCAGCTGTCTTCAGCGCACTTACACACAGTCATACCAGTACCTTCATTTCTTGTCCTCTCATTCTCCCTCAGAATTTTCCCAGACATAGTTCTGCTTCAAATTTATACAACTCCCCATAGGAAAGTCTCTAAACACACACTCAACATCAACTTTGAGATTCTTTTATTTTATCTTAGATTCTGTCTTTATTACTAATGATCATACACTTCTCTGAAACCTATTTACTACCCAATTGATACTACTGAATTTATGTGCCTGAGTTTCTAAATTTTCACTTTTTAAAGATTTGGATATTTGTCCATTTCCACTCTTGTTACACCAATCCCATTTTTCATCTCCATCCGTGATTAATTCTAGTGGCTGTGAAGTACAATGCAACTTCCTGGCACCAATTAATATGAGTTTTGTGCTTTCTTCCTATTTCCTGACATCGTCTGGTCAAAACTTTGACGGTCTTTTTTCTTAGATGAAAGGAGTTGAGTGAGTTCCGTATCTCCCTTTGTTATTGTTTATCATCTTTCCCAAAAAGAAGCCTGTTCTTTCTTTAATTGACCTTCTTGGTTGAACGATAACTTTAAAAACACTCTCTTTGGGATCCCTGGGTGGCTCAGTGGTTTGGCGCCTGCCTTTGGCCCAGGGCGTGATCCTGGAGACCCGGGATCGAATCCCACATCGGGCTCCCAGTGTATGGAGCCTGCTTCTCCCTCTGCCTGTGTCTCTGTCTCTGTCTCTGTCTCTCTCTCTCTGTGTGTGACTATCATAAATAAATAAAAATTTGAAAAAAAATTTAAAAAAATAAATAAAAACACTCTCTTTGGTTGATGTGGATATGTGTAGATATTAAACCAATCATTTGGGATTTTGGCCAAGTGGACATTATTCGGATAGTTACAAGTTACTCATTGTGTTTGTGCCCTGGTCATGTGTATGTTTTTCTATCAATTTATTATCTTTTAAAGTTCAGTTCATGCAAAAGCATGTTACTATCATGATATTGATTTAATGAAGGAAATTTTGGAAGCCTAGAAGCTAAATGACAAAGGAATGAAACAAGAAAAGATACATGTTTGTAATGTCAAGAGGAAAAATCTCATGACCCTTGCCTGGGTTTTACTTGCATGTTTTTCCATGGCAATCCCATTCCATGTTATGTGTTCACATAATAAGAGCACTCTATGTGGTTATGCCCATAGCTGTGCATCCCAGGGAATTTCAAAAGGAAAGGTCAGCAAGCTTCAATTACATTTATGCTCGATTAGCAGCTACCTGCATTTCATTTTGCCTGCCTTTTTGTTCCAATGACATTTCGGTCTCAAGAGGTTTACCTGATTTCAGATCAAAACTTTGAAAAAAGTTGATGTTGTAAAGCTCTGAGGAAAGCTTAGGGTCTTTAAATTTGATACCTTTCAAAGATTTTCCTGGGATCTAGAAGGGAAACTTCCAACACGAAAGATAAATTCCATAAACGGAGAAGTTTTCAAATTTCTGACTTGCAGTTCCTTTAGAACTATATTACATTCAAAAGCACGTTTTGATTCTGGTTTTGGTTTTACATTGCAACCAGGATCACTGCACCCTATTAGGCCACACACTCTGTACAAGCTGCTTCAAAGTATCCATGGAAAAGGAGAAAGTCTTTTAATACTTCTTAAAAATTTGTAATTCGTAAGGGAAAATGAATACTGAAGCCCGTAGATACAATGACTATGAGAAAGGTTTTTCAGTTTTTACTCCAGGCCATCAAAAAATACTACCGGCCTTGGTAATCCTAGCAATCTTGTTTTTCATTACTTCCTACTGCTCTTTACACACCTGTTCTCACCTGTTCTGTCATCCTGTTCAGAACAACAAAAACACATACTGCTTTTCTCATTTTACCCAATACGTTAAATGGAGGCTCTGTTTCAACAATTCATATAAAAATAAGGATGACTTTTTACATTCCTTCCTGAACAGGATCCTAAAGAAGCTCTAAGCATTGTACTAATTTACTCAGTGATTACATATTAACTGTGAAAGCAATATTAAAAATTTCTTTTCATTTCTGAAAAGCAGACTGCTTCTAGGCTTGTAATTTATTTTAATTGAATGCTGAGAGAATTGCTGGCTGTAAAACAGAGGAAAACAGTTCATTTGGGACTAAAACATGGATGCAAACCCAAATGTTCCCAGGGGTCAGGCAGGGAATACAAATGAGTGAAGTGGACAAGATGGATCCAGTAATAAGCTGGAGGGGGTTAGGCCTTACTAAGGGGGTGCTCCTGCTGCCAACAGCTGGCTAGCCCACAGGTCCACAGGTGCGTTAAGGGATTTAGGTTTCTCTTTCCAGATCTTATAATTTTTAATGAGATGCCAGGAACCTGGATTTTTATTGTGAAACATTCTGCTTTTCAAATGTTGGCAACCAACTCAAAATATTTTAAAACCTTATGCTCACAAGAAAGAAAGAAAGAAAGAAAGAAAGAAAGAAAGAAAGAAAGAAAGAAAGAAGAAAAAAAGAAGAAGAAAGAAGAAAGAAAGAAAGAGAAAGAAAGAAAGAAAGAAAGAAAGAAAGAAAGAAAGAAAGAAAGAAAGAAAGAAAGAAAGAAAAACATACTGAAGGACAGACTGAGCCTGGACGTCACATTTTTCAACCTGCTTTAGGTTAGAAAATTAGTTTTTCTCCAGGTAGAAATGATCTTTGGTTTTTTATTATGACTTCATTCTTTTACTGCATCCTTTTTCCATTTTGTTCCCTGATGTGTCACTAGGAAAAGAATTTAAGAAGCCATGAAATTAAAAAAAAAATAAATAAACCATGAAATTGGGAGATTATCTATACACATAATTATTAATAAAATTTCGTATTAATAATACATAAGTATATGTGTATATACATGTATACTTTAGAGGCAGAGAAGAGAGGACAGCAAATGCTTACCTTTTTAGAAATCCTGAAGTAGGAAAATCGGCTGAGCCTCTAAAAGGTAGTGACATTCAAGAAACACGTGAGTATAAAGTTCAGCACACTGCATCATCTTGAAGGAAGGTCATCAAATCTGAGTATATGTTGATCTGTGTGTTTATTTATAGTTGTAACCTTACAGCATTGGATATGCTCTGATTAGTTTGCACTGTGCCATGGCAATTTATTCCATTGTGGAATTCAGAATAGCTTTATGTATTTTTTTCCCTCTACCTTTTAAATCTCTATTTCAGATTTCCTAATCATGTGATATGGCATTATTTTGTGTGTATGTGAAAATTTTCACTACGCCCAAACAGGATGACTCTAAATATTTACAACTGTAATGGATTTTCATTCCTTCTCCACCATAATATATCGTATATACTACATGCCTCCTGCATTATAGAAAAATGAGTTAAATTAACATATTAAAATTTTTATGTTCTTAAGTTAACTTTTTTTCTTTTCTCAAGACGTAAGGAGACTAAAACAAGAATAATAACATCAGTTGATTTGATGTCTATATTCCCGAGACCCATTAATTGATTTTAGTTTAATTCATATGGCAAAGCAACTGGTTAATTTGGTCAGCTGATTCCATAAAGAAATCTTTGGGGAAAAATAACTAGCCAAGTCAGTTTTATTTAGTATCTATCAATTTATTATATTCTTCTCCATCTAAATATTTTGGATAGTATTAGCACAGCTTTATGTATCACATGACCAGCTAATAAATAAAACAGAGCAAATGGTTTCTTTGTATAAATTAGATTAAGAAACTTTTAAAAGATAAATTATTAAAGAAATTACCTCCTTTTAATGTTATAGCCTTAGTATTGTTACCCCTAATTTTAATACTTTTTTAAAGATTTATTTATTTGAGAGAGAGAGAGAGCATGAGTGGGAGGGGCAAAGGGAGAGAGAATCAGAAGCAGACAGTGTGCTAAGCACAGAGCCTGACAAAGGGCTTGATCCCACAACCCTGAGATCATGACCCGGGCTGAAACCAGGAATTGGACACTTAACCTACTGCATCACCCAGGCCCCCCACTCCTAATTTTAAATATTAAATTTGGCCCAACTTACTGAGGTACTTTTTCTAATATAGATTCCTATGTTTTAATTTTACATGACTAAAAAGTCTTAGGTCTTTCTTTGACTCATCTTTTTTCTCCTTAAGGTAATTACTTATGAGTCTTATAATTACTTTCTACTTAGTTACTGTAAAGAAACCATCTATCCCCTCTTCTTCAACAAATAACAGTTTGACCCAAATTGTTATTAATTCATTTCTCAACATTCCTAATAAAACAGACATGAATCTTCATTAGGTTAAGTTAGGTGATGGTTTGTTAGATATGACAGCAAAAGTGATAATAGAAAAAAAAACAGATAAATTAGACTTCATATGAGCTAAAACCTTTTGTGCTGCATACAATGCTATTAAGAAAGTGAAAAAACTCACAGATTGGGAGGAAAGATTTGCAAATCATGTACCTGAGAAGGGATTTGAATCTAGAATATGTGAAAATATACAGCAATATATAAAAGACTCTTACAACTCTATAAATAGATAAGTATTCTGATTTAAAAAAATAGATAATCTATAGAGACATTTCTCCAAAAAATACACACTTGGCCAGTAAGTACATAAAAAGATGTTCAACATCATTAGCTATTAGGGAAATACAAATCAAAACTATGAGATTCCACCTCACATTCACTAGAATGAAGTGAGAATATGGAGAAATGGGGACCCTCATACATTATTGGTTGGGATGTAAAAAGTTGTAACCACTTTGGAAAATAGTTTGTTAGATTCCCAAAGGGTTAAACATAAAGTTACCATATGACCCAACAATTACGCTGGTAGCTACAAACCCAAGAGAAATTAAAATAGTTTTGCCCCAAACTTAGACAAATGAAAATAATAGCCATAGGGTAGAAACACCTCAAATTCCCATCCATAGATGAGTGGATAAATAAAATGTAGTATATCTATACAATGGACATACAAAGTTGAATAGAAGTGGTGAGATCAGACATAGCTGTCACTTCCTGATCCTTGGGGAAAAAAACCATTCATTTGTTCACCATTAATTGTGTTGTTAGCTGTGGGGTTTTCATACCAACTCTTTATCTGGTTGAAGTTCCCTCTATTCACAGTTTGTTGAGCATTTTTTAATCGTGCAACAGTGTTGGATGTTGTCAAGTCTCTTATTCTACATCTATTAAAATGATTATATGTTTCAGTCTTCTTTCCAGTAACATGCTATATTATATTGATGGGCTACCAGATGTTAAGTCAATCTTATATTCTTGGGATAAATCCCACTTATTCATTTTGTTGAGAATTTTTGCTTCTATACTTATAAGAAATGTTGGTCTACAATTTTCTTTCATTGAAACACTGTGGTCTGGTTTTATATTAAGGATCTCAGGTAGTAGCACTAAGAACTCAGTGTAGCACTAAGAGAACGATGTGGGTAATGTTCCTTCCTCTTTCTTTTTTTGTTATCAGACCAAAAAAAAAAATCACATTTATTTCAATAGTTCAAAGTGCAATTACAGCAAGTCAGTTCACAATGTTTCAAGATACAGTTTTAAGTATAATGAAAAGTTGATATACAAAAATGAAAGGATAAATAGCAGAAATAAAGCTCATTTTTTTTTAAAAATTCAAGTAACCCAAAAACCTTTAGACTAAAATATTCCATTTACGACAATTCGGAAATGCCTTAATTTATAGATACTAGTAGTACACTGCCATCCGAAAGGGCTTCTCAAAGAAGGAAAACCACCCCAAACCAGTCAGCTCAGGACCAGAGTGGAAATTATTGTGGTGGGCTATTCCTGATTTGGCAGCCTCACTCTGTCAATTGATATGGTTTGACCCATGATACTTGGATGTTTAGGCAAATTCTAGAAAGTGTTTAAAGTTCAGTATAAGGCCAACACCCTGATAAGAGATACTGAAATGGCCACTATATATTTACAAGATTTTAAAGACCAATCTTAGCTTCAGGCCTCTGGTGTTACTGGGGGAAAGACAGACTAATACTTCTTCCATTACTTAGAACCTTTCTGTAAAGTTAGCAACATGACCTTTACAACCTCCTCATGAAAATCATATTATGTATTTACTTATTTCTACACATACAGAATTTTATGTAAAATAGAAGAAGTTCCCACTAGGATGATAATTAAAGGTTGTTAATGTTCTTTGTATCACTTAGCAGCCAAGACACATGTTTATTTCTGCTCCACAGAAGCAATGTTAGCTATTCGCTTCAATTCAGGAAAGGTGTGTGCTTTCAGGATGGTTGAGAGGAGATATTTATTGCATCTTTTTCTCAATCTTCTTCATCTTTTCTTTATAAGCAGTAAACTGAGAGTCTGTTCTGAAAATTCTATCCCACCAGGTAAATGTAGTTTAGTTTCCAATGAAGTTCATGTGGTGGAAATCATGATGCCGAGAACCAGCATAGAAAGGGATCAGATTTAAAGGGTTCAGGGGAATATCATAGCCACCATGGACTGGACATCAATAGTTTCTATCAAATGAATAATCACCCACACCCAAAGGAGAATGACATGATCACATAAAAGCATGATTCCAATGAAAAATCCATTTCCAAGAATCAGAGTTTCCAAAGGATGTGCATATTCAGCTTCCATTCCAAATGGAGCCTGAAACTCATGATGAACTTTATGAATATATTTATATATTCTTTTGTGATGTAAGAGCCTATGCAGGAAATAGTGCCAGGTATCCTCAATCACCGCACAGCCAAAGCATCTTGCCAAAAGCATATACCATCTTGGCATTCTTTCCCAATCATAAGGTATATTAAAATACTCTGTAAAATAATAAGTTCCACAGATCAAAGGAAGCTGGATACAAAAGGGATTAAAGAGAAGTACTTTAAAACACTTCCATTGGTTTTCCCATGTTTCTGGTCTATCCTTTTGAATTTTGTACTTTTTCATGAAAGGTATAAATTGAAACAAAGATCCAGGTAAAAAGAACAAGAAATAAAGAACTTTGTGAACTATCAAGGATCCCCATGTTGCAATCTGGAACTTTGTATAATTATTCAACATATAGTTCCAAGCATTTTTAAATGGTTCTTGTAGAGGGTTCTCAGGCAAAAGTGAATCTACATACTCCACAGCCAAGGATGCTGAACTAAAGATGCTGTTGTTGTCATTTTTCAAATCTCTGCAGAAAGCCTTAGAATTCTGGCCGAGGAGCGGGAATGCGAGCCTCTGGCGCCGGCTGCCGCCTGGTGCCTCTCAGCGCCGGGTCTTTTTATTTTATTTTTTTAAGATTTTATTCATTTATTCATGAGAGACAGAGAGAGAGGCAGAGACACAGGCAGAGGGAGAAGCAGGCTCCATGCAGGGAGCCCGATGTGGGACTCGATCCCGGGTCTCCAGGATCACACCCTGGGCTGTACGTGGCGCTAAACGGCTGAGCCACCGGGGCTGCCTCCTCCCCCCCACCCCCCGTTTTTTTTTAATGACTGAATTCTTCAAATGTTTGGTAGAATTCACTAAAAAGGCCATTTGGGCCTGGGCTTTTCTTTTGGGAAGTTTTTAAATTTAAATTTAAATCAATTCAATTGGTCTATTCAGATTTTCTATTTATTTTGAGCCAGTTTCAGCAATTTATGTCTTTCCCGGATTTTGTCTATTTCATCCAGGTTTTCTAATTTGTTGGCATACACTTGTTTGTAGTATTCACTTAAAATTATTTGTATTTCTGAAAAGTTGGTCATGATGTCTCTTCTTTTATCCCTGATTTTATTCACTTGAATCTTATTTTCTTAGTCTATCCAGCTAAAAGTTTGTCATCAAAAAATCAACTTTGACTTCATTCATTTTTCTCTAATTTCACACAAACTCACCCAGAAAAATCAAAGAGGAAGGGATACTTCTCCACTTATTCCACGAGACTGGCATTATTCTGATATCAAATATACAAAAATACTTTAAGACAAAATTTCCCTCATAAACACATATGTAAAAGTTATTTTTTTTTAATTTAGCAAACCAATACAATAATGTACAAAAATATAATACACCATAACCAATCGTGATTTAGCCAAGAAATGAAAGGCTTATTTCATATTAGAAAATCAATCAATATAATTCACGGTATTAACAGACTAAAACCATATGATCATCTCAATAGATGCAAAATAAGCTTTTGATAACATTTCAAATCTGTTCCTAATAAAAACTCCCAGCAAACTAGGACAAGAGGAGAACCTGTTCAATATGATAAAATGTATCTATCAAAAACCTAGAGCTAATATACTTAAAGGTGAAAAACTGAATGCTTTCATTCTGAGATCAGGAATAAGGCAAGGATGTCTGCTCTCATCACTTCTATTAAACATTTTACTGGATGTTCTAGTCAGTGTAAAAAGGTAAGTCAAATAAATAGAAAGCATCGAGATTGGAGAGAAACTAGTTTACTTGTTTACATGTTATTAGTTTACTTGTTGGAGAGAAACAAGTAAACTATATTTTTCCTCAGGTGTTATGACCATCTGCACAGGAATTCCAGTTGAATTTACAAAAGAGCCACTGGAACTAGTAAGAGAGTTTAACAAGACTTTACAATATAAGATCATACAAACAAAAATGAGAAAGTGGAAATGACAATTTTAAAATGCCGTTTACAATACTTTTAAGGTATTAA
This sequence comes from Vulpes vulpes, assembly GCF_048418805.1. NCBI lineage: Eukaryota > Metazoa > Chordata > Mammalia > Carnivora > Canidae > Vulpes > Vulpes vulpes. Next base: position 66,963,643 of record NC_132785.1, read on the forward strand.
ATACTTAGGTAAAAATGTAGTGAGATACCTATAGAACTCGTATGTGCTGAAAATGACAAAACCTTGCTGAGAAAAATTAAAGTAGATCTAAATAAATGGAGAATATACCATGTTCATTCATTAGAAAACTCAATATTGTCAATATGTTAATTCTCTCCTACTTGACCTACAGATTCAACCCTATCACAATAAAATTACAGCAGCGTTTTTCTTAGGTACAGACAAGCTTTTCTGAAATTCATACAGAAAGGCAAAGGAACCAAAATAGCCAAAACAGTTTTGAGAAAGAAAAACAAAGTGGGAGAAGTTATACTACTTGACTCCATAAATTGTTATAATGTTACTGTATCAGGACAGTATGGTATTGACATCAATGCAAATAGATGGAGGAAACTGAATAAAAAATCTGAGGGCAGAAAAAAAAATCTGAGGGCAGATCCACATATATTGTCAATTGACTTTTGAAAAAGCTGCAAAAGCATTTCAGTGAAAAAAAGGATAGTCTTTTCATCAAATGGTGTTAAAATAATTGGGTATCCAAATACAAAACTGAACTTGGATTACCATTTTGCATCATATACAAAAACTAATCCAAAAGACATTATGAGGGCACCTGGATGGCACAGTCAGTTAAGCATTGGAATCTTGATTTTAGCTGGGGTTATGATCTCAGGGTCATGAGATGGAGCCTCGAGTCCAGCTTCATGTTCAGCTTGAGATTCTCTTTCTCCCTCTCTTCTCTGCCCCTCCCTCATGTGCTCACACACATGCTTTCTCTAAAATAAGTAAGTAAGTAAATAAATAAATAAATTTCTTAAAGAAGGGATTGCACACATACATAAAAGACCTAAAATTATAAAATTTCTAGAATAAAACATAGGAGAAAATCTTTGTGACTTTGGGTTAGGAAATGATTTCTTAAATATAACACAAAAGCATAATCCACACAAAAAAAATAGAAAATGAACTTTCTCAAAATTAATGACTTCTGCTTTCAAGAGACATTAAGAGAGTGAAAAGGCAAGTTTTAGATTGCAGAAATATATTTGAAAACCACACTTCTGATAAAGGACATATAGGTAATATGTAAAGCACCCCCAAAGCTTAGTATAAGAAACAAACAACTCAAAAAAAAAAAAAACGAAAAAACAGGCAAATAATATGAACAGACCAAAGAAAGTAAATTAATTGCAAATAAGTACATGGAAAATATTCATCATCATAACTCGTTAGGGAAATCCAAATTAAAAACCATAATGAGCTATTTCTACACATCTATGAGTATATATAAAGTTAAAAGACCTGATCATACCAGTATTGGCAAGGATATGGAGCAACTAGAACTCATGCATAATATTCATAGGCTCCCTGAGCATAGTACCTGAGTCTAATTAAGCCCACTATCCCTATTAGTAACAAGTTTAATAAATATTTATGAAAACAGTAAAAAGTTGATAATTTATTAATAACTAACCAATTCTCACAAAGTAGAACGAATTTCTAGCTCCAAGATAAAAATTTTCAGATTCAAATGACATATCTAAAAATCACTCTGCCATCAAAAATAAGAAATTATTAAAAGATGCTTCTCTGGTCTACTTCCCCTCCCCCAAATTTGATAATTTTATAACAAAATTCTATTCCTTACATCATTTTCTTATTTAGAGATGTTTAATTAAAATATGTAATTTAAAAAAATTCTTATATAAAGAAAAAGACAGGGGCACCTGGCTGGCACAGTCATTTGAGCTTCCAACTCTTGGTTTCGGGTCAGATCATGATCTCATGGGTCCTAGGATGAGTAGGATGAGTCTGCATTGGGTTCCGTGCTCAGGGTGGAATCTCCCTGAGTTTCTCTCTACCTCTGCTCCTTCCCGCACCCTACCCCATGCTTGCTCTCTCTCTCTCAACTAAATAAATCTTTAAAAAGAAAGAAAAAAGAGAGAGGGAGAAAGGAGACAAGCATCAACATAAGAGAAAGAAAGAGAAGCAGAGACTAAGGGGGGGGGGGGGAATACAAATAACAACAAGGGAAAACCAGAATCTTCCTTTGTCATTTAAATTTTAAAAACAAAGTCCTCTGACCATTTGTCCCCTCACAGTCCATGGTCCCTCTTGCCAGTTTTAATACTTCAGGTGTTTTTCATTATATCCATTTAGAATGTTTCTGCCATAGGGAACTGGCTAACATGCCCACAGTTAACGGTTTAGTAATTCAGAGCATATTCTAGTTCTTACAAGTGAGGACAAGAGTATCCTTTACTTAAATGTGGCTCATTAGGGATCCCTGGGTGGCGCAGCGGTTTAGCGCCTGCCTTTGGCCCAGGACGGGATCCTGGAGACCCGTGATCGAATCCCACGTCAGGCTCCTGGTGCATGGAACCTGCTTCTCTCTCTCTCTCCCTGTGACTATCATAAATAAATTAAAAATAAATAAATTTTAAAAACCTACTTTAAAAAAATGTGGCTCATTAGCTAAGACTTGAAAAACTTCTAATAGCCTGTTTGAGCCTACTTTCCAAGTTATGAAATTCAATATTCCTATGCTAGAGCAGAAAATGTTTCTTGTGAACAGGACTTCAAATTTTATTATCAGAATGGTGCATATACCAAGGTGATGCCCACCTGATTATTTTTTATCATCTGCGCAGACATGGAGGCTCTCTTTGCCTCAGGACCAAGGCAACTACACATGCATCTTCTATTAGTTTCTTCTCTCTCTGAGTTTAAGATGGGATAAAATTGATAATTTTTCACTTTACTGGGTATTTTGCTGCAAAAACTATTTATCATTCTGCAAATATATGTGTTTGGTGAATCTCTGAACTTGTTGCTATCTGAGAGCTGCATATAGAAAATTAAACAGCTCTGCTTCCTACCCACTAAGAGATTATAATCAGTTACTGATATGAGTGTAGGCATTAAATTTACTCTGCAGAATTGGAATGTCAAGTATGAAGTATGGATTACAGAACTTCACCTAGCTGTCTGGCAGAAATAAAGCTCTTAAAATAATGAAAAATATTGGTGAAAAATCACCAAGCAAATAATTGGAAAATGGGTTACTGATTTTTATTCCAAGTTAGTTAAGAGACATTTTAATGTTTAAAAATAAACCTTGGAAGATGATGTAAAGTGAATGCCAATAAATATGAGATGCATACGGATGGACCTTCTTATAAAGAGGTGAAACATGAATTCTTAGTAACATGATGCTTCTAAGAGGCAGACAAAAAGATTTGGTGAATCCTGAAGTTCTGCATAGGGGTAATTAATATAGCAATGAAAGTTTTTGCTACCATTCACATATAAATTCCCTGCTAAGCTTTGTCATTTTGAAACGGTAGTAATCATACTTTCAAATGAGCTGCACCTAAAGGGATAGAAACAATTAAATTATGTTAACTGATTAGGAGCGAAAAACATGCATAACTCCAGTTACCACTTGGTGGTAACGATTGAAACCACTTGGTGCCAACGATTTCCATGATAGGGTAAATAAGTTGCTAACATTTTGTGTGTCTGCTCTACTCTGTGTGCGTTACAGAAAATAGTTGTCAAAATGTGTAAGCTGTTAAGACAGATTTGTGTTGACTTCAAGGAGCCAGATTTGAGAATATAGTGATAGAGATTGGGTTGCCATAGACTCCACTCTGGTGGGCAAACCCCTCAAGTTCAAAAACCTTCAGGTGTTTGGTCTCATGATGATAAAATAAAATGTTCCACTGAGCAGCTAAACGTCATCTACTTGGCTCCAAATCTGAGAGACAAAAGACCTCCTTGCTGAACTCTAAAAAATGGAAATTTCATTTTGAGGAGAGGCAGACTTGAATGAGCTTAAGTCACTGAGTGAGAAAGAGGAAGAGAAAAAAAGACTTAGCATTATCGGGAGACTTACCAAATTGAGGTGCCCTTGGCTGAGCTTTTGGAACTCCTGACTCCCAACTTAGCACCAGGAAGGGTTAGAATTCAAGTGCAATTAACAGAGGTGGGGAAGGGGATAACAGGTTCTCATATTAAGTTGGGAATTAGATTAAATCCCCAAGTTCATCAGGGAAAAGTGACAAAGATGTATTTAAAATTTGCTAAACTCTTGGGAAGGTAAATCTCTTTGAAAAGGATAAAAGAAATATGAAGGATGTATTTCTTCTTCCCTTTCCTCTAAGAAAAGGATGAGTGTGGTTTATTACCCTTAATTATTATAGTCAAACTCCCTTGATTCAGCTGGCAACAAATTGGCTTATCAGCCAGGGACTATTAGCTGTTCATTAACATCAAGTTAGACACTGTATCAGTCTTCAATAAACTTAATGAATAATAACTTTACATTTGTACAGAGATTTGTAATTTGAAAACTATTTTTCACAATATTCTTTCTTTTTCCTTTGAGACTCTAGAGTAGGGGCTGTCAAATTATAGCCACGACTCAAATTTGGCCAGCCACCTTTTTTTATGAATATTTACTGGGACACAGCCATGCTCAGTTTTTTCATGTAGTGTCTATGGCTGCTTTTGTGCTATAAAAGTGAGTTGAGTAGGTACAGCAAAGACTATATATACAGCCTTCAAAGACTAAAATGTTTACTATCTGGCCTTTTAAAGTATAAGTTCGCTGAGCCATGCCCTAGAGCTCTGTGTTGGTATCACTGTTAAGTGACTTTTCTCATTGGCTTTTGTTTTAAAGATTTATTTATTTGTGAGAGACACAGAGCAAGGCAGAGGGAGAAGCCGGCTCCACATAGGAAGCCCGACGTGGGACTCGATCTCGGGTCTCCAGGACCACATCCTGGGCCCAAGGCGGTGCTAAACCCCTGAGCCACCCGGGCTGCCCACTGGCTTTTGTTTTAGAATGATATTTGTAACTGTACTATCATTTTCTAAAGTACATGCTAGTCAAAGGCAAAAGCTCTGTTTGATTCATTTTGTATACACTTAAATACTTAAAACTGTAGATGCTGAAAAATATTAATAAATTTTTATTTTATTCTCATAAATTCTATAAGGTTATGATCCTCTTATTTTAGACCTTGAAATGAAGTAAAATAGAGTGGTTGTTTTATCTTATTCTAACATGTAGCTGATTTCCAAATGTCGTTCAAATACACTTAAGAATATATATTTTTACTTTGTTTTCAAGCATCATTGAACACAACATCTCTTTATGTTTTAAGACAGTTCGTTGATGGTGGTATATCAGAGCAAGCAGAGCTTACCAAGTTAATGTGTAATCAGTATTTCATTACCCACTATGTACATGAACATTGTTTCTTTGGTTTATAGATCCAATATAGCTGCTGTAAATCAAGACCTTTCTCTGTCTCTATTCATAAACTAGTTAGACTTTTTAGATTAAGCATGTTGCCTGTTGAGCCATTACTAGTAATGCTATCAATAGGCTATAATGACACTAACATAGAAACTATGTAGTAAAGCTAATCTTCCCATCTGAGGATCACCTCTGCCTACAAGTCTTCTTCCCCTCATTAGTGCTTTTGTGCTCAGGGAAAAGTATGCCCAGCAGGAAAATGAAAAAAGATGGAGACAAAGTCTCTAAAATCTCTTCCAGGAAATGAAAGCAGAGGGAATACCTTCTAAGTCATTCTATGAGGTCAGTATTACCCTAATTAAAAAAATCAGAAAAGGCATTACTAAGAAGGAAAATTATAGACTAATATCTCTCCTGACCATAGATGTAAAATTCCCCAGCAAAATAGGAACAAATCAATTTAACAATGTATAAAAAGAATTATACACCAATTGGGATTCATTTGAGGTATGTAAGGCTGGTTCGACATCTTATTAATCTACCACATCCACAGGTTAAAGAAGGAAAATCATATCATCATATCAAAAGATGCAGCAAAAGGATTTGACAAAACTCAACACCCATTCATGATAAAAATTGTCAGAAAATTAGGAACATTAGGAATAAAGGAGAATCTTCTCAACTTGGTAAATGACATCTACAAAAAGTCTAAAACTAACCTTATACTTAATGGTGAGAAAAGAGATGCTTTCTCCCAAAGATGAACAAGATAAGGATGTCTTCTCTCTCACCACTGCCATTTACCATCATACTAGAAGTCCTAGAAATTACAATAAGACAAGAAAATGACATAAAAGGTATATATATTAGGAAGAAAGAAATAAAACTATCTTATTTGGAGATATGATTGCCTATGTAGAAAAAGTAAAAGAATATAAAAAAGCAGGAACTAATAGGCAATTATAGCAAGGTTATGGGATATAAAATCAATATAGAGAAGTCAGTTCCTTTCCTATAGTACTAACAATGAAAGATATATTATGAAATTTAAAACAAAATACCATTTAATTAGGACCAAATACAAAAATAAATATTTAGGCATAAATCTAACAAAATATCTAAGGGGAAACTATAAAATTTTGATTAAAGAAATCAAAGGTCTAAATAAGGAGATAGCCCCTGTTCATGAATAGGATGACAATATTAAAATAAACATTTTCCAAAATTGATCTATAGACTCAGTGCCATCCCAAGCAAAATCTCAGCAGATTATTTTACGTGTATCAACACTGACTCAAAAGTTTACATGAAAGACAAAAACCCAGGATAATCAAAACAATACTAAAGAAGAGTAAAGTCAGGAGACTGACAATATCTGACTTTAAGAGGTACTAGGAAGCTACAATGATCAAGATAGTGTGTTCTTAGCAAAAGAGTTGACAAATTTATCAAAGGAATAGAACAGAAAGTCCAGAAATAGACCTATATAGTGTTTGATCTTTGACAAGGAGCAAAGGCAATTCAATAGAAAAAGGATAGTCTTTTCAACAGATGGATCTAGAACTATTATAGTCCCTTCACAAAAATTAGCTCAAGGTGGATCAAAAACCTAAATGTCAAATATAAAATTTCTAGAAGATAAAATAGAAAATCCAAATTATTTGAGTTCGTGATGGCTTTTTTACATATAACACAAAAACTATAATTCATGAAAGATAAAATTGATAAGTTGGACTTCATTAAAATTTAAAATTCTGCTCTGTGAAAGACAATCTCACGAGAATGAAAAGACAAGACACTGTCTGAAACAAAATATTTGCCAAATATATAAATAACTGATGAAGAACTTACATTCAAAATATACAAAGAACTCTTAAAAATTCAACAATAAGAAAACAAGAAACCTAATTGGAAAGTGAACCAAAGATCTAAATAAAACCCCACCAAAGAAAATATACAGATGACAAATAAGCAAATGAAAAGGTGTTTGACGTCATATATACTCAGGTGATTAAAAATTAAAACAAGATACTACTACATCTATTAGAATGTTCAAAATCCAAAGTACTGACACCAAATACTGACAAAGATGTGGTACAACACAGACTCTTAGTCATCTTTGCTGGTAGGAATGCAAAAGTAGTAACAGCCACTTTGGAAGACAGTTTGGCAGTTTTTTACAAACTCAAACATAGATTTATCATATAATCCTGTAATTACACTCCTTAGTATTTAATCTACCACATCCACAGGTTAAAGAAGGAAAATCATATCATCATATCAAAAGATGCAGCAAAAGGATGTTCACTCAGATGAACTGAAAACTTTATGTCTAAATGAAACCTGTACTCAAATGTTTACAGCAGCTTTATTCATAATTGCCAAAAATTGGAGATAACCAAGGTGTCCTTCAAAAGGAAATGGATAAACTCATATACCCATATGAAAAGTATTATTCAGGAATTTAAAAAAAGCTATCAAACTCTTGAAAGACATGGAGACAACTTGCTAAGTAAAAGAAATCAGTCTGAAAAAACTGTACGATTTCAATTATATAAGACATTGTACAAAAGGCAAAACTGTAGAAACAGTAAAAAGATCAGTGTTGCCAGGAGTTAAGGAGGCCATGGCAAGGGGTGAATAGGTTGGTTATGGGGCATTTTAGTGCTGTGAAACTCTACAACACTGAAATGGTAGATACGTGAGATTATGCCTTTGACCAAAACCCAGAGAACTATGTATAAGACAAAGAGTGAATCCACATATAAACTTTGGTCATTAGTTAATAATATCAATATCAGTTTACCAAGTGTACAAATATACCACATTAGTGCAACATGTTGACAATAGGAGAAACTGGGAGCAAGGAGTTTTTGGGAGCTCTATCTTTTCTGCACAATATCCTATACACCTAAAACTGCTCCAAAAATGAAAATTTATTTTAAAAATAGAAAAGTTTCTTCCCTAAGATCAGACATCCACTTACACTAAAAATTAGCCTCTAGTTCTGTCTTCCAAAATTCTGTCCTTGACAACCACAATCCTTGTTTTTCTGTACTGACTCCTCCAGACTGCCCTTTCCAGCCCTTTCCCATCTGACCAAGCATCAGTCTTGGATTTGGGCTCTCCTGTCCAAACTTGTCTGGATGATAAATTGTCATGACCATCTTGGTATGCCTCAAAATGATGGCAAGTAAGTATGATCCATGGTTCATTTTGACACTCACATTATGGGGTACCCAGAGATGTCACTGAACATGAGGAAAGAGCAATTATTTTTCAGGTCCCTGACCCCAAAATAATGAAGCCTGATGCTTTCTGTTCTATCTACGACTACAAACAGGTAATCCTTGACTACAGCAAATCTTGAACTTCTCTCTAGCTGTCTTGGCCTAGCTCTTCAGGGAACATTGCCTATGAAGTCACAAGATGTTCCAAGGTCAGGGCTGCCTGAATGGTTCAGTCAGTTAAGCATTGGACTCTTGGTTTCAGCTCAGGTCATGATCTCAGTGTCCTGAAATCAAGCCCAAAGTCAGGCTCCATGCTCAGCATGGAGTCAGCTTGGGACTCTATCTCTCTCTCACTCTGCCCCTCTTGCTCATGTGCTTGTTCTCTCTCTCTCTCTCTCTCTCTCTAATAAATAAATAAATCTTTAAAAAATGTTCAAAAGTCATCCAGGAATAAGTCATAGAAAACCATGTTGGTATTCAAAAGACCTTTTCCACTCACAGCGCTGTACTAGCTGCCTGGCCCTCTTGAGCAAGCTATATTTTCTTATATAAATTTTAATCTTCAAGATCTCTTTCAGCTATTTTCCTTCATCCAGCAGCTCTGAGAGGTTCAGCATTTTCTTCTGCCCCACCCCCCACCCAGCTTTATTGAGATATAATACAGATATAACTGTGTGTAAGTTTAAGGTGTGCAATGTGATGATTTGATACACATATCCAACAAGTACATGAAAAGGTACTCAGTAGCACTCATCATCAGAGAAATACAAATCAAAACCAAAATGAGATATCATCTCACACCTATTAGAATGGCTCATATCAAAAAGATAAGAGATAAACACTGGTGAGGGTGTAGATAAAAGGGAACCCACACTGTTGGTGGTAATGTAAATTGGTGTAGCCACTATGAAAAACAGTATGGAGGTTCCTCAAAAAGTTAAAAATAGAGCTATAGTATATCTGGTAATCCAATTTTGGGCACCTATACAAAGGAGAGGAAATCAGTATCTCAAATAGACATCTGCACTCCCACCTTCATTTTGGCATTACTCACAATAGCTGTAACATGGAAACAACCAAAGTGCCCATCACCGAATAAAGAAAATGAGTATGTATGTATGTATGTATGAAAACATAAAATGGGATATTATTTAGATAAGAAGGAGGAGGAGGAGGAAAGGAAGAGGAAGAAGAAGGAAATCCTGCCATTTAAGACAACATGGATGGATGTTACAGGTATCATGCTAAGTCAAGTAAGCTCAGCATTTTCTTAACACATTTACTTTATTTGCCCCATAGACAACTCCCTTCTAGCTTGCTTAGGTGAACTTTCTTAAATAGCTTATCATCCAATTCTTTCACAGGCCTATCCAGTGTAGTTCAGGCAAGGTAAATGCCACTCTGTTGCTTACATAGTTACGAGTGCAGCCTTCACAGAATATTGGCTGCCCATTTAATGCTAAGTGTGACTTCAGTTAAAATATATTTGTATACCACATCCTTTCAAAAAGGACTTGAAAATGAAAAATATAAAAGTAGAAAAGCACAAATTAAAGAAGAAACATAGCTCAAAAGAGAAAACACATGTACCAATAACAAAGCTCAGTATGGTTTTTAGGATTGAACATAAAAACCGTGTAAGCTTCCTAGTATCCCAGTCAAGGAAAGAATTATGCACAAAAGTAGAAAGAGTATAATTTCTGGCTTTTATAATTTTCTAGGTAAAAAAGTTCTTTTTAGCCTCAACTTTGAATGATGTGTCTGATTTTAGGGTACTGTTCTGCAGACATTGAATGACATGATCTACGACATCCTCCATAGAAGTTTCATGGGAAATGCAAAAGTTATTATCCTTCCAAAAATTAGAGACATAATTCATTATATGTTACTTTGGGCAAAAAAGGCTTAATGATGTAGCTTTCTTATTTTCTCAATTAGCTCAAGAATAAGTTGCAGAAAGACTAGGAGTAGTAAAAGATGGTACAAGACTTGAATTATATTCCAGACTTTTGGGCTGCCAATTCTAAACAGCTGTGAGATAATCTAAGATTACAACCTCCAGAAAAAGTTTAGTGTAGTGCTAACTTGTGATAACTTAGAATAGATCCAAAATATCGTGAATCACAGTAGAGAAAGTGAAAGACTTAATATTCCATTATTCACATTAGGCATTTTAAATGAGTTTTCTTATTCATCTAGAAATCTATTTTACTTCTATGTGTGATTATGTGTCACAAGGGGATTTATCAGGTTAAACCACGTTTTTCCTCAAGAACAAGCTTTGCAAAAATTTTAACACTCAGAGTCAGTGTTTACTTAGACTATTATCTGCAATGGCAACTGAAAACCGTATTGACTATTTTGCCTGGAGCAATGAGTTGTGCATTGAGAACAGCAAAATGGGGAGTCTGTTTTTTCAGTGGGGTTTACAATCTAGTTAAGGAAAAAGAATATACACCCATTAGATAAAAAGCCAATGCAAAATATAAGTTAAATGTCAAATGAGTGCCTGTTCAATTTTATACTACTTGAAATCACAATTAGGCTACTCATCTGTGACTAACATTTGTCTTCAATGCAACAAAGTATGCAGCTATTATTCATTGCATAAGGGTGCAGACACAGGAGTAGGCAACTGAGTTCCCCTGGTTGGTGCCTGGGGCAACTTATTGTGGCCTCTTTGCCCCCCACCATCGCTTCTCATAGGGCATCAGGTAGTAAATCATTTGCTAGAGGTGGAAGAGTGCTACAGCCCTCTAGAACGCTGCCCACTTTTACTTATTCCTTCTAGGACTTTATATTATACCCAATGTTTTATAAATTAATATCAATAATTCTTATATCCTATATAACAAGAAATCACTACAAGCAGAGATTTACATGCAATCAGCTCTCTAACTTGGTACCTTGTTACAAATCAATTATAAGTTATCTTCTAATTATCCTATCAGCGCTCCTTTCACCAAACCATGATAGGTCATAATTTTCATCCCCTTCTTTGCCCCATGTGGAGTCCTGATTGTAATAGGGGCATTAGTGAACTGCAGGAATAAAGTTTTTGTCAAAATTCTCCATCTTCCACATGCCAATAGCTCATAAGTTTCATCGCCACAGTCTCTCCCTCCTGCAGTAGATGAAAAATTTTTGCACGAAGAGCAGTCAAAATCCGCCCTATAAAAATTAAGAGTGACTTTTCTCTTAACTCATCAGGATGGATGGGCTGCTCAGCTTGGCACAGGAACTTCAAATTTCATCTTCCATAGTACTCTTCAGGCAGCTGCTGACTAATAATTTGCATGTCTTCTAGTTTATTTCCTTCAAGGTAAGTCATCAGTACACGCTGGAAGTGAACTCAAGAAATCTTGAGGAAGCCATTGAGTTTGGTAGAAATTTTCAGAATTCCAAACCCTAGTACAACTAGTAATAATCATGTTGCACTCAAAGTAAGAATTGAAATTTAGTCTGTTTTAATACACAACATAACTGTATCCATCAGTTTTATTTTCTTAGCTATGTTAGAGAAATCCAACACATCTCACATGGGAGTGGGGTACAGGAGTGGTTGAGCAGGGATGACTAGAAAGGAGAAACATTCTTGGGTGATACACTTACCAGGCAAGGTTACAGAGGATTAGTTAGTCACAGGAAAGTTATCCAAGAAAGGCATAGAAGGTAAGATAGAGCCAGATGATGGTAGCCTTTGGAGACCAGGCTTGGAATCCTACCGTTCTCTGATCTGGCACATTTGTGACTATTATTATACACTCAGATAGCAAATAATCTTAGGATCTTGGGGTATTTGTCATGATTTCTAAACTTTCTTAGATGACTGTGCCTGCCTATTCTAGATATAATTGCAAAAATGGCCCATTGTTGTCTCACAAATTCAGGTACCTTGTTTTTCATAAATCATAACTGGAAAGGTTTTGTTGTAACAATTCTAATGGGGTGTTGGTTTTTATCTTCCAACAAAAAGCTTTAAAAGTTTGTAGAATTTCAGACATTGGTAAACAGGTTAAGGATAGAGGAGGTCTGACTGTGATCTTTAAAATCATACCATGGTATTATTGTTACGTAAACAAGAATTCTAATGGTTTAGAGATAAATACTAAAGTATTTACAGATGAAATGATTTGATGTCTGTAATTTGCTTTGCTTTAAAATAATCTTTGAGTTAGAAAGAGAGAGTGGGTGGGTATGCAGATGAAATAGGCCAAGTAACAATGGTTACTGAAGTTTTTGATGGGCACATGAGGACACGTTTTTAATAGTCTATGTTTACATATAGTTTAAAATACCCATAATAAAAAGATCTTCACAATTTGCCCCTTAGGGCAGATATTACAGAAACCTAGGATGAAGCTTATCCAATAGATTCAGTTCTATATCCCTTCCTGTCTTTCCTACACCTTATACATACTGACAGATTTAAGTAATTAGAAGTAAATCAGACTTCAGGACCTAAAATTTGTTGTAACAGGTCCATGACAGCTTTTTGTCCAAAGTGTTAGAATTGAGACTCAACCAACCATGTTCATTTTTCATGTGGACCACAATAGCCAGCAGCAACAGGAGTCATGTCCACCCAGAAAATGAAGTTATTAAGTTGGATGCTGGGCAATGAAAATCACTATTAAAACAACATATAAACTCATCAAGTTTAGTAGTAACAGTAGTAACAGCAGCCACATAATCATTGTTTTTGTACTCTCATATTGGCATGAACTACTTAGGGACAGCTGAGTTCCTCATTCAACTACCCAGATTCCCTTGGTTTCACATACATCTTGTAATGTTTAAAATCCTGGGGATGATTCCAGTTATAAGCAAATATCAGTCTGAACCCAACTTACCAATTTTCCTGGAAGCCACAATTAGTCAAAACTCTCCTTCAGTGCCTTGGGGACCAAGCTGTTTACAGAGGATGACAGTGGGAACACTTTGTACATGAGCTCCTTATCAAAGCAAAGTTCTTTTACTGTGAGATTGTCCCTATCCAAATATGGAGAATGCTGCTATCTTTCTCTACCCCCTGAGGGGAGCTCAAGTTCTGCCTTTTCCATTGAGCATCCATTGACAAATTCAGCCTATAATGAACTCTCCTTGAATTTGTTTTGCATGTTTATTCACTTAAAAAGCTCTGAGAGGGCAGCCTGAGTGGCTCAGTGGTTTAGCACTGCCTTCAGCCCAGGGTGTGATCCTGGAGACCCGGGGATGGAGTCCCATGTCAGGTTCCCAGCGTGGAGCCTGCTTCTACCTCTGCCTGTGTCTCTGCCTCTCTCTCTACCCCCCCCTCTCTGTCTCTCATAAATAAATTTTAAAAAATAATTTAAAAATTTAAAAAAAGCTCTGAGAATTCACATACACACACAGAGACACATATACACACATTAAGTATAGTGACTACATGGTCAATGTTCAATAAATATGATTTTGACTAACTGAAATATACAGGTTTTTTAGTGGATTAAAAAATGCTGTGGCCAAAATTTACCATATAAAATCAAAATGCTATTTTTATCAAATAAATGAATGGTGGCTATGTGTGAAGCATGTTACTAGTCCCTGTGTGGAAACAGATAAATAAATGACTCCTTCTCTCTAAGAGCTTAACATCTAGAGGTCTAAGCAGATATGTATGCTGATAACCGAAGCCAGTTAATAACTGAGTGGAGTTTGAATAACAAATGAAGTAAATCCCGGATTCCTTCCAAGATGTTGCTATCCTGATTTCAGGTTCGCCCCATCATTTCCAAGAAAAACTCAGGACAAATTCTTGGCCCCTTATTGTCAATCTACTGTGCCATAATGATGTCATAAAGTCAAATACCAGTCTCATCTTTCATTAGAAGGCTGGGGAGTAGCTACTCTAGAATCTGAATCAGTAGCTGTTTTGATTCCCAGTCATTGTTTTCTCCAATAAGCCATAGATTTAAATCTGTTAATCAGGAAGCACAGCAGGGATCCTGGAAGTGCTATATCATCACTTTATACAAGTTTACAGTGTTCTTGCCAAGTTTGCAATAAGAAACGGCTTCATGTTGTAAAATTTGAATTTGTTTGCCATGACATTTAGTTAAGAGCCTCAATTAATTGGTTAAGAAATCCTTTCTTATCTTCCAGAAGAGGTGAATGCTTGAAAGATAAATTCCTTTGCACAGGATTTACTTAGAGCTGATCTCTATCTCCTTCTATTACTTTTAATGGACTTGTAGCTTACTTAGACTTGCTTAAACTTTTTTTCTAAGAATAAAATCTGAATAAACTTTTCACTCATTCTATAATAGAGGAAGACTAGAGAACTAAAATTACAGAAAAAATAAAATTCACACCTGTGACATCTGTGTCCACTTCTATGTATAGAATCATAATGGGAAGTCATTGATATGTAAGCAAAATTCATTTAAAAAAATTCAGTAAACTGTGTTAAAGCAGACCTTGGGGACTTTAATTTTGAGCTAGGAATTCTTAAATAAGATTATTTTAATTTTACAACATCGAAGTTTAAATTGCAATTATACATTTGTATTTTGAGCAAAGAATCAATTAAACGCAAGGTGATCACAAGAAAATATTTTTAAGAAAATATTCCAGGATAACATCAGTTTTCTCAGAATCTTTATAAATCCTTTGATAATCAAACTATTTTTTGACTCATTTAAGTGATAAGACAACTGGTTAATGTTGGAGGACAAAAGCTCAGGAAACTTACTTTAATTTAGAGAGCAATTCTGTAAAGCCAGTCCTAATTTTAATTTTCCTCATGAGATTGGTAACAGGTCTGAAAAGAGAAAAATTGGAATATTAGATACAAGGAGGTAAAGACTTCACTAATCATTACTCCTAGGGATATCCCTGCAATTCTAAGCTGAGAAGGACCAGAGATCCTAGGGGCAGGGAGGTGGAGGGTGGGTGCGGGGGGTGGAGGTACTTCTACTAGGGAATGTTGCCAAAGTCCTATTAAGATTAAAACTACTCTGCCAACAATTCCTTTAGGTTCATTGTACCAAGAGGCCAGCAGGCAGGAAAGAAACCATGTTCCTAGCAGAGAAGAGAAAACTATTTATACCTGGGTGATTGATACTCTTCTGCACAATTTTAATTTTAAATGGACAAGTACAGTAGCCACAGTCTGAAAAGTATGATGACCAATCCTCAGAACCTGAGGGTTGAGAGCCAGGATTATACCACCATAGTAAGTATAAGTAATATACTCTTGTGATCTAATGTATGTAGATCTAATATATTTATATCACAAGAGTTGCTAGCCAAGGGTATCAGGAATCTAGAATAGAATAGGAAGGCTGATGAATATCACTCATAGCGCCAAGACCAATTGTTATGACAGGAACTGTACTACTTTTTTTTTTTTTTTTTTTATGACAGGAACTGTACTACTTTTTTTTTTTTTTTTTAAGTTTTCCCTCAACCAGAATCCTAGAAGGGTTGCTCCTAGATTTTTGAATTTATATAAAGCAACAGGATCTGAGCAACATAGACAGTGAACTGTAGTCAAAGCTGCAGTGTGTGCCCCCCAGAACTTCCTCTCCCCTACAGTTGCTAAGGTCGAGGAGAGCTGTCATGCCCAGGATGATGCCCCTCTCCAGGAGCACCCTGCAGCCACTCACTGACTAATGGGAAATGAGGAAAAAGTCCCCCAGTCCCCTGCCTCAATATGAGGCAGTCTGAGATATTTTTCAAGGGCCTTTCTTTGCAATTTCAGAGAGCAATCTGAGATGGCTGAGTTCTCGGTTGCAACCACATTACTGTTCAACATCTCCCTCTGCCAAATTATGGTTCCTAAGTCATTACAGGTGTTGTTTCAGGAAGCAGTTTCCAAGAAATCTCTACAAACAAATCTCTACCTCAACATTAAGGCTTTGCCAATCCCACTACTCTACCCAGAACTCCCACTCCTCCCCCTCTACTACTGTTACTATTACTAAGTGCTTACCAATCATGAAAACCTGATATTTATTTGTGGAGTTAAAAATTCTCAAAGCCATATGTGCTATTCTTTTTTATTATATATTTGCAATTACTTAATAATATCTAACATTTATTGAATGCTAAAGATGTGCCAGCCAGAAGTCTACAGACATAAATCATGTAATCCTCACAATTCCATGAAAGGGATATATATATATATATATAGCATATGTATAATATATAGACACAGAAAAGGAGGATGAGACATCACAAAGTTAAATAAATTACCCAAAATTGCACAAGATGTAAGCGATGGCTTGTATTTGAACGTGGACAGTATTTGGTTTCAAAGACCAAGCTCTTAGACCACTACCACTCTATTCCTGCCCATAAATAAATGAAGTAACTTTATAGTTTGATATATTTTTTTCCAAACTCATTGTGATATTCCACTTGTATTTTGCTGCTTTTGTTTGATGGGAGAAAAGCCAAATGCAAAAATGTCATTATGAACTATGTTCATTTTTTCTAGATACATTTCTTTCCTTGTGGGAGCTCCATCCTTTCCTGAGACATCTTTTTGTTTGCCTAAACAGCACAATCATAGTGGTTATATGTGTATTCTGTATATTGGTTGAGGTTTGAAACTATCCGGTTATACTTTCACCTTTTAAGAAACACTATATATACTTATTTGAGGCTAAATCTACCTTAGCAAAATGGCAGTGCTGTTTCTAGCCTGTAAATTCTATGCAGGACCACAGTAATAGCTTTTCAAATTAACATCTTTTCAAATTTAGTAGCTTTGCCAATGAAATGTAAAATGGAAAAGGTAGATGCGTATTATCAGATGAATATTTTCATTTTTAACATATTTTTTACTATATTTTCTACTTTGTAACTAATGGAAATTTCAACTGCCAGCTAGTGGCATAAACATGGGATATTGCTCGCATATATATATTTGCCACATATATTTCCTCACAAACATTTTTATGCCGTATTGCTAATGCTACCATAACCAGCAGCCTTGCAGAGCAATACTGAAGAGAGGAAGAAAGGCTTAATTTGCATCAGCTATACTACCTGTGGACTATGCTGAAATCAAAAGCAACCAGAGCAGGAGATTGTCTCTACTCTGACCAATTTTCAGTTGATCTTTTCTTCCATACTGGCTGACTTCTGAACAATAGATTGGATCCTAGCCTTGGATTCTAAATCTTTGCAGTGTTGTTTGTGAAGAGGCTTTCTACCATCATAGGATCTGAAAGGTACCCTCCCTCCTGGAATGCATCACAGTCTGGTAGCACTCAGAGCTTTTAGCTTGTTAGTGCAAATCAACTTTTATTGCCTGCATTTGAGAGAAAAGGACAGTGAAATCGCACATCCATACATTATTTTGGCTATTTGTAAAAGGTTAAAAAAGACGAATGGAGGCAAAAACTGCAGCATTTTCTAAGGGCTTAAGAAATTACTTTGAAACACACGTGTCTGCACACACACACAGGCATACACACAACAGCTGCTAGTGGTTCTGGATAGCACACCAAAGACAAACTAAATGTTACCTAAGTGATTTACTGTCAACATGGGATGACATTTTGACATGCATGGTTTTTATGTTTTCCCATTTTCTGTATGAAATTTGTGGAACTTTTAAAGCTGTTTGAGTCCAGCAGCCTGCTTAGCTGCTCTGACCATTCAAGCCCTGCAGACAGTAAGTGGCAAGGGGTGGTAAAGAATTATCAATAAATTGGGAGCTGAGAAGCAAGAGTGATGAGTAAGGCAAGTGTTGATATTAGAAGCTTTGATTTGGGGGTTTATAAAGGTAACCGAATGTGACATTCAGTCATCTGGATTCTGAAATGGGCGAGTGCTAGGATTACAGATGATAGCTTTTAGTGAAGGGCAAAATCTTTTAAATCTTTTATGGCTGAAGTTTCAAGGCCAAGTCAAAACTAGATTAGAAGATAATCAATACTCTGAGGCTTACCAGGAGGTTTAGAACATTTTTACTCAGTGTTAGGAAATGGTTTTGGAGAACAGTCTCAAGTAGAACCAGTAAATGGAGTTTTTTGATGATGATAACAGAAAAATATATTTTAAAAATAGAGGATGATAAGTGTTATAAACATCTCATTTGTCCATATGTAATAGGGTCAGAAATGGTTAACTGCATGTAATTTTGGCATTGCTGATGTGCTAATATCCAAAACTTCCTGTGGGTTGTTTGTTGTTTTTTTTAACTTCACCAGCTTTTTTTTTTTTTTCACACAAATTAGAGGGTTTGTGTGATGAGAAGATATGTAATTTTCTTGTACACTAGGGTCTTGAAAATATATTCTCTAGACCATGGCTGGGGCAACTTGGCAAGTGTAGTTCTGGTTGAACCTTTAAGAGGTTTTTACAAAATGTGGTTTTGAATCTTTTTTTTAAAGACTTTATTTATTTATTCATTAGAGACACACACACACAGAGGCAGAGACACAAGCAGAGGGAGAAGCAGGCTCCATGCAGGAAGCCTGACGTGGGACTCGATCCCAAGTCTTCAGGATCAGCCCTGGGCTGAAGGCGGCGTTAAACCAATGAGCTACCGGGGCTCAAGGATCATTGGAAAAGTGCATGAAGGAACTTTCTAGGGTGATGGGAACATTCCGTATCATGCCTGGAAGTACTGGTTAATGGGTGTCTAATAATCTTATGTATGCCCACTCACTCCTTTTACTCAAAAAAAAAAAAAAATGTGGATGTGGGACTAGATTCTGGGACTCCAGAATCATGCCCGGAGACGAAGGGCACATGCTTAACTGCTGAGCCGCCCACGCATCCCCAAAATGTGGTTTTGAACTAAATCTTCTATATGCACAATTTTGTCTAAGTTTTCTGAGAATTGTGAGCCTGTTCTTGTAACTAAAATGTCATGCTTTCATCTATCTGTTCAACAACATGTATTGAGCCTCTACCAAACGTATACTTATGTATAAATGCTTCTTCCTAAAGCTTCCTACAGTCACTAGAAGTTTCTCTTCTCTCAGATTTCCTGCCCTGCAGTTGCCCTACCTCTGCCATGATTATGCATCATATTTCAATGATAGAATCTAAATGTTCTCATTTTCCATTTCCCTGCATCTATGTCTATCTCTACCTCATTCCCTATTATTAAAGAAATGTCCTCCATCTGTTGAGGCTCAAGCTTCCTACCTGCTCTAGCCTTCCAAAGGCTTTGCATCCCTTTCTTAGCTACATCATCAAATTCTTCCTCTGCCTTGCCTTTCCCATCAGCAATGAACATGCATATCTACTATTCAAGAAGAATCTAACACCTCATATTCCCCTCAGATATCCCCTTTTTCTATTCCTTTCTACAGAATGACTTTTCAAAAATTGTTTATACCTGCTGTCTCCACTGCCTCACTTCACATTCACCCCTTCCACTCCAGTTTGGGCTATGTCCCCACCTTCCCCACTCCACTGAAATGCTATTTGAAATGCTATTTATTCCAAGGTTACCAATGATGTCTATGCTGCTAAGAAGGCTTCTTCTCTCTTCTAACTTCATCTGTTTCTCATCAATATTCAGTGTGGTAGTTGCCCCTACTCTCCTTCCTGAAATACTGTCTTCCTGAAGATTCTAAGACAGTACTCTCTCTCCTGGTTTATCTCTGTTTCGACCTCACCCTCTCAGTTTTTTGTTTGTTTTCCCGATGACTCCAGTATTTGGTCCCAGACTCTCTATACCTCTCACAATAGGTTTTTGTGTTTTTTTCAGCATGATCTCATCTATTTCTATGGCTTTCAATATCATGTTTTATCTTCAGCCCAAAACTGCTTCTGGGCTCCATATTCAAACATGCAACTACACCTTGACATCTCCAAATTGGAAAGCTCATGATCATTTCTGCCAAGCAGGTTGAAATGGATTTCTTGATTGCTACCTACTATCCCACCAATTTCTTCCCCAGACTTATATTTTTACATGGCACCACTATCCTGTTGTTTAAGGCAAAAGACTAAGAATCACTCTGCATCATTCTGTACATTCAACTATCATCAAATATGGACACGTCTTCCTCCTAAATTTATTTAAAATCCAATCCATTTACCTGCCTTGATCTCTACTCTTACTCTTTCTAGTCCAATGCCCCATCATGTCTTGTCTGGATGGGTACAATTCCCTTTTTAAAATCCATTCTTCCTAAAACAGCCAGGCCAACAGTTTTAAACATAAATTACCTCCTCTCACTTCCTTGCCTATAAACTCATCCATGACTTTCCATTGCACTTGAATAAAATCCAAATCCTTTACATGGCTGGAGCTCTTTTCTCCACCTATAGCTCTCTGTTTCCAATTCTCATTCTTTAGATTTAGGCAACAGACAGGTCTTCCTTCCTCCAAGAAGACATTCCTTACTACCTACATAGATTTCTAGATATCGGGGCTTTATTTCTCTCATGGTACCCACTGCAACAATGTGTTTATTTTGTCTCCATTAGTTGATTCCAAGCTACTGAGAGCAGGGACCATGATTGTCTTATTCATTAACACATTATCTAGTGCCTACTTTTGTGCTTGAAACATTTAACGGTTCAATGATTATATTTAAATCAATGAGGGAAGGAAGAAAGGAATATGATTTTCTACAAGTTTACCAGCACTTGATCCAAATCAGTTTCAAAATTAGAAATACTTGGGCTCAGCAAGTTATATGCTCTGACGGTACATTTCACTGAAGGAAGAGCTGACTGTAATTCATGACCTTGTCTTGGAGTTCACTGTTACTTTATTTACAATCCAGGGTCCCCCTACATACTATTACTTCTTAAATCTATTTAATCTGTCTAATTTATCAAAATAGTCTTTCCGTTTCCTCTCCTAGAACAAATGTGAATTTCACTGTAATTTTAGTTTCAAGCAAAGCACTATATTATACTTATTTTTAAAAATAGCTTTCATTAAGCTATGAATCTTTGTACTTTGTATTCAGTTTTAAGAGCTCATCAAATGTTAAACATGATAATGAAAGTTTTGCAAATTCCACCATTTTCACAGATTCTATCGTTAGCAGTTGAATTATTTATATGATACACTTACTGACAATATAAATTCTAAGGATGACTAAACTGAATCACAAGTTGTCTGACAAGTTAACAATCAGCCCCTTTGGGCAACTGAATATTATCAAATATTATTAGATGTTAGAGGCATTTCATATTAAATGAAATTGCATGAGAATTCTCAAATGAGGTTTAGACTTGAGTGTATGGTATGCATCCATCTGGAATTGGAGGGACTTCTACAAAGGCCTAAGCCCAAAGCAAACCAGGTCTGGACTAATGAGGATCTGGGAGAGATCTCATGAGAATTTTAATATGCTTCTACTTCTTTGCCCTTTTTCACTTGGTTTTTTAAGGACATATATCATTATTGAATGACCAAGAGGCCTAATTGATATGTGACTATTGAATTAGTAATTTTTCCATTAGATCAGAGCTTTTTCATTCTATGATCCTGATGGCCAATATCTGCACAATCAGTTGGATTGGATACTAAGTCAATATGGCCTGGAAATGGATAATCACTAGTCATCTGTTCCACATTTCTAAATGCTATGTTTTTACCATGAAACCTGGCTTCAATTGGTTTTATTTTACCAAATGTCTGCCTTAACTCAGTATGAGAAAAACAGAAACATTTACCAAAAAAGCACTTATTTGAAATGCTTAATAGGGAGAAAGATGAAGAACCTAGATGCTAATATGGCACTCTGCTTGTTGCATGCCCTGTAGCACTTTTGTATCATAACTTTCCATCTAGACAGTAAGCTCCCTAGGGTAGTGTTGTAAATTGTCTTATTGTCAAAAATATTCCCTGGCCCTCACTTCCAGGACCTCTTAACAGAAGGATTATTCTTTCCACCTCACTGACAATTGGCTTGTAGATGTGACTTAATTTGGCCAATGAAATGTTGATCAATGTAACATATGCACTTCCAAGCAGAAATTTTAAAAGCTCTCCCCATGATTCTGCCCATGCAATTTTTTGACTAGAATGAGCCCGGCATGAGTAGATGGGGACTGCTCCTTCAGTTTAAATTACAAAATGTAGATAGACATGGAGCAGAATCTAAGCAAGTTTTCAAGACATATGCAAGCAACAAATAAGCCTTGGTCATTAAAGGCATCAAAGATTTTTGGCAGTTCTTTGTTATTGGAGTGAAGCCTACCTTAAGCTAATAAAAGCTATATAACCTCCAGTTCTGGCAGAATGTATGGTGCAAAGAATCTGATAGTTTGTTGAATGAGAAAATGAACCAGAAAGAGAAACAGTGTTAATTACAATATTTTAATCCTTCACGAAGCACTACTGGTGCAGAGATATAATGTATTCTAGTCACTAGGATAAAGAATTCAGTTCCAAAGTGGAGATCGATTTAAGAGTAAGTTGTTACTACCACTAGTACCTTTAGAAAACTAGCAGCAATTTTTATATTTGGAGATTTCAAGGTTTTAAGTACAGCAAAATATTCAAGTACATAAGTTATAAGTACTGCTGAATAAAGATCCTGGTTCTTACAGATTAAATGGTAATCTCTATCAATTTCTCCTGCCTGGGGAGCTTTGATAAAAATAAATGATGTTGTGCTGCCTAAGCTTATCAGACATGACCACACATTTCCTAAGGAGAACATTCATCAGGCAACCCTACTGCCTGTGGGAGGTTATATTCAGTGTAAGAGGAAATAATAGCAGTCAAGTTGGCCTTAATTAGTCCTGCACTTAATTTTGATAAGCTCTTTGAGTATCTTTATTTCTTCTCCCTAATTTCAATATTAAATTATTAGTATTTCACATCTCATCATAGGCAATATCCTGAGGAACTTCTGTGCTCCATGATCTTCGCAAGTTTGTTGCCGCCATAGGACTGAATGTTGGTCTCAAAGTCTTGCCTATTTTACCTAAGAGTCCTATGTAAAGCAGTTGTGTATTCCTAAATGTAATATAGAAGTTTAAGTCTGGATTTAAATAGCACAAGATAAGGAAGAAATCTGACAATCATGTAGCAAAGTTCATCTGTACATACAAATGTATTTGGATCAAAGTTGAGGTATCTACATGATTGGTCATGGCAATCAAGGTTATAGATTGGCCATCTTGAAGACCCCTTCATGATCACAGACAGCCATGAACAGAGAATGATTTTTGCCCACTGTAAGAGAAATCTGGAATCATAACCAAGCATGATACTAGGGAATATAAATCTCTCTTTTGGTTCTCTCTGACAAGTCAGGAGCAGAGTTAACTATAGAGAACACTTTCTCCCGACTCATAGTTTTCATCTTCAATAACACTTGGTTGTAACAAAGGTAGGACTTAGCCAAAATACAAATGAAAATACTTCTCCAATCCTATCCTAACATGAGTTACTGCTTTAGATAGGAGAATATGCCTCCGGCTCTTATTAGTTTTTAAAATATAAGAAAGAAACCAGTCTGGTTTCAGATAATACCAAGGATCCAGTTACCAACTAATCATTTGAATTCAAAATATCTCATTCGGGGAAGTTTGACAATAATATGAATGCTCAATGCTCCTATTTTGTCTCCTAACAAAGCACAGTGAAGACCTTCTTTGGTACTTTCCTTTTCATTGTATTCCTCTCATGATTGAAAGCAAGTAATTTATAATGAATGATGCCTTCAAGGAAGAGTGAGATTGCTACCCGCTTTTATAGCTGGTAATGGAAAAATTGCAGACAGGGTAGGTAATAACTTACCTCATTAATTTTCTCAGACATGTTTTAGGCAATAAACACCTGATTTGAAACTTTTGAGTGTACAGAAATACCTTGGCCTTCCATGGAATATATCTGCTCCCAGAATACCCTAACTTCTCATCTAGTGAATCAGGACATTCTGAGTATCATTTTACCTTCTGTGGAATAATATATATGTCCCCCTTTGCCTTGCTCTCATCATGGAATTGCATTTAATGAGAAAAAATGCATCTGTGTGATTTGTGAATGGAACACAAAGGTAATTTCAGAACATTGTCTATAATTGGAGGGCCTGTCTATGAAGCTCCAAAGACTGGATGACCCTGCAGACACTTGTTTTGAAAAAGTAACTAAAGTGCTTATACTCAGGCACTGTCAATATGTGAAAGTTTGCTCTGATGATTCAGAGAATCATCAGATTCAGAGAATAGCAATAATAATGGTAATGGCAATGATGATCATAATATAAGTGGGAGTATTTTTGGAAAACAATGTTCTGCTTCATTCAAAGCCCACAAAGAGGACACCGGGGAACCTGGGGGGCATAGAAACCATCAACACAGAGTTACAGTTCTTGCTGTCCTTTTCAGCTACTGTGACCTAGCTACTGTGACGGAGCTCCCTCAAACACCTTTTCAATATCTCTGGTGCCCAAAATACTTATCCAAAACAAAATAAAATAAAGCAACCAGAACCTTCCTACTATTAGCACCATCCTAACTAAAGAAAACTTCTATTTTCAAGGCTGTTGTCACCCAGTCATTTTCTAAGTTGCTCTACCCAGAGAGCGGTAGCTTCCTGAGGGTGCTGCAATCTCTCCTATATTCTCAGGACTATAACCCTGGAGGGCCTACTTATTGCTGAGAAGGCAATTCTATATTCACAGCAGGTAATAGGGGGTGTTCAAAAACAATAAGGGAGCTCAAATCGACAATGAATATCAAACTAGGGAAGCAGGAAATCATTTGTACATTCTCAAAATTAGGTAGGAAAGTGGCTATATGCCTTAACCAAAGAGCCCGAAATAAATCGTCAAGTTAATCTCTTGTGGTCTTTTCCATCCTTCAATTCTCCTTCCTCTTTGAAAAATTATACCCTAACTTTACAGTGGAAAAACCTGACAAAAACTATCTCAGTCAGGTGATCAACGTTATCAATAATGATGTTATGTTAATAACATGTACGCTTGATATGACATGATAAAAATTACATTAATCTCTGTGGTCTTCCTCCCAAAGCACGTAACACCAATCTAATCAGAACAACAGATAAGTCCCAGTTGAGGGACAGCCTACAAAATATGACCAGTTCCTTAAAATTATCATGAATCAAAAATAAGGAAAGTCTGTGAAACAATCACAGCCAATAAGGACCTAAGGGAGCATGACTACTAAATGTTATATGGTATCCTGGAATAGAAAATAATGCATTAGTTAATAAAAATGTATCTACATTTGTTCATTAGTTGAAATAAATGTACCATACTAATATAAGAGGTTAATAAGAAGCAAAACTTGGGTGTATAGCATATAGGAACTCCCTATACTATCTTTGCACGTTTTTTTGTAAATCTAGATCTTCTGTTATAAAATATTTATTTTTAAAAAATAGAAAAAAAAAGTTATACTATTTACCTAGCCTATTCTGCTACTATTCTGGAAGGACTATGTTCTTTTTTTAATTTTTTTTTTTAATTTTTTATTTATTTATGATAGTCACAGAGAGAGAGAGAGAGAGGCAGAGACACAGGCGGAGGGAGAAGCAGGCTCCATGCACCGGGAGCCCGACGTGGGACTCGATCCCGGGTCTCCAGGATCGCGCCCTGGGCCAAAGGCAGGCGCCAAACCGCTGCGCCACCCAGGGATCCCCAGGACTATGTTCTTATTCAGCTTTTCAGCATAAGAAAATAAAACCCAGGATGGTGGTATGATTAAAACAGCCAGTGACAAGGATTAATCTTCAAGACTGTAGAATATCTCCAGCAAAGGCCTAGAACATTCTCATGATGTTAAAGGCAATAGTCCTCTGCTTTTTCTTCCTTTTTATTTGTTCCATTTAAAGAAAGAACTACAATATCAAAAACAAATAAATCTTAACAACTTTGATTAGCCCACACACAACCTGGAAAATTTATTGCTATTCTATCAGTCATCTACTACTACAACAGCTACTCCCCATGAGTTACCAATTATTACTAGGTGCTATGAAAGTGGAATCCCCACATTTTTGTCCTTTTAGGATTCAGAATATAGCTGGGGAGGCAGGAAATTAAGGTATGAGTAGTTGCATAACAAACCAAGCCTCCAGCAAAGCACATGTGCATGACTCTGAATACATGTAAAATGGGACGGATAACATGATTTCAGATCAAAGAAGGCATCTATGAGACTGAAGTGTGACAGATGGGACCAAGATAAACTGGGTAGTTCTGGAAAGAGCAAACAGAAAGTTGGGTACTGCTATGGGAGAAACAATATAGGCAAGGTGGAGAAGCAGGAAGACGGTCTTGTTATGAGACAGCACACTCCAATTAAAGTAGAAGGTTTATATAGAAAAGTTAACTAGCATTAAGCTGGACTAGGTGGCTTACAGACTCAAAAGTCATGAGTCATCCGAAATTCACACTTTCAGTGCAATTGACTGGAAGGAAAAAAGGAAGAAAAGAAGGAAGAAAAGAAAAATATATATCAATTAATGTCAACAGATATATACAGATACATACATATGTACTTATATATGTATGTGCCTCTGCCCTTTAATTAAAAGACTAATGTTATAAGTACAAATGGTAGAGTCTATACTCCAATTTGTAAAATGATTCCCCTGATCTTATACTATTTATACAAGTTTATTTAAATTTAACTGAATATGAGATATAAAATTGCATACATTTCTGAACTTTTATTTACTTAAATGCTTTGATGTCTAAGAAGCATAAACATAAATGGAACCTTTGTAAGACTACTGAGAAAACATGAAGCAAAATATTGGAATATGATCATATAGATTATAAAACCAAATGGAAACTTTGTTGTAAAATCAATAGAAAATACTGAAAAAAGAAAAACTGAAAAAAAGAACATGAGTGAAACAACACTATAAAAATAATTGAATGGATCTAGTCACTTCAAATGATTACTAAGCTGCAATATATAGAGAAGAATAAACTGGGAATATGTTTAACTTGTAAGCACTGCCAAATACGTGTTATGGAGGGTTGGATCATAGAATCATTTGTCCTATCTGCAAAGAAAATATTTATTTTCATAATTAAAATGCAAATATATAAATGAATTAATATTTTATTGATAATGATTAAGATCTGCTATAATGGTATATGTTACACGAGCTATAATGTTTTAAATTTTTAGGAAGCTATAGTATAGATTGTTGTCAATAAACTTTTTAGGGCAGCCTGGGTGTCTCAGCGGTTTAGCGCCGCCTTCAGCCCAGGGCCTGATCTTGGAGACCCGGGATCGAGTCCCACGTCGGGCTCCCTACATAGATCCTGCTTCTCTTTCTGCCTCTCTCTCTCTCTCTCTCTGTCTCTCATGAATAAATAAATAAAATCTTTAAAATAAAAAATAAATAAGTAAATAAACTTTTTATATGATGAGATTTAAATTTGGTCATTAATTTTTTAATGTGTCCAATAAATTGGTGGAGCTACCTGTGACACTAGAGTCTATAAAGTCATGAGAAAGCACAGGGAATTTTAAGCAAAAAGTGATGTGGAGAAAATCAAACTTTAGGAAGAGTAGCCTGACAACAGTGTTGTATAAATTGGGAAAGAGAGTGATTAGATTCTCTCTGGATTAAAACCATCCTCATTAGCCAACCCTTAGAATTTTCTTATCATTCCCATCAGCATTCCAGTGACATTCCAATTATTTTGTTTTGTTCTACTTAAATTTATATTTGCCCTCATCCTACTGGGGAGCAGCAATTTGTATAGCTAGGTTTAAAGAACTTCAGGAAGATACTGTGCTTTTTTTTTTTTTTTTTCACTCCTGCCCTGACTTTTCCAGAAGATATATGAATGTGAAGTTTAAAGCTGCTCTCCAGCTCTCCCCGGTAGTAACTGCATTACCTATTACTGACACTATCTCAGCATCAGTGGAGAATATACGAGGCTGCCAGCTCTTTCTTCTCTTCTGTCTTTGATCACTGCTCCTCTAAATAATATAAGAGATTTTCAGGATTGGGCTTTAGTGTCAATTTATCACAAAGAAAGCACTGTTGCTTGTTATTGGTTCAAGCTGCATTCCTATGGAGACTTATTTTTGTATCAAAATTATTACCAACCTGGTAAATGATGAGGCTTCAGTGTATTCAAATGATGTCGCATCATCGGGAAAAATCCACCCAAAGAATACATTTAGGTATCAAGCCTTTGAAAATTCTCCAGTCGAAGCAATCTCCAATTTCCCACCTCCAAATTGAATGAGAGAAGATTCTTTTAATTTAAGCTTTAAAGTTTCTATTCAGTTCCCTAAGCAGAAGGTAGGCAGGAAAGAAAAATAGAAGGTTTCAGGGAGATCTGTATTTCTTTTGCATAAGATGAACCAACCAGTGGTATTAGTTTAAATTGTAGCAGCTTTACAAACTAGTGCTTTTAAGACATTTCAACCTAACCTCAGATGACACCAAACTCTGAGTTCCCTGAAACTTTTAAATAACAGCCATTAACATGAAAATGAAACTGACTAAATAATGGTGACCTCCAGATGTTAATGACACAAAGTAACAATTATTTTCTATTTAGGAGAGGGAAAGAAACAAACTATCAGTGTTTTTGTTACCTTTTAATGATTTCCTCCCTTTGTATCTACCTTCTTTCCTTCTTTCTGTTAAAAGAAACTGAAGCATGTTAAAAATTTTTGAGGTTTTTTTTTTTTCAGCAAAAGTCAATTTGAATTGGGCAGCACCAAACCAGAAGTGGTTAGGAATTCTCTATGTACAGGAGGAATTTTTACGTCAAAAAGGTAGAAGCAAAGTAAGGAAATTATTGATTAGCTATAGCTTGAAGCCTAGTTGGCGGTTGTGATTGGTTGTCCATATTGTTTTGATTTTACAGCCCTGAGACATTTACAAGCTTAGATTTTGGTTTGTTTACTCAAGTAGGCTGCCATGCATTAGAGCCACATCAGTCTAATGGCCTCCTTGTATAATTGATTTAGCTCTCTCTTTCTTTCCCTCTCTCCTCCCTCACTTCTCACCTCAACATAAAGAATTTCTTTCTTAATAAGTATTGACGATTTCCTAAGAAGGACTCTCATCCCAGGAGTGGAGAAACAAGTCATGACAAAGATTTGGAGATGTATCTTCACGTGTACAAAAATTAACTGCTCTGTTTATCATGCCACCTAAGAAAATTGACTCCTCATTCAGACTAAGCTCCATCTGGTCTAAATAGCATCTCAGCTGGTGTTGTTTATTGTCTAATGAGAAAGAAGCTCAAGGTATATATGGTTATGGATTTTCCCATATTTTTGCCAGTTAATTAAATTTTTCTTCAGTTCAATGAAAAGAAGAACTAAAGAGGTTAACTCACCACTCTTTTGTATTCTTTGCATTTTAAATGCTTTAAAACTGCTTAAAATGCTTTAAAACTTTGTATTTATAAAATGTTTTAAAACCTTCTAATTCCTAATAATTCAACTACCATTTAGTAATAATCACATTGTCCATAAAATGCGTTTTAGATCTTAGGAGTCAGCAAGTGCATTATTTAAACCAACTAATGGTATACTATTTGCAAAAGGGTCAAGGTTTATTAAAGCATTATTTTTCATTTACCACAAAGTTTGAAAGCTGTGAATTTGAAATATTCTTCTCAGCACGCAAGAAAAAAAACAAGTGGTTTTGTTTAAAAGGGGGGGCTTTGGTGCTGTGGAATTTAAAACATGATGTTGGGTTTGAATTTGATTGTTGACCTCAAAAAATAGGGGGAAAAAAACCTAATGTTGGCTTCTAATCAGTAAGTAATTCACACTTCAGACACCTTCTTAGCTGATCCCTGGTGGACTGGACATCTTTGAACAAAGGATTCCTAAGGGTTCATTAGAGTTTTATCTTCCTGAAAGTAAAATTGTTTCCCAGATAGGGATCCCTGGGTGGCGCAGTGGTTTAGCACCTGCCTTTGGCCCAGGGTGCGATCCTGGAGACCCGGCATCGAATCCCATGTTGGGCTCCCGGTACATGGAGCCTGCTTCTCCCTCTGCCTATGTCTCTGCCTCTCTCTCTCTCTCTCTCTCTCTCTCTCTCTGTGTGTGACTATCATAAATTTAAAAAAATAAATAAATAAAAAATAAATAAAATTGTTTCCCAGATCATAAGAGAAAGCATAGAAGGAGCACTAGGGTTGGCAAGTAAGTTGCTCAATTGATCAAAACTTTAAAGGGAGACGATTGGTATACAGGAAAGAAAAATGCATTAGATTCACAAATAAATCTGAAACATTAGCTACAATGGGTGACAAAACGTGATTGACTCTATTAGCATAGTAGAGGCTTTTTTCACAGATTCTCAGGTAACAATATCAGAAAATATAATAGAAAAATAAATTTCTGATTTTCGTTGAATATATGCCATTCAATAGGTAACAAAGTTAACTTGAAATTTTGAACAAGGAAATGTATTTTATCTTACACCCTCTGAAACTTGATGACATGAAATTTGTTTGTAATGAGACAATGAAAATATATCACCTCTTCCAAAGATACAGATTTGGTAGAGGAATGTTATTTAGCAGAATCCAGTACCTCTGTAGCCATGGCCACATGAGAAAAAGGCCATTTGGCCAACAGAACCTAAGAAGATTTTTTTTGGCCTACTGATATTTTCTATGCCCATGGATTAGATAATGTCCTGTACCAAAGGTAACAGAGAGATTTCACACAAAAAAATTTATTACTACCTAAATGAAAATACATTTCTGAGTCCTCTCTAAATATAATCTCCTATCTATACTACCTTTTCATTATATATTTTTTAAGAGTGAAAGGAAAACCTCAGTGTTTTCCTTAAGAATCACCTTAATATTCTAAGTTGTCCATAGCAAGAGTCCTTTATTCTCTATGCCAACTCTTAGAAATCCTGAGTTGGCACTTTGTAGTAGTATTCTTATTTATTGAGTATGTATGAGGAAGAGGAAGTGGGGGCAATGTTGGGAAGGAGATTTGCCTAATCATGTTTCTTTGAAAGAAGCACTCTAATTCAATTAAATGGAAAGGAAGAGAACAGCCAATAGAAAATAATATCATTTGTTTCCTAAAAAATGAAGGAGCTAATGAATATTAAGTAATTAGTATAGTGTTTGCCATGGTTAACCTCAACAACTGATAGTTTCCTACTCCCAATTTTCCTTTTCAAATAGTTTCCAAACTTGAATAGAGGCAAGAGGTTTCAATTCTACTGGAAAAATAAACAAAAATAAGTGAAATTCATAACTTTTTGAGAGTTATAGTCTCACAGAAGACAAAAGAAATAATGCAAAAAGCCTCCTGGATATGGGTATTATTTTAACAAAACAAAATAGGCTTAATTCAAGGATACAGGAACTTGGGTAGGAGCGACATAGTTAATGAGGAATTCATGACAACAAATGAAGATAACACTAGATGTGGCTGAATGTATAAGTAGTGTGTAACAGAGTGAAAGTACATGATTTGGGAATTAAGAAGACCTGGAAAATTTGCTTAATCTCTCTGAGTTTTTGTTTCCTCATCAAAAATAAGAATACCAACTTTTAAGGTCACTATAAGGGTTGAATGAGGCACTATTGGTAAAAGCTAGGAACTATCTAGTGAATACTAACAACTTAATTCTCTCTTCATGTTAGGAACATACATTTCAAAAGTTTAAAGAAAAGATTAGCATGGCACCATGATAAGAACTTGGGAAAGAATGTGGTTTATGCAAGAAATTCAAGAAAATGGCATTGAAATTATACAACTGCAAATGATCAGTGAGAAAAAAGTACTTAAAGAAATCCTGCAGTTACTCAGAAGGCTATCTGATTAATTTAAAATTTTAACTGACATGTGCATAATTTGAAAGAGGGACACAAAACCAAGAATACACACAAAAGGTTGGCATTAACTTATGAATTATTTTTTAATTTTTATTTTTTGAATTATTTTTTTAAAATGAACACAACATGATCTAAGATTCAGTGGGGGAAGCATTAAAAAAAAAAGGAAAACAAGATTTCAAAATCTACATTCTCAACAGTAGAGCTAATAAAAAAGAGAGGGATGTGTCTGATGCTCAGGGAAAAGGACATCAGGATATCAGTGTTTGAGAGCATACAAACCAATAATCACCTACAGGAATGTGAGTGGCCTTCAAACTGGGATCGGAAAATAGGATAAAGAGGAATTATACCTTAGGATAGGAGAGAAGAAAATTTGAGTATCATCTCATTTTAACTCATTCTTATTTATTTCCTACCAGGAATGTGGAAATGTGCTATTAATAAAATAAAAACAAAGCAGATATAGTTGCTGTTTTCCCAGAGTTTATAATCTAGTAGTGAGATAATAAATAAATAATTGCATAGAAAATAAATATGTGTAACTCTACATCTGAAAACTAACAGGCCAGACATATTTCAAAATTCAATTTTTTTTTAGATTTTATGAAGGTGAGATGTATATATACACAGAAGCTAACCTTATCAGCCCAGAGAGGATACTAAAGGAATCTAGCTGATAAACTTAACTAATTTGCCCTTATTGTCCATCGGTTCCCTCATCTATCTAGCTTCCCACAATCTGCCACTTTAAAAACTCAAGTCCTTTTTCTTTGTCATGTCATTTTGCTAAACATTTATTGTTCTCTTGCTAAGATGCTATATAAGCCCGAGTTCTAACTACCCCTTTGAGTTATTCATCTCTGACTACTCCCCTGTGCATGTGTGATCCACATGTTACTTGTCTTTGTTTTCCTCTAGGTACTCTATCTTTTGGCAGTCTAATCTATAGGACTCCAGCTAACAAATCTAATATAGTAAAGGGAAAACATTATTTCCCCTCCTATCATTCGTATCAGTTGGGAGTGGGACAGAGGAAGATTGTGTAGTCACAAGGCTGTGTGCCTCATTGAGAGAGATTAAAGGCCAAAACATTTCTTTTTATAAGAGGCTCAAGAGAGATATTTGCATTCAGAAACAATAAAATTTTATGGATTTTTTTTCCATTCTAGCTTTCCTGTAATGTGCTTGTGCTGCTAGAAAATATTTCTTGTCCATATAATAATATATAGGTAAATTTCACATTTGTTTTAGATATCTCATGGTAACTTTTGCAATCCTTGACATCTTCAGGTGGTGTGTGCCCACAGAAATGACTTCTAGAAAACCGATCTTTTATTATTCTTATTCTGTTGGTATTCTCTCATGGGCTATGTTTAAAGTTTTTGTAGGAAAACAGCACTAGCACATCAGCATGATAAACTTCCTCAGCGTGTAGGGTTTATTTTTTTATATTATCCTGTCAAACCCATCAATGTGATTTTCAGCTGCATCATTTCCTATATAAGCCCATTTCCAATAGATTTTCTAAAACCTTATACCATGATGCTCCTTAAATTTTGTGGAAACAACTTTCTTAATATTTCATTTATCTTTAACTTTCTGCTTTTTTTGGTGTATTCTAGCTTGTTCATGACCAACATCTCAGTCAATACTTATATTCTCTTCCTAATTGAAACCCACTTGATCAATGCATGGTTAAGATATTCAAGTATTGCCCTATGCAATTTTTCTCTATTTTTTCATTGTTTTTATTCATCATGATCACTAGAAACTTTCAACAATTTGTCTTCTCTCCCCACACACACATTTTATCTGGTGGTGATTCCAACATTCTACCCTTAAGTAACATGCTTCATAGATGTACCACATTGAAGTATCTACCATAATCCCATTCTCGATTATTGACAGATGCTTCCCTTTCTTCTTCCCACTCTTAACCACAGGTGATATTTTACTCTTCTGACATTTCTTTATGCAATTACACTCAAGTCACAAAATAATAATAAAGCCACAAAATATTCATTCTCAGTAGAGACATAGGGGATGTGGTAGTAGCAGTGAGATATAACTAATGGCTTATCTCAGGTTCATGTTAAAAGAGAAAGTTAGCACTAACTTTAAGAAAAAAAACTGTAGTGGTTCAGCACGTTTTATGTTTGAGGGATTCTAGGATGCAATGGGATCTTTTAACCAAATTATTTAAATGTCTAGGTCCAAAATATGTTATACATCTTGGACTGAATTTGAAAATGCTATCTATGTCACTATTTAGAATATTTGAAAAATTTTGGATATTTAAAGATGATAATTAGGATCAGAAATGTATAAATATCCTAATCTACAAAAGGAGGAAAAGTATATTGCAGACAAAACGTCACAGAACAAATGAATTGTGTCTGCCATTAGCCACACTCTCAGTCTTCTGAGGGTCAATAAGTCCATATCTATGTGAATGCTGGAGCAGAAGCTGATTTGATCATGAATTTTGTTTTGGACTCATCTCCCAAACAGAACCCTCCCTTCACATTGTCCACTCCATAGCTGACCAAGAGCTTCTACCACCCTATGCCCACTCTTACTTTTGTCATTTTCTAGATGTGGAAGTTCTATCATCTTACATCTCCAACCCCTTCCAAACCACTGCTTCATTTTGCAATCCTAGCTATCCTCCCTTCATTATTTGCACATCTCAGACTGAACAGTCACAGCTTAATCTCAGAGGATTCTTCTGAAAAGATCTGTCCCCCTTTAGCCAACCCAAGACTTGGAAGTCTATTGTGCCCTGACCCTATCCCTCAACCCCTGCCACATCTTCCAATGGGTCCTATGTCAGAGATTAACACACATATGAAATCGACATGTGAAATTAACAAATGCTTGACTATCCTACCCTGAGAGAACTATGGCTAATCTTACTGATTTACAAGCCTGTTTTGCCATAATAGATCAACCACTGATAAGACCAGCTAAGACTGGAGCAAACTGAAAAGTCTTTTTCAACTGAGAAGAGACTAGGAGTGAACAAAAGTAACTTCTGTGATGACAGATCCCCAAATCTCCCCCTGTTCATCAGGCTTATGCTGCCATTTTTTTAACACGAATGCCATAAGGAGGCAATTCCTTTTTTTTTTTTTTTAATTTTTATTTATTTATGATAGTCACAGAGAGAGAGAGAGAGAGGCAGAGACACAGGCGGAGGGAGAAGCAGGCTCCATGCACCGGGAGCCCGATGTGGGATTCGATCCCGGGTCTCCAGGATCGCGCCCCGGGCCAAAGGCAGGCGCCAAACCGCTGCGCCACCCAGGGATCCCAAGGAGGCAATTCCTTAATGCACATGTCCAAAAAGCTGAACACCTCCCTTTGTCCCTATATCCAATCAGCATATTCCATTCAACCTACAAGCCCATATAAAATAATATAATATATATAATAAGAAATAAGAATAAGAAAATTCTTCTTGATATTGGGTTCAGTTTTGCCTTATTTTAACATGTATTAGTAAGTTTCACTTTTACCATCGGATGGCAGTTGTCCAGATATTTGCAGAGAACTCTCAAAAGAAATAGCTAAGACATCATTTCTTCTTCATGCTGCCTTTTGACACTTTTATCCTCAATCTATGCCCAACCCTAACTCTTAGGGGAGGTGGATTTGGGAAATTTTCTCCTATCTCCTTGCTTGATGCCCTGCAATAAAACTCTTTTTCTCTGGAGCTGGTTAACCAGTGTCAATGTTTGGCTTACTACACATTGGGCAAGAGTCCCTTGTCTGGTAACACCAGTCAGCACAAGTGCGCAGATAGGGTCATACCAAACCACCTTCCTCTAGCCTTCTTGCTTCGTCCTTGGATTACTATGTCATTATAAGATCAAAGACTGTGATTGAAAAACAATGAGCAAAGTCTTCCATATCTTTAGAATAAAATGGTAAAATGTGTCCTTAACAATTGTTTCCTTTATAGGTTTTCACATGCTATGAAGTGTTGAATAAGTTATGCCGAAATATATTACTACCACTTTATATCAATAATTTAAATAAAAACATAAAAACAACATTGACACCAAATTACAAGATATGACAAAATAATTATTGGGCCAAAGTAATAAAATAACATTTAATGAGGATAACTGTTAATGTTATTTGGTTCCAAAAAATATTTGTAAACTCATTAATATGAAAAACTAATTTAGTCCAGGGCCATACCAGACAAGTTAATGCCTTTAACAGTATCTTCAGTCAGTAACTTTCTACTCTTTAAATTTTCTGGGACAGGTAGCTAATGCCCCAAATAGCCTATACCACTTTTGAATATATATATATATATATTCAAAAATATATTTTATATATATAAAATAATATAATATATATAATAAGAAATAAGAATAAGAAAATTCTTCTTGATATTGGGTTCAGTTTTGCCTTATTTTAACATGTATTAGTAAGTTTCACTTTTACCATCGGATGGCAGTTGTCCAGATATTTGCAGAGAACTCTCAAAAGAAATAGCTAAGACATCATTTCTTCTTCATGCTGCCTCCACAATTCCTTTGACAGTTCTTCACAGGACATTGCTTAAATCCCCTATTTTTGTTCTTCACCCAAGAAACATCATAGTATACCAGTATGCTTCAAAGTGTAGGATGCAGAAATTGACACACATTCAGGTGAGATCTTATTTCCCTTGTAATTTAAAGGTGTCACACAAAAGGGCAGCTTACTGCAGTTTCGGAGTTTTCCTATGTCTGCTGTTACTTAAAAACAATCAGCTCAAGATAAACTTCATGCCAGAGACACATT
The DNA here is from genome assembly GCF_048418805.1 of Vulpes vulpes. Classification (NCBI taxonomy): domain Eukaryota; kingdom Metazoa; phylum Chordata; class Mammalia; order Carnivora; family Canidae; genus Vulpes; species Vulpes vulpes. The sequence continues at coordinate 67,000,677 of NC_132785.1, forward strand.
TTTGGGTGGTATATTTTGTTACCCTTCATGAGCTTATTACATTATAAGCTTGGGCCATTTCAGGAAGTTAGTTTTCCTGTGTCTCTCCCATGTATATAGGAGATATACTTGTCATTAAATATGTTTGTTTTCCTCCATTATGGGAAATGGAAGGGGTTTCAGCCAAAAACTGGGAAGGGTAGAGGAAACATTATTCTTCCTTCCCTATGTTTTCTTTGAGTCAATTCTGTAATACGGCTCATCACCATTTAAGCAAATTCAAATGTCATTGGTAGGAGTGTGATATCTAAACCTTAGCAATTGATATCCTTATTATACACTATATGAGTTATACCATATCTGGAAGATTATCTCCATTCATAGAAAACATCTGTTGTAGGGCACACAGTGGCTCAGTGGGTTAAGTGTCTGCTTTCAGCTCAAGTCATGCTCCCATGATAAATAGGGAGCCTGCTTCTCCCTCTCCCTGCTCCTCCCGTTTCCCTGCTTCTGTGTACATGCTCTCTTTTTTTCTCTCTCTCTCTCTCACATGTTTTAAAAACTTTTTTAAAAATTTAAAAATAAAGAAAATATCTTTATGTTGTTATCTTGTTGAATCAGCATGCATTCAGGAAACAGTACCCAGGAAGATAAGGATGGTTTCACGACAAATACCCACCATTTGCTTCAACATGGATGGAACTGGAGGGTATAATGCTGAGTGAAGTAAGTCAATCGGAAAAGGACAAACAGTGTATGTTCTCATTCATTTGGGGAATATAAATAATAGTGAAAGGGAATATAAAAAAAAAAGAAAGGGAATATAAGGGAAGGGAGAAGAAATGTGTGGGAAATATCAGGAAGGGAGACAGAACATAAAGACTCCTAACTCTGGGAAACGAACTAGGGGTTGTGGAAGGGGAGGAGGGTGGGGGGTGGGGGGGAATGGGTGACGGGCACTGAGGGGGACACTTGACGGGATGAGCACTGGGTGTTTTTCTGTATGTTGGTAAATTGAACACCAATAAAAATTAATTTATTAAAAAATAAATAAATAAAAATAAAATAAAATAAAATGCTGATAAGGATGGTTTCAGGACCATGTGACCTGAAGAACTGGTAACAACATGGCATCTCAGGTCAGAAAGGAGGAACTCACCAGGGATGGCTCCCTCAAAACTCTGAAGCATGACACCTGAAATGACCTTTGCTGTAGTTATTGCATAAGGCAGAATTAGACAGATGAAGAAAGGGAGGCAGAATTTGTAACATTACATTGAAATTCAGTAAATTTGCTCTCACTGCAAGTATTCAGGTAGAGGTAGGTTTCTAAATAGCAAGAACAATATGTTAAGGATTTGGGTATTAGATGCTAGTTTGAATAAATCTCTAATTTCCCTTCAAAAGCTAGGCTTTTGGGGCCAAAATTCCTCATCAGTTCCAGAGAAAACCAGGTATGTTGGTAATAAAGCAACATAAAGGCAGAAAAAGAAAACTATACAGGCACTATGCAGCAGAACAACAAAACAAGCTATCCTGGACTCATCTGCAGCATCAGTCCATCCTCTCCCCTGGTCCACCTAGATGCTTCCCTCTGGCAGGTCATTTCCTCCCAACCTCTCCTGAGACCTCCAGACACTCTGCCCTATAACTCCTGGTGTGTGATGCTCCCAGAACCTTCAACTGAAGCAATAGGGAGGAGCCATTTAATTCCCTCAATGACTTACCTTGCCACTTTAACCTTTGGAAGCCCTTCTGATATATTTTTTTTCTATTAAGTTTTAATTTTTTAATGAAACAGTATGTTATATATGTCACTAAGAAAAAATGATGTATGTCAATACACATCCATACATGCATTTAATCCAGCATATACAAACATTTGTTTCAGATGTCACTCTGAAGTCATTTCTCAAAGAAGACAAAAGGTAAGATTTTTCATTTCTCTGTTCTTATTTAGTAAGTTAGAAACTAAATTAGTAAAAATGAAAGTTAGGGATGAAATAATAAAAATGTAAAACTCTAACGGATGACAACTTGGGTTGGCCAGTTCTGAGACACACACACATGCACCTGACAGACACTGTGATTTGTAAGTTTTAAATATCATTTGTTAAAGAAGTAACACAATTAATACTTGATGTACCTGTCCCTTTTTTAAAAAAGTTAATGGCTTGCCTGGTGGTAAACAAGTATTATAGGTTTTTCTTTCTTCTTGCCAGAAAAAAAACAAAAACAAACAAAAAACTATAATACCAATGGTCATTTGATTTAATATTAGATAATGATTTAAGAGCTTCCATAAAGTGAGAAAGTCTGAAGTCATTATTATAAATGTCCTTTTTCTAACGATCCTAACCATGCCTTGGTATTTAATCACTAAGGAGACTATAAAGATATAACTCCATAAACAACCCATATAGAAAGAAGTGCTTATGGACACAGGTCTCTGGTTTCTTGACTATCAAGCTCCCTGAAGTATATATTGTTGAGAAATACTGGAGTGATGAGGTGTGTAAAGAAGTAGAGAACTCCAGGTATGATTTTCACACTGATAGCTTTGCTTCCCTTATTTAAAATAACAACAAAGGAAAAGCATCCAAGCATCTCAAGTAACAGGTATTCTCTAGGTGAATAATAATTATGCCTCTAGACTTAAAAAATGGTGATCTCATGGATGGCAAATAAGACAATAAGATATGTGACTGGGGATAGCTAGGACTTGGCTATTGTGCAATCTATACATTAGTATTTTGCTTCAAAGATTGTGCATCAATAGTTCACTCTCAGCTGAATTTAGTAAATTTGAATGAACTGCACTGGAATGCTACCTCACCAAACTACTTTTGTGCAATGGCATGAGATTTCATGCTTTTGATATATTTGATAAAACAGTGGAGCTAACGGATCATGGGGTTCCACTAAACAGAAATATTTCTAGAACAAACACGGCAAAGAGAAAAAAGTATGTCTGTCTGATAAAGGACCTATAACAAACCTGAAGAACGAGATGCATCAAAGTGAAACTCATCATATTGGTGACAGGTATGGCTGTGCAGGCACTAATTAACCATCTGAAATTACTGGGGATTTGTTATGCATGGACTGCTTTTGTAAGTTCAGAACTGAGTCATCCTGGATACCTGTGGCAAAAAATTTAGATTTTTTTTCAATATGAGCGATAGATAATTATAAATATTTATAAGTGAACACGATCCATATTATTATGAACAATAAGAAAACAAAGAAAGAAAAGAATATCTCCTAATATTTGCTACGGTTAATAAGGTAGAAGCCTGCAGCTTCTCTATACAGCATGACAAACAAGGTAAGTTTCTAGAGCTCAATTAATACTGTGTAATAGTATATAGCTCGCCCAGAACATTATGTTGTAAGCACATTGCATAATATATCTATAGACTGTCCAGAACATTAGCCTCCTCTTCTGTACTTGTCACTTTACCTCTGCTCCTTCTCTCGTCTGCTCCAAGTCCTGAATGCTTGTGATGTGTTGCAGAATCAGTTCCTAATGTATCTCAAAGCCAGAAGCTACCTATCTATTCGTTGGAGCATGTTACAATGTCCTTAGAGCCCTTTACTGCCTCTCCGTTCCCTTCTGAAACCATCACCAAATATTCCTTCTATCTCTTGACTCTTCAGCTCCAATTTGCTTCTGCTAATTTCATCCCAAGACAAAGACAAACCACGATCTAGTGGTTAGAGCCCGACGTGTGGCAGGAGCTAATTTGGCGTCTCTGTGTCCCGCATAGGGACTGATTCACCGCGTGGCCCTGGGTGAGTTACTTAGCCTCCATTGCCCCATGTGAACCTGAATCTTAATAACACCTACCTCACCAGGGGTTATGAGAATTCATTAATAAACTATCATTATCGGTCTTCATTATGCACCTGTGTGTAGCCCAAAACAATCCCTCTTGTTCTAATTGAGCAGTACAGTGTGTGTTTTTTCCTGTGGTTTTATTTTTTATGTGTGGGGAGGGACCATTGTGTGTTCTCTCCACTCCTGCTCAAGACAGCTATTAGACCAGACTGCTTTATCTGGGTAATTTGGCTTAGTGGAATTTTTTAAGTCATACTGCAACCTAGATGTTGACACTGAGAAATTAAAATGATGATTATTAGGCTGGGCTTCCATCCATTGCAAATTGACAGGCTCATTTTTCTCTTTCAAAACTGCCAGCTAGCTGGCCCCTTTGCTTCTCAAAGCAGCAAAGTTTTAAAGAACCGAGGAACATTACCCAAGCCACAGTGCAATAACTCTAATAAACTGCACCTGTGGATGACTCTCTGGTTTATTTATATACTGTATCACAGGTCATTAACAGAAAATAACCCACTGAGATACAACATTCTTGTTTACAGTGAGGTTCTGGTGGTGACAGCAGGAATATAAAACACAAAATCAACAGGGAACACTGAACTAATAAAAAGACAAGGGTCTATAAAGCATAGAAAAAAACAAAGCCAACTGTGCAGGCAAAAATAAAATAAAATAAACTTCCATCATAAAACAATCAAAAGCTACGGTATATTTATAGAGACAGGGGAACCCAAAGACCCACTGGGCTGGAATATTTATGGGTGTCAGACTGAAAGTCAGGAAATCTGTGTGCAGTTGGGAGTGAAAGCTTGATCAGTTGTATATATCCCTAGAAAAACACATTTGTTTCACCTTCTTTTGGTCGTCCTTAGCAAACTTTCCAACCAATAAGCTTTAAGATATCTTGGTCATTAGGCTCTGGAATTAACTTTCCAGAAAGTTAACATATGAGGAGTTTAGAAAATGTTTGCTAAGGGGGTGCCTGGGTGGCTCAGTCAATTAAGCATCTGACTCCTGACTTCAGCTCAGGTCATGACCTCACTCACGGTCCTGAGATCAAGTCTCCACGCCCAGCACAGAGCCCACTTAAGTTTCTCTCTTTCCCTCTCCTTCTGCCCCTCCCCTTCTCTAAAAAAAGAAGAAAATGCTTGCTAAGAAATCCTTATGCTAAAAAGTAAAATTTTGACATTATCACTATTACACCATTTCTCTACTTTTATATTGTTAACAGTGGAGTCTTTCTTTACAAGCAATTGATCACTTGTAGGTAGTATAATTTTAAGTTTTATTGAGCCCATTTGCCTCAATAAAACTTCCCTACTTCTGAATCACAGTATTCGGAATTCTGTTCTTTTCTATACAATGTTACCTCCCTCTACCACTCATCTGTTAAGTGATAATACTTTTAAGATGAATAATGCAAAGTTCACAAGAAATGTTATTATAATAAGTATTAAGGTGATTCTGGAAGAAAAGGAAAAAATAAGGAAAGGACAAAGGGAAAGAGGGAAGGAGGGGAGGAAGGAAGGAAGGAAGGAAGGAAGGAAGGAAGGAAGGAAGGAAGGAAGGAAAGTTAAACTCTAAAAAGCACATGTTTTATTTCTCAGTTATCCCTAAGATGAGTTTAACCATAGCCCTTGCAATGTGGCTATAGTGGCAGTGTTGCAAATAGCACTTAGTTTTAATCGAATTATCTACAGTTGCTGTATGACAATTCCTTTTTTTTTTAAGATTTTTATTTATTTATTCATGAGAGACACACAGAGAGAGAGAGAGAGAGAGAGAGGCAGAGACACAGGCAGAGGGAGAAGCAGGCTCCATGCAGGGAGCCCGATGTGGGACTCGATCCTGGGTCTCCAGGATCATGCCCTGGGCTGAAGGCGGCACCAAACCGCTGAGCCACCGGGGCTGCCCTGCATGACAATTCTTAATCACCTTCGAACATACCTGAAGTGAGTCTTATTGCTTCCGGGTTTCTATATTTTTTGCATCTTCAATACAAGAATCTAGTTTTTAAACAAATATTTATTTTCTACTGCATGCAAAACAAAAACAAATGAAAAGAATATAATGGGCCGTTTTCTAGAACCTTTTCATCTATTTAGAAGCTAAGCTCCATGAAGAGAGAGATTGTTTTCTCACTACTGTATCTCCAGCACTTAGAATAATGCCAGACACATGGGAAAAGGTTAAAAAATATGCATGGAATGAATGAAGAATGAATAGATGAGAAATGACATTAGGGAGGGCTATAGAAATCTAAAGAGTCTAGTTAAGAGTCACATATGCTACTTTTTAAAATGGAAGTTAGTATTACTGGACAAATATTTATGTAGGAAGTAACAAACTTTCTGGTTTAACAAAAGAAGGCTAGCTTAGGATGTAGAAAGATTAGCAAAGGAAAGCAATCTAACTAGAGAAAAAAATCATTATCTGGGGAACCAAGAGGTCAAAAATGCATAATATGGGGTAGCCCTGGGGGCTCAGCAGTTTAGCAAGCCTGGAGCCTGAAGCCTGAAGCCGGGTCCTGGAGACCTGGGATCGAGTCCTACGTCGGGCTCCCTGCATCCTGCATGGAGCCTGCTTCTCCCTCTGTCTGTGTCTGTCTCTGTCTGTCTGTCTGTCTCTCTCATGAATAAATAAATAAAATCTTTAAAAAAATGCATAATACTTTGTGTGGGTAGGTGTTGTTAGTATCTATAAAATGATCACTGATCAGCCCATCTCCAATACTGGAAGCCTTTATAAAAGGCCATTTCTAAGGTGATATAGAATCTTTAGCTAATGAAAGCCACAGATACTGAAAATGGGCCAAGCCTTATAAATTCATTAATTATTCACATGTGACTTTGGATCCTAATTAAGCAAGCATGACCCCAGCTTTGTAAGATTAGATGGGGTAGTTCTTTCTGACTTGTGGTAATCTTTTCTTCACAGTCAGTTTTGAAAGTAATAAACCAAGATGATGTCAATTAAAACAAAAAAAGTGGGCACCTGGGTGGCTCAGTGGTTGAGTGCCTGCCTTCAGCTCAGGTCGTGATCCCAGGGTCCTGGGATCAAGTCCCACATCGGGCTCCCCACAGGCAGCCTGCTTCTCCCTCTGCCTATGTCTTTACCTCTCTCTCTCTGTGTCTCTCATGAACAAATAAAATCTTTAAAAATATATAAAAATACAAATAAAACAAAAAAGTCCCAGAAAACCGACTTCAGTGAACCAGGACGGAGATTAGATGAGGGGGCTCACCGGAGGGAACCTGGTAGCTACCACAGTATAACCTGGAAATTGCAAGAGCTCAATATACTTGAATAAATGAAGGAGCAACCAGTACAAATTGTTTTCCTTTACACAGGCAGAAAGGGAAGCCCAGAGAACTTATGCGACTTGCTCAGAGTCACAGAGTTTTTTGTGGTAATGTTAGGTCACCTTTTCTGACTCTCGGCCCAGTATTTGATCTGTTTTCTTCTGTTTAAGTTTATAGTGATTCCATTAAAAGGACTGGACCCACTAGCAGCTGCTCTCAACATATTTTCTGATTTGAGTCTTTAGCCATGAGACATACATCTCTATTCTTGTTTCTAGTGAGAGATTGAACTGGCATCCCTGTGCTTGTTTCTGAGGAGGAAATCATTTCGAGTTGAAACACAGCCAGACTGAGGAAGTCCTGCTGAGTCTGAAGGAAGTTCACTCATCCTTTGCAAATGCTCTGGAAGGAAGAAAAATAATTCGTGTCTTTGCAGTTTTAGCTAGCAAATATTGGGCAACAATCCATTGGATTATTTCCTATGCACCTGTATGTAAATAATCCGAATGGAACTGATTAACATTAAAATGCTAAGTTACTGAAGTATCCAAGGGGAAATTGATTAGATTAACTTGATTTGGTGCCAATATGGTAAATGCCTTAATGTTTTAAACAAATTGAGGCAGCAATCTGTGATTATTTAGAAACATTACATTTTTTAAGGTCTTTATTTTGAAATATAGAAGAAAGTACCGGATTGAAAACAGTTTGTTTTCATTTTCCCTGGTTTCAAGTAAATTTTTAGACTTATTTTTAGTTACGGTGATACTAGCAATGGGTCACCATTGTGTTCCTCTAGTGGATTATTTCTAACCCAAATGGCTTTTTTCTTTGCCATTTGAAGAAACCAAATGCCTTTGGGGCTCAATGCGTTTAGAAAATATGTAAATGATGGCTTTTTCCCTGTCAATCTGGGAGTGACAATTCAGTAAGCCCTTCATCCACATCATCTGTAGCATAATAGCATTTTAATTTAGAGTGAACCTTTTTGCTTAGCTCATATGTATCTTGTGCATTTTAAGAGAAACTATTTACAGAGAAGTACAAAAGTCCCTAGAGATGCAACATCTCATTTTCAATTCCGTTGGCAGGAATACTAATTACATTATCACATATTCAGCAGCATTCAGCAAAGTTATTTATTCATTCATCCTTAAGACCTGGGTGCCTACCAGGTCAGTTTCAATAGCAGAACCTTCAGATTCTCTGTGGATGGTACACACAGATAATTAGGTGTACAGTTGTGAGAAAAATCACACCCCAAAAAACTCAGCCTTGGAGAATCACCTGCTTCCTCATTCTTTGAGCGAAAGAGAAAAACCATTAGTTGCTAGAGATGGAGAAACATATCACTGAAACTGCTCATCTCCCCAGGTTCTCGTTTCTTAATTAAAGTTTGATTTTAGTTCTTAGATTAGCAAGGGAAATTGCTGACAATTAATACTGAAAACAGGGTGAATGATATTCTAAGAAGGTTGTCCTCAACATGGTAAAAATATTCAGAATTTACATGTGGAGCAATTTTGCTCCTCACGTGACTTTGAAAATGAGTATTTCCTGTTCAGCACCACAGGCCTTTGGAAACTTCAACAGTCTTTGCTTAATGATTTACACTCCACACCATCTTCAGTAAGCTTGCTTCATTGAGATGTTTGAGGAACTAGAGGGCTGTAAATATGCATATTTTATCAAAGGTGTCAGATCTTTCCTGAGAATGTTAACTCCAAGATGTAGAGAAAGTGAATACCTGACCTGATGACTAGACTTTGGAAGAAGATAGTTCTGTAACATACAAACAGCATGATCCCCTAAATTGTCCAATTTCACAAACTAATGGTAGCTTTGCTATCATGCCAGATCTGCAACAGCAAAAACTGGCCTCTGGTCCACTTCATTCAAAAGGTGAAGAAAGGGATCCCTGGGTGGCGCAGCGGTTTGGCGCCTGCCTTTGGCCCAGGGCGCGATCCTGGAGACCCGGGATCGAATCCCACGTCGGGCTCCCGGTGCATGGAGCCTGCTTCTCCCTCTGCCTATGTCTCTGCCTCTCTCTCTCTCTCACTGTGTGCCTATCATAAATAAATAAAATTAAAAAAAAATTTAAAAAAAAAAAAAAAGGTGAAGAAGAAAACAAATCCCTGGTGGGATCATTAGAGCTTGCTTTAGGATCAGGTTTGGAAGTTCTACCTTTTTGTCTCAATGGATTTTGTGAACGACTTTGGACTAGATGCAACATCTGGGCAAGATCCCATCCTGTCTTGTGTCAAAGCATCCCTACCCTTCATTACAGAAGATGCTGTCTTCAGTCCCTATCACGAGGCCTGCTGGAAATTTAGATGTAGGAGCGGAGTTTCATTTTCACGGCACTGCTGCACATTCAATGTCAAAAAGCAACTGGAAGTCCAGTTAGAAATCCAACTTTTTGCACATCTTTAATGTCACTTTCCCCTAGAAATAGAAGATAAAAACGGTTAGGTAGAACAAACCCACTGGGAAATCTCTCTAAAACCTAAAAGCTACAGAAAATTGTAACATTACAAACTTGTTCCTTAGAGATTTAAGGTTCTTAATAAAGGTTCCAGAATGCCAAAGATTCCTTGGTAGCCGCAGATAATCATGGAAAATCTTTCCTGTTTTCTGAGTTGCTTAATGGTTAATTTCTTTACTACAGATAATAGTGATTCTGGGGTCAAAATTTCAGTCTTCTTATTAATATTAAAAGCAAAAAGGCCAAAGAGAATTTGGCATGGGCATAGAATATATTCAACTACTCCTTATAAATATTTTTAACTTTTTAACAGTTTTCTTTTCTGGCTTCTTTTGGTGCATTCCTCTGTTGTGAATGTAGCAACAACTCACACAATGCTGACTATGAGATGGGTAACCTATTTTCTCTCAAGTTGCTTGAGACAGGATACTTACGTAGTTATACAGAAGTTTTTCTTTTGGTCAATAGGATAGAGTATAATCTCTCCCCCATCCTGAAATGGGGCCAAAAACCTAGTATTGGAAAATGAAAGGGCATAAAACTTGCGTTTGAGAAAGGCACAGGACGAAGCAAGCAGGGTAGTAGGGACTGACAAGATTCTAGAATTTCTTTAGAAGAAACAAAACTTCCTTTTAGCAAAATAATCAGTAAATACTGGATATTTGAAGCAAACCTTCAGTGACTGCAAATGGATGTTAAAAATGTGCCAATAGCCATAATGGTCCTAGTAGACAAAAGTGATGCCCAAGCACAGATATGTGTGATGCAAGAAGTAGTATAGAGATGGACAGACAAAGATGAGCAGAATTTAGGTATTGCAAAGACAGGAGGCATCCAGACTGAACTCACATTGAGCTCACTCACTTGAACAGAATTATCTAATGGTTTTCTCCAATTTTTAAATAAAGAATGATAGAAAAATAAATATATGTTTTCTAATCTGCTATCTGTGACTCTGCTTGAGTGAACAATGAAACATTTATATTATTCTATAGTATGGATTAAGCCATTCCAATGGATCATTTCACTGTTTGCATTGAAATACTACAGCTACCTGGACTGGCAGGGACTCCTGATTATTGAAGTGAAGGTTCTGGTGCTAGAATTATGCAAACAAGGAGAGTTCATCTTCCAGAGAGTCCTGTGTTACCTGTTTCTACTTATGCTACTTCTACTTATTTTATGAAACCAGCCAAAGAAACTCATGTGAGCCACTCAAAATTGATCTCTGGCTCACAACTCTCCTTATAGAATAATTCCATAGGAAAGAATTCCAGCAGTAATTCTTTTGAGTACATGCTTATCTTTCGAATTACTCAATTATTTTAAACATTTTCTAAGTTCATTTGAGACACAACTATTTAGTTAAGGTATGGTGTGTATGTTTATGTGTTTTAGTGTGTAAGGATTTAAGAGACAGAAATACCCTATTAGAGCAGCCCGGGGGGCTCAGCAGTTTAGCGCCGCCTTCATCCCAGGGCGTGATCCTGGAAACTCAGGATCGAGTCCCATGTCGGGCTCCCTGAAATAAATCTTAAAAAAAAAAAATACCCTATTAATATCAGGCAAATGAACTCTATAGGTATCAGTCCAGGAGAATTTGAAGTAAATAGTACCCATATTTTGTATTTTTTTTTTTTTTTTTTTTTGCTATTTTGCCTTGGCAGTATGTAATACTATATATCTAATGTGACCTATGGATTAAGATTTTTCAGTGGCGTTCTTGTATTTGCTTTAATAAGCAATTCCCTAACATCATAGTTAAGTATGTGGAGTGAGCATCATCAGAGTAATGTCTTAGATGGAATTAGGGTTCCAATGTGATATTTACCTTTGAGAATCTCTTCACTCACCTACAAAGTGCTAGCATTATACCCTCTCTCAGTAAGTCCAGCACAGCCAATGTTTCTTTCACTATAACAATAGATCTCTGTTTCCTTGTCTGGGCATCAGATGTAATAATTCGTATGCGTTTTTAAATTAAGGCCCTGTTAGATAGGAATGTGCTTTTCATTCACAAGAAGCACACTCATAACATGAGATACTTGCATGAGGAGAAGGCTATGGGGACTATGTTCTCGTGACACCCTCCCATAGGGGCATTCCTACATCAAGTAGAATTCCTATATCAAGAGCATGCATGCATTCCCATTGCCTTTAACTGAGCATGTAGAGTTATTATGCTGTGTGAATGCAACCCCACCATGATGGATTCGCTTTGGTCACTTCAGTTGTCAGACTTTTGTATAGACTGTTTTTCAATCTGGTATTTGTTTCTGAAGCACATAGACAGTACCTAATGTTTATTCAAACTTATCAAGCCTAAGAATATTCTCTAAACTTCTTCTTATGGTGGCCCCCACTGTTCCACCTGCTGAGACTCAAACAAACACCAGTGTGTCTTAGGAATGGTTTTGTTGCTGCTGCAGTTAGATGCTTCCTTGGGGACCCTAGGAATAGCAACAACCTAGGAAACTCCATCAACGTTATAGCTACCTGCCTGAGCTTTGGTTAATCTTCTAGAACTCGGAGCTGAGGTAGGGCGAGTGGGTGGTAACACACCTGAAAATTTAATTTGGAAGAGATCAGAACATTCTCAATCTTACAAATAAAGCGCCTGGCTTGCTTCATCCTTTCAAATTTGCCCAATCCTATTCAAAATACAATATGACACAGTGCTATCTTCATAGAATACTTTCTGTATCAGAGATTTCTCGCTTAAAAAAAAAAAAAAAAAAAAAAAAGATGCCGCCAGGCTTGAATCCACTTGAATTGTCTAAAAACAATTATAGGAGCTTTTATCTAAGCAAATTTTTTTTAAGTGTCCATTAAATCTTATCATTAGTGGCCTTGATGGTAATGTAGTCTAAGCTAGAGCTTCTAAATAGGAAAGGGTTCATTTTCTAAACAGGCCCTTGTGGGGAAATTGTCCCTTCATAACTGATGACTGATAGAATTCAGTGAACTAGAGCTTAATATGAGCGTTCTGGCCTCTTTGTGGTGTAATCTGATAGTGTGTACTACAGGGCTCCTGACAGTTATGGTAAGCGATGTCACTCATTTATAATAAAAAATAAAAATGGTAATTTTTCATTTTTACTTTTTCTGGATGGCTGCAAAAATAACAACCACATTTGCATTTGACCTGAACAATGATTATTAAAGAACAGTCTGTAAGACTCAATAACCTTTAGAAGTTAATAGACATTAAATGATGTGCGAATAAAGAATGAAGACTATATATACATTCCAGAAGGAATGATGCAGGAAGTAAGCACAAAATGGACAAGTTAATCTGTAGGAAGTATTGTTTTCCCTTTCCCTTATAAAAAGATGGAAGAGGAGGTGGAAGAGTGGAGGGAGAAGGAGGAGTGAGGAGTCACTGGGGAGGGAGGAAGAGAAGAACTTGGTGAAGACTGTGTTGCTTTTTTTTTTCAAATATTTTATTTATTTATTTGAGAGAAAAAGTGAGAGAGAGAGAGAGAGCATGAGCAGAAGGAGGGGCAGCAGGAGAGGAAACAGCAGACTTCTTACTGAGCAGGGAGCCCGATGTGAGGCTGGATCCCAGGACCCCAGCTGGAATCATGACCCAAGCCGAGTCCTGACACTTAACCAACTGATCCACCCAGGTGCCCTAAACCTGTATTTATTTATTTTTATTTTTTTTTTAAAGATTATTTATTTATTTATTCATGAGAGACACAGATAGAGAGAGAGGCAGAGACACAGGGAGAGGGAGAAGCAGGCTCCATGCAGGGAGTCCGATGTGGGATTCAATCCTGGGACTCCAGGATCATGCCCTGGGCTAAAGGCAGCGCTAAACCACTGAGCCACCTGGGCTGCCCTAAACCTGTATTTAAACTTAAGTTATATCACACCAGGATTTTTGTGGAAAAAAATTGGAAGCATTAATATTTTTTAAATTTGGAAAAGAGATGAATAAGGAAACTGTATTAATCAAAGGGAAACTTTTATCAGCAAACTATCTTGGTTTTAATAAAAGCAGTATATGATATGGTGAGGAGAGCACAAAGCCTGGAATCCCTGGAACCAGGTAACAATTACAACTCTTCCTGATGTTAGGCAAGTAAGTCACTTTGCTGCTGGGTCCTTGTTTCCTCACTTTGCTCACAGTTTGATTACACCAAAAGTAGAGTGTGTATATTGAAGTATTTCACAAATTGTTTTTGTTTTTTAGTAAATCACATTGATGGAAGAGAAATGAATTCTGCTTTCTACCCTGCCACTGGTGAGAAGTTTGATCTGAGGCAATTTCTTACCTCTCTAAGCAGGTGGAGAGAAGGGGGAGTCAGACAAGACAGTCCATGTGGTTTCTTCCAGCCCAGGGCCCTGATTATATAATACAGGCCAATAGCTATTTCAACTAATTCTCACAGTATTTGATTAATTTCTAAAAAAAAATTTTTTTTTCTAAAGAAGTTGTTAGAAAACAGCTTGAAAGAGTTAATGTAGATTCTTAAACAGCCTAGTGACAGCCTGAGAATAGTGATATTTGGTTGACTATGACAAAGAATCTGATCTCCCCTTATTTGTACTGCCAAAGTGAAATTGCATAAGCTGTCAAGCCCCAAGCACCAGAAGCTTATCACCAAATATTAATTTACCTGTTGTGTGCATCTAATAACTGACAGCTCTGAATCCCACATCATTTTTGGTGGCCTTCCCACTGACATGTTCTTTGATTAAGAAAATAGTCAGCCAGAAAGCCAGTGTGTCCCTAATGTGGCCACCTCAGTTTAGCCTCCTTATTATGCCAGAATATTTTCTTCTAAATTAGATTTCCTGTCTTCATAGTGGCAGTTTACATGAATTTAATACATTACAAAATGTGCAGTCCCCTTGAGATTCTGTGATAGATTGTGGTATTTGGAACCCATATTTCCATGGGAAATAAAAGACTAGGCTATGGCCAAATATTTTATCAGTTTAGCATTATCTCGAGATAATGGCACTATTAATGCTTGTCACCCCCATCTGCTTCCCAGAGCTTCTGTGGGCTCTTTTCTCACTTCCGAAAAAGGTGCTGAAAGTTTTAGAGCTATGAGCTCTAGCGACAATAACCAAGCCAGAGAGGTATCCTTTGTTCTATGTTGTCTGGCATATAATAATGCACAATGAGCCCCTCTATTATTTTCCCTTCACTGATACTGAATCTGATTACCAATTATGCTACATGGAATGGGGTTGCTATGTAGTACAGTTTGGCTGTGATGGCTGGTGTTGCAGTATCAGGGGATGGCAGTGCAGCTGTGAGCTCCTGTAGGATGGCTAGAAGAAGGGAAATTGCAAGATAAAAGACTATGTAACCCCAAGACTTGGCAAAATGAAACCTAAGGTCCTGGGATCATCAAGTTACCAGTTAGATATCAGAAGCTCCCAGATTAAATAGAAATAGGCAATTGGAGGGAAATTTTTCATCAGTTTCTTCAGCTCCACTTAACTACATAGAGAATACAGTAAACAGAATCAGTAACTATAGAAACACATACACTTATGTTAACTTTTTTGCTGCCTTCTCTATCCATCTTCACTGTATTCCTGTTATTTGTCCAGTTGAGTTGAGTTGCTATAGGTGGAAGGTTGTTTCTCACTCCCCGGTTACATCAGTCTTTTTTCTTGCCCCACATTTTCCCAAGAGAGAGGCTGTGTCTGGGCAGAGTACACTGCTCCCTAAGAATCGAGAAAGTAATATCTCAGTACACATTTCTGCTTTCCCTTGTGTTTAAATTTTGGTGTCTTAATAGTCACCAGCTAACCTCTATCAGTAAGCTGTGCTTTACATAGTGACTAAAAACCAAAAATGACTAGCCTGCTTTTAGTAATATTCCAATCATAGTCCAAACAGTGGCCACATATGCACAGCAGTATTCAGGTGCAATGAGAGTGTTCTATTACTCTGATATAACAAAAGCATGAAAGAGCTGAAATCAAAGGGTTGTTAGATTCACAAGGAATGACTTAGAGATTGCTTTTATAATTTGCCACATGAAAGGTACATTTAGGACCAGTGTAAGTATATTTTATAACTGCAGTAAGTCAAAATAGTTTCTCTCATGTGTTCTGGGCAGTCTCAAATTATTTGAACTAGAATCAAACTTCCATTTTCTGAAAAAAAAAATGCTCATGGATATTGTCAACCTTAATAGTTGTACAATTTGCATGAGTTTAAGAGAGTTGCTTTATAGGAGGATAACAAAATCTATGCTTCCTTGTTCATGGTAAAAACTTTTTGGCTTGGAATTAGAAATAAGGAGGGAGGAAAACACAGTAGTAGTAATACCTTACTGCAAACTTTGTCACTTATAGTCTATATTGGAAGTCTTCTGTGAAAGAATTTTTGGTTTGCTTCATGAGTAACAGATGAGAACATGTCACACTCTTCTGATAACCATGTAGCTTGTGATATGAAACAGGTTGCCATGTCAGTTACTTGGGGAGCAGAGATTTGCATGGCATAATTTTATTAAAGGGGAGGTCCTGAGATAAACATAAGGGATGGCATAGTAAAGAAAGTAGGATTGGGAGAGGAAGAAGTTGAACTATAATGTAGTCCTGCGTTAGCCATTCCTTTTGAGAGCTCTTGAATTGTAATGCTGCTCATAGTAGTCCCAACAGGGACCCGTAACTGGATATAGACTGCTCCTGGGAATGAGGCATCCTCTTGGGTGGGGTTGGTTTCTTCAGCTGGGGACGAGTCTCACAGAAGAGTACAGCTAACACTGTGCTCTCAGCCACCAATACTCCCAGCTCCTGGAAGAACAAGTGCCTCAGTCCTGGATGAGGAATCAGGACACTGTATCACAGCATCCACTACAGGAACTGTGTGTAATAAGGAGATAGTACAGTGGATTAGGGATTACATGGGCTTTAAATTCAGACAGACCTAAATTCAAAGATTGTATCAGACAATGACAAATTATTGTAATCTTGGCCAAATTATTTTACCTCTAGAAGTCTCTGCTTCTTATTATAAAAACTGGAAAATAAGAATATCTTCCTTACAGCAATTTTATGATAATTAGATTATACTATATACACATATATAACTATACTATATACATATATTATATGCATACAGTATAATTATACTATATATAGTATATATACATATATATATATAATTATAGTGTGTGTGTGTGTGTGCTAGCACTGTGCCTACAACATTAGATATGCAGTAAGTGTTTGCCCTATGCTTCTCCCAACTTCTTCCAAACAGAAGAAAATTAGCTAATAAGAGTTTGTTGGGCATCTGCTACCTTCTAACCATTATGCTAGCAATGTCAGAAAATAAAAATAAATACAAGACATGATCCCTTCCCTAAAGAGTATTTAACCACCTAGTTTGAATAGGACTAACATACATAAAACAGTTGCAAATAGTAACAAAGTTATTGAATAATATTAAATGTATGATTATAGGAGAGGATCAATGACAGCTAGACTAATCAAGAAATAAATAACAGATGAAAATGCTTCACTAAAGAAAACATTCTTGAGCTGAAGCATAAAGGATAAGTTAAATTTACTTGCTTGGCAGAAGTAAAGGATTCCAAATGAGGGAATCCTTACTGAAAACAGATGAGGCAGAGCAGCACTTTCTCTGACTTGAGTATCATTGCAGATATGGAGCTACACAATTTTGAATAGCCATCCATAAACTGTCACCCCTGAAGTTCAGCTTAATCTCTCTAGAGCTATTGCAAAGCTGCTCTCTTTAACCCATTAAGACAACATGGGGCTAGTGAAGACTGAGATTTTGAATGAGAAAGAGAGAAACCGATGTTTATTTTTTACGGTCACACATTGATTCTTGGCTTCTATTGACCTTCATACTATACCCTACTCCCTCATCAAGTAAGTCATTTGTCCACTAAAACTGACTAATACAACTAATACTTAGTCATGGGCTGAATTATATTAGCATGAGTTGTGTGCAGATAAGTTCTCCACCTACTTCCTGAATTTGTGGTACTGATCTGCTACTATCCATATTGAAGGGCAGGGACATGCCTTGTATTTTTGTTTGTTTGTTTTTGTATTCCAAGAATTCAGCACAAACTGATTACCTAAGTGAGACAGGATAAAATGAATTTGATGACCATGAATATATTTGCCTAATCAGAACATGTTGGAAAGTAAAGGATAAATGATCAAACAGTTGACAAAACTATGAAAGTCCTTAGGAAGAAGGTAAGGTAGCTTATATTTAAAGTAAGAGTGATGGTGATTTTGGATCAGAAGAGCTATATTATCAAAATTTTTAATATGGAATGGTCTAACAGCATGTTATGAGATAGAGGAGACAGCCAGAAGCTATAGGGACAAACTGAGATAATTTCATTAGTAATTGAAGAAGTGTAATAAAGCAAAGACACCTCCTGGCTGAACTATCACATCATAAGGAAATTCAGAAGCCCTAGACACAAACCTGTGCAATGAAATGAGTATAATAAATGTGATTTCCAAGAACGAGAATTAGAAGAAGGAAATCCAAGACAAAGAACTAAGCCTTGGGGAATGCTCACAACCAGTGAAACAGGAAGAAAGATCTGATATTGTGTAGAAGTCAAAAGAAAGGAGAGGTTCCATGAGGGTAGAGGTGACCATGCACAACAAATGTTACCAAAAGGTCAAAAGCAGTCAAAAAGCCACTAGACTTACTAATGAGAAAATCCTGTATGCCCTTTGAGAAAGCTGTGCTTCAGGTTAGTAATGGATTAGAATGTGGGTTGCTAAAGGCTGAGCCAGGGAACAGGGGGAGAAGATATGGAGGTCATGTACATTGATTGTGATGGCTAATGGTGATGGTACCCAACTATTGGTCAGACACATGTCTACATGCTTCTGTGAGGGTATTTTTTTTAGTTATAGTTAATGTTCAAATCAGTAGGCTTTCAGTGAATCAGGTTATCTTCCTTAATATAAGTAAGCCAAAGGCCTTAAAAGAAAAGACTGAAGTCTCTTAAGGAAGAAAAATTCTGTTTCTGGTCTGCCTTTAGTCTCTAGATTGAAACAGTAATTCTTCCCTAGGACTCCAGGCTGTTGGGTCTACCCTCTGGATTTTAGATGTACTAATTCCCCCCCTTTGACCCAATATATGAGCAAATTTCTTAAAATAAGAATCTATATCTACATCTTATTGGTTCTATTTCTCAAAACACACACACACACACACACACACACACACCCCTAACATGAGCATTATCCATTTCAGAAATCTTTAAATGAAAAAGAAAAGCAATGAGAAATAGGAAATCAAAATATTATTTCTGAGGTATAGAAGACAAATTTGAGAGCAAGATGACTTCCAGTTGCATATTGCAAATACACATTGTTACCTAAACTTCCTTCAACAATTGAGAACCAAAAATTACTTCAGTAAATGAGGTCAGATTATCCACAAATCCTTCCATGACAAGGACCATATCCAGATAAGTTCCAAGGTTATGGACCACTCTCATCATAATTCTTTAAACAAATTGTGTATATCTAGTGTCATTATGTTTCACTCTGTCAGGCATTATATCTCTAAGATCAGGAACAAGAGATGCCCACTCTTGCCACTTTTATTCAATATAGTATTGGAAGTCCAACCCAGAACACTTAGGCAAGAGAAATAAGAATCATTCAAATTGGAAGGAAGAACGAAGGAAGAATTAAAACTATCACTTTTTGTACATGGCATGATGTTATATGTAGAAAACCCTAAACACACCACTAAAAAACTGTTAAAACTAATAAATTCAGTAAAGTTTTTCAGAATACAAAATCAATATACAGAAATCTGTTTCATTTCTATACACTAGTAATGAACAATCAGTAAGAGAAATTAAGAAAACAATCCCATTTACAATTGCATCAAAAAGAATAAAACACCTAGGAATAAATACCAAGGAGGGGAAAGACCTGTACACTGAAAACTATAAGACACTGATGAAAGACATTGAAGATGATGCAAAAAATGAAAGATATTCTATGCTCATAGATTGGAATGATTCATAGTTAAAATGTCCATACTACCCAAAGCAATCATCAGATTCAATGTTATCCCTGTCAAAAATCCAATGGAATTTTTCACAGAGATAGAACAACCTTAAAATTTGTATGGAAAAATAAAAGACCTTGAATAGTCAAAGCAGTCTTAGGAAGAAGAACAAAACTGGAGGTCTCACAATCCCATATTTCAAAATATACCACAAATCTATAGTAATGAAAGCAGTATGGTACTGGCACAAAAATAGACACAGAGATCTATAAAACAGAATAGAGAGCCCAGAAATAAACCTACACTCAAATGGTTGCTTAATCTATGACAATGGAGACAAGAATATACAACAGGAAAAAGATAGTCTTTTTAATAAATGGTGTTGGGAAACCTGGACAGCTACACGCAAAAAAAAAAAAAAAAGAAAAGAAAAACTGGACCACTACCTTACACCATACACAAATATTCACTCAAAATTTAGTCTAAATGGATCACAGTCTTGAACATAAGGCCTGAAACTGTAAAACTCTTAGAAAACATAGGTGGTAAGCTCCTTGACATTAGTCTTGATAATGATTTTTTAAACTTGACACCAAGGCAAAGGCAACAAAAGCAAAAATAGACAAGTGGGACTACATCAAACTAAAAAGCTTCTTCACAGCAAAAGAAATTATCAGCAAAACGAAAAGGCAACCTGATGAATGGGAAAAATATTTGCAAATCATATATCTGATAAGAAATTAATATGCAAACTATATAAGGAACTCATGCATCTCAGTAACAATCTGATTTTAAAATGGGCAGAGGATTTCAACAGACGTTTTTCCAAAGAAGACATACACAGAGCCAACAGGTGCATGAAAAGACAATCAACATCACTAATCACCCAGTAAATTAAAATCAAAATCACAATGAGATATCATCTCATACCTGTTAGAATGGCTATTGTTGAAAAACTAAGAAATGTGTTGGCAAAGATGTGGAAAAAAGAATCCTTGTGCACTGTTGAATGTAAATCAATATAGCCACTATGGAAAAAAGTACAGTATTTTCTCAAAAAACTAAAAATCAAATTCCGATATGATCCAACAATTCCACATTTGGGCATCTATCTGAAGAAAATGAAAACACCAACTTGAAAAGATACAGGTATCCCCATAACAGGTATCCCCATACTCATAGCTGTGTTATTTACAATAGCTAAGACATGGGACAACTTAAGTGTCCATTAATGGGACACCTTAAGTATCCATTAATGAATGGATAAAGAAGAGGTGATACACACACACACACACACACACACACACACACTGGAATATTTATTCAGCCATAAAAAAGGAATAGAATCTTGTCATTTGCAACAACATGGATAGAACTTAAGGCATTATGCTAAGTGGAATAAGTCAGACAGAGAAAGACACATACTATATGATCTCATTATATGTGGGGTCTAAAAAAAAAAAAGCTTATAGGATTCATGGTTGCCAGAGGTAGGGATTATGGTGTGCAAAGTGGGTCAAGGAAGTCAAAGGTATAAAGTTTCAGTTATAAAATCAGTAAGTCATGGAGATGTAATGTGCTGCATGACAACTATAGGTAAGAATACTATATTGCATATTTGAAGGTTGTTAAGAGAATAAATTTTAAAAGTTTATAAGAAAATAATTCTGTAATGCAAAATGATGGATGTTAACCAGAATTATTGTGGTGATCATTTCACAATATATACAAGTCTTAAATCATTATGTCATATACCTGAAGCTAATATAATTTTGTATGTCAATTTTACCTCAATTTTTTTAGAAAGGACCAAAATTGATGTCATCTAATGAGGTCAGATTATCCCTAAATCTACCTAACACAAGGACCACATCCAGATCAGTCCAGGCCAAGGCTATGGACCATTCTCACCATAGTGCTTCTGTGACTAATTCTTTAGACAAACTATATACAGCTAGATCTACAATGTTTTGCCCCATCATCCATTTTCATTCCCAGAATGTAGTACCATCTTGTTATGTACTAAATTTCTGTATTCTTATCTTCCACTGTGCCAATCTCACATTGCATACTATTACTCAAACCCTGTTCAGGTCAGGTATCATTGCAATGTAGTCCAAAGCACCTTAAACTTTCTTCATTTTAACACCTATTATGCTATTTTGTTATTGCTCTTTATTTGTATATATCTCACACCAGACTTTAAGCTCATGAGACCAGACATAGCATTGAGCAGCAGTACCCTTATAAGCATTCAACTAATGTCTATGATACAATAAATGAATTAATGAGTAAAGTCTTAATACAGAAACCAACACTCATCAGTAAAGTTCTAACAGGAAACAGATTATACTTAAATCAGGAAAACTCTAGGATGGTTTTCATTTGTTTTTCTTTTAAAAAAGATTTTATTTATTTATTCATGAGAGACACAGAGAGGCAGAAACATCGGCAGAGGGAGAAGCAGGCTCCCTGCAGGTAACTAGATATGGGACTCAACCCCAGGACTCTGGGATCACAACCTGAGCCAAAGGCAGATGCTTAACCACTGACCCACCCAAGTGCCCCATTTGTTTGTTGTTCTAAAACAATGAATCACAATGCTATAGACAGGATATGGAAAATTACAAAGGGAAAATGCAAGAATCCAGAAGTCTCAAAGGAAGATTCATTGCCCTCCTTAGGCATAAAGCAACAAAGTAAAGGAGAGGTTCCTAGAACCTAGAAAGAAAGAGACTTAGAACTGGTCAACTTATATGTGGTAGTGATTATCAATCAGTGGACACAGTCAGTTGGAGACTACCCCGCAGAGAAAGAACCAGAGTAATAGATATCTTGATCTCTTTCTACACTTCCCTCTGGTATTTTCTACTAGCAGGAAAAGCCAGAATACATGAGAACCTCTATTTACAGTCCTTCCAGGTCAACTCTGAGGTAGCCAGAAAGACAGGAAAAAGTAAAGAATGAAGCCAGAGGGAAATGAGATATCCGTGCAGCTTAACATTTACAGCTGAGATCTGGATCTTTCCAACCACATCTTCTAGCATTCAGTTTAGTGAATGAAATCTCCCAAGTATGTTTCCTCATGTTTTTGCTAGAAATACTTCTGCCGTTCTCCCCACAAATAAATGGATTAATCCTTCAACCCTTATCTTCAAATGCAGTCACATTGGGAATTAGAGCTTCCACATATAAATCGGGGAGGGATCCAATTTAGTCAATAATATACATAACCTCATCTAATTTTCACAACAACCCATGAGATATATCCACATTTTAAAGATAAGGGAACTGAAGATTAGAATTCATTTTACTTTTCTTTGTCCTTATAGATAAGAAATGATAGAATCAGAATTTAAATTTCATCCCATCTTATTCCAAAACCTATACTTTTTTTAGCCACTCCCTGCTATCACCATGAGTTGTACGGCTATCTCACCAGACTCCTATATGGTAAGGAACCATGTCCTATTCTTTTTAAACTGCATCACCTTACATACTGTCTGCTCTATAAGAGACAATCCATAAATGTCCCTAGAATTAAATATGAATGAGATGGAGAAAACAAAACAAAAGAGCTTATAGTTTCAAAGCACATTTATCAGTCATAAATAATAGAAAAATACAAAATATGTTTATGAAAAGAAAGCCAAAGCTAAATACAAGAAACAGTCATTTCTCTTCCTAGGTATGCAGTAGGTTTACTTTGATCCACTTGTCTCAGCTGGATTCAAGTTAATATTTCTTTCCCACTCACTATTTTGCTAAGAGCCATGAGATCAGCTGCTCCTGGGTTTTTTTTTTTTTTTTTTTTGAGTTTGAAACAGCCAGTCTCTTTTTCCTGGAACAGTCTTCTCCTGAAGCAAAAGCCTCCTTTTTGGAGCAAAGCTTCCCTCCTGGGGTTCTTTGTTCTGCCAGTGCTGAGTACCTTTGAGCTTCTCTCTGGAGCAGGTCTGGAACCAGTACCTTTCCCTTCTTTTGAACAGCTGAGCAAGTTGTCTCTCAACTTGGTTGCCCTCACTGTGCTAGAGGCCTGTGCAGTCATGTGCCTCTGTGTCAGCTCATTTCAAAAAAAGCCCTCAGGCAAAAGCTGATTGAATATCTAGGCAGGTTGACTTTTTTTTAATATACAATTATTTTCAATTTTATACAGAACTAAGATCTTATTAAAAAGTGAATCACTTTACAAAAAGTAAGTTGACTTCTTCACAAGCAATGCAGACACAAGTATGAGCTTTGATGGAAAGTAGAGAATGAATCCAATGATCATCAATTATTAAGATTTGGAAAGATTTTAGACATCTTCAGACCCAACTGCCTATCTAATGAAGAAATTCCACTATAACAAATTGGGAGTTAGGTGATCATGATGAAAACTTGGCATACTTTGAAAGAAAAGTCTGGTCCCGTTTCATGTTGGACAGTCCTGTTAACAGAGCTGCCTTCAATTAAACCAGTCTACTTCTCTTGAAATTGTATTATTTGTTACTGTAGACACCATCCCTGCACAGGGGCCATGCTAATCTCCTTTGTGTCATTCCAATGCTGCGAAAGCAGGCACTATTAGTTTAATTAACATTGACTGACCCTGTGTTCAATTCACAGGCCCCTGTTGTAGGTGCTAGAATTTCTACTCACTCATCTACCAAAACAATATGCAATAACTCCACCTACTTGTCTGTATTGTCAATAGAGAGCTTCAAAAAATGAAGTTGGAGCAGAATAAGGGGGAGAGCCCATTGGTGAGAAAGTGGAATCGTTTCCACATGATAGAAATAGAAAGCCATAGAAGAGTACATCAGAAAAGAATAGGAAGAGAGAAGACATTTGGGTGTAGGTGGCCATGGCTTGGATTGGGTGTGAACTGCAGGATGAGCGGGAGGTGAGAGGCAGACACAATAAACAAAATACATTTTCCCCAAAATTACAGATAAACTACAAAAGTAGAATATATGTTGGAATGGAAAGCAAAATAAATCTCTACAGAACTGTAGATCTTGAAATAGAAATATTCCATAACTTTTCTCCATCTCTCTTTTTCACACAATAACTGTATTCCATTTGTTTTGTAGGGCTAGACCAAAATGTCCTGTCACTTGCTCCTCCCTTCAATTCTCCCAAGCAGCACATACTAAGAATAATGGTGGAATCTGAAAGTAGCAAGACCAGCAAGGTGGAGATAGTACACTATGCTGCCTGCCAGCCCCAACAGCCCCTTTTCCCATGATCATGTGACTCTGTTCCATCTACTCAATTAATTATCCTCTCTGCCCCCTTTTATCACAGAAATAGATACAGATAAAATGTTCCTATTGCCACCAAGGAAGGGGGCCTTAATAGAGAGCAAGTCCTGGGATATAATTCTATCAGAAAAAAAAAATCTAACGTTTTAAAACGAAAGTCATTACTTTGGGTAAAATTTACATCCTAGACACTGGATCATCCCCCTCACTACCATGCAAATATATTGGAGTATTGTCAATCTTTTCCATTATCTATATTTATCTTATGGTCTATCTATATCTATTACCTATAACTCTATTGCCCTCATCTATAACTACAAACACAAGTGAACTTATTGAAAATATGTCTATGTGTTTATTGTCCTTTCTACAATTTCTCAACCCTCATTTTCCTCTCAACTTACTCCGTTCAAACCATTCCAAAGAGCCATTTTCACTGAGGTCACAAATGACCCAGATGAATACTTCTTGTTTTTCCTTAATTTACATTTTTAATTCATTTTTAAATGAATACTAATGCTACAACATTTAAAAATGAGTAAAGAAGATCTAAAATGAATTCCCCCCCACCTCTCAGTTCTCCCCTTTAAAATGCTATGAAATTTTTAGGTATGCATCTAGAGATATTTAATAAACATATAAGCATTTTTTTTACATTTTTAAAAAATGGTAGTATGCACCCTTCTTCTCATTTTTTTCCCACTTACTCTACCTTGGATATCACTCCGTATCAGCACATAAAATTTCCTATCCTTCTTTACCTCTCTACTGTGTACTTTTAAATTTTTATTTCATTGGTCTCCTACTGATGGACATTTTGGTGTTTTAATTTTTTTTAAGATTTTATTTATTCATTAATGAGAGACACACAGAGAGGCAGAGGCACAGGCAGAGGGAGAAGCAGGCTCCATGCAGGGAACCTGACGTGGGACTCGATCCCCATACTCCAGGATCCAGCCCTGAGCCAAAGGCAGATGCACCCAATCGCTGAGCCACCCAGGCATCCCATTTTGGTGTTTTTAATCTTTCACTTACAAATGATGATAACTGTATATACATCATTTCACCCATGTTGGAGTTTACAGGATACATTTTTGAATGGAATTTTAAATCAAGGAATATGTGTATTTTTAAATCTTTGCTATATATCACTGTATTGCCCCTTATATAAATTATAATTTATACCATTTCCCAACACAGTTATCAATGCAGTGGTTTATTAAAATTATCTGCTTATAAAAAAATTATCTGGTTATTTATTTATATAGCTCCTTTCAAAATGCTGTGAGCAGTAATTAAGTTAGTATATAGAATGATTTTCTGCTATCCCATTTCCTCTCTTCCTTTACCATCAATTTTTGCAGATTAAAAAATCCTTCTTAACATTTAGCTTTTATCTGTTAAATGGCTTTATACTCCTGTTACTAGATTTATCAGTTCTAAGTATATATTTTGATCCATTGCTGTAAAAGATAAAGAAACAACCGCACTTACTCTTCCTTTTCATGTACACACTCACCCTTTCTTCCCAACTTTTCCTAATTACATGAATTATTCATTATCAAGATTTATGACAGTTGTATTGTGTTCCGAAACCATAATTCTCACATTGGTCTGCCTACTAATCCTGAAATCTTAATACTTAGTCTTTTGATGGCAGCCCTTCCATCATAGTCTTAAATTCTGGTGTCTTAGCCCTACTCTCCTAATGTTCTATACCAACCTCTCTCCATAGCTTTTCTGTTCATCTCTAAATTGCCTGAATATCAGCCTCCAGTAGTGTCTTCAAGAAGGTCTCATGGTAACTACATTATCTGAGTTCTTGCATGTTCAAAAATGTTTACTGTCTTTATCATAGAAAATAGATGCCGCTCTACTAAGTTTTAGTGTTAAGTATTACCATGAAATACTATTACTATTATCTGATTATAATCTCAACCATCATAAAATACAGAATAACTTTGACAAGATTGTTTGCTTACATGCATGCATAAATAAATAAATGAGCAAATGAATGAATGAATAAACAAATAAATAAATGAAGCTATTGACATCCACATATATTTAGGAATACAAACTCTCTGTGGGACTGTTTTGTTGCTTCTGCTGCTGTTATTGGTGTTGAAATATATACTCTCAGATCATGCTTCCATGAAAATGGGCATCCATTAAATACATCATTCAAGGCCAAATAGCAAATACTAAGCAATGCGTACTCAAGCATTATACATTTAACATTCTAAAAACAAAAACAAAAACAAAAAACAAACCAATAAATTCCATTCCCTCCAGAATTCTGGCTGTTAAATGAATTGATGCATAATTTGAGATTCCTGTCACAAAGATTTCATAAGCAGTCTGTCCTATGTAATGAGTCTGCTCTGAGCCAAGCTATGTTTCTGCCTTAGATAAGGTAATATTTTTCTTCCACTGAAAATCAGAGATTGTTAAACAATCCTAACACCTATCAATTTTATCTCCTTCTGTAAATCATATGCTGTTTTCCTTTTTTTGCATTAGTGTGCCAATAGAGATCTTTTCTTCAATCATGAAGAGGGTTGTTTTATATCCTATCACCTTTAAAACATCTTCAATGTGTCTTCAAAATGAATGGACTCACTCTTCTTCTAGACATAATTATTCAATACCCAACTAATATTCTCTGATGAGAACGTCAGTCATCTGTAGAATCTTCAGTGAGATGTTACATACCGAAGGTTAGCTAATTTTACCAAGTACCAAGTGTCTGGCATTGTACTAAGATCTTTAACACATTTTATAGTTGTTGAATGGTTTGGGACATATAATCCCAATAGCAAAACTAGGGTAGAATACTCACATTTTCAGAGGAGGAAACTGAATCCCAAAAGGTTAAGTAACTCACATAGGATTACAGCTGGAGAGGAGCAGAGCCATAACGTGAAGCACAGCATTCTGACTGTAGAACCCAAGCACTTTGCCACTATTGTTAACACAGCCACCCAGCTGATATCTGGAATAAGTGTTACAAATATACCTTTCATAGTGTCTGCACTTGATACTAATGAGAAAGGGATGTTTGGGCTTATCATTAGGCCCATAGATTTCCTTATTCTGGCTCATTCTAGCAACATTAAAACAATGATGGATCCAGTAAAATTGGTACACTGGAGTCAAAACAGTTATTCAGTGTTTGCAGCTGTTTGAATGTTTTACTTTCCAATCCATTGTTTAGGCACAATATTAACATATCTAGAGAGATTGCTAAGGAATGAAAGATGGGCACGTGTGTGCGCGCGCACACACACACACACACACACACACATCCCTACACACAGATGAGAATGGTATTATAAATTCTGGATCTGGGCAAAGCTCCTTTTATGCTTCAGATTATGTAGAAGGTGAGACTGGGAGTGTGACCTGATTGTCTACTTGCTTTGCCTCTCACCTGTGCTCCTTGGGAAACAATAGTAACAGCATCATTATCACATTCTCATGCTTTTCAACTCAGGGTGTGATAAAGTTGCAGTGAGTGCAATTTCTTTTGGGAGAATAAAACTTTTGACTCTTCCCTAATAATTTGCAAAGACAAATGAAAGCAAACCAAAACAGAAGAAACTTGAGTGAGTTGCTCCGAAAAATATGCTCCAATAGAGAAAACTTAAAAAAAAAAAAGCATTGTTATCAAGCAAAAAATAACACATTTGAATAAATATTTATGTATGTTTTCATAGTTTTCTGGCTTATGCTTCTTCATGTACCTTGCAGGCAGTTAAAGAAACAACTATAAATCATAAATAAGGAATAAAATGAACTCTATGAAAGTCTCTGATTACTCCATTACTGAAATCCAGCTTAGCAATCATCCTTTCCTTCCCAGTATATTTCTATAAACAATCCAAAACAAACCTGCAGGATTTATAGAATGCATTTAATATAAATGAAAGTGGAATGATGCACAGAACTGGTAAGAAATTAATTCATATTTTTCTCTAGCAAAAAAATGTATTGGGAAAACAACATATTACTAAGGAAAAACATCATGGAAGAATTTTAAATAACTTGATTTAAAGGACATAGAGTATTTCTGCATGCTATGACCCAAACTGAAAACTAGCAGACTAAGGATCTTAGTGTTGTTTTTCTACCACTGACTCGCATGAACTGAGAGATATCATTTTGCTCTATTTTTTTAAAGATTTTATTTATTTATTTGGGGGGGGGGGTGCAAGCAGGAAGGGGTATAGTGGAGGGAGACAGAATCTGAAGCAGACTCTGCATAGAGCAAGGAGTCCAATGTGGGGCTTGATCCCATGACTGAAAGATCATGGAACCAAGAGTTGGATGCTTAACCAACTGAGCCACTGCTCTGTTTTCTTTAATGATAAAAGTGAATAAATGAGTGTGAGCCAGTCTAACTGAAAGAAAGACAAAAATGAATCTACCAGAAACCAAAATACTTAGTTTTGGCTGAGAAATGCATTTCTAAAATAATCTATGAGAGCCACAGGCTTTCATATTGTAATTAGAACCCCTGAAGATCATATAATAGAACTCAGTTTTTTCCTTCAAACTATGATTTTATTATTCCTGTTTTCTCCTAGGAACTCTGGATCCCCATATTCCCTTATGTTGGAGAATCTTCTAGACATCTTTACATCTATGCAAATCTTCTGTGATTAACCCTACACACATCTCATCCATTACAGATATTCATTCTCCAAATTTAATATCAAAAGAGTGATTTGTAAATCATAACTCTGGATTACAACTTTATAAAGATCTGATCTAGTATTAATTAAATATTACACATAAGTTTAAGTATGTTCAAAATGCATAAGAACCCCTTATAATGCAAGATGATTCTCATAGTTGCTGTAGAAATAGAATTTCAATAAATTCCAGTCATTGCCAAAAATATATTTTTGAAATAACTGGTTATTGGCTCTATTTTTGAAAAAGAAGTTGAGGCTTCCCAAGTGAGTTCACAGCAAGGTGGAAAGTAATATCTATTTTTCTCAAATGTGTTAGACAAGGCCACCAGAAACCATGTTAGGGGCTAAAATTAGCCACTGTAATAAAGCATAAGGCAATACTGTTACGCGCTGTCACTATGTTTCAATATATAATGTGTTTTGATGGAATTCAGTAGTTTTTATAAGTTAGAGTCAAACAACTTTTTTTTTTTTTACTTTGTCTATATGTGTGATGCTAAACAGTTTCACAGCCTTAGCTCTTTTTAATTGAGTTTTTGGGTATAATGCAGGCACAGTCTCCATGTAATTATTGTGGACAGTCAAACATAAGGTATAAAGCATACGTTATTGAATACTTAATATGTCATAGGCTTTTCAACCAAATTTTTTAAAAGACTTTATTTATTTATTAGGAGAGACACAAAGAAAGAGAGAGGCACAGACACAGGCAGAGGGAGAAGCAGGCTCCATTCCATGCACGGACCCTGACGTGGGACTCGATCCCAGGTCTCCAGGACCACACCCTGGGCTGAAGGCGGCGCTAAACTGCTGAGCTACCCAGGCTGCCCTTTTCAACTGAATTTGAGTGAGTTGTATATACAAGAATGAATATCCTTTTAATAATAAAAAAAAAAAAAAACACTTAAAGCATGATCAATTAGTCAAGACAACTATTATCAACATAGCAATTTCAAATCGAAATGGTAAGCTTAATTTACTGCACAATAGAGGCAAAGAAGAATACACAGTAAAGAATAATTCCAAAATCCCATATCAAAATAACTGAAATTAAGCTTATCACAGGAGTGGTTATGGGAGAAAATGTCACCATTAATGTTCTCTCTGGAGAATTTTAAAAACAATAAATACATTCATCTGTTGAATTCAGGGCTGCTCTTTAGAAATTATATTGTCATAAGTTCCATGCTTCTAATCATCTGCTTTTTAAAAATCACAGTATTGTCCTGATTAATGATAAACACTAGAAACCATCTTGTCCACAAAATCCTGGTGCACACCTTACAATTATCGCAAGAGGTTTATGAATTCCTATGTCCACCAGTTTTGTGGACTACATAAGTCATGCACACATAAGTCTCATGCACACTATTTTTTTTAAATACAGTTAGTGTTGAGAGTAGAGCTAAACTAATCCATGATATTGCTGCCTCGACATCCATTCTGTTTGGCCAAGCAGTCTGCGGGGACTTGAAACTGACATTAGCCTCTCCTTCGAGCTCCTGTCCTGGATAGCAGCATCAGTCACAAGCAAAAGTAAGGTTCTGATGTGATTTCAACAGTTTTCCCTACCTCTCAGCACCCATGTGCCTTATAATAATAATACCACCATGAAGCTTACCAAAACCCAACAATTCAGTTTGAACTGGTCAATCCAGACCCAGCTGGGAAACCCCAAAGGACACACTCACCCTAATGAAGACATGAGCCCCAGGTCCTGCTTTCCCCTCTGTGCTCTTCCATGATGTTCCAGGGGCTGTTCTAGGCAGCCCCTCACAGTTGTCCTTCCTCCAGGACCTCCTGTGGTCTGAACTGCAACTTACCAGCCAGCATCCGGTGCTCCACTTAATAAACATTAACAAAATCTCAATATTGTCACTATTGTGACAAGTTCATTAAACATTTCCCATGAGTCAGTGCCTCCCAGATTCAATGGGTTCCTCTATATTTCCCAACTTCCACTCCAGATGGATTAGTTCTATGTAACTAAGGTAAGCCACTGGACTACAAGAAGGTATGCCAGGGGTTGCTTCAGGGCCAGCCAGAGCACTTAGGAGTCTTGATGCCTACTCCATTCTTCATTTCCACCACCCCACTCCCCAACCTCCCGCCCAATCACTTTAAAGTCCATGTCTTCTAAAGGGCATAACCATAAGACATAGGAGGATCCTCTGACTCATACTGGTCTCTACATGAGTGAGAAAGTAACTGTCTTATGTCAGGCAGTGAAGGTTTCTGGTTTGTCTGCTGCAATGGTTAGTGTTAATTATGCTGACTGATGCGAAGTGAAATAAGCCAGTTACAGAAGTACAAATATTTTATGATCCCACTTATGCAAGATATCCAGAAGTAGTCAAATTTATGGAGATGGAAAAGAAGATGGTGGTTCACAGGGGCTGGGGGCAGAAGGGAATGGGGAATTGTTTAATGGGTATAGAGTTTCATTTTTGCAAGATAAAAAGAATTCTGGAGATTGGCTGTACAGCAATGTAAATGTACTTCTATTGAACTATGCACATAAAAGTGGTTAAGATGGTAAATTTTATGTTATGTATGGTTTTACTACAATTAAACATAAAAATAAAGAAGGAAGGGATATCTGGGTGGCTCAGTTGGTCAAGCATCTGCTGTGGGCTAAGGTCATGATCCCAGGGTCCTGGGGTCAAGACCTGCATTGAGCTCCCTTCTCAGCAGGAAATCTGCTTCTCCCTCTCATTCTCTCACCCTCTGTGTATGCTTGCTCTCTTTCTTTCTCTCTCTCTCAAATAAATAAATAAATAATTTTTTTTAAAAAAAAGGAAGCCAGTTTTCAAGGTAAAAATTTATTCTGGTTTTTCTTTTTTAAAAAAGAAAAATGTTACTAAAACTACGCGCCAGTTCCACGGAACTGCAAGGTGATTCCCTCAAGAGCCTTCCAAAAGACTCTGGAACTGTGGCCATGTAATTGGTATAAGAATAGAACAGCTTTACCTAAAATGACTGTCTAGGTCCATTAGATGTCTGAAGAAAAAAAGTGCTTCCTGGCAAAATATTCCATTTTTGGAAATCACAATGTCCTTTAGCAATTAAGAACTCTTAAGAAATCTTGTAGAGAAGGAAAAAAAAAAACAACCTTTTAATTTGTGTAAGTCAGCCTTTCTTAATCATTTAGCTAATGAATTTTTTTTGTGTAATACCTATTACTATCTGAAATGCCTATATTCCTCCACAACACTCTTTTCAAAATGCTGAAATAGCATCTCCAAACTGATATGTTAGGCTCATATGTTTGCTTACAAAGTGTCTCATTTTTTTACACATATTTATGACTATGCTTTGAGAACAAACTGTTATCTGTCACCATTGGGACTAATCCAGCATCACAGGAGGAGAACAAAAAATTGTTCCTGGGTCATAAACACATGTGTGTAAACACACATATAAGCACACACACACAGAACCACATTTAACTGAGTACTTGCTAAGAGCCTCACACCATGCAAATAATGTATTACATATACCTTATCTTAATTAATCATCACAACAGTGCTATGAGGACAAGGAAATGGAGGCTCTAAGAGATTAACATACTTGCCCAAGGTCACATGCTTAGCAAAGTGTGTAGCTCAAATGAAACCAGAGCTAAGAGACTCCAACACCAACCGCTGAACCATTATTTTATATTACAGAGCACTTTTCTCTAAGTATCAATCTGAGTCTATCAAGTGCTTCATTCTATTAAAAACAAAAAACCTCATTATGAGGGAAAATGAAACAAGAACAAAAACAAAAACAAAATCCACACCACTAAGAGAAATATGTGGACTTCCAAGTTTCCTAAAACTACAGCTTTTATTTTAAGATTCTTTAAAAAATACTTAATAACTTGCAAAGATCTAAAAGCTGGAGAGAAATTTTTGTTTTGTTTTGGTTTGGTTTTTTTTTTTTTTTTTTTTTTTTGGTTTTGTTTTGGTTTGTTTTTAAATCCTGTTTATAGCCCGGGGCATGAAATAGCTTCATGGGTTAATAGCACTGGGTTAAGAGCTAAGCTAAGAAGTAGGAGACCTAGATTCCAGTCCAGAGCTGTCATTTTGGCAAAATTCATCAAACTTTTCATGCCTCAGTTTCTTCCCAGGAAAAGTGTGGATAGAGGCCAACCTAGCTAATCTCTAAGGGACAAAAACCCAAACTTATGCAAATTTACTGTAATTCTATGAATGTGCTTGGTGGAAGAGGAAGAGGAAGGGACTCTCTACGACTTAGAAAAGGAATTTGCCCTAAATTCAATCTACATCAACTTTCTAAACCGAAGGACAAGCTACCTACCCCTTTACTGCACTTGTGGTTACCTTGGTTATTCATTTTCTTTCACAGAAGTTCATAAACACAGATGACCAAAGAGCAGCTCACTAAGGAGAAGGCAGTAGAGGTCTGAGGAAGTCCATTCTTCTTTTATCTCTGCTTTGTTATGCTATAGATGCCCATGTTTCAGCTGCAGAGTCCTTTCTCCATCCAGACTCATCTCCTATAAGGCTTACATCTAGGATGTTGATACATTTTTCCCACCCGTGAAGTCAGAAGAGGGGGATATGGAAGCCAGAATATAGGACTCAGAAAGCAAAATAAGTAACTAGTGTCTTTTTTCTGTTTCATCTAGATTCATTAATAGCAGAAAAGCAAGAAAAAAGACCTCTTTTCCACTACCACCTCTTTACTTGTCCTGCTGTTAAAAGCAGCAAGAGAGAGAGAGAGAAAAAAAAAGAGCCATTGAGATAAGGTCACATTCCTACGCCATCATCAGAAGGGTCTCTACTGAGACAATAGGTTCAAGGACACACATACATCCAAAAAAAAAAAAAGAGAGAGAGAAGAGAAAAAAGAAAAGAGAAGAAAAGAGGATCCATGTGAAATATTACATGCCATACAAAGTAACTGGCATTGGATAAAAGTGTAAGCACCCAGTTTAAGCTCCTCGTCCCAAATTACCTTTGTATATTAAAAAAAAAAAAAAAGTACCAATCTAAGTTGCGTTTGTATGGGAAAAAATGTCATTACTGCATATAAGCACCTGTCATGAGGTAGATGAATATTCTCCTTTACTCTCAAAATGTTGCTACAAATTCTAGTCCTGTTTATTGTGAGTTTTCCCCATCTATCTCATTTTCTATAGCTCTGCATTAGACACTCAGCTGGTAAACTATCCTGCCCCAAGTTTCTACTGTCTGACATTTGGTGCTCTCATGCCTCTAAAAGGAAGTTCAGCATTAATACTACATGGGAGCTTGTAGGGATTCCTTGCTTGAGTTGCTAGCCTGTGTCTGTCTCCGCTTCTCTATCTTTATCTCTCTCCCGTCTCTCTTTTTCTCTCTCTCTTTCCCTCTCCCTCTCCAACCCCCTTTACTTCCCTTTCTCTCACCCCCCACCCCGCCAACCCCTTCAACCTGGACTCTTCCCAGTCCTAGGTTTGTTGCTAAGCTTTTGTCACTACCTAAGAAGGAATACCCAAGCCATCATGTTCTCATAATTATAGATCTTAGTCATATCAGATGATCTTTGTTTTCCTAGCAGTTGCTCACCAACTGCTTTCCACTTATCTAAATGAGGTTGTCTTTGCTCACTGTTCAACTCTCTGACAATCACGTCATCACTTTAGTCAGCTGGAAGATAACCACTTACCCGTTAAGAAGCCAGTAGAGTCAGCTAAGGATACTTGTTTTTGTTTTTTCATTTTCCCCTTGACTTCCTCACATCAGATATGAGAATTTTACACTAGGAAGAGACAAATTTGAATGGAGAGCAAGCACACTTTTTTCTTTTAAGATTTTATTATTTATTCATGAGAGACAGAGACAGAGAGAGAGAGAGAGAGAGAGAGGCAGAGACACAGGCAGAGGGAGAAGCAGGCTCCATGCAGGGAGCCTGATGTGGGACTTGATCCCGAGACTCCAAGATCATGCCCTGGGCCGAAGGCAGGCGCTAAATCGCTAAGCCACCCAGGGATCCCCGAGAGCAAGCATTCTTAATTAGTAGCTCCAAGTCATCCTTCTTGTCAACCTTCATAGTGCATTCTTTCCTTTTCTTCTTCTACTTGACAGAGTCTTTTAATAATTTCATACTGCTTTCTGATAAACCAGCCATGGAAAATAAACTCAGAG
This sequence comes from Vulpes vulpes, assembly GCF_048418805.1. NCBI lineage: Eukaryota > Metazoa > Chordata > Mammalia > Carnivora > Canidae > Vulpes > Vulpes vulpes. The sequence continues at coordinate 67,036,364 of NC_132785.1, forward strand.
CTTAATGTACCCCTCACATAGCAGGAAATGTATATGTTCTGGTTTATAGGAAAGTTTCAGGAACCTAGTAGACACCACTAAGTTATTTCTAAAATACAAGTCTTTATACACAACATTCACATTCTTTCTTCAAACCCAGTTTTGTTTCTTTCAGGAAGCTCTTCTCAAGAATTGGCTTCTCAAACCTTAGACAAGAACATCTTGAGGGTAAAACATCAAACTCTCCAAAAAGGAGCCAATACTTAATACTCTCTTACTTGAGATCAAGTAAGGAAGATTTGAATGAGGTTGAAATAATAGAGGCAATTACTGTTGCTCTTCTCTCTTGGGTGTTGTAAGCATGAGTCACTTGGTGATCTGTTCTGGCTTCCGTGGTTTCAGCTGTGTTACAAAGTTTATAGTTCCAAAGTGTCATATCCTAGGGAGAGTTTAGACTCCCAGTGAGGAAAACAGGATCATCACCAACATTATGGACTAGGTATACTCTATCAAGTGCTTTTAATGTATAATAATACTTCACTGCATATGTCTGTGTCTTGCCATGTACAGTTACTATAATTGGAATTGTACTCTATATCTAAATAGGTCAATTGAAGCACAGCTATTGACAAAAGAAAATGAATTTCCTCACCCATTTGCCTTCAAGGACACCATTCTTTGGTGGCACAGTGAAGGACTCTGAGGACATAAGGAAAAAAGCAAAAATGAGACTCATCCATTTAATACTGCTTAGAATAGATATAGAACCTCTTCCAGATAATGAAATAACAAAGAAATAGTTTGCAATATATTATCCCCTCCAAAAAAGAGAGAGAGCAAAATTAAGAAATAAAATGGAAGAAAATACAAAGGGAAAAATTAAAAAATCAAGAGAGTATGGAAGATAAGGAAAAAAGTAATTAAGGATAAAAAAAAGGAGGAGGGAAAAGGAAAAGTATTTCTAGAAGTCTTTCCATTTATTCACATGCTAATTAATAATATTATGATTTAAAAATGTGGCATCATACTTTATGAAAGCAAACATAGCTATAAAAACAAGAACCAGCTTTGTTTTTTTCAACTTGAATGGGTCCTATGCCTTGGAGCCAGAAGTTTTCTCTCAATTGTCATTTTGGCCCATAAAACCAACAATTTCAATCCCATAAAAAGGTCGTTGGAGCTAAAAAGCTACTGTGCTAGGACTTATTCAGAATATAGGTTCCAGGTACTTTCATTGTAAGCATGTTTCCCATCAACATTGTTGCCACAAGAATTTTGCTGCATAAAAGATAAGACCACAAAAAGTAAAAGAACAACATTAATAGCCTACTATTGACCAGAAGCCATATTGATAACATAAAGAGCCGATTAACACATATTTTGTATATTTATACGTATTATATCTACATTCTTAAAATAAAGCTAGAAAAAGAAAATGATATTAAGAAAATCATAAGGAAGACAAAATACATTTACAGTACTATATTGTATTAATAAAAAAATTGACATATAAGTAGACCTGTGCAGTTCAAACTTGCATTGTTCAATGGTCCAACTGTACTAGGATGCGTATTTGTAACTAACCTTTGGATTGCATGGCAAAAACTTTCTATACTGCTGTTATTCTTGGCATATTGCCATATGTCAGTGATAGACAATTCAAAGTTCTATGGAAAATGTGGTTTTAAAATTCTGCACCAATGTACAGACCATTATGAGGGCTAAGATTTATATAAAAACGGGAGTACTGTGTCATGGAAAAATGAAACTAAACTGTCAATCAGTTGATGAAACCAAGCTGTCAACCAGCTATTTTATTTTATTTTTTCTGGTAAAATTGCCTTATGACCAATTACTTATCCTGCAAAAATGTTTGTGGCACAAATACCTGTGGGTAAAGATGTCTATAGCAAAGATGCTTATGGCAAAAATGTTGTACACAGAAAGCTAAATAATTTATTTGGAGGACTCTAATCCCTCTGTAGTCATATTCACTATACACACATTATTTGTAGAATTAGTGGTAAGTCTGGGAAGGAAAATATATTATTGGAGAGATTTAGATGGCATTTAGGAATAGCATAATGAATCAAATTCTTCTAGAGACAGAATGGATGACTCTAATCTTGTTCATTTTAAGATGTCCTAAGGTTATCTAACCATTAAATGCTCAGTTCACTCATAAAATGCCTAATCATAAAATGTTGAAAAGTTAAAAAGTTAGTTCTTTTAGTTGAAAATTTCATAATTTCTAGCATTTCAGATTTACTACTAATTCTACAAATAACGTGTGTATACCAAATGTGATTGCAGAGGGTTAAGAGCTTGGAGCTACTATTTACCTGTGCTGTACCTTGCCTGGCATGTAATAAATTCTCAGTAAATGCTACTTATTATTATATCATACTAGGTTCACCAGCAAAAACTACATCAGAATTTTTTAAATCCACATATTTAATAATTGACACAAAGAACTAGAAAATAAAAATATACAAGAACTAATTTAATATCTTGATCTCAATTATGGTTCATGAATTCTTATAATAGGTTCTTTCTACCTTTGTGCAATGATTAAGAATACAATATTGATCACAGCCTGATGTGAAAATAGCCCTGGTACTAGTCATTCACCATTAAGTAGGTTAAATAATTTCTTCAATCTTCCAGACTTTTCTGTTTATGTGTATACTGAGAATAATGAAATAACAAAACATTACTTAATTTTGTAAATGTTAAATTAGATTATGTAAGATCCTCAGTCTAATATCTTCTATATGGTAGGAGCCCAATAAACATTATGTAATATTATTTTATTATTTCTTTTTTCCTCTTCCCTTGTCTTTAGCCTAGTAATGATATATCTTTATAACAAAAAAACAGAAAATTTCTAATAAACTCTAGGACACATATTTTTGACATCCCTCATATTAATCTTGAGTTTATCGGGCAAATCTGACAGAGGCTTCCTATTTCTCCAAGTCATGCCATTGGAACCACAGGAAGCTGTGAAATTTCAACAATATAAAAGACAATCGTACTGGAAAGTCTTAACTTTGGGGAAAAGTATTAACAGATCTTAGAGTTTCCATGTAAGAGACAGTAGAGTAAAAAGAATAGAACTTTGGATTTACAGGGGTTGATTTTCAAATCTCAATTTCATCACCAGATATGTGGCCTTGAAATATTAGTGAAAACTATTTTCCCACTAGGAAAATGTGAAAGATAATTATATCTCATGAATTTATATCCAGACTAAATGAGATGATCAATGCAGTAAATATAAGTTCTTGTAAACTGTCTGGTACTTAGTAGATGTTCAATAAAGGATACTATAACAGTATTAGACCCAAGAAAGAGAATGTTAAGTTATAGTAAAAAATGTGCCCTAGAGACTAGAAAGCACATTTCAAACTACTTGGAGCAAAAATAGGTATGGTCCCATGATCTTGCCTAAAAGAATAAAAGCTAACAGCATTAAAAAGATAAGACCATTCCCAATTAAAAAAAAAAAAATCAAAACAACTAAAGAAAATATGGTGAAACTGGAAAAGTATGGTGGAATTTCATTTTTTTAATGTGTCAATGCTACATTTCCTAGCATATAACTAAATATAAATAGAAAGTTATAGTCATGTACTTAAAAATAGTAATCTTGAAAAGTTAGAAGAAAAAGCTGGCAAAAACAACAAAACTAGCAGCGCACAATAAATTATGTGAGTATAAACACATGTGAGAATCTGTATACGAGTTTGTTTCAAACATAAAAGTGAACTACTACAAGATAGTGAACTGCCTGGATAAAATAATGTAAAACATTTAATGGCAGAGAATTGATCTCTATCTTCTTAGTAAAGGCAAGTGACATTTTAACTCAGGAGACTGTAACATACAATATAGAAATTATTTAAACTTCCCACAAAGTAGGAAAGTATTAAAAAGAGCCTCAGAGAAATGTGGGACACCAGTTGACTAAAATAAATGTAATAGAAATCCCAGTTCACTAATTCTGCCTCTTGGTAAAGTTTTCAGCCATAATTTTTTTAAAGATTTATTAATTTATTTGAGAAAGAGAGAGTGCACATGTGCAGTGGAAAGGGCCAGAGGGAGAATGATTGAGAAACTTAAGCAGACTCTGCACTGAGCACAGACCCCGAAGGGGGTTCCATCTCACAACTGTGAGATCATGACCTGAGCTGAAATCAAGAGTCCAGTGACGAATCGACTGTGCCACTCAGGCACCCTAGCCATTATTTTTAAAATATTTTTTTTCTGCTCCTCTCTCCCTACTCTCCCTCTGCTACTCCCACTATGCATATGCTGGTATACTTAAGAGTATGGCACATTTTTCTAGGTTCTCTAGGTTCTTTCATTTTCCCTCATTCTTTTTCCTCTGTTTTCCAGACTGTATCATCTCTACACATCTATCTTCAGGTTTGATTGTTTCTTTTGCCAATTCAAATCTACTGTTGAGCTCTTTCAGTGAAATTTTCATTTTTATTATTGTATTTTTCAATTTCTGAATTTCCATTTGGTTATTTTTATAATATCTTTATTGGTGTCTATTTGATGAAATGTTGTCATCATACTTCCTCTAATTTTTTGAAACACGGTTTCCTTTAGATCTGTGATCATGTTTATAATAACTGCTTTAAAGTATTTTTCTGCCAAACCCAACATCTGGGCCTCCCTCTGAGGTACTTTCTGTTGTTCTGTTGTCTGCCATTTTTCTTGTGTATAGATCACACCTTTTTATTCCTTTGCATGTTCTTTTTCTAAAACTGGACAGTTTAGATAATATAGCAATTATGAATGATGCTCCTTCTTCTGAGGTTTGTTGTTTGCTGGTCTGTTGGCTTGTTTTTAGTACCATGACTGGATTAGATTTGTGAAGTCAATTTCCCACAAAGTGTGCCCCTAGTATCACTCCTCAGAGGCACAGACTTCAGCATATAGCACCAGAGATGTTTATAATTTTAGCCAGGATCTCTTTTACTATCTTTTTCCCTGACCTTTTCATTAAGGTCCTGAATGGTCTGCCTTTGTTGATATCACATACAGCTCTTAGCCTCCACTAATTGCCAGCTGATTGCTCAATTGTTTTTGATAATATGCCGGGGTATAAATTGCTCCATGGTCTGGTCCTGCTGAATTTGGGCCACTTCGTAAGAGCAGGGTATTGCCAGTTTGAGTCTTACTTTGACCATCTCCTGGAAAGAACCTCTGTGCTCGGAAACACAGGCTGGGACAGATGAAGAACTCTTTATTGGCTGTCCCACCTAGATTCTCCCTATGGAGTAAGAGCTATGTATGTGTACGCATTGCTAGGGGAAACTAGTGTCACCATTGGCTGCTGCCACCATGAGGTATGGATCTTCCACAGCCCAGAGCCAGGAAGGATAGGGTTGGCTAGTGTTCACAGTTGCCAAAATTACCCAGAATAGGTCTTCTGTCCTACAAAGCTGGGAAAAATGGGAGCTACCACCAACCTGCTGAGCATACGAGGGCAGCCTTCTCCAAAACAGATCAGTGGGGGAGTGGAATACGTTCCTTATCAACTTCTCTGCCCATACCATCCTGACTACTAAGAGTTCCAGCAAAGGATCAGGATGGCCTGGCTGCCTTTACAGATCTGTCATGGGACAGAGCTGTGGAAAATGGGATCTGCCAAAGTTCACTGGCTGCCAAAACCACCCGGAATGGTCATTCACCCTAGGGAACTGTAGGAGACGGGAGTTTCTACTTGGCCACTGAGCCAGCTGAAACAGTTGAGTAAGGCAGAGCTGCTGGAGAGAGGTGCACCTATGGCTTGAATGCCGTGGCTCCTCATTGTTCTGAGTTTCTGTACATTTTGTTGAATAAATGCTTCCAAATCTGCTGTGAGCCATTTGACCAACCTCCAGGAGACTTCAAATGATTGCTGTTGCTAATTTTGACCAGCTTAAAAAATGTTTGTCTGGGAGGGAGCTTTCCCTGGGCATCTCATACCACTATTCTGTCCTTGTTTTATTACACATTATGATGTTATATTGATAAGTACATACAAATTAATGGTAGCTATGTTTTGTCAGGTTTTTCCTTTAAATATTATATGCAATACCACTTCATGCTTATACTCATTTATGAATACACTTCATTTAAGGTCTATCTTGTTAAAATATAAATATTGCCATACCACTTTATTTTGTTTAATATATGAATAATTCCTTTGATAATATATGAATGATAATTCCTTTGATAAAGTGAATGATAATCACCTTATTTTAGCTTTTTTTTTTAAAGGAGGTCCCAGGCCTCATTCCTTTTTTTTTTTTTTTTTTTAATTTTTATTTATTTATGATAGTCACAGAGAGAGAGAGAGAGAGAGAGAGAGAGAGAGAGGCAGAGACATAGGCAGAGGGAGAAGCAGGCTCCATGCACTGGGAGCCCGATGTGGGATTCGATCCCAGGTCTCCAGGATCGCGCCCTGGGCCAAAGGCAGGCGCTAAACTGCTGCGCCACCCAGGGATCCCTATTTTAGCTTTTTTTTAACATTTGTTTTTAATTTCCTTTCTGCTTTTTTGATCTTTTGATTATATGAATTTTTATTAAACTATTTTCTTCCTGTTTTAGAAATTATATAATCTAATTATATTCTTTTAAGTGACCTTTTAAAAAGAAGCATACAGTTAACCATGAATTAATCTAATATGTATCTATCTTCCTTCTGAATGCAGTAAGAAATCCTAACAGTATAACCATTTATTGAACAAGCTCACTCCTGATCTTATTGTTCTAGATATTAGGGTTCTATTTAATGTAACGTTTTGATTAGCATTCTTATTTTACACAATATGGTTAATTAAGTTTACTGCTGTTTTTTTTTTTAATCAAGTATCTTGGTTTCCTGTTGGCCTTATGAATTCTTGCACTTAATAGCGTTTTCTTTGCCATAGTTGATAAAATGTTTTGTATATGTTAGGATATTTTTCCAACCACTTTACATTGTATTTACATATGCATAAGTTCTGAAATGAAATGTATACTTTTACGAAGTTGAATTGATTGGGACTGATCTAAAATGTCCTAAAAAGTAGTCTCTGTGTAAATGTCACAATTATAATACATGGCATGGAAATCTCAAAATGGCCACAGACATTTTTTTTACCTGATGCACCACTTATAGCTCATGATTCTTCTGACCTGAACTCTACCTTGTCAAATATTATTAAAATGTATAGTTGTAGCAGCTTTTTGGTTTCCACTTACCGAAAGAGGATTCCCTGATTTTTTAAATAAATCTAAAGGGTATATATGCAAGTTTGAATGCAATATGTTTTCTGCATTGAATATCTGAAAGGCAAGTTTCTTGTTTCACCTACAAAATAGAGTGGTTGTTTAACTGGGTATAAAAAAATTGTTAAAAGTAATTTCCCCTCAGCACTTTAAAGATTGGTTTTTTATTGCCTCTGTCATCTATTGAGGCCATTGAGAAGTCTATTGTTGGCCTAAATGACCTCTCTGGTTTTTTTTTTCTGTAGAACTGTGCAGTTCAAAATAGTAATCACTAGTCACATGTGCCCAGTTAAATTTAATTATTATTAATTCACATTTTTTAAAGCTTTATTTATTTATTCATGAGAGACTCACAGAGAGAGATGCAGAGACACAGGCAGAGGGAGAAGCAGGAAGCCCGGTGTGGGACTCGATCCTGGGACTCCAGGATCACGTCCTGAGCCAAAGGCAGATGGCTCAACCACTGAGCCACTCAGGCATCCCCAATTCACACTTTTTAAATAAAAAGACTTAGTTCCTCAATAGTTTCACTAGTCACATATCAAGTACTCAATAATCACGTCCACTAATCGATATCATACTAGACAACAAAGATATAATATTTCTGTTACTGCAGAAAGTTCTATTAGTCAGCAGTACCCTACAAGCAATTGAAATTATTGTCTTTATCTTTGATAATCTTTAATTTCACTATAGTGTGTCTAGTGTGTATCCATCTTTATCTTAGGTTATCATACAAAATTTATCATACAAAATTTTCTGAGAATCTTTAAATTTTGAAAATTGTAAAATTTTTCCTTAAACAATGTGTATAAAAAATTTCTCCATTATCCTTTGAAACTCCTGTAGCATGGGTATATATATATATATATACATGTACATATATATATGTATGGTAGCTTCTCAATCTACAATTCTTATTGATAGCTTTTTTCCTCTTTTTTGCTCTGTGCTAAAGTAGGCTGAAACAGTTACTCTTCAACTGTACTTAGAGTTTATCCTTTATATTGATTTTTAAAGTTTTAAATACTGTGCTTTTTATTTCCAACAGTCACAGTAGTCTTTTCTTTCCAACTTTGTTATTTCATTTCTTCCTGGTTTTGTTTGAAAATGTATTTTTAATAGACATTATTAAATTATGTATCTATTTTCATATCCTAAAACAATGATTTCAAAGACTGTTGTCGAGCTACTCTAATTTCATCAAACATGAAATTCTAATTTTTTTTCTTTCTCTCATGTGCTTATTAGGATTACATGAGTTTATAGACTCTACATACATTTTAGATTTTTGGGTTGCAATCTTTTTAAGTAGGATTTTTGTTTTGTGTATCTAGCACCACAATAATATTCAGTACACTAAACTACCCCAATATCAGTGGTTTAAAACAACAATCACTTAATCTTCCACATAGATACAGGTCAACAGTAGGAGACCTGGATCTAAGAAGTGTTTAGCTGGGCTTGGCTCCATGTCTGCTTTACATTTCTTTGATCCTCATCTTTTCATAGCCATGATGGAAACTCAAGAATAGTCCAACCTTACAAGCACAATTCATGCTTCTGCTGACATCCCACTGGCCTAAAAATACAACACAGCCAAGCCCAACATATGGGAGGTGACGAAATATACTTCTTACGTGGTGGAAGAGACAAATATTTTTGAAGGATAATCTAATCTGCCAGTTCATTTTGTTCTTGTTTTTGTTTCTCTTTTCCTCTGGATCTAGAGTTTTGTGACTGCTTCTGCCTGTATGCCAAGTCCCTATTCTACATTTAAGTTTTAAAATGGCATTTGGGGACTCCTGCACCAGGTAATGTTTATTGGTAATTTAAGCAGATCCAGTCAGTCAGTGAATTATTTGAAGTTGTTTCTCATTCTGAGGCTCTGTCTTTCTCTTCCTGCCTCCCTAAGCCCAAAGCTTCCTATAAAGCCATAACCACAACCAGTAAGTCAGCAATTTTTCAGCCTCTTTCAGTAAGCAAGAGCACTTCCCAGACTCCAGACTCTATTCACTGGCACATTTTCTCCCTACTAAACTTTCAGATACTGTTGTCTATATCTGTCCTGAATCAGAAGGCCCAAATTTTATCCTAACTCATCACTTAGATAGCTGTTCTATTTCACATAGAGTGGATTGTGCAGAACATTTGAGACAAGTTATGCCTTTCCAGTTATGTCTTTACTATTTCATCTAGCATTAGACTGTGTGTCTAAAGAACAGAGGAAGAGAATTGTATTCATTCTCACTGAAACTCTCCAACTTTTTACAAACCCTAACCTTATCTGATGTGCTACTAATAAGATCTCCCTAAGAAAGAGATGCTCAGTCTAAAAGAGCATACTCACTTAACAGTGAGACAAGTGTTGCTATAAGAGAGCCAAGTGTTAGTACATGTCTGAGAAGTTTATAATGTCCCCATTTGGCTTGGCATCACCCCCAATACAATGACAACCCTCCTAGCAGGCTTACTCTTGTATTTTTGGTTGAAAAATATATTCTAGAGCCTAAAACAATATTTCTTAATAATAATATTTAATAATATTTAGAATTCTGTGGCTTAATTTTAATAAGAAATACAAAATTAATTTACACATACTCTAAATTATCCAAATCCTGATTTTGTGCATAACTACTGCCATGTAATGTAATTTCATTACTTATAGTTGCATGTATGTATACGGTTGTATATATGTTCCAAAGGAAGGCCAAGTGAAGTTGAAGGATGGTGCATAAACTAGATTTTCAAAGTAATTTGCATAGAAGTTATTGAAGAATTGAGGCATCACGAGTCATGATTTTGTCAACATACCAACGTCAAAAGAACCGATGCACAGAATCAGACCTGTTCTTATAATTACCAGCAATCATAAGAGAGATACTCAATGAATTTCTTTGCTATTTCTGTCTCTGATCCTAGCAAAAAGCAAAGTATAAGTTTATCTAATTTCATTTTTAATAATATCAAAAAGATAACCAAACCATATCTTAACGTGAACAAGAATGCTTTAGAATGTTATCAGGTGACACATCATTAAAATTACCATTCACAATCTCTCAAAGGTAGATTCATAGGTAAGGAAGAGCTCTAAATTATTTTAAATTTTTAAACAGAAGTTTAATATTATTAATGTCACCTTGTTCAACATATTTATTCAAATAGTAATTCTCTGAATTAGAGTCATTGTAACCAAGATAAAAAAAAAATTTTAAAAAGCCATACAGATTAAGAGTTTTCAGTCAAGATGCCAGACTGAGAAAATACAAAAAGCCTCCTTTGCTTCACAACACACACATTCCACTTAAAATATCTGAAGAGTTATGAAAAATTTATAGCCAAGTTCAAAAGTAAAAAGGGAAATCTTCAGTTAATATAAAATGAAGAAAATCTGCAGTCATAGTGGACCTGGATTTGATGTACCACTCTGCACAGAATGATGTAGAACATGTATGTCCTTTAACAACTGGAATCTTAATGCCTATGAAGTGAGGTATCTCTAGGTCACAGACTCTGAGAATTTTGGGGAGGTGGAATTGGGCTCATTGCACTGTTCTAGGAGGTAGAAAAATGTTGCTACTGGCTGAAAAGTGATTAAAAAATCTCCACCTGAAAGACCAAAGTCATAACCTCAAGGAAAATGCTGTGCTAGCACAAAGGGAGAAATAGAATCACCTATAAAACTCTGAAATTATTCTGCCCAATAGTTCAAGTACTGAACATACACAAACAACACAAGAAAACATATTCTTTTCAATGGCATATGGGGCATGTTTCAACATTAACAATATGCTAGACCATAAGTCTCAATAAACATAAAAGGATTTAAAATATATAAAGTATATATTCTGACCACAGTGAATGAAATAAAAATCAATAACAGAAATATACATTGATAATTCCCAAATATTTGGAAACTAAATAACTTATTTTTAAATAATAAATAGGACCAGAAGGAATCAAAGTGAAAAATAAGTATTATGAACTAAACAAAAATGAAAAGGCATATCAAAATTGTGGAATTCTGAAGTAAATATAACTGAGGAAATGATAGTTCTCAAACTAAGTACCATAGCTTCTATCTTAAGAATTAGGGGTAAAAAAAAAAAAGGGAACCCAAAGTAAACCAAAGAAATGGAATAATAAAGATCAACAAATGAAAGAAGAAACAGAAAAACAATAGAGAACATCGATGAAATCTGAAGCTGGTTCTTTGAGAAGATCAATAGAACTGATCACCCTTTAACCGCATTTACCAGGAGAAAAAAAGATACAAATTGCCAATATTCAGATAAATGGCATCACTACAGAGTCTATAGATACTAAAATGATAATAAATACATATTATACATAACTTTCTGTCAATGAATTTTACAACTTGGATGAATGGACGCTTTCCACGCAAGATACAAATCACCATACCCCACAGAAGAAATAGATGATGTGAATCATCCTATTTCTATTAAAAGGATTGAATTTGTAGTTTAAAACCTTCCCACAAGGAAAACTCCAGGCCCACTGTTGATTGTGACCAAACATCTAGAAAAGAAATTTTACACAAACTCTCCCAGAAAGGTGAAAGATAGGAGATATTTCCAAACTTATTCTGTGAGGCCAGCATTAACCAGATACTAAAATCAGACAAAGGCATAAGAAAACCACATTATCAATATCTCCCTTGAACTTAGATGAAAATGTTCTTAAAAGAAATTCAGCAAATCAGGGATCCCTGGGTGGCGCAGTGGTTTGGTGCCTGCCAAACCCAATAATATATACAAAGTATATCATGACTCCATTAGTTTTCTATTGCTGCATAATAAATTATCACAAACTTAGTGGCCTAAAACAATACAAATTTATTATCTTACAATATCTATAAGTCAAGAGTCCAGACTTGGGTTGCCTGGGTCCTCAAGTCTTCCAAGGCAGACTTTAAGGCCCAGGGCTGCAATCTCATCTGAGGCTCACAGTTCCCTTCCAAGTTCATTCAGGTCGTTGGCAAAATCAATTTCTTGTGATTATAAAGCTGACTCCCCATATTCTTGTTAGCTGTTGGCTGAGGTCACTCTCAGCTTTCAGGGGCTGCCCTAAGGTCCTAGTAGCATGGCCCTCTCAAAACATGGTAACGTATTTTTTAAAAGCCAACAGTTGAATCTTTCTCTAGATAGCTACAAAGATATTTTATATTACCTAGTATCATCTAGGTAGTGATTATCTCTTCATGTTAACACATACCCCCAGTACTCAAGGGTAGATTATATACACTAAGAGGTAGGGATCTCAGGGACCATCTTAAAATTCTGCCCACCACAGTAAATAAGTTGGGTTTAACCCAGAATTACAAGAGGAGTTTAACATTCAAACATCAATCAATATAATTCACTGTATAAACATACTTTAAAGAAAAGAACATATAATCATCTCAATCGATGTGGAAAAAAACTTAATAAAATTCAACAATCATTTCTGATTTTTCAAAAATCTCAGAAAACTTGGTATAGAGGAAGCTTCTACAAATTGACACAAGGCATCGACATAAAGCCTACAGCTAACATTATACTTAGTAGTGAAAGACTGAAGGCTTTCCCTCTAAGTTCAGGTTACAAATAAAGATATCTATTGTCACACCCCTATTTAGTATTTTACTAGAAACTTCTGCCAACTCAATAAGGCTATGAAAATGAATAAAAGACATATAGATTGGAAAGGAAGAATAAATCTATTTGCAGGTGAATGATTTTCTGTATAAAATATGAAACAGGGGATCACTGGGTGGAGCAGCGGTTTGGCGCCTGCCTTTGGCCCAGGGCGCGATCCTGGAGACCCCGGATCAAGTCCCACATCGGGCTCCCGGTGCATGGAGCCTGCTTCTCCCTCTGCCTGTGTCTCTGCTTCTCTCTCTCTCTCTCTCTCTCTGTGACTATCATAAATAAAAATATAAAAATTAAAAAAAATTAAAATATGAAACAATCTTTAGAAAAAGCTACTACAAGTAATAAGTTTGTCTTGCAAGGCTGCGGGGCACATGATCAATTACAATAGTTAATTATGTTTCTGTATACTAACAAATATTTTATAATAGTAAAAATACCATTTATATGGTATCTTCAAAAACCCCAAATATTTAGCAATATATCTGATAAAATATGTGCAATATCAATAGACTAAAAACTACAAAATACTGGTTAGAGAAATAAAAGGAGACAAAAGTAAGGGGAGACATGTATTAGGTAAAGGGATTGGAAGTCTCAATATTATTAAGATGTCAACCCTCTCCATACTGATGATAAATTCAATACAATCCCAAACAAAATCCCAGTAGACACTTTGGAAAAGTTGACAAGCTTACTCTAAAGCTCACATGGAAAAGTAAAGGACTTCTAAGAGCTAAAACAACTTTAAAGAAGAAAACAGAATTGGAGGATTAATACTACCTGATTTCAAGACATATTATAAAGCTATGTCAATCAAGACAGTGTAACATTGATATTAAGAGGAATAATGCTATGGTATAGAACCAATGGCTGCTATAGGAATACTCAATGGTATAGGACAAAGTCATAGATACTACATATCTATGTGTAACTCCATGTATATATCATTAATATCAGACTTCATATATACACACATATGTATATATTACTGATTTTTGACAAATGTTCAATGACAATTCAGCTGATGGTCTTTTTAATAAATGGTACTGGAACAACTTTATATCCATAAGTAAAAGAAAATTTTCATGCCATAAAAAATGAACTGAAAATGGATTGTAGACCTAAAATGTAAAATGTAAAGCTATGAAACTTCTATAAGAAAACACAAGGGAAAATCTTTATGAACTTGGGTTAGGCAAAGGTTTCTTATCTAGGCCATAAAAAATATAACCTATAAAAGAAAATTGATAAATTGCACTTCTTCAAAATTAAAAACCTCTGTCCTTTGAGAGAGACATTTACAGAGAATGAAAAGGCAAGTCACAAACTTTGAGAAAACACTTGTTTCTAAACCATAAAATAAGAAAGAAAACTACCAAAATTATTTATGAGGCTAACCTATCTTTGATGTTAAAACCACAGGAGAAAGAACTGTACAGGGACAGAAAACAAATGGCCAGTTTAATTTGATTTAGTAGTTTAGGTACAAAAATCCCAAATAAACTATTAACAAAAATTCCCTCTAACAAGACATAGAAAATGAATAATATTATATTATAGTCACCACAGCAACATATTGAAAGAGAAAAAAAAAACATTATCATCAACATTCAATTCCATATTCTCTTATAAACCAGTATATCCATATGTAAATGCACCTATACACACACACAAGTGCGCGCGCGCGCTTTAGAGCCCAAAAAAGCAGGACATATCTTTAACCCTATAAAAAGATATTTGTCAAAACTTTAAAGCAACCTTTCTACATACTTATGATGTATTGGAAGCATTCCCATTAAAGCTGGATCTAAGACAATCATGTCCATCTCCATTCTTAATAGCCAAAAACTGATAAAATTAAAACTACACACTAAAGTAATATTTCTACTATTAAGTTTAATACCATTGCTTTATAGATAATTTAAAATTTTTGCATCTTTTAAAATTAATATTGTTAATTTTATTTCTCCTTTGAAAAATTTGTAAATTTTTGTTCTTATATCTGTATAAGTACTATGCATATGAATATGTTTTCATGTATTTCATTAATAATTATAAAAGCCCAAGTCAACACTGAGGATAAACAATTTTTCCCTTCAAAAAATTGACTGCTGTGTAACAGTTAAGTTTAAAAACACCATTCTAGAGGGATCATCTATACTGGTGTTCCCTGGGCTCCTGCTTTTTTCATGTTCTGCTCAATATTTCTATCAATATTTAATATTCAATGAAGAGATGACATGGAAATCGTGTTGATGACATTTATGTATATTCTCAAGCTGGTAGGGAGAGCTAATGCTGAATGAAGTAGGAAGAATTTTTTTAAATCTCAACAACAAGAATAACATATAATCTTAAAATTTTGTGTTAGGACTCACAAAATATCTATTTTGTTAATCTAAGGAAACATAATACCTGGATTGAAAGTGCAAAGACTTTTAAATGAGCTAACAAATGCGCAATAATGTCCGGTAGGAGTCTAGGGTTGATGGGGACCTGGAAGTGGTATCAGAAATAACCTGGGCAAGGAAGCACTTAGAAGGGGACATGCTAGTTCACATCTTATCTTTGAAGAACCCTCTTAGGAAGCAGGGTTTTTTTTTTTTAAAGCAATGTTATATATATTATTCACAGAAATAAAACATTGACTCATATGTCTTGAAGCTAGAAGAAATACCGAACCTCATGCATGTCAACCAATGACTCGGTGTTTCTTTTCTATGCTCTATCAGAATGTGCCATAGACAGACAGTAGGTCTGCTGTTTTGACTGCATGGCACTATCAGTTCATTTTACCACTTATAATGATTTGGCAGCTATAACGAGATAATCCATCCCATCTTTAAGAAGATTGGGGGAGTCCCTCAATGTAACAGTCAGTTAATCCAGATAATCAAATTATCAAATAGGAATTTATTCATTCTTGATTTTGTGACTCGTCAGTTTGGTTCACATGGTTAAATTGCTTATGAGACAATTTGTGAGAAAATTCTCTGGACAGGTAGCCTAAGAATTATAGTCCCTTAATGGAGATGTAGGGAGCACTAGGAAGGGGAAACCACTGGCAAGAAAGACCAGAGAGTGGAAAAACAAATGCTTAGGGTTTAATGTTGCCAAGCTTAATGCAAATTTTGTAGCCAGAAAAAAAAAAATGTCACGAAGTGTGTAATTTTGTCAACTAGTCTCATAGCTGATGTCAATCAAAAGAAAGGAAAGATATATTAGGGAAGGAGGGGGTGGAGAAATGTTCTCCAATTGTCTTATTCTCTAAATTTTCAAGAGCAGAAGAGAGCATTCCCTTCCTAACAAACGAACCTCACTGGTCTTGCGTGATAGTGTCTCTCTAATTACTTAGTAAGTAAAGGCCCAGAGTTCAGGACTGCATTTCACATCCTGTAGCCAGTAAATGCAGCCATTTCAATGTTCTATTTTCTTGATAATGCAAGGTGGCTAAGAAGAAAGAATGTCATCAGGCCTAGAGCAAGCAATCTACCACCCTTAATTCCCATCCCATTAGCTGCATAATGATGTTTATGATGTTACTTTTATGATCTTATAAGCTTTATTATTCCCATTTCATCATATAAAATTGAGGCAATGTACTGTACTTACATTTTGTTTACCTCATTTTTCTAGTTAGATATTATAAATGTTCCTGTTTGGATAATAACTAGATTCTGAGGCCTGCTGGGTGATTTTGCCCTTTCCTGTGACCTGATTAGAAGATAGGAGATGAAAGGAGATTGACTTCAAATAGAAAAATGAACCTGGTATGTAGAAATGTGGGTGGGGTGGGTCTTTTCTTATTAAAAAAAAAAAAAAATCATTATTTTCTTGTGTTTGTCTTTATTATCTACCATGCTATGCACAGAAACTATTCAAAACAAAATCTCTTCAAAACATTAGTGTTCATAGCCCAGGTGACTCTTCATGGTATAAAAAATATGGTAGCTCTAGAAAAAAAAAAAGTGGAGC
This sequence comes from Vulpes vulpes, assembly GCF_048418805.1. NCBI lineage: Eukaryota > Metazoa > Chordata > Mammalia > Carnivora > Canidae > Vulpes > Vulpes vulpes. The sequence goes on from NC_132785.1 coordinate 67,053,244, forward strand.
TAAAATACTCTACTTTGCAACATATAAGGTAGAGGATATTTAGACTGAGTAAAAATATAATGAATCTATGTAATTTGTTCTACCTGTGGAAGTATCAACCACAATTAAAAGTAGAAGCGATTAAGTCCCTAAACTCAGAGACACTTCACTGTTTTTCATCAAAAGTAAATATATGGAAAGGAGAAAGCAGGATGCTTACACCAAGAGCTTTACCATTTGTTCCTTGTTGATTGTATTGCTGATTCCACCAGCATCATTAGGCACCTTCAAAACTACTGTGGCATCAAGCCTGCTCTGCTCTCACAAACGACTAATAGGAAAATTAAGAGGAAAGACTGAGGAGAAGCTGGCCTGGCTGTGTTAAGCTGGAGAGAGACGATGATACCGATACCACAGTTTCAAGATACTGAATGCTATTTTTTTTTAAATAACACAGATCATTTGGAAACACTTTTCCTAGCCCTAACAAGTGGCTGCTGCTAACTTTTCTTCACTATTCAATAAGTCTGTTGAGGGAAGCCCTTCAGAAGAGGTAACTATGGTTTTTAGTGTATTAAACACCATGCAGACCTTAACATTGTATCACTACTTACCCAGGAGTATTCTGCTCTAAACAAAAACACATTTCTAGAAATTGCGTGCAAGTTTGCTTTTGATAAAGTAGCCGTATTTTAAACAGCAGTCGGAATCTGTTTTTGTCATTTTTATTGGGGTGAATCGTTTGATAATAAAGTTAACTTCCCACATTTGTATATTTATTATCTTTCTTTTATTTTTTTTTAAGCCAACGTTGGGTTTTTAAAATTTTATCCAAGTGGAAAATGTGGCAGCGAACGAGTGAGAAGATACGGGCCCTAATTCCATGCCTTTCACCAACTACATTTGACGACGCATTTTGCCTATTGGGCCTCAGTTTTCCAAACCGTCAAATAATCATAAAGTCCCCCTTCAGCTCGATAATTCTCACATTTGTAGTACTGAGGAGAACAAAGTAAAAAAAGAAATCTCTGATCTCTGCTGAGCTGCCACATACAGTAGTGCAGTTGTTTACAGCCAGGGGGCACCATTCACAATGGAGACAACTTCCTGGCAGAGAGTGCTCAAGTGTCTTTAGGGCAGGATGTCTTCTCCTCCACTGCCATATGGACTAGCTGCGAACCTGCCAAGTTCCTGAGTTCTTTGTTGTTAAGAAAAAGCAGGAAAAACTTCATGAGAAGGTACACAATGCCTACCTACCGTTTCAAAGAAAACTAACCTTTCAAAAGATAATTTGGGCGTGCAGAATTCAGTTGCAAATAACATGACTGCTATCTCACTAAAAGAGTTCACAATGCATGGATCATTGAAGATAACAGGTATAGTCGTAGGGACAGGTACCAAAGTGAACACCCAAGACTGTCCCCAAAATGTTCTGGAATTCAAGAGACTGCTCACGTTCTTTTACTACCCTGATAAGAGTGAAAATGATCAGAATTTCATTTCCTGCCAGCGAGGTGTGTGGAGACTCAGAGTGATTAGCTGACTCACAAAGTAAATGAATGTGGTATTCCTAGTCCCCGCATTTTATGGAGTAAAAATCCTATCTGTTAAATATATGAATAGTTCCACTCCGTGTGCATTCTTGGGTCACGGAGAGCCACGAATTAGAGAGTACAAGTGGGGCAACAACATGTGCCAAAGACTCCTCACGATGGAGACCTTTCCTTCCCTCTGAAGGCATCTCCTACCACTGAGTGAAAGAAAGAAAGATACAAGAGTATCGAAAAGTTGGCTTATAGGAAGCCTTCCTACCTTCCGTAACAGTTACATTGGATCCATGAGGTAAAAGGTAGAAGTTTGTGCTCTCTGGGTGCCTCACAACTTCCACGGAGCTGGTTTCCCAATGGCTGTTAGGTGAATAAAGTCAACTTAATTAAGATGCCATCCAATGACTGCATAAATCACAAACAGGAAGGGTACAGAAAAATATCCCTTCCTATGCCCTCTGTTCCCCCACCTTGGAGGCCAAACTTTGCCCTTGAATGAGCACAAACACCTCATATCTAAATGACTCACTGTCAGATGCTGGCTGTAAGTCTGTTAGACTATCATCATGTCATCTTTGTTTTTGGCAGTGTTTGAAAGTACCTCTAGCAGCTTTATTTGAACACTGTTTTCATACCTAAAAGCTTGAATCTGTAAAACAAACACACAAACATTTATAGACATCTTTATATCACTTCAAATTGTTGTGATTAGTGTACACACTTTGAATATTATTACTTAAACAACCTCCAGCTGATGTTAAAAAGTAACACTTTGGAACAAGGCATTCTCCAAATGTTCTATTAAGGATGCTGTTTATTTATATCAGTGTATAGAAAAGTACAGCTGTACAAAACATAAATCAATGTCAAAAGTAAAAGGCATTAAAATTCATAAGGTTCATTTTCCAACATCCAGAGCAAACCGTAGCTGAGAGTTTGTCACAGACTTAACATCAGCAATAAAATTATATAACTGCTGATGTCACATTCTTTGAGGTACACTCAAAGGCATCTAAAATTTTACAGCTTAGTTTGGCTTATTTTAAAAATGAACATCTATTACTCTTAATTTTGTTTCTTATGATACCTAGAAGACCTGAATATAAAAACAGCATCAGAGGGGAAATATCTTGCAGTCCGCAGAGTTTTAACCAACACGAAAAAAAAAAATCTCTGCGTGAGCTCCGTTTTGCTATTGATCAGGAAGCGGCAGGAATTAGTGTTGGTTTAACGCCTATTAAGGGAACTAGTGTTTTCTGCAGCAGAATGAAGGGCGGCTATTGCTATGTGAGGAAGAACTAAAAAACGGGTCACGCAGATAGCAGTGTTCATCCAGTTAGGGCGTCTTCTGCCTTGCCTTTCACATTTAAATATTCGCCTGGTTTGGGAGGACGTGGACTTGTGGCATTCCCTGGACATCTCGTTTTCTGCCCCATTCCGGTCTCCTTGAAGGCGAGCACCGCGGCCGCGTGGCGCCGGCCCCGCAATCTGGGGCAACCTGTGTCGGCTGTTTCCGGGGCGGGAGGAAGGGGGGCACCGCGACTCCCTGCTGGGGCGGGGGAGCTCGAGGCGGCCCGGCCGTGTTCCGCGGCTCCCGGAAGGATCTGGCAGCCGTCGAGGTTCCCACAGGCCTCTGCGCGGCCCACGCGCAGCTCTAAGCAAGCGCCTCGGGGGACCCGCGTACACGCCTCCGCGGCCCAGCAGCCGCCGGGGGCTGTGGCGCTCGCCGTGCTCCGGGAGGCACGCGGCGCTCCGAGGGGCTCCGCCGCCTCCCCACGTGGCCGCGGGGGCACGGCCCGGTTCCAGGGAAGCCCCCGCACCTCCGGCCTGCGACCTACTGGAGGGTGTCGGTCTCGGGGCCGCCGACGCCTGCGCGGCCGCGTGCGTCGCTCCCGCTCCCGCTCCCGCTCCCGCTCCCGCTCCCGCTCCCGCTCCCGCTCCCGCTCCCGCTCCCGCTCCCGCTCCCGCTCCCGCGGCACCACTTCACGCGAGACCTCGTGCCGACGCACGCACCCCCCCCCGGAAGTGGGGGGTGGCGGAAACCCCGGCTTACACGCGTGCCGCGGCCCCGCCGCCTGGACGGAGCCCGAATTCGAAGGCCTTTCCAGAAGGCGAGGGAAGAAGCGCTTTGGCCAGAGCGGCCGTGTGCCTGCGGTCGTGACGCAATCAGCCGGAGCTGACGTCAGCGGCTGTCTCGTCACCCCGAGTAGAGTGGAGAATCGAGGCGGCTTTTCGCAGCGGGGACCTCGCTTTTCGGTGCTCTTTGTAAAAGGACGGAGTCAGGCCGAACGAATCCCCCACACGGACATCGCCCTGGGAAATGATTTTTATTAATAGCTGAATATTTTTACTCTCATCCACGTGCACCCAGATGTTGGGCTCAGGATGCTCGGTCGCGCGCACACGTCACTGCGCCAAAGGACCGGGGGAAGGAATCCAGCCTTGGTAAGAAATGATTTATTCGCTTCTCCACGTCCTATAAATTTAATATGCTAAGGGTTCTTGCTCTCATTGCAGACTGTTTCTCTTAGAAGTGTGTGTCTGAAGATGAGCTCATACCGTTTCCTGAATAATGTATGGGCCAACACCAACAAGCTGGAGCCTCTCGGAGGCACACAAGCCACAGAAACGCGATGGGGTGATGCGTGGCGGTTAGCTGGGCCCTTTGGCTTCCATCCCTTTACCCTCAGCTAGTTGATCGCCTTCCTCCAGAGGAATAGCTGAAGCTGCCGTCTCCTGCGCCACGGTGTTGAGCACTGATGTATTCATTTTCTGAACATGAAACAACGCAACTATGATTTTTCATCTCTCTCCTTCTACATCATACTTCTGATTCTTCGCTGCTTTTGTTGTTGTTGTTGTTGCGGCTGTTAGGATGCAAACTAATTTCATTCTTTTCTTTATTTTTTTTATTTTTTTAATTTTTATTTATTTATGATAGTCAAAGAGAGAGAGAGAGAGAGAGGCAGAGACACAGGCGGAGGGAGAAGCAGGCTCCATGCACCGGGAGCCCGACGTGGGATTCGATCCGGGGTCTCCAGGATCGCGCCCTGGGCCAAAGGCAGGCGCCAAACCGCGGCGCCACCCAGGGATCCCCATTCTTTTCTTTCTTTATTTATTTTACTTTTATTTATTTTTTGGTGATGGTCATGGTGACAACAAAGTACGATCTCTGTTTATAATTTTTCTTCTTCATAATTACACATAAAATCCATCCTCCTTGGGAAAGTGCAACGAGTACAAGAATCACTATAAATGCTGGCCTCGGGGAATCTGTGCTTCCTACAAGATTTAAGGTAGAAAAATATTCAGAGGCCATGCTACTCAAACAGGACCCAACCATTTTTTGTTGTTAGGTTTCTTTTTTTTTTTTTTTTTTTTCCTTTTCTGCAGAATATTACCTAAAGGTAGCTCTAAGCACTAAGGGATTGAGGTTTCTATTTAGTCTATAAGTGAACCAACAGGTTTTTCTACCTGTGGGTATCAGCTTGGTATTTCAGTTAGCTAAGCAGCTTTTGGACCTAGAATAACACACTTAAGGGACCAGGCAAAATGTAGGAAGCAAAAAATCTGCAGCCCGTGGTCTTTGTTTGTTTGTTTAATGTGCTATATTTCTTAGAACACTGTTAGATTTACCAAAAATGGAAAAGATAAAATGGACAGTTCCCATACACCCCTTATCCAGTTTCCCTTATACCGCCTCTGTTAATGTAATAAAAACTCTGCTTTATTATGTTTTTCTGTCTTCCTGTTGTGCTTATATGTGTCTATTCCTACTGTGCCCTAATAATTATTGGAGATAGAGAAATAGATACTTCACAGTTTACGTCGGGGAGTCGAAACCTATAATATTGCCCTAATAACACCATCCCAGAGTGTAAGCTTAAGAGGGCAAGATAGCTTTTCCGGGGGACGCGGCCCCCAGGGAAGGTGGAAACTGGCCAACCTCTGATGGATTTGACCTTCTGGGGAGGACTCCCAATTGGGCAAAGGGTGGCATCTCAGCCATTAAACCAACAACACAGCCTTTGCTTGTTGTGTTAAACCTGGAACCCTTTCTAAAGGTCAGGGAAACAGGGGCAGGGTGGAAAGGTTGTTTAACATTGCCAAATGTTTAAACCTCTGATCTGTGAAGTAAAGGGTAGGACTAAGGAATCTTTAAAATCTCTTCCCTGTCATGATATTCTTGGAAGTAGAGGTAAAAGAAATGCTTTCTATGAAAGAAAGAAAAAAGTTTTCATCAGTCTGGATCCCTTGTCCTGTGCACTATCAAAAAAAAAATAATAATAATTAAAAATATAGAATTTGTTCAAAGGCACATTCATTCCAAGATGATAGAAAATTAAGAAGTTTCAGGCGTCTTTGAAAGCTTTTCGAAAAATATCCTGGCTCATATATAGGAAACATAAATCTAAACTTCCCCTTGCCTTGTCTTCCACCTCTCTAAAGACGTAGCTCTGAGTAATAAAACCCTGAGGGTGTTCTATTTCTCCCTTGCCATTTCTCCATCTTCTTTTCCTATTAGGCTAATAAACAAATTCTGAAACTTTTGTTTCCATCTCCCCAGACCCTGACTATGCAACAGAGAGCACTTGAAAAAGACCTAACTGACTAACTTAAAGTTACCCCGAGGATGTTTGTCCACTTTTCTTTTATTTTGTCCTCAGATTGGCTTTAGGAATCTGTAGTCTGCGCTTCCACAATATAGTTAGGGGCAGCAGAGGTACTGTATGTATGATTTGTACTTGTACCTATTTCCCAATTCCATCTGTTTTTAATACATTCTCGTGATAAAATTTTATCCCTTCTTTCCAGTCAGGCTTTTGCCTGATTTGATAGAGAGTCCCTCTGGCTCATGTTGAAATTGAAATGTATGATATCTTATTGTTTGCCTATATACCCAGCTGTCCAGGCACTGAGTTTACTTTTATAAATGAAATATTGAAAACAAACACAGAGCTTTGGGGATGCAGTTGCAAGGGACAGAATCAACATAACTACATTAGAAATGGTCAACAGAAGACTGGAAACTTCTGTATCTCAGGTGGCAGATCCATGGGCTTCCCTGAACGTATCTCTAGCAACATTTTTCTCATTGCATAAACTTTTCCCAGGATCTAGGCACCAAATCATCAGTATCATAAAGTAGCCCAGCAGTGTTGAATAGAAATAAAAACACCTTGTGGCTACTTCTGGATTTAATACAGGCTCTGCCATTTATAAGCTCCTTGACTTTGGTAAGTCATTTAACCTACCTGAACCTAGCGTTTCTGGATGTAATTTTAACGCTTCTTCCCTCATGGAAACCTGGTCAAGATGAGACCAAACAACCCACTGAAGAGGCTGAGTGCTCCAGCGGTGAGCAAGAAACTCACTGTTCCCACCCTCATGGGTTTTACCATCTGGTGAGGAGGCACAGCCCGTAAGTGAGCACTTACAGTGCACTGTGAGGGATAGGTAGGAACCTACAGGAGGGACAAATAACCCAGACCCGAGTGATTGGGAAGGGTTGCTGAAGAAAGACAGTGATAACTAAGCTATTAATTTAAAGATAGGCAAGAAATACCCATGAATGTATGCAGAGCCAAGCAGTTGATCGGTGCGTAAGAGTTCAGGGGATTACATTTCTCTTCCCCTTCCCTCCTACTATGACTCCTGAACCCCTCCAGATTCTACATAATAAGTTTCATTCATTGATATAAAAATTTTTCTGAGCACCTGGTATATGCTGGGCTTAGTGCTAGTGACTTGGGACATATCCATGAACAAGGGACAAGCTCTGTCCATCAGCAGTTTAGTCTAATGGAGTTAGTTCAATACATCAAACCCCCCAAAGACCACTGTCATTCATTCTGGAATGGGTAAATAGGATTCATCTATAGGGCTCTTTAAAAAGAACCCAAAAAGACTCAAAATTTTGAGAGCCACTCTAGGAAATGCCAGTGCCGGAACACTTGAACACTTGACATAATGAGCTGACAACATGGATTTTGATCTATGCTTTTAAATGATCTCTTTTAATACCAATTTTTTAAAAAGCAAAAACAAACAAAAAAAAGAAATTAGAAGCCTTAGAAATAGCAGTATCCTAGACTTCATTGTTTTCCTGGCAAACACAAGTAAAATTCATCCATTTCTTAGAACCATACCCATTCCAGGGGAGAGAAATTAAAAAACAAAACCTGGTGGTGGGTGATTTTTTTATTATTATTATTAATCAAGTCTGTCTTTCATTTTATACAGATAAAGCCATGAAGAGGAAGATCCTGCTTTTTTTCTTTTGGAGGAATACCTACTCTGATTTCCTAGGCATATTAATTTGCTGCAATTCACTGCAGAAGCTAATTCTTATTTTTTGGAATTAATTGAGCTGAAAGCTGGACGCATGACAGCCCATCCCTGCAGTGGCCAGCACAGAAGCTGAGGACAGACGGCCATTTCAACTTTACTAGCCTGACATCCTGCATAATCAATGCACGTCAGCCACAAAGACTGGCTGCCAGTGCTCATGCCTATTTGCAAGTTGGCTGAGCGCCCACTCACAAATTGGGATGCCAGTTCCACTAGGGCACACAAGTGTCAACAAAAGATCACTTCAAACAAGAAGCCTGCTCAGTTTTGCAAGAGCCATCATTTTGTTAGGGGGAAAAAAAAGGAAAAGTTTTAAGGTGGTTAATCCCATATTGCTGACAAATGGCTATTTACAACCCATCATACCTTTGGCCTCAAGGGACGTTTTATTTAATGACTTAATGCAATCTTCTCTATCCTTTAAATTTGACTTTCAATCTCTGCATTTTAAATGAGGCAAAGAGGAGACAGTATGTCAATCCTGAGAGTCACTGGAAATGTCCATTTTCTTCATTCCCATTACATACATCAGAGATGGAAAGAGTAAGCAAAGCATTATCATGTGCATAATGTCTCTAGACACTAATTAGCATGGTGAATAGTGAACCTAACAAAATGCAAATACATTCTTTAATATTTAATTAATTCAGCAAATATTGGTTAAGCACCAGGCACCCAGTAGGGATTGGTCTCACTGACTGGAGTCTCTTCTCTTTCAATGAAGCCTACACACTTGCTGTCATATTAATCAATCTCACTAAAGCATGGTTCCCATCTTATTAATTCTGTGATCAAAATGCTTCTAAGGTTTGTCACTGACCGCTGGATGATTTCAAACATTCACATGACAGTGAAGAAATCTCATATTCTGGTTAAAATCAATGGAGTTTGTTGGGTTTTTTTCCCTCTCATGAATTCTTATAGATTCTCATAAAGGCTAAATTGACGATCCCAAAATTGTCTCCATTTGTGCAGACCTCATTGCATCTATAATGTCATTCTCTATTTCCACCATCTCTAAATATTGAAAACTCTCCTCACCTTGGTAAGGATCAAAATGTTCCCTCAGACCCAACCAATTTTCCTCAGGTTCTTTTATGTGACAGCAAGGACCAGATGCTTTTACAAAAAAATAAATAAAAACAAAAACAAAAACAAAACAAAACAACCCACCTCATTTAACACTTAATCCTCAATTCAAACTTGAGAAAGGTAATATTATCCACAATTTTCATACGTATAACCAAGTTAAGAGAAGCTAAGGACTGGCAAGTTTGAAGCCTGAATTCAGGGCCTATAAGCTCATTTACCTTCTACCCTCAAGCCTTCCATCTTCCTCATAGGACCTTCACCATCCTCATCCTTACCATGACGTGTCCTTCCTCTGACTATAACTTCCATGCCACTCTTGATATTTTAATTACTTCATAACTTGCGTTATTCAAAAAATCATGAAAAAATTAGTAAGCAATGACTTTTTTAAAATATTTTTTTTTACTTTAGAAGAGGGGGAGAGTGTAGGAGTGTTCAAGTGGGGGGAGGGGAAGAGGGGAAGGGGGAGAGAGAATCCCAAGCAGACTCCCCACTCAACATGGAGCCCTTTGTGGGGCAGGATCCCATGACCTGTGAGATCATGACCCAAGCTGACAACATGAGTTGGTGGTCTAACCAACTGAGCCACCCAGGAACCCCAACAATTTTAATGGAGACTGAAGAAGATAATAATAACAAACAGAAAAGAGGAGAAAGGAAAGGAAGAGAAGAGCAACAAGCATTTTCTGCTCCCCACATGGGTGTCAGAACTGGACTGAGTGCTTTCAAGGGTGGCATGTTGGATCCTTACAAAAAAACTCGAACTCAGGCAATATTACCTTCAAAACATAAGGAAACTGAGGTTCAAAAAGTTTAAGTGATTTTCCTAAGATCATAAATCAGTTAGTTACTAGGTGATGATTCAAATGTGCTCATTCTTTCATTCATTCAACAAAATATTTGTGTACCTATCATGTGCCAGGAGCTACTACTCTAAGTGCTCTGTATCCATAATCGAAAGCAAAGAAACAAAAATCCCAGTCCATGAGAAACTTACATTCTAGTGAGGAGGCACAGGTAATAAACAAGAAGATTCATTAAAAGCTGAAATACTATACTGCACAGCATGTTGAAGATAGAATAGGGCTTTAGAGTAAGGGAAATCAGAACTATCAGGGATGGAGACTTTGCAATTCTAAATAGCACAGTCAAGTGCAGGCTTCACTGAGAAGAAGTTTGAGAACCTATACAAATGACTGAATGGATACGGGGAAGGACATTCCAGGCAGAGAGGGAAGAGTCACTACGAAGGTCCCAGGGGCTAGCAACTGTACCCAAAGATAAGATGGATAAAAATGACACAACCTGGAAGTCTTTTGATTAGCAAAGCAAAAATATATTTCTTCCACAGCTAAGAAAAACCCGGAAAATCTTCCTGAAATGATAGGTAGCATTTGAGAGCCACGTGTGAAGTGCTATTATAAATAATTCACATGTTAAAAATAATAATAATAATTCAAATGTATTTACAATCATTGTTTACAAGACACAATGAGGTAGTTATCATTATGATTCCCACTTTTGAGATGAGGAAAACATGGTGTGGAGGGATTAAGTATCTTGCTCATGGTCACACAGGTTGTAGGAACTGCAGCCACTTATGAACCCAGGCAATGTGACGTCTGAGGCTTGTTATGAACTATAGTCGGAGTTCATTAGTTTTCATTACTAAAGGGTTTTACATTTTATGGCTATAGCCAATATATTTATTATCCCCTTGTTGATAGGCATTTTGAATGTTTCCAGCTTTATTATTAGTATTAAAAATGTTAAAAAAAATGTTGCCATTGTGATGTTTTCATATATTTGTATTGCATTATATGTGACAGTTTCTCTGGGTTATGTATCATGAAGTAAGACTACTGGAACATAGAGCACATGCCAAAAATATTGTATATAGCCCTTTCCAATGCAAGACAAAGAGGCAAGCACACTTGCACTTAATACCTCATTCTTCTGAGAATTAGTATGACTTCAATTTTATTAAGATAACTCATCAGTCCTCTATTTAATATTTTATATTTTTTCCAAAATTATTTTTCATCATTGCATTTAGTGTTCTATCACTGTTGCAAAAATTATTCAACTCTATTTTTAAAAGAATTTAGTGTTCACTGCTTTTTTATTGTAATGTAGAATTAAAATAGATTGAACATTTTATTTATTCCTTAAAGATATTTATTTATTTATTTATTTATTTATTTATTTGAGAGAGAGAGAGCAAACATAAGTGGGGAGAAGAGGGGCAGAGGGAGAGGGAGAAGCAGATCCCCTGCTGAAGAGGGAGCCCGATGTGGGGCTCAAACCCAGGATCCTGGGATCATGAACTGAGCTGAAGGCAGATGCTTAGCTGACTAAACCCCCTAGGCACCTCTAAAATGAACATTTTAAAAAACTCAGTGAGATAAATAAAAGTGGCTCATGTGTGAATAAAATATTAGTTCATCTGCACAATTATGTATTTTGCACCACTAGGGTAGTATTTTCCATCATTTAATAAAATGAGGAAGAATTCTGGTCGGGTGAAGTTAAAAATATTAAGTTCTATAGCCCTACTTTATAAATTATGTATGTGTTACTTATAGCAATTATATGTAACATTACATATAACATTTATATGACTTATATAAAACACACAAATACATAGATTTCTTATATAAAATTTTCATAACTTTCTTATCAGATTTACATTTTAAAAGTACATCTGTATCTACATATAAATATCCATATCTAAATATATAAATTTAAAAGACTTGTAGCAAATTGATTATAAAAAGACCCTCAATTTTCCACCTTTCCTTTTGCAATGTGTTTTTGGAGCTTCTACTACCAAGAGGTTGAGCTGAATTTTCTACACTTAGAAATTGTACAATTTTCTACACTTTCTACACTTTCCACACAATTTTCTACACTTGTTATGTGTGCTTTGACCAACAGAATTCAGCAGAAATGACACTGTACCAGTTACAGCCTACACCTCATGAATCCTAGAACATTTCTCCTTTCCCCTGTGAAATTTTACTTTTGTCAGGAAAACGATAAAATTGGGTAAGCCTGCTGGAGTTCAAGAGATTATGTGGAACAGAGACCAGCCATCCAACTGAAGCCATCCTAGATCAGCCAGGCTCCAGGAAGCCGCAGCCGACCCCAGATGCCCATCTGCTAACAATAATCGCAAACATGAGCCCCAAACTCATTCAGACCAGAAATACCGCCCAGCTGACCTGTAGGCCCAGAAGTATTAATAAATGATTACATTTTTAAATCATTGAATTTTAAGATTTTAGCATTTATCAATTAATGCAGGAATTCCTTCAAATGTTAGAATGATTTTTGAATGTCAATTTAGAATGTCAATATGATTTTTATATCATATATGTTCTTTCTTTCTTATTTTTATTTTCTTTTTTTTTTTTTCTTTTTTAAAGATTTTATATATTTATTCTTGAGAGATAGAAGGAGAGACAGAGCCAGAGACACAGGCAGAGGGAGAAGCAGGCTCCATGCACCGGGAGCCCGACGTGGGATTCGATCCCGGGTCTCCAGGATCGCGCCCTGGGCCAAAGGCAGGCGCCAAACCGCTGCGCCACCCAGGGATCCCCTTGTTTTTATTTTCATCAATGAGCATTTATTATATTTTTGAGAAAAGTTGAATAGGATTCTGCAAAGATATATCTTGGATAACTTGTCTGTTCCTTCTAGATCTCAAAAATAAAGACAAAAGTATCAGCTGCAGAGAAAAGTGGCTCAGAATAACAGTATGTGAAAGAAAATGCAGAATGGGGAAGGGCAGCATTTGACTCCAGATCAGAGCACTGACACATACAGTCTAGTATTTTGTCACTGTAACTAGTTACTTCTGCAAATAAAGAGTGTAAACTTATATCATTACAACACGAGAAATGCACTTAAATCCACAGGAGGGTGAAAATATCCCTTGACATCACCTTCCCAACAATATAGAGTCCTTCGCACTAGGTGTCCAACCATCCTCTTTGATTTCTCTTATTATGGACTGAATGTTTGGGTCTCCCAAAAATTCATGTGTTGAAATCCTAACCCCCCCAGTGTGATAGTATTAGGAGGTGGGGTCTCTGGGAGGTGAGTAGGTCATGAGGGTGGAAGCCTCATAAATGGACTTAGTGCCCTTCTAAGAAAAGACATGAGAAAGATGATTGCTCTCTACCACATGAGGCTGCAATGAGCATCCCAGAAAAGGTTGCTCCCCAGTACTCAACCACGCCGGCACCTTGACCTCTGACTTCCAGCCTGTAGTACTGTGAGAAATAAATCTTTATTTTCATACACCACTCAGTCTATGCTATTCTGTTCTAGCAGCCTGAAGTAAGACCCTTCTTGCTTTTCTCCCACTCTACTTCTTCTGGTGCCCCAGCTTCATCCTGCTGCTATACCATGTGCTCAACACTCAGTTTTTATTTTATGCCACTGGCTCTTGAATTCAAGCCAGGTAATCTATTAGTCCTGTATCCTCATTTTTTTTTTATAATAAATGCAGTTTGCAGGTGGACAGCTTCCTCTTGCTACTAGTGTTTGTCGATATGCTAGTATACTCCTGAAGCAATATTACTGAAAGAGCTTCACCACACTTGGAGAAAGAGTAAGGTGGGGAAAGGAGGATAAAAAGGGAAGAGAAACAAATATTATCTCTCTTGTGGGAATAGTTAATGTGGTTGAGAGAGCAGAGTGCCATGAGTATAACAGGAAGACTTGAGACATGTTCTTTCCTGATTATGGATGAGTTCTATATACATTGTTATTTGTCTCTCCTCTTTGTGCCTAGAGGCAACAGTATGAAAATGGGCCAATTCTCTTTGAGAGAGTCATTGTTTACATTATTGATGTCCAAAAGCTAGTCTAGTCCCCGAGTGGAAGGGAATCTATACTCAGGGCTATGTCAAGGGCTATTCAAAGCCAAATACAGCCACTGTGTAAGCCTCAGAGTCATATAAGCTTCAAAAGAAAAGCAGAATGCATATGAGGAGAAAAAGAAAACAGACATTTGGAAAGGCATCTTCTACTGTGACATGCAACCTTTAGTGATAACTGGATGCAAAAGAAAACTTGAGAGTTCCAGTTCAAAATGGCGACGTAGGAGGATCCTAAGCTCACCTCCTCCCACAGACCCACTGAATCTACAGCTACATATGGAACAATTTCCTCTGAAAGAAACCCAAAAACTAGCTGAGTGACTCCTACACTTTGGGTGGATGAGCCCACATCCAAATGGGTTTGAGAGGCTGAGACAGTCTTGCTATAAACCCCACCCCTGGTGTGGTGACCCACAATCAGGAGGGAAGTCAAAATTGCAAAGAACAAAGGTTTTTAATCCAACAATTTTAGACCTGCACCTGAGACATGAGTCCCCAAAACATCTAGTTTTGAAAGCCAATAGTCTTGCATCCATAAGACCCACAAGGGTATAGTAACTGACAAAGGTTTCTTAAAGGGGCTGGGCACAGACTCGCCTGGCTACCCTCAAGAGCCCAGCGCAGAGGGAGCCAACTGAAAAATCTCCAGTTTTTCTATAAAAGAGACCTATTTATTTATTTTAAAGCCTCATTTGAGGGACAGGCATCTAAGTTAATACAAAACTACGGGCTTATTGAAATAATCTCCAAAGACAGAGGCTGGCAGGCATCACCTTCAAGCTCTCCTTTGGCCTCATTGTAAGTCACAGGTATCTCTGGACAGGGGCTTGTGCACATGTCTGGTGCCCTGGTTTTTGTAGCTGCTGCTCAGGGCACGCATTAGACCTCATGACTGCTCCCGTTGCATGTGTGAACTCTAAACAGGCATTAGACAAAAAAAGAGTTGTGCCAAAAAAAAAAAAAGGTAATTTGAAAGATAGTACAACATCTGAAAATGACTAGAAGATGACATGCATTAAGAGCTGGACAGCTACAAAGAAGGAACTTATCAGTGGTAATGACTTCACCTTTTTTAGGGCTTTTTTTAAAAAAAGATTTTATTTATTTATTCATGAGAGACACAGAGAGAGAGGCAGAGACATAGGCAGAGGGAGAAGCAGGCTCCCTGTGGGGAGCCTCATGCATGACTCCATCCCAGGACCCAAGATTACGACCTGAGCTGAAGGCAGAGCCACCCAGATACCCCTCTTTCAGGGCTGTTTAATGGGAAAAGAGATTTCAAAGAATTCCTAGGGGTGGCTCAATTGGTTAAGTGTTTGCCTTCAGCTCAGGTCATGATCCCAGCATCCTGGGATCAAGCCCTGCATTGGGCTCCCTGCTCAGCAGAGAGCCTGCTTCTCCCTCTCCCTCTGCTACTCCCCCTGCTTGTGCTTGCTCTCTCTGTGTCAAATAAATAAGTACAATCTTAAAAAAAAAATTCTGGGTTCTTCAAACAAGTGTACAACAAGACAGACAATTATAATTCCAATTCAACTAGGAAAATGGAGAGCTGAGTAATAGGGACATGCGTGTTTTTTTTATTATTATTTTTTTATTTCTTTATTTTTTTTTAATTTTTTTAAATTTTTTATTTATTTACGATAGTCACAGAGAGAGAGAGAGGCAGAGACACAGGCAGAGGGAGAAGCAGGCTCCATGCACCGGGAGCCCGACGTGGGATTCGATCCCGGGTCTCCGGGATCGCGCCCTGGGCCAAAGGCAGGCGCCAAACCGTTGCGCCACCCAGGGATCCCGACATGCGTGTTTTTTTATACCATTTTCTCTACTCTTGTGTGTTTGAAAATTTTTACAATAGGTAAATGAAAAGTAAATAAATTCTAGATCAACAGCAGCTAACAGCAGCAAAGAAAATCTATAAATTTCAAAATGTTCTCAGTGGGGCATCACATTGGCAGACATAGTCCTCAAATGGCCACTGCAGTTGTAAATTATATATTTAAAATAATATACATTGGTAAATATAAAAGCAGCTCCCATTTTAAGTTTGCTGTGATAAAACCATGTTGCCTTTTCAGTGTAACTAGAGAGTCTTGATATGTATCCAGTTGTAAACCTGCTTTACAGAGGTCTTTCTCATCATCTCAACTTGAAATATTCAGTTGCAGTCAGGGTGTCAAGAATAAGAGAAACTGTATGTCTCAGCATCTTGATTCACAGGATGCCCAGAAGTGGCCCTAGAGGGGAAAACGGTATGAGATAAAATTATAGAAAGAGTACTTTATTTCATAGAGTACCTGGAGTTTCTTTTATATACTTTAAGATATTTTCTGAAAACATATTCATATTTTTTCCATAAAGAAATATTCTATACACTACTGGTTTTCAGATGAACTATCTATGGAATTAATCTCTGTCTTTTAGAAACCCATTGTGGGTGGCCTGCTTCCTCATCTTAATTTGTGATCTTTCCTGTGGCTATATACACAGAATATAACTTACTCGCGTTCAGTTATACAGAGCGATAAAGAAAGGATTGTTATACAACCAGGTATAATTTTGCACTAAGTCAATAGGCGAGGCATTTCTGATTGTTGTCAAATTCATTATTGCCCCTGACACTGTGTATCATCTAAATGAGACACTCCTCTTTGCTTTAAACTCTCAAAAATGGAAGGAAGGAAGGAAGGAAGGAAGGAAGGAAGGAAGGAAGGAAGGAAGGAAAGGAAAGGAGAGAGAGAGAGAGAGAGAGAGGAAAAAAGAAACTAGCAAGACCAAAGCAAATATTAATTCTCTTTTGTTTCAAATCTTTTTCAGGTGTGTATTGATTGGAACCCAACTCAACAATTTAATTAGAAAGACAAGCTTTTCTCCCTCCCTTAGGTTCAGAGCAAATTTATCATTTTTTTTTTAGACTTGCTTATGCTAAAGCTATAAACATCAGAGAAGGCCTGAACTCTCAGGTATTCTTTAATTTGTTCTCAGGTAATTATGATACAAAGATCAGAGAGAAGAACCAGCTACCATGTGCTACATCACCTTGCCCCAGGGGCAGTTGAGAGAGTAATTGACAAGAGTGTCAAGTGACAAGTGGGGCATAAAACCAAGGCCCTATAGACACAACCACCACCACCAAGTCCCCAGTCATTCACTAATATTTTCTTAGGAAATCCATCTGGGGAATGCAAAATGGGATACTTAGGATGATTTCTATTTATCAGTTCCAATAAGTTGTTTTTGTTTCTTGGAAAACACAATTCCATTTTACTTAGAATTCTTAACAGAAAATAATAAATTGGTAAAATAAACCCAGATACCCAATTTCAAAGTAAGATATAAAACATGTATATTTTATATTCTGTTTGGGGGTACTCTCACTAAAGCAGTGTAAATATTATGTGTTTATGTCAAAGGTGAAATATTCCACTCATCATGGCCTATGTATTCGGAAATAGTAGAGCAGTGAACATATTTTTGTAGTGATACAAGATGGCAGGAGGCACTGGTGGTCAGGGAAGAGGAGGGCTCTTGGATTGCTTCCACTCGGAACCTGTGAAAAGGTCTGAAGACACGCAGATACCATGGGTGGGCCTTTCTCATTCCCTGAATCACCATGGCCAGATAAAAGCACACAGAATATCCAGAGTAGTCAGGCCAAGAGACCAGAAACAGGGAATCTGGTTCCAAGTACAAATTGTACTCATTTATTTAATCCAGCAAAGCCAATCAGACTACAGCATGTAGTAAAAGTCTGTATTACTTCCAGATGCGCATGTGTTCCTTTGCATTGTGTCAACATGATGTCAGGCCACAGAGGGTTCCAGTCTGGTGATCTCTTCTTATGTGCAATGAACAGTAAATGCTTAAGATCGTTACCACAGCATGTGCAAGGAGGAGGACAGACTTTGGCTCAGAAGGCTATCACACATTAAATATTAATTCCATAAACTCGTAGTCTAGAGAACAGGCTCTGAAAGCACATTTCCCAGGCTGGCGTCATCACTCTAAGACTTGCTAGACTTGGCCAAGTAACCTATGGTCTCTGGTTGTCAGTCTCCTATCTATATGGTAGGGTGGACCACATAGGACTGCTGTGTGTCGTTAAGAGAGTGATCACACACAAAACCCCCAGGATAGTGCCTGACACAGTGAGACTTCAGTAAACATTGGCTATTGTGACTGGGGCTTCTTTGCCAGATATGAAACTAGGGAGGTAAAATGAATAAGGGCCTCCTTCCCCAACAAAGATGAATTTCACAAATTTTGAAACTGAGTGGCTATCTTGGCTCTCCAGGATTAGACATGGGGAAAGGGAGCCTGAGAAATAATAGAGACTTGAAAAAGCACAGAGAAAGCCTCAGGGAGTAGAGGGAGGCCTGGGGGCAGAAAGAAAGAGACATCATGAATGCCAGCAGAAATTAGAAAAGAATATAAGGAGAGAAACAACTCCCTAGGCAGGAGCAACACAGGAAGCCCGGAACTTTCCAGACAATACAGCATCTTAGGTAGCTGTCATCATTTTGTCGCTCATTTTCAAGACTTCTTTTTTTTTGGTATGAGTAAGGACAGGGAAGGGGTAAAACAAAAATATTATCTTTTGTTTTGCTTCACTTTATTGGGTTCTGTCTTTGAGAACTTGCTCCCCTAATGATATTTCTTCAAAAAAATTGCCTAAAAAAAAAAAAAAATCCCCAAATCTGAAGGATGTTTGCAATCAGCATCTGGACAAGATTGTCGAGGGAAGAGCACAGGCAATTGCAAAGCTGGAATGTTTCTCTTATTAAGCCATCACTTATAAAATAAATGGAAATTGGGCTCGGGTTGCTCTTCTTCTATAAGTTATTTACTGGAAAGCACTAGGGCAGGGATTATTTTCAGAAACTAGCTCTTTGCTGTGTCAGATAATATTCAAAACAGCCTATTATCATTTGCTTCTCTTCTGTGTTCAAAAATAACCAACAATATTCACATTCCTCCAAATAATTACCAAAAATGTTTCACAGATTTTTCTGGAATTCTGGGAAAGATGTTAACGTGAAATATCAACTTGGAAAACTTTCCCGAACTGAGTTATGCCTCCCTGTCACTATCATTTAAATCATTGTGTTTTTCAACACACAAAGTATTTCTTCTCATGGTTTTTCTTCTTAAAAGAAGACAATGTAGAACACCTTCTGTGAAAGTGTGGTGCATATTCTGAAAGCCCACATTATTTCACAGGCTTCCAGAGAAATCCTCATGAACTTAAACTTTTCTCAAGGCACTAAACACTTCATGTGTTGATTGACCTATCAATTTACCTGGGACTGATGGACTCCTCTCCAGTTCATTTGTAGTTTCTCTATGGTTAAATTAATACTAACTCCAAACTTGGCAGTTACTGGAAATGGTACATTATCTTTCCTCCACCATGTCCTCAATATACTTGAAAATCCCACACACTGGAGAGAATTATATAAGAGGTTCAGGACTGCAGCTTCAGAAAGTATGCATTCAATTGTCTGAATTATGCCCTAATTCTCTTTCTCTCCTAGTGTTCTATAAACACAACACCCCTGTGAAACAGATTTCTTTTAAAAAAATGCAATTAAAAAGATTCATGTGAGAAATGTTTGGATTTGTGTAATTAAATAAAGCATTTCTTCTTAGCCTCCCACATTCTATTATCATCATGTCATGAATTTGGAGGATGTTGAGCTTAAAAATCCAGGTAAAGGTAGGCAATTGTGTGTGTCGATCTGGACTCTAAGAGAGAAACCTGAGATCAAAATCGAGTTTTAAGCATCATTAATGTGTAGGTAGAAGCCCTAGACATATGTGTGCTAGTTTGAGTAGACTGAACAGAAAGGGAAGAGGCCAGAATACAAAATCCCAGGAAAACAACACTTATCTGGTGAGTAGAGAAAGAGAAAACCAAGAAACACAGAAGCAGAAACAACCAGAAAATCATGAGAAAAAGCACGAGCACAGGAGTGACTAAGAGTGAAAACAACACAGAGGAGTTAGTGAACTCAAGCTAAAGAGTGTTCATTGGATTTATTCTCAGAGAATACTGATGACCTTACTAGGTCACAGAGTGGTGGGGGCTGAAGATACATTTCAGTGGGTGAGAAAAGACTTGGAGGTGAGAGAGTAGAGATGCTTTGGCAAACACTGTTTGCCTGTCTCTTCCTCTACCTACCTTCACATTATGAGCTATAATACCAAATACCCACTCAGAACTCCTTTGCAAATAGGGCCCACCACTTCTGAGCAGTGAGCTCTTCCAGGAAAGATACTTTTCTCCCAGATAATAGTGGCAGTTAGGGGAGAGAGGGAAGACGGGTATGGAGGGTGAAGAGCACTGGCCATATTTTTGCTTTACTTGAGTTCACCTGTGATGCTTGATGCTGCAGCAGCTGTATTGGCACCACAAAGTAACAAACCTACAGATGAAAAGCCATCGTGTTAAGGATGATGAAATAGTAAAATGAATCTGAATGATGTAAGTGACTATTGCGAGCAAAAGTCTAGTGCCAGATTTTGTGTTATGGGGGAAAAAATAAATTCTTGTTTGAGTATTGGTCTGTCAGGTTTTGTCAAAAATTTGTAACATAAGGAAGCTCATTCCTAGACACCCTTTTAAGAAGTTTATCTATGAGGGTAAGTAGGATAGTAACTAGGATATAAGAAGTTGAAATCAGGTATTTGTTCTATTTTTGTTTTCCTTTTTTTTTTTTTTTTTTTTAATTTAAAGAAAGGAAACATCTGTGCTAATTTATAAGCCAAAGAGAAGAAATCAATGGAGAGAGGATACTGGATGCGTAGAAAAGCAAAATAACAAATGAGGGAGAAAGCTCTCCATGAGACTAAAGGACGGAAAGTAGAGGTGAAGGGATTAGCCTCACATGGATGGAGAGAAACTTCACTTCTTCTGGAAGTAGTGATAAATTTGGAAAGAGAGTTGGAAGGAAACTAAGGGAGAACCATCAGCTGATTACCCTGTAATATTTCCCAGGCAAGCCAACGCTTCCCATTCAGTCCTGATCAGCTAGCCTAGAAAGTCTCCTCCACCCTGCCCAGAAGGCAAGCCAGCTCCAAAACACTGAATTGCAATTAGACTAACAATGGATTAATATCTCTCACCTCTTTCCTTCCCCCGGGGGGGCTACTCTGCATGTTAGGACAGGACTTATTCAAGAGAATAAATCCAAGTGTAGAATTGCAGGCAGCATTGGGAAGAGCAACACCAAGGGCCTTCAAACCAGGCCTGTAATAGGCAGTGACCTATTGACCTTTCAGGTGAGGCAGGTCCTGCCAAAAAGCTCAGCGGTGCTTCCAGGAATTTAGAAAGGTAGTATGAGATCCCTAGACAAAAGATGCAGTGTCAGAACAAGTTTGACTTTCATTATTTGTATCTCTGGGTTATCCTTTGCTGCAGTGATTTAATATTTTAAAATGAAATCTCAGTAGGACTATGCAGAAGGAAAAAAAAACTGCCTGTTTTTCCCCATAATGAATATGGGAGCAGAAAGTCAGCTACTACTGAACTCGGCTGCCCGCCTAAATGGGAGTCATGAAGTTTGCACACTACCTATCGACATAAGGTTTAGTAACTGGAAAGGCTGATTTGATCAAAGATGGAACAAATTGTCTTATATTCTGACCTCCAGCAGTCACTTTGACTCTTTTTAGATTTTTAGATTCATAGCAAAATGGTCAAGTATTTCACCTAGCTGGTATGTTCTCTATGGTAATTCTTAGCAGGTTTAGAAGCAATGGAAAGCTGTAAGACTCCCCGCTTAGCTGATGAGAAACTATTAGGGAACTGGAACGACTACTGCCATCCACCTTCTTATCCCTGGGATTGGCTGCTGAGGTTTCTACAGCCTCATATTCAATGGGTTTCTTGCATAGCGTTTGGAAGAGAGGTTACATGATCTCATGAAGTACTATTTGTGACCAGGCTGTTTCTAAGTCAACACAAGGTTCATGCCATACTTTACAGAGCCAAAAGTTCACTCCCTAAAGAGTCTGCCCACTCCATTCAATTCTAAGCATTATTTGGTGCTTACAAAAAGAGCATGAAAAAAAAAAAAGTAGTGATGACTCTTTATGACCTTATTGAAGACTCCATGGAATAAGTGGGTGTTTAGCTCCATTTTAAGAGGGCAAAGAAGGATCTTTCATGCACTAATCGGTAAAATAATTTTCTCACATATGATGCAAGACCTCCCACCACCTTCCCCTGTCCAAAGGAGGGGAAAAGTCAGAAAGTCAGTTATATGATACAAGAAAGCTTACTGAAACGAGATACAGAATCACTAAAGGAGTGGCATTGCTAAATTTTACCTGAGCCCTGTGTTCCTGGAAAAGAACAATGGTCAAGAAGCCTCCTCTCTGCTTTGGGTTCCAAAAAAAATTGGCTCACTGTGAAGAAATACTTGGATAAGACTCTCACAGATGGCCTTCCTGTCCGCCTATAACAAAGTTAGACACAGACCCTCCAAATTCCCATTCTACGTCTTATAAATGAAGAATACCTGAACTCTTTTTCCCCACAGAACAATCTGGACAAAATCCTGGCTAATATGCCTGGTCCAGACTTCCAGGCTTCTCGAAGCCCCACAGGACCCAAATTTTGACCCATGCTCAGCTTGAGCCAGCATCCTAAAGGACCCCTCCTGAAAATCAGCGGACCACAAAGACAAACACTCCTCAATAAACTACGTGATCACACCACTCCATCCTGTGATGCCCCACACCAGTTCTTTCCAGCCTTGTTTATTCCTTCCTATAAAAGAAAATCCCTTTTCTGTCCAACCTTTAACCTGCTTAGAGACCTTATGCTCTGAGCATTCCCTTATGGCAACAGTCTTTTCGAATAAAGTCTCTCCTCACCTAAGTGCAGATTTGTTTTCACTTGACAATACTTATGTTTGCTCAGCTTTCACTTTAAGCAGGTCTTTCTTCATAGATTGCCGGTTAGCTGCCTCCGTGTCAGTCAACTGAGGCTGAGACCCAGAAGGCTGAATAGTCTGATGAAGCATTCTCTGCCCAGTACCCCAAGAACAGCAGTTCTGATTTGAGCCGTGAGTGACCTTGTATCGGGGAAGACAGTACAATTCAAACTGTGCAAGGGACAGAGTGGTCATGTGTCACAAAGGAAGGGGAGTGAGGAGATGGTGTGGGCAAGTGGGACTCCCAGCAGGGCAGCGTGGTACAGAGAGTTACATCGCCGGCCTGGGGAGCTGGTGCCCCTGCTCCCATCCCATGTCTACTAAGTGACCTTTGGAAGATGACTTATTCTCTTTGGGGCCTTTGTAATTTTATCTGTAAAATGAGGGGATTGAACTTCATGATCTCTAACCTCCCTTCCAGCTCTAGAAGTCTATGATTCTAAAACAATTTAGAGTAAATCATAAGGATGGACCTTCAGGCAGCGAGATCAGCAAAGGTGGCGGCAGTGAGGGCTCCACGGTGTTATGGCCAGGGCCGTAATGAGATTTGTAATTAAATATAACAACATGGGGTCATAATCAGATCTCATGCTTCAGAAGCCACATTAATCATGATAGGGATCAGGTAGGTCACTCTCCCCAGAACACAACAGGGACCTTGGAAAGGAAAGTGAAACATCCCTTTTGCTCTCCAGAACCAAGCGTGTGCTTCAGAGGCGGAAGCCGGGGCCAGCCCGAGAGCCTTGAGCTTCAGTCCTGTCATACTTCCATTTCCTCCTCAGTAAAAGGAGAAACTTAGACCGACGCTCTTAAACTTTCCCAAAGGTTCTTGCTAAAGTAAACAGGAAGTTAAAGACCCCAGAAAGCTGCCAAAACATCTGTCAAGTTTTGTTTTCTTAAGAATTAGTTGGATATTTACTCCTACTCCATTATTATATGAGATTTCTATCCCAAACTTATAATACTTAAAATAATTTTTCGCATCTTAAAACTAATGACCCCTCAAGACTGTGAAGTTTGTCTTGTGACTTCAAGACACTGCAATGAAGTAAGTGGGTAGGAGTCTGCAAATACTAGATATAGGTATAGCCCCAGTAGACCCTTCCAAAACTGATATTCTATGATTCTGGAGTAACTATCAAATCATAAACTCAGAGGCAGGGGTGTGTGTGTGTGTGTGTGTGTGTGTGTGTGTGTAGAACGAGTTTTGGTTGGAACACAAAAAAGGAGACAAATATGGAAGGGTAAGTGGCAGGAAGAAGGCCTTTATAATGAAATTTTTGACTTCTAGGAGAAGGAAAAAGAAGGAAAGGCAGACATAGTGAGGCCTCAGACTCCTTGGGGCTCAGATCAAATGTAGCAGATCTCCCAGGCCTGAGGCAAGCCCTGAGGCACAGAGACAATAAAATAGCACAGCCTAATAAATGCCTCAAACCCTGCTCTGTCTGATTCAAAACTAACACTTTACACAATGCAATACCATCTATATTTAAAATGATGTCATTTCGCCACTTAATTCATGCATGTCTATACTATTATCAAGGACCAGTGGATGGCTCAAGGTGAGACACAGCTGAGATCTAGTCCTGCAACTGCCTAGCCCTGAATCCATGTGTTGAAAGATCCAGCACTTGTTCACAAAGGTCAAATGTGTTTACTATGGATGTGTCCCTTCCAGGGCTACCGTGGTGTACCCTATGATCTTCCCAACCAATCCTCCCCTGTTAAAGACTATTACACCTTCTACCCTTTCAGATCAGATACTTAGCATTCATCTCAAAATTGGGAAATCATGTTGAACCCATCACAATCTCCACCCTCAAGTAGAGAGGGTTAAATAGCTGATTACAATGCAATTCAATTCAATAGATTTATAAACTTTTTTCTTCTTCCGCCTCAACCCTGGAGCAGATTCTAGCAAAAACAAAATTCTTCTGGATGCCTGCTTCTCCAAGAAAGGGGATGCTACCTTAGATACAACCTGAAGCTCCAGGGTTGACATAGGTATCTTATGCCTGCATCTACTTCAAAGTGCCACAAACTAGATGCCCTAGAGAGACAAGAGAGACAGGAATTGATTTGCCACTCATTGGTTGAATATTTGAAATAATCCTTTCACTCTCTGCGCGTGTAGAATATTCTTCAGAAATTGGTCCAGTATAAAAACTGATATAAAGCGATCTCTTCTTCTCTGATATTATGGTCACATTTCAGCAAATTTAACCTTCTAGAAGAGCCCTTTAAGTTTGAGGAGAAAATGCCATCAAATCTGCAAAAATGGCTGATGTAAAATTATAGTCTTCTGATATACTGAATGCATTGGGCTCACTTTACATACATTACTTGGCAGTTTTATTTTTCTTGGACTATTTTAGTATTTTCCTAGGTGGGGTAGTCAGAATAATGGCTCTCCAAAGATGTCTGCATCTTAATCCTTGTAGTGAATATGCTATGTTACTAAGCAAAGGGGAATTAAATTGCAGATGGTTTTAAGGTCGCCAATCAGCTAACCTTGAAATGGGGCGATTATCCTGGATTAGTCAGTTGGGCCCAATGTAATTATGATGTATAAGTAGAAGAGGGAGGCAGAAGGGGGGGAACCAGAGAAATAGCAACATGAAAGGGACTCAACCCATTGCTGCTGGCTTTGAAGATTCAGGAAGAGGACAAGCTGCTTAGGAAAGGGGGTGGTTTCTAGAGGCTGGAATGGATAAGGAACAGATTCTCCCCTGGTACCTCCATATAAGAATAAATACAGCCTAAAACTTCTCACTTCTAGAACTATATGACAATAAATTTGAGTCATTTTAAGCTACTAGGTTTGTGGCAATTTGTTAGATTAGCCACAGGAAATTAATACACTGGTTATCTAGAATACAGAGGAAAGCAATGAGGCAGCCAACAACAGGTGCGGTTGCAAAAAGGGAGTCACAGACACAGTTGAAGCAGACCCACGGTTAGCTGGATGAAGGGACTGAAAAGAAGAAAGAGTAAAACCACCAACTAAGAAAAAATCCTCATGTGGGGAGACCACAAACCACAATCACCCTTGAGAGAGGGACTCAACAACAGAACGATGGGCAGCCTACAGAAACTAAATCATCCCTACGACAACTGCCTCTGAACGTAGCATTTAATTCTAAGATTGACTGTTGTATGTTCCTAAAACTGGCCCTGAGTCACCATGAAGAAGCCAAACTACATTCAGAGTATTCTTAGAAGGAAACGAATTGTAGATTATTTAGAATTATTTCAATTGGGTCGCCTGGGTGGCTCAGCAGTTGAGCGTCTGCCATCGGCTCAGGGCGTGATCCCAGGATCTGGGATCGAGTCCCACATGGGGCTTTCTGCGAGGAACCTGCTTCTCCCTCTGCCTATGTCTCTGCCAATCTCTCTCTGTGTCTCTCACGAATAAATAAATAAACTTTTTAAAAAGAACTATTTCAATTTCCAGAACAGTTTTCATGTCTTTCCTATTTTCACCTATGGCTGCAACCCTCAATCTTTCTTCCGCCCATAAATCATTCATGTAAAGGCCACTCGTTAACAGTAAGTTATTCTTAACTTGTGGCCTCACCAGAAATAAAAATGAATCTGAATCTCTATGAAGATAAGGGTAAGTATAGCTTGAAAAACATCCTTTGGTTTGCATGACATCATCCTGCTTCAGTTCTCCTTCTCATGCTGACCAAATCTCACTTCCTTTTCCCACTTTCTTCTTCTACCCATTGCATTTTGGTTCTCCCAGGCTTACTCTCTCCATTTCTTTTCCCCATCTTGCTCTCCCTATATGCTATGCGACATACACCAAATTGGTGACTTCCACTGCCCTGTATATTTTGATGCCCCTGAGTCTACTCCCTAATCCAGGGTGTCTTTCTGAGGTTCTGATAGGTATTTCAATCATCTGAAGGCCCACAAGTATCAAAACTCAAAAGGAGTCTGAATGAATCTCATAATCTCTACCCACCTTTAACTCAAAAGTCCAGCTAGCCTTCTAGTCTTCATCTCACTGAATTGTAACACCATCACTCCAGTTGCTCACACCAGAGAGCCAAATGTCCTCTCTCTGAGTCCCAGAGTCCTGACACCACAGTTGCAGACAGTTGCAGATGAGAGTACTTTTCTTAGGTCTCACACATACTTTATTATGGTACTTTATGGTTATTACTGCTGCATAACAAACACTCTCAAATTTAGTGCCATAAAGCAACCGTTTTATTACGGTCATATATTCTGTGGGTCAGGAATTTGGACAGAAAACAATGAAGGTGGATTTTCTTTGCTTCATGAAAATGTGATCTTAGGAAGATTCAAAGGCTGGAAATGACCCCACGCCTAGTGGCTAACATCATCTGAAGGCATCTTCATTCACGTTGTTGCGGTTATCTTGGGAAAGTATGATCTACAGCAAACACCATGCTACTGTGATTTTTTTTAACCTATCTGATGCTTCTGTCACATTACAATTGTCACAGAAAATCACTCTCATCACTACTCTAAAATCATGGCAGCTGTTAGAACCACTCCTAGATCTTGTCATGTGATGTACTAATAGATTTTATATAAATATTTATAAAATGTCTTTATTACAAAATGTACAATAAAAATGTACAATATGCACATATATATGACACAATTTTATAAATATTTTGATAAATGTATTTCAGTGTCTTCTGTAATCTTATATTTATGGTTAATATATTAGAAACATTAATATTAATAACACTAACCCTCAGTTAGTGGTATTTAAACACAATAGAAGGTTAAGAAGGTCTGTATTACTTTGAGTAAGTGAAAGATGGACGGCAGAAATAAAATATTATTGACATTTAGCGGTAAATTCTAGTTATGTATATATATATATATATATATTTTTTTTTTTTTTTAATACAGATCACCTTGCTTCTCAAGAATGCTAAACAAATAGGGGACACTCAACTGGGCTACATTTTATCTTGCTTATTTTATTTATTTATTTTTTATTTTTTTTTATCTTGCTTATTTTAGTCTTTATTTCATTAGTGCTTAGGAATCCTATAAGTATAATTATATAACAATTAAATGACAACTAAAACAATATATTGTGATTCCTGTATCATAACACTCTGAGTAGGTGAAGATTCCATACGTAGAAGAAAAACATGCCTAGAGAGGATTCATTTGGTCCTGTATTTGCCGCACTAAGCTCCTCAGAATGCTGATTCTGCATAATATTCACAAACCATATATAAAAGGGAAAAAAAGAAAGGGAGGGAAGAAAGTAAGTCAAGGTATGCCAAATTAGATGGGAAAATTCTTGGTTAAACCAAATATAAAAGATTTGTCTAGAACTGGATGTGCACGTGCACAGTGGGTCTCTGAGAAGAGTGTGTGCTGCTTTTTCCAAGCCTGCCTTCTCATGAGTATTACATTTTATGGGAAGACAAAGCCAGTCCAGTTCCTCCATTCTGCATCTGCAGAATCAAGGTCCAGAAAGGTAAATGACGTGCTCAAGGCCAGCCAGCTGTTGGGGGAGCTGGGCCAGAACTGGAACCCGTCTCCTGGCTCCCGGTCAAGTGCTGTTCCCACTCTCTCACCATGCCAATTAATTAAGAGTGGAAAGTGCCTGCCTGCACAGAAAGGAGCAACAGTCATAGGAACAATTCAGTGGCAGACTGATTGTTGGAATGAGTAATTGGAATGGACAAGAACAATGAGACGGAAGTGGCTCTTTACATGCTTCTGCTTACATAAGAATCACTGACATAGTTTGGGTATCTTACCTCTCCGTAGAGAACTTTTGAACTTCCTCTAGCCCCGAGATCTCTGTAGGACTTGTGGTGGGGTGCAGTTTGGGGGCAAGTGTGGCACGGGGCAAGATGCAGCACAGACAGCTGAGGTGAATAGAAAGCAGGCGGGGGAGCAGGTTTCCTGCCCCTCCTACCAAGAAACCAAGAGGAGAGTGTGGCCCCAGACCTAAATCAGGATACCATTATGTAAAATTCATTACCTGTAGATTTGACTTTTTTTTTTTTTTTCATTCACATCCACAGGTTGGAAAGCATTTTTTCTCATTAAAAAATAGCCACCTTCAACTTAGTACAGCAGAAGAAAACCCTAAAGATTGTTAATGTGCTTCCTGGGAAGTCGTCTGAATGTCTTAACAATGCCATATCCTAAGAGCAGCCACCAGGGCTTGACTCATTTCCCCTCCTCTTATACTCCCAGAGCCCAACTTCCGCTGTAGCTAGCAGGAGCTCAAGGACTAAAAACTAGCTCCAGAAAATAGGGTTCCAAGTGATAGTGTGCAAAAGGTGCCCAAAGGCCCTGAGGGAACAGGAGAAGAAATGGGTCGTCCAAAGGACAATCAGCACAGCCCTGAGGTAGAGACAAGTTCCAGATCAGAGAACGAGGCTTCCAACCCGTAAGTGAAATGGGACAGAGGGCCAAGGGGGTGAGGAAGGAAGCAGACAATCAAAGGTGGCATGCAAAGACTATTTTACACCTTATTCCCAGCGATGTGTGTGTGTGTGTGCCTGAATGGCTGACAAAACAGGCCGCGGGGTTATGACTGCACGGCCCCTTCCTTCCGTTTAGAAGCAGTGTTGGGGGATCCCTGGGTGGCGCAGCGGTTTAGCGCCTGCCTTTGGCCCAGGGCGCGATCCTGGAGTCCCGGGATCGAGTCCCACGTCGGGCTCCCGGCATGGAGCCTGCTTTTCCCTCCTCCTGTGTCTCTGCCTCTCTCTATGTCTATCATAAATAAATAAATAAATAAATAAATAAATAAATAAATCTTTTTTAAAAAAAAAAAAGAAGCAGTGTTGGAGCTGCGTAGCTCATGAGGGAAATGGTCGGTCTGCTTGCAGATGCTGTAGTTCTCTCATTCAGTCTGTGCCACCCTTCGCTTCTATCCGCAGCCACTTTTCTGAAAAATTTAATAGTAATGGGTTATGCGATTGGACTGCAAAGGCAATTGTCGCGGGACTCTTGGAAACCTTCCTCGGAGATGATACAAAGTCGTCTACCGTGTCCCACGGAAATACCAATTTTGAAAGGGCTGCGTAGGGGATCCCTGGGTGGCGCAGCGGTTTGGCGCCTGCCTTTGGCCCAGGGCGTGATCCTGGAGACCCGGGATCGAATCCCACGTCGGGCTCCCGGTGCATGGAGCCTGTTTCTCCCTCTGCCTGTGTCTCTGCCTCTCTCTCTTTGTGACTATCATAAATAAATAAAAATTTTTAAAAAAATTAAAGAAAGGGCTGCGTAGGGAGGTGGGTAGCGAGACATGTTGAGAAACAAGGTAAATGAACTGAAACCCCTTCCCTCAAAGAGAAGGAGACATAAAACCAAAAAGCAACAGGTCATCTAAAAACAGAGCCCTGAATGTGAAAGCCTTCGAGCCACATTAGGGAGGTAAAGGGAATATACATTAGCAAAAAGCACAAAGGAAATATTTCTGAAATGTGGCTGTTCCATACAGTAAGCTAAAGTAGTTAAGCTAAGAATTTTAACCGGAAACAACACTCGCCTCTCTTCGAATTCCTCTTTTCACAAAATCTCCTTCTCCCCACCTTGTTGTAAGCTGGGTGACTTGGAATCATCCTCCTAGAGAAGCTCAGCAAGATTTTTCATTTTGTCTCTTTTTACAAAGAAGACAGCTTGCTCGCAAACCTGGCCCCCAAACCAGCAAGGAGGCCGAGGACTCCCGCAGGGCAGGCTCTGCAGCTGCATTGGTGGGTCTCCACTTCGTTTGTCCTTCAAAGTCCCGGCAATGACTCTTCCCTAATTCTCTCACCTGATTAATTCTTAACTATGAGCATAATTACACTCTCCAGAAGGTAAATCGGTCTTATAAATCAGTCGTGGCTGACAGTTCACTGTGCACGGCGCGAAGGGCTGGAGTGCGGAGGACGGATGCTCGCCAAAGCGCGCAGTGCACCACCCGCACTCCCGCCCGGGCCGGCCCTTCCCGGATCCCCGACCCACGCCCGCCCGCCGCCGCGGGGTGGCCCGCCCACGTGGCCCGGGGCTGCGGTTTCCTTTGAAAGCCGGGCAAGAGGGAGATGGGGAGCAGAAGGCTTAGAGACTTCTCGATTAAAGCGGCGCTGAACTCTCGCCTTCTGGCAAGCTGCGGCACGCCGCCAATTTGAAGTGTGTGAGCTTTAATCTGCTTCTGGCCTGATGGGCTCTCGCGTCCGCGGGGAGCTGGGAAGCTTCGGTTACCGGACCGAGGAGATGGAGCGTCTAGGAAATATGTTAATGCCCGCGCCCTCCCGCCGCAGCCCCTGCCCTCGCCTGTCTGACAGCCTCAGAAAAAGTGACATTTCAGGAGATCGGGGCTCCCAAAACTCACTTCTAGCCCTTGTATTCCACTTTTCCCTTTTTTGCCAGTAATGAGCAACTCACTTGTTAAAAAATGGGAGGTTTGGTGCTGTTTTATTTTTTAAAGCCCGGGGGTGGTTTTGGTGCACAGGACAAAAAAAAAAAACAAACAAACAAACAAACAAACAAACAAACAAAAAAAACCACACCCGCTTAACTATATACATAACAATATAACCACTAATAAAACCTGATTTTATTTTCAAAGTTAATCCATGAAATAGCAAAATTAGAAATGTAAGGAACCTAGTTCTTCTTAGGCATTTGATTTCCACCTATACATCTTATTCGATTTGTAAGTGAAGCCCATTTAGCAACAATTCTGTAAGAGACTGGCTAGAATTTGGTCCTGCTCATAAACTTTTAAAAATATTTTCGACTGGATTTATCAATTGAATATATTCTATTTCCTATTTAGGTTGCTCAGGTATCTGATCGATGCACTTCCCTAGCATCGTCACCCTTATCTATAAACTGAATTCATACCATTCTGAGCCCCAATGCTCTTACATGTTCAGACAGAGCAGATTTAGCAGACGTGAACCGAAAATCACAAGTATGAAGGAACAACACAATTAACATGTTCAGTTTTAATTACAAACGGACCTGTTATTCTCAGAGCCCCAATTCTCTCCAATATCATAATATTTAAAGCATGAAATATGTTCAGATTTCTTAATATGAAAATATCCATGCCAAGCATTTCATTTTCTTAAATACTTCTATACTTATTTCTAAATCTTTCTCAAGTTAAAATTTTCTTATTCCTTAAAAAATATACATCTCAGATATAATTTGGAGATTGTTCTTCTAAATAACAAAAGGCTCTCATCATAGTCACTGGTCTGAAATCTTGATAGGAAATGAGGAGTGCTGCTGACGGTGGCTACATCCACTACAGCAAAGCTAAACGAAGATGGTTATGTAGCCATGTCCTTTAGTTTTGAAACCTAAACATAATTTTGTCCTTTAGTTTTGAAACCTAATACATAATTTTGAAGTCAGTCTAGAGTTTACAACCATACCCAAATTGACGGTATTAGTCAAGTGAATATTTCACATCTTCTAGTCTTAAGTTATATTTGCTTTCCATTCTAAACCCAAGGTGTTTTTTTTTTAAAGATTTTATTTATTTATTTATTCATGAGAGACACAGAGAGAGAGGCAGAGACACAGGCAGAGGGAGAAGCAGCCTCCCTGCAGGGAGCCCCAAGGGGAACTCCATCCCTGGGCTCCAGAATCACGCCCTGAGCCAAAGGCAGACACTCAACCACTGAGTTGCCCAGGCGTCCCTGGACCTAAAGTTTTTAAAGATAATTTTAAAAGTCCTTTTTTAAAAACTAGGCAGAGTTTCAAACACACATGAGATAGTTTCTTAAAAATAGTCTGATGAAATGCTGATTTCTCCACGTGCCCATTACTCAGTGCAAACCAACAAGGATTCATGACCAGTTCTGTCCCTTTCTCACACTTATCCACTTCCCTCTCCTGCATTATTGTGAAGCAAACTTTGGATATCAGATCTTTTCATCTGTAAATAAAATATGAGGACTATTTACAAGAAAAGAAAAACAAGGGACACCTGGGTGGCTCAGCAGTTGAGTGCCTGCCTTCGGCTCAGGGCATGATCCTGGAGTCCCGGGAACGAGTCCCACATCGGGCTCCCTGCATGAAGCCTGCTTCTCTCTCTGCCTCTCTCTCTCTCTCTCATGAATAAATAAACAAAATCTTAAAAAAAAAAAAAAAAAAGTAAAAAAAAAAAAAAAAAGCCCTATCTTCAGATGTCTTGCTCTCCAGTGAAAAAACTACATTACCAGCTTGTTTAATGCACTAACCCATGCATTGGAAGCCCTGATTTTAAGAGTTAACAGGAAAACATTGAGGGAAAGAACCCTTATTAAACTTTAATACCCTATGCTCTAGAAAATTACAACCATTGCCCCTTTACAATTGCTGTGTCTGGGTAGAAATTAAAATTTTACTGGTGATTGTTATGTGTCGGGCTCTGTTCAAAGCATTTTAACTGTGTTGACACATATTAACTAATTTAATCCTTAGCTTGATAATATTATTACTCCCATCTTACAGATGAAACTATTGAGATGCAGAATAATTAAGTGGCCACCATTATTCAGTAAGTAAGTAGAGCAGATGAGATTCAGATTCAGAATTTGAGCCCCTAATAACATGTTTTTGCTTTTGAGACACTCGGTGTAGGAATTTCAAAATGAAGGAACTCATCTCGGTTTTGAACAGCAAGGAACTTTAAATCTCCGCATGGCATTGAGAAAACAAGGAAAGCAATTCATACCAACCAAGCACTAGAGCAATCAAATATATTATTTCTGGCAAAGGGAAAAGATGATCTTATTTAGAAATGAAATATGAAGCTTTCATTTTGGAATGTACAGTACTGAAGTTTTAAGAACACTCTGAATTTAAAAACACTTGGAAACCAGCACTATTGAGTAGAAAGTTTATTTGGAGTCAGACACTCCCCAATACAAATCAGGCTGGATACAACTTACTAGCAATGTGGCCTTGGTATTTACTAACATCCCTAAGAGCTTGGTTTCTTTCCCTGTAAAATGGGTGAGTAATTTCAATCTCTATATTCAATTACTGAATTGCTAGATGGTACCCTGTACATATTAAGTAGATGGTGGCTTCTGATCCTTCAACTTATCGAAAATTTTAATATTCTCTATATCATGTATTTCTCAGCTAACTTTTTTTTTTCAATTCTGTGGAAAACTAAATAAACTTAGTCTCTGAATGTAAGCTTTGCTTTTTTAAAACAAGGGATAATTATTGTTGTCATCTTAACCTCACCAATTCCTTTTATTTTCGCTGTGTTCTCTAGGGAATAGGTAGGGAAAAGAAAATACAAAGCAACAACTTTCATTAGATGACAATTTGTAGTATGATATGACTGCAGGGAATGCTGAGCAAAGGAGGAAAACTGGTTGCTCAGAGCGGAGAAGTCAAAAGCAAAGAGAAGAGGCCTTGTTTCCAATTCCTTTATCAAAGTAAGGCAATGGTGCAAGGAGAAACCTCCACATGCCTTAAGACAGAAAGAAATGGAAAGAGAAGCATTGACACAGTCAATTACAGTATCAAATTCACTGACCAATTGTGGACATATGCAATTTTGTTTCTTAACATACACACACACACACACACACACACACACACACACACACAGTATTCATTTGTAGGATCCTATCAACTAAGTCATGGCTGGTATTAAAATATTAACCCTTTGCTCCTTGTGCTAGTCCCATTCGCTTGCCAATGCTCACTTCCCATATTAGCACCCTGGCAAGTCTTAAATACCACTATAAGCTTAGATTCCAGATACACCAGAACCAAGGCATGAAGCAGCCGGATGAGACCAGGATGGTCTCTGAGTCTATTCAAGGTGAAATGGTAAGATTTTGCTCAAAATATGCAGGTACAAGAAATTCCACATTTTTGTTCTTAAAAAATCAAAAGTTATGTGACTGTGCTCCTAGCTGTTCAGATGCAAGAGGCCCTATACTTGCCGGAAAGCTTAGGGAAGGCTTCTGTTCTGAAGTCAAGAATTTCAACTGAAATTCCAGTTGTCCAAATCATATAGTCAACTGAAATGAAGGAGATTCTACTTCCTACCTGTCTAGCTTAGACAGAAGGGATTTGTTATTATTCATTCATCTAACAGATATTTACAGAGCACATATTATGTGTCAGGTGCTGACAGAGTATTGAATAAAACAGACAAAAGTCTCTGCTGCTCTAGAACTTACTTCTCCTTATTTATTTATCTCTATTCCCAGTAGAAACTAGGTCAAGAATAACCAGTACTAAGGAAAAGTAATAAGACAGGGGAAGGATAGAGAGTACAGATGAAGGATTGATATTTTAGAAAGAATGGCCAGGGAGGGCCTCTCAGAGAAGGTAAATAAAGACCTGATGTGAGTTGGAGATTAGCCACTTGACAAGGTGAAGAGCAGCCCCCACAGAAGAGACATAGGGCATGAAGTCCATGAAGTAAGAGCAAGACTGGCTGACCAATCACTTGGGAGGCTGGTGTGGTCAGAGTGAAAGGAGGAGACAGTGATAGAGGTGAAGTCAAAAGGGACCAGAGAAGAAAAAGCCCTGCAAACTCAACAAGGACCTCCAAAGCCTAGGGCATTAAAGTGGGACACAGTTTCCTGTTACACCACCTGCCCTCTGCCCACCCATCTTCTCTTCCCAGCAGTCCTGCAAGAGGCTCACCTTCTTTCTCGGGACTCAACCCCTCTACTTTAAGAACCCCAGTCCAGGGACACCTGGGTTGCTCAGTCAGTTAAAATGTCAGATTCTTCATTTCAGCTCAGATCATGATTTCAGGGTTGTGGGACTGAGCCCCTTATCGAACTCCATGTTCAGTGGGGAGTCTACCTGAGATTCTCTCCCTCTCTTCCTGTACTCCATCCCAACATAAATAAATACTTTTTTAAAAAAATAAAAGAACCCCAGTCCATTCCACAGGGAAGACAGGGCTCAATTTCAGGCCATTAGTCTCAAAAGCCCCAGAGCAAAGTGCCAGACTGCTGTTTTCCATCTGAAGAAAAAGGACCTTTTAAAATGGCCTGATACTGGGGCACCTGGGTGGCTCAGTGGTTGAGTGTCTGCCTTTGACTAAGGTCATGATCCTGGGATCCTGAGGTTGAGTCCCAAATCAGGCTCTCCACAGGGAGCCTGCTTCTCCCTCTGCCTGTGTCTGTGCCTCTCTCTGTGTGTCTCTCATGAATAAATAAGATCTTTAAAAAAAAATAAAATAAAAATAAATAAATAAATAAATAAATAAATAATAAATAAATAAAGTGGCCTGATACCAAAGAGACCAAAACTCAGACTTCCGTGGCTCAACCTTCTAATGTGCAAATGAAAAGAAGGGGAAAGGAACATTGCCATCCTATAGAAGTGAGAACACAGAAGTCAGCATCTTAGCAAATTATCCTTTGGCTCTGGGGGATGTGGGAGGCTCTGAGAAGAGTGCCTGGCATACAGTATTGCACTTAACATGGCCTAAGGCAAGAACTGATTTACTCTTCATTTCACTATCGTGAAATTGTAAATTTTTTGAGGAAAATACTGACCTTTATTTAATTTTCCATCCCTAGCTCCTATGACATAACTTATCACAAGGCTGGTGTTCTCTAAATGACCACTGGGTAAGTGAAATCAGTGAATGACCAATGATGAGAAATATTCATGTACTGTGTAAAAGAACTGATAGCTCATGAAAGCCAATGCAAAAGAGGGAGCATCATGATATGGCATAGCCAATTTGAATGGGTGACTCAAAATGTCACAAGGGTACTGTGTCAGAAACTACTGGTTTTCCCCTAAATCCATTCTCCTCATCTAAAGTTACATAATTTTTGCTGGGCTCAGGTGCACCCAGAAAAAAAAAAAAAAGATGACTTTTCCCATCATCTCTTGCATCTTGGTTTGGTCACATGTTGAAGCTCTGGCCATGTAATATTTTGGATGGATGTGGAAATAATGTGTGCCCTTCAAAGGAAAGAAGTTGGAATCCTATAACCCTTCAAACTGGTCAGAAGGAGGATGCAACAGTAAGCCATCTTGGATCACACCACCCAAGCCATGGCTGGCAAAGGAGAGAGAGGAGAGTGTGCCCCCGATCCTTTCAAGTCTCTAAACCAGCCCTGGACTTCTTATGCCTAAACTGTGAAAATCACTGCCATCGTGGGTCTTGACTACAGAAGGTAAACCTCTATTCTAACTCTGATGATCATTCCGTCTCTACTTTATTAGGACTGACTCCTTTAGGCACTTAGAGCTTCTTGCCAAAGCAAATTGAGAATAAACAGTAAGAAGCTTAAGAGAACTTCAAAATCATGAACATGAAAAATAACTTGGGAAAGTTCATGATGGCTTCATCCTTAACTTGCCACAAAAGAATTGGAAAAACATAAACTTTTTGGGTGCTGTCTCATCTGCAATTAAAATTATAGAACCACTTATAGATTTTACATGTCTTCTTCAATTTGATAAATTTTGTTCAATGTATGAAAAGCACAGAATCCATTTTTCTTACTCCAGCTCCCATTTCCTTATATTAACCAGACCTGGAAGGGCAGGTAGGGTAGCGTGACTTTTGACATGGCAAACAAAGACAAATCAAACACTGTACAGTAAACCCAACCAGTATAGAAGAACAAGGTGACTCTGAGTCCCATAGATTCCAAAATCTACATTTTTTTTCCAATTTAACCTCTCCTCTCTCATCCCCCTGTCACTACCTCTTAGTCCCCAGAAAATAAACTCACTGGCTCCAATGCCAACTCTTCCAAATAAACTATTGCAAATTGGAGTGTTTTGGCAAAGTAGAAACATGACTATGTCCTTTGGCTATTCAAGTATGTTTAAAGATTCCCAATTTCTTCAAGATAGGGTTCCAAATCCAGAAATTTTCTTTTTCATGATCTAGCCTCTGCCTTTTTTTGTAGCCCATAACTCTTCACTGTCTGTCCCCTGGTTTCCTAACCCCACAGAACTACTCACCATCCCCCAAACTCCCATGTTTTATCTATGTGTGCTCTTCCTATATGGACATCAGCAGAACTTCTCCTAATGTGTCTTCTTTTCTTTAAGATTTTATTTATTCATGAGAGACACAGAGCAAGAGAGGCAGTGACCTAGGCAGAGAGAGAAGCAGGTTCCATGCAGGGAGCCCAATGTTGGACTCGATCCCGGGACCCCAGGATCACGTCCTAGGTCGAAGGCAGACACTCAACCACTGAGCCACCCAAGCGTCCCTCTCCCAATGTGTCTTATGGTCATTTCCCCATTCATCCTTTCCTTTACTATATTCTCTCATTTCTCCCTAAGAATTATTCTTCACTGTGTTCCCAGAGCATCCTCTAGATATTTCTATAATGGGATTTAGAACTGCACTGTTTATATATCTGTTCCTCTTCATTAGATCTTCACATGCTTTGAAGGCAGGTGTCATGAGTCTATATATTTTTTTCAACCCTGGTATCCAGCACTATGCCTGTCATACAGTAGCCCTTCAGTATGCATCAGGTAATAAATGAAACCTGATTATATGACTCCCTCCCCATGTCCAAAAAAATATCTTCCTCTTTTCACATTAGTGTTTTTGGCTTAAAATACCTGGAACATTGACTCAACTCTCCCTTTTTACTTGACTCTGTAAGTCAAACTAGAGCAGTTCCAGAAAGGACAGAAGGCATCTACAAAGGACCCCTGCCAACACTGATCACTTAACCAATGCAGAAGGGTGTCTGCTTGAAAGCAGAGCCATTACGTTGACTATTTCAGAAATTCAAGTCAAAACGGAAGGATTTATGCATGCTCAGAATTCTTATTTATAACTGTTAATAGCATAGTGGAGGAATACAGGCAAGATTGTCATGGTTACATGCAAAATAACAACTGTAATTGGCAGAATTAAACTTCTAATAGCCAATATCAAGGTGGCTGAACTCCTTTTGGAGTTGAAGTGACTTGGGTAATAGAAATCACATATGATGTATTTTAAGGTCTTCTGTTACCATATGTGCTCCACTCATCGTGACAGATGGGTATTGATATTTTTTTTCTCAACTGCACAAAAGCTAGCTGAAGCATATGCAAAACTCTTAATGGCATTAAAGTTTTGCCAATTAAAAACATGTTCAAGCATTTGATACAGTACTTGATAACATGTTTCACAAGTTGCATGCTGAATTTTAAGTCATGATTTTTACATTGTTTGTCAAGCTAGTGTGACTAAAACAATTATCACATGGGTCACATTTTCAGCCCTTTTATCATTTTGGCACCTGTCAAATTTAATGATGAGAAAGCACTGGAGTCATTAAACAGTTGTAGAAAAAATAAAGTATTAAGTTACAAATAATATTCATGAAAAGAAACCATATTGCATGTTTTCATCATATCCCAAAGTTCCTGAAGATAAACAGGTAAGAGGGAGCAAAAGTAAGCCATTATTAGATAAGTAGCCCCTTAGTTGAGTCTCCAAGGTTTTATTTTGGTTTTGTTTTATTTTTTCATTTTGTTTTGTTTGTTGTCTGTTAGGGGTTATTTTTTTTGAGGGAGGGTGTTATTGTTTTACTAATCATGAGATTTAGAGCAATTTCTATTGGATAGGATGATTTTAAGAGATTGAAGAGTTTTGTATTGTCTTAGCCAGGCTTGGGTTTGTTTGTTTGTTTGTTTGTTTGTCTGATGTCAGCATGTCAAAGGATTTTTAATCTTTTCCCTGACCGTGGACTGGGATATAGGTCTGGTTCTTTTTTTGGATGGTTAACTGAAATCTCAAGAAAAGCATTTTACCTTTTGATCATCCTTCTCCCTATTATCTATGCACATGAATTTAGATGAGTCAGTGGACTTTCTCTAGAAGATGGTGGAAATTTTCAAATGGTTTCACTTGCACATTTCAGTATGTTTGCTGATTTTCTCCTTAACTGATTTCATCAACTTCTCTTTGCCAAGTTGCCACCTCTTTTGCAATGACCTCAAGAAGATATTAAAGGGAGGGAGGAAAGGGAAAAGGAGAAACAAATCAATAAGAAAGTTCCAAAATGAGTTAGCATATGATTATTTTTAAATCCCTCTGGAATAATTGGGCAAATTTATGGAAGTGATTTTTGGAGTTAATTCAGTTGAGGAAACATGATGTCCAGAGAGGTGAAGACAGTTGTCCAAAGCCTCAGAGTCAATTAACAGATCCCAGATTAGAACTCCTGTCTTCTGATTCTTGCAAGGGAAATCGTGCTTTTTTTCACTGTACTACAGAACACCATAACTGCCTGAGAGAAACTATTGCTTTGCCTTCCAAATGAAACAATCACTTTATAGATCTATATACAATGTCTGTCTGCTCTACATACAAGGAGGGTCCTGACAGTAGGAACTGAAAAGCCATTTTAGATCAACAATGACAACTATAGGAAAAGACCATGAACATCTCAGGTTGGCAAAAGACCGAACTTTTCAGACTAGAATGTCACCCTATTCTTCTAAAGGGTTTGGTAATGCTTAACATTTAATAGGGTTGGTCAAGTGACTACCATCTGAAATCCCCCCATTTACTGTTTATGGCAAGGAGTAAGACATGAGCAATATTCTTCAAGGACAAGAGACTGAAAAAGGAGAAAAGACAAGTGTTCTCCAGCCTCAGTTCTGGCTTTGCAGGCAATGAGGGTCAGCACCCAGTTCAGTGCTCCACAACACACATCACTGAGTTGGTAAGCTAGAGTTTTCATAGAGACCAGCAGAATTTCTCATTCTGTTCTAACCACGGAAATGTCACCAAAATCTGAAAGCCCGAACCCTGCAGGAATGAAAGAACAGTCGGCTCCTGCATCTGAAATAGGCTCTGGAAATGGTGTTGCATGTAGCTAGGTTGCATTTTGCAAAATAGAAGCCATTATCTTTAGCATATCAACCAGACAAAATTAAATTGTAATTACATGGAGACATCCAAAAGCAAGCTATTTTGTCTTCAGTTAAATTCAAAGAAGTGTAATGGAGATTATCAATTTGAAAAGAAGTTTAGACAAGCAATAAACGTGGCTAGAAGAAACATGGAATTAGAAATTTTAAAACTACCAGTCTGCATTTTAATGACTGGTAAATAATATTTCAGAAACCCAAGTAATGTCCTAGAGTGCATTTTCCCAGCTTTAGATTATGGGAAAAGGATGTGAATTTTCTTCAAGTTCCACTGATTTGTTACCCAAATTACTTCATTAATAGATTTTCACTTGCTTTTTAAGAAGTAAATATAAAGCTACTCATACTATAAAATGCAAGGAGCTCATACACCATTAGAAAATTGCTTACCCAAAGAAATAGATTAATGCCATTTTACTCTGCAGTCTTCTTTAACATGAGAATTAGGCCTCTGCTGAGGGAGAAAAATATTTTTAGAATAGATAAAAATTGAATCAGTCACTGTGGAGACTTTGAAAGAATAACTCGAATCTATTGAAGATGGCCAAGAAGAAAAGGTAAAGCAGAGGTCATCCACCAGGGCATTTCCCAATAATCAAATCCTTCCTTCAGGAACTTCAGTGGCTTTCTGTTTTACAAGCACTTGATTAGATTCTGATCAAAGGAGTTAATAGCCAGTTAACTTTGAAAACCTTAGTCTAAAATTTTGACCTAGCAGACTTGAAAGTGAACTACAAATGAGTTTTTTAAAATTCCACCTCTTTCAGCAATCTCTGATGAAGTGGTTGTCCTGATCAAGCTAAAAGGGACATCAGCAATTCCCCTTCAGAACAACCCTCTGTCCTCCTTTGTGCTCTAAGGATGAGCAAACTGGCTCCTTCTCAAGGTGTGTTGCACAATGGAATATGGTGGCAAAGACATATTCATGAACCTTCTCTCCCAAAGTTAAGTATGTGTAATTTACATGCATGTGTACATATACTTGTTAGGAGAGAGACAGAAATTAAATAACGTTAACAAAGGGTTTTTAGATCAGGTATCACAAAAGAATAGAAAAGGAGTTTTAAGTTTGTTATTAACTTGATATCCACAGAAAGAAGTTGGGATCTAAGCATTTTCTCACATACTTATTTTGATGTAGATATCACAAATATGGCAATGGGTAGAATATTTCCATTGAACAGTGTGCTGACAAGTTTCCCTCTACATCAGGTACCATTCAACCTCTACCCACAGAACTGAGAAGCCTTTTCAGTTTAATTGTACAGATGATGGGTTTGAATACATTATCACTTTTAAAAAGCTTCGAATCCAAAGATCAATACCTCCCTTTGTCCCACTTAGTCAGACATAGAATTATACTTGGCGCCACCTTGACAGATCAAGACGCTCTTTGCTTTATACATAAATAACCCCATCTTCCCCTTGACTGACCTTTTATAATCTGTTTTCATCTCCCCAATAATTTGTTTCTTGGTTTCCATTTGTCCTCCATAGCAAATCCAAATTATTGAGTGTAGCCAGAAGGCCTTCCATTTATCACCCCCACCAGGTCAATCTAAGAGTGTGACAATCTATAATGGTCCTTGTAAACAAATAGAAAGCTAACATTTGACAGAGATAAGGCATCTGCCAAAGTTGCTCCATATCCAAGACATAAGAAGTTGAGTCATCAGGAAAAAAACTGGGTTCAAGAGCATCTTCTAGGTAAAAAATTTCCCCTAGGCACCAGAAAGAAAGAAAACGTGGTGTCTATGTTAGTCCACCCCAAATATCAATATTATTGCTGAAAATAAACTTGTGTGGTACTAAAAGCAGCTGGCTTTTTTATTTTCATTTTTAAAATCTTATTTATAAGCCCATCAAACAGCTTAACTAACAAATGCACCAACTCATTCTCTGCCCTGGATTTGAATTACAGTTGGCCTTGGCAAATACTGTCCAGATGTTGGCTAAATTGTGTCTGCTTTCAACAGAAGGTCAATAAACTGAGAAAACTGGCTTTGTGCTTCCTACAAATTTATTGATCCAAATCCTAGAAATGAAATCAAACCACAGTAGGGATAACCAGAGCTTGAGATAAGGAGAAAGAGCCAAACATTTTTCTCTTGCTTTCTCCAAGCATAACTACAATTTCTCCACAAATTAATTTACACTTTGGAGAGGGCCAATAGTCGTTAAGAGAAGAAGAAGAGAAAAATGATGATGGGGAGACTAAGGGGAAAGAGAACAAAAGGAAAGATAAGAGACCAAATAAAGGACAAAGTGCAGGGCAAAGTTATGCTGAGTAACGTGTGCCCACTATTCTAAAAACAACTCTGCAGAATGCCTACCACTATTCTCCCCTTCTGCACGCATACACACTCCTTATAGGGCTATCATAGATGTAAGAAACGTGCTGTGCAAAAGTCTGTGCTTTATTTTCTTAACCCCTATTAGCGATGATCAGATGTTTTTCTTGCTTAAGATCCTGATGCTTAGGGTTCTAAAAACCAAGTCAATGAGCCAGGGAGATGTAGTGTCACAAGACATCTCTGGTGTCATGTGGTCATTTTTAAAACTATCTTAATTCTTTCAGTGTATCATGAAGTTATTCAATATATAACTTCTTACAATGCTAATGGCATTGTACAATGATAAAATGTACCATACTGCAATAAATAGGACACTAAGAGTGTTAATTTGGCTGGAATTTGATTTTGAAAAAAAGTCTAAAATATTTACAAAAATGAAAAAATATTCAAATTATTCAGAAATAATCACACTTCCTTATATAAAATTTATATCAGTTGTGCTGGCCTTAAAGAAATAATACAGCTGGAAAGAAACTAGAAGTATTATTTCATGTTTGATTTATTTGAAGATCAGTCTACCATAAATTTAATTGTCCAGAACAAGATTTGAAATCAGAAAATCATGGCTCAAACTTTTCAGCTCAAGTAAAAGAATCATAAAATGAAAGATTTTGCTTATAAGAAATTCTCGAAGACAGGAGATTATATTCACTTAGAATTGCTTAAAACACATGGCAGCCAATTAGAAGTCAAAAAGCATACACCAACAGTAATGAGAACACCATTGCAAGAAGAGACCATGGGAAAAAGAATAAAATTGTGTGTGGCCTAATTTGGAGCAGAGGAAAATAACCTTTAAGAGCCTTAATAGTTTCAGAAAGCCTTGCCATCTTATTTTCAGCACATTTTGGCAATACTGAAGGATGCAAAGATATTTAGTATTATCAAGACACAAAAGAAAATGTAACATTTTATAAAGATTTTCATCAAAAAACTACTTACATATACTGTTCATGCTTAAATGGCAAAAATAGTGAGATAATATGTATGGGTATGAAAGAAAAAGAAATGAAAAAGTAATCAATCAGATAATTAGAAGATTAGGGGCACCTGATTTGATCAGTGAATCCATAAATGCCAATATATGTCTTCTTTTCTTTCACCATGGGAGGAATATTTTGAAGCAATCTGGGATATAATATTGCTATGTGTATAAAGTGTTCATTAAATCCTTGGACAAACATCTAGAAAAAGAAAGTAGGCAGAAAATGCACCTTATTCTGAAGATAAATTCTTGTCCCCTCCACAGCAGAAGGAATTCCTGATTGGAAATATAGGCTAGAATAGAAGAAATAAAGGAAATAATGGTGTGAGACAAAGCTGAAAACTTAAGTGGAGATAAAACTTTGCAGGGTTTTGTAGGCATGTTAAGGATAGGTAGTCTTGATCTTCTAAGCCAAAGGATCCCACCAAAGTGTTTTAACCTTGGGAAGTGACATTACTATATTTCTAAAAGAGCAGAGGATGGATTTCGGTTACATATATAATGTGTTCTAGATAGAGACCCGCAGAAATACTGTTTGTGGTTCTGCTTATGATTATCACTTCCCTTTTGTACCATCATTCAGGTATACCCCAATGTTATGGACTAAATGTTTATGATCTTCCAAAATTCATATGTTGAAATCTTAACTTCTTATATAATGGTATCTGGAGATACAGCATTTCGGAAGTAATTAAGTCATGAGGGTG
This sequence comes from Vulpes vulpes, assembly GCF_048418805.1. Lineage (NCBI taxonomy): Eukaryota > Metazoa > Chordata > Mammalia > Carnivora > Canidae > Vulpes > Vulpes vulpes. The sequence continues at coordinate 67,097,925 of NC_132785.1, forward strand.
GAGCCCTCACCAATGGGATTTGGGCCCTTATAAAAGGGAACTCCAAGAGCTTGCTTATGTTCTCTCCACCATGTAGAATACAAGAAGACAAAGGCAGTCTACAACCCCAAAGAACCTGACTACACAGGCACCCTGATCCCAGACTTCCAGCCTCTAGAACCATGAGAAGTAAAATTTTTGTTGTTTATAAACCTCTTTGAAGTATTTTGTTACAGTAGCCTGAACTAAGACACCTAAAAGAGTTGTAATATTTGACCAGTCTTCTTAGAACTAGTGCGAGCTATTACATAAACCAATCAGAAATACTCTGAACTAAAATATTTAATGAAGTTTTAGGTGAAATGTAATTAGGCAAGTATAGATTCATGAGAAAATTCCCTTGTAACTTGATATAGGTTTTTACTATCTGTTTACTCCTAGTTCTATACATACCTACAGCAGAAACTATTTGCTACTCATCCTAGCATTCCTTATTCTTCTATGTTACTAGACAAGACTTCCCTACATGACTGAAGAAAAGAGACTCTTCTTAGTTCCTTCTTGAGCTAAGCCAATGGTTGGTTTAAAAGTATTATTTTCTCCATTCCTAGTAAAGCTTTTTTAGTGTAACTAAGTAATAAAAAATAAAAGCCACCCAACAAGCTAAGAATTACTTATACTTAATACATATCAATACAAGAAACTCTGAATTTTCAGAAAATGGTACATGCACTCTGTTCCTAGTATGGAAGAGGCAGATGATAAACTCCATGAAAGCAAGACTATGTCTTTCTTGGTCAATAGTACCCAATAGGCACTTGATAATTGCTACCTGAAAAGATGATAACCCAGTAGAATTTCTGCATAAGAAAGCTGGGGCTTCTCATCCATTTAAGAAAGGCCTCTGAAACCCTCTGGAAAATATTTTCTTTCCCTTGATAAGAAAATATCCATAAGAATGATCTGCTTTCTATTTTTCTGGGTAACACTGTATCTGTCTGACAACAACTACTGCTGCATCTATCAAGCTGTAGCCTGAAATTGATAACATAAGAAGGAGGCAGAGTTAAGAGAACCACAGAAGCAGAGCTAGTGCCCCATTTGAAGCCCTCTACTGATGTAAGCTGTCCATGTGAGATGATAAACTTCATTATTGTTGAGGACAAGGTGAGTTAAGCGATCCTGTTATTTGCAGTCTTAGGCATTCTAATTTACAAAATATCACTTCCACTTGAAAATAACATGTTGCTAGGCATGACTAACTTGGTGAATATGTCAAAGGACATCCAATTCATGCAATTTCATCTTTAAGTTTTAGAGAGAATATTCCAATATGCCTCAAGCTAGTAAAATCAAGGAGTCAGAATCAACTAGTATGGTACTAGCATCCTGTATTTTGTCAGACTTATCTTTCCATCATTTTCATTGTTTTTCACACATAGGACTTACCCAGACAGATGAAGGAATTTTTAACTTTATATCCTTTAGGGATTATTGGCATCATTATTACAGTAAATATGTATTATGTACACTAGTAGAATGTGGTGGGGTGGTCAATATACCCGTAAATTCAATTGTGCCACAGATCCCATTTTAGAAATGATTCCTACCTAAGTAGCACAATAATAGTATTCATCTGCCCTGCCAAGTGAAGGCAAACTTTTAGGATTGATAGATAATACAAAAATGTGTTAGCAAAATCAATGACAATGTCCCAAGTGCCATGATTTTTATTAATTTAGAAGTGAGGGAAATTACTTGCAGAAGAGAAGCAGAATTAAGGTCAACACCTTGATTACTATACTGTGAACTATGGCTTACCTAGATGACATCTTCCTGAACTAGTCAACATGAATTAAATGGGAATTTGATAGAAATACCATGTACAATAGACTGTTTAAATTGCCCTAATACTCCATCCCATCCTGTATCCATACTCTTTGCCATGTAGCTTTATAATTCTAACAAAAGATACATAGTCTGTTTTCCACTCCTTGGATATGGGATGTTTTTGTGAGTTCCTTTGGGCAGTAGAATGCAGTAGAAGTTATAGGTCCCAGCTTTGAACATAGGTCTCAGGAGACCTTGTGTGTCTCTATTTACTTTCTCTCTTGGTCCTTTATACATGAAAACATGCCCATGCTAGCCAGCTGGAGGACAAGATGCATAGAATAGAGCTAGTTTCCCTAGTCATCTCAGTCTAAGCTAGTCTAGCTCAGTAAATAGCCATGTACCACCCAGACATGTGAGTGACCATGACTCAAACCAGCAGACTCACCTAGCTGATCCATATGATTTTTTAAAAATAATACTATCTAATATCAGCTGAGCTCAGCCCAAATCAACTGAATCTCAGATTCCTACCCTAAATAATTACTATCAATGCTGAGATTTTTATGGTTCTATAGTATATGGAATGATTTTATCAAAGTTTAATGATATACCATGCATTCATTTATCAAGTCTTTCTGTTAACAATAGTTTCCATAATACTCCATAGTGCTTTATTTTGCTGTTGTTGAATGCATTATGCCACTTTTTAGGAATGGAGATCTTTCAGGGGAACCCTCCTACCATATTAGCTCTTATCATTAAGGTCAGGGAGTCACTGGGGGTAGCAAGAAGATTGTAGCATTTGCAACAATTTCCATTCTCCACTCTCCCCTCAACGGCAGACCACATGTGGCCTATTACCTACTGATTGTGGCAAAAGCATCTCAATACATTTATAATTAAACATAATTTTTTCAGTAACTGTACTTCTCATCCTTTATTTCCTGTCTCAGTAAATATCACTACCATTCCCACATTTGCTCCAAACTCTTCCTTCTTTCCCTACCTCCAACTCTAATCCATCACAAAATACTTTAGATCATACATAAAAAATACCAAGAACTCATCTACTTCTCTCCACATTAGATACATTCCCCAGGTCCAACTAACCTTCTCTGAGTTACTATAAACCAATGTAAGTAAATAGGTAAATTCATTGAAGGATAGAGCCTTCTTCCTAAAGTCAAAAAATTAAGCTTCAGATACTCTCTCAGAAATGACAAGAACCAGAGCAGCAATGGAGACTAAGGCACTGATATCAGTGGATAATCTGTGGTCTTGGGTCAGTCATTTCAATCCATTTTTCTGACCACCAGTCACTCTATTCAAGATAGAAGGCCAAGATGGAGAGCTGATCAGTTTAGCTTGGGTCACAGGCAATCCTTGCCTAGGGGAATGCAAGGCACCTTACTTGACAATCCCACCTAAAGGGAAATCAAGATGCTATTAACAAAAGAGTCTGAAAGCTGCACAGTAAGAACAATGTTGTCGACTCTGGCATATCTGATATCTCTCAAATATTCCTATTTTAATTGTCAGGATCTCTGTTGATCTGTGTTTAAATCTTTATTAAGGAAGCCTGGAACTGTTGGGAAATAAATTGGTGGTGCACTTTGACATCTTTCAAGAGCATTTCTGACCTTATCCTTAAGCAGCTTTAGCATATTGGCTACGGAAAGAGGTCTTACTGCATCAAGGTTACATAATGACTGTCTCCAAATGCACAGAAAACCAGGTATTCTAATACTAAGGTTTATTCACTAGAGCTCCCACCCCCACTTCTATAATTTGCCTAATGAGCAGCTTTGCCTCTGCATATCATGGCTTATTATCTTCCCATACTGAAAATGGAAGGGAATCTCATTGTTCCTGTAAACCTAATCATCAGTTCACAATGTCCCACATTCTTTGTGCAGGTCTATGGTACCTATTTCTATTACAGGCAAAGAAAATGCACTGCAAGAAATGCAAACATAATTCAAAACTAGCCAAAATAAAAATAAAGCAGACATATGTGGATGTAGGTATTGGAGAAAAGGAAGTTACTGCAGAGACAGATGCAAAATTTCTCCTGAAACTGCAGGAAATGATGAGTACTCAGATTTCAGGAAGTGGGCATCAGGGCAACCTAGTGGACCTCAGCAGCAGGAATTCACAGACTTTCACTCTCGTGCTTACTATTGACTTATCTCAGGCACTCACATATGTCAGTTAATTTTATCTGCAACCAAATGAAGCTATTCTTGATATCTCATTTCAAGTTTCTTGAAATTTGGTTCAGCATTATTTGTTTTTATTTTTGATTTGTGTTTTTCCCTCTAAGGGATGAGGCCACATATCTATACATGATTTAGTCAGCAGGATATGGGTCAGAGGCAGAAACCCTGCGTAGAGCCCTAAGTAGATACAGTTATGGTAGGGACTGTTGATTGTATTCTCAACAGTCATTCCTCCTTTTCTTTGCTAATAGAACCAATGTGCTCAAGACAGTAAGCCAACTGATTAGACTAAGTCAATCACAGAGGACTTTGCCAGTAGCTGGTTCAGATATGTGACTCATTTATGCCTGATAAGGTGTAAAGGAATAGCTGCTGAGAGGATCCTGGGGAATATTTTTTCCTATGATACAAGGAGATGCTAAGAAAGACTTAGCTCTCTGTTTTTCACTTCCTTGCCCACAATTGCAAGAGCTATGACCACAAAAGGACAAATCTAAGAAAGTGATACTCTGATTATGTTGGAGAGAGCTTGATCTATGATGATCTGGTTGTTTTACTGATTCAATTGGCAAGTGTCCCACCAGGACTCTTCTTCTTATAAAAGGTAATAATCCCTGTATCAAGCTGCCTTTAGTTGAATATTCTATTACTTGTAATTGAAATATCCTGTTATAGTAGAATTTCTGTTTTCTGGGGGCAAAGGAAGGAATGGTACCTCAAGACATGTCTAATATAGTTGGATAAAGCACAGTGGTTAGTTGTTTTCTGTATAAATTATGACTATTTCTACTTCTTTGGAGATGCATGGATGCCAACATTTTTGATTACTTAATAGGGAGCCCCTGAGTAATGAAACCACTGATTAAGGTGGAAACCTTCAGAAAACTGGGAAGCATAATTATCAATATCTTCTAAAAATCTAATCCCTAGCCCCAATCTTAATTTTCTACCTTATTTCCTTCATAACTATAAAGAATATGTACTAAATATGACATTCTATAATAGCTGAACATAGTAAATACTGGATAATAAAAACAAGTCTGCTATGGCTGTTCTTAGCTTTTCCAATGGCCTTCAGGGTCAGATTCTAGATTCTAGTGGGAATCAGAATCATCGTTTTAAGAGAAAGTCCTCATGGAAATATACAGGGGTTATCCTGTTCTCCTCAAAATGGCTATCTTCAAAACAGCATCTCAGCATTTGTAGTGGAGTTACAGTAATGTTTAAATTATTTAAAAGATTTTAAAGTGTGAAAATAAGAAAACATTATTTCTCTTGTCTTCCAAATGGAGAAAAGGGCACCAAAAAAAAAAAAAAATAGTGACAATCCTGAAGTCATGCAAGTTAATGACATTTCTAGAATTTCTTTATCTTTTAATGTTTTACAATGATTTTTTTTCTTAACTTACTATATAGTCATAGATAAAAAGTATAGGACTCATGCAATTATTATTCAATTTCTTCATCAAGATTGAAGGGATATATATTTTGAGGGGCACCTGTGTGACTCAGTCAGTGAAGCATCTGACTGAATTTTGACTCAGGTCATGATCTTGGGGTCATGAGATCAAGCTCCACCTAGGGCTCTGTGCTCAATGTGGAGTCTGCTTAGAGATTCTCTCTCTTCCTCTGCCCCTCTCTCACCCCCACACTATCTCTCAAATAAATAAATCTTAAATATATATATATATATTTTGAGTCTAATCTTTATTGCCCATCTCCCTCCCTTCCTATCACCTCACTCTCACATGCTGTTATTTGACTAGAGAGAGATCTTTCTAACTTACATGAATTTATCTGTAAAAAACAAATTTTTTTTAACCAAATATATTCTTTGCTGAGACAGAGTTGTCACCATCACTTAGTTTATTTGTTTAGAACTAGATACAAATATAGAACAGATGAGTGAAATCAAGTGAAGTGTCCTGAGGTAAAAGTCCAGTTTTGTAATTTTTTTTCTTTTTTTTTTTTCAGTTTTGTAATTTGACTACATTTTGCCAATATGGACAGTCCCACCTCTCACCACAAATAAAGAGAAAAACTGGGTAAAGCACAATAACAACAAAATCTGGGGGTTTTTCTACATAACCAATGAAAAACAAATAGGCATAACTCAAAGATAGCCAGGGCTATAACTGAATCCCCTGTATATACACTAAAACATTGAAGAATTACTGTATCTGTGGAAAAAGGAATTAGAAATTCCTACCCAGTAGCCTAAGATCTTCCAAGTAAGCTTTCAAATTGCCTAGAACCATGGAAAATATCACTTATAAGAAATTAAAACTGCAGACCAGGGAGCAGCTGGGTGGTTTAGTTGGTTAAGCAGCTGACTCTTGATTGCAGCTCTCATCATGATCTGAGGGTCATGAGATCAAGCCTCACATCTGGTTCAGTGCTGTCATGGAGTCTGCTTAAGATTCTTTCTCTCTACCTCTCCCTTTGTCCCTCCCTTCCTCCCAAAAAATCTACAGACCAGTACCCATGAGTATGATGCCCAAATTTATTATCTCTGCTCAATTAGTTTTACAAAGACTGCCAGGTATCTATCACATATCCATTCTTCCCCTTCTCCCTTACTAAAAGAATGACTGCATTACTACTGGGATTGTATGTGCCCAGTTAAATTACTATGACCGGAAGGGGAGGGTGCCTTGCTGTTAGCTGTGGTAACTTGAATGGTTTTGGCTAATTATCTATATTCAGATGTCTTAGAAGTCTCCTTAAATGGCAGGTGAGTACACTTTTTTCCCTTCCCACTTTCTCCTGCTTTCTCTCTTGAAGAAGGATGCGATAGTTTGAGGTCTAACAGCCAAAGAATGTAAGCTGTGCGTTAAGGATGGTGAAGTAGAGAGAAAATGAACCTGACTCTCTGAGGATTTCATCAAGATGCATAGTAACCATGGACAACCTACTTGCAGACTAATTTTATGCAAGAAAATTAACCTTTATATCTAGGGTCCCTATTAATAGCAGCAAAATCAGTTTGTATTGGGTTACCAAACTGGGAAATTCACATAAAAATTATTATAAGACCTTTGTCAGAAGCAAACTGAAACAGCTTTATGAAACATTCACTATTCTGAACACAAAGAATTTGCATGTGCATACACACACATCCCTACAGATGTTCTCCAAAAAAAATAAATAAGCCCACCCCACTCTGATGCACACCACAGGGGAGAAAAAACAATTCAGGATCAGCAGGCAAAACAAACAGGAGACTTGGCACCTTAGGATATGAAACTACACAGCATGAACAAGCACCTATAAAACTCAAGAAATTTTCATCATTATAGAGGCTTAAAGACAGATTAAAGACATAATGGAAGAAAAGAACAGAATTACTTAAACTTGGAGGATTTGAACCCCCCAAAAGAGAAACTTGAAATGAAAAATATAGCCAATGGCACACACACACAAACACAACATAGAGGTCAAACAACAAACGAGTCAAAGCTAAAGCTAGATCAAAGGACATACTTGGTATGTAAAAGAAAAAAAGAGGGGAAATGTGGCAGAACTGTCAGGAGAACCGGAGGGTCCAGTAGGAAGGTTCGACATATATGCATTGACTATTCAGGAAAAAACTAGACAGTAACGGAGAGGCAACCTTTGAAGAAACAACTGTTAAGAATTAAAGTAAGTTCTAAGTGCTCAAAAGACGTAACACAGGCACGAAGCAGAAAAACCAAAACAAATGTCTAAATTCATTGTTGTAAAAACGCAAAACTTCAGGGATAGAGATTAAAATAAAAAAGCGACCAATGAAAAATGGAGACTATATAAATAAATAATCAGAAAACTTTGGGATAATATCTTCAAAGGGCTGAGGAAAATAACTGTCAGTTTAGAATCCATTACCTAAAGAATTCCTCTTAGAGAAGAAAAAATATTTTGGATATTCAAATACAGGCTGAGAGATTTTACAACTCACAAACTCTTGATGAAACAGAACAGAACAGAACAGAACAGAACAGAAACAGAAACTAGAAACAGAACAGAACAGAAACTAGAAACATGGTTGGGTGCAAGAAGCAAGGTAAGTAAGAAATTGACAATTATGTTGGTATCTAAATAGTCATTATATGTAAATCCTACTAGTAAATATGATTAATTTGGTAAAATCTTATGAAAGATGGGGATGAAAGATCAGAGATAAAGCTAAGTATTTTCAATTGCTTAGGAGAGGTCTTAAAAAAAGAATTTTAAATTGCTTAAAATCACTCTGATTATATGCAAATTTAAGCATGACCACAAAAGATAGAATCACAGTATCTAGTTTCTATCATAATAGAGGGAAAAAATAAGATATAAGGAAATCTAATCCCATAGAGCCATGAGAAAATGAGAAAAGAAGCAAAAAAAAAATTATAAGCATGACAACATAAAAAAATCATGGCATGAGAGAAAATGGTAGAAATATTTCAAATACATCCGTAAGTGTTATAAATATTAACAGATTAAGCTTGTCTGTTAACAGATTCTCAATTTGAATAAAATAATATTAATATTAAGCTGTATTAATTTTATAATAGACATAAAATAAATGACAAAAAAGATTGAGAGTAAAGAGCAAGAAAAAAGATATAACAGGGGAACAGTATTCAGAAGAAAGATGATGTGGCACCATTAATATTGGAGAAAAATAGGCTTTAACATAAAAAAATTTATTCTAGGCTATGAAGGTGTCATTACTTAATAATAAAAGGAACAAGTCACCAAGAACTTGTCACCAAGAACATATATCAATGTTGAGCTCCTTACAACTATTATAACTACATAACCTATGAAGCATTGACAAAATTTTGAAAATAATTTATAAAACTAACAAGTATGGTTTGACACATTAAGCACAGAAAAGAAACATCAAAGATGAAGAAAATTTGATGAAATAATTAACAGTCTTTCTAACAAGTAGGGAATAGTTATCGTTTTTAAGCACATAAGAACATTTACAAACATAAAATACACAATTTTCATTTTATAGATAGTATTTAAAGAACGGAGAGAAAAAAACTTCTGTATGTGACCAGAATAACCTTGAAATCAAACCAGATAACGAACAGGAGACAGAAAACTTCTATCACAGTCTCACTTATAAACATGGCTCCAAACTTCTAAACAAGTTATTAAGTTATCAGTTACTGAATTTGGTTTACTACAAATTAAAAACCATATTTTGTGGCCAAATAAGTTTTATTCTAGGAAGCAAGAATGCCTTAACGTTAGAAAATGTATTAATGTGGGGCACCTGGGTGGCTCAGTCAGTTAAGCATCTGCCTTGGGTTTAGATCCCAAAGTCCTGGGGTTGAGCCCCCCCATGGCTCCCTGCTTAGTGGGGAGTCTGTTTCTCCCTCTTCCTCTGCTTGCCTCTCCCCCTGCTTGTGCTCTCTCTCACTATCTATCTAAATAAATAAATTAAATAAATAAATAAATAAATAAATAAATAAATACTTCTTTTTTTTAAAAAAGCATTAACATAATTCATTACTTACAAGATTAAAGTAGAAAAACAATTTGGTCACTTCAATATTTATTTAAATGTGACTGAAAAAGCATAATACTCTCTTTTATTAAAAATGTAACAAAAGGACAGCAACAGTAACCAGAAATTCTCATGGCAAAGCAGTATCAGAATGTAACTTTCTTAGTTGATAAATAGTTTAAAGGTGAAAGGTCAGAAGCATTCCCTTTAAAGTCAGAGGAAAAAAGATCACTTATTCTTTCCACTTCAACATTTTCTGGATCTTTTAGCCAATCCAAGTTTCCGAGGAAAAGAAATACAGGACAAATAAACCTTTCTGAAGGGCTAGAAAATATGTACATGAAACATTAGAACTAAAAAGGGTTGGACAAAATTGCAGGATTCTGAATATTTTAAAAGAATGAGGGCCATGTAGATCAGCAACCCTTGGTTAAAAATTGACTGCAGGGATCCCTGGGTGGCGCAGCGGTTTGGCGCCTGCCTTTGGCCCGGGGCGCGATCCCGGAGAGCCAGGATCGAATCCCACGTCGGGCTCTCTGCATGGAGCCTGCTTCTCCCTCTGTCTGTGTCTCTGCCTCTCTGTCTCTCTCTCTGTGACTATCATGAATAAATAAATAAAATCTTTAAAAAATAAAAATAAAAATTGACTGCAAGTGTAGATCTCATTTGCAATAACAACGCGAACTTTGAGGAACCTGGGAATAAATCTAACAAAATAAGTAAAAAACATATAAGCATACTTTTGTAAGTCTTATTATAGAATCCAAAAAAGTTTAATAAACCGTTACCACATTCTCATGGAGCCTGAGAAGATGACCTAAGATTCTTATGGAACAGTAGAAGTCCAAGGACAACCAAGTTTGTTTTGAAGAACAGGAAAGTGAAGGCCCTACCAGAGAGAAATATTTGTTACAAAACTATAGTTATTATTAAAAATTTGATGGGTGACTATCTCAGGTCCTCAAGGATCCTTTCCACTGGCTGCTGCAATTAATTGCTGGTTTCTTCATAATCAATAGGACGGTCCACGGACAGTGAGAACTGCCCCAGCCAGGAGCGTCTACAAGTTACCATCCCCACCCAACATAGCTGGGACAGCTACAAAAGCCCTTTGTGGAGGCCAAGGGCAGGCTGCCCCAAAATGTGCCACATTGGTATATTGATTATTTTAGATAAAAGTTATTTAAGAGACAGCCTATGCAAGAAAGACACTCAGACCTTCTCTGCCCCCTGCCCCCCGCCACAAAAGCAAGAAATAAGCCTTTTGTGTGAAAGATACAATGGCCCCCCCCTCACACACACACACACACACACATACCAGAGGTAAAATGACATCTTCATCATCAGAGAGGGAATTGAAAGCCAGAGCCAAGAATCTGGCTGTATCAACAACCCTTGTTCCTTGTTACTAATTTACCACCCGGCCCATTCTGTTTAGAATTCCTTGTTGACTAAAGGCCCCAAAGTTAAGTTTTCTTTGTCCTGTCAATTCCTTGAAGATTTATTGTCTCTTTGTCAAAAAGTATAAAGATTGCCTGCTGTGGTCATTTCTTTAGGCCTCAGTTTCATTCATTGTTGGGCCTCCATGCACATGTAATAAAACTTCGGGTTTTTTTCTCCTTTTAATTTGCTTTAGGTAAATATAATTCTTAGCCCAATTAGAAGAACCTTAAAGGAATATTTCTTCCCGGGCAGCCTGGTGGCTCAGCGGTTTAGCACCGCCTTTAGCCCAGGGCCTGATCCTGGAGACCCCGGATCAAGTCCCACGTCAGGCTCCCTGCATGGAGCCTGCTTCTCCCTCTCTCTGCCTCTCTCTGTGTGTCTCTCATGAATAAATTAATAAAATCTTTAAAAAAAAAAAAAAAAAGGAAAATTTCTTCCCCTCCTTCACCCCAGTTCCTTGCCTCAAGACATATTCTGTTGAACTATTGATGTCCTAGAGTCCTTGAGAGATCAGACTGAGCTAGGTTTTCTCTGAAAGCACGTTGTTATTCATATCTCCCTCTTCTCTATCCTGCTTTCCTCATTCCCTGACAGACTTTTCCTGAATGTGTACCCTTAATAAATTCCTTACACAAGAATCCTCATTTTATTCTCTTTTAGGGAGTCTGACCTAAGGTAGAAATGAAGAATGTATATTGATGCACAGATAGACAACTCAACCAATGAAGCAAAATAATACATTGAGGGGGATATCAGAAGGGCCAGTAAATAGATGAGAATACACTCAAACTCACCTAGTAATCAGAGAATGCAAATTAAACAGCACTCACACCAAATGGGCAATTTTTAATATCTGAAATCCTAACTTGATTAAGATGTGAGCAAATGAGAAATCTGTTGGTGAGACAGTATACTTGTTAACACATTTTGGAGAGCAATGTAACAAAATTAAAGATGCTCGTAAGCTATAACCTAGCAATTCCAATTTTAAGTATATACCAGGGGAAATCCCTGATACGTTTTTAGGGGAATGTGTATGAGGATATTCACTGTGGCATTGTTTATAAGTGAAAAATTGGGAAGAGCTTAAATACTTACCAAGAAAGGAATGAATTGTAGTATGTCCATAATGAGTAGCACTTAAAATAAATAACCAAATTTAGATGTGTCAACATGGATACATGTCAAAAACATAATTTTTAATGAATAATGCAAGTTGAAAAAGTTTCTTTACTGCAAGTATCAAACCAAATGACATTATATAATGAGTTATATAGGTCATATAATATGTCAGGAAGATACTTTAGAATACTGACATGTCCGTAGGAAAAAAAATGAAAGAAACAAGACTGGAAAGGTACAAGAGGCCCTCAATCCTAATTCTAACTTTTTTTTTTTTTTTTTACAAAAAAAAGCAATACTTAAATTACTGAAGCAATATGGAGAATGGAAACAATTTGTTAAATCTGGGGTGAGATATGTGAATATTTGTTACATTGCTTTCTCTATTTTTCCATAAGTCTGAAATATTTCATAATAGAAAACAAAAGAGAAATGGTATTTAAAATAAAATTGAACCCTAAAACTTATTTCCTGTATAACCAGCCATTTGAATTGAGTTGGTCTTATTCTTGAAGCAACTGTGAAAGAGATCTACCACATTAGAAATAGTCTAATATTCATATATTTCATCCTTTTTCTTATACCTTCTTGGAAAAGTAGAAAAAGAGCTGGACACTTTTCCTTGGAATTTCAAAAGATTTCCTTTTTCCCTGCTTCCCTCTGCTTTCTCCTTTCTTCCTATCCTTCCTTCCTCCCCTTCTTCCTTGACTTTTCCAATGGAATTATAAAATCTCAACTCCTAATCTTTCCCTAATTCTTTTCGTAATACCTAGAGTTGTCAAATTGAATTCAAGAGGTACAGTTAAATTTGATTTCAGATAATGAAGAGTATTTTTCATATTTATATTAAAAAGTGATTTTTGTATGAAATTCAAATTAACTGGCAGTTCTGTTTTTATTTGTTAAATCTGGCAACACTACTAACTTCAATTTACCATAATCACAGTTTATTTACATAGATCACCCATCTCAGAAATATTTTTTTTTAATTCTCAAACATGTATACAGAATAGGACTGATAATCTCCTCATCTTACATGTAATGAACAAGGTTATGTCAAGGATAGATATCTACTCATCTATCAAGGATGCTAATATCCTGGTATAGTATCAAGGATGTAATCTTGACTAGGTCAGGAACAAATTATTTGGATCTAAAGTATGAGATTCCTAGAGGCACAAGCTTTTTAGGCCTGATACATTAAAGCAAGTTCTACAAGCATTCCAAATTTTACTTTTATGGTCTTTCCAAGTGAGTTAACTATTTGGCTCCATCTGGGCTTCAAATTTCCTCTAACAGAAAAATTTCTTTCTCATGTGATATATTGTCTTATTTTGTTTCTGCTTCTTTCTCTAAGGGAAAAAAAAAAACAAAACATATTGCCTTTATAATGCACCGTGGTTCCCTTTTGTTTCAGTTGAGTGCTCTCCAGAATGGGAGCCTTCCAAGGTGCCTCTTTGGTCCTTACCATTTACCCTCATCTATTTTTTTTTTTTTTCTTAACCAGTTCTCATACAGAGACTCTGTCATGGAGCAGGTGGAAAAGAAATATCACAGAATAATTTGAATGGAATACAAGGAAGAATTCACTGCCAGTTGACTAAATGAAGGAAGAATCAACCAAAGATCCGACATAATAATTGTCCTGCAAACTATTAGCAATTTGTAAGGAAAATGATAGCAATTATTTAAATGGCTAAATAGGCAAAAGTTAGCTTTTGGGTTCTATAGTTCCCTTTTCCAGTGGAGTCTCTCAGATTTCCTATAGCTGGTGCCTTGAAACATGCTTTTTCTTTAAAGCACTCCTATTTGTTTTAAAATTCCCTGTGACTTAAAATAGAAATCACTGTGGTGTTAGAGTGGTGATTTCTTGCATGCCTCCTCCTCTTTAAGATAGCTTTCCTTTTTGCAATAAACAATTAAATAACAAATCTGTACCAATCTTTTATTTTCAAATTGGCTTTTGAAACCAATTTGAAATAAGTCTAAAATAAGAACCATATGGTATTTGTTACTTTCTGTTTTTCTTTTTGCCTTTACAAATTTTAAAGTCTTATTATAAAGTCAAATATATTCATAAATAAATATAGAGAAAGAAAAACAAATAGAAAAGCAAACAACCATATATTTTTCTACACATATATGGTAGGGTATTTATAAAAGAAAATTTTTTATAAAATCACACATATAGGGTTTCAGATTTTTTTCTTAAAATATGGAAAACCTTTTCCCTTCCTATTAAATACTCCATCACATTTTTTTCAGTAGTTTCCTAGTAGTGCATTATCTTTTTAAAACGAAAGCTTGACTTTTTTGAAAATTTTTCATCCTTTGAAACTCTGAGCTTTTATCTACAAAATGGAATTTGTGGAGAGAGAGAGAGAGGGTAGGGTGGGGGGGCAATGAAGGCTGAGCCGTGATGGAGTGTCTATGAAAAAGAGTATGTTCTTGTCAGTGTAACTACTTCTACAAAGGACTAGAGGACAGTCACAATGTGAAACCATGTTTTACAACTCCAGGAATAAAAATCAGCGAAAGGAAAGGTGAAAATGATGAAAGTCAATGTGGTGACACCGTTAAAGATTTACCTCAATGTGCCTTTGTTGGTTAGAACTCACTGTGCTGCCTGCATGAGGGGAAAAAAATGGATTCACTTTATTGCACTCATCTGTCATAGATAATACCCTGTACAAAAAGGTGGGAAGAAGTGGTGAACTTATAATCAGTCTGTGTACACATACAATAGGAAGGCAGTCTGGAAACCCAGCAGGCCTGGGACATGAGTGGCTGTCATAAAGAGGAGAGTGACACTCTCCTGAGATCTGTGAGCTCCAAGCTCCAAAGAGAAGGGCAAGGCAACTTGATCTTTCTTTGTGCGCAGACTGTTGGGTGTGCTACATGCACCTTCAGACTTGGTGGGGAACCACATTCAGTCACCGCCAGACAAATGGAACCCGCTCTGCCACCAAGGGGAGGAAGCGAACTTGTTGTAGCCCTTAAAAGGATTCCACGGAGAATTCTTTCCTCTCATAATCATGATGGATGGAGCTTGCCTCTCTCTGACCAACAGGGATATTCCAAAGCTGCTGAGATCAATGCCTGGGTGACAGAAATAACTGTTAGAAGCAAAATTTCTAGCAATATCTGAAAAAAAGCTAATTTATTTAGGTACCATCTTTAACTTTTGAGCTGTCCCCACAACAAAGGGACCAGAATGCTTTCCTTATGAATCTCCCCTTTATTTTACCATATTGAGAATTTCTGTGAATCAAGAAAAACCAAAATAAACAAGCAAACTAACAGTGATAGTCTTTTCCCATTCCAGCTCTGTATATTGCACAGGTACTTACTTTTATGGCATAAGGATTAAGTCAAGTTTCAGAAAATAATGTCTAAGAATGATCAATACATGGTTTAGGAAATGAAGTTGTGCCAAATTTCCGGTCTTTGAATATTTTGCTTACCTCTAGATGGTCGACTTTTCAACCTGTGCTGTAATACTAATGCTCAGGTCACCTAGCTCTCCGCCTGACATCCCTACTTGCATCCCCTAATGAAAGGTTCCACTTTGCACCACACTGGGACCATCAGGCAGTGTGCTATCCTCTGTGGGGCCTTTAAATATGTTTTATTCTCTTCTAATTCCCTATGAATGCACAGAGCAAAAGATGGATATCAGAAATGTTTTGTAAAAAAAAAAAAAAAAGTTACCTCCTCCACCCCCTTTTAAAATTACTGTCATTTTGTCTACCACAGAGGGAGGCTCATTTCTCTCTTCCAAACTTTTTCGCCAGGTAGAAATTTACTCCATCACTCCCTTGGAAACTCTCCCCAATGAAACTATGAATCTGTCTCCATCACAGCCCACCCTCAACAACACGCCATAACTAAGATATCACGTCATAATTATTAATGAGGGCATTACCTGATTTTTTCCAGAACTCTACATTCTGTCCCTCTCACAAGCCATTTCTACCTGTTCCAGCCTTTATTTCACCAAGTTGAAATGCAAGTTTAATGCACTAAATATTTCTTGACCCTCATGTAATACAAAAAGAGTGTCCGAATTTACAATCACACAAAACAAAATGACAAATCAGATATAATTTTCTTCTTTTTGTTTTTGAGGAAAACGTTTAAAATTCTAAAAGAAGGGTGTTTAGGGAATGCCATTGTCAGAAAAGCAGCAGAAGATGCATTTATCTGACCTATCATCAGGATAGGGCTCCTTAGGGAGGCTGGCGTGGAGTCAGGTTTTTGATAAGGGAATGCTTGTGCCTTTGTAGACAAGGATTAGAAGGCTATTCTAAGCAAAAAGTAGAGCCATTTTTTGACAGGAATAAGAGAAAAGAAATGAAAAGGTGGCTAGGGTGAATGGTTTCTCTTTACCCCTTGGATCTCTCATTGTCCATCTGACAAATCATATATGTCCTATTTTCCAAAGTTCTCTTCAAGGCTTAGGAAAACAACTGAAATCCCCTCACATTATTTTTTGTCACTTAATGAGCTTCCTCTTTCCTCCCAGATGTAACTGCAAACTGTAATTTGCAGTTTATGCAAAATTTAAAGTGTAAATTGACCAGTTGGAAGGTACATATGCCTCATATTTCATGGGAGTATAGATCATATTTGCTGGCATACTGCATGTTAAACTATATTCACACAGAGGCTCTAGGAAACGCAGAGCTTCTGTACAATGTATTGAAGTTCTAGTTCCTTTTCTGACATTTTTTTTTTTTTTTACGGTGACAGGTTTTTTTTTTCTTTTTTTTTCTTTTTTTTTTTTTTAGGTTTTTCAATTTACTTATTCTCTGTCCTAATTTTCTCCTTTGTGAGTTAAAAGTAATTAATCTTACATTAAGAGTGTCATGGGGATTAAATGAGATCATGTTTTTTTTAAAAAAACTTATTTTTATTTATCTATGATAGACATAGAGAGAGAGAGGCAGAGACACAGGCAGAGGAGAGGGAGAAGCAGGCTCCATGCCAGGAGCCCGACGCGGGACTCGATCCTGGGACTCCAGGATCACGCCCTGGGCCAAAGGCAGGCGCGAAACCGCTGAGCCACCAGGGATCCCCGAGATCATGTTTTAGCAGCCATTTGCACAGAGTTTGGCACATAGCTATCAATAAGTGGTATCTTCTATTGTTATTTTTCTAACTAATGCAGCAAGTCTCTTGCTTAAGATCTTGATCTTGAATTATGAATGCAGAAACTTCGTGGTAGGTTTATATTTTGAATACCAATTACCCATGACTTTGGAAAAACTACTAAAATTTCTTAGTTACTTACTACAGAAGGCCAGAGTCTATAACCTGCATGTATGGAAATAAGCATGGAAATCGTCTAATATTGTGGAATTTTTACAGTTCCACTGGGTTCCTCAATAGTTTTATTATTATAAGCCTGAAATTAGGACACTCAGTATTTAATAAATACTCACTAAATATAAGTACTCTTGTTTCAAGAGAGTTTTTAAATTTTGTTTTGATTTAGTAGGTTGAACCATCTATCACCCTTAAACTGTGTGCATGTTGTCAGTGATCATTCCAAAGGATCTTGTTTCCCAGATGCTTTGGGATCAGCCCTTGACCAAGAAGGAGTTATTACTGCTCAGTGAAGTTTGATATAGGAAGAATATTTGGACAGTTTGCATTTCATTAGTACAAGTTTGGTTTGTTAAATCCCCAAGTATTACTTTACAAGTCTTCAGATTAAAAATTAATTACAACAATTATCAACAAATATAAAAAGTCAAGAAAATAATGAAAGCCCATCTGTCTGTTTGGCTTTGGAAAGCATAGCACAGTGGCATCAGCTAAGAACTACCATCTTTTCCAGTGAGCTCTAAAAGTAGTCTATCACATTATGTACTAATACGCACTTTTTTAATGCAAAATAACTAAATTCTTTATTAAATGAAACTTTCACCTATTCATACAATGTGGTCTTATCTCTTAAGCAGAAATGTGGCCATGTGTGTATGTAAAAATGCACTGGCACAGAAATTTTTTGAGATGGCTGATTACTGTTCAGTCTGTTTGGAGATATTGTGTGCACAAGAACAAGCGACAGCCTTCTCAAAGGTTACATTTTATTTTTTTTTTAAGAGAGAGAGAATGACAGAGAGAAAACAAGGGTGGGGGGAGAGAGAGGAGGAGAGAGACAGAGTCTTAAGCAGGCTCCACACCCAACATGGAGCCGCCATGGATCATGATCCCCCAATCCTGAGATCATGACCTGAGCCAAAATCAAGAGTCAGGTGTTCAGCCAACTGAGTGACCCAGGCACCCCTCAAAGGTTACTTCTTTTTTTTTTTTCTCAAAAAACTATTTATTTATTTGAGAATGAGAGAGAAAGAGAGGGAGGGCATGAGCAGGAGGGGCAAGGAGAGAGGGAAAAAGAATCTCAGGCAGACTCTACACTAAGCTCGGAACTGGACTCAGGGCTCCTTCTCATGACCCTGAGATCAGGACCTGAGTCAAAACCAAGAGTCAGACTGTTCCACCCAGGCACCACAAAGATTACTTCTATTGTAGGTAAAGTTTTAGGACATTTTGACTGGTAAGGCATTATGCATACATGTGCATAGAAGGAGGAAACTTGTTACACTAGGTTATATCCATAAGATTAATTATATCTAAAATGGTCATTTGTTGACATTAAGTCGTGTTTACATAAGCAATCATTGTTTTCAAACATGGTTTTATCTCTGTCATACTGAGACATTTATCATTCATATAAGAACCACGAATATTTAATTTGCCATCAAATAAAACTAAATACGGATGCCTGGGTGGCTCAGTGATTGATCATCTGCCTTCCGCTCAGGGCGTGATCCCGGGTCGCAAGCTCTAATCCTGCATTAGGCTCCCTACGGAGAGCCTGCTTCCCTCCCTCTGCCTATGTCTCTGCTTCTTTCTTTGTCTCTCATGAATAAACAAAATATTAAAAAATAAATAAAACTAAACAATAAATACTAAAAAGACAACTGAAGAAGTAACTTTTTTATGGTCACAGAAAGAAAATATTTTTCAAGTTGGTAATTAAATGAATTTTGTGTTTATTCCTATATTTTGTTTCCCCGAAAGGAATCTTCTGAATAATAGACATATAATTAATGAAAAAGGAAACTAATAAATATGTCAGAAACAACTTACTGGTTTGTATGTATCTCTAATGCCTCTACAGGAATGCAAATGAAACATCAAAATTAGGTTATTGATTTCAAAAAAAGATTGTCCTCACAAACATGAGGAAACATTGTTAACATGTTTTAATTGTTAATATCTAGATTCATAATAGTTTTTAAAAATATGTTGGTTTATTTTTTTAATTTAAGTGTTTAATGTAACATCCATTGGCTAATTAAGGTATAATTTTGTTGTGCATCACATATACTTTTGAACTCTTAATTAATTTACAAGGAATATTACCTATGTTGAAGTTTGAAAATCAAATAGCACAGTCTTAAAGAACTAGGAGAAAAACAAAGGAATGGCCAGAAGGTGAATTAGCTACACTGAAGTTTCTGCTAAAAATAGAACCACATCTTGGCTAAAGTACAACAAATCTCATTTTATTAAATTACTGAGTTTCCCAAACATAAGAGAAATTTCTAAAAGAGAAATGCCAAGCTGAAACTAGAGCAGAAAGTAGTAAGGAGGAGTAAATGGAACAGGGAATTTTAAGGGAGATTTACCCAGAGCTAGAAGCCTTCATCAGCACTGTCATTCAGTGAATATGCCTCTAGGCCTTAGCAAGAATGGGTCAAAACTTGAAACTTTTGCAATAATCATAAAATCATTAAAAGGAACTAAGTAGTCCCAGGTCAGTACTGACTGAATCTTGCAAAATATAAAACTTTCATAGAGCAAAATGTCTCCCATTTATTTACTCAGAATTCCTGCAGATTAGTTTCAATAAGATATGAGTCCACAATGAAAATCCAATAAGCAAACATAAAAATATGCATCCATCAGGGACAGCCAACAGAAATGATGACAAACATAATAACTAACCAATAAATTCAGAATCTAGAATTATTTGATATGAAAAATAAATTTACCATATGTGAAATATTTAAAGAAATAAAAATATAGAATCAGAAATGAGAAAGAATTGGCAGGAGAAATGAACAAACATTTCTCCAAAGACATACAGATGGCCACCAGACATGAAAAGATGCTCAACATCACTCATCATCAGAGAAATGCAAATCAAAACCACAATGAGATAACATGTTGTATGTTTTGGAATGGCGAACATCAAAAACTCAAGAAACAAGTATTTGCAAGGATGTAGAGGAACAGAGAAATCCTTGTGCAATGTTGGTGGCAATGCAAACTGGTGCAGCCACTGTGGAAGGTAGTATGGAGGAAACTCAAAAAATTAAAAATTTAACTATCCTCCAATCTGGATTTGCACGAGGGTATTTACCCAAAAGAATACAAAAAGTACTGATTTGAAAGGATATATATGAACTGCTATGTCTTTTGCAGTATTATTTATAATAGCCAAACTATGGAAGCAGCCTAAGTGTCCACTGACAGATGACTGGATAAAGATGTTGTATGTGTAGTGTATGTATATACATGCACACACACTACACATACTTACACAATGAAATACCATTTAGCCAAAAAGGAATAAGATCTTGCCATTTGTAACAATGTGGATGCATCTAGTGAGTATAATGCTAAGTAAAATAAGCCAATCAGAGAAAGACCTAAACTATATGATTTTACTCATATGTGGAAATTAAGAAACAAAACAAATGAACAAAGGAAAAAGAGAGAGAGAGTCCAAGAAACACACTCAACTATAGAGAACAAACTGATGGTTACCAGAAGGGAGGTGGGCGGTAGGGATGGGTGAAATAGGTGATGGGGATTGAAGAGCACAATCATTTTGATGAGCACTGAGTAATATATGGAACTGCTAAATCACACTACTATACACGTGAAACTAACATAACACTGTATGTTAACTATGCTAAAATTTTTAAAAAGTGAGAGACTATCAAAAATTATCAAAGAAAATTTTTTAAAACTTTTAGAACACATGTAAGTAAAAACTTCCCTGCTGGGATGAAATAACAAATTAGACACAGCTAAAGAGATAATTAGTAACCTGGCATGGATATATACAACAATAACACAGAGAGCCAGACAGGGAGAGAGAAAATATGAGAAAAAAGTTAAAAGACACAAAGTATAGACTAAGAACATCCAAACTGCACAAAATCAGATCCCAGTTGACGTGAATCACTGACATTTTGAGTTTGGGGAAGTTACTTATTCTCTCCTTTTCTCAATTTTCTCTTTTGCAAAATTAGGCTTATGGTAATACTGATGACTAGAATGGCCAGAGATAGCCATTAGAATAGAATAAAGGCAAGAAATTTTCAGATCTTATCGGAGACCTATAAGGACATACACAGAAATCATAGAATGTACCGAGAAGGATAATTTAGAAGAAAATCCACACATCGTAGTGAAACTGAAGACACAGAGATCTTAAACAAGAGATAAATGACAGATCATCTACAAAAAAAAAAGACAATTACATTAATAACAGGCATTACAAAAAGCAACAATAGATGTTAAAAAAGTGTAATAATTGTCAAAATTCTAATAGTAAATAACTGTCAAACTAAAATTGCATGATTGCAAGACATTGTTATAATTTTAAAATCTAAACAATTTCAGATTTTAAAAAAATGAAAAGATTTTTAACACCAATAAATTTTCACTAAGGGAATTTCTAAAGGTCGTACTTCAGAAAGACTGAAAATGATATCTAAGATGCAAGAAGGAATTGTGTTGCCCTATGTATGTCTGTTAGGTCCATTTAGTCTAACATATGGTTCAAGTCCAACATGTTGATTTTCTCTCTGGATGATCTATCCATTGATGAAAATGGAGTTTGGATGTCCTCTACTCTTACTGTATTGTTGCTATTTCTCCCTTCACATCTGTATTTCTTTAATATATTTAAATACTCTAATTTTGAATACATATACATTTACAATTGTTATATCTTCTTGATAAGATAATCTCTATCATTATATAATAGTCTTGTCTCTTGTTATCATTTTTAGCTTAAGATCTATTTTGTCTGATGTAAGTGCATTTACCCTTGCTCTCTTTTGGTTTACACTTTCATGGAATATCTTTTTCATCCTATCACTTACAGAATACATGTCTCTGAAGCTCAAGTGAGTCTTTTCTAGGAAGCATGTAGTTAGATCTTGTTTTTATCTACCCACTCATTTTATGCTTTTTGACTAGTGAATTCTAGTGAATTGAATTATTCATTTATATTTAAAGTAATTGTTGGTATGTAAGTATTTACTAATGCTATATTAATTGTTTTCTGGTTGTTTAATAGTTTCCTAGCTCCTTTTTTTTTCTCATGTTGCCTTTCTTTGTAAATTGGTGAATTTTCATAGTCATATGTTCTGATTTCTGTGTCTTTATCTCCTGTGAATCTATTACAGGTTTTTATTTTGTGGTTACCATGAGACTTACATAAAACATCTTGTAAATATGAACACTATTTTATGCTGATAACGACTTTGATCACATACAAAAATTCTATCCTTTACTCTACCCCTTTGATTTTTTAATATCATAGTTTACCTCTTTTTATATTGAGTATTTATTAACAAATTATAGTAACATCGTTATTTTTGATACTCCTGTCCCTTAACCTTTATACTATAGTCAACAGCAGCAGAATACACATTCTTCTCAAGCATGCATGGAACATCCTTCATATGATAGGCCATAAAACAAGCCTTAGCAAATTTAAGAAGATTGAAACCATACCAAGTATCTTCTCTCTATTATTCCGATGGTATGAAACTAGAAATCAACAATAAGAGGAAAACTGGGAAATCTTAAGATGGGGATCCAATTTCATTTTTTTTAATGTGGTTATCCAGTTATTCCAAAACCATTTATTGATGAGACCATACTTTCCCCATTGAGTATTTTTGGCTCTCTTATCAAATGTTAGTTGACCATAAATGTGTGGATTTCTTACTGGGCACTTGATTCTCTTCTAGTGTTTGTTTTTGTGCCAGTACCACACTGTTTTAATTACTAGAGCTTAGTAGTAGAATTTGAAATAAGGAAGTGTGATGCCCTGGCTTTGTCTTTTTTCTCAGGATTGCACTGGCTATTCTGATTCTCTTGTGGTTCTATATAAATTTCTATTTATTTTTTTTCTATTTCTGTGAGTAATACCATTGGAATTCTGATAGGGATATTATTGAATCTATAGATAGCTTCAGAAAGTGTGGGCATTTTAACAATATCTCACAGATTTTGGTATGTTGTGTTCCCATTTTCATTTGTTTCAATATAGTTTCTGATTTTTCTTTTGAATTCTCCTTTAATTCATTGGCTGTTCAGGAGTGTGCTGTTTAATTTCCACATATTTTAATTTTTTCCCAGTTAATCTTTGTGAATAGTGTCAGTGGTTTAGTGTCACCTTCAACCCAGAGCGTGATCCTGGAGACCCGGAATCAAGTCCTACCTCAGGCTCTCTGCATAGGGTCTGCTTCTCCCTCTGTCTGTTTCTCTGCATCTCTCTCTCACTCTCTCTCTCTCTGTATCTCTCATAAATAAATAAATAAATAAATAAATAAATAAATAAATAAATAATAAAATCTTTAAAAAAAGACAAGAAATAACAAATGTTGGCAAGGAGGAGAAGAAACGGTGGGAATGTACATTGACACAGTGCACTACAGAAAACAGTATGGAGGTTACTCAAAAAATTAAAAATAGAATTATCATAATCCAGCAATCCTGGGTAGCATTGACATTTTCACAATATTAATTCTTCCAATCCAGGAGCATGGAATATTTTTCCATCTCTTTGTGTCTTCCTCAATTTCTTTCAGAAGTGTTCTGTAGTTTTTAGGGTATAGATCCTTTACCTCTTTGTTTAGGTTTATTCCTAGGTATCTTATGCTTTTGGGTGCAATTGTAAATGGGATTGACTCTTTAATTTCTCTTTCTTCAGTCTCATTGTTAGTGTATAGCCAAATTGCTGTATGAGTTCTAACAATCTTGGGGTGGAGTCTTTTTGGGTGTTCTATGTACAGTATCATGTCATCTGCAAACAGGGAGAGTTTGACTTCTTCTTTGCCAATTCGAATGCCTTTTATTTATTTTTGTTGTCTGATTACTGAGGCGAGGACTTCCAGTACTATGTTGAATAGCAGTGGTGAGAGTGGACATCCCTGTTGTGTTCCTGACCTTAGGGGAAAGGCTCCCAGTGTTTCCCCATTAAGAATGATATTTGCTGTGGGTTTTTCATAGATGGCTTTTAAGATGCTGAGGAATGTTCCCTCTATCCCTACACTCTGAAGAGTTTTAATCAGGAATGGATGCTGCATTTTGCCAAATGCTTTCTCTGCATCTATTGAAAGGATCATATGGTTCTTGTTTTTTCTCTTACTGATATGATGAATCACATTGATTGTTTTACGAGTGTTGAACCAGCCTTGTGTCCCGGGGATAAATCCTACTTGGTCATGGTGGATAATTTTCTTAATGTACTATTGGATCCTATTGGCTAGTATCTTGTTGAGAATTTTTGCATTCATGTTCACCAGGGATGTTGGTCTATAATTCTCCTTTTTGGTGGGGTCTTTGTCTGGTTTTGGAATTAAGGTGATGCTGGCCTCATAGAATGAGTTTGGAAGTACTCCATCTCTTTCTATCTTTCCAAACAGCTTTAGTAGAATAGGTGGTTTCTTCTTTAAACGTTTGATAGAATTCCCCTGGGAAGCCATCTGGCCCTGGACTTTTGTGTCTTGGGAGGTGTTTGATGACTGCTTCAATTTCCTCCCTGGTTATTGGCCTGAATAGGTTTTTTATTTCTTCCTGTTCCAGTTTTGGTAGTTTGTGGTTTTCCAGAAATGCGTCCATTTCTTCTAGATTGCCTAATTTATTGGCGAATAGCTGCTCATAATATGTTTGTAAAATCATTTCTATTTCCTTGGTATTGGTGGTGATCTCTCCTATCTCATTCATGATTTTATTAATTTGAGTCTTTTCTCTCTTCTTTTTAATAACGCTGGATAATGGTTTATCTATCTTATTAATTCTTTCAAAGAACCAACTCCTGGTTTTGTTAATCTGTTCCACAGTTCTTCTAGTCTCTATTTCATTGGGTTCTGCTCGAATCTTTATTAACTTTCTTCTTCTGCTGGGTGTAGGATCTACTTGCTGTCTTTTCTCCAGCTCATCCCTATCAAAATATCATGGACTTCCTTCAGAGAGTTGGAAGAAATTATTTTAAGATTTATGTGGAATCAGAAAAGACCCCGAATAGCCAGGGGAATTTTAAAAAAGAAAACCATAGCTGGGGGCATCACAATGCCAGATTTCAGGTTGTACTACAAAGCTCTGGTCATCAAGACAGTGTGGTACTGGCACAAAAACAGACACATAGATCAGTGGAACAGAATAGAGAATCCAGAAGTGGACCCTCAACTTTATGGTCAACGAATATTCGACAAAGCAGGAAAGACTATCCACTGGAAAAAAGACAGTCTCTTCAACAAATGGTGCTGGGAAAATTGGGCATCCACATGCAGAAGAATGAAACTGGACCATTCTCTTACACCATACACAAAGATAAACTCAAAATGGATGAAAGATCTAAAGGTGAGACAAGATTCCATCAAAATCCTAGAGGAGAACACAGGCAACACCCTTTTTGAACCTGGCCACAGCAACTTTTTGCAAGATACATCCATGAAGGCAAGAGAAACAAAAGCAAAAATGAACTATTGGGACTTCATCAAGATAAGAAGCTTTTGCACAGCAAAAGAAACAGTCAACAAAACTAAAAGACAACCTACAAAATGGGAGAAGATATTTGCAAATGACGTATCAGATAAAGAGCTAGTATCCAAGATCTATAAAGAACTTATTAAACTCAACAGAGCAAAGAAACAAACAATCCAATCATGAAATGGGCAAAAGACATGAACAGAAATCTCACAGAGGAAGACATAGACATGGCCAACAAGCACATGAGAAAAAGCTCTGCATCACTGGCCATCAGGGAAATACAAATCAAAACCACAATGAGATACCACCTCACACCAGTGAGAATGGGGAAAATTAACAAGGCAGGAAACCACAAATGTTGGAGAGGATGTGGAGAAAGGGGAACCCTCTTGCACTGTTGGTGGGAATGTGAACTGGTGCAGCCACTCTGGAAAACTGTGTGGAGGTTCCTCAGAAGTTAAAAATAGATCTGCCCTATGACCCAGCAATTGCACTGCTGGGGATTTACCCCAAAGGTACAGATGCAATGAAACGCCAGAACACCTGCACCCCGATGTTTATAGCAACAATGTCCACAATAGCCAAACTGTGGAAGGATCCTCGGTGTCCATCAGAAGATGAATGGATAAAGAAGATGTGGTATATGTATACAATGGAATATTACTCAGTCATTAGAGACAACAAATACCCACCATTTGCTTTGACGTGGAGGGACCTGAAGGGTATTATGCTAAGTGAAATAAGTCAATCGGAGAAGGACAAACATTATATGGTCTCATTCATTTGGGGAATATAAAAATTAGTGAAAGGGAATAAAGGGAAAGGAGAGAAAATGAGTGGGAAACATCAGAGAGGGAGACAGAACATGAGAGACTCCTAACTCTCAGAAAGGAACAAGGGATGGTGGAAAGGGAGGTGGGCAGGGAGGTGGGGTCACTGGGTGACGGGCACTGAGGGGGGCACTTGATGGGATGAGCACTGGGTGTTATGCTATATGTTGGCAAATTTAACTCCAATAAAAAAAAGAATAAAAAAAAATCCAGCAATCCTGCTTCTAGGTATATATCCAAAGGAAAGGAAAATAGGATATGGAAGAGATACACACGCTTTTATGTGTATTGCAGGATTGTTCACAAGAGCCAAGATCCAATCTGGATCCAACAATGGATGAATGGATAAAGAAGATACAGGATGTGTGTGTGTGTGTAATATATAATAATATATAATACACTATATATACATATATATGTATAATATATATGTATATATATGTATTCTTTCAGCCATAAGAATGAAAGAAATCCTGCCATTTGCGAAAACATGGATGGGCCTTAAAGGCATAATGCTAAGTAAAATAAATCTATCAAAGACAAATACTACATAGTGGCACTTACGTGTGGGATCTAAGAAAGGTGAACTTGCAGAAATAGAGAATAGAATTGAATTGTGGATGTCAAGGGCTGGAAGGTAGGGGAAATGGTGAAATATTGGTCAAGGAGTACAAATTACTGGTTAGAAGATGAGTAAGTTCTGAAGATTTAATGCACAACATTGTGGTCATAATTAACAACACTGTATTACATACTTGAAAGCTGCAAAGACAGTACACCTTAAATGTTTTCATCAGAAAAAAAAGAAATGATGATTATGTGACATGATGGAGGTGTTATTAAGGTGTGACATTATGTGACATGTGTTATTAAGTGCTACTGTGGTAATCATGATGTAACGTGTAGATGTATCAAATCAATGCACTTTATACCTCAAATTTACATAATATGCATGTCAATTATATCTTGATAAAGCTATAAAAATGTTTAAAAGAAGGAATTTTGAGCAAAGAAATATATAAAAATAGGTAAATTTAAAGAAACATTTAGAGTTACTATGTTATTGATGTTTAATTTGGCAACTTAATATTGAGACAGAATTAAAATTAACTAAAATTTCCTGAAGAAAAAAGAAAACAGAAAGTTTGAGTAGTCTTGCAATCATTAGAAAATTTATTTATTAGGCAAAACTTCTACCACATGGGATTTACTAGGGATTTACATGTGAGATCTACCAAATTTGCAAGTAACAATTACAGTTCTACACGTGATTTTCCCAAAATATATAATAGAGATTGCTCTCAACTTGTCTATAATACTAAAACAATATGGGACATGATTTTTTTTAAATCACTGTCATTCATGAACATAGGCTGAAAATCTTTCAAAGTTTCTTAGCAAATAAACCTCAGTGGTATGTTAAATTGAGTTGGATTTATATTAGGATGTTTCAGCCAATCAAGTTTCTTTTAAAAATCTACCACAATGATAGACTATAAGAGAAAATGAAAAGATAGTCTAAAAATCCACAGATTAAACACAAAAAATTAAACATCCCTCATGATAAAGAAAAGTGTTACAAAACATGAACTGGAAGAGAGAATCTCTTAATTGGATAAAACAGATCTATAAAAAATTAGAAGTAAACATTATCCTTAATGGGGAAATTTTAAAAAAAGATTCTGTTAAGACAAAAGTTCAATTTATCATCATTTGTGGAAATTCAGCATTCAACATAAAAAGACTTTAGAGAGTAAAATAAGACAGGACAAGAAAGGACATGGAGAATGAAAAGAAACAGAAGTAAATTGATTTCTTAATGACAGAAAATATATTTGCTTATAATTGTCTACATAGCAAATCCAAAATAATCTACAAGCAAATTGATAGAATTAATAGTAGAGTTTAGGAGAGTTTAAAGGTAATTGAATATAAGATGAATATAAACAATAAATTGCATTTGCATTTTCTAGGTACCAAAACACAACAATAACAAAAAAAAAACCCCATTCATATTGTTCAAGAATTCACACGTAAGTCTTACTGTCAATAAGAACTCTCTCGGTACCTTATTTAAAATTATAGCCCACTACCAAAACCCCTATCACTAACTGCTAAGCTTCACAATGTTTAGTTTTTTCCTATAGTACTTCTTACTAGCTTACCTATTTATCTTGTTTGTTGTCCATCCACCATAGAATACAGTCTGTAAGGAAAGGGTTTTTTTGCTAACCTGTTATTGTTTACCTTCTCAATTTTTTTAGCTGCTTGTCTTGTACACTTAGAATAGTACCTGACATATAGTAGGGACTCAATAAGAATTTGTCAAATAAAGTGACTGACATACATGCAAATGCACAAAATACATTATAATATCAACAAAATATAAAGTACCAATGAATCTGTGTAACAAAAGATGTAAATAGTGAAATATACCAACTTTATAGATACAATGTCTCAATATTGAATAATATGAATCCCTAAATGGATCTTATAGATGAGAGCAATTTTAACAATTCCAACAAAATTTTAAGGAATCTGTCATTCTAATTTTAACATTTCTGTGAAAGAACAAAGGCACAAGAATCCTTCCAGTGGGAAAAGTAAGGGAGGAGGTGAGGGCAGGTAGAAGAGAAGGAAATGAAGGAGCTTGCCTTTTCAGATAGTAAGCTTTAAAGTAAACAATGTCTTGTAACAAGTACAGAAAAAATGACTTACAGAACAGAGTCAGAAACAGCTCATCACATCCATGAACATTTAAAAATCTAACAAAATGTGATATTGGAAATATAGAAAAGATGGACTATTCAAGTGCTGTCGTATGGCTTTCCAAAATTAAAAAAATAATTTAAAAACTATATTTTTCTGTTTTCATTATACACAAAAATTAATTCCAGAAGAATTATAGACATACAGTGAATATTTTTTATATATTTAGAATAATACATAAGAAAACATATTTGAGATTATATAGTATATAAAGATAAAAGGTAGAACTACTTTTTTAATATTGTATTTATTTTAGAGAGTCTGTGCATGAGCATGAGTGGATAGAGGGACAGAGAGAGAGGAGAAGGATAACCTTAAGCAGACTCCATGCCCAGCATGAAGCTGGTCTCAGGACTGAATCCCCTGGCTGTGAGATCATGACCTAAACTGAAATCAAGAGTCAGCCACTTAACTGATGGAGCCATCCAGGCACTCTAGGGGTAGAATTTAAGACACACAAAAAAGGTTTAAGCACAAAAATCTTGATAAACTATATTAAATTCAACAATTTCTGTTTATCAAAAGACACCACAAATAGAGTGATCGTTCAAGCCACAAATTAGAATGATGAAGAACTACAAATCAATAAGGAAAGACAATCTAGTGAAAATGAAAAGCACAAAAGGATTAGTAGTCATACTTTAGTAGAGGAAACATCAATGGCAGATAAACAAAAAAATGTTAAACTTTTTTCAATAACCATAAAAATACAAATTAAAATGAAAAACAACATTTGGAGAGTCTAAGATGCCAGAGAAGTAGGAGACCTTAGGTTCATCTGGTCCCAGGAATTCAGCTCGATAGCTATTAAGTCATTCTGAACACCTCTGAACTCAAACGGAGACCTAAGAAAATAACTGCAACTCTATTAAAAGTGGCCACTTTCTGCAATGTAGGAGGTGCAGAGAAGTGAATCCAAGGTGATATATGGGAAGACAGACTGCAGCGGGGAGGGAGCCATTTTTCTCTCTCATCCTCTAAAGCTTCCTAGAAAGCCTTCAGGGAACCAAAGCCACATAGAGCAATTTGGAGCAGATTACTTGGCTTGGCCCCCTGACCAGGGCAGTGCAACTCCACCCGGGGCAAAGACACCTGAGAATCAACACAACAGGCCCCTCTGCCAGAACATCAGCAAGAACATCCAGCCAAGACCAAGTTTATCAAACATTGAGAACTACAAAACCCCAGCACTAAGTGAATATAGCATATAGAAATCATGGTTTTGTTTTTGTTTACTTTTTACCCATAATTCTTTAATCTTTCAATTTTAATTTTTTCTCTTTCCCTTTTTAATCAATTTATTTTATCTTTTTAAAAATCTTTTTTTAAAAAGATTTTATTTACTCATGAGAGACACATGAGACACAGAGAGAGGCAGAGACATAGGCAGAGGGAGAAGCAGGCTTCCTGAGGAGAGCCCGGGTAGGACTCCATCCCAGGACCCCAGGATCATGCCCTGAGCTGAAGGCAGATGATCAACCACTGAGCCACCCAGATGCCCCAAATCCTTTTTAATTTTCATTTTTATAGATATATTTTACCCTTTCACTATATGTAATAAAAAATGGAGCCTCTAGCTGCTAGGAAAAATGAGGCAGAAGAAAGAATTAGTGATACAGAAGACAAAATTGTGCAGAATAAAAAAGCTGAGACATAAACAACTACTGGATCATGAGGGGAGAATTTGAGGATAAATTATACCATAAAGCAAAACAATATTAGAATAATTGGGATCCCAGAAGGAGTGGAAAGAGGGGGGCAGAAGGCATATTGGAGCAAATTACAGTGGTGAACTCCTCTAATCTGGGGAGGGAAACAGGCATCATGTCCAGGAGGCACAGAGAACCCTCCTTAAAAATCAATAAAAATAGGTCAACAACTCAACATATAGTAGTGAAACTTTCAAATCTAAGAGACAAAGAGAAAATCCTGAAAGCAGCTCAGGACAAGAGATCTATGAGGCAACAAGGGTAGAAAACATTAGACTGGCAGACCTATCCACAAAGACTTGGTAGCCCAGAAAGGACTGGCACAATATAGTCAGGGTGTTAAATGAGAAAAACATGCAGCCAGGAATACTTTATCCAGCAAAGCTGTCAGTAAAATAGGAGTGATAAAAAGTCTCCAGGACAGACAGGAACTAAAAGAATTTGCAATCACCAAATTATCCCTATTAGAAATATTAAAAGGGATCCTTTTAAGCGAAGAGAGAGCCAAAAGTACACTAGACCAGAAAGGAACAGAGACAATACACATAAACAATGACTTCACAAGTAATACAATGGCACTAAATTCATATCTTCCAATAGTTATCCTGAATGTAAATAGGCTAAATGCTCCTACTTAACAAACACAGGGTATCAGATCGGTTAAAAAAGTAAGACCCATCAGTGTGCCGTCTGTAAGAGACTCATTTTAGACCCAAAGACACCTCCAGATTTAAAGTGAGGGGGTGGAAACCCATTTATCATGCAAATGGACATCAGAAGGAAGCTGTGGTGGCAATTCTTATATCTGACAAATTAAATTTTAAACCAAAGTCTATAATAAGAGATGAGAAAGGATATTATATCATAATTAAAGGGTCTATTCAACAAGAGAAGATCAAACAATTATAAATATTTATGCCCCTTACATGGGAGCAGCCAGTTACATAAGCCAATTAATAATAAAATTAGAGAATCACATCAATAGTAATACAATAATAGTAGGGAACTTTAATACTCCTACTAAATGGACAGATCATCTAAGCATATCAAC
Organism: Vulpes vulpes; assembly: GCF_048418805.1. Lineage (NCBI taxonomy): Eukaryota > Metazoa > Chordata > Mammalia > Carnivora > Canidae > Vulpes > Vulpes vulpes. The sequence continues at coordinate 67,130,186 of NC_132785.1, forward strand.
AAGGAAACAGGGCTTTGAATGACACACTGGACCAGATGGACTTCACAGATATATTCAGAATGTTCCATCCTAGAGCAATAAAATACACATTTCTTGGGTTCACATAGATCATTCTTCAGAATAGATCACATAAATCAGGTCTCAACCAGAACCAAAAGATGGGGATCATTCCCTGCATATTTCAGAACATAATGCTTTGAAACTGGAACTCAATCACAAGAGGAAATTTGGAAAGAACTCAAATACTTGGAGGCTAAGGAGCATCCTACTAAAGAATGAATGGGCTAACCAGGAAATTAGAGAAGAATTTTTAAAATTTCATGGAAACAAGTGAAAATGAAACTGTTTAAAACTTTTGGGATGCTGCAAATGTGGTCCTAAGAGGGAAGTATATAGCAATACAGAGTTTCTCAAGAATCAAGAAAGGTCTCAAATACACAACCTAATCTTACACCTAAAGGAGCTGGAGAAAGGACATCAAATAAAGCCTAAACCCAGCAGAGAACGAAGTAATAAAGATTAGAGCAGAAATCAATGAAATAGAAACCAAAAGAACAGTAGACTAGATCAACCAACCTAAGAGCTGGTTCTTTGAAAGAATTTAAGATTGACAAACCCCTGGCCAGACTTGTCAAAAAGAAATAAAGGATCCAAATAAATAAAATCATGAAATAAAGAGGAGAGATCACAACCAACACCAAAGAAATACAGACATTTATAAGAACACATTATGAGCAAGTATACGCCAACAAATTAGGCAATCTGGAAGAAATGGATGCATTCCTAGAGATGTCTAAACTACCAAAGCTGAAACAGGAAGAAATAGAAAATCTGAACAGACCCAGACCTGGCAAGGAAATTGAAGCAGTAATCAAAACCTCCCAACAAACAAGAGTCCAGGGCTGATGGTTTCCCAGGGGAATTCTACCACACATTTAAAAAAGAACTTACACATATTCTTCTGAAGCTGTCTCAAAAACTAGAAATGGAAGAAAAACTTCCAAACTCTATGAGCCCAGCATTACCTTGATCCCAAAACCAGACAAAGACTTCACCAAAAAGGAAAATTACAGATCAATATCCCTAATGAACATGGATGCCAAAATTCTCACCAAAATACTAGCCAGTAGGTTCCAACAGTACATTAAAAGGATTATTCACCACAACAGGGATTTATTCCTGGCCTGCAAGAGTGGTTCAACATCTGCAAATCAATCAATATGATACACTACATTAATAAAAAGAAAGGACAAGAACCATATGATCCTCTCAATAGGTGCAGAAAAATCATTTGACAAAGTACGGTGTCTATTCTTGATTAAAACTCTTCACAGTGTAGGGATAGAGGGAGCATACCTCGATATCATAAAAGCCATCTACTAAAAGCCCACAGCGAATATCATTCTCAATGGGGAAAAACCCTGTAAGGTCAGGAACATGGCAGGGATGTCCCCTATATCACCACTGCTGTTCAACATAATACTAGAAGTCTTAGTCTCAGCAATCAGACAACAAAAATAAATAAAAGGCATTCAGATTGGCAAAGAAGTCAAACTCTCACTCTTTGCAGATGGCATGATACTTTATATGGAAAATCCAAAAGACTCCACTCCAAAAGTGTCAGAACTCATAGGAATTCAGAAAAGTGGCAGTATATGAAATCAATGCACAGAAATCAGTTGCATTTCTATACATTAACAATGAGACAGAAGAAAGAGAAATTAAGGAGTCAATCTCACTTACAATTGCACTCAAAACCATAAGATACTTAGGAATAAACCTAACCAAAGAGGAAAAGGATCTGCACTCAGAAAACTATAGAACACTCATGAAAGAAATTGAGGAAGACACAAAGAAATGGAAAAATGTTCCATGCTTGTGGAATGAAAGAACAAATATTGTTAAAATGTGTATGTTACCCAAAGCAATGTACACATTTGATGCAATCCCTGTCAAAATATCATCAACTTATTTTACAGAGTTGATAAGTACAAATCCTAAAATTTTTATGGAACCAGAAAAAAACACTGATTAGTCAAAGGAATGTTGATAAAGAAAATCAAAGCTGGTAGCATCACAATTCTGGAAGTCAAGCTCAATTACAAAGCTGTGATCATCAAGACAGTATGGTACTGGCACAAAAACAGACACATAGATCAATGGAACAGAATAGAGGACCCATAAATGGACCATCAACTCTATGGTTAACTAATCTTTGACAAAGCAGGAAAGAATATCCAATGGAAAAAAAAAAAAGAAAAAAAGACAGTCTCTTCAACTAATGCTGTTGGGAAAACTGGATAGCCACATGCAGAATAATAAAACTAGACCGTTTTCTCAACCATACACAAAAATAGACTCAAAATGGACCTAAATGTGAGATAGGAATCCATCAAAATCCTATAGGAGAACACAGGCAGAAACCTCTTTGACCTTGACTGCATCAACTTCTTCTAGACACATCTCCAAAGTCAAGGGAAACAAAGGCAAAAAATGACTATGGGGACTTCATCAAGATAAAAAAAAAAAACCTTTTTCTCAGCAAAGGAAACAATCAACAAAACCCAAAGACAATAGACAGAATGGGAGAAGGTATTTGCAAATGACATATCAGAGAAAGGGCTAGTATCCAAAATCTATAAAGAACTTATCAAACTCAACCCCCAAAGAATAAATAATCCAATCAAGAGATGAACAGAAGGCACAAACAGAGATTTCTCCAAAGAAGACATACAAATGGTCAACAGACACATGAAAAAGTGCTCCACAGCCCTCAGCATCAGGGAAATACAAATCAAAACCACAATAAGATACCACCTCATACTGGTCAGAATGACTAAAATGAATAAACCAGGAAATGGCAGACGTTGGTGAGGATGTGGAGAAAAGGGAAACCTCTTATAAAGTTGGTGAGAATGCAAGTTGGTACAGCCACTCTGGCAAACAGTATGGAAGTTCCCCCAAAAAATTGAAACTAGAGCTACCCTAGGACCCAACAATTGCACAACTGTATTTACCCCAAAGATACAAATGTAGTAATCTAAAAGGGGCACCTGCACCCCACTGTTTATAGCAACAATGCCCACATTTAGCAAACTATGGAAAGAGCCCAGATGTCCATCAACAGATGAATGGATAAAGATGTGATACATATACACAATGGAATAAAATGAAATCATGCCATTTGCAACAGCATGAGTGGAACTATAGGTTATTATGCTAAGTGATAAGTCAATCAGGGAAAGACAATTATCATATGATCTCACTCCTATGTGGAATTTAAGAAGCAAAACAGAGGATCATAGGGGAAGACAGGAAAAAATAAAACAAGACAAAATCAGAGAGGGAGACAAACCATAACAGACTCCTAATCATAGGAAACAAACTGAGGGTCCCTGGAGGGAAGCAACGTAGGGGGACAAGATAACTGGGTGATGGACATTAAGGAGGGCATGTGATGTAATGAGCACTGGGTATTATATAAGATTGATGAGTCACTGACCTCTAACTCTGAAACCAATAATACATTATATGTTAATTAATTGAATTTAAATAAAATTTCAAAAAAAAATGAAAATGAAAAACAAAATATTACACCCAATTGGGACACCTGGGTGGCTCAGCAGCTGAGCATCTGCCTTCAGCTCAGGGTGTGATCACGGAGTCCTAGGATGGAGCCCCACATCGGGCTCCCTACGTAGAGTCTGCTTCTCCCTCTGCCTGTGTCTCTGCCTCTCTCTTTCTCTCTCTCTCTCTCTCTCTCTCTGTGTCTCTCATGAATAAACAAATAAAGTCTTAAAAAAAATTATACCCACTAAATAGACAAAATGAATAAATCTTCAAATAGCAAGCATTGATAAGGCTATGGAGCAATGGGAATCCTCATAAATGTCAAAATTGGTTTAACAATTTTAGAAAACAGTTTAGTCTTATCTTGTAAATTTAATCATGTGCATACTTCAGTACCTGTAAATTCAGCTTTTAAGTATATAATTTAGAAACCTCTTGTCATGCACCAAAGGTTGTATAAAAATTGTTCATGGCCTTATTGTTAACAACAGCAACCCAAATGCCATGAATCAGAGATGGCTACATGTGGTATGGTTATATATGGGGCATATTTACCTAATGAAATATCATAAATCAATTAAAAAAAACAGATACAGTTACAAACAATAATTTGGATAAATATAGGAGTGAGTGAAAACAAGTTCCAGGAGAGTACGTGCTTATTTAAACACTATATTCTTTAGCAACAACTTAAACGTGTGGGAAACCTTTTTAAAATAAAAAGTAAAGGAACAACAAACATAAAATCTAGCAATTGACTTAGAATAGGGGAAAATGGAGTGGAATACATAAAGTCTAGAGTATAAAATAGGGAAGGAACACAGAGATGATTCAATGTTATCAGTGATATTCAGATCTTAAGTAGGGTGATGAATTATTGCATATATATTTTGACACTATTATGAAATCATTATAAAATTATCAAATATTGCATAATAGAAAAACCACATAAACTAAGCCTCATTAAACTAAAGAAAAGTCAGTATGTAATATTTTTTCCAGTAATGCCAGTAGTTGGAAAATTAAATTTCTTTGTTAACATTTTCTAAAGGACATCAAATTTTAAGTTTTGAGAAAATCATCTCACTGTGGGATATATAAAATGTGTCATAAGAAAAAAAGCTGATGTTTGTCTTTTATTTGGATTTTTTGAAGGAATTATACAAGAATCTTTTAAAAGAAAAATATCCTAAGGAAGACATGATTTTGCACCAAATTTTTACCTTGTGAGTTACACCCTAGGTAAGACCACCGAATACATATATTTTACAGGAAAATTAAATAGTATTCAGCCATATTCTTCTCTTGTATTTTGTAACATTAGGTCTACTTTTAGAGTGTATCTTTAGGCTTTGGTAAACATGTTTTTTTCTGTTACAGAAAATCACCCCAAATAAGCTTGTTCTCCTTTATCCCACACTAATGCCATCTTCTTTTACTTCTTTGTGATACTTCTTTTATTTTGTAGACAGTAGCCTTCTATCTAGGCCTCTTCCTCAGCTTTTGAAAGATTGAGTCACTAGGTGAAAGATTTGCCCCCTTGCCAGATCCACTTCAATTAAGAGTTGTAGTGCCTTCTATGCAGCAAAGTTACTTGCTATGTGAATAAAACAGAAACAGTATAATGTAACTAGCAGGAGATAACTTAGTAGACTCTGAGAATGTATTAGATAAAGAACAGGCTAGAGGAAGGAAATTTAGGGAAAGATCTCATTTTTAAACTACTGTACACAAAATTATCTTTCGTGAGAAGTTATCTTTAGGATACAAGATATCTCAGAAGAAGTATAAAATAAACAGACTCTGAAATACAAACAAACCGGTGGTTGCCAGATGAGGTATGAGTGATATAGATGAAGGGAGGAAAAACGAGGTATAAAGCAAAGAGAAAACACAATTGAAAAACAGAATCAATTAAACAACAGTGAGGCAAGAAAAATCCAAATTCTATTTTAAAACACAATGAAGTGTCTACATTTTCAGTATTTTTTTTTTAAAATTTCAGTATGCTTTAGTGCATTTTATCTTACCTGTGACAAAACAAAAACAATAAAAATAAGAAGATTCTTCTCAGATATACTTTGATACAGCATCATAACAGACACTCTGTTTTTGAGGAAAAGGATATACTAAAATATTTAAACATTCAGAGGAATGCTCTAATTTTTACAGAAAGACAGAAGAATCGATGGTCACAGTATTTTTATTGCCAAAACAGAGAAATCATGAGAGATGGATTTGAGAGAGGAGGCAAGATGAACTATTGCAGGATGTGACATTGAAGGCTCCTTCTTCCCAACATCGCTGGCAAAGAAAGACCAGAAAGAACAGCTTTACAACAAGCATCAACAAGCAACCCTTCCTAACACTGGCTGTATGTGCTTCTGTAAAAACGGCTATGTGTCAAACAGTGGAGAAATGTAATCATTATTTTTAGAAATTTTTAGACATTTTCCATTTCCTAGCTGACTATCATAATTTATTTCCCACAGGGTTGTTCATCATCCATAAAAATTGTGTAGGATTTGTGAAGCAATCTCGAGTTTATACCCTCTGGGATATTTTAGTGTAGAACCAGAAGAAGCCTACAGTGATTTTATTTTTTTTTCCATCCAACCTGGAGAAAAAAACAATCTGTTGATAAATTATATCAAAGGCGCTCAGAAGAGAATCACAACTGCAAGAAATTGGGGTTCTTTTAAATCTCTTGAAAGTTTAAAATTCTGGAGGTCATTTGATAGTTTAGGTGCTGTGCAATTAGTCTATGGTGTTTAAGGAAGACTGTCAGAGGCTGCAAGGGGAATGAGTGGAGGGGGCTCAGGGGTTTGCCTGGAGGAACAGAGCTTAAGAGTAGATCTAGTTTTGTTGTTGCACCACACTGGACACTGTCAAAAGTTACGCCTAGTATTCTGCCTAGAGAAAGCCCAAAAGGGCTGTGGGACACAAGATTACAAATCAGTGGTCATTGCTGCTGAAATTGGAGTTTGGATCCACATGCTGGGCGGAAGAAATTCCATAATAGTTGTGCAAAATATTGAGCCGGAGAAAACCAGTGGTTATCACAGGTTTGATTTCCATCTGAAAAGTTAGGCTACAGTAATGCATTATCGACTGACCAGTTATTCTTAACACAATTGACAAGTTGCTTCTTAACTGGGTGAAAATAGTAATTTTAAAAGACCCTATAACAGAACAATGGCAATGGAGTGAGCTATCTGAATATCTCCTTATTTTTTCCATGTAATTTTTTCTCAGAAAACTAAGGCTTTGTATGAAAAATAATATTGATTCAGGCATGTTCTCCCAATCCAAGCAAAGAAATATTTATTTATAGAAGATGGTGTTACCTTGTGTACATTTACTAGACTCTTACTCCATGTATTCCCATAGAGCTTTAAAACAACAGAACAGACTAAATCAACTGGGTTTATTTTTATTTTATTTTATTATTATTTTTTTAATCAACTGGGTTTAAACCATGGCTCTGGCTCTTTTTAGCTGGAAGACCTAGGACCTAGGATAATAACTTTTTATTCTACGCCTCAGTTTTCTTATTTGTAGCATAGGGTAGTAAATAATATAGGTTAGATATTTAGCTACTGCAGCTGGGCTTGTACTAAAAGTTGGTGTATATAATGTTCTTAGCTTAAAATCAGCTTGCTATATTGACTATACCTTGTTAAAGTCATACAGTACCTTTGTAAAATCATAAATAGTCTAAGAATTAAACAGTTTAACAGACAGGACCTAAAGGCATACTAAGATGCATGCTGCTGATTAGGTGCTACATGGTTAAGAATGGCATCATATGGTTAATTTCATTATCAATTATATGGCTATAGTGGCAAATATCATTGTATACGTCATTTTCTGAACACTTACTATGAATTAAGTCAACAAATCCTCATATAATTCTAGGAGTTAAGTACTCTTAACATATTGTTTTCACATCTGAAGAAATTGAGATACAAAAAGATTAGGTAACTTGCTGTAAATCATGTATCTAGTGAGTAGCTGAGCTGGGATTCCAACTCAGCAAGTTGGCACCAGTCTCATAACCATTCTGCTCTACTGGGTCTCCATATATTTTTTCCAGTACACATTAGATATATCTGGATGTTATACATGTTGAATAATCGTACTTTTAATGGATTCAAGTTAGAGTGAGGATTAGGGTGTGATCAAAAATAAAACCTTGTCCTTCTATTGTGGCATACTATGACACAATTTATCATAAGCCACCTACATTTCCTTTTGATTTTCTAGAAAACACATTTTAACAAATTTAAGAAATATATGCCTGCTAGCATATGAAACTTGGAAATTCTTTAGGTAGTTAAATATAAAGAATAAAACAGTGACCCAAATTCCTAGCAGTAGGAACAGATATTTTAGAGAGAAGCAACAGTATAACTGCTTCCTTAAGTCTTCATGAGATGTATAAAATTCCCAAGAGGCCCTGAATAAAGATCATTCCAATTTTGAATTAAAAGCCTACAAGGAGACTTTTTAATCTCAGAAGAAAAACACCAATAGATTTGTCTTTAGACTTTGGGGATTGAAAAGAAATTGTCTAGGTTATGAGTATAAATAGGCATCCTCATAAATTCCAATAGGTAGTGGCTGAATAAAAGAGCAAATCTGGGCTGTATTTGGCTCACTGGGAAAGAATGCAAAGCTCACTCAGTGACCTATACCTTAAATGTAGAATTAGAAAATGGCAGAACAGACGTCATGTTTTTGCCATCCTCATATAGTCATCTTCTTTTCTTATATCCTTCTGCTCCTCTCGGACAAACCACCCTCCTCATACAAAGGGAAACATGCACACACACATGCATATACACGTGTACAAACAAACACACGCACATTTGCATATACCAATACACTCAGAATTTACCATCACCAGAAGGAGATCCTTCAAATGAAATACTGAGTGGGACTTTGGACCCAATCTTCTGTATTTCATTTAATTTCTGATATGTGGTCAGCTAATGTTTAAAAGCCACTTTTGTCAGTCTATAAGAAGTGATACTAATATTGAGCCAAGAAGATAGAAGATATATTTTTGGAGAAATATATATAATATATATATATACACACACACACATATATATATATAAATTTTGGAGAAATATATATATATATAATATTACAATCAACTGGTTTGCTTTGAAGTCCTTTGGAGATGAATAACAGCTCCTCGAACTTACATGAAAATCATGCTAATTTTGCATAATGGCATCAAGCAATATTGAGATTAATGGACTGATGACCAAGATGCTGGGGGATTAAAAGGGAAGAGTGGAGAAAAAGGGTAGGGAGGTACTGAACCCATTTTGGAGAAAGGAAGATTGGAAGAAGAGTTAAAAGAGTGAGAGAGAATACTTAGCATATCCATAGAAGAAAATCTAGGGCTTGGAAAGATATGCTGGGAGAGACTTAGTGACCAATACCATTTTATGCTAGGACTACCTGGTGTGTGTATCTACCATACGTAGATATAGTACATGTATATATATATGGCAGATTCTCAGATACAGTTGGCGCTCAAAAGTCCAAAGGACACCACTCCTTTCCCTACCAGTAGAGGGAGCCACTGTTTGAGAGAGCCAAGATGAGTTCTCTCTCCTTTGAAAACATCAACTTCTTCAAGGCAAGTCATTTGTTTCTCTTTTCTTTCTTTTCTTTTTAGGGAGGAGAAAATACTCTTGTCAGTGGTTTATATCAGGAAAATCACTTGCTAGGCCCTCCCCTTCAGACTAAGCTCCCCAAAGAAAGTACAAAACAGCTCTCATTAAAGTCACCTTCTAAGGGGTACCACAAAAAGAATGTAGTAAAACTTCTAAATGGCCTTTGGGTCACCATTCATAAAAGAAAAATAAGAAGTTGACAGTCTTTTCTATGGCTTAGTGCCATCATTAAAAACGCGAGACTGGTCATAGCAGATGCCCCTGGGTTGAGGGATAAGTGGTACAACATCAGTGGCCTCAGTATCTAATGACACAAAACCAAGACTAAATTATTAATGCTATTTTAGTATGGCTATGTTCTGGCTCTTGGAACAGAGCTGTTCAATGGACTAGAGAGAACAGTGGTTGTGCTTAGATAACAGAAAACTAAGTAATACCTTATTTGTATATCATATTTTCTATTTCAAAGGGTTTTTTTTGTATTTACAGTTAGGATAGAGCATGATGTGAAGGTTTTTGTTTGTTTGTTTTAAAGATTTTATTTATTTATTCATGAGAGACACAGAGAGAGAGAGGCAGAGACATAGGCAGAGGGAGAAGCAGTCTCCCCATGGGGAATCCGATGCAGTACTCAATTCTGGGGCCCCAGGATCACACCCTGAGTGGAAGGCAGATGCTCAACCACTGAGCCACCCAGGCATCCCTGATGCTAAGGTTTTAACCAGGGTTAAACATCTCTGAACAGGCTGATTTGGTTGACAGTGGATAGAAATAAAACCAAACCAAAAATACCTTGACACCAACCAACAGAACATTCTAACCTTGGACAATTGGCCTATTAATAGCATAATAGTAATCCTTAAAAAGCAGGAGGACCAATTATTGGCTCTACATAGTTAGTGTTGTTTATTCTAAGCTCTGTTTATAGGATACAAAATATAAGAAATATCGGACAATTAACCATCTGATTTGATCAGTGTAGGCAGCCAAACCAGCTAATTCAGCAGGGAGATGGAGCCCTGACTAGCTAGATGGATCAAATCAAGAGAATAACTTCCAGATCTCCCCTTTACTTTAGCCTAGTAGAGGATACCTTGGGGGAATGGCTTAGATTCAAAGGCTTTGATTGTTTGAAATCCCCCAAAGGTCTATTAATTGGAGCTCTTTGGATGGTTTGGATGGTTAAAATTGCATAGCTTAGTTGGTTGGCTAATCAGTTCTCAGATACCATAAACTCAGCCACCTTAAAATGGTGGGGAAAAACTTTCATAGTAAAAATAATTATTATAATGGTCTGACTCTGCTACTAAAAAGTAAAACAATCTTGTATCTGGGACAGTCAGCTGTTCTTTTATTTAGCAAGATAGCCAGAAAATGGAGAGATACATTTTTCAGTTCTGAACTGTTTCAGGTCTGAGTCCTTTAAGCACAGGGTCATATGGTAATTCCTTTAGTCAGCACCAAGTTTTATTAATATCAACAATCAGCAGAAGACTAAATAATTTTGGTAGTATATTTTAATTCTATCCCTGAAAAATTAATCCGGTAAGTTTTTCAGAGACATATGTAATTTTTCTATTAAGTTCTCTCCTTTATAAGTAGAAGCTAGGGTACACAGACAGCACTGGATTGAGCTCAACAAAGTCAAAGGGAAAAGGTATTCAGGGTTAAAGAAACTAACAGATTCAACAGATTCAACATGGGTAGTTGAAGGCCTTTAAGTCTTATAAATATACTATCAAGAAAGGTCTATTCGGCCCACTTATACTACCACAACTGAGTTATACTAACACCATCAAAACACACAAATATAACAGCTCTTTGACTAAACTCTGGAAATCGTCATGCCTACAAGACCCTTGAAACAAATAAATGATCAACTTTGATGTAATCCTTCCAGGGGGTTACCAATGGTGAATAGCCCCTGAAGATACATGAACCAAACTATTCGAACATGGTTTAGCCTTCTCTGAAGACTAAGTCACAACAGAACCAGCTTTCATAAAGCAGAAAAGCCAAACAACTATGAGTGCTATTCATTTCAGTCCAGTTTATTATCATCCAAGGTTTGTGGGACAAAATCAGCTTCATCTTGAACCTTGGAATATTTAGAAAAAGAAAAGGAAAAACTTTAGGGAATGGTCATTTACCAGAAGTGAATAACTTAACCATTTATTTCACCAAAATGTTTATTTTTAAAAAAATTTTTATTTATTTATGATAGAGAGAGAGAGAGAGGCAGAGACACAGGCAGAGGGAGAAGCAGGCTCCATGCACCGGGAGCCTGACGTGGGATTCGATCCTGGGTCTCCAGGATCGCGCCCTGGGCCAAAGGCAGGTGCCAAACCGCTGCGCCACCCAGGGATCCCCACCAAAATGTTTATTGACCATCTATTAAAACCCAGTGTTTTTGGAAAGCACATGAGGACTACAAACAAAAGTATAACTTTCTATTACTATCTATACAGTCATTGTGAAAAATTGATGCAACTGGAGACATTTTAAAATAGAGTTGGAGGGATGCCTGGGTGGCTCAGCAGTTGAGCGTATGTCTTTGACTCAAGGGGTGATCCCGGAGTCCCAGGATCGAGTCCCACATCGAGCTTCTTGCATGGAGCCTGCTTCTCCCTCTGCCTATGTCTCTGCCTCTCTCTCTCTCTCTCTCTCTCTCTCTCTCTCTCCCCCTCTGTGGGTGTGTGTGTGTGTCATGAATAAATAAAATCTTTTAAAAATTAAAAAAATAATAATAAAATAGAAGTGGCGAGGCTTCTGTAGAAAAACTGCCTTACCCACCTGTAGAATCATCTAAAATTTCTGAACATGAGAGACTCCATTTTGAGAAAAGCTCCATTTTCCTTTCTAAAGCAAATGGCTAATGAACTCCTGAACTGGCAAAAAAGGTACTTGGAGTGGGCCAGAAGCAGCAATTGTTCTACAAGTAATTTTTCATAAATTCAATAGGACAACAGGCATCCTGACCGTAAAACTGGTGGTTGTGGACTTTCTGAAGGCAGAATAGTTAATGCATATCAGAATAGTTCTGTTAACACCAATAGAATAGTTGGTCAATGTGTATCCAAAAGTGGCTAAGCCTGTTAGAGGCAATCGACAATTTGATTCTCTTTTATCCCTCTTCTGCCTTTCTTATTTCTCATAAAAAGCCCTTGCTTTCACCCTCCATGCAGAACACTTTTCTGGTTACTGCTGGAATCTGTCATCCCCAAATTGCAATTCTTTGATCCCAAATAAACACCCATTTCTTTTCAGGCTGACATAATAGCTAAACATTTTCATTTACTTACTACAACAACTCAGTGAAATTACTATTATCATCATCACTATTTTATATATGAGAAATCTGCAGCCCAGGAAAGTAAATGACTTGAACAAGGCTGCTCAAATAGTTGGTGAGAAATGGAGCCTGACTTCAAGGAACCTCACAAAGAATTAACTAGCAATGTAACTAGTAAAACTATGCCACTCTCTGTGACTGGCTTGAAGTTGACATCATACGGTCTTAGAGACAATAAAGATCAAGAAATCTTTTATGGAGAAGGTGGAATTTGAGGACAAGCGACAGAGCTGACTGGGAATTGGATAAGCAGATAAGCAGATAAGTGGTAAGGGAACATTCCACTTAAGGGAAATACTGTGAACATTCTGACTGGTTAAGCATTTACGAAGTTGGAGGAGGATTTGCAAAAGTAATTTGGCAACAGACTATAAAAGGAATAATGGGTTAAAGAATTTGTGCTTCAACATCTAGTTGATGGTAAGTATTAAAAGTTTTGCACAGAAAATGGCATGAAAATAGAGTCTAGAGGAAGGTTAATTTGGCAATAGTCTACAATATTTGTTAAAAAGAAAGAGATTAAAGGCAGAGGTGTCTGTTAGGAGACCACTGGGATACAGTCTTAGTCTGTTCAGGCTGCTCTAAGAAAATACCAGAATCTGAATAGCATAGTGGTATGTATTTCTCATAGTTGTGGAGGTTGGGAAGCCCAAGCACTGGTGGATTCGGTGTCTGGTAAGAGCCCTCTTCCTGGCTTATAAGTGTCTTTTCACTGTAAGAAGCTCACATAGTGAAATGGGCAAGGGAGTCCTCTGGAATCTTTTTTAAATGTACATTAATCTAATTTTCAGGTTGACCTAAGTGGGGAAGGCCATATGACTTCATCGCCTCCCAGAGGACCACTTCTAAATACCATCACATTTGAGATTGGATTTCAGCCTGTGAATTCTGAGGGGGCACAAACATTCAGTCTATAGCATTCTGCCCTGGTCTCCAAACTTCATGTACATCTCATAGATCATCAACTCAAAAGTCTAAATCCAAAGTCTTCGCTAAAGATCATCTAAATCAGATATGGGTGAACTCCAGGTATAATTCATTTTGAGGCAAATTCCTCTCCAGGTGTGAATCTGTGATATCAAACATGTTATATTCTTCCAAAACACAGTAGCAGGACAGGCATAGGATAGACATTCCTACTCTAAAAGGGGAAAATAGAAAAGAAAGAAATGTTAGATCCCACTAAGCAAGTCCAAACCAAACAGGGCAATTTCCATTGCCTCCATGCTCTGCCCTCCAGGCCCAGTAGAATGGGAGTTCTGCTTTTCAGACCCCCTAGGATACATCCCTGCCTCCAAAGTTTTCCCAAGCAATCTTGTCCTCATGGCCTTGAATGACCCTATAACTGGTCTTTGCCTGAGCCCACAGCTCTCTGGGGTTGGAGTTATGAGTCTGTGGCTCTACCCAGAGGCTTCATCCTCCGAAATCTTGGTAGAGATAGTCATGCTCCCACAGCTCTGCTCTGTGTACAGCCTACGTTGCAACTGTGTTCACCAGAGCCACAACTTGGATGGCCAAGGAACATGGCAACAGAGTGTTCTCTACACTCAGCAATGCAAGGTACCATTGAGCAGGATGCACCGAGGTCTGACAGGCACCAGTGGCCCCATGAACTCTGGACCTGTAATGTGAGGGCAGCTCTGATGATCCTTTGGGATCATCCATCCATTGTCTTGGACAATAGCTCCTGGCTTCTATCAGGATGGCTGAGTAATCTCCTCATCAAATGGTCATATGCGTACCCTCTTAGTGTTTTCTCTCAAACAGGCTTTCTTATTCTTTTCTATATGGCTACACTGAGAATTTTCAAAATCTTTAAGTTCTGCTTCTCTTGTCATGAACAATTCCATTCTTACATTTTACTATAACATCCAGAAGAAACCAGGCTGCTTCTTCAACATTTTGCTTAGAAATTTCCACAGCCAAAAATCTAACTTCATCACTCACAAGTTCTACCTTCCACAAAACGCTAGGACACAAACACAATTCAGCCAAGCTCTTTGCCATTTTATATCAAGGATCTCCTGTCCTCCAGTTTCCAGTAACACATTCATCATTTCATTTGAGACCTCATCAGAATGGCCTTTACCATTCACATTTCTTTTTTTTTTTAACTTTTTTTAATTTTTATTTATTTATGATAGTCACACAGAGAGAGAGAGAGAGAGGCAGAGACATAGGCAGAGGGAGAAGCAGGCTCCATGCACCGGGAGGCTGATGTGGGATTCGATCCTGGGTCTCCAGGATCGCGCCCTGTGCCAAAGGCAGGCGCTAAACCGCTGCACCACCCAGGGTTCCCACCATTCACATTTCTACCAACATTCTGTTCAGGATTACTTAGGTGGCCTAAAGAGATTATGGCCTCTTGATAGCTCCCCTCTTTTCTTCAGAATTGCCCTTAATAGTCCATTCATAACAATGTAGGCTTTTTCTTGAATGCACCTCCAACTTCTTCCAGCTTCCACCAATTACTCAATTCTAAAGCTTCTTCCATGTTTTGTGTTATTTGTTATGATAGTATTTTGCTCTCAATACCAATTTCTGTCTTCATCCATCTAGGCCACTATAACAAAATGCCATAGACTGAGTGGCAATAGAAATTTATTTCTCAGCTCTGGAGGCTAGGAAGTGTAAGACCAAGGCACCAGTAGATTGAGTGTCTGGTGAGAACCTGCTTCCTGGTTCAGAGATGATTTTCTTTTTCCTATAATATAACCTCCCGTGGCAAAAAGGGTAAAGGAGTTCTCTGCTGTGTCTCTTATAAAGTAAGCCCCCTGACCTCATCACCTTCCAAAAGCCCTACCTCCAAACACCATCACCATGAGAGTCACTTTGTCAGAAGACAGTTAATAGAAGGAAATGAGAGAGGGATCCCTGGGTGGCGCAGCGATTCGGCGCGTGCCTTTGGCCCAGGGCGCGATCCTGGGGACCCGGGGTCGAATCCCACATCAGGCTCCCGGTGCATGGAGCCTGCTTCTCCCTCTGCCTGTGTCTCTGCCTCTCTCTCTCTCTCTCTCTCTCTGTGACTATCATAAATAAATTTAAAAAAAAAAAAAAAAAGAAGGAAATGAGAGAGGAAGACATGAGACCACAGGGAATGTTGCCTGACAGAACTATTGGATGACAGAGTCCAAATCCCAAGAGAAGCTGTGGAAATTTTATCAGTTGGAACACTTAAGGTGAGTTTGAGCAAAGCAATACAATAACTGCTGCGAGAGCAGTTCTGTATCTGCATGCAAAAGACAGAATGGTCAATAGATCCTTTCCACTGCTAATGTATTTGACTTCACATTAAATCAAAAATCAAAACAACACTTGATTTGGTGGCAGCATTTTTCATATCTTCCAGCAGGTAGATTGCTTTCAGACACATATTCCCCTTTCCCAATCCCCATAAATGTTATTTCAATTTTTATTACCCTCTTAAAAGCTCAAGTACCAGGGATCCCTGGGTGGCTCAGTGGTTTAGCACCTGCCTTTGTCCCAGGGCATGATCCTGGAGTCCCGGGATCGAGTCCCACGTCAGGCTCCTGGCATGGAGCCTGCTTCTCCTTCCTCCTGTGTCTCTGCCTCTCTCTCTTTCTCTCTCTCCTTGTCTATCATAAATAAATAAATAAATCTTTAAATTAAAAAAAAAACTCAAGTACCCCTTTCTCTTATCTTTCTACTCTCTTCAGTTGACCTTGTCTGTTTCAGGGAAAATAAAAATTATCTCTCCTACCTCTCTGACTCTGTCATTCTCTCTCCCTCACATACACACATTCTTTGTTTCTTTCTCATGAAGTATAAGGGAGGAAAACTTTCTTGGTTCTTTGGCTGGTCTAATAAGTAAGTCAACATAAGACAGATTAATAGGGGGAAAACAAATTCAGTTTCAATACATAATGGAAGCTCATAAAAGTATGAGACTCAAAGAAGTGACCAAAGCAGGTAGCTTTTACACCTTTTAGACAAAGAAACAACAAATTTGTGAGGAATTGACAAGACAAAGAAGTTTGGGCTTGGGTTATTAAAATAGTACAAAAATAACAGTGTGTGTTTAGACAGCCTTCTCAGTCCTGAATTCCCTATCTCTTGATAAGGATATCGCTTCATCTCCTGGCATGGGGAGGGTAACTTTCACAAAGGAGTTTTATTTCCTGCTTTTGGCAGGACAAATGAGGGTCCTAAATAACTGATATGCCAAATAATTCTAAATAATATGTCACAGTGGCATATTTTGGGGTGGCCTGCCCTGAACCCCATCAGTAGACCCCGTTGGTTATTTACCCAATCACCAGCCTCCACCTTTTCCATACTTACAGAACCCACTTTTTTTTTTTTTTTTTTTTTTTTAGGTATTGGGCAGTCCTGTGCCTGAGGAGGGGTGCACCCTCTACAACCTCAGTAAGTAAATTATAATTAGAACATGTCATGGTCATTCAAATTCTTCTTGGCAAGAATAGGTTTGGTAATGGGCATATGTCAAAATATTCACCAAAAAGATATTAACATAAGTCTGTTAGGAAGCTTCTCATAATGTTTTTCTTACTCTTCAAAGAGGAACAGCTCTCATTCACATTAAAATGTGTGTATTGTAGTGACCAAAATCCAACAGATGAAACCATTGACCTTTTTTCATTTCTTATTCAAGTTCACATCTTTATGGCTGAGACTCTTGTCTACTTTCCCTGCTTTAAATATTGTGTGTTACTTATCTTGTTTTCCTGATTCTGTATCTCAGAATCTTTCATCATAACCTCCTCCTGTTTGTATGTCATATTTGCCAGATTCCATTCTTTCTCATCATTCTTTTTTTTACATGATTTTCTAAGGGGATCATTTACATTTCCCTAGCTTCAACAGTGATTACATTATCATCCATTCTTTGTGAGTTTTGGATTTTTTTAGTAGACATAACCACGTGGAGCTCATGGAAGTAACCCATTCAGTCTGTCTAAAATAAGCATATTCTCTCTGTCCAAATTTGATCTTCTTATTGATATCTTTGGGATAGTTCACAACATTCATAAACCAGAAACTCTGGATTTATTTTAGATTTTCCTTGTCTCTCAAATCATCACTTCTAATCAGTTAGCTAACTCCATGAACTCTATCTAGCCCCCACTGTTTATTCCATCTCTCTTTATTTTTTATTCATGCTACTCTACTTTAGTTGAGACTTATAGTCAATGTTAAAAAGTGTACCCTAAGGGATCCCTGGGTGGCTCAGTGGTTTGGTGCCTGCTTTTGGCCCGGGGTGCGATCCTGGAGTCCCGGGATCAAGTCCCACGTCAGGCTCCCAGCATGGAGCCTGCTTCTCCCTCCTCCTGTGTTTCTGCCTCTCTCTCTCTCTCTCTCTCTCTATGTCTATCATAAATAAATAAATAAATCTTTAAAAAATAGTGTACCCTATGCCTGATTGGCCCAGGATGTAGAGCATGTGAGTCTTGATCTTAGGGTCATGAGTTCGAGCCCCACACATTGGGTGTAGAGATTACTTAAAAATAAAATCTTAAAAAAAAGTATTCTCTAAAGTGATAAGGTCAAAATATTCAAGGTAGTGATGATATTGTTGAGACACAGTCCCATGGGAAGTCTAGTAGAATCATATAGCTCTGACATTATTATGCTCATGGTAATCTCATCATGGTAAAATCTTGAATGACTACCTGTTACCCTAAGATCCAGAAAACTTCAGTATGATAAAGCAGGATTTTTATTTGCTAGCCATTTCTTCACACAGCATTCTGGAATTATCACAGTCATAATTTTTACTATCTCATTCCTCAATTAATCAAGATCAGGAGGCATATGTTTACTAGCAGCTGTTTTCTGTGAATAAAGCAATAAAGTACTTTTATTCATATAACAACACCCTCCCTTCCTGCTGGTGTACCTTTTCTACATCACAGGCCATAAAATAATCTTTAACAAAATAGAAATACATTCTCTTGTGTAAAAAAAAGAAAAGATCATTGAGCACATTTTCCTCTTATATGTCATACACATACGCCAAGAAACAAGTCCTCTTCTGAATATCAGTGGCATCCTCCAAAAATAAGTTGTACAGGACTGGAAAGTACTCTATTTTATAAAGAATATTCACATGATACTTAAATCAAAACTCATACAATGAGAAGGACAAAAGAATTCTAAATAGAATGAACATGAAGAGTAAAGACCCTGAAGTAAGGGTGGCCTTGTTCAAAAATGAGAAGTTCAGTTGTGACCACATAGTATATCATGAAGAAAAGGGTAGAATAAAAGTCTGAGGAGGAAGACAGGCTTTCTCCATTAGGGTCTTTTGGCAAAAGTAAAAATATAGTATTTCAATGTAAGGGTATAGCATGGGTGTGGTATATTTCAATTTGCATTTTAAAAGATTGTTCTAGGGATCCCTGGGTGGCGCAGCGGTTTGGCGCCTGCCTTTGGCCCAGGGCGTGATCCTGGAGACCCGGGATCGAATCCCACATCAGGCTCCCGGTGCATGGAGCCTGCTTCTCCCTCCGCCTGTGTCTCTGCCTCTCTTTCTCTCTCTGTGACTATCATAAATAAATAAAAAATTAAAAAAAAATAAAAAAAAATAAAAGATTGTTCTAGCTGCTTTGAATTAGGAAATAATAACTTAGAAGAGAGATTTTGAGTGCTCAGCTTAAAGCCCAAACAGTAGAGGTAGTGGGAAGTGATTGGATTTAGGACATATATATGTATTTTTAAGTTAGGAATATATTTCATAAATTGTGTAGAGTTCAGGTAGGGAGGGTGCTAAATCTGGGATATTTCCTATATTTTCATCTCATATCTCAAACTTTGTTTGAATCTCTCATACAAACTTCTGTATTTGAACACTAATTCTTTAATTTTCTTTCCTAAACCAACTCTTCCTCCTGCATTTTCATTCTTAGGAATTAGCTTCTCTGTGGGTCCACTTATTCATGCCAGAAAGTTAAAATCTATTCATGATATGTCTATTATCCCTGCCATGTCTGTTGCCATTAACTCTCAAATCTAATCTATTACCAAAGCTTATCAAACCAACTTCCAAAACATCTTGAACCTGTCTGTTCCTCATTATTTCTACTAAAAGCATCCTAGTCCAAACCACAACTCTCTCTTGAAAATATACAAAGATTGGGGATCCCTGGGTGGCGCAGCAGTTTGGCACCTGCCTTTGGCCCAGGGCGCGATCCTGGAGACCTGGGATCGAGTCCCGCATCGGGCTCCCAGTGCATGGAGCCTGCTTCTCCCTCTGCCTGTGTCTCTGCCTCTCTCTCTCTGTCTCTCTCTCTGTGACTATCATAAATAAATTTTAAAAAAATACATAAAAAAAAGAAAATATACAAAGATTAAGTAATTTACCTACATCTACTCTTCATCTGCATATATTAATCCATTGTACCCAGAATGGTCTTGTTAAAAAATAAAACTATTGAGAAACATCTTTTAAAACCCCTCAATGACATCCATCTGTCCTTGGGATGAGGTCCAAAATCTTTTAAATACTACACAATGTCCTGTAGGATCTAGCTCCTATCTCTCCTGCCCTACCTTACGCAACTCTCTTTCCTAATCCCAATGTTTCAGTCATACAGGCCATACTTCAGTGGCTCAAAAGCCCCATACTCTTCCCTGCCTCAGGGCACTTGCACATACTGCTCCACCTGCCTGCCTTAACACTTAACTATTCATATTCCCTTAAGGTCCTAGGATAAATGCTATTTCTGCAGGGAAGAAACTGTTCACATAGCACTCTGTACTCTTATTACACTATTAAAAATGGTAATTACCTTTGTGAATAGCTGTTCAATACCAGTTTATCTCCCAATACACTATAAGTCCTATGTGGAAAGGAAATTTATTTAGTCTGTTTCTCTATTCAGTCATTTCCCCTTCCTTCTCTAATCACCGTTTCTGTCAAGTATATAACAATACTGTCTTTTAAGTAAAATGAAATTCATTGAATTTTTTTAACAAGGGAATAATAATATGATCCAATGTGTATAACAGAATAACAGAAACACAATTCCCAGGTAAGGTAGAGGAAATGCGGTAATGAGGAAATTAGAGAGAGTTCAGGAAATGGAGAGGAAGAAGTAGAAAATGGGTACAGAAGAAGTAAAAGTATAGGTAGCTGTTGGCAAATTGAACTCCAATTTTAAAAAATCTGTAAAGAAAAAAAGTATAGGTAACAGTGGGAAGGGTTAGTTATGCAAGGATTTTCATGACAATCTTCTTTCCTACTAAAATCCGACTATGAAGGGAATTTGAGAAATGAGGAAGTAGCTCAAGGGGTTGGGGTATCAAGGAAAGTTATAAAGATGAAATATGTCAGATCATGTTTTTATGTTTATATGATCCTCAGGGAAGGAAAGTTTGATGAAGTGGGAATCAAAGAAGATAACTTAAAAAAACAAGTTCCTTAAGCAAGTGAGACAGGATGGGACTCAGAGTACAAGTGGATAAGTCTTCAACAAGAGTGGGTGAGGCAAACTTCTCTGTAACTGGAGGGAAGGAGAAGGTAACTGCAAGTCAAAGCTAGATCTGGCCCTAGACAAATGGAGATGTTTGTATCTGATCTTCTAATTTCTCAATTAAATATAATGTGAAGTCATCAAGTGAGAATGAAAAGATATGGTCTATGGAAGCTTTGAAGATAAAATATTTGAAATAATTATTTATAAGAGGAAGACAGTAAACTTACTAGAAAAACATATTTGGATTCCAGGGAGTGTTAAGTGATTGTTCAAGGATTATGGACATGAATTTAGATTGACAATTATCAGCAGATGATTTTTTTTTCCACAAAGATTTTGCTGATCAGGTACAAGTATAGAAAGGAAGGCAGGTAACTACATTTCAGGCTATAGTTTAGAAGGTAAATGTAATAGGGAGGGAAAAATGACAGAGTTGAGGGTATGATTCGTAGGAAATCTTTATAATAATGCAAGTAGAAAGGAAATGACAGCAGAAAGATGCATATGTTGGAAGTTTGAATGAGATCAAAGTATTGTTACAGGAAGAGAACTTGAACATGTGAGCTAGAAGTCTCTGAGGTGGTAGTGCTCGTCTTAGATGTTTGATTCAGAAATGTAGAGGTGGTTCAATTTCTCAGGATGACAAGATGTAAAGTGTGGCAAAGGAGTGGGTGGCTGAGATGCAGTGGATGAAAAGTATATGAAAATGTGCAGAGGGAAGGGTGTTGAATAGATCATCCACTTCCATGTTGGAATTATGAGGATGATGGCAAGAGTTGGAGATAGAATGACTGAGTCAGTATCAAAAGTTTCAAGAGAATGACGAAATGTCCTGAGTGTGACAGCACGAGAGGAAAAAAGGGATGGGAATACAGCTATATGGCATATACATGGAAGAGAGAAGCAGGGCAGCCTGGGTGGCTCAGCGGTTTAGCGCCACCTTCAGCCCAGGGTGTGATCCTGGAGACCTGGGATTGAGTCTCATGTCGGGCTCCCTGCATGGAGCCTGGTTCTCCCTCTGCCTGTTCTGCCTCTCTCTCTCTCTCTCTCTCTCTCTCTGTCTCTGTCTCTCATGAATAAATAAAATATTTTTTTAAAAAAAGAGAAAGAGAAAAGCATATATATTTTGTTTTGTCTTCTCCTGTTTTGCTGGAAAGTAAGAGAGTCTGAAATTAAAAAGTATCATCAAATAAATAAAACAGACCTGGAATCTGCCTTTGTGGAGCTTACAGATTAGTGAGGGAGAAAGATATAAATCAAATAAATAATTAAGTATATCATTACAAACTCTGACAAATGCTGTGACAAGCAACACAGGCCACTGTGAGAGCATGAAACAAAATGGCCCAGCTGATCTGTGGGTTAAGAGCAAGCCTAGAGGACAGAATCTTTAAGCAGAAATCAGAAGGATGAGTAGGAGCTGAGACAGAGGATAGTTGAGAGGAAAAGTAATAACACAAAGTTGGAGGTTTTTAGGGAAGGTATGAAAGGAAAACAAAAGGTCAGAAATATAAAGGGAAATTTTGAGAGAGTCCTAAGTGATGGACAGAACCAAGGTGAGAGCTGAACCATCAAGATGAAACAAAGGAGTATAGGGGATACAGAGGCTGTCGGATTTAAAGAGAGGGCATATAGAGAGTAAGCAAGTGAGAGAGCTACTGGAGAGGTCATAGTTAGAGAATGGGAGAGGCTCCAGAAGTATGGCAGTGAAAGATCTTTGTGAAATCAAGATGTGTCCATACAAGCAGGCTGTGTGAATGAGGTCATCAGATGGATGAAGATTTACTAACAGTTTGGCTAAACTGTTAGAAACAATATCATAATCCAAATGCCAAAGTCCCCAATAAATTTAGTAATGTAAAATTTCAGCAAAAAGAAGCCACTAAAAGAAGTATTTTGTAAAAGGGTGAAGGGATATAAATCAGTTCTGTGTAAATTGAATAAACTTTGAATCTTGGTTTCACCACATATGAGAATAATAACCCCTATCCTGAATAGCTGTCATGAGGATGGCTAGAAGGTGAAACACATAGCAGAGTAACCAACATATTGTAGAAAACAAAAGATAGTTATATAAATTAACAAATTAATATCAATTATTAGCAAGAGTTGCCAGATAATGACTGTATGAAAAAGACTTATCTCTCATTCAGCCACCTAATAAATATGGTGTCACTACACTTATGTGTATATGAAGAAAGGGAGCAGCATTAGGAAGACTGTGTAGAGTGCAAATAATTGGTAAGTTTTAAAGGCATAGTAAGTCTCAGAAGCAGAGCTGATACTACGGTGGGGATGGGAGGAGGAAGGCTCTTGGTTCCTTCTTTGACAGTGCCCCTCTGAAAGATACAGTCCGAGGAGGCTCAACAACCAGTAAGTATCATAATTTCATTTCCCAGTCAAGGACACTAAAGCATGAGGGGCTTTGCACAATGTCACAGAAGAACTCAACAGCAAAGTCAAGCCCAGAGACCCAGGATCGGAGACTCCCACTTAAGTGCCATGTCCACTAGACCATACTGTCCATTTTATAATTCCTTAATCCTTAGATATGGGGTCTCTGTTCATCCTTATCTGTGTGATTCAAATGGACATTCCTGGGTCCAGAGAACTAATAAACACTGCATACCATGATGTTCTTTCTTATAAAACCCACCATGTTGTCCATTGAACAAAGGGGTGGCTGGATCATAACTTGAGAGACAGATAGCACTCCAGAGGGATTACTGATGTGCAGAATTGTCACATATTCCTCAGTCCTGACTCTCCCTACTATGGCTCTTGGAGCCCCATTGTCACTTCTGAATAAAACAGTCATGTTCACAATCCCTTATCCATTACCTGGACCCCTAAAAGCCTACACTGGATGGGATAGCCATAATTCACAGGTCACTGTGAAAGGGGACAGCTAGCTTCAAGGTAGCCCTCGGCCTTTTCTTTGGAAGCTTTCTTTTCTTTGGAAGTTAAGGCTGAGAGTACTGGTGCTCCAAAGGCCGTCCGCACTCCTCCTGTCTGTAATATCCTTAGCTATTATCACAATGAGTATAGCACTTTAGGGGGTAACCCACTGATACAGTGGAGCTTGACTCTAAAATGTACAGTAATGAACTGCAGCAGCCGTAGTGCTCTAAATCAAAGATTCCAAGCGCCAGCGAGGGAATGGGAAGGGTAGTACATCCTCTCTGTAAGTAGATTCTTTGCCGGGCAGTCTGCCTGCTACCTTAAAAGTAAAATCCTATTATACCTGTGAAACCCCACGGTGAGGGGCAGAGTCAGACAACCATCACAAGGCAAGTTGGGCAAATTCCTGGGATGCCAGCCACTAGGCAGAGCTTTCAAGGGACAACAATTATCCCTTCTGCTGAAGCTCTTAAAAAGTGCTTTTAAAAAAAAAAAAAAGTGCAGGTATAAACCCTTGGCAGGTGCTTTTGCTCTTTTGGGCAATCCCTGAGGACCAATCAGAGCAACAAAGCCATGCACCTTGCAGATATTCCCACCTTCTTCAGTCCAGCTAAAAAATATATATAGATTGAATGACAGAGGCAGTTTTTGGTCCACCCAAGCAGAAGATTTTAGTAAATTGTTATGGTTTCTACTAAGCTTATAAGACAATCTCTATGCAGTAATGAATGGGGAGATTGGGAGCCAGTAGAAAAAAGAGAATGTAAAATCTATTATACACACTCTGGGAGCCCTGACTACATTATTGCAAACTCATTTTAGAGGTTGCTAAATTATTTACATAGTTGTGGAACTTGTAAACTTCCCTATCCTCCCAAAAGCGTTTCTTCATTAGGATTCCTTGAAAATCAGAGGGGTAGCAAGTGAAGAGAATTAGATCAGAGCTCCTGTCCATTAACTGGCTACCAGTTGTTCACCCATAAATTGACAAGGGAGAACAAAGATATGTCCTGATGAGGTGACACAAAAAAACCCGAAGGATTAGAAGCCTCATTCTCCCTCTTGTTGAGCCTTCTCTTTGAAATGTTCAGACCACAGTAGGGAAACCAAGCACGCAGGGCTGAGCTGGAAACATCAGACCTCTGCCTTCAGAATAGAGAACAGATGACTTCTCTGAGCAGGACTCTTCCCCGCAGAGCAAGGGCCATAAAATTGCTCTTCCACAGACACATGTTCATTAGATATGAACTCCTCTGACCTCCAGGTTAGGGATAAGAGCTGGAGGAACTGTCTCTTCTTCTCTTCCCTCACCAGATTCCCAGTTCGAGATTATTATTCTCTCCTTCTTTCCCCCTTTCTCATCATTAAGGCTGATATGTTAATAACCTGTCAACATGTCACCATTAACATTTAGAATAAAAAGCAAATTATTATGAAGCTTTACCCTTTTCCTAAAATTTCCAAAACTTCATGCAGAAAAAAGAAACACTTAGGCCTAAATTTTTCAGATTATAAAACAATTGTCTGGTTCACAACGAACTGTTGGTCTGCAGATGTTCTCTCCTTCTTCCCCAGGACTGTCCTTGATCCAGACAGGTTTTCAAAATTTCTAGTGATTAAACATTTCCAGTTATGTTGTCTAGTCATGACATAGATTACCCAGATTTCATGAGAAAGCATCAACCCAGTCAGCTTTCTGGACTATTTCCTGACTCAAATCTCTCTCTAGCACTTATAAGATTCTTTGTACCAAATTCTCTTGGAACAAGTATTCCTCCTGAATAATAGCTAGAATTTGTTAATTCTCTGAGGTGTGTTCCAGGATATTTGGTTATTTAAATTATATCAGAGTAGACCTTTGCCTAGGTACGTGAGTTTATTTGGAGAGGTATCAAAGAGTCAGTCCTTATTTAATAAAGCCATGGTGACATGCTCTTACCAAGCTTAGACTTTTAAATTTCTTGTGTTTTGCCTTCATTGCATGTTGACTATGATGTAACAATGCTTTTGTGGGTTTTTTTATTACAGTGAGACAACTCTGGAAATTTTATATTCTGTTCTTTCATTTGTACTGAAATTGAATACTTCTCAAGATGACTAAAATGAGAAAGGTTCATTTTCTTCATGGGCGATAGACTGAAAAACAGCATTCTTATAAACTATTATCTTGGATATAGACTACCAGGAGTTTTAGAAATAATCAGTCTTTACTGCTGAAAAAGTGGGTCATCATTCTTTCTCTTGTTTCAAACATAGCACATATATCCCTGGCAGAGTTACTTGGTGGTGCATGCTTGCCTTTGGCACGCTCATCAGAGATGCAGGGCCTGCCCTCTGTGAGCTTACAATGGGTTACAGAAAACAGGCACACAAAGGACAAAGCACAAATTCCAAAATTTAGTTAGCATCATTCTGTGAACTTTGTGGTACAATGTGGAAATTGGTGGCTTAGCCAAAATGCAGAGTCCAGGTGTCCTCAAATCCGGTTAACATTGTCAGGTATTCAAACTCAAATGAAATTGAAGGCCTTAATACGCATTAAAATTAAATTACAAATGTTTAATTAGGTCAATAATTCATGTGGTTAAAAAGGTTAAAAAGGTTAAAAAGGTTAACAAGACATAAATCAAGAGCTCTCTTTCCCATTCACTTCTTTCCTCCTGCCCATTCCCTATTGCCCATTCCCTATTGCTGAGTACTTGAGATAGTTTCTCAGATATCTTTCCAATACTTTCTTAGGCAAAAACAAGCAAATTTGAATATTTTAGCTTTTTTTTTCTTTTACACAAAAAAATATTTTATTGTGGACAATTTTTTGCGCTTTGCTTTTTCCACCGATAACTTACCCTGGAGATGTTTCAGACCAGGATAGAGAAAAAGGTTTCATTCTTTCTGTAGCTACATATTATTCCATGGGGAGTTCATTCATTGTGTGGAAAGGTAATTCTAACTCTTGTTAGCTAAGGCCTTTACAGCAAAGACACTTCTTTCCAGGTATACAAACTAAAAGAGTGATGGTGAAAAATTGGTATTTAAGGCCCAGGAAACTTTTCCTTTTAACTGGGCTCACTCAAAGTTCAGCTTCAGCAAGATAATCTAGACGTCTCAATAAGGTGACAGATGCCAGGCCCCTTGGCTGTGTTTATAAGACAACTACATTTTCTCTCATCTGGTTTAATCTTGGTATGTTTGGTACACATACACATGGACACGATGCATGTACTTTTCCAAGACCTTAACTCACACATATTAAGGGGACAGGGTGATGGGTGACTGGTGATGTAGATAGTGACAGTCTCTAGGAAGAATCAAGGAACTGCAGTTCTTTATTTCTCCCCAAAGCAGCTGCATGTTGAAGTTATCAGACCATATCTGGCTTAAGGGACATTAAATGTCAGGAGAGCAGACCTGCTATAGAAGGCTGATGGGAGCTGCGGGAACCTTTAGTATCAAATGTTCTCCTGTATAATAATAGGCAGCAGCATCAATCTCAGAAATGCTGCTACAAATGTCAAAGAAAACCTTCCCCGTATATAGATTAAAGTTGCAGATAAAAACAGAGGACCAAATCAAAGCCCTAGTGTTCTCTTTTTGAAACCACCCTGCCAAAAAATGCAATTTCTGAGTTATCAAAAAATAGAATCTCTCAAACAGTATTCATAAAGTTTCACATTGTGGTGTTATCACAGAGGCTTATATTGAGAAAATGCTATTTCTTCCTTCATTCCCCCTTCAAGGTTGGAGCAGCATCCTATCTCCTAACAAACAACATTTACTTCAGAACAGCAAGCTTGTGGTTGTGTTCTGCAGAGCCAGAGAGCCACGCAGCCAAGTACATCTGCCATTTCCTAGGAACCCCCCCTCTGCAGCAATAGATCTGGGAAATAAACTTTTTAAAGTGACCTTGTGAAGCCAACGTCAATGACCCCTGAAATAAAATTCCATCTGGTGGAACAATTAAAACACCATAAATACAATGGGGTACCAATTAAGAAATCTGGGTGTAAAAGTATAAACAGAGTTTGGATTTATAAGACCTCTTTTGGGTGTGACAATTCAGACATTAAGCATTAAGAGTTTGATCTATCAGGTGGAGAGTTAGGTTGGGAGAACTCAGTTTGTTTCTGGAAGGGAGAGGTGATATGAGAAATACAGATGTTCATCAGCCTTGGTGAAGTTAGATAGATGTGTACACACATGCACACCTGGTACAAATATACATATCTACATGCAAATGCCTAATTGAAGGAGCTGTTGCTCCAGAACGATACCCACTGAGATTCATCTAGCCATCTGCCACACGTTCCAGAGCAGAGGATGTCTCAGAGACAGAATCATGGCTGGATTCCTTTTACATACTTACATATTAAAAATGACCCTAGTGCATTGCTCTAACAAATGTTGTTCAACATAATGTCATTTTCCCTGATGTTCCTTTCAAGAATCCCTTGCTCATGGGCACCCCTCTACAACCCTAGCTATGGAAAGGGCCCCATACTTTTCTTTAAGTCAAAAGATGTATACGATTTGAAGAGAAACCAAAGTATTGATACATCTTTTTTTTTAGAATCCGTGTTTATTGTAGAAATAATTACACAGAATCTTAAAATAGCAAAGCAGTTATGTTTACAGATTTGCATTTGATTTTCTTGTCTCCCCGAATTATGCTATTGTTTTCCTATGCACTTCTGGAAACCTCTTATGAACTCCAAGTGACTTGGTTTCCCCCTCCGGAGGAAAGTTTTTTTGAAGACAAAGTTTCTTGGTATTATCACTAAGATCAGTGTGGTTTCAAAGGTTTGCTGTTAATCTCTGATAAATGGTCAATAAGTGATGCTACTTATGAACTCTGCCTTTGCTGTAGACGATGCCCTGAGATGCCTGCCATTTAGATGATTGTTACGTCCCTTAGGGTAGTGATGACATTATGGCCATTGTTACTTCAGATCTCAAATCTTAGAAAAAAATATTCTCACTAGTTTTTACCCAAATGTTAGCTTATTAAAGTTAGAAATACTTGACCTACTGTTTAAGAAGAAGGGTAGTCTTACTATATTTAGCATATATATAATGCTTAGGGGAAAAAACTTCAAAACTCAGTAGCTTCTAAACAGCACCTTGCTGTGTTTACTGCCTTTTCCTCTGGTCTATACAATGTCTCTTGGTAGTTCAGATCTCTACATCTATCACTTTGAATATCAAGTATTTCTGTTATTTTAGCCCCTAAAATTCATTTCCACAGGCCCATTGCAAAGGTTTCCAAGTATTCAGGATTTATATCAGCTTAGAGCTCAAAACCAGAACTTGGAAAAGAGAGGTTAGGGCTATAGCTTCCTTTTATTTAGCTATCCTTTCAACTTTTCCTCCTGTAGCTAAAGGGTGGGGGTGGACGGCGGGGGGGGGGGGGGGGGGGGGGGGGGGGGGGGCGGAGATAAAGGACAGACACTGGCATAGCTCCTTTTGTCAGAGAGCAAAGTATTTGTTTTACTCCTCTTCCTGTCCCAGTGAAGTTTTACATGTGATGATACATTTCCAAAGCCCCTTATCCATTCCATCCTTTTGTTTCCCCTCACTAGACTCCATGAGGGCAGACAGGTTCAAGTGGGTCATTTTCCCCAAATGACATGTATCAAACAGAGTTATGTCTGGCACTTACAGGTATTAAATGAGTAATCTTCCTTTATAAATGTGAGTTTTCTCCATTTAAGCTAGATTTTTACAACTTTAGTGTCAAATCCTTTATGCATTCATTTCTGCATATGTAAATATGTACTGAGAGTCTGATATGTAGCCAGTGAAGGGGAACAGGATTTTCCACCCCCAAAATATGCCTCTTCGGCATAAGGATTATTTTATGCTAGCTATTATTATTATTATTTTTTTTAAGAAACACAGGAGAAGCTCTGAAAACCTTGTAGAAGCTACCTTTTTGTAAGAGATGGTTAGGTTTATAAGGGAAATCTCCATTTGTGAGGATGTCTCTCAAGAGGGGGATGATTATTGTTAGAAACTCCTCAGCGGAGATGTCAAACACTTAAATCTGCTAACAACCTTACCCTTATTTACTGTACTTTTCCCAGTAAACTCTCATAACTGGCCTCTACCCTCTGCCAGCATCCTTTTGTCTTTAGTGGAGGATGCTATTTAAGGTTGTAGCTTGGGCCATTTTAGGGGGAGTTATCCAGTTTTCCTGGGTCTCCCCCTTGTATACAGGACATACACATTATTAGATTAACAAGGAAAAAACTCAGAAATTTGTCTTTTTTACAGGAGGGTCTCAGCCAATAACCTAGAGGGGTAAAGGGAAAATTATTTTTTCGCATCTGCACAGGAATAATATAAAGGAATAGGCCCCAGTAATAGTAGTTGAATGTTCAAGGAATTTCCATTCAGGTGGGCCAGCAGGCAATGAATAAACAAGCAAAAAAATAAAATATAAACTGCAGACTATGACTGGCATTATAAGAAAATAAATGGGTGTTTTCCTAGAGAATAGAAGAAACTATTCTCAGACTTTTGACATTTTTTTCTTCTTCCCCCGTTCTTCTTAAGCCTGAGATATTAAATAAAATTTCTCTCATCTTACTGAATCTTCTAAATCAGAGAATATTATAAACAAAATTGTAGAATTGTTTTTTCAACGTGGCATAGAAATTGGGAATCACAAAAACATTTTAAATGTGAAGGACGGGGCAGCCTGGATGGCTCAGTGGTTTAAGCACCCAGGGCGTGATCCTGGAGTCCCTGGATCGAGTCCCTGGATCGAGTCCCACATCGGGCTCCCTGCATGGAGCCTGCTTCTCCCTCTGCCTGTGTCTCTTTCTCTCTCTCTCTGTCTATCATGAATAAATAAATTTTAAAAAAATAAAAAATAAATGTGAAGGACATTAGCTCAGTCATCTTAAAAAAAACTCTATCCATGTATACAATATATTGATTCTCTTATTAGTTATAATGATGGTATAAATAGAATAAAAGATGACAAACTCAAGAAATCATTCAAGTTAGTATTTTTCTTATTTTTAAGATTCTCAAAGTCATCTTAACCTACCATACACTTCCTTCATTCCTCCACAATTTGACTTTTATTACCTTATAGTAGGTAACTTCTTGATATTGGCTTTCTCCCCAAGGCATAATACCCTTGGGTATCTATCCAATTTGTTACATGTTTCAATATTGTCTTCCTTCTCAGTGTTGCATAGTATTCTAGGATGTGGATGTACCATAGAGTTTAACTCTCCACCCATTGAAGTTTGTTAGTTTCCAGTTTGGGATGGTTCAAATAAAGTTGCTATAAACATTTAAGTGCAGATTTTTGTCTGGATAATATTTTTTCACCTCTCTGGGTTAAATTCCAAGAGTATGATTGCTAGGCTCTATGAGAAGAGTATGTTTCATTTCTAAAGAAACTACCAAGCTATTTCCCAGAGAGGCTATACCATTTTACATTAACACTAGCAAGGTATGAAAGCTCATTTCTCTGCATACCTTCTCAGCATTTGGATTGTAGAGACCTAATTTTAACTGTTCTGATAGCCATATAGTGAATCCCATTGTGGTTTTCACTTGCATTTCCCTAAGGGCTAATGATAATGAAAATACTTTCATGTGCTTATTTGTTATCCATGGGTCTTTGATAATGTGTATGTTCCTTTTGATAATGTGTATTTCCCATCTTCTAGTTGTGTTGTTTAACCATCAAGTTTTGTCATTCCTTATGTATTATAAACACAAATTCTTGGTCAGCTATTTCCCTCAAACACACTTTTCATCTTAACGAGGTATTTTAGGAACAAAATTTGATTTTGATAAAGTCCAATTTATTGATTTTTTGGGGGGGTTTGGAGAATGCTGCTAACATCCTAGGAACTTTTCCCCTAGTCTCAGGTTCTGAAGATTTGCTCCTTTCTTCTTCTAAAAGTTTTATAGTTGTATATTTTATATTTAAATCTGTTTAATTTTGAAGTGAGTTAAGAAGTTTAGGTCAAAAGTTTTTTATTGTTGGTGTTGCTTCCCCCACCACCCCCACCACCAATGGACGTCCGTTCAATTGCTCCAATACCATTTGTTGAAAAGACAATTTTTCCTCCATTTAATTGCTTTTATAACTTGGTTAAAAAACATTGATTGAACTATATTTCTGTGGGTTTATTTCTGGGTTCTCTATTCCTTTGATTGGTTTATCTGCTCCTCAACCAATTCTATTGTTTTTTTTTTAAAGGTCTTTTAATTTAAAAAAAAAAAAAAGGTTTTTTAATTTTTATACTTGACAAATAAAATTACATATATCTAAAGTATATAACTTGGTAATTTCATATACATTGTGAAATAATTACCATAAGTAAGTTAATTATCACTCATCTATCACCTCACATGTGTTCTCACTGAAAAATAAAAAAATCCACCTTTAAGATCTTTCTTTTTGTTCTTAAATATTTTATTTATTTGAGAGAGAGTGAGAGCAGTAGAGAGGGACAGAGGGAGAGGAAGACTCCCTGCTGAGCAGGGAGCCCCAGTGGGGCTTGATCCCTGAACCCTGAGATCATTACCTGAGCCAAAGGCAGACAACCAACTGAGCCACTCAGGTACCCCCAAGATGTACTTTATTAGCAAATTTCAATATAGTAGGTACAATACAATTTTATTAACTAGAGTTACCATGCTGTAAAATAATAGATTTTCAGAACTTCTTGTCTTGACAATATCCTTTAGTAGATAGCAATTTCTCCCATTTTTTTTCCAAAATTATTTTAGCCGTTATAACTTTTTATCTTTCCAAATAAATTTTAGAATAAGCTTGTCAGTATCTGTGAGAATCCACTAAGAATTTAATAAAAACTGCATGAAACTTATAGATCAATTTGGGGAGAATTGACATATTATGTAGACTCTTCCAGTCCACAACCACTGTATGTTTCTCTATTTATTTAGATCTTTAAAAACTTCTTCCATAAACATTTTATAGCTTTTTAGTATATAATTCCTATATATGGTTTATCATATTTATATTAAATATTTCATTGTTTGATTATAAATGGTGTTTTAATTTCAATTTTCATGCACTAATTGCTATTAAATAGAAATACAAAATTTTTAAAATATTGATCTTATATCTTGTTACTTGCTGAACTCACTTAGTTGCCAAGGTCTCAGGGACTAAGTTTCTCACAATTTTCTACATAAACCATCGTGTCATCCACACATAGAGACAGCTCTGTTTCTTACTTTCCAATTTGTAGGTCTTATTTCCTTTTCTTGCTTTATTGTGCTGGCTAGAACATCTAGTACTATGTTGAATCAGAGTAGTAGTAGAAATCCTGCCTTGTTTCAGATTTTTAGGGCTGTAGCATTTAGTTTTTCACCATTAAGAATGTTAGCTACAGGTTTAAAGATGCTTTTCCTCAAATTTAGGAGGTTCTTTTGTATTCCTAGTTTGCTGATTTTATCATCATTGAATGTTGAATTTTATCCAAAGTTTTTCTTGTATTGATAGGATTATTTGACTCTTCTATAGCCTATTGATGTGATAGATTACAACGACTGATTTTTTTAATATTGAACTAGCTTTGCATTTGATTGTGGCATATAATTTTTTACATATTGTTGATTTGATTTGCTAATATCTTGTTGAATATTTTTGAGCTATGTTCATTAGGGATCTTCACTTGTAGTTTCTGAAGTTGTTTGTTTTGGGGGTTTTTGTTGGTTTTTTACTGTCTTTGTCCAGTCTGGGTACTTTTACTGAATGATCTATTATAGCCACTAACTTAGGAAATAGAAAGCTAAGCCCTGGCACTCTGCCATCAACTGCCCCATCCCAGAGAATCCCGAGGGGGCTGGCAAGTCAAAAAGCAGCGCTCCTGGCTGGGTTTGCAAGCAATGTTGCCAAATAAACTCTGATAAACGAGTTTTTCTGGACTTTTAAGCCAATGAACTCAATTTCTTTAATAATTATAGCTCTATTCAGATTATTTTATATCTGGTGATTTTTTTCCTTTGGGTTTTATCTTTTTTAGTTGTTAGGTAGAAGATTTATTTGACACCAGTTATTCCTCCATTGTTCCAAACAGAGATGTTTATCATTTATTATTAAGGTAATGCAAGACACCTTTTAAAAAATCATCTGGGGGCACCTAGGTGGCTCAGTCAGTTAAGCACCTGCCTTTAGTTCAGGTCATGGTTCCAGGGTCCTGGGATTGAGCCCTACATTGGGCTCCCTGCTCACTGGGGAGTCTTCTCCCTCTGTCCCTCTCCCCCACTTCATTGTCACTGACACACACACTTTTTTAGAAAAATAAAAATCAAAAAAATCAAAATCATCTGAAAAAGCAGAAAGGTCTCTGCATCACTAAGACCTCAAGAAATATACTAAATAAAATAATGAGAGGCAGAAAAACGTCCCTTGAAAACACAAAGATTGGGCAGCCCGGGTGGCTCAGCAGTTTAGTGCTGCCTTCAGCCCAGAGTGTGATCCTGGAAACCTGGTATCAAGTCCCACATCAGGCTCCCTGCATGGAATGGAGCCTGCTTCTCCCTCTGCCTGTGTCTGTCTGTCTGTCTGTCTCATTCTCTCTCTCTCATGAATAAATAAATTAAATCTTAAAAAAAAAGGAAAAAGAAAAAACAAGGATTGTTAACAAAATGTTTGAAACTGATAAAATTTTGCTAAGCACTGAGAAGATCCAAGTGAATAATAAACTCAATTATGAGCCCTGTAATAATTACAATAAAACATATCTACAGATCCCTTAATGACCACTTACTATTTTCTGGGCAGTTCCTTTAAATATACATCATGTCTGAGGCTAAGCAATACCCATGTATATCTCATAACATTTATTTTGGAAGGCCCAGGATCCCTGGGTGGCGCAGCGGTTTGGCGCCTGCCTTTGGCCCAGGGTGCGATCCTGGAGACCCGGGATCGAATCCCACATCCGGCTCCCGGTGCATGGAGCCTGCTTCTCCTTCTGCCTGTGTCTCTGCCTCTCTCTCTCTCTCTCTCTCTCTCTCTCTCTCTCTCTGTGACTATCATAAATAAATAAAAATTAAAAAATAAATAAATATTTTGGAAGGCCCTAGCAGGTAAAAGATGGGTGCCCTGGGCCAATACAAGAATAGATCCTAACTCATTTATGAAAATCTTATAGACTGCAAAGTGAAATTGTTGCTTGCCGTAATAAAATACAATTCTTGAAAATTATAGAAGTGGCTTTAATTTTAAAAGCATCTGGTTCTGCTATGACTGCTGATTTGCAAAAATCCTGCTAATGGTAGATTGCTAAGACAGGACTCAGATTTACATAAACATTTAGAAATAATCAAAGATCAGAGTCAGCTCAAATATCAAACTCAGGCAAATGTCAATTTCCCGCTTCTTTGCTTCAACTGAAAATCAAAGGGGCTAATTTTACTAGTATCAAAAACATTTCCCCTTCTTAATAACCCCATGTGACCGAAGCCAAATCAGATGTGATATTTGCTTTTACATAAAAAACAAAATAAACTTTTATAAATCAGATTTTATGCAGTCTATAATGTAAAGAACCAATGAGAGAGATTTATCGTGAAATCTATGAATTGAAAAACTCACAAAATAAATTAAATCAAGTATGAAAGAAAATCAACATCTAGGTTTAGGAACAATAAATGTGTAAAAAGATTGAAAAATAGTATAGCAAGGCAATCAAAACTTCAAGCAAAATGAGTGGCAAGGGATAGGTCATACAGATAGAAAAATGAAATAAAAGGAGAAAGAATGGTGTTAGAATTTCCACATCGCTATCAGAAATGAGCATGATGTATGTATGTATGACACTGCAGCAGTAACCAGAGTTTCTGAGCACTGATCTCATTTCCATCTCTATAGGGCAGTGGCCCTCACTTATCCTCAGAAAATAAAGCTTGCTGGGAAATTAGTTTTATAACTGCTTATTTCAAAGCCATGTTTTATAAAAACACTAACATACAAGAAACTCAAGCTTATCTGAAAGGGAAGTGACAGCTACTAGTAACTGGCTGAATATTTCTGAAGATCAGAATCACTATTGTTCTGAAAGCCTAAGCCAAAGTGGCTGACCCATTATAGTCTATAAAGAAATTGTTGGGATGCCTGGGTGGCTCAGTGGTTGAGTGTCTGCCTTCGGCTCAGGCTGTGATCCCGGGGTCCTGGGGTCGAGTCCCACATCAGGCTCCCTGCATGGAGCCTGCTTCTCCCTCTGCCTGTGTCTCTCTCTGCCTTTCTCTGTGTGTGTCTCTCATGAATAAATAAATAAAGCCTTCAAAAAAAATTGTTGCCATACCCTGAGAACTTGTGCCTGTAAGGTAGTAAACATTCAGTGGATATGTGTTTATGGTGGCAATATAGAGGACACTGGTCAGATAGAAGACAAAAGAGAAGTCTGTTTTTTAGGTATTTTATGGTGTCATTTTATTTAGGAAAGGAGTGAGAAGGAAAAAAAGGGAAGTGAGTACAAGGGGGAAAAATTTGAGTTCTCTTGGACACTGCCTTCCAATCTTCTATGGCTGCTGGTTTCTAATGATACTGGTATGGCATTCCAAGTAGTATTAGCTCAGTAGTGATGACAACACCATTTTTTAAGCACCTACCACATGCAAGATGTGTCTAACCATTCTAAAAACATGATCACATCTAATTCTCAAAACAACTCTGCAAGATATGGTCTTTACAGAAGATGAAACTGAAGTCTTAACACAGTTAAGTAGAGTGCCAAAGGCCACACAGCAAATAAGTAACAGAGTTCAGTTTAAAAATGCCTACTCTTGGGGCACCTGGGTAGCTCAGTTGGTTAAGTGTGGGACTCTTAATTTTGGCTCAGGTCACGATCTCAGGGTTGTGAGATGGAGCCCCACAATACCATGCTGGATATGGAATCTGCTTAGGACTCTCTCTCTTCCTCTGTCTCTACCCTTGGTGTGCATGCAAGTTCTCTCTCAAAAAAAAAAAAAAAAAAGTCCCTGTTTTCACCACTGTGGTATACTAGCTTAACATTTTTATATAATTTTTCATAAGAACAAGTCTTTTTTTTTTAACCATGCAGATTGTAAGCTCTTTCAGAACACTGTTCAGGCATTAGTTTTATTTCCTCATTGATTAAAAAGGTTTTACTTAAGGGCAATCTCCCAAGATTCTTTCAACTTCTGCCACTATCAAGTTTTCTGCTTTGTAAAATCCTCAGCATTGGAAGAGCTTCCATCAACATGATAGGGACTCAATAAAATACTCAAAAATGACTTGTTTAATTAATGCATTAAGCCCCCCCACTTAAGGAAAAAAATGTCATAACATCAATAAACAATGAAGTCTTCATCTTACTTGAGGAACCCAAAATACTTAAAATGAGAAGATGAATTCAGTTGTTTTTACATTTCATTAAGGAACAAATTTGCAGAGTATTTTATGAGATGACTATTCTAATTCTTTTTAAATTATAGCACTTCCTAGTTTGTATATATCACTTTCTTTTCATAGTCTAACTTATTCTGTCCAAACCCACTTAACATTCCTATTCCTACCTAACATTTTGCAAAAGGCAATTATTCTCAGTGATTAATATATCTCAGATTATACCCATTCTGTCATCATTGTATTTTTGAATCACAAGACCTTTACACAATAAGCTATCATTCCAAAATGATCTCAAGTAACAATTAAAAAATTCCAATCCATTCTGTGGTGCCAATGTATTACATTTCAACATGTTCTATCAAATATTTTAAGAACAAAACAATATTTTTCTGAAAACATTTAGGCTTGTGTCAGTGCTTGAGTCATTTTATCCAATACTCTTGATAATCCAGTAATGAGAATTCTCCCAAACTAAACTGACTTGTTAGTCTCATAATCTCTGTTTGGCTGTAAATAGACAATAATAAGATGAATTTGTGCATAGCAGAAGACCACTGCCTGGCCAAGATTGACATTTAATTTTTTTTTATTTTTTTATATAAATTCATTTTTTATTGGTGTTCAAGATTGACACTTTAAGTAAAAATAATTAGTTGCCCAAGGATTAAATCAGACAGAGATTATATTTCTACTTCAAAAAGAAGAATGTAAACCATAGAGAAATAAAGTTGACCCAAATCACAAAGTCCAAAGATTCTCAGGGAGATCATCCTTAGTAATCAACAACTACAAGCTCTTCAAAAACAGAAGCTGTTATATATTAAATCTTAGTTATACATCAAATTCAGGAACTTTCCTAATGTCTGGAATAAAGGGGCACCAATGTAACCACCTGTCCATATGTGAGAGGCCATTTTGGGTTAGTGAGGGGAATTTGCCAGGAAGTGTGAGAAAGAGACCACCCCTCACCTTACAGACCTCTCTTCAGGGGGCAGAGTTGCCATAGTAACTCAAGAAATCATATGCAACCCTGAAGGTCAGGGCTATAAAGTCAGAGGATTTAACCTAGCTAATTCACGACTCCCTTTAATATTGAAATTGTGCTACTTGGAGAAAACTTTACACTCAGAAGCATCTCTTTGTGGTCACAGTACCATGAGTACAAATAGACTGATCATTCATTTTTCAAATTTGTTGCAAGTCTGAAATACATAATAAATGATCCATTAGAAAATACATATTAGTTACATAGTTATTTGAAAGTATCTGAATAATGCTTAAGTTTTAGGTGTTCTTTTATTTAAG
Source organism: Vulpes vulpes (assembly GCF_048418805.1). Classification (NCBI taxonomy): domain Eukaryota; kingdom Metazoa; phylum Chordata; class Mammalia; order Carnivora; family Canidae; genus Vulpes; species Vulpes vulpes. Next base: position 67,168,832 of record NC_132785.1, read on the forward strand.
TGTTTTCCCCTTGGTGAGATCAATAATCAATCTTGACATATACTCTCACTTCTGTATAGGACCACTGTGCTGGCCCAGCTTTCTTCCATGATATAACCTCAATAACATGAGACACTGCTATATTTCAGGACCTAAAGCTTTTTAAGGAAAGTTTCTGGAGTTGGGCTATTCAAACCAAACAGCAAACATTAACACTCAATTGCCTTAAATTCTTAATTAACCTCACACTCCCATAGACTACTGATACTTTCACACAAATGAAGTGTTAATTGGTATGCAGAAATTAGGAAATAGCAGGCCAACAGTTTAGTATCTCTTTCAGGATTTCCAACTAGCTCTGGAACTAATTCCTTGTTTTATTTATATTGAGCCCTTTCATTCCTTCAGACATGAGCTCTGGGGAGCCTATTCCCTAAGTCATTTTCTTAGAAATATGCCTATATTCTGAAAGGAAATCTTTTGAGAAGAGTGCTAAGAATATGAAAGAGAAAGCAGGAATCAGAAAGAAAAGGCTTAAAAGAATATCAACAGAATCAGATAAACAAAGCAGGTGGAGTCTAGAAAACAAGAAAGCTCTAGCTGAAAGAAAATCTCTGTCAATTCAAAATAAAACTCCCCAGGCTTATTCCAGGATTCAAACATAAGTACTACATCTGTGGCAAGGAGCAGAACATTATTAAAATTTTAATATTCTAACACAATTTCTCTCTTCTTCCAGAATACCTAATTCCCATTTCCCTTATTACCTGCGTTTGAGAAATACATTAATTTTTTCTAAGTCAATTTACATTTTTATAAAATGGTATAAAATATCTTTCCTTAAATATTTATTGGAAAAAAGTTTCAGAGAAGTAGAGTTGAGACAGTAATTTGTTTTTATATTTAATCAAAAATTTCCTTTTCAAATGAATAGATAATCCAAGTTAAATATGTCTATTGGCTATTAGAAGGGTGAAAAATGGTGAGAGTGCACTCATAGAAAGAGTATTTGGTATTGCCAATAAGCCCTGGGTCTTTATATTGTTTAAGCTTGACTTTTTGTAAAATTAGTATAATAATACTACATTTCCAATTTCAAGTTTAAATGAGGTAATAATACATGGTACCTGAGCAGGCAATAAATTCATAATAAATGCTAACATAAATATTACTATTATTTTTATTGTCAGTATTATGGATATGGTTAAAAAGGTGTTTTTCTAGAGAAAAGGGGTAATAAATATAAAGTTCATTCTGATTCCTTCTATTCTTCACTAGTTCCAAAATTAGTTATATTACACAGGTAGAGTAAAGCTGTTGAAATTCAGTAAGGCTAAAAAAAAAAAATCAAATTAATGTTTTAGTAACATTTAAATTTTTTTTAAAAATTATGTCTCATTAGACTGACAGACATACAATGATTGATTGTTCCCCAGGCTCAAAGACCTCAACACTTTAATAATATCAAGATTAAAGGAAAAATAAAATCATTATTTTTTATTAGATCTAAGATATTCTCTATTAGAGATTTTTCACCTGGTCAGTGTGAACTACCCCTATCTGGGTCTCCAAATGAATTGCTGCTTTGGTCTCATTTGTTCATGAAATAGAGTATATTTAATTTGGATACTTATTTCCTTAGAAACCTCTGCCAGAACTATTTTCCTTAAAACTCTCCAGAACTTCAAAAGGAAACCTATTGAGATACAAAATAGGAGGGGATCCCTGGGTGGCTCAGCAGTTGAGCGCCCACCTTCGGCCCAGGGTGTGATCCTGGAGACCAGGGATCCAGTCCCACATCGGGCTCCCTGAATGGAGCCTGTTTCTCCCTCTGCCTGTGTCTCTGCCTCTCTCTCAATCTCTCTCTCCTCTGTGTGTGTGTGTGTGTTTGTGTGTGTGTGTCTCTCACTAATAAGTAAATAAAATCTTTAAAAAAAAAGAAAAAAGAAAAAGAAAAGCCAGAGAGAAAGGATGACAAAGGTAAAATACATTTGAGAATAAAGGCAGAAAAATAAAAGGTGATAGAAGAGTCAGGATGACAAGAAAGCACAAGGCCTGGGGCGGGGGCGGGGATTGGTCTAGACTCAACACATATTGCATAAGCTGATGGTAAAATTCCAACCCATCTGCAGGCATAGCACAGATATGGCAAAGGATATGGCAGATTTCTAATCAATGGAATTCTAACATGCTTTAAGCTCTATGCTCAAGTTAAAGTAATTTCAGATTCAAGATATCTTTCCAACAAGATCTCTTACCCAAAGCAAATTATCGGCTAAGAACTTTCCATTTTTGCAACACTCTCTTTTAACAGCTTCTATAATTTCCTGAAGAATACATAAACAGAGAACTCAGCTGGATGAGAACCAGCTGCATGAATTCAGTTCTTGATTGATCTCCTATTCCCTCATTTTGCCCCCAAGGCAATTCTAAGTATTACAGGGACAAACAGGAAAAAAGAGAGAGAAAAGAAAGTAAACAAGAGATAAAGAAATATGTGCTATACCGAGGTCTCTTAGGTATAATTCTCCAATAAAAAAGAATAGAGGAGAATTTTAATAAGTCAACTGTTTTTAACCATTTCATAATTACACAGTTCCACACATAAAAACCATCTGAAAAGAGGCCAGCATTACCAGCAGGTCACACAGAAAAGATAGGATTTTAGGTGAGGAAAAAGATGTACTTGTTAAGGACAATTCGGCAAATCACAAACATCTGGAAAGGGGCGCTCCAGAATGTTTGATTCTCAAGATCATGACTCAGTGTCTTGCTACTGCTAGCGAAGTTTTCATGCAAGGTTGCTGTTATGAACTGAATTGCTTCCCTCTGATATTCTTATGTTGAAGTCCTTACCCCCCAATAACTCAGAACGTAACTGCATTTGGAGATAGGTTCTCTGAAGAATTAATCAAGTTAAGTCATTAGTAGGGAAAGCTCTAATCCAACATGACTGGTGTCCTTGTAAGAAGATAAAAGGAGATGAGATGAGGACACAAGCATCCAGAGAGGAGACCACATGAAGACACAGGGAGAAGAGGACTATCCACAAGACAAGGAGAGAGAATTCAGGAGAAACCCACCTGCCAATACCTTGATCTTGAACTTCCAGCCTACAAAATCAGGAGAAACAAATTTCTGTTGTGTCAGCTACTCATAACACTGAATTATTCTGCTAAATGGCAGCCCTTCCAAATTAATATAGTTTGGCAAACGTTAGTATGGTCAATTCTTGTTTGTTTGTTTGTTTGTTTGTTTGTTTTTTTCTCCCCTAAATCAGGAATAGTACATAGGTTCTCCAGCTAATTTTTCTCCCTTTCTGTATTTCCCAGAAACTGAATAGGAATTAAAAGAAAAAGGAGTTTGGTGAAAGACTTGTTCAGGGAAGGTTATTAAAGAAAAAATATTTCTCTCCTCTCCTTGAATTCCACTTAGAGTTAGGAACTCTCTCTCCATGCTCATATTATTAGTATATTATAGCTCTTTCCTAGATCAGGAACTTTCAGCAAGTAGGAGCTTTTGCAAGTCTATAGCTGCCCTTATACTGCCTGGTACATGGTAGTCTCAGTACCCGGGGCAGTGCTTGATACACACTGGGCATTTAGTAGATACAACAGGTACTCAATATTTGTTGAATCAGGGAACTCCACCCCATAATCAAATTTCCTATTTTTTATTTATTTATTTTACTAATGTGGAAACAAAACGTAAGTGACTTTTCTAAGATCACACCAGTTTTGGTGTTTGAAGGGACCCAACAAATCACATTCCTCCTTTCCTTACTTCTGAACCATTAATCGTGACAAAGGAGTCTAAAAGTAGAGGCCAGAATGTTGTCTTTTTTATTAAGATTAAATTACAGAACATGGTATAGGTGTGTAAGAACCAAGGTCTTCCTAATACAGAAGTCTAAAATTAGATTTTCCTGTCATCCTCAGACAACTGGATTGGAGTGATCATCACATAAAATATACAACATAGAGGAGAAACCAAAAATGACTTATTCCTTAGCAACTGGATCCTATAGAGAAGTAGAAGTGGCTCTTTGAAACTCATGAACAAAATAAGCCACATTTCATCCTCCTAGACCTTAGTATGCCTGAGAGTTAAGAAAAATCAGGAGAGTTGCTCTAGTGGAGCGCCCTCTCCAGGGAAGGAAATGCCAGGAGCAAGTGTTCCCTGGCCCCTTCCTTCCCAACTAGCACTGTATGTCCAGCACTCACACTCAGACTCCCCTTACTACATTTGCCTTCTTATAATGATTCAGCAGAATTGAGAATAAAAAGAGGGGCAATCTACCTTGAGTTCAGAAATGTCTAGATTTTAATTGTGCCTTTAAAAATTTCTCTGCTGCCCTAACATAAAAGCTGTATTATATACAAAGCTCCACATTTGGTACATGATAGAAACCAGATAAAGAGCATAGGGGCCATTTAAGAGATCACAAAAAGACTCAACTCTGGAGCATTTCTGACTGGGTACAAATATGAAAAGGAAGAGATTGGAAATGAGGGTTGGGAATGGAAAGAGATTGATAGTTGGGGAAAGGAAATCTTTTTCCTAAGATTTCCTAATGCAGCTGAAAATCTGCATTATTGCAGCAGCTACTTGCTATTTTCAGAAATAAAGAACAAGAAAATTTGTTCTTTGGGTTGTCAAACAATCCTTCCAATTAGCCCTGAGAGCTATAGTAAGGAACTATTGCCTACCACCACCAGTGTGCTGGTAAATGTTTAACAACTGGCTCTTGGAGTGGAAGGGGCCCTGATTTGTAGCATTTGCTGATTTCAACATTTGTTGAATTTGTAGCACTTGCTGATTTCAGTGGTGTAAATACTCAAATGATGGCCCATTCCAAGCTCTCACATGACATCAACAGCTCACAAAATTCCTGAAAATTTAACACTCAGCTTTCACCAGTCAGTACCAGCTTGGTCCAGAACACTACTGCCAACAAACAAAGATGCCAAGGGAAGAAAAGCTCCCCTGGAAAGGGTACAGATTGCCAGCTGAGGGACTCAGCCCTGTAAAGATCAGGCAAAACAAGACTCTTGGGAGCCCCCAGAGTTATCCAGGGAAACACACGAGTCTCATCCTTTAGTTCGGAGACAGACTGCATTCTGGCACACTGAGGAACAGGTCTAGGCTCAGGCTGAGGGGTAATCTTACAGCTCTTCCATCATTTTCTAACTCCAGACATTTGAAATAGGAAAGGATTTAAACAAACCAGTGGGTAGGAAAAGCTATACCATGAAGAGACATTCTCCGTCGATAATAGCAATACCGATCTCAGCTACTATTCTAATGCTGCCAACTAGGACTTGTAGTTTTTACTTGTCAACCACCTCTGTGGTTACTGGATGCTAAGACTGACAGAAGTAAGGAACAGCCAAAGTAATTAGTAGAAATAATACACTGAACATTTCAACTGACCACATGCTGAGAATGCTAAAACTCCTAATTTACAGCCAGTGTGTGTAAAATGACTAAATGCAAGCATTTTCCATATATAAAAGGCTTATATATGCACAGAGGCACAGGATGAAACTTTAATTTTAATCGTACTTTTTTTTTGGTTCTAATTAAGCCAATTGTGGATCTCTTTGTGGGTGCACAGTGACTTTCCTTAGGTAGTTAATTAGAGATGGTGTCTGACTGAGCACAATGGAAACTCGAAAAGGTAAATTAAGATTGGAAAAACCTCAGATGACAGAAGAGATTACAAACGCTATTAAAGATTTAGCAGCAGGAGGGGGTAATGGGATGCAAACTTTTTACAATTCTGGGATATTTGCGTATTAGATTACTATTGTTATACTTGGAAATATGGGGAAGAATACAGAAAGCAGATGAGGAAAGAGTTTTTGCCTCCTTGTGATTTGATATTATCTTTCCTAAACAGTGGTAAATTGCTCTCTCACTCTCTCTGTCTCTCATGTTTAAAACATGGTCAATAAAGTCCTCTTTATTTTTTAAAATTTTTGGATTATTCCACCCTTTGGAACACCCACCCTGCATCTTTTGCAGGTATACCTTTTAAATCTGAACTCAGAGTTCCTGTGCAGTTTCAAGATTTTATTTAGGTGCTTTGTGTAGGAGCATTTTAAGAGGTGGTTAGACTTGCAAGGTTTTCAGGTCACGCAGGTCACTCACACCCATAAAGCTTGGGCTTTGGAGCTAGACTGATGAGCTCAGATTATAGCTCTGTTTTGGTTGCCTGTAGAAGCTGGAGCAAGTGATTCAATCTCTGAATTTCCATTTCCCCCCTTTGAAATTTGATAGTAATATGTTGTGAAGTAATCCTTGTGACTTAATAGTAAATAATTTTTGTTTAATCATGTAAGTGTCTAGCTCAGTGCCAGGACCAGAGCAATTGCTCAACAACTGTTGAGTATCCACCCTTCTTCTAAACTTTTCAAAATCTATTTTCCTAATATCTAGTACTACCTAATCTAAGACTACTAAATTCTGTAATTCCATATTTTTTTTAAGATTTTATTTATTTATTCATGAGACACACGGAGAGAGAGGGGGGCAGAGGGAGAAGCAAGCTCCCTGCCGGGGAGCCCGATGCAGAACTGGATCCCAGGACCCCAGGATCAAGCCCTGAGCCAAAGGTAGAGGCTCAGCCATTGAACCACCTGGGCATCCCTGTAACACCCGATTCTTTAACAACTATTAGCAATCCTTTAACGATCTATGTATGGCTCCATATTGATTAGAAGCAAATCTAAGGCAGATGTGAAAAATGTATCTGAATCTCCCCACCCCCGGGGGTTGGGGTTGCAAAGGCAAATCCTCTCCCACCACTGATCTTGGATAGCAGTTGGTTGTTTCTGCCACGCTCTGAGTAAAAAATGATCAACTAAGCAAGACAATAATTGATCAGATATTTTGTTTGAGGCAGAATGCAGCTTCAGCTAATGTCTGAGTGGTGGCATCTTTCCACTAATAATACAGCTGAGATTCTATATCAGAACAGAATCATGCTATACCTTAAATTTATAGGAATTTTTTCAACCTTATGGCTTTCTCTACTTTTATTATTATTCAAATGTCTTAGAGGTCTTGATTTTTTAATTTATTCTAGGAAATTTTGTATTTTTTTCTTTCTTACATATTCCTTTTGTATGTTTGTTTAATCTACTTTTTAAGCAGAAGGTCTTATTTAAGGATTTATGGGTTATCTGTCCCAACATCAAGAATTGGTGATACCTCTCTCATGAGAATATTTAGCATGTTAAACTTAAGCACACTTTATAACTTCTATCATATATTGACATTACACCTGTCTGAAGCTATTGGCATGGTTTTTTATTCTTCTGTGAAACATTGCTCAGACCTTTCATTATTAATTCATGATATAACCAAAGTTTTACAAGTTTACCTACTTCTATTTCCTCATTAATGCTTCCCCTCAAATTCCAGTTTAAAAGATTTTGCTCAAAACAAAATCTTTTTCTAATTCCATTGCCTGGGTCCCCTAAGTGATGATGCAGATCTACCACATTCTGACATGTTGGGCTCTTCTAAACTTTCTTGTTCATTTTCTAAATTCACAACATAAAAATCAACAAAAAGATTACAGTACAACCTGCTTCCTCCTAACCTTTAGCTTCCTCAGAGGACTTCTGATTTGCCAAGAGAATAACCAGAAAAGTTCCTGAGGTCTCATTTAATCGGTCAAGCTGGCTAGTAGTCCGTGAGTTTTAAAAATTTCACTGGGCTCTCCAGCAAACCTCAGATATATGCTCAAGGAATACCCCACTCAGCTTTTAACAAGTCATCTCAAAACTGGATGCAGCAACCTTGTGTGCCTCTGCAGGAAAGATATCTGATGTCCATACCTGCTCATTACATTTGCAGGCTCCTGTGAAAATTCCTTATTAGTCTAATTCGAAAGAACAGACTGGCTCAGGGCCTTCCTTCCTCCTCCTCAGCCTTGGTCTTCCATCCAAAAGCCACTTGACACTGGTCTTCATTCTCTACTGTCTATGCCGAGGATGTGGTTTTCGTTTGGCCTAGCTTTCTTGGATTTCTTATTCCAATTTATTTGAGAGTAATGCTACTTGCACTTATTTACAAAGAACCTGCAGCACAGAAAACAGTTCTCCTTCTTTTTACCTGCTTACCTAGCTGCCAGACTTCCATTTATAACGTGTTTAATTGTTCCCCACCCGAGGCAGAAATCCCATGTGCCGCTAGCTCAAGATTTGGAAGATTTGCCTCAGTTGTGCCTATTACTTCAATTTTTTTGCACAAAAGAAGAAACGGAAATATATTTCAGTTCCCTGCCCTCACACACACACACACACACACACACACACACACAAAATCATGCCTTGTACACTTGTCAAGTGTTTAATGGCAGCCAAACACTGGATCAATTCACTAAGGAAAACAGGGAATTTACCTCTAAAGACTGGTCACTTAAAAATAGATAAGATGTTGAGCTATGCAGTTTATCACTGGCACACAGCCTGGAACCGAAAACAGAAAATGTTGTGGACAAGTAACACTTCATTAAAAATTGAAAATATATTACTCGCATCAGTAGTACGTTCCTTTCGGCTGCTTACACTGGGCGTGTAATCTCTGTGACAGTGATCCTAGTGAAGCAGGCCAGGGTGCGTTTTGCAGACCAGGGAAATTACATGAGCTTCTGATGATATTTCCCTCCAAATTATTTATGAGGGAACAATAGCCAGGAATTTGAAGCGATGGTTTGAAAAGGGCATTTAAGGCTCAGAGGATAGCCAGACTAGCAATCTCAGACACCTGATTTGCACAAGCCAGTAGTCTGAATTAGGTTTTAAGGGAAGCTTTCTGTTAGTGGACATCCATTGCCAGAGATGTGATTTTCCTCTGTGCTTTCCTGGGCTAGTGTGTTGGGGTTTATATTTGGCATGAGCCACTCTGAAATTAGCCAGAAAGAGTGCTACAAAGAGAAAGACTTGTACTATGAGCTCAACAGCAAAATAAAAACAATAGCAGTGTCTCAGGGCTATTTTCTTAGAGATTTATTGGGCCTTATTAAATTTGGAAGCAGTCAAGAAGAATACAACAGCTGTTGTGAATCTCAAACAAAAGCAAAACAGCCTCTTCTCTGTTTTCCTCCCATGTAGCATCCCTGTAAGCTGGTAAACTGGGCAGGATCTTACTTATGCTTACCAACTGGAAAACAGTGTTTACATATACAATGTGATACCAATAAGAATTATCCAAGAGATTTGTTTTGATTAACTTCTCATTTCAGGGCATTTAAGAACAGCTTATATTAAAAAAGAAAAAAAAAAGCTGAACTATAAAGCTTACAAAACCTGATTTCCACAAAGCCAAAAGACTTTGGAATTGTTTTCTATGCTATCTCTGCTCTTCTCCACACACCTAAAAGTCTTCACTATGCAATTCTAAGAACTGATTAAAAGGGATAACTGTGATATCTAAAAAGAGGCTTAGGCCTCAGGAAAACTGGAAACAACACTAAAGCAAACTCCCAGTTACTCATTTGAGAGCAAAGGTTGGGGTACAATCTGATTTTGAAATAGTAAAAGAAAACAACAAACAAAAACACCCCAGCAAAAAACGAAAACATTTTTCTATATGAGGAGTATCCAGCATGTGACCTCATGGTCAAGTAGAGATCACCCAGGATCTTAGGGAAAAATGTTTTGTTAATTATCAGTATAGATTAGCTAATAAGGAGTAATGTCTTTTCAGTAACAAATCTGAGTTTAGTCTAAATATGAGAAAATGAGTTTACTTGCTACACATGATAGCATCTACACATGATAAAAAGGGTTGAAAGGACTTAACAGATAATTAACATTTACAAGAAAAACATCAGCACAAGAATTAGGATTCTAGGCCAGCACATGAGGCTCACTGCATGCTGTGATGGGAAAGTAATCAGGGAGGTGCCTTGGGTTTGAGGCGTTAATGAATAAAGAGTATAGGAGAAGCTGGATTGAAGTCTTATGTTTGAGTTTATTTTACTGCAATCTATGGCTGTGCCACTTTATCAGCCAAGATCCACTCAGAAGACAAAAGTCATACCTGTTATTTGAACTGTGAGTGAAGAATGTTAAGCTCAGGTATTGGAAAACTCTAAAGTCAAAGAAAGGAACACAAAGGTATCAAAGAGACAGTAACAGCAGGAAGCAGCTACTACTGCAAGGCTGGGGAAGGAAGGAATGGGGTTAAAACTTGTATTAAAAGTTAGAAGCTTGAGATGCCTGGATGGCTCAGTGGTTAGGCTCTACTTTCATCTCAGGGCGTGATCCTGTAATTCGAGGATCCAGTCCCACATGGGGCTCCTGAGGGGAGCCTGCTTCTCCCTCTGCCTATGCCTATGTCTCTGCCCCTCTCTCTGTGTCTCTCATGAATAAATAAATAAAATCTTTAAAAAAAGAAAAAAAGTTAGAAGCTTGGAGAAGGGAGCCTTAAACGCCACCAGAGTGTGGGGATGCTGAGTCTGTGGGGAGGGGTCTCTGACCAGCCGGTACCGGTGTCTCCATTACTCAAAGAAGAGACTATGCAGCTGGAACCCAGCTTTTTGAGAAGGAAGCAGTCGCCAGCTGGGGCCCGTATCTCTGACAAGGTTCAATGAGGCTCGTTCAATGAGGCTCGTTGGGGGAAGTGTTAGAAAAACAGCAGAACCGAAATACCTGCTGCTATTAGGAAAAAGTGTTGCTTCCAGAGTGAGGAAGCGTCACTAGGATAGCAATGACAGGCGCAAGAAACAGAATCAGGAATAGAAAATATAGGGGAAAGAGCCTGTCCCTTCTTGTGTCCTCCAGGTTCTGGTCTCTCTCTAGTGCCTCCTACAGGCCAAGTGCAGCAGGGAATCAAATGGTACAACAAGAATGCAATTCAGAGTACCAACCCCAGCCTCCCAAAGCCACAGGTGGCTGAGTGGGTTTGATGCTGCAAGACCTTAACTTAATAACGGACCCAGGCACTGGAACTTGACAGAGATTCACTGAACTGCTTCCCCAAATCAGGCACTTTTTGAAAGCAGATATTTCTTAGATCTCCAACTTGTTGGCTCACCAGTGGTTCACAGATTGTATTTTTTCCTGATATGATAGAGTAATTCAACACAATGAACTTGAAACTGCAGGGGAAAATGTAAGAACATTGCTGATTTGTTCCAGGAAGTGAGTGCATTCACACTCAAACCGTTCATGTGGATTGGGCCAGTGCCCACTGGAGGCTCCATTCACTTCCACCGTTAAACTTTCCTGTAGTCAATGGAACCGTGGTTACTGAAGAAATGCAGGGTTATTTACTGGAAATGCAGTCACAAATTCGGGGAAGATTCACAATCTTTGAGCATGAATCATGCTTTAAGTTTCCATGATTGCTTTTGGAGTGTGAACCTCTCTGTGTGACTGGATTGTCAAGTATCTGCCATATCAGTCCAAGATGATTTTACTCTGCCTGGTAGAATTAGGTCTATCAAAAAGACAGAGTATCCTGCAACTTTGAATAGAGACAGAAAATTCCAGAACTCTTCTGTAATTGTTGGCTACATACCCACCTTTGACTCTGTAAAAGCATGTTCTCTTTTTTAAAAATAATGAAACTAAAGCTTATAGCCATCTGGTCATTATACAACCAAAAAATAAGACATGTCCTCAGAATCTTAAGAAAAGTTTACTTTATTAAATGTCGACCAGAATTTTTGTTATAGTTTTGAAACTTCAATAACTAGCCACAGAGTTACTTTTATGTATGAACCAAGTGGACTGGGCAGCCCGGGTGGCTCAGCAGTTTAGCGCTGCCTTCAGCCTAGGGCATGATCCTGGGGACCTGGGATAGAGCCCTGCTTCTCCCTCTGCCCGTGTCTCTGCTTCTCTCTCTCTTTCTGTGTCTCTTATGAATAAATAAAGAAAATCTTTAAAAAAAATAAATAAACCAAGTGGGCTATTTTTGATGAACCGTTTTTGTGTTACTTAAATCTACATATTCTATATTTGCTGAATATAAACAGCCACAGTAATGGACAAGTTCACAGACAATGCCAGAATGTTGAGGCTACACATGCTTCAGCATTCAGAAGCTTCTCAATATTAGGGATGCCTGGGTAGCTCGGCAGTTGAGCACCCAGCTTTGACTCAGGGCATGTCCTGAAGTCCCAGGGTTGAGTCCCACATTGGGCTCCCCTTGAGGAGCCTGCTTCTTCCTCTCCCTGTGTGTCTCTCTCTCTCTCTCCATCTCTCATGAATAAATAAATAAAATCTTAAAAAAATAAAAAGAGAGAGAAGAAGCTTCTCAATTAAAAAAAAAAGTAGTATGGCACAAATACTCAAATGCCATTTGAATATTCACATTAACCAAGATCAATACACTATAAACAGTCTCATGTCTATGCATACCAAATCAGGGCTTATTACCAGTTAGTACCAGATGAGCTATAAGGAAACCTTTTGATTTTTAGAACATGCAAGGTTTTGGAATTATGAATAAAGAATTGTATTTATAATCACTGTCAAAATATCTACATTTCTAAATATTTGTCTATTCAATCATGTAACCTCTAAATATGCCCTTGAGGAAGCTTCATAAATGTGATTTTTTAACAAATAGAAAAGACTTTAGCATGTCTGTATGCAAGAAATCAGTTGAGATTCAAAATATAAAAGGTAAAAGTAATAGATGTCAAAAGAACATGAAAAAATAAAAAGAGAGAGATCCTTCCTCTGTTTTCCTTTAGCCATCATCTGCTGAGTGACTTCAATATGCCAGAATTGTGCCAGATATGGAAAAGACAAAGAAACATAAGACCCAGTTCCTGACATTTTTCACTCTAGCTAAAGAAATGCATAAAGTATGAAAAATAACCCTAGAATGGAAATCCATAGATGTACAGTGGAACAAAAAGGATGAAATAATTGATTCTTTTGAGAAAAAAACGAGTCAAAATATTTCATCGATAGATGATACCTGAAAAATAAATAATTAGTGTCCCGGTTGGATGTGGGAGAACAGAGGCGAGGTTACTTTTAGTTAAGAGGAAGATTTTGAGTTGGTGCACATGGTTGTGAGACAGTGTGTCACTAACAATATGATCAACAGCATCGATGGAGTCCTCAATATCCATGCAAAACACTTCTGAGTGCCAAGTATATGCTATCCTTGCACTGCACCATATGGTAGCGAGTAGGCACTTGTGGCTCTGGAGCACTTGAAATGTGACTATTGACTAAGTAACTGAATTTTTCATTTTATTTAACTCTCTTTTAAAGTGTATTTATTGGGGGTGCCCTATCTGGCTCAGTTAAGCATCACCTTTGGCAAGGGTCTGGATTCCAGGGTTCTGGGATGGAGCCCTCCCGTGGGTTCCCTGCTCAGTGGGGAGTCTGCTTCTCCCTCTCTCTCTGCCTCTCCCCCTGCTTGTGTGCTCTCTCTCTTTCTCTCTTCCTCAAATAAAATGTTTATTACTATACTTAAAGTAACCATACTAAACCCATTATATATTAACAAATAACATATTTCTTATAAAAATAATATTTTCCAAACCACTCAGAGATATCCTACCCTGAGATTATTTCTACCATGCTCATATACCCATTTCCTGGTTGAAAAAAAAAAGAGGTTGAGGAAGACTGCTGCCTTGGCATCTGCTGGTAGGCTTGAAGTCACTGTAGTTCAACAAGGATGGCAGTAAGAAAGAAAACTAGACACATAGCTTGGAAAATCTAGGACACCCTGGAACACATGCAGACAATTGGAACTCACAAAGACAAACTACAAACCATATCTATCTCTCACCATATCGAACCTCAGTGATGCAGATGGCAGGCAGAGAAAGCTGCACACATGCCTGGCTCAGGACTCAGAGAAGCTGAAGGAAGAGATCTAGCTCATCCACATCGAAGAGGTGACTCAGCCTTCATGAGCTTCAACAGCACTTGGAGCCTTGCACCAACCTGGGGAGCTGGGGCCAGCCAATTTTTTTATTTATAAAAATACATAGTAATAGACACAGAATTTATAGGCCATGAAGTTAAACACTTTTAGACTTTGCAGGTCACATGGTCTGTGGTCACTCAGCTCTATCATTGTAGCATGAAAATAGCAGAAGACAATATACAAACAAGTGTGTTTGGGTTCCAATACGACTTTATTTACAAAAACAGGCAGCGGGCTGAATCTGGCCCATGGGTGATGCATGATGTGCCAACCATGCTTTAGAGTATAAAGACAACTATTTTGCATTCACATTCCAAATCCCGCACAGATTTATCTAGTGGTCAATGCTGAACTTGAAACATACAGAGAAAAGAGGCCTAGGAGATCTATTTCCACATCAGGAATGTTGACATCTCTATTAAAATCACCAAGCCGTGTTCTCAAATTGTTTGCAATTATCATGAGTTACTCCTATAATTAGGGGAAAAAATAAAAAACCCCAACAACTCATCAACATTATAAAAATATACCTGTGATGTATAGATAAGACACTATTGGTGTCTTTCCGGCCCCAGGGGGTGGGGGGCTGGGGGGGGTGGTAAATGTTAAGGCGAGGACATGTGTCTAGCCGAATCAAGGAACTTTCATAAGGAATGTCACAAGAGTGATGAACTCTTCAAAGCACTCTGCCTTTCACAGGATAATTCCCACTGGGATAAACAATTCAAATGGGAATCATTAATTCAAAGGTTTTTGGAGAATGCTATTTTACCTCATTCTGTCTCATATAATGTGTATAGCTCAGTGTTTTTTAAAAAATAATTTTTTAGCAGCACAACACTTTCTTCAGATGAAATCTTAATCAGAAGTGGGAATAAATAAAACATAAAGGGGAGCTTCTATGTGGAAGTGTAAAGAAATGAAGAGATTAAAGTTGAACACCATCCAGTTGAAACCATACTGGTGAGGGGAGGTTATTTGCATTACAAAGGTAATTCACTACAGGCCTCACCATTTTTCTTTTTTATACAATTAAAATTTTACTACGTTAAGGTACATCTATTGGTTATCATAAGCACTCCTCTCAGCCTCAGCTGTACGCTGGCATCTCTTTTGCCAATGTGGGCAAGTAAGAGAAAACAGGGAAGAGAAAATGAGAAGCTTGGGATCAGGGCAATGATGCTTTAAAGATGAAAGGTGAAAGTTGTCATGTTTGGGTTTTTTTAGTAATTTTTATTTAAGTGATCTCTACATCCAATGTGGAGCTTGAACTCACAACCCCAAGATCAAGAGTCCCATGCTTGACCTGAGCATGCCAGACTGAGCCAGCTGAGTTTAGCCAGGCGCCCCCATACCTTTTCTTAATCCTGATATTAGCTTTTGTCCTGATAAGTCAGGTTACCTTGATATCCTGGTAGATCAAGGTAAAGATATTCCTATACCCAGATTTTATTAGTACTCTCCAAAAGGGAGGCAATTTTAAGGATATGTCTAAAGACTATCATTTCCTGTAGTCTCTAGTCACAAGGGATACATCAACGAAGATGTTTTTTAAGGAAGAACCATCCTTAAACAAAAAAAATTCTGATAGCACTACAGAACACAGACGACTTTCTGAAAAGGCACCTAAAGACCTGAAAATTCTATCTCCACATCCTCTAAACACCTAGTAGATCTGCAAAACAATTTGTTTGATTGACAGGAGAGAACTATTTCAAATGCCAGTGGGTAGCCTTCCAGCAAACAAGGCTACAACAAGAATGTTTTCCCCCTACTGCTAATGGCTAATCCTGGCACTGAGGCTTCGGCCGCTGCTTCCCAACATGGGTATCCTTTTCGTAAATGTGCCTGCCACAGCTTGCCTCAAACGGATATGGTGTCAAGATGCAGAGAAAAGAAATGAGTTTAAGAAAGAGGAAACTGGTCTCTATTAACATCGTATCCATGAGGGTGTGGGGTAGAGTCAGCTGGAAGGGCACAGAGGCCTTTGCCCAGACAGAAAGTCCATTTGTTCACTGTGATAGCATAACTAGCTTCTGAAGATGAAATATCCTAAGGCTCTAGGCCCCATCTATGTTAAGTATAAGTGCAATTCTCTTTTATTAGTGCTTTTTTCTATGTGGGCTTTTAATCTTAAGAACAGAAATACTCAGAAATCAAGGATGACAAAATATCTTAACCAACATGGAACTTATATAGCTGCCCATACCCTAAGATGAAACCATAGAAGACAACAGAGAGCCTCTAAGCTTAGAAGTCATCTCAAAGCCTCTCCTCAAGGAATTAAATAGAAAGTATAATAACAACCATCCAGAATGATACTGTAATGCAAACCAAGAACATGATAGAGGCTACGTAAGTTGCCCTTCTCTAAAGGCCAGTTTTCTAAAGGAGGCTTTGCAATATTTTCTGTACCAATTATTGATATGAAGAGTATAAGATTAAAATTGGGTCAAATCTAACAGACACTGTAATCAGGTAAAACTAATGCATGTTCATAAAAATTGGAAAAATATATACTTCTTTAGAGTTTCAAATGCCTACAAGAAATGGTTAAATGATCTCAGGAAGTAATATTAACTTTTAAAAATAATATATGTCAGATGTTTTTTAAAGGTTAGAAAATTGGTACTTGTCAGACCAGAACAGGTAGGAAATTCAGAAATATGCACACCATCCAAAAGCACTATATTATGTGACTTTGGCATTCTTCCACTAATATATAATTAAATTACATTAGGCATTTATTGAAGCCCACTATGTACCCAGCATTGAACTAGATGCTAGAAATAGAAATACAAATGACTTTTATTTCTTGCTCTCAAAGTGGAGCTCATAATTTAATGGAGGAGATAGAATGCATTGAAGATTGAATACAGTGTTGAAATTCCTATTTGGCTGGGCTCACTTGGTAAACCGTACTATGGAAAACTCATCTTCCTTATTATGCCACTTCTGTACTGAAGTGTTAAAAATGCCATGTTATAAGTTTTAAACAACTAGTATGAACCAAGTACTCTGGAAATGTTCCAAACACCATGGAAGGGTTTTGTCAAGGTGGGAAAAACTGAGCAGGGCCTGGCTCAGTGAAGGGCATTTACTCAGCTGAGAAGGAAAGGAGGAAAGGGGAAGTTGGGAGAGCATGATCTATGGGGATCTAAGAATATGACACATTAGAAGAAAGATAGCCCATTTTGAACAGCGTCTGGGGATACATGGAAGGGATGGAGGAGCGGCAAGTAAATAAAGGATTGCAATCAGAGCCTAAAGAAGCTAATTCATCTTTGACCTAATAGGTTTCACTGATGGAATAAATCTATTCTGAATTTTATGTTTTTAGATTTGACAATGACACAGTTCTTTGTTTTATTTAGAGTCTTTCTTTTCCTGAATGCCTCCATGTTTATTTCCATTTCATGATAAAACACACCATAAAGGATAAATTCATAGCTATCCATCCTGACTAATGTATTGATAATTAGTCCAGTAAGTATGTGTTAAAAAATAGTAAGAACTTGAAGACAAAAGTTCATGGATCTTCTAGTGTATTTCTATTTGGAAGGTTAAAACAAGGCAAGTATTAGGTAGAAGGGACTTAGAGTAGTAAGGGGCACCTGGGTGGCTCAGTCGGTTAAGCAGTTGACCCGTGATACATCTCAGGGTCCTGGGATCAAGCCCCGCACCTGGCTCTGACTTTAGCAGAGTCTGCTCCCTCTTCCTCTGCCGCACCTCCTGCTTACTCTCTCTCTCTCTCTCTCTCAAATAAATAAATCTTCTTTAAAAAAAAAAAAAAAAAGAACAATAGTGAAAATGGAGAAAAAAAGACAAAGTAGTGCTTTGAAATAAGAATCAAAATTAGTATAAAGAGAAGTAGATGCCCTACACTACAAACCTGGGAAAATAGAACTCCCCCCACCCTGCCCCATTGGGAAAGCTAAGACAAAGTGAGACAAAGCTGTGTGAATAGTCTTCACCTCCTTTGCCACCCTTCCATGTTCGACACTGTTGACACATGACAACCTCTCTTGCTGGCTGGCTTCTAGTTAGATTCTGCTGCTCTGAGGTTAGATACTGGAAGAGGAAAAGGAGGGGAAATGACTCTTTCCTTCTTTCAAGCCTTTCTTTCAAGATCACCTTTGAGCACTTCTGGCACCCACAGTGCAGAGTCTCTTCCTCAGTCCTGGTTCCAGTAGTCACATCCTCTCAGCAGTCCTAAAACCTGGCTGCCGGGAACACTCTTGGCATCTCAGATCAGGGCTTCCCAAAACTTGCTCCAAGGTTCAAGCACTGACTAGGTGGTCCCTCCCTGGCTGCCAAGGTGTTTTGCACATCAGTCATATGGCAGAGAGGTGTCCCTGACCTCTGAGAACACACCACTCTTCTCCTCTCAGACTTAAGGAAATTAGCTGAATTCTGCATTAATCCCTGGATTATATTACCTTCCCTTTTTTGTTCTCTTAGCTCCTCGACACACTTGTAAACAGCCACCTATGTTAAATCACCTCTATTTGAGAAACAAAACACCATTTCTCTTTTACTGACTAGACTTTAAGTTGTCCAATACTTGTTACCAACAGTGGGCCAAGAAACAGATTCACCAAGATTAAATTCTTAGAGTGAGTTACTGAGCTACGTGACTTTAAATGCTGAGATGTCATAAATCCCACAGGCAAACAGGATACTGGTAATCTATGGCATGCATTAAATCATGATTTCTTAAATTACCAACTGAGGGCAGCCCAGGTGGCTCGGTGGTAGTTTAGCACCACCTTCGGCCCAGGATGTTATCCTGGGGACCCAGGATCAAGTCCCACATCGGGCTCCCTGCATGGAGCCTGCTTCTCCCTCTCTCTCTCTCTCTCTCTCTCTCTCTCTCTCTCTGTCTCTCATGAATAAATAAATAAAATCTTTTAAAAAAATTACCAACTGAGATTATCTGAGATGAACTGCCTATAGAAGGCAATAATTTGGGAGAACAGTTGGGTGTTATATTGAATTGTTTTGGTAGTAATGGTGATTTTTAAGTACTATCAGGTGAGATGTCTGCTTTTGGAGAGTTTACAGAAATAAATCCATAAACACAGAGCTTTAAACTCCCAGAACAAGGCATGATCAAAAATTTGTCTAAAGTATCCCTGAAAAAAAATCACTTACTTATTTTAGTACTAGGCAGATATTAGATTACTAATATCATTATTATTATTATTAGATATTAGATTATTAAAGCTGAAAATTAAATTAAATATCTAGTTATGCAGGATGCTGTATTATAACATAACTTGAACTCAGACCTTTGGAAAGTTTGTTATTTGAAAGGAAAGGCATTGATAGGAAAAGAGTAGGGATGCTGAGACTTAAAATGGAAACCTTTCGGTGGATGAGAAAAAATCTGAAATATATGAGCATCCCTGGCCAAGCAGAAGAAATGCCTCCCTCCTTGACTAAAAACACTAATCTTCTCTTGCTTGAATGAAGATAAGCTAGCAAACCTTACCCAAGACAGTTGCCTTGCAAGAGGATAACTATTCTCCTTAAGATGACTACACCAGCCATCATTGCCGTTATATCCATAACTGGAATCTGTTTGTGTATTCCCCAATGTGAGCAAGTACAAAATCTGACCCAGGAAAAAAGAAACACCAAAACATTTACAACAGTTCTCTAATTTCTATCAGCAGATATCTGGAAAATATGAATGGACTAAATTAAAAGGGTGGTAACCCAAGGAGACTAGAATATAATATTGCACTGGACCAAATTTTTTACTCTGGATTCACTTATCTGAGACACTGAAATTAATGTGTTAACTTGAACAACTAGAAATGGTTCTGATAGTTCGCTTTGTTAGTTGACAAAACCATGACTTGGTGGTAACCTATATTCGATATTTAGATGAAAAAACTTCCCTAGCATAATATAGAGAAAGAAATCCAGAAATCTAGGCAGACGGAAATGTTAGCATGGATTTACTATATATGATCCATCCTATTTCCCACTTCCCACTGTCTCTCAAGAGGTCCCAAAAGACATTCATTTTTGTAAACACTAAAAAATGCATTACTGTGAGAAAAGTCACATCATTGAAAAGTTTTATGGTGTCTGTCCTCTGAAGACTAGAGATGATAATGCTGAGAGATGTCCCACTGACCTGAGTTCCCTGATTTCAATGGGAAACAAGACCTAAAGTGGCAGAGGCCAAATAACAGAGAAAAAATGAGTATACTTTAATGTATGTATGAAATCCCCGTTTGGATAAGAACATTCTGTGGTAGTTAAAGAATTATGGTGTTTTTAGAAATGAAATAAGTAGATTAGTTAATCTATATATCCTAAAAAACTCTAGGAATCCTAAATGTCAGTGTGATACCATGTGTCAAAGCAGGAATTTATGATGCTAAATGATATACAGAATTTGGGCCTAGATTTTTTTATAATATGTTCAGATACCCATGATTATTTCCTTGGCTCTAGAATATATAACTGAAATAGTCTGGTAGAATTTTCACATTGACTCCCTGACCCATGGAGTGAGACACCCCAGAATATTAAAGCAAAAGCAACACCCTATTTTCCCGGAAATTGACAAAATTACTGTTATCATTAAAACTTCAAAAACGTAGCAACGATGATACCAAACAACTCCCAATATTCCCATCTGTACAAAGGACAGGTCGATGTTGAAGAATAACTGTAGATTATGATACATTTAATTATGTGCTGGTTCTAATTGCATCTGCTCCTCTATAAGCAGGATCTTCAGATATGGTCGAGGTGTGAAGCAAATCAACCCAGAAATTAATTGTGCTATTTCCTCTACACCAATTATAAAGAATCACTAGAGCAATTTTTTTTTTTTTTACTAGGAAGGATCCACAATATACCTTCATTTGTGGGTTATATCAACCCTCCTACTCTTTGTAATCTGGTCTTAAAGGACCTTGATCACCTCAACACCCCACAGATACAATGTTAGCGAACTAAATGATATCTAACCTTTATTTTTTTTTTATTTTTTAAAAGATTGTATTTATTTATTTGAGAGAGAGCATGCACACATGCAGAGGGATGGGGAGGTACAAAGGGAGACCCTACACTGAGCTCAGAGCCTATCGTGGGGCTAGATCCCAGGACTAAGATCCTGACCTGAGTCAAAACTAAGAGTCCATCACTTAACCAACTGAACCACCCAGGTGCACCCCCTACTAACTTTTAAAATGCAATTGTGGATGTATTATATTCTTTGGAACTGTTTAATTTGTTGGACCCTGGCTCACGGGTGCCAACGTGTCCCGGTGGACGCCCCTGAGACTCAGACCCCAGACAGGCAGATGCAACTAGCAAGAGGGTTTATTGGACGTTTGCGCAAACGGGCTCTCCGCCTCCGAGGAGGAAGAGAGCCCCGATTAGCAATTACAGGTATCTTTTAAAGGCAAAAGGAAAAAAAAAAAAAAAAACCGCTTAAAGACAAAAGAACCTCGGGAGTCGCATAGCATTCAGGTTATTGATTTCACAGAGGGTCAACATGAACCTATTCAGGGATATTCCAATCAGGGTGTGGGGGGAGATGGTTTTCTTATTGTAAACAGAATGCTTTTAGTTGCTAAAATTTCAGGAAGGCGCCTGGATGGGCTGCCTCTGGATTAGGGCTGGCCCTACTTACAAGGGGGGAGGTTTCTTCAAATTAGTGTTCATAATCTATTTTTCAAAGGTATGTTAGGAAGAAAAGGACAACTTTCCCTATTTCCTCCATGAAAACTAATCTAATTTTTTCACCTCCTTACTGGTTGCTTTTTGTAAGTTATACTTTCTTACAAAATCATTATTTTATTTATTTTTATCTTTTTCTTTTTTAACCACTAGCATGGGCTGAGAGATTAGTTAAGTTTTCTATTACATGTATATTTCTTTATCTTGTAGTTTTTGTTTTATGAAGTAGAGACATTTGGCTCACAGATATTCAACACTATTATATTTTTGTTGTGAATGGCTTTTTAACATTACAGAGTGTTCTTTGTCTCAGTTAATGCTTTTTGGCCAGAATTCCTCCTTGACTAATATCTTATGATTCCAGCTTTGCCTTTGTCTTGTATAATTTGTTTTCCTTTTATTTTCAATCCTTCCAAATTACTTTGTTTTAGTTATTTATCATGTGATATTGTGATTTATAAGAAATGTATATTTGGTCTTTGTTCATGGTTCCTGACTCAAAGCTCCTAAAACCCTGAGAATTTCCTGTGATAACAGCAAAAAGGTGTCTTTTGTTTTGTTAATGAGGTGCTTTTTGAAAAGCCCTTAGGTAACCTAAGGATGGGGGGTGCTGGTTACCAGGAGAAACATTCAGGTGATTAGAGGGTTGGAACTTTCAGTACATTCCCCCCTCCCGCCGCCCCCATCTCTAGGGAGGAGGGAGGGGCTGGAGATTGAGTTCATTTATCAATGACCAATGACTTAATCAATCATGCTTATGTAATGAAGTCTCCATAAAAACCCAATAGGACAGAGTTCCAAGAGGTTACAGGTTGGTGAATACATGGAGATCTGGGAAGAGTGATACACCTGGAGAGAGCATGGAAGCTCTGAATCCTCCCCCCATATCTTGCTTGCCCTATGCAACTCTTCCATCTGCCTGTTCCTGAGTTATATCCTTTTATAATAAACCAATGATCTAGTAAGCAAGATGTTTCTCTTTGTTTGTGAGCTGCTCCAGCAAATTAACCAAACCCAAGAAGGAGAGGTCTTTGGAACCTTCAATCTATAGCTGATTTGCCAGAAACACAGGTGGCAACCTGGACTTGCAATTGGTATCTGGCAGGGGTGGGTGGGCAGTCCTATGGGACTGACACCTTAACCTTTGGGATCTAATGCTATCTCTGGATAATGTTGGAATTGAGTTAAATTGTAAGACATTCAGCTGGTATTGGAGAATTGCTTGTTGGTGTGGGGAAAGTCCCTACCACCCCCCACATCCACACAAACACATGTTGGAATTGGTGACCAGATCTTTAATGTATGAATAGAGAGAGAGTATGTTTATATATATTTGTATAAAGTATTTTGTTTCCTTGAAAAATTTTTCTGAAACTATGTGAGTTAGGTTCATTTATATTTATTGATATGAAAGATAGTTCTGATCTTATTTCTACTGTATAATTTTATGTTGTTCTTTTACAGGTTTTTAGAGACCAAAAGTAGTGGTCTCCTTTCTTATTTTTTTTTTAAATTATTTTATTTATTCGAGAGGCACAGAGAGAGAGAATGAGGCAGAGACACAGGCAGAGGGAGAAGCAGGTTCCATGCAGGGAGCCTGATGTGAGACTCCATCCTGGGTCTCCAGGATCACACCCCAGGCTGAAGGCAGCGCTAAACCGCTGGGCCACCAGGGCTGCCCTCCTTTCTATTTTTTATGTGTAGTTCTTCTGGTAGTGATGAAGGTTTGTCCTTTTGTTCTAATCATTATTTCATAATTATGACTTTACATGATGTCTCTACTTATCTATGTCTTTTGGCAGTACTTATTCCTATTTTGGATAATGATAAAATAGTGTTCCATTTAATTTCTTCTTCTCTACTTCCTAATTTTTGTTGATAATGTTAACTGTATCAATATTTACGTTTATATTTTTAAATGCATCTATAATTACATTACTGGTTTTCTAGCCTTGATTTAACCCCTAGCTAGCTAATAGAGCACCTTTGTAATCAGTGATCTTATCTTTCATGTTTTTCTTCCTTTCCAATTTTAGTTAGCTGTCTCATTCCTACATATATAGGCACATAACTTTCACATTCTGTTCTGTCACCATAAGCCTCACATTTGAGTCCTGGTTTTATAGTTACATATGTTCAATACTCAACAAAATAATGTCATGAATTCTTTTGCCACAATTTCCCCAGCTAGTATCTTGGTTTAAATTAATTTTCCAGTGGTTTTTCTCAAGAAAGGCTCATGGGAAAATATTCCTTGGTTTCTTACACATTCAAACTTGTTTATATGAGGTCTTTATACTTTAAGAACATCTTGGTTGAATTAAAAAAAAAAAAATCCTTGGCTCACAATTTCTTCCCTTGGGTATTTTGTAGCTTTTCCCCTCTGTCTGTTGCTGTGGAGAAATCTATGGATGGCTAGATTTTTTTTCCCTCACAAGTGTCTTGTGCTTTTTATACCATTGCCCAAAAGATTCCTTCTTTATGTTTAGAGTCCAAGTAATTTACTGGACCATGTCCTAATATTGAGTTTTCTGGGTTTTTTTCTCCCCCTGCATGAAATGCAATATATAGATTCAAGTGGTTTTTTTGTTTTGTTTTATTTATTTTTTTAATCTCAAGAAAGACTTTTTGAATTGTATCTTGAACTTATCTTCTGTTCCTTTTTTTAAATTTTATTTTCCAGATACTACAGCTATGCATCATTAGATACCTATTTCCTGTCTTCTAGAATGTCATTTTCTCTCTAATCTTTTAAAGTTCTTTCTTTAATTTTGCATGGTTTTGTTCCTCTTTGCTCAGCTATTTTGGAAAGATTTTATGTGTATTTTCATGTTTATGAATTTTATGTGTCCCCTAGTTTTAATGAAGATAGAGAATGTGGGTTTTTTTTTAATTTAAAAAAAACTGCTGTGGATTTTGAGTAATTTCCAAAGAGAGATGGTGTCTTATGAATTACATTTATATAAGAAGGCCCTCTAAGCATTTAAATTAAAATCAGTAACAATCTATAACCATTGCTATTTAAAGTTTTACTGCACATCTCAGTACACGGTAACTAGTGAGAAAAAAATGTCACAAAGATTGAAAAGGAAAAAATAAATGGTCATAACTCACAAATGTATGATTTTCTATGCTTATAAATTATTAAAATTAATAAGAGTTTAAAAGAAGCTAGATAAAATACCCCCAAGAAATTAAATTTCATATCTGTACTACAAAAACAAACAGTACAAAAATACAATTCAAGAAGTTTACAGTAACAAGAAAATATATAAGGTACCTAGGAAGAAGTCTTAAAAAATATAAAGAGGGCACAGACCTATATGTAGAAAATCATAAAACTCTACAGAACAACAGTAAAGAGACCTAAGTAAAAGACAGTCATGATCTTCATGGTTAGGATAACTCAATATAAAGAGGCAAAACTTGCCCACATTGAGCTAAATTTAATGTTATTAAAATCAGGGGATCCCTGGGTGGCTCAGCAGTTTGGCACCTGCCTTTGGCCCAGGGCTTAATCCTGGGATGGAGTCCCACATCAGGCTCCCTGCATGGAACCTGCTTCTCCCTCTGCCTGTGTCTTTGTATTTCTCATGAATAAGTAAATAAAATCTTTAAAAAAATTATTAAAATCATAGGCATGGCTGGATCTTATAAGGAGCTCTATAATCAATACTAAAATGCATATGGAGTCCTGAAGAAGAAGAAAAAGGGGAAGAGCCTTGCCCTACATATTATCAAGACATTAAAATTTACAGTAACATAGTATGGTGTGATATTGGCATAGGGATAGACAAATATCCAACAGAGTCTGGAAACATGCCTATATACATAAATTTGTTATATGACAGAGGTTGCATTGCAAATCAGTGAGTAAACGAGGGACTGTTTAATGAATGGTGCTGATATAATTGATTGTCCATATGGAAAAAAATCTATTGTACTCCTACACCAATTCCAGACAGATTAAGACTTACATGTAATAAGTACAACTCTTTCAAAACTCAGAAGGTAGTACACAAGAATATCTGTATGACTTTAGAATAAGGAATGATTTCCTAAATAAGGCACAAAAACTATTAACTACAAAAGAAAAGATAATAAATACAACCACATTAAAATTTTAAAACCTACATTCATCAAATGACATAATTAAAAAAGTAAAACAATAAGCCACAAAACAGGGAAAGATATTGCAACACATTTAGCCAATAGGGGGTTTTTCTCCAATAAATCAATAGAAAGAACAATCCATGTAACAACATGGAAAAAGCAAATCACAGACTATACACAGTATATAAGCATTTTTAGTAAAGCTCTAAAACAAGCAAAAGAAAACAAATTCTGTTTAGAGTTACATAGATTTGGTATACAATTTTTTTTTTCAAAAATAGGAAAATCAATAAAAAGTGCAAATCAATATAGCAGTTACCTCTAAGAAGAGGAGATGAAAATGGATAAAAGTGGGAGCATATAGATAAATAAATTCAATGATATTGATCATTTTTAAGTTCTTTATGTGGATAATGCTTCCTGGTACTTATAAGAATTTAAAGAAATCCTTAAAGATATTTTTGTATGCTTTATATCTTAAATATATACTACTTACATCCTTCTTAAAATTAATTATATTTTTGAATTATAATATATACATAGAAAAATGCATAAATCATTAAGTATATGGGTCAGTAAATTATCACAGTGTGGTCACATCCACTTAACCACTATCCAGATTAAGAAATAGGACATTATTATCACAAACCAAAATCCCCCCTTATTTCCCTTCACTTCCTCCCCCAATAACCAACCTCAAATATTCTTTTATATGTATGCAATTGTATACAAAAACTATCATGAAGAATTTTAAGCAGGGAGATCATGCTTCTGCTGAAATCAATTATTTCTAGGAAAATTTTCATTTCAACCAGGTAAGAAATTTTATATGATAGAGAAGGAAGAGGACACCTAACCTGCCCACAAATCAAACTACTGTACTCTAATAGTCAAAAGGGTGGTAAGATAATAGTTAGAGTCCCCCAATATTTCCAGGGAAACTATTATTGTAGTCTGGCCTCAAGAAAAGTATGAGATTAGGCCTAAAGCCTTTTCTGCGCAAGAGCTTATCAATGTTTGAACACAACTGTACTATGTCCCCAAATCTTCTCTTTTCTGAGCTATCTATGCTCTAGTTTCTTTAGCCATTCTTTATGCAAGTTCCATTTTTATAGAACCTTGTACCATATGGGTGTTTTCCTCTGGGCATATGGCAATTTGAAAATGCCTGTCTTAAAAACATGATGCCAAGAACTAAATCCAATATATCAGCTGTGCCCATTGCAGAATCCACTGGGACTATTATCTTCTTGGTATTATGTAGTATTAATGTAGCATAAACTTATATTAACTACTGTTTTATACCAGCCTTTCTTATCTCCATGCTTTGCCTTGTCTCTCTCTCTCTCTCTCTCTCTCTCTCTATATATATATATATATATATATATTTTTTTTTTATTGGAGTTCGATTTGCCAACATATAGTATAACACCCAGTGCTCATCCCATCAAGTGCCCTCCTCAGTGCTCGTCACCCAGTCACCCCATTCCCCTGCCCACCTCCCCTTCTACTACCCCTTGTCCATTTCCCACAGTTAAGAGTCTCTCTTGTTTTGTCATCCTCTCTGATATTTCCCACTCATTTTCCTCCTTTCCCCTTTAATCCCTTTCACTACTTTTTACATTCCCCGAATGAATGAAACCATACCATATAATGTTTGTCCTTCTCCAATTGATTTACTTCACTCATCATAATACCCTCCAGTTCTATCCACGTTGAAGCAAATGGTGGGTATTCATCGTTTCTAATGGCTGAGTAATATTCCATTATATACATAGACCACATCTTCTTCTTCTTTTTTTTTTTAGACCACATCTTTTTGATTTTCATCTTTCAGTGGACACTGAGGCTCCTTCCACAGTTTGGCTATTGTGGACATTGCTGCTACAAACATCGGGGTGCAGGTGTCTCAGTTTTCACTGCATCTGTATCTTTGGGGCAAATCCCCAGTAGTCTTTGCCTTGTCTCATTACATGATTGTTCACCTTTGGTCTTTTGTTTGTTTGCTTTTTTAAAGATTTTTAAAATTCATTTGAGACAGACAGATAGAGAGAGAGAGAGTATGAACAGAAGGAGAAGCAGAGGGAAAGGAGAAGCAGACTCCACACTGAGCCAAGAGCCTGATGTAGGGCTCAATCCCAGGACCCCAGAGATCATGACCTGAGCCCAAGGCAGATGCTTAACCATTTGAGCCACTCAGGTGCTCCAACTGTCCATCTTTGATAGTCATCTCCTAATGTTTCTGTTTGGGAGATTAATTGACATTGGATCCTAAATGCATGTGGTGACTGCTTTCCAATTAAAACTAATCACGTGTTATTTTGTTTTCAAAAAGTCCCCTGAGAAAAAGACAACGATTAATATTTCCATTCAAGAATTAGAGAAACCAGAAATCAAGAATGTAGGCAACTTGCCCCGAATCAGGTTTATTAAGTGGTAGATCCCACTCTTGAGCCAACATATTTTGGATCTAGGGTTCTTTTCCCTGAAAGATACTGTATTTCTTACACTAGATTTTTTTAAACTAATTAAACTTATCTTTTAAAGATTCATTAACTATAAAAGACCTAGAATTGAAAAACGTGTCCTGAGAAGAATACCAAAATCAATCACTTTCATAACAATATTAGTGATCCCAAGAATAGTGCAGAGAGAATTATAATAGACATTTTGATAGTGTAAGTCACACAACACACGTCACGGAAAATAATTAGATCATCTTGGCTTCAATTTAGGAAATTGTCAAAGATTTCACAACCCTCTTAACTTGTAATGCAACTCACATGCTGATGTTTCTATCCATTGCAAGAAATAAAGCAGACTGAGATTGGGCAATGGAGTTTGGGTTTACTGGAGGAAAGCCTGAAACAGATGCCTCATGCAACAGATTCCTCAGAGGCAGTTTTACAAGGAAATGTGGGACAGGAGCAGTGCCCTGGAGCTTGTTTAAAGGGCAAGTCTGTGTACATGAAATGTAACAAAGTAGATGTTTCATATATCTCAATAGATATACCGTGAAAGATTGCAATGATCTTTGTGACTTTACCAGTCATCAGGGAACTAAAGGTGATAGATGGTTCTTCAAATTAAAGAAATTTAACTTGAAAATTGAATATTTCTAATTAAAAAGAAGCATAATGTACTAGGATGGACAATGAATAGAAACCAGAGTGTGCCCTTGGTCAAGTCATTTCCCTTTTCTAGACCTTTATTTAGCATCTCTAAATTAAAGTGTAAAAAAACCCAGCAGAACTTTCTTCAAAGAAAAACTGCTAGGAACCTCCCAATATACCCAGATAAAACTGGGGCAAAGAGAGAATGGAAAACCAATGGAGTCCTAAGGTCCAGGAAACAAACTAAAAACGAAAACATGCTGGAATAGTTCCATAGAGCTCTAAGTTCCAATAGCACTAATACATCACACTGTCCTCATTAATTGAAAATGAGTCTATGTAGTGCCCTGTAAGCATTGTACAATTGGGTAAGAACTGGCATAAACAGTCCTGGATGGTCTCAGATTTGTACTCAAAAGGTGACTTCTGGCAGCTGTACATGTTGAAAGAACAAACAAATGAAGGCGGTTTGGAAACTTTCAGCTCAGAAAGACTGACCAAAACCTGACCAAAGAAACAGCCCGTCCTGTGACTGCCTATCTTTGCCAGCAGCACTCATTCATTGCAATTCTCCTCTTCCAAGTTTTTGTTTCCTAGTATTATCAGCAAGTCTATAAGCCAGATCCACAAGCTCAAAATTTCTTTTTTAAAAACCTTAAGAGGCTAAACAGAGATAACAACATATGTTGTCTTAACTCAAATTTCCTTCAGTAAACACAACAGCTAACTGCAAAATTAGGCTTTGGACTCCATCAAATCTAGCTTTGCCAAACATATCTGACATTTTGCTCCTAGAAAAATGGATTACTTCATTTTTTTTTACATTTTTAAAATTATCATAAAAATAGCAGAACCAGAAATATTTTGATTAGCTCCCTGAAAACCAGAATTTTCAGTGAATGAAAATATTCTCATTCTAATGGCTAGAAAGAGTGATAAAAGAGAGCAAAAATATCAGTTTGCACGTGCTGGCTCCATTCACATTGAGTTTCCTAGTTGGTTTGAAACATAAATACACTCCAACTTATTAACTCCAGCCTTCCCTGTATGTGATTTCATATGCCTAGAGGAAGCAAGCAGAGCCAGGATTCAGCCAGGACTTGCATCTGTGAGGTCTGAGTA
The DNA here is from genome assembly GCF_048418805.1 of Vulpes vulpes. Taxonomy (NCBI): domain Eukaryota; kingdom Metazoa; phylum Chordata; class Mammalia; order Carnivora; family Canidae; genus Vulpes; species Vulpes vulpes. Next base: position 67,198,783 of record NC_132785.1, read on the forward strand.
ATTCACATACAGTAAGCACTCGGAAAAGGCCAAGGGATCCATTTCCCCATCAGTGCCAGGGGCACTGGCGGATTCTGCTTAGCACCAGAAGGGCCACCTGGACCCTTGAGAAGTCCCACTTAATTAAGACGTTAGGTCCTAACGTACTGAAGAAAGCTTCCTAAATTCATGTGTGTTGAGAGTGAAATGAGGATTTCCTCACTGAGACATGCTGAAATCCGCTTTCAACTCGCTTTTGTGTACAGCAACCTGCACTGCGTCAAGTGTCAGCCCAGCCTTGCTAACTCGGTTAGAGGGAGGGCCAATAACAACACTCAGCTGATTATAAAAGAAAGGGAAAAGGCTGAACGATTATAGAATTCTTATAATGTGCATAGTGTTATTATGGCAGTCTGCCCAGGGCTCATCAAAGATAAATGAGGTTTGAAGAGTGGATTTTTTTATGTTAAACTTAATAGACATTCCCTTTTCTTTCTTTCTTTCTTTCTTTTTTTTTTTTTAAAAACTGGCAAGGGAATGGAAAAGACATCAAAGCAGTTTTCCTATAAATCTATACGAAAATGAATTTCAGAGTCAACTTTTCTGCTTTTATTACTTATGGTGTTTTTATTTTTTTGGAAGCTGAAAGGGAACATAATTCAGTGCCTTTCAAATTGCTTTGGAGAAGAAATATAATAAATCCAATATATATGGAAAAGTTTATAGGGTTGGGGTTTTATTTTTTTGCTAAATATATACAACTCTGAGATCTTTTTCTGATATTAAGATTGTTTTCTAAAAAATTTCTTCCAAGTTTTTTCATGCATATTTCACTAGATTTCCTAGACATTTAGTTATTTATAATTCTGAAGCCCAATGACAGGAGACAGGGTTTAATATTTTGTCTATGTGAAGCTGTTGTCTTTTCTAAGCTGCTACTCCTAAAATTCTCATCCAGGCTTTAAAATACAATAACAATCTCTCATTTTAGTTTCTACGGCTAAGAATTTTGATGGAAATAGGAAGGGGGAGAGTGTCCATTAATATTGCAACATCAGCCTTTGAATGGGCTCCTTGTGTGTGAAATTATATTTTTATGACACTTCTCTGGTTTTGTTTGAATCAGCTCGATTGAAAATCATCTTGAACCCAATTTTTATCCAGTAACTGCCTCTCAATACACATTACTCTTGTAACTGTTAAAGATTTGTTGGTTCAGCTTTTTAGGCAAGGCTATTTGAATGCACAAGGGGGTTGCCAGAGTGTTCTTATGGCTATGTCAGAGTTAAACAAATCCAAAGTTGCTGAGTTCCATCAGTGGCTAAATCTCCATTACAAAACCAGTACTTTCAGAGAAAGTTCCAAGTTCACCATCCAAAAAAAGAACTTAGAGCTAGCCACATATGGTTAAATCCAAATTAATAAGTCAAAGTGCCCATGAATTTAAAGAAAGGTTTTTTTTTTTTTTTTTTTTTTTTTGAGTGGAAGGTAGCCTCAGAGCTGAGAGAAATCCTTCTGAATCCTAGGTAAGGATCTTAATTGTTCCTCTGACTGTCTGAACACTGGGTTCATCATTTTATAAATGGCCCACCATGTATAAAAACAAATACCAGTTACCAGACACATAGGATTCATACCGGAAATCATCAGCTTTCCTTTATCTGTTGGCCCCAAGAGGATGCTGTCTGTACTGATTGGAAGAATCATGGGTCAGAGACAAATATTTCCCTAAGTTTTCTTCATTCACCTAAGTTGCACTTGACTTACTGGGGCGGGGGCGGGGGGGCGGTAGGAATTAATAGACATGGATAAGAACATAGTAAAGAACTCCAGTGCTTTATAACAGACTCCAAATCATGAGCACAGCAATGAAAACTTTAAATAGGTGCTACAGAATTGAAAAACATTTACCTTTTGGAAAGCCTACCTTTCTTGAGTCTGCAGAACAAAGTTGGCAGTCATTCAGCAGTGCTAATGGTAGGGAAACTATCCCAGATTTAGAATGGTGCTACATATATGGCTCACAGGATCCTTCCTGGCAGACTAGACCAATGTTTCTCAACCTTGGCTAAACATTACAATTGCCTATGGACTCTACAACTCAAATTGTTCCAAATTAGAGAGGGGTATGTTTTTAAAGTTCTCATGTACAAAGAACCAAACAGATTGGAAATAGTATAGAAAATTTTCAGTTTTTTTACATTTAAAATATAATGTATGCAGGTTCCCCACCACTCCACCACACATAATAGCATCCCTTTCAAAAAAAGGAAGAGTTTTCCAAATGCATGGAAAGAAAATGATGACAGTAGTAATCTGGTAAATAGTAGGAGAATTTTCCCTTTTCCTATAATCTCCACTGCATGTAGCAGTGCTATAAAATTTAATACACTAAGTTAGATATGCAGGGAAAAGACATTGCCTTGATTGTGTCTTTGGTTCCTTCAAGATAACATCCTCTGGTTAACGGGAAAAAATATGTATTTTGTAGAAGTTTAAAGCTTAGTTTGATTGAGTAATCAAAGTCATCCTCTCAGATAGTATTGTCTTTTTTGAACAAAAACAATGAAAAATCTTAATTTCACAGATGTCAATCCTTATTCCCTGCTTCTTCTCCCAAAGTGCTAATTGAGAATATATGGTGTCAGCCTGTGCCTTACTGACATGAGACAAAGGGTGAAGGGAAACTCTAGTATCATGTAGGTCCCAAGGGTACCTGGATAGCATCATCTGGTCTCTGGCAGGATAGCCCATGTGCACTGTTCATCAGATAGCATACTTGCATTGTGCTCACCTCTGGCTAGTGAATACTTTGATGTGGCTTTGGTCAACACCCTCATGCTGACTTGGCTTTTTTCATCCTTGATTTCTATAGGCTCTCGGGCAACTGCAGTATAGCCCATCCAACCTCACAGCTTCATAATCCAACCCTATCCCTCTTCTGTAGGTTCAACTCATCCTGCCATACTTTTTAGAAGGCAGCACTCCTTCCATCTCTTTGTTTTCTTCCTGAAAATCAAAATTATTTGATATTAAAGAGATGTTGGAATAAAATAGAATAACATTCAAATATACTTGATACTGGGAAGACTCTAATTTCATTATTTTACTGCAAGCTTCCCTCACTCATTATTCACGTTTTCCTGTCTTACCTTTTTTTTTTTTTTTTTTTTTACTTCTATTCTCTCTTCCTCCCCTTGAAATTTGAGGATACAAAAGCTTGTTAGAGTTTATCCTATTGTTTAGCTAAAGAGGAAAAAATGGATTGCATTAGTTCTTGTTTTTCCTAGGTCAAGGGTCAAAGCACATGGCAGGACAAATCCCAAAGAGATTTGCCTGCTTGAGACTCCATTCTGTTATAAGAGGAGTGAGAGCTTTTTGAAGCAAAGTGTGTGAAGTTAGAAATACAGAAGTTACCATATAGTTGACATATGTGGATATTTAAAATTATCTATTTAAACATGGGGGTGAGGTTTGAGAGTTATTTTCTGAAAATACTGTCTTGGGGAAGAAGCAGAATTTGTAAAACTGGACACTAAAATTAAATGGCTATTAGAATTTTCAAGGCTATATTTCTTAAAATTCTAAGCAGTAGAAAAAAAACCTGTATTCCTATGGTTGATTATTTATATAATTTTAAATTGCACTTTTCTAAAAATATCATAATCTTTCAGAGAACATAACACTTTTGGCAGAAATGCATTTAGAATTTTAGTAAGATAAGCATACAATAATGTCTGTGTGTGTGTGTGTGTGTGCATGTGCGTGTGTGTGTGTGGTGTCTGTAAAGAATGAGATGGAATTAATCCTGGCTGAAAATAAGGAAGTTAAACTACAAAATCATTCAACGAGTCAATATCATGGTGCAAATGAAAACTCTTTACGTATTTACTTATTTAAAATCACCCCAGGGTGCAGACTCAAGCAGTAAGAATTAATTAGACTATACAAAATAGAACACCAATGACCAAGAACAATTCAAATCAACTAAAGATGAATTTTTAAATATCTCACTTGTTATCCTAAAAATTTGTGTACAATGCATCTATCCAACCAGCACAAAAAAAACAATGTTTTTCATTGTACATGTTCTATAGTCCATTTTTTGTGGCTCTGGTCTATGCCTCAATTTCTCCAGCTATAATTTAGAAATCCTAAGAAAATACTTTCTCTCTAGCTTCCTCATTGAACCCTCAGTATGGAATTATATTGATAAGGTTTAATACACTATTTGCCTTTGATTTTTTGCTGATAAAAATCATTATATATATATAAAAGCATTATATATAATAACTGTATATGATATATATGACATTTTATATATGTATATTATATACATAATGTCCACATATCTTTTAATGACCTGAGTTTATGAACCTCTCAAAGTAGTTCCTAAATGCCAAGAATTTTCTTAATCACATGACAAGTTCTGGTTTACTTATAGCTCTACACTAAAAACATATCTTTAAAAATATATAACTGGCTACAAAAATGTCATGAAGGTATCAAATGTCTCTGTTTATCACTGATAATGACTCATAGGAAGAATAAGTTGTGTTCATTGTAAGACTGTCTTTTGATGTACCCAGCTTCTCTATCACTCACCATAAACCAACCTTAAGGAAAAGAAGTCTTAGGGGGATAAGACAAAAACAAAAACAAAAACAACTAAGAACACATAACTGCAAGATGCACTATTTTCAAAGGATTGCATGGAGTTTCCCGAGCATGCCGTCATTTGCCATGTTCACTGAAAAAGGCTCGGAACAATGGTATCTATCTGCCACCAAAAAGGAGATGCAGACTCAACTATGTGATAAATGATAAAGTCATCAAGTTAGTAAAGCAGAGGAGGACCTGAGGGGGAGGTGTTTTTCCTTTTTTTATCTTTATTTATTTATTCATGAGAGATGAGAGAGAGAGAGAGAGAGATAGAGAGAGGGAGAGAGAGAGAGAGAGAGGCAGAGACACAGGCAGAGGGAGAAGCAGGCTCCATGCAGGGAGCCCGATGCGGGACTCGATCCCAACACCCCAGGATCAGGCCCTGGGCCGAAGGCGGGGCCAAACTGCTGAGCCACCCAGGCTGCCCCTGAGGGGGAGCTTGATGCGATTTCTACATCCTAAGAGATTAAGTTTGCTCAACATTGAAAGAATGAATTTAGGTGGGTCAGATGGTCCCCCACAGTAGGAGGGAGCATGAATACAAGGCCCTGAGGTCCCTTCAACAACTATATTTCCCACTATTTTTATTATCTCAGTAATTCTGCCAATTTCCTTAGTAGGCTGGTGTATGATATTAATTGGATCTATTTTACTGAAGGAAAAACCCCAGGAAAGGCGAAGTGAGGGGATCCCTGGGTGGCGCAGCGGTTTAGCTCCTGCCTTTGGCCCAGGGTGCGATCCTGGAGACCCGGGAACGAATCCCACGTCAGGCTCCTGGTGCACGGAGCCTGCTTCTCCCTCTGCCTGTGTCTCTGCCTCTCTCTCTCTCTGTGACTATCATAAATAAATAAATTAAAAAAAAAAAAAAAGGCGAAGTGAAATTATGTGTTTAAGGTCATATGAGTCATCAGCCAGGCCTAGAATGAGACATCTATGCAACTTTCATACTAATTTTAGTGTTTGTGGTCTCTCTGATAACAGAAGTTGCAGGATGATTGAGCTCTAGACCCGGTTTTCTCTAAATTGATCTTTTTTTTTTTTTTTTCAAAAATACTAATGTATTAGAAATTAGTCACAAATGAGCAAACATCATGCATGGCTCCCTAAACCAATTAACATGTCAGGTCTAATTTACTGTTAGACAAATAATTTGAAATATTTGCAAAAGAGCAGCATGAGAATTTATTCTCTGCAAGTAGACAGAGATTTCAGTAAATTCTTGATATTCCTTGAGGGAGCTCACAACCAAGAAAGAACCACCATTTTTTCCTGCCTCAGATGGTGTGAGTAGAGGACAATGCTGGGAAGCTTCACAGATTCCAAAGCCTAGTTATTAGGAAACAAACATGCCATCAGGCTGATAAGCAAACTAGCCAATCAAAGAATTATCTAACCTCGTCATAAAGCTCTGCAGATAGAAGACGAAAATCCTTTAAATGTAGGTTCTGGAGGTGGCAAAATGTTTTCTTTGAGTCTTAAATAGGTTTCTTCTACTACAGTTACAGCCTATTTTTTTGAATTCTGTAAAATGTAATAACTAGAGAATCTATAATTTCACATACAGTTCCTAAAAATATTAACCAAACTGCTCCCATTTTGATGATAGAAAATCTGGAGATATATCATAGTCTCTATCTGTATGATTATAGGCTATTGTCTTTCTACTGTTGGCCTATATGGTTTCCTGACATGAATAGGTGGTCAGCTAAAGGTCAGATTTAAAAGGAACTGAAAGGACCATCAGATCAATAGACATCTTTCTTACCTTTCTCTCATAGCGTCAAAAATGGCCATCCTATTTATTTTGGGTAAGGCATGAGAGTATCTTGATTAAACAGAAATACTATCTAAAGTGAGTTAAAAGCTCAGCTATTACCCAGAAATTATTATCTATTATTTAGATAATTAGTTAAAAGACTTATATGATTTAGAGGTGTTTTGCCTTTTTTTTCCTTTTTTTTTTTTTTTTTTTTACAATATTTAATTAACTTTAGTCACATTTTGGGCTCTGGAAGTCTGGGAGGGAGACAGAACAAGTATATTTTAAGGGAGGTTGAAGAAGATTCATCACACCCACATGGAAATTTCCAAGAGGCTTGAGTGAGTGCTACTATACCTATTAAGACTCCCCTAAGGGAGACTAAAGACCAGTGAAAGAAGAATAGAAAGATTTTGAAAATAATCTCACTGACTTTATAGTTTTGCCTAATGTTGGTCATAGGTGTTATATATTCTTAACTGAAAGAGCAAATTACACGTTGTACACAATGAAGGTAAAATTCATTGTTTTCTGGTTTTCTTCATTTTAGCTCCAAGGTTTTTAAAATTGTGCAGGTAAAGGAAAAGGAGCCAGATGCTTTTCCGTTTATTTCTTGTCCTCTCTCCATCCATTTCCTCCAACCCAATGATTTCCTGTTGTTTCCATTCCAGGTCCACAATACCGCTTACCAAATACACATCCTTTTTTATAACTTTATCTTCTCTGACACACGTTAGTCTAGGAGATTTACACATCTTGTCAGAAAAATAGAGTGAGAATCTACTGACTTCCAGACCTGAAAGCCAAATCCTCACACTGAAGAAAAGGGAACACACTTAAAAAAAAAAAAGGCCCAGAACAGTATAAATTGACATCACTCGTAGTTTAAACTTCATCTCTTAAGTCCCTATTCCTTTCTCTCCTTAGTGACAGCCCTAAATAGTTACAGAGAACAAGGTTTCTGGAGTAATTTGGACCATAAAACCGGCAGTTTCAAAGGTAAAAGAAGGAAGATTTCAAGGTAAACCTAGTGAGTTCCCTGTTTCCTATTCTTCCGACTGTCTAAGACAGTCAGACTCTGGAATCTCAGCCCCAGCCACGTGCTTAACCCAACCTCCTCTTATTGTGTACAGAGCAGGGCCTGTCATTAACTGGCCTTCTGCTGATTGGCCATAGGGGAAGGGCTGTCAGGCTGACACTCCTCAGGTCCTTGTTCCTTGATGAAAGTTCACCTCAGGCATTTCGTTAACTACTCCAAAGAATAACACAGGAAGTAATGATCAGATATACTCAGAAATAAAAGCCAAACACATTGTGTACTAAATAACGTTGGACTATTAATGTCAACATTACCCTGAATTTGCTTAGCTCACAGTGAGTGTTATGACATTTTCTCCATTGTCTTCTGTGCATTATTTACATTTTATCAAGCATCAGTGCAGTGCTAGCTATGAGTAGACCCTCACAGGGAATTGAGTGGCAGCCATGTAAGGAACTGACATCATTATAGCATGAAAAACATTTAATAACTCGGTTAATGGCTAATAAAGGAAAGCTTAGATAGAACAAATAAATCATATTGCATTGAAAGATGAGCTTTTAAATGGCCATTTTTCATTAGTTTCCTTTCACATAAGGGCTCATCATAAATTTAATCTGGAGAAAAAGGAAAAGAAGCCACAATGACCATCACCATCTTAGTGGATGCTTAATAATGAGAAAAAAATTATCAAAAGCAGTAGGCCACTGTTCTTTCCCTTGTGTCTACGTGTCCAGTAAGATCATTTAAGTATGGACATTCCATACTCCCATTTGTTCTGCTCAAAAGCACAGAGTCATTTTTTAACTATTCTTTTCAAGCCAGATCCAGTTCATCAAGAGATTGGCTCCATTTTTAGAATATACCCATAATGTGGAAATGATATGGATATATTGTAGATTTATACGTGTCATATCCATGTATGCTTACTCATGCATGGATATAATGTGGATGTATTGTGAAGCCAGGGCTTCCTCCTTAATATAATTGATCAACTTTGTAAAAACATTATTCTGAGAAATAGTCCACAGGCTTCATCAGATGGCCTGAGAGATCAACAGCACAAAACATTTTAAGATCTTCTGACTTAGAAGATCTGAGGCCAGTTTCTACAGAAAGCTAATGTTCCAGTTATAATAATCACCACCTCAGCTGTGAAGGAAGGCCTTTTGTTTTATTAGGATATGAACCTTACATTTTAATTCAAATAATCTTACGATCGATTTCACCACTTCCCTAAGACTTTCTGTCTTTGCTCTACATTCTTAAATATTCTTAAAATCATTTCTCATTCAGAAAGCTCTCCGGGGTATTATACATTTTTAAATATATTTATGACCCTGATCTCAGAACATGCCTAAGAACCTGGGACAAACTTTGAATCCAATGTAACTACTGACATAAAAGGAACGTAGACATCCAATCCCAAGCAAGGACAACTACCCTTAGGTCCCTAATGCTCAAAATTTAAATGATTTTATATATCTTTTGCCAATGTGTGGGAGGAAAACTTCCACAGGGGGCATTTGACCACCCACTGTAACTCCACAGAACACTGTTAGCATTCCTTACCAGAAACCAACTTCCTACATCTCTTCAATATTCAAAGAAGCCTGAAATTTCCTTCAGAAATTTTTGTATGGTTACTAAAACCAGGGCCTGTTTTCTATGTGTGTGTGAGTTTTCTATTAACCTTTTATAGGTTCTAACTTGTTTTCCCACAAAAGCTTATTTCTCTCATCCCCTTCCTCCATTTTAATCCTGACGGTATATGTTTTGCAGCTAGCTTCCTTACGATTGCTAAAGTGGCCTATGAGTTCAATCTCTTCAGTTTAAATTCTATTTGTAACATGCATTTTCTACATTTAATGTTTCCCCCTATTTTTTGAGCAGTGTTCAGCAGGATGTGTGTGTACATATATACATTTGTATGTATGAGCTATAAGCGACTAAGATCTCTGAATAACTGTAGGAATTATCCACGGTTTATATGCCACATCTTTAAAAAATCACTTCCTGGCACCCTACAGTGTGTGAGCAGGAAGACTGGTGCTTTGTCTTTTCCATCATATGGTTTAATATATAAAAAGTTTCAGTACCACTAGGTAGCTTTGACTTTAAGCAGCTCCAATTTAGGCATGCATAGATGTGACATATATTAAAATGGAACAAATTATATGGAAAATTTAAGTAGAGGCTGTGGCCACATCTATGATGAAGATGGCCAACATTTTTCATTCTAACCTTTTGTGTTCAGCTAACGTCGAACTTTATAAAGAGCTCTAACTTAAAGAGAAATCTTCCTTGTCCTTTTCTTGGCTAAAGATGATGACATTTTGAAAAATTTGATAAAAATTAGCTCAGCCAGTATCATAACTGAAGAGAAGCAAAAGCCCATCTTCTGATAGTAAACTCACGAGCCAATCAAATGTCAACTGACCAATACGGCTGAAAATAAAATGTCAGAATTGGTAGCCCTTGCTGAAAACATGGCACTTTTAACTAGCTGTCAAGAACAGGACTCAGGAGTGACTGTGGACATTCTGTGTACCGGGAAGTTCACTCCAGAAATCAAATAAGTAGATGTGCATTTCTCCTTCTGCAAAGGAGAGACTTACTCAAAAATCATACACACCTGAGTCCCTTGTTTTCCTCCTCAGAATGGACCATCTTCAGGGGTCATCAATATGGCAAGCTCCCTGTCATCAAGAGTGTGTGCTGTAGGCTCTGAACACCTGACACCAGTACCAAACACACACACACACATATCACACACACCATGCACACAAGGGCCCCATGGCCCCCACTCCTGCACCCTCATCCCCCAAAGCCAGCATGTGCTCTTGTTACTAAGTATAGTCAATTTGTTAACTTGTTCATGGGCTGTTTTTCTTACTCTTCCCTGAGGATAGTTAGTGCCTTTGGCTCTCTCATGGTTCAAGTTCAGCATTTCCTTGCTGGACCCCGGCCCATTTGTTAATTCCAAGCTGAACAGCTCTCTCTGCAGGTCCCTAAACTCAACTCTGTTTTTCTATCTCTCAACTCTTGATTCCCTTGATTCTCCCCAAACCAATTTTAATCAAGTTTCCTGCTCTAATTTTTAAAAATAATACCTCAAAAAGCAACACTCTGCTGCAAATCTGGCTGAATAATCTAGTTTGTCCTAGCATGATTCTTTGCTCTTCTTATTTCTACTTAAAAAAAAAAAAACAACTCATGTTAAAATCAATTGGTTCTGAAAAGGATATTAATCTCTTTCTTCTAGAGCCAGTCACATTTTCACTTCCCCTATATCTTATTCTGAGTTTTACCTTTTTTGTAAGAAATATCAAATACGGATTTCTCAGCTTCATTGTCTTTAAAGCCCATTAAATCTCTATTCTTTTTCTCATATCCAAAGGGGGTTACATTTAATCCACCCAAACTGAGGACCAAGGTGTTCATCAGGCCACCCAACCAATGTTCTTAGAAGTTGAAAATGCATTTATGGTTTTATGAACTAGTCACAGTGCACTTAAAAAACTCATCAAATTCTGCTTATAATTTGAATTTTACCACATAGTTTATCTTTGTTGTGAGTACTAATATTAATACACTTGATTATTATAAAGCAAGGCCCACCTGTAGCTAATTTACAGTACTTTGTGACACTAAAGATAAAGGCATCACTACCCACGTCAACTCTGCTCTGCTCACTTTGTAAGCTAAGGATTCTCAAATGTTTTGGTCTCAGGATTTCCTAAAATTCTTAAAAATTATGGAGGATCCCAAAGACATTTTTTTTAAAAGATTTTATTTACTTATTTATTTATTTGAGAGAGAGAACACATGAGTGGTGGGGGCAGGGGTAGGGATGGGAGTGGGTAGGGCAGAGAGATTGGGAGAAGCAGGCTCCCCTCTGAGCAGGGAACCAGACCTGGGGTTTGATTCTAGGACACTGGGATCATGACCTGAGCTGAAGGCAAATATTTAACCAAGCACCCAGGTGCCCCACAAAGACCTTTTCTTATGTTGGTTATATCTATTAGCATTTCTCATATTAGAAATTAAAAATAAAAAAATTGAACATTTATTAATAGCTCAAAATAAGAATAAATATGTTATATGTTAACACAAACAACATACTTCATTAAATATCACTATATTTTCCAAAGGAAAAAATTAGTATGAAGACAAGCATTGTTTAATATTTTTGCAAATTTCATAATTTCTTTAATGTCTATTAGTAAAAGACAGCTGGAAACTCATATCTGCTTCTGCATTTAATCTGTTAAATTTATTAATTAAAATTATTTATCTTTATTTTTATTTGATCTTTAATTCATTAAAATCAATTTTAAAGATGTGCGAGACACTTTATATTGCTTTTGGAAAACTCTACTGCACATACGTGATAGAATAAGAGTACAAAAGACAAATAACATTACAAAAATGTAGGTTTGACAATTAGGACCTCCTGACAGGGTCTTGGGGCTCTCCCAAGAGCCCCCAGACCACACTTTGGAAACTGCTATTTGTTCTAATTGGAAGTAAAGGCTAAAGAAAGTAGGGCAAAGTAGTGGAAACTGTCATCACAGAACAGCTTACTGTAGCTTACAGAGAGAAGACAAAGTTATGTTAGGGATGGAACAAATTCGATGGTGGTTAACTGGCCGAGTCATGCTGAGATATTTTTCTTGGGCTCAGTTATAAATAGGGTTGGAAGACTTCTTTGATTTAAGGGATGGGTGATGTGGGGCAGTAGAATGCTGTAGGAAATTTTTTTTTTTAATTTATTTTTTTAAATTTTTTTTTATTTATTTATGATAGGCACACAGTGAGAGAGAGAGGCAGAGACACAGGCAGAGGGAGAAGCAGGCTCCATGCACCGAGAGCCCGATGTGGGATTCTATCCCGGGTCTCCAGGATCGCGCCCTGGGCCAAAGGCAGGCGCTAAACCGCTGCGCCACCCAGGGATCCCTGCTGTAGGAAATTTAAGTCTGTCCTTTCTTGTCTCTGCATTTCTGTGGGGAATGATCACCACCTTCACCTTCTACTGGCAAAGGCTACCCTGTCTGAAAAAGTTCTATTTTGCCACATCATAGTACCAGATTATTTTCTTAAGGATACGATTATACTTGTCTCTCAGCGCCAAGCACCACTCTGCCCCTTTGTTCGAGACTATAGTGGGAAAAAATACTCATCTTGCATAGGAAACACAAAAATCAAAGCAACAACACAAAGCCAAGCAAGCAACAACACAAAGCCAAGCAAGCAAGCAACACATTGACACAAAAAGCCCTTTCATAACCTTCTTGTAGAAGAAAACTCTGGAGCACCATTTGGTTTCATTAATTTCCATTCAATAAATTCCAACTTGACATCATAATTTTCTATTGCCTTATTTCTCCAGTCACTACTTTGTTTTTTGCTATGGAAACAGAGAACACCTAAATAAATCTACCCACAACAGAAATCAGATGTTTTCCTGTGAACATGGACGATGGCTTTCTCTCACCCTTTGATCTTTCTCTTTGTAGGCTTCTGATCCCAGGGAGGACAATGCTAGTGGGGACAGTGATACTTCCCAAACTTGGAGATGAAGGGAGGGCCTCGACTGTAAAATGGGTCCTGTTATGGGTAAATGGGTACAGCTCTCTTTCCATAGCTACTCAGAAGTCATAGGAAACATTGCATATGTCCTACAAAGTCCACTTGCTGGTCCTGGTTTTTTAGTAATACATTTAGAAATGATTTTCTCCACTGACAAATGAATACACAGAGAAGTTTTTTCCGATAGTCCTCATAAAGTGAGTAGTAATAGATACTTAAAATTTTTAACTATTAAAATCATGTGTGTGAGTGCGTGTGTTTGAAAAAGAAAGGAGAGAGAAAGTGAAGAAAAAAGGATGATTTTGTTGCCAGGATTAAGAAGCTATGTCAAAAGGGGCACCTGGGTGACTCAGTGGTTGAGTGTCTGCTTTTGGCTCAGGTCATGATCCCGGGGTCCTGGGATCGAGTCCCACATCAGGCTCCCCACAGAGAGCCTGCTTCTCCCTCTGCCTGTGCCTCTGCCTCTCTCAATGTGTGTCTCTCGTGAATAAATAAATAAAACCTTAAAACAGAAGAAGAAGAAGAAGAAGAAGAAGAAGAAGAAGAAGAAGCAGAAGAAGCAGCAGCTATGTCAAAAAAGATTGACCAGACTAACTTACCAACACCATATTAAGGCATGGGCTAACAAAAGCCAATCTTTTGTTGAATAACTTATTGTAATAAATTGCATTTGGAAGGCCTCAGATTTCTATACAAACTTTTCAACCAGATCTAATTGGACGTGCTACTCACATAGCCAGGGGCATTCTAAAAAAAAAAAAAAAAAAAAAAAAAGCAGCGGATCAACACCATTTTAAAAGTCAGAAGTTTTTTCTCACAAAGGAGTATTTTCCAGACATTATCTTCAACTGCCAAACATGATAAGGAAGGTCTCCATCTCTCTTTTTCCCTTGATCCTACAGTCTTCCTCCTTCTTTCTATCCCTCCCTCCCTCCCTCCCTCCCTTCTTCCCCCTTCTTCTCACTCCATTCCCTGCCAGTCCTCCACCCCACCCAAGCCATGAGTGAGCACTACATTGGAAGCAAGTTATATAGTAAATGGCTTATCAATCAGCTGTGTCCTAGATATTGTTGTTGAAGGAAGCAGGGATTTGATAACTAAGCTGGTTCCCAGGTAAATAAGAAAATGTTCAAATATGTGTCTGAAGCTTTTGTTAAACTAGGTAGTTACAGGTAAGGATTACAGTACATATGACCGCAAAAACATCTTTTCAGCCTTTTTCCTAACCTATGAACTTTTCTTTTGCAGCAACCCTTGCTTTGCCAATTTATCGCCCTAATCTGAATAATTAGCAATGTTGACATAACCACATTCCAAGTGACGACCTTAGATAGAGATATTTAAATGAAGCACAGCAAAGTCTTCTCTAACCTTCTTCTCTCTCTCATTCCCACTCACCACTACATCCTCTCCAGATACTGGAGTGGATCCAACAAGTGTCTTATGAAAATAAGAGCTAGGATAAGACATCAGCAGTTTCAAGTGAGCAAAGTAAAGTTTGAAACTGAGAAATAATATATAAAAGTGAAAATTTGTCTTCTAGCATTTTGTGTTTTCTCTTCATAATATTTGCATTGTGTGCAGAGGATTTGCAGTACAGAAACCTGAATATTTTGATTAATCACAGAAAATATAAGAAATGGCAGAGCTTGCCAGAGGAAACTGAATACATGAAACATTCCAAATGTGTGGCAAAAAACCCCAAATATTGATGTATCCTCAATATTCTTAGCACGTATAGATTTTGAATGAACATTTTATTTTCTTGTCAGTGATTCAGAATTTCCACTGCTTCTGTTGAGCAATGAGGGAAAATCATGCCAACTGGGAGAAAGCTTTATTTTAAGGTTGAAGGCATGAAATAAGGACTAAGAAGACAATTGTACACCTGTTTTCAAGAGTAAAAAGGCATCTCAAATCTGCTTTGCTTTTGAAAATTTGGCCAAGGAGTGTATTTCAAAGGCCCAATAGCCCATAACATTATTCCCAAGGCTCTGTGCTCTCTGCCTAATTGGGAGTCTACAAATTTGCATAAGCATGATACTTCATGATTAATGCATAAGACCCAGCATGGAGCCCAGTATCAATCCCTCTGTGGAGGTTTTTCCCCCCACTGAAAACAATCATTGTTCCTAAAATATAATCCATCAAATTTGTAGGTATGACTGCATTGTAGAATATCAGGCTACTTAAATGCCATGACAAAACCTTTACAGAATTGTAAACTTCTTCTGTGTAAGAAAGATGTTTTAGTTTAAATGCCCACGGCCTTGGGGCCCTGAGACCATCATTGTTGCCGGAAAAGGTATATTTGCAAAATGAAGTGTCAAGCCAACAGATTTTTTCCTATTTGGCCCAGACACTGAATTCAAAGGGAAGATTATTAAAATAAACACCTTATGATTATGTTTGGATTACAAAATAAGCCATAGCTCTCCCCCTTTGGTAGCTTCAAACACTAACCAACAGCAGTGATGACTTCTAGTGTGAGGACTCCACAGCCGTAAGGGGAAACTTAGTCAACAGCACTCCAAGGCAGTGCACTTCAAGAATGAAGTCAATTATGTATGAGATGGACTGGCCCCCCTTTAAGGAGTACAACTCCTTGGTGTGCATCTGGCTGTTCTAAAAGGTGTTGCCTGTACCTTCCCTGGCTGGGTTGCTTAATTAAGCAGGAATCGATTCCCATGGGGGCCAGTGGGACTGTGAAGTTCGCCAACAGATCCCAGTGTGCTGTGGGAATCCATGTAAGAGATATTTGGAGAGACCTCTTTCTAAAAACATCTGAGATGGGGACGCCTGGGTGGCTCAGCGGTGGAGTGTCTGCCTTACGCTCAGGGCCTGATCCCAGAGTCTCACATCTGGGTCCCTGTGAGAAGACTGCTTCTGTCTCAGCCTCTATCTCTGTGTGTCTCATGAATAAATAAATAAAATCTTAAAAAAAGAAAAAGAAAAACCCCTGAGATGGACTTTTTAATGTTTAAAAATTAATATATAATTCTGAGGGGGAAAAAATGAACTGTTTAGAATTTTATGAAATTAAGAAACAGTCTGACATCTCCCTCTTTTCCCACGCAACTTCCCAGGGATGATCTCTTAAATGAGGTGTGTATTCTTCTAGATGTTTTATTTTAGATGCACATGAATGTGTTGTTGTGTATGTCTGTCTTTGTGTGTGTGTGTGTGTATCTTTACAAACTTTGGGGTAAAACTGTACTATGCATACTTAATGTGACTTGTTTTTCTGCCTCACAGTAGTTCATGAACTTTCCTGCAAAGCACATTCATGCTTATCTCATTCTCCTTAATAATTCCTTGGTATCTTGTATAGTTTACCAACACACAAAGATTCTCTTGACATCAAGTTTGTTTGTTTGTTTTTAAATCACTACAAACAATGCCACCTTTTATTAATTAATTTTTTAAAGATCGTATTCATTTATTTGAGAGAGAGAGAGAGCACACAAGCAGGGGAAGCGGCAGGAAGAGGTGGGTTCCTCTGTGAGCAGGAAGCCCAAAGTGGGGCTCCATCCCAGGACCCTGGGATCATGACCCCAGCCAAAGTCAGGCACTTAACAGACTGAGCCACCCAGGTGCCTGCCCAACAGAAAATTTTTAATATTTGTGCTCAAAATATGTCGGTTAATTTTCTTTTATAGTTGATGAGTTTATTCTAAAAGAGCTTTCTTCAGTCAGATTATAAAAACAAATTTACTCATGTGCCCTTCTAAATATTCATAATTTTCTTTTTCTTTAAAGATTTTATTTTTATTAATTTATTCATAGAGACAGAGAGAGAGAGAGAGACAGAGACACAGGCAGAGGGAGAAACAGGTACCATACAGAGAGCCTGACGTGGGACTCTATCCCGGGTCTCCAGGATCACGCCCTAGGCTGCAGGCAGTGCTAAACCGCTGTGCCACCGGGGCTGCCCAATATTTATAATTTTCATTTATCATTGCGTTTTTTTAGTAATTTGGAATTTATTTTGATATAATGAGAGAAGTAGGGATCTGGATGTATTTAAATTTGTGCCATACAAGTAGCTAATTTGTGTCATACATGTCCTATTACTGTACATTAAGAAGGGCATATTTTCAGATTTGAAAGGTCAATTGCATCATAAGCCAAATTCTCATATGTACACGAGTTTATTTTGGACCTCCTGCTCTGGTTCATTGTCAGCAGGTTTATTCCTGCATCAGTGCCATACTGTTTTAATTACTGTTGCACTCATGACACATTTTATTCTTGGATACAGTTAGACCACCCATATTTTCTTTTTTGATCTCAGTATTCAGCGAAATTTATGTTTTAGAATTATTTTGTTAGAATCAAAAAATTAAAATTAAACATTTTGGTATTTTGATGAGAATACACATATGGTTTTAGTTGATTAATTTGCAAAGGATTGATATCTTTGAAATGTTGAGCTTGCTAACCAAAAAGTAAGATACACCTTCTCATGCCTTCAGTCTGCTTTCTACACCCTGGTCAGTGTTCTAAAGTTCTCTTCATCCAGGCTTGCACATTTTCAAAAGCTTTTCTCTGGTTTTATTTTTCTCCTTGCTTTTGTGACGAAGATATTTTCTTTCATATCAGTGATTGTTTTTAAAATAAAAAACTAATTATTTTATAGATTAATTTTGTAAACAGGCACTTTATTAAATATTCATATTGTGTCTAATAGCTTTTCAGCTGATTCTTTGGGGCTATTTAAGTACATTACCATAAGAAACAAATTTGTCTCCCTCTTTGGAAAATTTATACCTGTTATTTCATTCCCTTGTTCTCCTTCGACATATTGATATGATAAATGACTTTGAGATGAGCCCCAGTTACTCATGATTTATTACTTATAAAAGTATTCATTAAATTCTGTTTTTATTTTAATATTTTATATGTTTTATTTAGAAGTTTTGCATTGACATTCATTAATAAATCCAGTTTGACATTTCCTTTTTATGCTGTGTTTGTCAAATTATGTGATCAATTTGAGCTGCTTTTATAAAGCCTGCTTACCTCTGTATCTGTCAGATTCGAATAAGAAGCACAGAAAGCATTCAAGATATTTCCTGTGGAGAGGGAGATGAAATAGGAAATTGAGTCTCAAAATGTTTGGTAGGGCTGAAGAGCAAGATATCGCCCTGAGATCAGGACCTACAGGTTATAGTTGCAGGCCCGGAAAGAGAGATATCCACGTATTTGTATGGCCACCACTGCCTTTGGACTCTGCATCACTGCTACTGTGGAGCCTGCTCATACCTGCCCTGGACCTGCCACCATTGCCAGAAGGAGAACTTTGCTTTTCCATTCCTCTCCCTTCCTAATCTTATATTAGTGCCTCCAATTGGCAGAATTAACCAGAACCCTGCTAGCAAAATCCTTGCAGAAGAGAATTCAGACGGTCCGAGAAGAGGCTGGATACCAATAAATAATAAATAGCACATCATTTTCTCAATGTGCTGGGATCATGTAGATAACATTGGAAATTATCTATTCCTTGAAGGTTTGAAAAAATCAACTGTGAAATCATTTGGACTGGTATTTTTGCAGGAAATTTAATAGTCTTAATTCCCTTGCATGGATATATTTTTTTTCTGCCTCATTTCATAATAAATTTAGTAAATCACATTTTCTTACAAAATCATCCATTTCTGTAGGTTTTCACACTTATTTGCATAAATTTGTGCTTTATAATTTATCTTATGTTTTTCTGCATCAGGAGTTATTTCTCCTTCCTTATTTTTTTACAGTAGGCAGATTAATGCCCTGTCTCTCTGCCCCTTTGCCCAATGCCCATGCCCTAATTCCCAGAGTTTTTAAATATTATGTTACATGGCAAAAGAGAAAAATTTGTGCATGCAAATAGGACAAGGCCATAGACCTTGAGAAAGAGAGATTTTCTTGAATTATCCTGGCGGACACGATCAAAGCACAGAAAGAAACCTTTAAAGGCAGAGAACTTTCTCTATAGTTAGAGAAAAATAGAGAAAATATAGAAAATATAGAAAAATAGAGAAAATAGAGAAAAATAGAGAAAAGAGTAAAAAAATATGGCAGAAGGAACACGGCAGGAAGAACATGGGGGAGATTAGATGTGTGAGAAGGATTTGATGCACAGCTACTGGTTTGAAGCTGCTCAGAGAGTCTCCCCACTAAAAGTCAGCAAGGAGACAGTAACCTACAACCACAAGCAAGCAAATTTTGCCAACGCTTAAATGAGCTTGTAAGCAGACTCTACCCCAGAGCTTCAGAATGAGAGTCCAGGTTGACTTGATATGTTCATTTCATCCTTTTGAGCCCTATGCCAGAGGAACCAGATGATCACCTAAGCCTACCTATACTTCTGACCTACAGAATTGTGAGATAATAAGTTTGTGTTGTTTTAAGCCACTTTGTAGTAATTTGGAAAAGGAGCAATCGAAAACATTCATTTTTAATTGTATATATATTTGTGTTTTTCCTATTTTGTTTCTTGATTACTTTAGGCAGCTTTATCTAGTTTAGGTTTGGTTTTGATTTTTCAAAAATGCAATTCTTATATTTATTCATTGATTCTGCCTCTATTTTTTCCAGTTCAATAATTTCTGAGAAATTGTTTCAAACTTAGCTTTGCATGCAAATAGAATCATATCCTATGTATCCTGCCATGATTTGCTTTGTTTCCCTCAAAATTATGTTCCTGAGATTTTTCCATGTTCTTTTTTTTTAAAAGATTTTATTTATTTATTCATGAGAGACAGAGATACAGAGAGAGAGAGAGAGAGAGGCAGAGACACAGGCAGAGGGAGAAGCAGGCTCCATACAGGGAGCCCAATGTGGGACTCGATCCTAGGATCCCAGGACAATGCCCTGGGTTGAAGGCAGGTGCTAAACCGCTGAGCTACTCAGGGATCCCTCCATGTTCTTGTAGTAGATGTAGTTTCTTCTTTTACACAGATTTCTAGCATTCATGGAATGCATCCACAAAGAACTCATTCATTCTATACATGAGTGGTATTTGGGTATTTCCAATGTCTCTGTGTTTATCTGTTTTTACTTCTAGAAAATGTGCTGCTACAAACATTCTTACACTATGTCCTGGGGCTCACGTACATCTTTTCTCTAGGGCGTATCAAGGAAGCAGGGTAGTTTTGATTATTTACAAGATAATACAAACTTTTCCAAGATGGCTGTGCAGATTTATATTTCCACCAGCAAGGCCTAAGAATTCTGATTGCTTAAACCCTTGCCAAAACCATCTTTAAGGTGTCTTTTGATAAACAGGAGTCCGTGGTTTTGCTTGAGTCAAATTTATCCAATTTTTTCCCTTATGTTGTACCCTTTTTTTTCTTATTTAAGAACCTTCTTTGCCTAAGATATTACAATGATTCCCTTTTCTTTTTAAAGTTTAATAATTTTATCATTTTATATGTAAATCTTTAATCCATTTGAAATTTATTTTGCCATAAGCATAAAACTGGAGTCCAGTTTCTTTCTTTTCTCATGTCTAATCAATTATCCTACCACTATTGAAAAGTCCAGACTAGGATAGATTGAAAGGTCCATTTCTCATTACTGACTTGCAATCCAACTCTGTCATAAATCAAATTTCATTATATAAGCTATTATGTTTAGAGATCATCTACTCTATTACACTTGTTTATTTGTTCCTCCTGTGCCAGTATCCTATGATCACAATTATTCTAGGTAACTATAGCTCTGGCAAGGCAAGTCTCTTTCATCTTGTTCTTCTTCAGGAGTGTTTGAATATCATCCACCCCTTTTTCTTTGGTAGAAATTTTAAATTCCTTGTCAAGTTCCATTTATAAATGAGTTATATATATTATAAATGCATTTATGCACACATGTGCATAAAACCATTCACACAAACTTCAGATTTTTAGTAGAATAACATTACATCTATGGATCAGATTATTTATCCTTGAGGCACATTTCCATTTTCCGAATTTAAAACCTAGGATTTTTTTTTCTTCTGTAGAGGAAGGAGCTTGAAATTCAATAATCCTCCCCAGGATATGTGTTTATGTGTTCTTTGACAACAGTTTTTCCTGGTAGAGAGTAACATGTTTTTGACATATGGTATCATATTTTCTTTCATTTCAAGGGGGGGGGTTTCTATCACATCTTTGAAAATAGGCCATTTTCTTCCTACATTATTCTGTACTTCAATTATTGACACATATAATCTCTAATTTCTGACCTCCGTATGTATAACAGCCTCTTTTGATACTATTTCTCTATCTTCTCTGCTCTCTTTTGGCTTATTTTCCTAGGAATTTCCCCACATTAGTGATTTGATTGGTACCCATGTTGGTTCTATACTGCTCTATTTCTAACTTATAAAGTAATCCAGTGATGTAGTTCTTTTTATTGAAGGTCTTATTTTTTTTTATTATTGGCATCCAATATCCCCTTTCAGTTTACACTATCTTCCAAATTGTTAGTCTTTTTACTCTTTTCCCTCATGTATTTAGTCACCTTAAATTTGACAGTTACCCCATTTGCTGTGGGAAATTTTGTTTTCTGTGACACATGTTCTTCTGGGATGGTCACCTTACCTGCAATAATTATATATTTTCTCTTTTCTCTAGGTTTTTTAAAAAGATTTTATTTATTTATTGGGAGAGAGCATGAGCAGGGTGGGGGAGGGGATGATGGGGGGAGAAGCAGACTCCCCACTGAGTGGGGATCCCAACATGGGGCTAATCCCAGGACCAGGAGATCATGACCTGAGTGGCAGGCAGGCATGCACTTAACTAACTAAACCACCCAGGCGCCCAGCTTTTTTTTTTTTTTATAGTTGCATGTTGTTTCTTTCACCATGCACATATTTATTCAAAGCTTCCATAGTAGCTATTGATTGTAGCTTCCTCAACACCTCTTACTCTACTTTTGAAATGTGTAGTGCTCTGCTCTGGAAGTGGACCATGATTATTTTAAACCAATTAGAGCTTTCCCATTTCAGGTGTCAGAGTTATTGGTCACAGGGATTATGTCCGGTAATTGACACTGAACCCAATTTGTGCCAATTAGTTCTAAAAAAAATGTTTCCTGGAGGGTTCAGATCTAGAATGTTTCTCATAACTATGAGAAAGCTAGCAGTCTACAGCCATCTCCTTTCTTCTACAGAATTGTGTGCACGTGAAGTCTAGAATTACTGCAGCCCTTTTGCTGCTATGAGGGAAGACTGATAGCTGACACTGTAAAAGCAAAGGTGTCTTTGATGACAGATTTGAGCCCCCCAAAAAAATCCAGAAGCCTAGCCCATTTCTGGACTTACCAGCTAATGAGCCAATAAGAGATTTTGATTGTTTTAGTCTGTTAGAAATAGGGTTTCTTCCATTTACAACACAAAGTGTCCAAATAGATGTAACCGTTCCTTGTAGGCACGTAGGTGAATTGTCCTTGTAGCAATCCCCACCTTCTCACGGTCCTGGTTACATGCTGCTGTGGTTGCTTAAACTCAGGGCTCTAAATGATGGTTTGTGTTCTATATGCTACTCTGTATTGTCTGTTTTTTAAAAAAATCTGGACCTGTTCTTTGTGTGTATCTCTGCATGCATGTTTTTTATTGAATATTATATATCTTGTATGAAAATGTGTACGGTCTTAAGATAATGTCATCTGTCATCTCCCTACTCAGCTAGGGAAAAAACAAAATTCCTTCATCTAACCCATGACTGAGCTGAGACTGGATTTCAGTTTTAGTAAGCCTCAATCTACTTCTATTCCCTCTGTCCCCACAGTCCTGGAGAACAGCCTCCTAGAGAGCCTGACCAAAAGCCTGGGATTAGGGCCCTTCTTCAACATATCTTGAACCCTATTTATCCCCTCTCCTTGAGGCTATGAGGCTGTTAACAACTTGACACTTTTCAACACATTTTTGCTGTGCATCTTAAATTCTAACACTGACCAGCTTAAGAATTTAACATGTTCCTGAGGCACCTGGTTGGCTGTCAATTAAGTGTCCAACTCTTGGTTTTGGCTCAGGTCATGATCTCAGGGTCTGGAGATAGAGCCCCGAGTCAGGCTCCATGCTCAGTGGGGAGTCTGTTTGAGATTCTCCCTCTCTCTCCCACTCCTTCTTTCCCTCTCTCTGCTTTCCCCTCCCATAAATAAATAAATAAATAAATAAATAAATAAATAAATAAATCTTTTCCTTTTTTCAAAGAATTTAGCATTTTCCAAAAACAAAAAGCCGGGTGTCAGGCTTATTTATTTGTGCTTTTTTTTATTTCAGGAACATGGACCTTTGAGCCCTAGCTGCTTTGACAGCCCTGAAATCTGAGTTTTTCTCTCCAGCCTCACACAGTTGCCAAAGCTTTGCCAGTTCCTATGTCTCTTAGTAAGAGCTACCCCCAGGTTCCCACATACAAACCTAGCTAATTTCCAGAAGGGACAAATGAAGCAAAAAGTTCTTAGTTACCTTCTCTTTGTAATCATGGTCCCTCAAATACTGACTGGTTCTCACCATCTCCTTCAAACAATTATTTGTTATTTTTTTATCTGATATTATGGTTATTCTCTATGTGAATGTTTGGTTGATGCCAGCTGCTGTCTCACGTGTGGAAGGGCAAGTCTCAACTCTGAACTTCTCAGAACCTCTACTTTTGTGCCTCATTTATTTTTCCTGGCTTATCTCCCACTACTCTTGGCTTCAGCAGCACATCTAAAAATTGTAGAACACATAATCATATAATTGTAGAACTAAAAGAAAAAGATTATCTGACTTAAGTGTCTTATTTTCCAAGGAAGGAAACTGAGACCCCAAAAGATTGTCTTATCTCAGACCATGTAGCACAACTGGTACTGTAGCCCAAGTACACTTATCCCTGTAGAGGAGCTAGCAGAGCAAGATAAAGAGCAAAGCAGAATTGAGAATGGCAAGCTTATCTTCATGCTTCACATCAAGAAGAAATATTTCAATTCCTTTTTCCAGTGAGTCACATCTGTTGCTTTCTAACACATACTTCTACTGACACCACACTTGTCTTCTAGCATAAACTATGATTTTTTCCCCAGTTATTAATTATAACTGTCATTCCTGAGCACAGAGCCAGAGGTAATCATCATGTTGAAAACTAAGCTGCTTCTTATAGCAAGAGTGAGGGAATTTGAGAAGATATCTATAAACCACCTTCCAACCTATTTTAGAAAAAGAAATCTATATCTCTCATATTTGATAGCTAAGCCTATAGGGCTACCAGCAGGATGGTCATATAACTTATTGTCTAAATGGAACATTTTCTGAGAGTGATGGAAGATGCTAATTACACCAGGACAACAGGCATAAACATATACCAACCTGGGCACCTGGGCATTCTAGTCACCAGGTAAAATATCTCTGACTTCTAAGACCAGTTCTTTTCTTTACTTCTTTCTAAAATTTTATTTATGTATATATTTTAGGGAGGAGGGCACAGGGAGATGGAGAGAGAGAATCTCAAGCAGATGACCCACTGACCGTGGAGCTCAACACAGAGTTCCATCCCAGGACCCTGAGATCATGACCTGAACCAAAATCAAGAGTTGGGCACTTAACCAACTGAGCCACCCAGGTGCTTCAAAACCAGTTATTTTCAAATACTTCCCTCAGGGTTCTAATCACTTTTATATGTAGAAGCAAAGCATTCATTGCCAGAGAAGGCATTCCTTTAAATCAACAGACTTTATTATTTAGAAAATTTTTATGTTTATAGAGAATACAGAGAGCTCCCATACACTCCCTGACCCTCCAATTTGCTTTCCCCTTTATTAACATCATGCACTAGTGTGGTGTATTTGTTATCATTGATGAACCAATAAGAATACATTTTTAACTAAAGTCCATAATTGGCATTATAATTTAATGCTTATGTTGGTACATTCTGTGAGTTTTGATAAATGTATAATGTAATGCATCAAACATTACAATACCATGCAGAATAGTTACACAGTCCTAAAAATCCCCTGTATTCCATTTATTTATCCTCTCTCCCTCTTTCTAAGCCCCCGGAAACCCCTGATGTTTTTACTGTCTCCATAGTTTTGCATTTTCCAGAATGTCATATAGTTGGAATCATATGGTATGTAGCCTTTTCAAATTGGCTTACTTCCAATCATTCATTTTAAAATTTTAAATCTTCAGTGGTAAATGGAATCTCATCATAATGAAGAAGGCAGAGCATATTTCAAATGAGATCATAGGCTTTAAAGATTTCTGTACAAAAACTTAGGGAGAGAGGAGGTATTTTCTAAACAAAAATAGAAGTCTGTAAGACAAAGTAAATGAAACAAAAAGAAAAGCCACAAATTAGAAGACATTTATGATCCTTACATCTAAAAATAGATTATAATCCAAAATATATAAAACTTCCATGAATTACTAAGGAAAAGACAAGTAACCCAATAGAAAAAAAAATGAGCAAAGGAATTAGGAAACACACACAAAAAAAACATGACTTGTTGATAAAATATTTAAAAATTTTCAAATTCACTAAAAATCAGGGACATAAATATTTAACAATGAAACACTATTTCATATCCATTAGGTTAACAAAACAAATAGCCTAGTAATACTATGAAAATATGCACATTGAAATATGGAAACTTTGGTGAGAGTGCAAACTGGTACCACCATGGTGGTGAGCAATTTGGAATTCCCTTTTAATGGTACACATACCTTAAGATCCAGAAATCTCTAAATTCTTAGAGACTTATCTTAAAGTCTCTCATATGTATGGAAAAGGAGACATATAAAAGGGGCTTACTGCAGAAATGTTTGTGACAGAAAAAAACATAAACACCCAAGTTGCTCTCAATTAGGAAATGCAATGTAGCTTATTTATGCAATGAAATACTAAACAAGAGTGTAAATGAATGAATCAAATGCTCACATCATGATGTTAAAATGAAAAAAGAAAAGTTGCCTATTAAAACATGGCATAATGCCCCCACACCAACACACTGATTTATATACATAATTTTTTAAACCCAAATAATATTTTTATTATAAAAGGCTAAAAGGTATAAAAACATTTGGGAATATATATTACAACTTCAGAATAATTCTGGAATAAGGAGAAGAAAAGGAATGAAACTAAAAACTTTAAACATAAATATTCCATAGGATTAATCGCTGTATTTAAAGATGGAGATGTGAAATGAATTTTGCAAAATATTAAGTTATTTAAATTGATGGTTGATATATAGATGTCTATTATACTATTTTCTGTATATTATTTTTTTCTTAATTTGTTATGTCTCATATTTAAAGGATTGTGAAAGGTCTAACCTCTTTTTCCCCTACACTCCCTACCAAAGCTGCTAATTAAGGGGAAAAAAATGCATTGTACAATGGGATACAGAAAAGGAACACAGAATATTATTTGGAAAAAAGGAAGTCATGAAATTTTTTTTTAATAATAAATTTATTTTTTATTGGTGTTCAATTTACCAACATACAGAATAACACCCAGTACTCATCCCATCAAGTGCCCTCCTCAGTGCCCGTCACCCATTCACCTTCACCCCCCGCCCTCCTCCCCTTCCATCACCCCTAGTTCGTTTCCCAGAGATAGGAGTCTTTATGTTCTGTCTCCCTTTCTGATATTTCCCACACATTTCATCTCCCTTCCCTTATATTCCCTTTCACTATTATTTATATTCCCCAAATGAATGAGAACATACAATGTTTGTCCTTCTCCGATTGACTTACTTCACTCACCATAATACCTTCCAGTTCCATCCACGTTGAAGCAAATGGTGGGTATTTGTCATTTCTAATGGCTGAGGAATACTCCATTGTATACATAAACCACATCTTCTTTATCCACCATCTTTCGATGGACACGGAGGCTCCTTCCACAGTTTGGCTATTGTGGCCATTGCTGCTATAAACATCAGGGTGCAGGTGTCCCGGCGTTTCATTGTATCTGAATCTTTGGGGTAAATTCCCAGCAGTGCAATTGCTGGGTCGTAGGGCAGATCTATTTTTAACACAGTTTTCCAGAGTGGCTGCACCAGTTCACATTCCCACCAACAGTGCAGGAGGGTTCCCTTTTCTCCGCATCCTCTCCAACATTTGTGGTTTCCTGCCTTGTTAATTTTCCCCATTCTCACTGGTGTGAGGTGGTATCTCATTGTGGTTTTGATTTGTATTTCCCTGATGGCCAGTGATGCAGAGCATTTTCTCATGTGCTTGTTGGCCATGTCTATGTCTTCCTCTGTGAGATTTCTCCTCATGTCTTTTGCCCATTTCATGATTGGATTGTTTGTTTCTTTGGTGTTGAGTTTAATAAGTTCTTTATAGATCTTGGAAACTAGCCCTTTATCTAATACGTCATTTGCAAATATCTTCTCCCATTCTTAGGTTGTCTTTTAGTTTTGTTGACTGTATCCTTTGCTGTGCAAAAGCTTCTTATCTTGATGAAGTCCCAATAATTCATTTTTGCTTTTGTTTCTTTTGCCTTCGTGGATGTATCTTGCAAGAAATTACTGTGGTTGAGTTCAAAAAGGGTCTTGCCTGTGTTCTCCTCTAGGATTCTGATGGAATCTTGTCTCACCTTTAGATCTTTCATCCATTTTGAGTTTATCTTTGTGTATGGTGAAAGAGAGTGGTCTAGTTTCATTCTTCTGCATGTGGATGTCCAATTTTCCCAGCACCATCTATTGAAGAGGCTGCCTTTCTTCCAGTGGATAGTCTTTCCTCCTTTGTTGAATATTAGTTGACCATAAAGTTCAGGGTCCACTCCTGGATTCTCTATTCTGTTCCATTGATCTATGTGTCTGTTTTTGTGCCAGTACCACACTGTCTTGATGACCACAGCTTTGTAGTACAACCTGAAATCTGGCATTGTGATGCCCCCAGATATGGTTTTCTTTTTTAAAATTCCCCTGGCTATTCGGGGTCTTTTCTGATTCCACACAAATCTTAAAATAATTTGTTCTAACTCTCTGAAGAAAGTCCATGGAATTTTGATAGGGATTGCATTAAACGTGTAAATTGCCCTGGGTAACATTGACATTTTCACAATATTTATTCTGCCAATCCATGAGCATGGAATATTTTTCCATGTCTTTGCATCTTCCTCCATTTCTTTCAGAAGTGTTCTATAGTTTTTAGGGCATAGATCCTTTACCTCTTTGGTTAGGTTTATTCCTAGGTATCTTATGCTTTTGGGTGCAATTGTAAATGGGATTGACTCCTTAATTTCTCTTTCTTCAGTCTCATTGTTAGTGTATCGAAATGCCGTTGATTTCTGGGCATTGATTTTTGTATCCTGCCACGCTGCCAAATTGCCGTATGAGTTCTCGCAATCTTGGGGTGGAGGCTTTTGGGTTTTCTATGTAGAGTATCATGTCATCGGTGAAGAGGGAGAGTTTGACTTCTTCTTTGCCAATTTGAATGCCTTTAATGTCTTTTTGTTGTCTGATTGCTGAGGCGAGGACTTACAGAACTATGTTGAACAGCAGTGGTGAGAGTGGACATCCCTGTCTTGTTCCTGATCTTAGGGGAAAGGCTCCCAGTGCTTTCCCATTGAGAATGATATTTGCTGTGGGCTTTTTGTAGATGGCTTTTAAGATGTTGAGGAATGTTCCCTCTATCCCAACACTCTGAAGAGTTTTGATCAGGAATGGATGCTGTATTTTGTCAAATGCTTTCTCTGCATCTATTGAAAGGATCATATGGTTCTTGGTTTTTCTCTTACTGATATGATGAATCACATTGATTGTTTTACGAGTGTTGAACCAGCCTTGTGTCCCGGGAATAAATCCCACTTGGTCATGGTGAATAATTTTCTTAATGTATTGTTGGATCCTATTGGCTAGTATCTTGTTGAGAATTTTTGCATCCATGTTAATCAGGGATATTGGTCTGTAATTCTCCTTTTTGGAGAGGTCTTTGTCTGGTTTTGGAATTAAGGTGATGCTAATAGGCCTCATAGAACGAATTTGGAAGTACTCCATCTCTTTCTGTCTTTTCAAACAGCTTTAGGAGAATAGGTATGGTTTCTTCTTTAAACGTTTGATAGAATTCCCCTGGGAAGCCATCTGGCCCTGGACTTTTGTGTCTTGGGAGGTTTTTGATGACTGCTTCAATGTCCTCCCTGGTTATTGGCCTGTTCAGGTTTTCTATTTCTTCCTGTTCCAGTTTTGGTAGTTTGTGGCTTTCCAGGAATGCGTCCATTTCTTCTAGATTTCCTAATTTATTGGCGTACAGCTGTTCATAATATGTTTTTAAAATCGTTTGTATTTCCTTGGTGTTGGTAGGGATCTCTCCTTTCTCATTCATGATTTTATTAATTTGAGTCTTCTCTCTCTTCTTTTTAATAAGGCTGGCTCATGGTTTATCTATCTTATTAATTCTTTCAAGGAACCAACTCTTGGTTTTGTTGATCTGTTCCACAGTTCTTCTGGTCTCGATATCGTTGAGTTCTGCTCGAATCTTAATTAACTCTCTTATTCTGCTGGGTGTAGGATCTATCTGCTGTTTTTTCTCTACCTCCTTTATGTGTAAGGTTAGTTTTTGAATTTGAGTTCTTTCCAGTTTTTGAATGGATGCTTGTATTGCCATGTATTTCCCCCTTAGGACTGCTTTTGCTGAGTCCCAAAGATTTTGAACGGTTGTATCTTCATTCTCGTTAGTTTCCATGAATCTTTTTAATTCTTCCTTAATTTCCTGGTTGACCCTTTCATCTTTTAGCAGGATGGTCCTTAACCTCGACATGTTTGAGGTCCTTCCAAACTTCTTGTTGTGATTTAGTTCTAATTTCAAGGCATTATGGTCTGAGAATATGCAGGGGACGGTCCCAATCTTTTGGTATCGGTTCAGACCCAATTTGTGACCCAGTGTGTGGTCTATTCTGGAGAAAGTTCCATGTGCACTTGAGAAGAATGTGTATTCAGTTGAGTTTGGATGTAAAGTTCTGTAGATATCTGTGAAATCCATCTGGTCCAGTGTATCATTTAAAGCTCTCGTTTTTTGGAGATGTTGTGCTTAGAAGACCTATCGTATATAGAAAGAGCTACATTGAAGTCACCAAGTATAAGTGTATTATTATCTAAGTATTTCTTCACTTTGGTTATTAATTGATTTAAATATTTGGGAGCTCCCACATTCGGGGCATGTATATTGAGTATTGTTAAGTCCTCTTGTTGGATAGATCCTTTAAGTATGATACAGTGTCCCTCTTCATCTCTCACTATAGTCTTTAGGGTAAATTTTAGTTTGTCTGATATAAGGATGGCTACCCCTGCTTTCTTTTGAGGACCATTTGAATGGTAAATGGTTTTCCAACTTTTTGTTTTCAGGCTGTAGGTGTCCTTATGTCTAAAATGAGTCTCTTGTAGACAGCAAATAGATGGGTCCTGCTTTTTTATCCAGTCTGAAACCCTGCGCCTTTTGATGGGATCATTAAGCCCGTTCACGTTCAGAGTTACTATTGAAAGATATTAGTTTAGTGTCATCATGATACCTATTCAGTCCCTGTTTTTGTGGATTGCTCCACTGAACTTCTTCTTAATTGGGAATTTTAAGAGTCCCCCTTAAAATTTCTTGCAGAGCTGGTTTGGAGGTCACATATTCTTTCAGTTCCTGCCTGTCTTGGAAGCTCTTTATCTCTCCTTCCATTTTGAATGAGATCCTTGCTGGATAAAGTATTCTTGGTTGCATGTTCTTCTCATTTAGGACCCTGAATATACCCTGCCAGACCTTTCTGGTCTGCCAGGTCTCTGTGGAGAGGTCTGCTGTTACCCTAATACTCCTCCCCATAAAAGTCAGGGATTTCTTGTCTCTTGCTGCTTTAAGGATCTTCTCTTTATCTTTGGAATTTGCAAGCTTCACTATTATATGTCGAGGTGTTGAACCGTTTTTATTGATTTTAGGGGGGGATCTCTCTATTTCCTGGATCTGAATGCCTGTTTCCCTTCCCAGATTAGGAAAGTTTTCAGCTATGATTTGTTCAAATACATATTCTAGCCCTCTGTGCCTTTTGGCGCCCTCGGGAACCCCAATTAAACATAGGTTTTTCTTCCTCAGTCTGTCGTTTATTTCCCTTAATCTATCCTCATGGTCTTTTAATTGTTTGTCTCTTTTATCCTCAGTTTCCCTCTTTGCCATCAACTTGTCTTCTATGTCACTCACTCGTTCTTCCACCTCGTTAACCCTCGTCATTAGGACCTCTAGTTTGGATTGCATTTCATTCAATTGATTTTTAATTTCTGCCTGATTGGATCTAAATTCTGGAGTCATGAAGTCTCTTGAGTCCTTTATGCTTTTTTCTAGAGCCACCAGGAGCTGTATAATAGTGCTTCTGAATTGGCTTTCTGACATTGAATTGTAATCCAGATTTTGTAACTCTGTGGGAGAGAGGACTGTTTCTGATTCTTTCTTTTGAGGTGAAGTTTTCCTTCTAGTCATTTTGCTCAGTGCAGAGTGGCCAACAACAAGTTGTATTAGGAAAAGGAGAAAAAGAGAGGAGAGAAAGAAGGAAAGAAAAGAGAAAAAGAAAAAAGAAAAAAGGAAGAAAAAAAGAAAAAAAAAGAGAAGAAAAAGAAAGAAAAAAAAACCACGGGGGAGTATCCTCTGATTCTATATACTTTAAGTCCCTTGACTTCCCTTGGAACTGGTCCGTCTCCTTGGTCTTCTGGGGGAGGGGCCTGCTGTGCTGATTTTCAGGTGTTAGCACTTGGGGGAGCTGCTCTGCCCCCTGCCTGGTGCAGGGCTCAGTGGGGGTTGTTTACTCCGTGGGGCCCAGGAGGAACAACCGCAGTGGCGGGGCCAGCTCTGCAGCCCTGGAGTCAGCCCCCGCAGTAGCTCCGGGGCTCTCCGTCTGCAGGGCCTGGATGCTTCGGGGCGGGGCCGCTGATCTGCTCAGCTGGGGCAGGAGCCTCCTCGCTGTCCTGGGCCCTCCCGGACTCTGCCTGTCCCGGGGGAGGCCGGATCCTGGGCTGTGTCCCGGCGCCCTGTGCTCCGGGACCTGCGCTGTTGGATTCACGCTCCCGCCCCGCAGCCCCCTCCGCGGAGCCGCCGCCCGAGCCCCTCGGAGCTGCTCCGGGTCCCACCGTGCGCGCTGCAGCCCTTAGGGAGCTCGGCGCCTCTCCCGGGGCGCAGGTGCCTGTTAGTGTCCCCGGGAGCCCGAGGGCATCCCCACCCTCCTGGGATCCTGCTCCCTGCGGGCCCCTTTCCGCGGGGAAGGTTGGTGCAGTTCCTGCTCCTCCGGGACGGGGCTCTCCTGTCCTGGTGACACTCGCCCCGGCCTCAGCCCGGCTCCTCGTGGGGCCCCTCCCCTTGGAGGCCTTTTGTGTCTTTATTTCTTTTTCCCTGTCTTCCTACCTTGATAGAAGCGCGAACTCTTCTCACTGTAGCGTTCCAGCTGGTCTCTCTTTAGATCTCAGGCCGAATTCGTAGATTTTCAGGATGATTTGAAGGTTATCTAGGTAACTTGGTGGGGACAGGTGACTCAGGGACCCTACTCTTCTGCTCTCTTGCCCCTCTCCGGAAGTCATGAGATTTTAAGTCCTGTCTCTTATACTTGCTGGACATGAAGCCCTTGAGCAAGTCGCTCCACTGTTAACCTCCTCATTTATAAAATGGAGATATGATACTACTAATAATATTAATATCTACTTCAGAATTTGGAAGGAATCAAATAAAAAGATGAATGTGAAAACATTTAGTAAGCTAAAAGTCAAACATTAACTTCCATTATTGTTATTGTAAGTATTGTAAGACAGAGTTAAATTGATGGGTTGCACCTTTTTATTTCTTCTGCCTGGGTTCTGGTAGACATGTCTATGATTTAGAGGTGACAAGAATAAATAACAGAGCAAAGAAAGATGAAATTGAAAAGGGATATATAATTCACAAACTATAAATATAACACTAATATATGTTACATATATTATACATAATATATAATATGTACATATTATATAAATTATACTTTATTATATAAATATAATTTTTATTATCAAGAGCCTATTTTATTTTAAGGTTTCAGACCGGCGTCAGATTCTCTTACACTTACCAGCAAAAATTGCCAAATGTTGTCGGTATGTAACATACAAAAGTAACACATTTTTTAGATCTTTGGAAAAGAAACACAAAAAATTTTCAGTGTTTAACTTGGTTCTTTTTATTTTAATTTAGAATAGTATTACAAAAAAAATTTTAGTAAAAATTAAAATATTATTACAAAAATTTTATTTCTGAATTTTTTTCCGCTATGATTAGGTTTTCATTGTTTATACCTCACAATGCATACCATGATACAACATTTTGAAAATATACATAAATACAAATAAGAAAAGTGAAATATCCTAAAATTATAATTATCCTTTGCGGTACTTCAGATATAAGTTGTGAACCAAAATAACAGTTATAGTAGTAGAAATTAAAAAAACAAAAACTCAGTTGATTAAACAAGGATCATTGAAAGAGCAAGACTTTAGCATCATATTCACTTGCTTTTTTACCTCATATGTTTTTCTTCACATGTCCCCTTCCACTGCTTCCTTTTGCATTCTCTAGGGCAACGACGTCAAAAAG
The DNA here is from genome assembly GCF_048418805.1 of Vulpes vulpes. NCBI lineage: Eukaryota > Metazoa > Chordata > Mammalia > Carnivora > Canidae > Vulpes > Vulpes vulpes. The sequence goes on from NC_132785.1 coordinate 67,232,350, forward strand.
TCCAGGGATTCCTATGATGATTCCTTGGGGTGTGGGAAGAAAATACTAGGTTTTTCTATTTTTTACCTAAAGCTAGAGAAAAAATTGAGTTTTACGTTTAAGTAATATACAAATTTATTCTGTACCCTTTCTTGGTCTGCACATCAGATGTTCAAACATGTCAGATTGGCAAAGCAATCTTGCAGAAACAGTGAGAGTTCTACAACACGGAAGCGTTGATGTTGTAGTACTGACATTTTTATTTACTTTCAACTTACTCCAAGCATCATAGTACTTAACAAGTGGATTTCCATATCATATTATCTCATTTTAACAAAAGCAATTCTCACTGCATGACACAGGGCTTAAAAGGATTACTGCAGAAAACAATAACGGACATAAATTAAGAGTAATCCTAAAAATGCAAACACAAGCAAATCTCAGGCAAATGGAAGTACAAACCATTCCCTATTTCTAGAACCTTGTCAGCTGCATTAGGAAGTATAAACAATGAACATCTAATCACACCTGACAAAAAAATCAAAAAGTTTCAAAATTATGAAGACTCTGAAATAAGGATTTACACCCATATCTTCCCAAGATATATATTATGCTTTGAGATTCTGGTTAATTATAGTCAAAAAGAGGATAACAGAAAAACATTGTGAGTTTTTTTTTTTCAATTTTATGGAATCTTTTCTTATTTCTGTTTTTGTATATGTTTTAGGAATTATACAGTATATGAATCCAGTGTGCCACATTTATGACATGTCATAAACTGGCATGTTTTGGGGGGGGGGGGGTTGTGAAGTCAAGAGATCTATTCTGATGTGGTATAACCAAAAGTTTTTCAAGACAATTATACTTAACTAGTCCTCTTGACTTACATTTTTCCAACTCATCCTGCACACTACAAAGAGGGTGCTTTCTAAAATCAAAATAAATTGATTATCTGTTGAGTGTCCATCATATGCCAGACCTTGTGGTGGTGGGTACTCAACAAACATTTACTGAATGGAGGAATAAATGAATCGGCAGTGAGGGAGTGGGAGAGGTGAAGAGATGAGTTTTGGAGTCTCAATAATTTGCATGTTGGCTCTAGCAATAAGCAAAAATGAGTCTTAATAACATGGGCATAATGAAAATTAAATAAATGGTTTTTACCATTCCTCTTAAGTTTATTTTCTCCTTTGTTTTTAACTGATCTGTCTTCTAACCATATTCTGCTCTATGTTTTTCCCATTTTCTATCAATTAACTATTAAAAGATTAACTGATAACAGTTGTAACTATTCCTAATATTATTTTATTTTTATAAAACCTCTTACGTAATAAAAACCACAAAAAGTAGAAATTTCGGGCACTAATCTCTGGCCCAAGGCATACATAGTTTAATGTATTTGGCTCTGTAAGAGTTGTTTTCTCAAAGCCCTGCAAGTCGCAAGAGGTTGGTAGCTGGCTGGCCAGTTATTTTAAGAGAATAACCACTGCATGATAGAGTTTGGATTCCTTAGTCAACAACTCATAACGTTTGGCAAGTTACCATGGAGTCTTTCAAATATGGGTGACTATACATTTACCTGGTTCTCATTTTTTTTTTAAATTTTAACCAATTATGAGGAAAATCACTTAATGTCACTCAAACATTCTGTGTCCTAATCCATCTGAAAACAGCATATACTTTGGACTATTCATTCTCTTTCATTTGATGCATTTAGGGTTTTATATCAGGTCTAACACTTCCACACAACTACTGTATTTGACACAAGGACAGACAACTAGAAGCTAAGACAGTTTCTACATCTTCTCTGAAAAGATTTATTTATTATCGGAGAAGCCATTGTAGTCTTGTATCACAATATATCTAAAATATGAAAAGCTCCATTCACTCTTGCTATCCTTCATTTTGCTTAGGCTGAAATCGCAGCCTTATAGCTTACTAATAGCATGACTTGGGCAAGTCACTTTCCTCCATTTCCTCATCTGCAATATGAGGCAGATGAGAGTATCCCACCTATACATATTGAATAAACCAGTGGATGTAAAGAGTTGTGAAAAGTGCCTGTTATGTAGTGATTGTAGTGTAAACATAACCTCGTTGACGTTTGTACTTTTTTCACTGATGTATCTCCAATACTACAACAGTGCCTGGCACAGGGTAGAAGTTTCATAAATACCTGTTAAATAAATGAATGACAAAATATAAAGCAATTAGCCATGTGGACAGATTTACGTAATGTATGGAGTTGTAAAATGAATTATGGTTGGGTCTCTCAGATCTAAATGAGGGCTGCTCAGTGACAGCTGAGGACTCCCAAGGCAGACAGGAAAACAGTGGAAAGGAAAGTGTGAAGGCTAAAGGGAAACATGGAGTCTCTCTCCTCCCCAGTTCTCTTAGAACAATGAAATAAATGTTTTGAGACACTGGGAAGTAGGGAGACCAGGAGAACAGAATATAACTCCCCACATAGTTGAGCCCATGCCTATTCTTGCCAAGGGCCCAAAACAAACATTGGTGATGACCTAAACTGACTTTGATTTCCTGCAGGCTAAGAAGTGTGCCAAGAGAAGTCTTGACAACAGATTTGGCCCAAGAAAGCCATTTTGATAGACATCAGCATTTTGGTGCTATCCCACCTCCCCTTTGAACGCCAAGCTTCTTCACCCCCCACTGCCTGTGCTCCTCAGCACCTGGCAAGGGTTCTTTTCTTTGACGAACTCAAGACCCTCTTGTGTTCTACCACTTCACACAATGAAAATCCACCTGCCCTGAGTCTTATTATTATTATTATTATACTGTTTCTGTTGATTGCAAAGGAATCAGTCTCTGCTGAGTTGGCTCATATCCATGATGAAAAGCTGGGAGTGAGGTTTGAACACATAGAAGGTCCTCCATGTTAAGGAAGGCCTTCCTAGACTCTCAAAGCACGCTGCACTGCCAATAATCCAGGCTTCTTAATGCATACCCGCCTGTTTCTAAATATAATCAAATAAGGAGATAAGGAGAGAGATGAGCCTGGACAGTCAGAATATGACCTAGAATAGCGTTCAGATGAGGCCCGCTGAAGAGTAGAAGAGTACAGCACACGCGTTTAAAGTGGACCTATTAAGAATAATGATGCACCATCTGAGAAAGTTTGTCCTCCTGTGGAAGGGAAAATGTACCACTACATCAGTTTTCCGAGCAAAATTTATTTAGAATCTGGTGATTATGAGTTCCTTTTCACATTTGCGTTTGTATTTGTGATAGAAATTACAGCTGGACTATTTGCTGCGACTCATAATCCTAAGGGCAAATACTGTTGCTGAGACGCTCATCCCCACATCCAGAATGGATTAGGCACATGTGCCTGGAAATAAGGACACTATCAGCCTGAGGCAGGATTCTAGCTCAAAGACAGGCCCAGTAGATGGGAGAATCACCACAACCATATACTAAAAAGCTCAGACTCACTAGAAACCATTTCTAATCCTCAGAAGACCTTTGTGAAGTATTTTCATCCTTATTTTTCAGGGGAAAAAATGGTAGCTCTGAAAGTTAACTTACCACTAATCGAACCCACAACTTACTAGCTCAGTGCACAGTCACATCATAAACATCCCTCCTACCTAGTTCAGATGATGAGAGGATAAAGCAAGATAACACCGGTAAAAACACTTGGAAAATTAAACTGCTATATAGCCATGAGAAGCATTATTATGTACAAATCTTTCTTGGATGGGAATAGACATTAAAATCTTGCCCATGTGCAAAATTGTTCTTAATTTAGGAAGTTGTTCAACCCTGTTTTTAGCCCCAGGATTCTATGTTTCTATGTATGAAGAGGAAAATGAAATATAGTCATGCAAGAGGCTATTTCTTTAATTTTCTGGATTGTCACATTCATTCAGCATGAAATTTTCTACAGAAAGTCAATTTTGGAAAGTTCCAAACTTAATTAGATCTTGCAGTTGTGATCTTCATTATAATTATCAAATACTGAAGAGCTAATAAAGGATCAACCTCTGGGCTGCAGAATAACCTAATCTATTCATACCTCAGTGACGTCCTGAATTAGAACCGGGGGCTGATGAACTCCAATGCACCAGCCAACCAACCAGAGTTAGCAAATTGCAATACACAACTGAGCCTTGATCAGACCGAGATGAATACATGATATGTAAAATAATCCAATAAAGATTATCAATAATACATGGGCAATTCAGATGAGACATACAGTGGTGTAGTAAGTCTAATTAAGAGCATTTCTATGATAAACTGAAGCCCTATCTCTTGTTATCATGTAATTATTCATTTGAGTCTATTGTTACTAGAACAATGAGCAGTGAGCATCTTCCTTATTAATGATCCTTCTTCCTGATACTTGCAATTTAACCAAATAATACATAGCACCCTTTTAATATTCCAAAGGGTATTTCAATACCCAGACATTCTCTTTAATGTAGATTCTGTCAGAGACAGAGTGGTAGATTTCAGATCATTTGTTTTGTTTTTTTTTTTGTTCTATTTTGTCTTTTTTTCCTTTTTGAAGATTGCTGCAGACACTTCCCAGAAGCATTTCTGTAACTTTTCTTGGCTAACAGCATCTTATAAATCAATTGTACCACAACAGAGCCATTATTCTAGCAGTACCACAAACTCCATTGACTCCTTCAGGTCCTTAGCACCTTGATTTAGTAACACCTCTGCAATTATCTCCCATACTTTTTCCCTCCCCCCAAATTTTTAATGTTTAAGAGCCAAAGGAGTAACCCAAAAATTGCACAGGAAACATTCTAACTTGACTAAATGTATTCATGGACATCAGTGGAAGCTTAGACTTTAATCTGAGGGGAAACTTTGAAGATTTGAAAAGGACTGGAGAAAAAAAGCCACAATTATTCTAAAATTTACCTTTTCTGGGATCCCTGGGTGGCGCAGCGGTTTAGCCCCTGCCTTTGGCCCAGGGCGTGATCCTGGAGACCCAGGATCGAATCCCACGTCAGGCTCCTGGTGCATGGAGGCTGCTTCTCTCTCTGCCTATGTCTCTGCCTCTCTCTCTCTCTTTCTCTCTGTGACTATCATAAATAAATAAAAATTAAAAAAAATAAAAAAGATTTATTTAAAAAAATAAAAAATAAAAAAAATAAAATTTACCTTTTCTCCCCTAGAGGTAGAGACTTTACAATTGGAAAAACTAGTTAAGTCTATTGAATAAGCCATTGAGTTGTGCCTATACTGATTGTTTTTCTAAATGTAAAACAAGTGAACTGAATGATGTCTAATATAGGTAGACTAAAAGGGTCAAGCCAGGAGCAACTCCTTAATATTTTATCCTTCTGAGAAGTGAGTAGGAAGAAGAGGTTAGAAATTCTTAGGGGAGAGGGTCATGGCACTTTCTTTGTATATGAATAGAACTTCGTATTGTCTGAACTGTATTTTGATTCTCTGCAACACATATGGCTTGTTTTGTGTTGCTTGTATTTGTGTATCTGTCTGCTTGTTAGAAGTATTCTTTTATTCTTGGGAAAGCATTGAAAAGTTGCCTGTGGGAGCTAAAGAGAGAAGAAAATACCAAAGAGGCTCTATGAAAAAATTTCAGATGTTCAATGAGCAGTATTACTTTGGGTCCAAGAAACAAAGTATTCCTCAGATCCAGGTGAAAGACTGTCCCTCCCATCTCTATACAAAATCCAACTGTATATACCACCCTGAGGAGCAGCAGCTTTAAAGGAAAGGAATAAAGCATCCTTGGCATGGACATTGACAATCTCATAAAAGCTGTATCAGAAATGGTAAATAAGGAAAGAGAAAGAAAGAAAGAAAGAAAGAAAGAAAGAAAGAAAGAAAGAAGAAAGAAAGAAAGAAAGAAAGAAAGAAAGAAGAAAGAAAGAAAGAAGAAAAGAAAGAAGAAAAGAAAGAAGAAAGAAAGAAAGAAAGAAAGAAAGAAAGAAAGAAAGAAAGAAAGAAAGAAAGTAATCAAGCTGCTTTTGCTACCTTTGAGGGGAGATGACTTTCACCAAGGGCAGATTTAGTAGAAGTAGAAGAACATGACAGATCCCTAAGGTGACAGTCAGCCGTCCTGGCTTGTAAGCAAACATGAAGGGCCGATATGGGAACATATCTAAATGAAAAGGTGAGATTTTGTTGGTAGGAGATACTGGAATCAGGCAATACATCTACTTAGTTTCTGAAGTGATTATAACTGGGCCCTAAAGGTTAGTTGTAATCTTCATTTATAATCATAGGAGGGTTTCATCAATGATTCCAACCAGATTTTCTAGTCAATCTTTATATGTATTTACTTGAGTAAATTCCAAAAAATGGGTAATCTACTAGGCCAAAACATTTTTTATCCACCATCAGTTTCTCTCAATGTCTGAATTTCAAACATTCATGTTTCTAGTGCTTTTCATTAATTTAAAAGTATTTTACTCTTCTTGTGAATAAGCCACAAAAACAATTAATTATTTTGTTGTATTCAGCCAAACTAACCTGCTTGCAATTCCTTGAACTAAACTCACATTTTCTACTCTTGCTGGAAAGAATGTTTTTCCTTTTCTTCCCTGTATATCCAAACCTATTTAATTCCTCACTTAAAATCCAACCCATCAAAAAAAAAAAAAAAAAAAAGGACCAACTGATGATAAATTCCTTCTGTCTCCTCATAACTAATTAATTTATTCATTCAGTATATATTTTAATATAGATGACAATGAGCCAAGCCTTCATTAGGCACTCACTAATGCTTTTTGGGTTGTCAGTTATCTTGTTATATGTCTGATTTTGTCCCTTTCAACTAGATTATAACCTATCAGGAAAGGGGCAGTGTTTCACTTATCTTTGCTCACTGTTTTAATGCCTAATTTCTTGGAGGCATTCAACAAAGTATGATGAATTTGACTTAGATTTTAGTCTTTAGGTAAAAGAAAATGGTGGGCAGCCTGGGTGGCTCAGGGGTTTAGCGCCACCATCGGCCCAGGGCCTGATCCTGAAGACCTGGGATCGAGTCCCACGTCAGGCTCCTTGCATGGAACCTGCTTCTCCCTCTGCCTGTGTCTCTGCCTCTTTCTCTCTCTCTCTGTGTCTCTTATGAATAAATAAATCTTAAAAAAAAAAAGAAAAGAAAAGAAAATGGCAATTGAATTATATATTTCTTTAACAAGGGTTAGAAGACAATACTTACCATTGATTGAATCCCTTTTGTGTATCAAGATCTTTTCAAAAGTGATCTCTAATCCTTGTGGCAGTCCACCAAGATGACATTTTGGTAGCCCCAATGTGTCTATGAGGGAAGAGATACTTGGAGAAAAGATCTTACCCTGGGTTTCTCTCCTGGCCAGTTATAGACCTGGCTCTGAAATTCCAGCCTCAATGATTCTTAAAAACCAATTGAATTCTCAGCTAGGGAGAGATTCTGTCTCTGCAGTTGTCACCATGACAGTTTCCTTTATAGATGAGGCAAGGTAAATGCATCTTAATATCATTTGGAAAATGTCATAATCATCCAATTCTTTCTGTTCTTTTGTCTTTTTATATTTCCTTAGCTAAGATTCCAATAAGATGTATCCTTTTTAGAAAGCTGAAAGCCAAGAAACAATAAGTATAAATCTAAGTCGGTAAAATAAAACCACTGAATAAAGGAAAAAAAGTTAATAAAAAAAGGAAAAACCTTCTCTAATCAGTGAACATATGCTAAATAATGAAGTGTTTTCTATATTGCTTTGGCATAAATTTATTCAAGACTACCATACATATCAAAATATTGTATCTAGGTTATAATGATTGGATTTGTTATAATTGTTTCGAAACTGCAAAAACATACAAAGGCATTTTATATAATCAAGATGTATACATTGAAAAGAAGTGAGATACTAAATTGATTTTCAAAATAGCTGCTGCTCTTCATATATGATAATACAGTAATAAGATGGAGATTAAAGATTAAGTAAGATTTTTACCAATTTAAAATAATTCTTGATTATTTATGGTGGAGCATTTATAATTACTGATCATTATTTTTATTGAATTTCTTTTTAAATGGAGACTTTTCAAATGACTGCTCTGTTGCCAATACCTGCAGAAAGTTAACCACGAGGTCTTCAGTGCCTCAAAAGATCTAAGAAGAATGACATAACTGATAAAGGGTTAGTATCCAAAATCTATAAAGAATTTATCAAACTCAACTCCCAAAAAAAAAATAATTCTGTTAAGAAATGGGAAGAAGACATCAAGGGACATTTGTCTAAAGAAGACATACAGATGACTAACAGATACCCGAAAAGATGCTCAACATCACTCATTATCAGGGAAATACAAATCAAAACCATAGTGAGATACCACCTCACACCTGTCAGAATGGCTAAATTTAAGAACACAGAAAACAACAAATGTTGGTGAGGATGTGGGGAAAGGGAATACTCTTAACACTATTGGTGGGAATACAAACTAGTACAGTCACTCTGGAAAACAGTATAGAGGCTCCCCAAAAAGTTAAAAATAGAAGACCCTATGACCCAGCAATTACACTACTAGGTATTTACCCAGAAAATACAAATATACTGAGTCAAAGGGGCACATGCACTCTGAAATTTTTTTTGAAGATTTTATTTATTTATTTATGAGAGTCAGAGAGAGAGAGAGAAAGAGAGAGAGAGAGAGGCAGAGACACAGACAGAGGGAGAAGCAGGCTCCACGTAGGAAGCCTGATGCAGGACCCGATCCCAGGACCCCAGGATCACGTCCTGAGCCAAAGGCAGATGCTCAACCGCTGAGCCACTGAGGTGTCCTGCACCCTGAATTTTATAGCAGCATTATCAACAATAGCCAAATTATGGAAAGAGTTCAAATGTCCATCAACTGGTGAACAGATAAAGAAGTGGAATTTTTTATATATGTGGAATATTACTCAGCCATCAAAAAGAATGAAATCTTGCCATCAGCAAGGTCAGGGATAGAGCTAGAGTGTATTATGCTAAGTGAAATAAGTCAGAGAAAGTCAAATGCCATATGATTTCACTCATATGTGGAATTTAAGAAACAAAACAGATGAACATAGGGAAAGGGGGAAAAAAGAGAGAGGGAGGTAAACCATAGGAGACTCCTAACTATAGAGAACAAGCTGAGGGGGTTGCTGGAGGGGAAGTTGGCAAGGGATGGGCTAAATGGGTGATGGATATTAAGGAGGGCACTTGTGATGAGCACTGGGTGCTATATGTAAGTGATGAATGACTAAATTGTACTTCTGAAACCAATATTACACTATATGTTAACCAACTAGAATTTAAATAAAAACTTGAAACAAACAAACAAAAAAATCCAAGAAGAGATGGGCTGTATTAGGTATATGCTTGGTGAGGGGAAATGGGAAATGATTTGCAGTCCCCAATCACAGCATCTAAGGAGGCACAGAAAACTTGGCTCTATTTGAATAATTTAAGTTTTGCCACTCAAGGACTCTGACTCAATGGGTAAAACTAGGAAATAATTACCTCAAGGTCAATGATCCCAAAATGTAGGAAGAAGACAGTGGCATATTAGAATTACCTAGGGATCCTGGGGACATTTTACCAGGCTATTCTTAGTTCTCCAGAGATTTTGGTACACTCACATTCCTGCCAGTAGCTATTTTTTGTCAGAGTGATTCACTATTCTTAACGCTCTGGTATGTTAGAGATGAAAAAGTTATAGCTTATAATTACTAGTCTAGTCACTAGGGAAATGTGTAGCCAAATGAGTGCCATGGGTAAGAGAATCCAGGTTGCAGAAAATGATGCTGATTTGAAGCAGTCTATATCCTTAGTCCATACTCTACAAAGGAGTAATTGACAAAAATAACAGGACACCAGACTCAGAATGAAAGGGCTCAGGCAATTCCCAGCAGTTTGTGTCTCAGGAAACAAAAGATTTTAGAAGACTGAGGGTCAGAAGCTTTCACCACAGACTCAGGACATGTAATTCCCAATTTACCAAATGTTGCAAAGGGGTCCTATAGTATATTTCTGGGCTTGATGGTAGAGAATTAAATATAACTGATTCTGTAAATTGGAATAGCTGAGAAGGGCTGAGAGAGACAAAAACTTAGAGATAAACAATACAAACCCTTGATTATGATCATTACTATGACAACATAAAATCTCTGGGCAGTAAAATATTATTGTAAAAATGTATGATAGGCCAGAAAATAATGTTTGCTGTCATTACTTCTATACAAAATTTCCCTGGAGGTCCCAGGCACTGCAAAAAGATAAGGTAAAATGGAAATAATTATCATGATTCAAAGGAAAACCAAAATTATTCATTACAGGCAATATGATTTTCTATACAGCAAATCAGAGAGACTCTAGAGATAAATGATGAGAACTAATAAGAGAATTCAACAATGATACTAGATACAAGATAAACATACAAAGAACACCTGTGTTCCTGAATCCCTGCAACAACCAATCAGAAATATTCCATTCATTAAAGAAACAATAATCATTAGATATGTAGAAGAAAAAAATAACAAAAAAAATATGGAAAACATGTATAAAGGAAATTAGTTCAGAAGATAGGCCTAAATAGATGGGGCTATTTACATATACTATCATAAGCATGCCGACTCTTCCCAAATTAATCTCAAAAATCAACCAAAAATTCTGAAAAGGGATATCATAGATTTTGAAGAGCAAAGAAAAGCCAAGAAATGTTTAAAGATAATATTAGAGAGAACTGAAGACTCATTCTACCATATGTAAAGACTTACCATTAAGCCACAATAATTTGATAAGGTGTTTTTGGCATAGATGTAGATAAATAAGCCAACAACCCAGAAATTGCACCAAAACAATCAAACTGTACAGACTTAAATAGTTCTCCCCCAACATACATGTCCACCTCAGAATATAAACCTATTTGAAAGTAGCTAGCAGATGTAAACAGTTGAAATGAGGGCATACTAGAGTGGGCTGGGCCCTAAGCCAATGACTAGTGTCCCTATCAGAAGGTCATGTGAGGACAGAGACAGGAGAGAATGCCATTTGATGATGGAGTCAGAGATTGGAGTGATGCAGCTACAAGCCAAGAAGTGCCAAGATTGCTGGCAACAACCAGAAGCTAGGAAGAAGCAAGGAAGTATTCTCCCCTAGAACCTTCAAAAGAGAACATCACCCTACCAACACTTTGATTTAAGAATCCTCACTCTCACAACTGAGACATTTTTGTTGTTTTAAGCCACGCAGCTTGTGGTAATTTGTTTTGGCAGCCCTTGGAATCCAATACACAAGCAAACACATATACTAGAGATTTACAGAGCTGCCACATTCCATAGCTCCAGGGGATACCATTTACATTATATTCTATATGCTCTAGGATTGTGCCATTCATGTAGAATATGATACGAACGGTACTACCTGAAGTTGCACATAGCAACAGCTCTCTTTATATAGGAGAGAGGAGACAATACAAATTAATGTGAAAAAGGTTTAACTTTTCAAAGATATGTGACAGAACTGAGGGATACTCATGTGGAAAAAGATAAAGTCCAAACCTGGTGTCACTCTATGCAAAACATAAACAAACAAACAAAACTAATTCTAGACAGATGGATGGTCTAGATAAGGAAAGAGAAAAATGTAAATTTTAATTTATAAAGAAAATATTAAATAGCTTTATGGCATTGGGGTTGAGAATTATATCTTAAGCGAAACAAAAGAAATCCAAAACATTATTTTGGTAAGTTTGTTTATATTGAAATTGAAAATTTCTGTATGACAAATGACATCATGAACAAAGTAAAAATACAAGCAACAGAACAAAAGATATTTGCATTATGTATCCCTTATCAAAGAGGAATATATTTAAAGAAACAAATATTAAAGAATTCCCATAAATCAATAGGAAAAGGGAAATTAGGTAAATAAACCAAAAGAAAAAAAATCAGCAAAATATATGAGCAGGTAAGCGGAGAAAAGACATCACATTTATGAAAAAGATGTTAAATATTTTTATGTTGAATAAACCTGCCCTATAGTCCAGTAACCTCACTACTGGATGTTTACACACAAAATACAACACTAATTCGAAGGAATATATGCACCCTTATGTTTATCACAGCACTATTTACAATAGCCAAATTATAGAAGCAGCCAAATGTCCATTGATAGATGAATGGATAAAGAAGATGTATAATAATAATAAAGAATGAAACCTTGCCATCCACAACGACATAGATGGACCCAGAGTATAATGCTAAATGAAATAAGTCAGAGAAAGACAAATACCATATGTTTCACTCCTATGTGGAATTTGAGAAACAAAACAAAGGAGCAAAAGGAAAAAGAGAGAGAAAGATAAGCTAAGAAACAGACTCTTAACTCTTGAGAACAAACTGGTGGTTACCATGGGGAAGATGGGTGGGAAAATCTGAAATGGGTGATGGTGATTAAAGAGTACACTTATCATGATGAGCACTGAGTAATATACAGATTTGTTGAATCACTATATTGTACACCTAAAACTAGTACAACACTGTATGTTAACATATACTGAAATTAAAATTTTAAAAACTTTAAAAAAATAAAATAAAGTAAATTTTAAAAATACATTTTTATGTTTAAAGAAACATTTATTTAAATACATGAAATTCTATTTTATATCCTGAACATTAAGAACAATTAAGAAAAAAAAACAACTAAGAAGTCTGATAACACTAATAATTTGCTAGCATATGGACACATGCAAATTCTTCTACATTGTTAGTGTATGCCATTTACATCACTGCAACACTTTGTAAGGCCATTTGGCGATATCTGGAAAGTTAAAGGTGTACATTGCCTATCTCCAGCAAATCCACTTTTAGGGGATCCTAGAAGAGTTTGAACAGGGGCATAAGGAATCATATAGATAGAAGGAATTCATTGAGTGCCACTTTGTAATGGGAAGTACTGTAAACAATATGAATGGTCATCCATAAGGGAGTGGATAAATTTATAACTGAGTATGTATTGTCTGCTTACATGATTATTGTATATTTATAAATGAACTACATTTACATAGAATAAGTCTCTAAATAATAATATTGATTTTTTAAAGGAAGCTGTAAAAATACATACTGTATAGCATCACCATGTAAAATATTAAACTTACAAAATAATTCTAAACATAGAAAAAATGTATATTGTTTTTGGATAAATATATATGTTTTAGTGTTATAAACATGGACTGGAAGGATACATACCGAGTTCAGGATAATATTCACTTTTTTTTAAAGATTATATTTATTCACAGAGAGAGAAGAGGCAGAGACACAGGCAGAGGGAGAAGCAGGCTCCATGCAGGGAGCCCGACGCCAGACTCCATCCCCGGTCTCCAGGATCACACCCCGGGCTGCAGGCAGCACTAAACCGCTGCTCCACCAGGGCTGCCCTAATATTCACTTTTGAGAAAGATGAGCAAGGAATGAGAATGAGGTGCTTTTAATGAAATACGTAATATTTTGATTATATTTGTAAAATCTAAATGAAATATAAAAAATATTAACATCTATAAACTCTGGTGTTAGGCAGTACATAGATATGTGATACATAATTTTCTAATCTTTTAGGATGGTTGAAATATTTGGTCAACAAAATAGAGACAAAGAAGAAAAGGAAAAGGAAGAAGGAGACAGGAGGCAAGAGGAAGAGGAGGGAGGAAAGCGGACATGGTCTTTGGACACAAATAGCCCTGCAAGCTAATTGTGGCAAGCCATGTGGTTTAGTAGAAGGAGCTTGGCTGTGGGCTCAGATAGACTTAATTCTAGCTTTTTTCAGCTTGGACAAGTTAACTATTCTAGGACTCCATTCATCCACGTATAGGAGGGACAGATTAAAATTTAACTGACCATGTTCTGTGAAGACTAGGTTACGGGAGGTATCTAAAATGCCCTATGCAGGGTCCACCAGGTACACAGAGTGCTCCATGAATAATAGAGCCTCCTCTCTCTCCTTTTAAGCAATGGGAAACAGTAAGTTCTGTGCAGGAAGTATACCACCTTAACTCACCGGGTGGAACTCAACTCCTCCTTCTGAGGCAGTCTTTTTTTTTTTTTTCATCTCAGTAAAAGTAATTTTGAAAAGAGATTAAATGCCTTTGGCATGAACAAAGATGCAGACTATAGAGAAAATTGTAGGGCTTCAGTCTCCACCAAAGTATCCATTATAAAGGTAGGTGAGGAAGTTCCCATGGCTCTGCATTTAAGCTCAAACCACTTATTTAAGGAGATCATGGCACAGGCCCTTCACCTTTGGTTGTTAATGACCTTACTTTGAAGTACTGAATGGAACACGCGGTAGGGTCAATTGCAGACTCAATGACAAGAATTAAAGCGCAAAGCTCCCTAATGAGATCTGTGCTTATTCCTTGTGGTTCAAGGAACACTGTGGTTAATAGTTTACAGCCTACAGGGTCAAACCCCTTGCAGAAGCAGAGTTAACTTAGGCATTCCCTGGGCTGTATAAACAACACTGTCTGTAGTAGAAAGCTTGACCCTCCTTTTATCATGCCAGGAAATTCTTGGAATGTAGCCACTGCCTGATATTTATGGTTCCATAAGCATTTGACTCTGAAAAGTCTCTAATTCTGGAAAACGGCCACTGATCAGTTGTTAATGCACAAGCAGTAGGAAAAAAGTCACCCCTTAAAAGGAGAGAGAGGACAAAAGGAACAGCTTGTGAGGCTAAAAGTATGGCAAGTATGACGTCTACCTATACAGGAAGTGTATATGCATCTTTAATACATACATACATACATACCAAGGTCCTATATATGTATTTCCACATATAGACACGAAAATGGTAAAACACATGCTTAAACATATAAAAAAATTTTTAATTTTCTTTTGTATAAAAAATTGTGGCATATAATATTTATCAAAATAGTAGAATAAGACAGCCTAAATTTGCATAGGCTTCTGTCCCTGTGTAAACTTACTTTTTTGAGCTCTTTGGGCTGAAAGGAACCTTGAGAAGTCCTTTCATCCATTTCCCTCTTTGCATTAACAAGGATCTTCAGGGAAACCCAGAGCATTGTTCACCTTATCGTTTAAAAAAAAGAAAAAAGAAGATTTTTAAAACTTCCTTGGATATATGTATCTCCATGTCTAAAAAAAAAAAAAAAAAATCATCCATTTTGAAATTCCTTACCAATCCTTTCTAAAGGATTTTTAAATTAAGCAAAGAGAATCACATAAGATACCTAATAACTGAATCAGAGGTAGTGGTTTCATACATTTTCCAAACATCTTGTCTCCAAGGTAACCTGTTCCTTCCTGACAGGCTGGAGGGCTAGAGACAAGTGAGAAGATGGAAACATGATGAAGTCGCATCCAAGGATGAGGTGGCCACTGGCTGATGGATCGATTCCGACAAGAATAAAACAATTCATAGAAATCAATGTCAGTGGCCTGCAGGTGCATCTCAGAATTGCTGCTGCGCTAGAGATGAGTTGCAAACACTGCATTCTTTTCTCAGTAACACTAACATCCAGTAGTCAGATACTACCTTTTAAGCCTGAACTCCATGGGGTGGGGGTGGGGGGGGGCGCCTGAACTCCATAATAAAGTCACCCAGAGATCTTCAGCAGATTATTCTGGTCTATATAATCCAGGCAGGTGATGAAGAAATCAGAGGCATATTGGTGGAAATAACTGGCATCTTGCTAGGAATTTCTGGTATTATTCAAAGAAATGTAGAATCTCCTTTCCAAGAGTATTTGAAAATAACCAACCATACAGGATGCTGTCATCCAGGAAGTGGCCCAAGTTTGAGCAGTGGAGACTGGTTAAAATAGTACTGTTCAAGGTGGAAACCACCCCAAACCTGGCCCCGTGTCATGCATTCAGCACTTTTGGCAAGTTAAAAGACCCAGGCAGGGTTTGTAAGATAAAGATACTCAGTTCTCAACCCAGCAGTTAATGAATTTATACACGTTGCCCCTTTTCTGCTTCAGGGCAGCCTCCAGTACAACCCCTGTGTCTCCTTCCTAACACCTTACTCCTACCTGCACTACCACCAGCAATGTGAAGACACAGAGCTCCCAGTCTGAGTGAGTTGGGGCATCCTGGAGACAGCTGGCCTACAGAGGCAGAAAACTCAATAATACCAGCTGTTTCTGGGTCAGCCACTATATACCTACATACTGGACACTGGGCTGCATGTCAATATTTCATAAGATCCTAATGAGGGAGTATTATCATTATCCTTTGTAAAAAGATTTTATTTACTTAAGAGATAGCATGAGTGTGGGGAGGAGCAGAGGGAAAGAGACAAGCTGATTTTGAGCTAAGTGTAGAGCCTGATACAGGGCTTGAGACCATGACCCTGAAATCATGCTCTGAGTGAAATCAACAGTCGGACGATCAACTGAGCAACCCAGGTGCCCCTATTATTATTTTCATTTTAAGAAGAAGGAAACTGGGGCTTCGAGAAGAGAATTTATTGAAGGATATGCAGTGAATAAGAAGAGCTGGAAACCTAACCTTGGGACTTTTACCTTGAAGTTCATACTCTTTTTTTAAAAAAATATTTTATTTATTTATTCATGAGAGACACACACAGAGAGAGAGAGAGAGAGAGAGAGAGAGAGAGAGAGAGAGAGACAGGCAGAGGGAGAAGCAGGCTCCATGCAGGAAGCCTGACGTGGGACTCAATCCCGGGACTCCAGGATCACGCCCTGGGCTAAAGGCAGGTGCCAAACCGCTGAGCCACCCAGGGATCCCCAAAGTTCATACTCTTAATACCATATTCTACTGCCTAAATTTAATAAGACTGCCACCAGCTAGATGTGGAAAGTCAGGCCAAAGTCTCTCTGAATCTCAACCTTTTTATGCATAAAAAAACCTCTTCTTTTTTTCAAGTGAATTTTAAGAAGTCTATGTGACACACCCCGGCTACTTACTGGCATTAAGAAGCAAAGGAAGAAAGAGGGGGGGAAAGGTAAAGTGACTTAAGAAAGAAAGATGAGAGCTAAGAGTGTGAGGGTGAGAAAGGGCCTTTGTTATGTTAATGAAGAGGCTTTGGAAAGCTCTAGATCACCTAAGTGGAGGCTGGTCATCAGAGGAACCAAGTGATTAGAGGGTTGGAACTTTCATTCCCATCCCCCTAACCCCCAAGAAAGAGAGAGGGGCTGAAGGTTAAATCAATTGCCAATAGCCAATGACTTAATCCATGTTGTCTACATCATGAAGCTTCCATAAAGTCCCAAAAAGACAGGGTTCAGAGAGCTTCTGGGGGATGAACACGTGGAGGTGCTGGGAGAGTGGCCCACCTGGAAAGAGCATGGAAACTCTGAGCCCTTTCCCCATACTTGTCCTGTGCATCTCCCCTATCGGGTTGTTTCTGAGTCATAGCCTTTCGTAAGAGACCATAAACCGAAGTTCTAGTAAGTAAAATGATCATCTGAGCTCTGAGAGCTGCTCTAGCAAATTAATCAAATCCAAGGTGGGGGGTCATCAGAACCTCCAATCTATAGTGGTCGGTGAGAAGCACAGATGCCTGGGCTTGCAACTGGCATCTGAAGTGGTGGTGGAGCACTCAGGTGAGACTGAGACCTCAACCTGTGGAATCGAGGCTATTTCTGAGTAGATTGTGTCAGAATTCAGTTGCATTAGGGGAGACCCAGCCAGAGTCCACAGAATTGCTCACTTATTGGTGTGGAGAAGGGCCTCCTAACTACATACACACACTGGAATTGGGTCCGAAGAGCACAGAAGACCATTCCTAGCAGTGGGGATGCTATATACAAAAGCCCTCAAAACAGGAAGAAGTATGAAAGTGAGAGGCACAAGGCTGGAGGGTCCTGGAGGTTATTCTAGGGAGTTTTTGGGTGCAACTCTATCCCATCCTACTAATTCAAAAGATATTGATCTATTGCCTAAATTTATCAATACTAACAAGATTCTTGGAAACAGTAATGAAAAGCGTCTGATGTAGAAACCTAGAGATGTAGAAATTGATTGAGGGGGAGTGTGAAAATGCTTGGGGAAAGCTCAAGTTTTAAACAGTTTAAGTTATTACTGTGAGCAGTGTTTGGGGGAGGGGAGGTGCTTTGTTTTGTTTTGTTCTTGCCCTTCTCTCTTTCACTGGAGGAAATACACAGCCTGAGGTGGCTGGTGGTAAGGCATGTTATTCCAAGAAGGAGCCCTGAAGGTTGTGTGGAGCTCTAATGCCAGGCTCCTAAAATCTTCATTAATTCATCCAACAAAGTTTTATTAAATGTGTGGCAGTCACCGACACCAACTGGCCTTGTGATCCTTGCTAATGATACCCTGTTATTTTGTGACATTGTATTCTCTGCCCCAAACAGTATGCTCAATCGCACAATTCCCCGGCCTCATTCCCAGGCAGGGAAAACCATATGACCCATATGGAAAACCATCTGACCCAACAAGACATAAAGGGAAGGTATCTGGGGAAAAGAAGGCTTACCTGATACTAAAGTGCCTTGCAAACCTCCAACTATAGGGGACAGAGCTGACTGAGGCCCCATCTGCTACACTGTAAAATTTATCTCAGTGTTTCCCAGGAGTCCATGCTATCCCTGTCTGCTTCCAGATCACAACCCAATCCATCAGGGACATTCTTGGGAGACTGGAGACTCCTGACAGGTAACTGTGACCAAGGGCTCCCTGACACTCTTGCCAAACCGGATTACAATCTAAAACACACCCAACCAACTTTCCTTCTCTCTCTTCCACTCGAAGCAGACTTGTATTGTGATCTGACAACTCTGCTATACCCCTTTTCCCACTTTCTCTTACAGGCATTTCATGGTGAATCCAGTTTTGGCATCTGCTTCTCACAGGACCCAGACTAAGACTGAAAATATGTAATGTATACTGTTATAAGAAAATCTCCAGGATATATTGTTAAGTGAAAAAAATCAAGGTTCTGAACAGTATGTAAAATGTGCTACCTCCTGTGTCAAAATGACGAGGAAATAAGAATATTATGAATGTGTATCTGGTTTTGAATGCAAATAGAGTAGTTATTTATGATGGTGAGTTGAGTAGGGCCTGGAAAACAGATGGAAAATGGAGAAGAGAGGGAGAGATTCTCTATATTTTTATAAGCTTTTTGTTTTTAACTAAGTGACAATATTATGTATACCTTTTTTTTAAAGGATAAAAGAGTCAATGTCTTAAGAAACTAATACAGATATACTGGGTTCTGGTTGCTCTGGAACGTGTGACACATATTCTTAATAAGGCAATTTAAGAGTTGGAAAAGCTTTTTGTAAGCTATAAGAAGACATCAATTACTCAATGCCGTTGCATGCTAGAGCCCCAAAGCAGCAACACTCCCTGAGAAGCTGAGAAAACTATTTAACACCCTTCTAACAGGATTCCGCCACCACTCACGGTACACACAGCCACGTCAACAGAGCCTCTATTCAGAATCTGAAGCTAACATCTTCTGAATCGATTCCTGCCTATAACTTTAAATACGTGGTCATATAACCTTTCATTCTAATCCACAAATCCTAAAGATGGCAGGTTTCATGATGACCTGTGTTCATTTCCACTCCAAGGAGGTGATTGTGTAACAAGAAGCAATGCTGTTTCCCCTGGTGGGCACACCATCAGGAGCTGTAAGATGGGCTTTCTCAACCACCTCAAACCGGCTTGCAAGACTATGATACTTGTAAGAATGGATGTCAAATTATTGATAAAAATGCTTTATTAATAATCTTGCTAAAAATTTTATTAAAGCTTGATAAATATTCAGTGGTAGTGTTTGGAGAAAAAAAAGTGTTTATGGTCTTTTGTGCCATTTCACATTAGGATTGATGGGAAAAAAATATTTGATTGGGGGAAATGGGGCAGATAACTTATACTGTCAAGCTTAAATCTTTCAAAATTTCAGTAATTCATCTAGTATATTTGGGAAAAGAGACTATAGATGGTTTTAAGAGTAATGGTATAGGAAATTTAGACTACAATTACTCTGTTTTTCAACCCTCTAAAAGTTATCCATCATGTTTCCAAACAGGAATCCTATATATTATAAAGTAGCTGTGTTCTGTAAAGAAAATTTTACCATCTGGAGCTCATTTCCCTATTAACTCTGGTGAGAACTTTAGAAGGTATTTGAGATGGTATTGGGAATAAGGGCTACTCTTTATTGAGCTTCTACTATTTTCTAGGCCCTATGTTAGAAACTGTACATATATTATGTACAAATTTCATAACTATATTACAAACTAGGTATTATCTTTCCTTTTTTTAAAAGATGAAGTTCTGAAATCAAGTATCCCTGATGGGGCAGAACAAGATTCAAACCAGATTGCCCTGGCAGCAAAACCTATACTCTCTCCCCCATGCTAGTCGCCTTACAGCACAGACAAGGGGCATACACCCCTCACAGTACCTGCCACAAAACATATGATGGGAAATTGTTAGTCTCCTTGGTACTTGTTTTTTATTCTCTAAGCACAGAATTCACCCATCTATCCAGAAGTTGTCCTGACAATTGTATTTCTGTCCACCCCAGTTGGATTTGTGGTGGATCCAGGGAAGCCCAGCGGGTGGATGCATTCTTCCATGTCATTTGGGTAATATTTTCCAGCCAGATTAGAACCACCAGTACCACTGAGTCTTACTCTTTGAGGTGAGGCCTCCACATTATAGGGAAGACAGCCCTTCAGGATGACTTTCTCCACCAACGTCGGAAAACAAATGTTCCCCAGGCAAGGCTGTTCAGCACACCTCGTGGGCATCACCATGGCCCAGCTCTGGGCCAAGGCTTCCAAGGAAACCTCAGTTGGTGATGTTAATAAGAGCCCCAGAGAGTTAAAAGCACAAGAATGAAATACCTTAGAATTCCATTGTTGGGACACTGGAGACCTTTATATGGTATTTCACTTAAACTTTTACTATATAACACATTGATACATGGCAATAAGAAAGAAAACACAATCCAGAAGGTGTGTTCAACATGAAAACTAAGCACATTGGTAATTATTTTTTTTTGCATATCCTTCTATCTTAAACTCTGTAATCATGTATAAAGACATGTTCTTCATATAATACTCATTATTCTCCATCTTTTCACTTCACGATCTTTGAGATTTTGCTATATAAATGCATAAAAATTGCACCAGTCAAGGTTGCCGGTCATAAGCAACAGAAATCTGTCTGATTGAAACAGATGACATTTATACAAATTAAAATGAACACTTTCAGAATTGAGAAG
This sequence comes from Vulpes vulpes, assembly GCF_048418805.1. NCBI lineage: Eukaryota > Metazoa > Chordata > Mammalia > Carnivora > Canidae > Vulpes > Vulpes vulpes. The sequence goes on from NC_132785.1 coordinate 67,253,520, forward strand.
GCCTGAGTACTAGGCACAAGGCCCTCCCCACAGGGGCATTCTGAAACTTCCCTGTGAAGCTGGCTACTTTGCTCAAAGCCCCACTGCAGGGTGCTTGGGGCCAGCAGGACTTCCTCAGGTGACATCTCTGAGGCTGCCCAGGCACCATTCCTCCTCCAGAAACTTTGCCTCTGCTGCCCCTGCAGGAAGAATGAGCTGTAACCTCTATCACCTGTCTTGTCAGAATGGACTCTTCAGTCCTGCTTCTTGGCCTCACAAGCTTCCACTTGAGAGTCTATGGTCATTTGTTCTGAATAGAAGAGTCTAATATGGGTGCCCACATCACAGTGAAGGAAAACTTTCCAGAAACCACAAAAAGCCACAGCCCCTTACTGGTGAAGATCTTTCCCCCAAATTATTACTTTAAGGCGGTGTCACTGGGAACATATTGCTTTCAAGTCAGGGACCGGCTGTATACCTTAAAGGCTGGATTCCTGGAGAATAGCTGGGGAAGGCAGGAGAATGAGATTTCTTTTGCTGAATCTAACATTTAGCCCTACAATGGGAGTAATTCTGCATAAAAGTGTCTCCCTTATAAAAGCTCTCCAATTATTATCATAATTTTATCTCCTTCCAACCTTCTAAAGTGGGAAAATGAGGAGACATAAGACTGCGCCAGCTCAACAGCAATACCTATAATTTAGCATTTCTCATCATGTGCTTTGACATCAACAAAATATGTAAAATTGGGCAAATAGAGAGAGATGCCTTCATTTAAGGTGGAGTTGTGTTTGCAACATGCATGCAAGCATCCAGATTGGGTGCAGGGTGCTCATAAATCAGTGTGCTCAAAGTGGGGTTCCCAGGCCAGCAGCATGAACATTACCTGGCAACTTAATAAAAATGCAAATTCTTTTTTTTTAAGATTTTATATATTTATTCATGGGAGACACACACGGGGGCAGGGGTGGGGCAGAGATACAGGCAGAGGAAGAATCAGGCTCCATGCAGGGAGCCTGAGGTGGGACTCCATCTGGGGTCTCCAGGATCAGGCCCTGGACTGAAGGCTGTGCTAAACCGCTAAGCCACCCGGGCTGCCCTAAAAATGCAAATTCTTGAGGCCCACCCTAGCAAGTCCCCCAAATCCACTTGTATTTATTCATTCATTCATTTTTAAGATTTATTTATTTGAGAGAGAGCTAAAGCATGATCAAGCAAGTGAAGTGGCAGACGGGGAAGAATGGGGAGAGAATCTCAAGGAGATGCCCCTCTGAGCACAGAGCCTGACTTGGGGCTCAGTCTCATGACCCTGAGATCATGACCTGAGCCAAAACCAAGAATCCCATGCTCAACTGACTGAGCCACCTAGGCACCCCAACAATCTACTTTATTATTTTTTTAAAGATTTTATTTATTTATTTATTTATTTATTTATTTATTTATTTATTTATTTGAGGGAGTGAGAAAGGGAGAGCACAAACCCCAGGGGAAGGAACAGAAGGAGAGGGAGAAGCAGGCTCCCACTGAACAGGGAGCTCCAACCCAGATCCCGGGGGATCATGACCTGAGCCAAAGGCAGATGCTTAGCCCACTGAGCCACCCAGGCACCGGAACAGTCCACTTTAAAGAGACTTCCAGGTCATTCTAATGCAGGTTAAGGTTTAAGAAGTGGGCTGTGTAGATAAAAGCTGCCGTACTTCAGCTGTTATGCCTCCTATGGCACTCTCCGCATGCAAGTGGCCTTGCAGAAGACAGAGAACTCCCTGCCCCCCAAAAGCAGCCCAGGTAATGACAGTGCCTTGGATAAGCTTGCCCTCCCTAGGACTCAGGGTAAATTGCCAAAGCAAATACCTGGAGTGAATTTGACTTTCACCCAAGCTCTTGAAAGTTTTGCTGTGGCTTTAACTCTGACATACCTATTTAAGAAGGGGGAGTTCAATGCATGTCTATTTACACATCCACATACGTAACTGTGTCCATCAGTAAAACCACCTGCAGAGCAGAGCTGTCCAAAGGAAGTGAAAGATTTGCCTCCATTAAATTTGCTCACTGTGTTGCAACTGTATTTTTGGACTTCCCTTATCACAGCATGACGTCCATTTGCACAACCACATTTTTTCAGTGACTGGAAAGTGATCGCCACAGCTTGGCAGCCTATACTGCCGCACGATCATTTATTTCTCACAGCACTCCATCCTGGACGTTCTCATTGAGCACAGAGCCTTTGAAGTCCATGGTGCATATAATTCAGCTGACAGTGGATTGGATTGGAGTCCATCTAAATAAAGCCCAAGCCTGAGCAGGCATCAAAATATCTCCCCCATAATTGGCAAGCACTATTATTCTACTGAACTTTTTTTTTTTTTCAAGAGAGACATTTTCTTGGCTACATATTTTATCGACTTTTGCTATAATGATTTTCTCTTTACTTTTGAAGGTGTTTTGTTTTTTCTGAGTCAAAATCTTCTTCCACTCTAACAAGCTCTCCAACTTTGCCTCGGTTTATGTTTAGCGATTTGCCCACTGGAAGAAAACAGGTAATATTTTAAATAATTTCTCAGGCTTTTTGACCTATGAAGATCGCTTTGGTCTCCCTTGAGCTTTTCCATCTAATTTGCTTAAATCCTTTTTAAATTGAGGTTCATTTACTTAATGTTCGATGTCTGCATTGACTTCCTAAAGCTAATTTCAGAAGGCAGGGGCAGTTCCAGGAGAGAGCTTCTTCTCTGAATGGCCTTATAAAAATGAGAGAGGACTGGAGGGAAATTTGGAAACATGGAGACCAGGGATGCTAATTTATTGTAATGGTAACGTAGTAAACACCGAAAAAGCCACAACAATAACCCATAGCTTTCTACTTCTTCCCTTCACAGACGCAAAGTTAGGATATGAAACATTCTGCCTATGTGAGTATGTTTAACTCTGTGTTGCAATATAAGTAAACCGAGCCTAAGAAACACCTGGGGTAATTTAATAATAAAGCAGGACACAGAGGATGCTAACAGTTGGCACTAGGGCATAAAAACACAGAGAATATAAAATGTAATAGCAATTTCAAAATGTAATACAATTGCATGAAAATGCAATTAAATCAGGTTGGATAAATAGCTTCCAGGATATAATAGCAAGAAGAGAGAGTTCATTTCAATGAAGTGAAAATGGCAAAAAACTGAATAAATAATTTAAAGCTGGAAATGAAAAAAGTTCCGCGTGGAGTTTAGGAGACAATTGAGCTCCTGTGACCTTGTGCAAGTCGGTTAACCTCCTGAGGCTTTATTTTCCTTATTAGGAGAAGGAGGGGACATGAGGGAGGGTTAGACTATGTGATCTTAAAGGTCTATTCAAGTTCTAAATTCCCCTCCTGGGCATGGGAGGGAATGGAAATGTAGGGCATCAACACAACAACATTAGTGGCTCTGGAAAAAAAATGCACTTACACAAACTGTAAATTTGGGTTTCATATGAAGCATTGATTTTTTCTGCTGAGATTTCTTGTTATTCTTTACAAAAATAAAAGATAAGAACAAATGCCCTCAATGACTGGATTTCCCTGTTTCCATCTTAGTCTGGCTACAGTTTTCCCTTTTCTGGGGTTACAAAAAAGGCAGTCTGCATACAGATAAAACAACTCATGTGGATAATGTGGATAATGCTATGCTGAAGTTTTGGGCTCACTCATTCTCTTCCCTTTCTACCCTTCTGCCACGTTACATTCAACTGATCCCCCCAGGGTAGGAAAGTTAGCTGGGTGCTAATCAGTGGACAAGGAAAGGGGAACCGTATGTTATTGCAACCTGAATGGATCATGGATCATGGGTCAAGCAAGCAAGGATTCCAGTGAGGGTTGTTAAGAGATATAATTCATTTAACTACAAAGACATGGTGAGGGAAAGAAATGTCCTCACGCAACACATAGACAACAATCACAGAGGCTAAGGGGGAAATGTGTTTATAATGCTTATTTATAATGGAGGATAGTCAGCAAAGGCAGGGAGGGGCAAGCCACAACCCCCACCCCCACCCCCACCCCCCATCCCAAGAGGAAACTACCTTTAAAAGGAAAAAGACCTCATCCTATTATTCTACACCACTCTGGAAGGAGCCCTCCACCTTTTCCCACACAAGCAACTACTTGATAGGTAGATAAGCAAGGGAACAAAACCTGATTGGGTTTTTAGAAGGTTAATCATATTAAAATAGCTCGCCAACAATCTCATGAAAACTCCTAGACTTAGAAACTCCAAAGGCAGTCCTCTAAGGTCCCCTCTGCCTTCCAGAGCTTTGTATTATTACTCAATAAACCTTGCTTGGCTGCCCACTGCTTTGTCTGGTCTACCTCTTCATTCTTCCAAGGGATGTGACCAAGAACTGTGGGCACTAGAGGAAAAGAAATCCTGAAACATTTATATAAATCTATGGGATCTTGAGAAAAAACAAAGAGGTGTCTTTTGGGCCATATTATGCTTTAATAGAAATAAAAAAGCAATCAGTTCTTTGTTCTTCATCGTCACTGGAGGATAGATTGACTTGAAAAGGATTTTCTACCCTTCTCTACTCCCAAGTAGCTAATCAGCAAACATGAAATTTAAGCCCAAACTCTGTAAATGAAAGGCTGTTGGCTATGTCCAATGGTTTAATACTTCAATTCCTGATTAAAAATGCATCTATTTTTCAGTTATGTGATGATTCTAACTGCTGAAGATGATTTAGTAGCATTAATATTTTCTTCTTCGTTGAAGAAAGACAGAGGGTATACTGGTGATGGGTGTCACTGCAAAACTATAGGGAAGAGATTGGGTGATGAATCCTGACATCAGACTACCTGAGTTTGAATCTGGTCTGTCACCAGCTAGACCTCAAGACCTGACCTGTGCTTCCCACATGTCTGTACTCACCTGTCTTTGTCCCACATTTTTTCTTAAGCCCCTCTTCCATATTCTCTATTAATTCAGGCAAATGGAAAGTGAAAACCACCCCTTGAGTTGTAGCATCATCCCTGACAAGACCTTCAGCTGGCACAGACCACCCAGACCAGTTGGAGAGAACTCACATTAGTTTGGATATAGGTTCCTTCTTAGGTATGTGACCCAGGCAATATACCTAAGTATCAGTGTCCTCAAATATAAGGTTGGTAATATTAACAATAGCACCTTTCCCATAAATTTATTGTGGTGATTAAATGAGCTGCTAGAAGGCAGATGTTTGGAACAGTGCCTAGAACATAGTTAAGTACCCTGTGTGAGCAATTATCACAATAAAGAGGCTCTGGGAGGAGTTAACAATAGCAGTAAGAATAGTCCTGTATCTTAATTCCAAGACTCAAATAGTTCTGAATTATGTGCAAAAGTCACAATTACAGAATATCTGTCTAATATCGTGTCTTTCTAGACACATATTCCCCATCCCCAGTTGTATTATAGATTATTTGCAAAGGAGTTTGAAAAGGAATCCTATGAGCATACATTAGGAGCTATTGTTGGTGTTTTGCTTAATGGGAACCAGACTGGGGAAATTATAGTACATTCCCAAAAGAGACACTTGAGCTTGCCTGGTTCTTTTCAGGAGGCAATAACATACTCAGGTTACCAAGGATTACAGGAGTTAATCTTACAGGAACACAAGGAAGAAATACAGCTCAGGAAGATGTCTAGTTTTAGAAAACAGAGCTTATGAAGAACTGAATCATCATTCAGAACAGAACAGTAGTCTAGAGGTCTCCTTTTCTCATGACTCAGCTTCTCTAGCTCCAATTTCTTTTTCCACTTATTTTCACTACTAATTGAAAATCCCCACAAAATACAATTAGTTTAGTTACGTTTTGTTTGTGTGGTCTGCTTTTGTAGGAGTAAATGCATCCCTTGGACAGTATTTCCAATCCAAAGCCTCCATAATTTCCCCCTCTACCTTGTTCATAGTCTTAAATTCAGTCAGTAGTCCCTGGTCTAATTGGTTGTGCTCAGTAAAAGAGTCTTGTGGTATAAAGCACAGCAAGTCATATGCAAAGAATGGCTCCCTTGTTGAATTGTTCAGAAGGTGGAGATGTGAGTGTGGCAGATATTCATAATGTCATAAAACATCTTTCTAGTGTGAGACCCACAGCATTTTTGAGAGTTTGAACTCAAATTAGGTGCCACATCTTGCCTTATTGATCGTGATAGGCCAAAAGGCTAATATAACTGGCCTATAAATTATTTCTAATTCCTCACTATTTTGTTTATTTCTCCAAGGCCACAACTAACTGAAGTAGGTGCCATGGCACTAAAACTAATGAAGAAAAAAATCCTAATAGCAGTAGCAGGAAAGCTTTGATGCAGATGAGTTATATAGGACTTATAATGTATAAACCAAGTTATATGTATAATGTATAACCAAGTTATATAGGATTATAATGTATAAACCAAGATAAGGTAAGTTAGTAAGCCAAAAATAGCTAAATTACTCCTAAGTACAAATAAATATTATTATGAAGAAGGTTCTTTTCAAAACAAAAAAATCTGCCTCTTAAACAAGTCGAAACTTTGAAGTATAGGAAAAGCCAAAACAAACAGACAAACAAACAGGTGCAGGCTGTGCCCATATTACTAATAAGATTACCTTTCCGGGTTTCACTTGTGTTCATCTCTGAACCAAGTTTCACAGGGTTTCAAGATATGCAAAACTCATGAGATTTGTCCAACTCAGAAAGCGAAAAATTTACACACATGAAGACACTGAGTATTGTCACACTGAATTTGTAATTTATAATTATATTATGAATAAGTACCTACATGAACAACATAGTTTGTGAATTCTCTAGGACAGTGATTTTCAGTCCTAGCTCTAGCTTAGACTCACCCGAAAAGCTTTTAAACCGTGATGATGGCAGGAATATATGATTTAATTGATGTGAGGTAGTTCCAGACATTGGTATTTTTATTAAATGGGAACATTTATCAAAGTTCTCTAGGATTCTCATATGCAACCAGCACCCAGTGAAGCAGAGGGGATTCCTGTGTGCCAGAAGAGCCTGAGAAGACTGCCAGAAAAGGCTTTAGAAAAGACCTTTAAAGGATCCTCTGGATATAAAAGAGGCAAAGTCTATTCTAAGACAAGGAAAGTTTGAGCAAAATTGAGATTCATGTTGGGATAAGTGATTTGTTTTGTGACTATGTGAGGTAGTTACAGTGGAGCAGGATAATAGAGAAACACAAATAACAAATTGAGAATTTGGAGCTTAACAAACAAACCAGGGAGGCTAAAGGAGAGACAGTAGAAGCCTTCAAAGAAAAAGCCAACAAGACTCTGGAACTGGTTAGATATAATTGCTAATGGACTGAGACATCATCAATTCACTATTGCTTTGAAGATTATGAAACATTTTTTCACTCTGAGGGACTCTGATTCCACTCAAAGCTCAAAAAATATATATAGCAAGTTAATGTTTGTACACCTAGAGCATTTAGTTAATGCTTGGCCACAATGTCACCCCTGGCTGGTGGGTTCTACTCTGAAACAGTATACCCAGTCTAGGAAGTCTTTAATAGGGGAGTCAGGAAATAAAAAATAAATTACAGTGATTTCCTATCTTTCAAGTTCATCTAAAATGAGTAATATCTGTACTATACATCATGTACAAGGACATATTCTTTCTTGAAGCTTTCTGTGTCATTTATAATTGAACTTCTATTTGGGTGGCTTTTGGTCTAGGTGCAATATCAGAAGACAGCAATCTCATCTTTATGAAAACCTTGAAATTGTATGATAGAAGGGAAGTAGCAATGGATTTAAATCAAGTTCTCTCATCAAATAACTGTCTGGACTCTGAGCCACTCAGTTAACCTTTTGGGACTTCAATTTCCTCATCTGTGAAATCAGGAAAGTGACCCAGATGATGTCTAACAATCTTTCTAACTCTAAAATTCTATGATCCATTTGCTCCCCTAAATTCTCTTTCACTGGGGGTTAAAGGTTTCGAAAATAAATATTCTTTGGCTTATCTACTTCTCTTAACATTTTTTTTTATCTCCCAGAATTTCTGTTTTCTTTATATTTAACATATGTAAAAGCAAATATTGTATGAGTTTACTCAATGTACTCAAGGGACCTGAGATCAGGGTCATCTCAAAACTTTCCACAGTAAACAGTCAGTTGTGCTGCCACGGCCATTGTTCCAATCTCATCAATATCTCCTTTTCTGGTATAGTCAGAAGCTAAGAGTACATGCTCTAGAAATGCCATTCCTTCTGATTTTCCATTTAGGATTTTTCTAAGTGTTCCTCCCCTGCCAAGTATTTTCCGGGTTCCATGAAAACAAAAATATTGCCTTCATTCAAATAGCAGGAATTTTTGACACTCATTGCCTGGATTGTGACAAAGAAAAGGATAAAAAAACAAGACAGAGTACAGCAATCATTCAGAAATGTTTACCATGACCATAATATAGTACAGTTAGAGCATTCTTACTGTATAACTGCCAAAGTGATTTGGGCCATTGAAAGTATAATAGTGTGATATTGTAATTGTAATAAGCAATATATGTTTGACAGAGCTCCTAAAACCCTTGGAATTTCCTAAGTGAAGTAAGAGATAAGGGTGCTTTTTGACAGGTAGACAGAGGATGGGGTAGGGGGGCTTGTTGCCAGGAGAACCACCAGGTAATTAGAGGGTTGGGAGTTTCAATCCCACCTCCCACCTTCACTTTCACACCCTTAACCCCTGGGAAAGAAGGGGAGAAGGACTAGAGATTGAGTTCAACAACCAATGGCCAATGATTTAATTAATCATGCCTATGTAATGAAGCCTCCATAAAAACCCAAAAGGACAGTGTTTGGACAGTTTCCAGACTGGCATACGTGGAGATTTTGGCAGAGTGGTGCCCTGGAGAAGGTACGGAAGCTCCAAGCTCTTTCTATGTACTTCACCCTATTTACATTTTCATCTGGCTATCGATTCATATCCTTTAACATCCTTTGTAGTAACCTGGTAAATAAAATGTTTATCTGAATTCTGAGAGTCACTCTAGCAAATCAGTTGCACCTGAAGAGGGGTGTCATAAGAACCTCCAGTCTGTAGCCATATGGTCAGAAGCATAAGTGATAACCCAGGTTTGCATTTGGCATCTGAATTGGAGGACAATCTTTTGGGATTGAGCCTTTAACCCACGGAATCTGATATTGTCTCCTGGTAGATAGTGTCAGAATTGTGTTGAATCGTAGAACACCCAGCTGGTGTCTAGAGAATTGTTGGGTGTGTGGAAAACCTTACACACACAAACACATACACACACGTGCACACATGTTGAAATAGGTGATCAGAACTATTATAAGGAGTAATGACAAGTTAGGTCATGCTAAGTTATGAAACCCCATAATCAACAACAAAGTTTTCTTTCTTGTTCAATCTACATATACTCTGCATATCATTTGCATATGAACAGCCAGGCCAACAAAGTAGCTCCCATACCAAATGGTTACTGCCAGAGTGCCAGAACAGACCAAGACCCTCAGAGTTTGCAGCAGCAAATAAATGCTCAGCTCCAAAATGACACACAGAATTTCCCTTATAATGCATTGTCTAGAACTTGTCACAAGCCCCTTACATCCGCAAGGGCCCAGGAAGGGCAATCCTACCACGTGTTTAGGAGGCAGAAAGCTGGAAATAATCAGAGTGGCACCAAAGACTACTCTAGAATGTAATCTTAGAGATAATTTTTTTCACATACTAATCTCCTAGAGGAATCTGAAGATTTGAAGTCCTACCCTGGTGCTTAGGAGAGTTCCTATATGTCAAATAAATGAATTTTAAAATCTTAGGCTCTAACTCTTTGAGAATCATTTGTGATTATCATTATATTATCATGTCCATGGCTAAGAAGCCCTGAAAAAAAACAGAGTGAGGCTAGATGGTGATGGATTGGCTTCAACCAGTATGACAGAAAAAAATCCAAATTTTTTACCCACCCTGCAAATGTATTACCCAGTTAGCATTTCTGTATGCAGTGAACAGCACATTTGAATTGCCTTACTTTTAGAATAAATTCATGTAAAAACTCATTAGAAAAAGAAAAGGTACTACCTAGGTAGACATCATTATTTTGTTATTTCATACATCCTATTACACAGAGTTTATATTTTCTGGAATGGAAAAGAAGCAAGATGTGAAACCTCACATTCTGAGCTGGTCTCAAATATGAGAAAACACAGAGAACTGTTTGTTTTTAGCATTAAACCCACAACTCACAAGGACCCAGATATTTGTTGTGTCATTTAGTGTTGAAAGAGTAAAAGCTGAAGGGTAACCATGAAACTGATTTAATCAATATGATTAATATGGAGATTCATGCTATTTCAAACTTTTAAAATCCATATTGTAATAGCAATTTAGCTGGACTAATTTTCTTCATTGATTAACTGTAGATTAATTGCTCCTTTTCTTTTTCATTTTGCATGATCTTAGAAGTGCGAGTCTGGTTAAAGAAAAAATTCCTTTTCCCTATAAGGAAATAAATGGCTCAGGCTAGAAGAAAATACAGGAATAGTTGACTCCAGTGCTTTCTTCTTAGAGTTCCCTATATTGTCTGGTCTGTTGCTCTTCTTGTCCTCTTTTTCCTTGAGTTCTGATGGGGCCTTAGGGATTCCAACTGGCTTCAAAGAAAGGTGATTTCTGACAAGGAATACTGAGCTCTAGATACTCTCTATTCATCTTCAGTTCAACATGCAGTCAAAGACAGAAGCCCAGGTTAACATTGGAATAGTTCGCAAACCTACATAAATTTCTAGATTTAAATAATCCTGGGTCAAATGATGACACCTCAGGGGCTGGGATCCTTAGTCACTTCTAGAACCTGTCTTGTTTCTTTCACTTCCTAAACTCTTCCTTTCCCCCATTCACTTTAACCTTTCTCTTTGTAAAAACATTTTGTTATAATTGATACATGCACATAATATATGCAATGTAAATATATAATTAAGCAAAATAATGAAATAAATATTCATGAACCGAACACTATAATTAAAAGTAGAATGTTATCAATCTCACTATACTGCCTGGGATCTTCTCCCCCCATTATCCTGTTTTCTGCCTTTCACCACCATCACATATTTTGTGTTTATTGTTTTATTGCTTTTATTTATAGTTTTACCACACGCATAAATATCACTAAATCAATAGTTTTCCAACTGCAAGTTATGACTATAAAATCAAAATAATGAGTCACTGCCAAAATTTGGTTTTCATGATATATAAAACAATGGAATGGCAATTGCCACAGTACATTGGATATGGTAAGGGTAAGTAATACATGTGCTTGATGTGTGTGTTTGTGTGTGAAATTATTTCTTACAGTGGTCCATGAATCACAGTATAAAATGGATTTCTTCTTTTGGCCAATTGTCAAATAGTTTTAAAAACACTGCCCTAAACACTATATTATCAATTCTGTTTGTTTTGACCTTTATAAAAATTGAAAAATGTTGTATGTATATACTTTTTAGTTATTTGTTCTTTATGGTCTAGGATTCATTTATGCTAATTGATTTTTACTGCCAAATAATATTCTATTGTGGGACTACAATGCAATTTATTTATACAGTCTTCTGTCACTCATCGTTTGAGTTATTGCCAATGTTTCGTCACAACAAAAAGTGCTGTTGTGAATATTCTTGTGATCTCCTGATGTACTGGTATAATTGTTTCTGTAGAGGATATATCTAGAAGTGGAATTGTTAAATCTTAGGGTGTCTGCATGACGTTGCATATGATAAATACAAAAATATCTTCTAAAATAATATCTTCCTTTGTGTACCTTTTGCTTTCCTATTCCCATATGCACCCAGAAAATACCATCATGGTCTAGAATTCACAGCACTGCACTTGTACTCTGAAGCTACACTGACCCTGAAAGTTTTTTCCTAATGCTTTAATCTGTCACACATGGAAGGCATTTTCCTGTCTGAGCAATGAAATACTTTCTTTGAAATTACTCTTTTGTAATTCTGATAGAGGTCTGCTCAAACAGCTCTGGGCCCCTGAGAAGTACCTCCCTGATCCATGATCTGTTTAAATCTTAGGAAAAGTATCATACAACTAACTGCCATTAAACCAAGCCCTGTCCCTAAATTTAACTTGCTCTCCCTAGTATTTGTCAAGAACTGTGAAGGGTCTGAGATTTTACCTGACTTGCAAAATAGTAAGATACTCCACTATAGTTTCATGGATGCTGGCAGAAGACATGAGAATCCTGGGTCATAAACAAAGATGTTTCTTACTCACAAAATAGCAGTAGCCAGAGTATCATCAGCATTTTCTTGAACGGGTACCCAAGTCCCAATTCCCGCAGGGCAACTTGAAGAGGTGTAGGTAACACCTGAACCGGCAGTGGGCTGCATTATAGAAGAGGAACTCTCAAGTTAGGGAACCTGAATCTCTTATATATAACATAATAAGCATGGCTGTCCATTGTTCCAGAGTGGTATACTATTATCTATTATCTTCCAAGGCTGAAAGTAATCCTACCATTTGCTCCAGAGAGGGACATTATTTCTATTTTCCAAGGATGTTCACTCTACAATATCCCTAAAAAGATAGTACAGAAAAAGCCAATCAGTTCCTCTGATCATAAGACATGCAGACATATGGGAGATCCATGGAGGATTGTCTCTCAGTAGTATTCTGTAAGAGTATTCAGGTCTAAATGTCCTTGGAGAAAGACATCAACTTACCTGCATTAAATTACTGTCATCCAATTTTAAGAAGGACATTTCTATGTCATTGTTTTTTTTTCTAAATCCTCTCTATATTAGGATGATCTAGATTATGCTGTAATAACAAACACCTCCCCAAATCTCAGAAGTTTAATATAACACTTTTTAGTTTTCATATTAGTCGGCACAAGGCTCTGTCCCATACCATGACCCAAACTGATAGAACATTACCTTCTTTTAGATGCAACATGTACAGCATCATCTCTTCAATTGCCCTGACATCAGAAGAGAGAAAGACTCATGCATAGGCTTTTCACTGCCTTATTCTGGAGGTGACACCTGTCATATTTTATTAGTCCAGATTGTTTACGTGGTCATATCTAATAGCAAAGGTGCCGGCAAATGTAGGAGAACTGATGAATTACTGAGTGAATACTCTTCTCTCAGCCACGCTTTATTTGACCCTCCAAACATTTTCCTACTTTCTGTCTTATGAGCAATTCCAATATACTTCTTTTTTTAAAAGATTTTATTAATTTATTCGTGAGAGAAACATAGAGGCAGAGACACAGCAGAAGGAGAAGCAGGCTCCCTGTGGAAGCCTGCTTCTAGACTCGATCCCAGGACTCTGGGATCACACCCTGAGCCAAAGGCAGATGCTTGATCACTGAGCCACCCAGGTGCCCCTCTAATCCACTTCTTAGCTTAGATTACCAGATGTGCTTTGTCTAGATTCTATAGGAATCTTTTTGTTGATATGCTCAGTCCTCAGAACACAAAATCACAATCCTATCCCTATGTATTTTTATTAAATGGGCTTTATGTTTGTCATTCTTTACAAATCCTTTACAAAAATATACTTTCCATCAAAGAGAAAGGAAACTTACTCCCTCAGAATGAGTTTCTACTGGGTTTGATCTCTTACTGTGTGCCATATATTAACCTTGGCTTCAGGAATAAAAAGATTAAAAAACAAAAGTGAAAACCAGAACTCTGAGAGTCCACAGTGCAATGAGAGAGACACACATTAGCCAATGCTGTACAACAACATTGTGGGTGGGATAGTTGCTGGAACTGACTTTGGGAGCTCAAAGCAGAAGGTATGTAGCCCAGGTCAGGGAATTTTGAAAAGACCTGATTCTCCAGGAAACAGTCGCATTCTCTCACACCTCTGCCCTTGGGCCTGTTATTCTTTACCACTAGATTGGCTTTCCAGCCACCTTGACTTTTTCTCCTAAGCATAAGTGGCTATTCCTTGTCCTTCAACATTCAAGCGACTGTTTTTAAAATGCAAGTACTTTGTTTGGTATGACTGGGAGCGAGTGAGTATTATGTGAGTATTAGGAAGTTATAGGAGATGCAAATGGACAGAAGGAGCAGAACAGATTCTGCATGAAAACAATGGGGAACTATTGAAGGATTTTCAGCATGATGGGCGTTTTGTATTAGAATGATCACTCCGACAGTAAACTGAGGGATTAGAAGTAAGTGAGACTGAGTCAGTAGAAGTGATAGGAAGATTTTACAATATCCCAGACATTAGTGGCAGTGTGGATAGAGAGGACAAAGTGGATATCTACAATGTTAAATAGATACACTATCAGAGCATGGGAGTTAAATGGAGATTGGAGATGTGAAAGAGAGAAGACTTAAGTGTAATTCCAAATCTCCAAAGTAGAAGAATACAAATTTTAATTTGAAAACATAAGTTGGCTCTTTGATTGGTCGCTATGAAACACTATGGCATATAGTCTTGTGTGGAGCTCAGCTGAGGCTGTGAATGCTGGTACCACCCCGGTCCAGGCAGATGAAGAGAGAAGAGAAAATGGGGATCAGGGATACAACAGCACCCTAACTGAGGAAAAACCACAGTAAAACTGTGTCTACCAATAGTATAAACAAGCTCCTAGTGCACTTATGAGTTAAACAATATAAAATATTTGAAAAAGAATCACCAAAATACTTTTGAGATATTTTGCCTGGCCAACTTTCACCTCCTAAGCATGCTGGGCATGAACTCCATGATGAAGAAAATCAGAAAGTTAAAGTAAGTAGCAAATTGAAAGCACTGTTAGTCACTGGCAAACACTAAACATATTTTATACTTCCAAAGCTCTTGTCTTCTCTGGTGTGCTGCTGGAATAATCATGATAAACCTCACAAAAGTCCCAGGAGGTAGGAAACGAGCGTGGCAGTACTCTGTAGCATTCTTGTAAATAAGAACAGATGCTCATCCATCCACAAAATCATTCTGTGCCAGACTGCCTTAGGTCATAGGGTGGTTGAACAAAGGAAATCCCAGGTTTCTACCTGTCCCGGCTCAAAGACATTGGCATTAGATGTAACTGCTGTTGAACCAACTGGAGTCAGGAAATCTTGCACAGAGTAACACCTTGGGATATTTGAACTGTGCCAAGGAGCTCAAAGCACATCTGAGTCATTGATTCACTAACACCAGGAAGTCCTTGTGGGATAGGAAATGGTTTTGTATACAATTTTAAAAGATCTGAAGCCTTAAAGTCAGCAAGTTAGTGGCCAAGCCTAAATCCCAGTAAAGTCTTCTTTTCCTAAACCCAAATACCTGGCACTATCAGAGAAGTACCTAGAGGGATCTTGGAAGGTGCATGTTTTAGAAACTCCCCCCATGAGCTCAGTCACATCCCCAGTTTGCTTGGTGTGAAACCATTTGACTCATTCTCTAAAATGGCTCAGAGAGGTGACCTTGTCGGCACTACACTCCCCTTTCTTCTATCCTCTCTTGAACTACTGCTGTTCCTTTTAGCCTGGTTCCAAGCCAGAGATCCTGCTGTTTTTACTGGAGGCAGAAAATGAGCAAGAAGAGTGACAATTTCCATCAACAAGTACCATGGGATGTTCACTTGTTGCTTTGGCCTGGCACCTCATGACATTCTGAGCTTCCACTTCACTGCAGTAGGGATTCTGATCGAACTATCCTGCCTCCAAGGCATATTCTGTGGTTACTTAAGGACTAATCTAAAAGCAATTAAGCTCGGTTGTCTCAGAGTTTACAACTTTTGATAGAACTTTCTCAAAATATACCTTTCAAAAGAAGAAGAAGGGGATCCCTGGATGGCTCAGTGGTTTAGCACCTGCCTTTGGCCCAGGGCATGATCCTGGAGTCCTGGGGATTGAGTCCCATATCAGACTCCCTGCATGGAGCCTGCTTCTCCCTCTACCTGTGTCTCTGACTCTCTCTCTCTGTGTCTCTCAGGAATAAATAAATAAAATCTTTACAAAAGAAGAAGAAGAAGGAGGAGGAGGAGGTGGAGAAGGAGAAACATCACTTCTTTAAAAACAGAAGAGTGGAAATCACATCAGTCATTGTCCGTTTCTACTCAGGGCTGAAAGTGTTCTTGCAAGTATCTTTTCCATTGTGCTTTTACATAGTGTATTATGCCACTACGTCAAATCCTCTTTTAATGCAACGTATTGATTCTCTTATGGGCTAGGGTATTATCATCTTAAAGAGATTCAAAGTAAATGACTAAACATAGTTTATGCATTGCAGTCACCAGCAATTTAGCATTCTCTTCTGATTGGTATGTTTAATGGCTAGCTGCTCAAGCAATGAGGGATAGAACACCTTACACTCATGGCGATGAAATCAAAGTAACAGACACCCCAAAGTCTCTCGCTGTTCCCACTCCACACCTTTACACAAAAAGCTAACTTACATTAATTTTAGAGATACCATAGGCTTAATTCCTTCACGATAGATTTATTTCACCACTATAGGTATAGCTGAGAAAGCAAAGAGGAGAAAGTGAAAACATCCTTTATTTACTTGATGAACTTCTGTGGCAATGACTAGGGTTATGCTGATGTTCAGCAATCTTCAATGTGCTCTCACTAAAGCACACTTTATGGTTTTAGAAAGCATGGCTCTGTGGGAAGGCATTGAGGTAAGAATATGATTTCCTTACTGGCAGTAACATATAAAATGCAGCCAGTGTTAGTATCACAGAAAAATGCTGCCTGGAGAAGATCCGGGAAGGCAGAGAGATCAGAAGCACTGCTCACTGACTTATTTGGAAAGAACTGTCTGAACCAGCCCTTACATGAATGGCACTGTCACCTGTCCTTTGAAAGATACAAAATCCATAAGGGGTAGCTCCCCCCTGGAAATGGTTGAAGACTGGTTGCTTAAGATGGGTCCTTGAGACCAGCTATGTAATTTTTCATGCCAGTTGCTCTTTGGCCACCAGCATCTATCAGATTTGCTAGAAAGCACAGTAATGGAGAAAGAAATAGAATCAATAGCACAGAGGTTATAAAAGTTGAAAATCAGGAAGTCATCACCACATAGAAGACAAAGAGGATGTTGGAAAGAGGCATTTTATCCAGGGCAGGAGTGTGTATCTTTTTGACTCATTGGGAACTATTCCAAAGTAGTAGGAATACCGTGTTCCTTCCAAGGACGATTCTTGAGAGATCATCTAACTCAGCTTCTCAGTTTACGTTGAGAAACACAAGGTCTTGATCAGTTGTGATTTAGCGAAACTCACTCATGGTTCCTTTGCAGAGCTGGGGCCAAGCCCCAAACTGACCATTCAGTGAACCTCTGCTTTCATACTGACATTTCCATGTCAGCTTCGTGCTGTTTGGCTGAAGGCCAATCTCTATTTTTCAAGATATGCAACCCATTTTAGGTATTTAGAGGTAAACATAAGCACAAAATCAGAACGGTTAAGTGAAGGAGATAAAGAAGAGTGCCAAAAGGATTGTTCCTAAATTAGCGGGGTATTTAAGAGTATGGGGGCAGGGAGGGTCAGCCATTTCTAAGAAAGAAATATGCCCTTTGGTGGGCAGAGTGGGGTCTGTGAGAGAGCAGGAGAACAGGAAAGAATAAGAATAAGTTGGCATGTGACAGCCCGGCATGGCATATGAGGTTTTCCTACTCTAAGACGGGTGTGTTGTTCAGTGGCATTTGGGATGAGAATTGAAGGGAGAAGGAGAAAGTGTTGATTTATTGGAATAAGCCCTACAAATCAAGAGATGGGTGCCTTTGAAAAAACCATTTGTTACTCACAGTTCCCAGGAGGAAGGCAGGCCACATGGTGGAGGATCACACCAGGATTTATCAGGATCGGTCAGCAGACAGAGTGAGAAAGGGGAAAGCATGGGCAGGAGCCTTTATTGTAGTTTTTGAGGCAAGAAATGGGCAAGGCAGGGTAAACAGGTTGAGGGTTGGGTGGTTTGATTAATTTTAGTGGAGGGGGTATAGGGTTTATCTTTAGTTGTCTGATCCATGGCCCTGGGATGCCTGGAGTGGGGAATGGTGACCTGGAGTGAAAGTCTGGTTAAGAGGCAGCGCAGAAAGGCCCTCTAGCAAGTGAGTTGCTTACTATCTCTAGGAATTGGCTATAGGGTTAGCTAAGCCCCAGATGTCAAAGCATCAGAAATATAGAAAATAGTTACCTAAGGGTGATGTCCCTAATTTAAATAAAGAAAGAGTTTTCTCATGACATACCAGTAAGTGGTGTCCTGTGGAAAGAAAGTGCTTAATCCGACTGGACATATTATGAGAGGTGATAATATCAGGGAGTGTGAAGGCAATCCTGCGAATGAAAGACGTTGCCCCAGCTGTGGTGGGAGTAGTCATCTGCAGGAGAATGTCCCCCAAAAGAAGTGGATGGACCGTCTGCTGAGCTTGGTGAGCACAGAGGGAAATGTGCCCACAGTAGGAAATGACAAACTATATATCAAATTGTAGGCCAAACAGTAAGTGGCCACCCGCTACACTCAGCACCCTTGAGTGCTGGCTTGGAACAGTTAGGATCACCACCACTCCCTTTTCCCTGGTGTTACAGTCAGAGAAGCAGAGTCTCCAAAGGCAACCTTGCTAGTTGGGGAAGGTGGCATCTACTGGACCCGTACAACAGGGTCAGCTTGTACTTTTGGGTTCACAGCGACGTTCTCTGGGCCCTGATCAAGGAATTTTACTTGTGCTGTGTTGAGCCATTAAGGAAAATTGACTTTTCTATTTATTATTTGCGAAAATCATGAGAAGAAGCTCAGGGGGAGGGAGTTTGTGAAAATAAATAAGGCTTAACAACAACAACAAAAAATTCTCTCTGCTCCACCCCTCCAATGCACGTTTTAAACAGCACTCTCCCTAGGAGAGTTGTGGCAACAGAATCCCTCCGGATTCAAATCTAGATGTGAACACTTGAGTGTAGTAGTTGAGGAAGTGGCTTTCAACCACCTGGTGAATGAGAAGTGGCAGCCAAGGAAACACAGCCGTGAGTCTACTCCCAAATCAGGAAAACTATCGACATTTCATTTATTATTTGAGTGGCTTGGGGAAGTACAAACTACAAAATGATTTGCACTCAGATTTTCACTGTACCTCTAGAAGTTACAGTGGCATAAGGTAGGGCAACATTTGAGACTGCAAGGATCTGGGAAGGCAGGTTTTAAGGTGGAATGCGGGGAGGCAGGCAGTGGTAAGCAGAGCCGCAGGGGATGGAGTGATGGACTTTGAGTCCTGGTATATTCACCTCAATCCCCACATCTGGACTCCTCCCCCCCCCCCCCCACTAGAAAAATCCTCCCCGGAACTCCAGTATGGCTACACTATATAGATAATGCAGCCCCTGGATCCTAGGAACCACTAGGTGGCATTTGTGATTTATTACTTTCGAAGCTGAGATTTTAAAATGTCTCTGCTGATCCTTTGCTTAGACTGAACAAGACATTTAACGTTCCAAAGCATTTCATTCAAGAAATGCATAGTTCATTCTCTTTATCGCACTCAGAAGGGATGGGGGCAGGGTGACTGGTTTGAGAAGCTGAATTTCAGATCATCTACATTCTTCTGCAGGTCCTCTTTGACCCCACACCATCAGCTTACATAAGTAATTACTTGTCTACAATTAAGCTGTAAATAATGCAATCACTCCATTCTTGTCTCGTCACTCCAGTCCCAACCACAACAAATAGTGCTAATCACATACTTATTCAAGTGTGTAATTATTCACAGTTAAACTTCTGTCACTTTCACCCTGTTTGGAAACAGCAGAACACAACCTGTAATTAGCAAATGTGGCTCCAGGCACTTTTGCTTGGGAGTACGCCAGGGATTCAGCACCTAGGCGCTCCTTTGATCTGGAAGCTGGCAAGGCGCCTCACCCTGAGGCCAGTGCTATCAGCACTCTGCAAGTCACCAAGATCAATGAATGTGTCAAAGGCATCTATCCCAAATCACATGTTACTTCCCTTTCTCACTGTGGTTTCTGGCTTTAGTATATATTTCATAGACTCTCCGTTTCTTTTTGAACCCTTTGACTTCAGTTTAAAGGGTTACCAATAAGGTCTGCAAGTCCCTGTGTTTTCAACTCCAGTTAAAGATGAAAGTCCCGGAAGTCCTGCTTGATGGTCCCTGTTCTTTCTTAACTTTGCAGTTTCCTTGAACACAAGCACAATGGAGGAGGGATGACCTTTGCTGCATCGCCTGGACCACAAGGAAGAGGAAACCAAAGACTTTTGACCAATTCCAGTGTGTATCACTTTTCTCCAAACCCCCACTAAACCATCTAGCATACAAGTACTCTGGTTACAAGGGAGACCAGATGTTTCAGAGCAAATCCCTTATATTTTGTCAGAGGAGCAACTCGGTAGCACAGACCCTTCCCAAGGAGGGCTAATAGTACCCTGCTAGGTAGAAAACAGGACACAGTAGCCAGCTTCTTTCTCTGTAAGAAATTGAGATATGAGGTATGCTTTGAGATAACAAGTAGTGCTTTTCATAAAAGTATATTGGACCCATAGAAAGGAACAGTGAGGCATAAAGTATGTACATCCATGAATTAGACTTTTGTTTGCATGTTATATTAAGAGTGATCATTTGCTTGTTTGAGGAAAGGTTATTTTACCTTCATTAAGACTCCAGCGCCAATTACCTAATGAAAACAAGTTTGCATATCTAGCCTGGGGACATCTTCTTTTCCTGACATACCCAATTAGGACAGAGGTTTTTCACTTCAACCAAAAATGAATACTTTTCACAGTAAAGGGTAAACAGAATTGCAGTTCAGTTCTTTGTACCTACACACTAGTCAGCCTTGGGTTCTAACTGTAACAAAGCCAGCTACAAAAATAGTATTTAGAGGTCTCAAAAGGAAGAACACCTCTGTAAGCCTCTCTATCAGAGAAGATTGTCCTCAAAAGGGCTCCCTAGAGTGGAAGATGTAGTGTGAACAATGGAGGGGGGCTGCCTGGCCAGCTAACTTAACCAAATGAGCCAAATTAGCCCTGGCAAACAGTGTGGTGACAGATGTGTGAGCCAGATTGCCATGATGTTTTTATTTCATAATTTTTTAAAGATGAAATACTATGACTGCTTCTATGTGAGCAAAGTGGAATGCTACTGAGTAGTTATCTGATGATTTTGATTAATCCAGACTGACAAGCAATCTGGAGGATTGGTTTAAAAACAAGACAAGAAGACTCCTATTTTCTCCAATGGCAGTGATCTTTAACAGATCTTTGCTGAAAATAGTATTGAGGATTTTAGGAGCTCCACTTAATTTAGCCCACATAGACACAAAAGAGACTCTTATTGCTATTTTCAACTAAAGTTTAAAAGATCTTAATATATAGTCCACTAATATAGTAATAGTATGACAAAGAACACCAGCACTGTGGATTTGGAAAAAGAGTGCAAGATGCCTTATCTGTACCACTCTGTATTGCTACTTGGAAGGGCTAAAAAAAACTTTCTACAAACTCCTTTCCATCCTGACTTCAGGACACAATTAGGGCATTTAGTTAAGAAACTGCTTTCTGCTTTTATGTATAACTCCGCAGAGAAGTCGAAGCAAACTAGGCCTGTTCAGCCCCCAACCAGGACACATTACTAGTCAATGTACTTTCTTTCACTCCCATAGCCACTATCTTGGCTTAAGTCTCTCTCATCTCTCAAACAGTCTCTCCAACTGATCTCTCCATTTGGATTCTAGCACTGTGTCTAATGCTTGCTCACCATTAACAGGGGCAGTGATTTTAAAGCATAAATCTGATCACATCATACTCTGATTTAAAATTCTCCAGGGCCTTCCCATTGCATTAGAATAATACTCTTTGCAATGAGTTATGAGGCTCCACTGATCCTGTTCCTGTCTGATTCTTCAAATTCATTTTGTAGTCCACTCCCTTGTCAGCTTCACTAGTCCTTTAGCTGTTTGATGACGGCAAGTGTCATGCATACCTTGTACCTTCCATGGATTGCTCTTTTCCTAACTCTCTAAAGAACCTCATCTTACAGGGATGGCACTTTGTGACCATCCTCTTTAGGATGGGTTGTCCCCTTGGCCTCTTCAGTCTCAGTCCTGTTGACTCTTTTCATGACAAATCACCATTTGTAGATAGTCTATTTATCTGCTTATTAAATATTGGCACCTACTACAATGTAATCTCCATGGGCAGAGTCTAAAACTATCCCATTCACTACTGGATCTTCAGTGCCTAACCTAGTGTGCACTATAGAGCAGATGCCCCCACCAAATTCTTTGTCAAATAAATGATAAATAGAACTTAGCTTAATCAAGATAAAGACCAAAGCGTGTAATGTAGAAACTGCCTGTTGAGAGTTCTTTGAATAACTACCAGTGAACTGAAGCAGTAACACGGCCCCCCCGCCATATTTTATTTTGAAAAATACACATGAAAGAATTTTATAGTCAACACACTCCAGATTCTACCATTCACACTTCATTATGTTTACTTTAGCATATAGGTATGGTTTTATCCATTGCTCTATCTATACCTATAACTATCTCATTTTTGTCACCTCTCAAAGCCAATTGCAGATAGCAATACAGTCCCTTCAGAAATTTCAGCATGCTTATTATTAACTAAACTTCTATATTTGTTTAAAGTTTTTCTTTTGGTATAAAGTTCACAGCTCATGAAATGTGTAACACTCAAGAACTTTTATGAATTTTTAATAAATGCACACATTGCCCACATTGCTTTCCAGTTATAAATAGTATCAGGCCTCTTAATAATCAATTCCCTGCTCCAGTGACAATTATAGTATTTTTTACCAAGGATTAATTTTACCTTTTCCAGAATTTCATGTGAATCATACAGTATTTATATTTTGTGTGTGGCTTCTTCCCCTTAAAATAATGTTTCTGAGATTCATCGATGTTGTTGCATATACCATTTATTATTTCTTTTTCCTGCTGAATAGCATTCCATTGTGTGAATACACCACAGTTTGTTTACCCATTCTCCTGTTATTAGACACCTAGGTTAGTCCTGCTTTGGGACTATTATGAATAAAGCTTCCATGAACATTCTTGTACAAGTATTTTTGTGAACATTGTTTTCATTTCTCTTAGGTAAATACCCAGGCATGGAATCATGGGTTATGTGTAATGTTGGACATATGTTCAGTTGTACATGAAATTTATAGAACTTCTACCAAAGTGATTGCACAGTTTTCCTACCAACAATGCATGAGTTTCTTTCTTTCTTTCTTTCTTTCTTTCTTTCTTTCTTTCTTTCTTTCTTTCTTTTTTTTTTTTATCGGAGTTCAATTTGCCAACATATAGCATAACACCCAGTGCTCATCCCATCAAGTAATGCATGAGTTTCTTTATAGCTTTGCCAACACTTGCTGCCATTGGTGTTTTCAATTTCAGCCATTTTCATGGATGTTTAGTAGTATCTCATTGTGGCTTTAGTTTGCATTTCCCTGATAACTAACCATGTTGAGCACTTTTTAATGTGCTATGAGTCACTTGTATATCTTCTTTTGGCAAGTTTTCAAATATTCTGTTTATTTCCTATTGAGTTGTTGTTGTTGTTCTTGTTGTTGTTGTTGTTGTTGTTGTTGTTATTGAGGTATAAGATTTCTCTATATACCCTGGGTATGGAGTCCTTTGTCAGATATGTTTTGCAAACATTTTCTCCCTGTCTGTGGCTTACCTATTTTTTTCTTAAGTAAATTTTTTAATAAGCAATTGAGAAATTGTTAATTTTGATGTCTTCAAATTTGCCCATTTTTTGTGGTTATTTTCTGTCACCTAAGAAACCTTTTTCTATCTCCAACTCATGAAGTTATCTCCTGTGTTTTCCTCAAAAACTCTTACCTTTAGATATGTCCCATTTTGAATTAATCTGTGTATGGTGTAAGGTAGGGATGGGGGTTCATGGTTTTTTTTTATTGTTTTTCACATGCTATGGATATCCATTTATTCCAGTAACCTTTATTTAAGACTTTCCTTTTCCAATTGCCTTGCTTTGCATCTTTGTAAAAAATCAGATGACTATGTAAGTATGGGTTAATTCATGGGTGCTTTATTATGTTCTATTGATCTACATGTTGACACCAGTGCTATTCTTGATTACTGTAGCTTTATGGTAAATCTTGAAATCAGACAATTTAAGTTTTACTTTGCTTTCTTTTCCCCCTTAAAACCGCTTTGATTATTCCAGGTCATTTGTATTTCCGTATCAATTTTAGAGTCCGTTTGTCAATTTCTACAAAAGTTCTGCAGGAATTTTGATTGGAATTTTATTGAATTGGGGATAACACTTCTTTGCTGCAATTGTAACATGCCTGAAAGGCAATCCCCTTTGCCAGTCCTCTCTTGCACATGGGAAGATGGGTCCAGTCAATTCTCCATTAGAATTTACTTGTTTGGATTAAGATGTTGTGTCATTGGATTTCCTTTGCTACAAGTAATAACCAGTATTTTAAAGTGCACTTAAGAGTATTATATTCATAATCTTATTAAATCCACACATACCAAAAAGCCCCTTAAGTGAGAAATTATTTTCTCCTAATTCCATGTGAAATGCCTGAGGCTCAAGGAGTTTAAATAATATGTCCAAGATCAGGCAGCTAATAAGGGAGGCTTTGAATTCAGATGCCTCTTACTCTGAAGCTGAAATGTTCCAGGACACTGAATTTTACTCTCCTTTCTTACCCATCATCATATGAGTGTGGACGTTTTGTATCAGCTGGGATCCAAATACTGAACAATAGTAAAGTGAGACAAGGTCATTTGGTGAGAGTGAAAAAAAGCAGAGATCTTCCAGGACAGAGCCTGTGTGGCTTTTGTTTCAGAATATCCAGGGTCAGAGGATACCATTAGAGCCTGGGATCCTGGAGTGAGCAGAACCTTGAGGAGACTGAGGGGAGACAGCCTCTCTCCCAGATTGGCCAAGGGAAGCCCAGACTAGAGGTGATCGTCTAAAAACAGCCTGTTCTAATGCCTTTAGCTGCCTGGGAATATTTATATCTTGAGAAACTCACATGTGATACACTTGGCAATAGCTGCAGGGCACTGGTTCCTCCTCCTCCCCTCAGATGCTCTCAGGGCAGCAGAGAGAACACAGAGATTCACAAATGAGCTTTCTTTGTAGGGCACTGGCTGCTTTGAAATTCTTCATTAAATCTTTTTCACAAATAAATTGCCCAATGTCCATGGGGAATATTTCCATCTTTTAATCATATGCAGTTTGAATTGACTCTAGAGTTGCAGTGTGCAGGGGTTGGTAGGAGGGCCTTGGTAAGGGAGGGGGGCAGACCTTCAGAAGCCCAGCCTTGGTGATTTCTTTTGAATGTAAGTAACAAAAGGAGAGCCTCAAAGGGAGAAATTGGGGTGAGCTTATATTTAGGGATGTATTTAGCACCTGTCGCAACTGCAGATTTTTGAAACTCTGAAAGTTAATTATGTACCTTACCTATTGGTTTGGTATTGGTTCCAGAATTGAAATCGTGGGCTTTGATTTTCCTCTCATAGGCTGGTGAGCCATTCTAGATTAATAGTTTAAATAAAATGTCAAGTATCTGATTGCCATGGAAACATTAATGCAAAGTGGACCCTGTAGCACTTGTGCTGTAGAATTACAATGATATGAATTACCTTAGTCTCAAGACACCTTCTGAAATGGCCAGAGCTGCATCCCTGAAAAATGAGTCATTCATGCACAAAGCAAGAAATAGTGTGAAATGCTCCTATTCAGTCATGTTACCGTGTACATAGTTATGAGTTGGACAAATGTCACTTTCTTCCAAAGGACAGAAACAGGTGATGTAGGCAGAACATTCTGTGCTGTGGTCATTGCTTATTGTGGAGGAAGCTGTGAGGACAGAGTGCCAGCTCCAGGGTCTCCAATCCTAGAGAGGGAAAGTGTCTTGAGGGGTGTGCCAGTCACCTGGGGTCAAGCTCAGGAACGTGCAGCGGCACTTTGGGGACTGCTCCAAGACCTCTCCATGGAACACATGTTCCAACTGCCTCCCCCAGCCTGATTATCAGGGCACTGCTGATTATGTTATGCAAATGATGGGAGATGGATTTCACATTTCTCCCAGCCAGGCTTCACACAGCTTTGCATTTATTATCCCCCTTTAAAAATACAGAGTCCTCAGAGAAGGGGAATGGCTCATTTTTATTTGTTCGCCAGCAGAGTTGGCACAGACCTGTCAAGCAATCATCCTGGGCTGTGATCTGCAAAGCTGCCCTTTGTTGTTTGATTCCCCCACCCCCTAGATTGTTTACAAGACACACACAGACATCTGCACGCCTCAAAACAAGTTATTTCCTGATTCGGCAAAACTTGTCAGCCTGGGTGATGAAAATGTTACAGCATTTGCTGACAAGCCATCAGATAAACCTGGAGTTACGTCCCCAGCACCTTGTCCTCATTCACATCTCAGGATGGTAAACACTTAGCAGGTCCTGGTCCTAGATGATTGTGCAATCAACCATCTGCCCCTAAGCACTTCTGATACTGCTTCCCACTCATAGGTGCTGGTCCATCACCAGGAAAACAGTGACTACATTTCCTTCCTTTTGGAAACAGAGGACTAAGTTTGTTTTGGTATATTACCAATAAGATCTAAAAATCAAGGTCGGGTCTCTTGATTTTTAGATGAAAGTCTAGCCTCCCCAGTGGACATATATCTGAACCATATATCCATGGTAAGATGTTTTCCTCATTCTTACTATCGCTGCGAAAACCATGAAAACATAGTGTAGCTTTCCATTAACCTCTCCTCCCTCCCACACTCTCCCTTATTCTGCCTTCAGCTCCCACCCCAGGGAGGAACTAATATAATCTGTGTAAAATGAGCAACTGGAAATTAATGGGGCAGAGATCAGCTGACATATCCAATTCCTCCAGAAGAATTTGTATGATGATTTCCCCTGATTTACAAGATACAGTCCAGCAATAGTATGAGCTCATCAAAGTGGGGAAAAATAGCCTCTTGTCACAAGTTGGTAAGAGCTCCACAGATCTTCGTCGAGTGGGAATAAAACTATGTGGCTCTAGAAAGGTTTATTAAATCAGAGATTTATAATCCAGCTTTGCAAATAGCTACTCGCCACCTACGTCTGGTGAATCATGACTCATGCCAGATTCATGGCACAGAATACTGATGTATGTGTGTATATGTGCACACACTCGTCATAGATGTACATGGGCATATATATGTGTGTGTGTGTTTTTAACAATCACTGCTGACAATTGCATTGCCCATAAATGTGTAAAGCACCAGGACTTAGTTTAAATTGATAGCTGATGATAATAGCAGCTAATACTGGTTGAACCCCCTCATGAGCCAGGTGATTTATAGAAATATTATTGTTATATAAACTCTGCAAAATTGATATTATCTCCATTTTTTAGATACAAAAACTGGACAGAGACTCTGAGTTTATCTGACTATTCAGGTTATAATGGAATGTAGTCAGGATTCAAATACAGGTCTGTGCTGACTCACAGTCCATGCTGTACACATCAATAAGGAGCCTTGTTTTCAATGGCAGCAAACCCAGTGCAAACTGGCTCAAACAATAAAGAGAATTTATTGTCTCATATACTGAAAAAGCCAGAGGTTGGCTTCAGTGGAAGCTTGCTTCTGCAGTTTAAATGATATCACCAAGAGCATAATTTCTTGCAGTCTATCCACCCTTATCTTTCATAAAAGGGGGTTCCACTGGGCATAGCAGCTCTACCTCTTTCACAGGTTACCAAAATGTTTCCCCAGTGGCTCTAGATGGCATGTCTTCAACATGTCAACCAGGAAAGAAAGACTGATTCTTAATTCTCAGAAAAGAGAGAAACTCCTTTTTCCTGAATCCCAACAAATATCTTCTATTAACTCGTTAAATATGATAAGATTACATTTTAATCCTTGAACCAATCCTTTGGCCAAGGGAAGTGGACTAATCAGAGCACACATCTGGAGTTGGGGTTAGGTCAATCTCACCCAAACCACCAGGATGAGAATGAACAAGAGAGAAGTTTTACCCCCAAAAGTAGTTCAGAAGAACAATAGCAACAGCAAATTTCTCATTTTATGTCAATTAAGGAACATGTAATAGAGATAGATAAGGAAACAAAAGATACACCTATGCAACAGATTTAAGAGCACATACAAGGCAGGGTAGCCTGGGTGGCTCCGGTGGTTAAGCCTCTGACTTCTGCTTAGGTCATGATCTCAGGGTCCTGGAATGGAATCTGGAATGTGTCCAGCCCCACCCCTCCAGCCCCACACTCAGCCCAGACTTTGCTTGTCTTTCATCCTCTCCCTCTCTCCCTCCCCCCCCACTCATGCTCTCTCTCTCTCTCTCTCTCAAATGAATATATATATATATTTTTAAAGAGCACATACAGGCAGCATTCAAACAGAGATAGTAAGCAAAAATTGTTAGATAAGAAATAAACAATACTAGAGTCCCAGAACAGAAAGTTTGAGAGGTTTCCTTATTCTTGCTGTTGATTTGCTTTTTTAGTAGGAAATGGCTCAGAATTGGAAGAGAAAAGCTAAAGCGTAAAAGCAGAGAAATCTAACATCTGAGGATGGAACAAGGGGGAAGAAACCATGTGCACACACTTTTGGGTATAGCAGTGAGGAATTATTAGGTGAGATTAAGTTATAGCGAAAAGCTGAGCAACATAGGCTTTTTGAGAACATAAAATATCAACTTGTTACAGACTTTTAGAGTGAAAAGTAACAGGGAAAATGTTTTTGAGGACTCTTCCATTCTACCATGGGTTGGAGAGGAAAGATGATCAATATAAGGAGAAGACAAGTCAGAGGAAGTAAACCCAGTGCCCAGGATGTGAGGACATTATCTCAAAAAGCAAATGTTAAGCGCATACTAGACCATGTGTCAGGCTGTATACGAGGCACAAAACTAGGAGAGAGGGCACAATAATGAATTAGGTGTAGAATCTGTCTTCAAGGAGCTTACAGTCTTAAAGTGTAGTTTAATATGTAGATATCAGTTGCAATCCAGCTGGGTAGATAGGATATGGAGATAAGAGAAAAATACCGTGGGTGTGCAAGAGCAATTGACACAGCCTAGAGAAATTTGAGGAGTCCATACTTGGGCTGATTCTTACAGAGGCGACAATAGCATAAATTAGCATGGTGGCCTCAGAAAATGAGCAGTGTGTCCCAGTGAAGTTATGATGCAGGGAAGGCAAGTTGATTTTTAGAAGAGGAAGAAGAAGAAAGAGGAGGAGGAGGAAGAGAAGAAAATAGAATTTTTTTTTTTTTTTTCTGATTGCACTCATTGGTCCTGTGGTTTAACAGTCCAAAACTTTCCTTTTTCTGTTTTTAAACTTTTCAGTAGGCTCGGCCTTAAAATATCACCAGTGGGAGCAGAAAATGGTAAGGAATAAAATAACATTTACAGTTAAAGTAAGCAAGAGAATGTGGTTGATTCAGGGTACTGTAACAAAATTTAGTTTGTACCCATTTCATATTTTTCAACCTTCAATCTGTGCCATATAGTAATTAAAAATTTTTATTTAAATTCAATTTAGTTAACATATAGTTTCAGGGGTAGAGTTTAGTGATTCATCAGTTGCATATAACACCCATTGCTCATCACATCATGTGCCCTTCTTAATGCCTTCACCCCCGTCCCCTCCCCTTCAGCAATTCTCAGTTTGCCTCCTATATTTAAGAGTCTCTTATG
This sequence comes from Vulpes vulpes, assembly GCF_048418805.1. Taxonomy (NCBI): domain Eukaryota; kingdom Metazoa; phylum Chordata; class Mammalia; order Carnivora; family Canidae; genus Vulpes; species Vulpes vulpes. Next base: position 67,283,152 of record NC_132785.1, read on the forward strand.
GTTTGTCTCTCTGTCTGTTTTTACCTTATTTTATTTTTGCCATATGGTAATTCTTGATATAATATGTGATGTCACCTAGAAAAAAAGGGACACTTTTTAAAAACAGAAACATTGGTTTGGCCCTAGGGAGGGAAGACACAGATCAATCAATGATATTATTTTTCCACTAATTGATACTCTGCCAAGACACTAATGTATGCATATTAGACAGAGAAAGGGAGGATAGCAAACTGGTGTTTTGACCTTGTAAAGAAAACATTATAAAGAAATAATTTCAGATATCAATAGTTTCAACTGAGAATTTTTCTCTGTTATGATTGAGGAATGTCACTCTGTCAGAAATTCTGGAAAGTGGATCAGAGGTGAGGAGTAGAGGACCAGCAACAATATTGCCTGAACCTGAGATGTGTCATTCTCTAGCTCTGGAGTTTCTTTTATTCTTACAAAAATTCTTTCACTATAAGGTATTACTAAGAGACACATATACTGTGTTTATATCCTACTGAACCCATCACTTATTAATATAACATTAAAACAGTGCCAATTATACGGTTTCATCTTGCATTTTGTGGCCGGCATTACAAACTTTCTGGTCCCTTTCTTCTGCAACTCATTTTTGTTTAATTATTCATTGAAATAGTCTCCCCAGAAATTTGGGAGAAATTAAATGTTATATCCACATTCATACCAAATTAATTAATCATGATTAATGTTCCTACAATGAATACAAAAGGAATTAATCATGATTAGCAACATATTGAAATGTGCATGCAACTAAGAATATGAAGTTTCCCCTGCTTAGTATGTACTGTAGAAGCCTTGAAAGGGCATTCATAGGTTTCTGCTTCTTTGTCCTTTCTTCTATTATTGTAGCTGTTTTAAATCATTGACTAGGGCTTGAGAAACAAACAGTGTGTCAATAAATAAAAATGGATAGTGAGTTTTTTGCTCCTGGGATTCAGGAGTAACTAACTCTTTTATAAAAATGGCAATCATAAGCCTTTAGACTAGGAATTGGCACATGATGGCCTATGAGCCAAATCTGATCCTCTGCCTATCTTTGTCATTTATGCATTGCCTATGGCTGCTTAGGTGCTACTAGGGCAGAGTAGTATGGTTGTAACAAAGATACACCATATGGTCCACAATATACTATGCTTCTTTATGGAAAAAAATCAACAACTTGCCAACCTCTGCCTTAGATGGGCATGAAGGAATAGATTTCTCACTCATGGTTTTGTTGATTATCTCAACTATTTGAGGTTAAGGACATTTAAGTGATTCTAATTGAAACTTCCTTGAATATAGTGACTCTGAATTTACCTTCCATGCCAAATTGGTAGCATAGTGCTTGGCACATCACAGGCCATCACTCTGTTGTGTTTCAGTGAATGAATGAATGAATGAATGAATGAGTGAATGCTTCACCCTATAGATCTTGAGCAAAGACCTTAACACCTGACTTTCATACCTATCGAAAAAGGGAGAGGTTTTCGTTGTTGTTGTTATAATGTATAGCATGTTTTGAGATTAGATACAATTATATAAGATGCTGTACTGTCCTGCAGCATACACTTCTGCATTAGTTATTTAATAAACATATGTAGTGACAACCATGTGCTGAGCATCTGCCTTGCAAATATTAAGTCATTTAATCTCCATGCCACCATTGGCTACAGAGTTTCAGATAAGAAAAGTGAAATACAGAGATAGGAAATGTGTAGTCAATCACACAAGTATTAAGTGGCAGAACCAGAATTTGGACCCTCGTGTTGTAGGTTCAGAATCTGGCTTTTCTCCACTATGCAAAGCTGCATTGCATTTTGTGTAAAAAGATGCATTACTTTTTAATAATTGGGCCCTCTTCTTTGAGTAATGATGCAAATGCTTTGATATTATCTAGTTTCCTTTTTTCTCTTCTCATTTGAAAGGACCCCATTGAAGGCGCTTGGTACCCCTAAATCTCCAAAAGTACATATGGTACATGTAGTAGCTTCTTTTCATAAGCTGGCCAATTCTGGTCAAAAGAAATTCTCCAGAAAATATTTAATCCTTCAAGAAATGCATTATATTTTATTAATTCCTGTTGTGAAGATTTCAAAGTTAGATAGGTAAAATTTCAGATGTTCATTCAACTTATCCATTTGATTCACTTTAAAATCAGTTTGAAGGATTGAATTAAATGAAGAAAACATAAAGATATATGATAACCTATATCAGCTAGTTAAGCACTTACTATTCCTAAGAGGATAGTAGGTGGTTTATAGACTTGACTCCTGAGAAATCAGGCTCCAGTAATGAGTAGGAGTCTAAGCATCAGGGACAGACTAATTTTACAATCTCATAGCTCTCTGGGTAGGAACACCATCTCAGGTTCTACTATTCCCTGCCACGTCTCATTGCCTGAATTGACTCATAGGAATATTACTGCCATTTGTTGTAAATATTTTCTCAATTATCCATGTGTTTTTATGTTATTCTCTCAAGATTTAAAGATCTAGAGGGTCTTACAGATATATATTCATAGATTCACTAGAAGTCTAGTTCAAACTCTTAGTGAAGAATTTAAAAACTGCTTTTCAAGTGTATCTCTGACTCGACTTTTTGTATTTATAATTGGACTATATATCTATTTCCTTTTTCATTTATTCCACAAAAATTCATTGAGCTTCTGGTAAGTGCCAAAGTAATGTGCAGTCAGAGCACCTACTAGTGGCCATATTATGGAATCAGAAAACAATACTTTGGAAAAAAACCTGTTTCATAGCATGCATTGTATTTTGATCAAATGTATGTATGATTCAGAAGTTTGGTAGATGGTTAGAATAATGACCTCTAATGAATCGTACTCCTTATAATGTTTGTTGTTGCTTCTTCCATCAAGAGAGGAGGGAGGTAGGAGGAAAGAGGAAATAGGTGAAAGGGAGCTAAAAAAGAAGTAGGATCTGTTTGCCAACCCCTTAAATCTGAGCCAAACTTGTTATTTTCATTGACCAGAAAGCAACAGAAATGCTGAAGTGCAAACTCTGGAGTTCAGTTTGTGGTAGGCCCTACTGCTTCTTCTTTCACTATCTTAGAACCCAAAGACTATACCTGGCCATGAAGAAGACCAGTTTAGCCCACTTGGCAGCCAAATGACAAATCCCAGCCAACAGCCAGCACCAAATGCCAGACTTGCGAGAGATGCCATCTTGGATCATCCAGTCCCAGTCAAGCTGCCAAAGGGCTGCAGCCATGTGAGAGCAGCAGAAAAACTACCAAATCATCCTTTAGAATTGTGAGAAATAATAAAATATTTTTGTCTTAAGTTGCTAAGTGTATGGATTTGTTAAGCAGTAATAGATTACTGGAAGGGGAGGTATTTCTTAAGTGTCCATTAGCACTAAATTTGCCATTCTTAGATTGATTCAAAATCTCTGACAAGATCTGATTTCTCTGTGTGTGCTTTTTTCAATATAGTATTTATTTATTTGAGAGAGAGAATGTGTGTGAGCAAGTATTTATAAGCAGGGAGGAGGGGCAGAGAGAAAGGGAGGAGCACACTCCCCACTGAGCAGGGAGCCCAATGTGGGGCTCAATCCAATCACAGGAGTCTGAGATCATGACTTGAGTGGAAAGCAAATGCTTAACCAGCTGAGCCACCCAGGCACCCCAGATCTGATTTCTTCACATTCATCTATGAGCCATTTCTAAAATTGGGTAGAATTCACTTACCTGATAAAATTAACAATTTCTGATTAAAATGATACTGGGAATTTTGTTTTCTCTTTCTGTATTTACCCCTTTTTTCTTGGAAACTAATTGTAGACTTTTACAGAGTCTCATAGATATTTAGAGGAAAAATTATATGTTCATTTTTCCTAATTATCTACAATTATAATTTAAGGGAAGAAAGAATACAGAGATGGAATTGGACAAAATCTTAAGAATGACATTATTATAATTTCAAAAGTTACTTGGAAAGAATACTTGTGAGTCTCTATGTCAGGTTCTGTTTCTAACAATGTGAAGGCTGCGTGTATATCCGTGTTTGCACTTTACCCACCACAAGTCAGAAAAGCCCATAAAGAAATGGGATTTTAATAAAAGCTAAAAGGTTTGTTTAACATAGAAGGGTTGTTATGACCTGTTAATTGATTTGCATGAAAACCACACCAAATACAAAAGAAAAAAATTAAAAATACAAAAAACAATCTTCACAAAAACACACAAAATACTTTTTTTCTGCATATGTCTTTCAAAACCTACATATGTATCCTTAGGCCCAGGAATTTCCAATAACTATGTCGCTGTCTCCAAAGCAGGCACAGAAAATTGGCTTCTGGAATACTATCTCTAACCCTTTCGACCTGAGTTTGTGTCAGAAATGAATCGTGTGTCTTGGAGCACTTGGCAGAGTGAGTGTGAGCATGAGAAAGCATCAGAACTATCCCTTTCCATGCTGAAGCAAAAACTATTTTGTTTCCTGTAGGTAAAACATTGGAGACTTCTTTCCTGTTCTGTCTTTTTTCATTTTGAAGCTGAATCATTGTTGCTTTCTGCTCTGTCTTGGAAAGAAGAGTAGGACATCTACACAAACCCAAGCTCTTGTAGTCAGTGTGGTACATGTGAAGTGTATTCGGTACTGTCATTACATGGGGCAAGCCAAAAATAGCAAAATCCCCCCTGCACTACGTCTGACAGGTAAAAGCCTATTAAACAGTGCCTCAAATTGTCTCATGGAAATTAGGCTCAATTTTCTAAAATTGAAAAGATCCACCCAATCTTGCCTTATTACATAGCAAATTGATAGGCATATTGAGATCACACTTTTTCTTTTTCAGCTGTGAATACCTAAAGTTCATCACATTTTCAGCTAGTGGTTATTAGAAACCTGCAAGACAATAAAAAATAATTTGAAAAGTTATATTATAAAAGAGAACACCAATTTTAAGCATGATCTTCTAGAATTTGAATTGTTGACTTGAATTGCATCTCAGAATTTAATACATCCAGCCCCAAGGTAAATACTGTTAAGCAAGCTTGAACTAAGCTTAACAGAGTTTAACATGCTCAGTTATAATGTTTGCTTAAGAAAAATTATTTCTAGCTCTTCTTGCAGATATGTATTTGCTACAACTCTTTAGAGCTTTGCTTTTCAGATGCAATCCCTATGCTTGAATAAAATGTTCATTACTTTACCTGGGAGGGAGTGTGAGTGCTTTTGATTTTACTATCAGGATAACTGGGCAAATAATTTGTCTCAATCTGTGTGAATCTTTTTAATAGGATGAGTTCATTTTTCAAAGTATAAGTATTTATGATAAGCCATAGTCATTGGATCCATCCAAGCAACAGGAACTTATGGTCCCCATATGTCTCAAAATGACTGGAAGGAAACTTTGAGTTATCATCAAATATACAACATGTCATTCTATAGGTAATCCGGACCAGATACTCTCCATCCTCTCTGAGGAGAGAGTAGTATGCAATTTCTTTTAACGAAATTCAACTTAGACTTTCCTCCTGATGCCTTGTTGAATATTAGAATTAATTGATGAGGGAAACTAACTATATGGTCTCCTTCACAATAGGATGTAAACTACTACTCCCTCTCTCTTTCACTCTCTCTCTGTCTGCCTATTTAATCTTATTGCTCAATGGTAATCAAAAGTTCAGTTGAGAAAGATACTACTTAGGAAGGATTGCCAGTAGAATGTGAAGCTCATTATGAAGAAATTCTTCTAGATTATCCAGTTTCCTTGGGATCAAATAAGATTTGAAAGGAGCTAGGTACTTAAAGCATAGGCAGTTGCCACCACTCTCTGTCCCTATGGAATTATTTTACTAAATTATACTTTGGTGTGGTGCTATCACACTGCATAAGAAATTGGTCTCACAGTAATGTCTATGGCGAGGATGTTGTCAAGATAATTGTTTTCTGCTCTACATAGTCTACTCTTTATAAGGGTCCCTCAAAGAAATGACTCCCAAGTCTTAGTAACCAGGATGGTTCCACCTTCTGTAATGAATACTGTTTGTTGAATAAACACCATGATTGTGTAAATCCCATTTTATGGTGACAACTAGAAAACCTAGACCAATTTTGTGGTATACCCATGTGCAGACACTACAAATACATTTCAGCAAATTTTCAAGCTTAGTTTTGTATCTCCATCCTTATTATTCTTTATTTTTTCCCCTGCTTTTAAATTACATCATTTTGTAATAACAATAATAACAATATTTATAATAATAATTTCCATTTATAGTTTGCTTACTATCTGCAAGAATATATGCTAAGAGCTCAATATATACCACTAACTTAATTCTTACAAAATACTAGGAATAATTGTCACCTTTTTTTATGTATAAGGGAACAAAAGGTCAGGACGTTTAATTTTTTTGAGATTTTATTTATTCTTGAAATACACAGACAGAGAAGCAGAGACATAAGCAGAGGAAGAAGCAGGCTCCCTGTGGTGAGCCTGATGCAGGACTCGATCCCAGGACCCCGGAACCATGACCTGAGCCAAAAGCAGATGCTCAAACACTGAGCCACCCAGGTGTTCCAAGGTCAGTGCATTTTAGTATTTCCTAATACTAAAGGAAGGGGAGGAATTGACGTTTCTTTAAAGATAGGCTCTCGATAGTAAAAACAAACATGTGGAAGATAGAGTCTAGGTACCAATCACTGTAATAAGTGCCTTATACGGGTTATCTTAATTAAAATCAGGAAAACACTATGCCATAGCTGCATATAATAAGATATAGTACCAGTACTACTATAATATAATATAGAATAAGAACTATAGTAGTTCTTATATAATATATATAATAATATATATTATAATAAGAACTAGTACCAGTATACTATAATATAATATACTGTATTATATATAAGAACTAGTACCAGTACTACTTATTAATAATAAGGACTATTATTATATATATAATAAGAACTAGTACCAGTACTACTTATTAATAATAAGGACTATTATTATCTTCATTTTCCTGATGAGGAAACTGATGCAGAGAGAGTTAAGTCACTTTCCAAGGTCCAAGGTCAGGGTAGAGCTGGGCTATGAACCCAGGTAGTTCAACTCCAGACTCTAACATGATAACTGGGACATCACCATGCTTATATTTTATATATCCTTGTGAACCACCTAAATTCATTCTGGAAGAGGTGAGGGATATCCTTGTTTAAGTACCTGTGTATTTGCATTTATGCCATTTTCATCTTTCCTCTGTGGAAGTGATCTTATTCAGGGCTGAGGTAAAAAGGATTTCTCCTTTTAATGGAAGAAGTAGCTCTGCCTGCAGTCTGGAGGAAGAGCTAGATAACTCTTAAAAATTCCTTTCTGCCCCAATTCAGCTGGGTTAAATGCTCCTTGAGGGCAGAGACTATGCAAATGTGCTTTGAGCAATATTAAGCCTAAACTGCTCTTTCCCTACTTGTTCGTGGCCCTTGGCTTTTCATGGGTCCCAAAGCTGGACAACGTTCATGTTCCTGATGTGACTCTTCATTAACCAAGAATGACTTCATTTCCTTTGTAATGAACTCTGCTCTGCTCTTAGACCACACCCACCAGCATTTTCACTGTGTGACAGCTGCCTCTGAACAGCTCTGTCTTCAGGTTCTGAACTTTTACCTACAGATTGAAGCTTTTGGTCCAAGAATGCACTAGGGCACCTGGTTCTTGTTGACCTGAATGATGTGTGTTGGATTCTCTTCTTGCAAATCTGGGCCAGGTCAAGACAGTGATGTCAGTAAGTCAAGTCTGAGTTAATTAGTACTTTTGGTGGCAAGTAAATACCAACTAGGTTAAGACAAAAATGGAATATAGTATAAACCCACCAATAACATGGAACATCCAAAGTGAATGAATTCAGGCTTTTGGTGATTTCGTTCCCAGGTTTTTTTTTTTGTTGTTGTTGTTTTTTTTTTTTTGTCTTTCTTATAAATTTAACCAGATACTCAGCAAACCACAATGGACCAGAGTCGCTTGTCAAAAGAGAGGGGGTTTTGCTTTAGGTTTCTTTGTTTGCTTACATTTTTTGTATAAAAAATAAAATGGGCTAGAATAGAAATGAATTCCTTAGGGGTAAACTATTATGGTTTGATCCTGGTTCTGTGGAATCTACCACATCCCAAGTAAATAAAATGTTTAATTTGCCTTTGGTGGTTATTTCCTATTTGTCATCTGTAGGGGTGCAGTCAAGGAAAGTGTCTTGGAAGAGCTCAGTATTTCTCAACCCTGGAAAAGGAGCTGGCTCTTCTGGAAAATCAGCAATTCTCTGCAAGCATTGGCTTCTTCATTAGATGAAGAAGTCAAGAAATTCATGTTTCACCAGCACCTAGGCTGCATTTCTCCGAGGGGATGGATATACTAACTGGGAGCCATGTGCTTTACAACTGTAAGGGTAAAGAAGATTGTCCCTCAGCACTTGGCTGTCTGTGAAATAATTGATAATGCCTATTCACGCTACCACATAAAGCTTATAAGTCACCTGGGGATGACTATTTACCATGAAGGGCAGTATTGGACAGGGGTTAACAGCAGGGACTGTGGGCTCAGACTGCCTGGGTTCAGCTCTTAGTTCCATTGTAAACTACTTGTGTGATCTTGGCAGGTTTCTTAAGAACCTTGCTTGTGCCCTTTGTACCTCTCTTTCTTCCTAACAGCGTTCACCTCACAGATAAAAGACGTAAATCTGTGTAGTGTGTATAAAATACTTAGAAGTGTAGTAAGTGCCACATTTGTGTTAGCTGTTACAATCATCAGTAAGACTTCACACAAACATCCTCTGAAGGCTGACCTCATTTCCATTTTCATTGCTTTTACCTCCTGTGGATCCTCATCACCTCACCTATCTGTCTAGGATAATTGCTGCAAAACTGGTCTCTCTTTCCCTCCTCCTTTTGAATCAATCTGCCATGCTGATTTCTTGTTAATCTTTCTAAAATACCACTTTCCACTCTTTTCAATGAAAAATCACTTTCTCCAGGGTAGAGTTTACTTGTCTTTGCCTAATACTTAAGACTCTCTACAGTTTTCCCCTTGCCTCGTTGTCAACTTGTATTTGCAACGATCTTATCCTTTTACTGCTCTACAGAAGTGGCTGTGTCTTTCATGGGGGGAAGTAGGGACAGGGGGGATCCAGTTGAAAGGAAGAGGCACAAAATGGATATTCCTAATTTCTATTTAGTAAATCAGTGCTTGTGAGGCTGGTTCTAAACAAGGCCTGGCTCTATTAATATTAAGGACTAAAGCTGGGTCGCTCTTGTGCAACTGAAGAAATCTCTGTGGACAGTGGGGCCCCAGTCACCTTGTGACATGTACAGTGCTCCTAAACCACCCTGGGTCATGAAAAGCTGAGCTGAATGGCATGTGATGGGTCAGCAGCTTTTCTGAATGCTTTCTTGCACAGTGAGAGGTAACCACATTAGCTGCAGTTATAACTTGGCCTGTACATTTCATTAATGTAATACAATTTTATAGCTTTAAGAAATATTAAACGGGAATGAAGTCAAGCACTGCATGCCTAATGGGTTTACAACATCTCTTTTTCTTACTCCTCTTCACTCTGCCTACCTGAAATCAAAATTCTTTTCTTTTTTTTTTCAGTGAAGCAGAATGGATTCATTTCCAACCTGGATCCTGCTATAGTTTCTGATGGAGTCTTGTGCATTGGGAGAGGCAAAGATACCGATATTATATTGATCTCATTTCTCATCTGCAAAGTGTGTGAGTGCTGTGTATTGCATCTCTGTGTGTGTTTCAGTTACGTTTTAGAGATTTTCATAGTTGGCAGAGGCGCCTCGCTATGCTTCTTGCTTGTCTTATTCTGCTCCCCATGAAACTGATCAGGTTGCCAAGTTCTTACTGACATCAAAGCAGGCCCTGGGCTCAGATCATCTCTGTGGGATGCAGAGGAAGAGGAGAAATAGCTCTTGCCCAGAGAACACTTCTCTGACCAAATTCTTAGTAAATTCTGGAGCTTATCTGATCGTTTTTTCACTGGCCAGGCTCCTAGTGAGGTCAAATATTACAGCTGACGTCAATCGGCTTGTGGCCAGGTACTGGCCTATGCTGGGCAAAATCTCAGGGCGACAGATCCACCCCCTTGGATCTTGATTTTTATAGTTCCGTTTTGCATGATGTTCTTTGAAATAGCAATAAAACAGTAAACAGATCACAAAGCGCAAGTCACCCATGCGTATATTCCTTTCTCCTGAACCCGAATGAATAAGACACCAACCCTAACAAAGGTTAATTAATAGCACAACAGAGATTCTGATAAAAAAAAAATTCTTCCCACAGGCTACAGAGCTAGGCGTCTGCCAGTCCTCTGTTCCTTAGCCTCAGGTTTCTTTGCACTTATTCTTCACATTTGTGCAAAGACTCTTGATTACTTTCATACCTTCCATTCAGAGATAGGTGCAAATCTGAGGCTGGCTAAACTGAAGCAAGTGACCTTAATTTCTGTATCCAAGATTTCCCCACGTGGATACATTCCTATGCATTTTGGATTTCTCCCTTATTTTACTCAGGAGCTCAATGGCACATGCTGTTCCCTGATTTTCTAGGCTCAGGAGTGAGAAACAACAAAGCCTTCTGCTGCTAAACGTATCTTTCAAAAATCTCCAAAATCTGTATGACTTCTCATCCTCACAGGTCCTTCCCAATTCATGGATCCTCATTGGTGACAATGAGTTTGTGTTTAAGGAGAGCTACTAGGGAAAACATCTTCTATGTGAGACACTGGAGAGATAGTTCTGGTTCCTATTTTTAAGCAGGAGACACATTCAAACAAACATAGACAGGAAGGTCACCTTTGGGCCTAATGTAATATATATATATATATATATATATATATATATATATATATATATGTATGTATGTATATATATACACACAAACAATCATACACAGTGGGCAAAATGATTTAGAACCCTGCAGGATTTGGATTTCCTATGAGAACAATCAGGCATTTATCTGAAGTCTACTCATGACCTGATGTATTTTCTCCTTTCAAGTGGAAGCAGGAAGCTTACCACCCCTGGAAACTCTGTTTAGAATTTTTCCATCATGGATGTTCTCCTTGGCTATGTTGTAGGGATGAAAAAAAAAATAGAAATTTTACCTTGTTTACTCAGCAGACCCTCTGGTGTCTGTTTTTGGTATGAACTGCCTATCAATAATGCTTTAAAATATTAGAAAACACCATTAAGTGTTATCATCTCATGGTTTTAGATTTTTATAGTATCTCAGGGACCACCTATTCAGCCTGTTTATTTTACAGCTTAGAGAAATATGAGCCAGTTAGTGAAAAGCAAGCCCAAACCAAGATCTCTTTACTCCCTGTACCACACTCACTTACTTTAGGAAAATTATAAATGCAAGCTATTCTCATGAAAATTTTTCTAAGCCCCCTAAGTTATTTTTAACCCTTTGAAAAGAAAGTTTTGTGCAATTTAATGTTGTGTAACTCCAGATGCCTGGGTGGCTCAGCAGTTGAACATCTGCGTTTACCCCAAGGCGTGATCCTGGGGTCCTGGGATCGAGTCCCGCATCAGCTCCCCGCAGGGAGCCTGCTTCTCCTTCTGCTTGTGTCTCTGCCTCTCTTTCTGTGTCTCTCATGAATAAATAAATAAAATCTTTTGAAAAAATGTTGTATAACTCATTAATTTATTTCTCTGAAGGGTTTGTGAAACATTTTAGAAAATAGTGTGAGTAAAATAAAGCAAAGCAATGGAGCCAGTTACTGCAGCTGACAACAGAAACGTAATCATGTCCTTCGTGATTTCATTGTTAATGCTTTATCCTTAGTCTTCCAAATGTGCCATGGCTATCACATGCATAAATTTTTTTAAAAACTGCCTTATTCTTTCCAAAATGAACTGATATGTTAAAAACTAACTAGATACTATGCAATGTGGCTCAATTTTTTTTTTTTTATTAAAGATTTTTAAATCTGCCATTGCAGAACTCGATCCCAGGATGCTGGGATCACGACCTGAGCCAAAGGCAGACGCTCAACCACTGAGCCACCCAGGTAGCCCTGTGGCTCAAGTTTTATGTGAGAAATAACATACATAATTACAGTAGCCCTAAATACTTTAAATATTCTTATTAGCCATCTTTCTGTTCTATCCTATCCCCAAACTAATCTAATTGGATTACTCTTTTCACTGTCCCAAATTCACTTTTGGTGCTAAGACCAAGGTTATGTGGTCTTCTTTGAACTGCCTTTCTTTTCCTAATTTGTATGTATTTTCAAGTTCAAGATCAAATTCTATCTCTCCCCCATTAATTCTTCTCTCTAGAAGTTATGCTTTTCTTTCCTTTAAACCCTTAAGAACATACAATTATACCACAAAATTCCATGCTTAATTAATTATATCCAGTCCGATATAAATTGCTGTTTTATGTTCATCTAGCTAAAATTTGCACTTAGATTGTGAAAATTTTCAGGCAGAGATTATATGTCTTCTCTATTACTACAACATCCAGCACTATAAAGCAGAAATAGATGCCCGGTAAGCATTTGCATTTGATTAGCCTATGACTGAATAAGGGGTTATGTGATATGAAGCACAGATGTTGCTACTCCAAGCGTAGTCCACAGACCAATAGCATCCTCTGGGAGCTTATTAGAAATTCAAAATCTTAGATGCCACTTTGGACATGCTGATTTTAAAAATTCAGTGATTTGTAAAGTTTGAGGAGCAACAGTTTAGGGGGAAGGACTTCCCACTGTGTTCTGGACAACATGATGCAGCTGCATAGCTCTTCTGGCCCACTACTGGTACATGTTCATAGAGGGAAGTGATTCAACATTTGTAGTCATCATCTCCTTAGAGAATCTGGTGAAAGCTTCAGACTCTCTTTCAAGAAAGTGAATATAAATACACACACATAATATTTTACATGTAATTTGTGAGCGTAGGAATACATTAAGCTTATAAAGAGACTCTTTAGGGTACAACTGATACTGTTATGAGTCCTTTTAGAAAGTAGAGTATATGGAGGATAAGGATCATTTATCTGTCTGAAGTGCCTGGTGTGTGTTCTATTTTACTGTTGGAAAGCAAGGAGGGTCTAATTGGCCTTCTTCTAAGGGGGGCAGTCTGTGGTATTTGTACTAAGTGTTCGGATAAACAATAATAATCACGTGTAATGTTGTTCTTGCAGGTGGCATGATCAGTATTAGTGTGTAAAAAGCTAATTTAACCATGAAAGAGGCCTTCATGTAATAGATTTCATTCATCTCAGTAACACAGTAAGCTTTGATTTAAGTAATCAAGATTGTCTTTCTACTTAATTGTGTACCTAATTTTTTTAAAAAAATTCTTTTTGTCTTTCTTTTCATCCAAGCAAAGAGCCATATGCTTTTCATGTATTTTTTGAAAGACCTTTGGGGTGATGATCTGAATTGCTCTTAATTATCAATTAAATTTTCTCCAAGTAGATTGTTAAAAGTTTAGGTGAGCCCAATTAGTGAGAACCTCACTCTACCAGCAAGAGTGAAGTTGGTTATTTTAAGTCTTCTTTATTATATAAAAAGAAAGGATCAGACATCTCATATCAATGTTAAGTGGAGATTATGGAAATAGATGCTAAAAATAAAAGACATAAATTAAAAAGTTATGACCAGGAAAGTCAAAGAAGTGAGCTCTCTTTTTGATATGAGTCTTTCCAGATTGTGATAATATTAGTTTGAAAATATGCCCCTATTGGGGCACCTGCGTGGCTCAGTGGTTGAGCATCTGCCTTTGGCTCAGGTTGTTATCCCGGGATCCTGGGATCGAGTCCCATATCGATCTGCCTATGTCTCTGCCTATGTCTCTGCCTTTCTCACTGTTTCTCTCATGTATAAATAAATAAAATCTTAAAAAAAGAAAGAATATATACTCCTGTTTATGCTAAAGGGAGTGACAAATTTACAGCTATATTTATTTATTTTTTTTTAATTTTTTAATTTATTTATGATAATCACAGAGAGAGAGAGAGGCAGAGACATAGGCAGAGGGAGAAGCAGGCTCCATGCACCGGGAGCCCGATGTGGGATTTGATCCCGGGTCTCCAGGACCGCGCCCTGGGCCAATGGCAGGCGCCAAACCGCTGCGCCACCGGGGGATCCCCTACAGCTATATTTATATTTAAAAATTATACTGTTTAATATTTACTAGTGCTTTTTTCTTGAGAGAAATAACATCTAAACCTGTATTAAAGGAAATTTATATATACCAGCCAGTAACATATAAAATTGAGAGTATGCTATTTTATCTCTACAGTGCATCTGTGGGCACACTTAGAAAATATACCTGATACTCTTCTATCAGTGAAATCCTAAAAGCAGTGTCCAAGAAAACTTGGTGAACTGTACTCAGAATTTCTCAGAATAGATTGTGCCTCAGGGAAAACTAATAGTTGAATAAAGAAGAAAATTCTCACTAGCCATAGAAGAAATTTTGGAGTTAGTACCAAAGGTTGGCTAGCAATAACAAGGTGTATCAGATTACTTCTTTAACTATTAATCTCCAAAGCAAGTTTTAGACTATTTCACATTCTTTGTTATTAAAGTACTGGATGAAAATCGGGGCTGAAAAGAAAAAACTGAATGTGATTTAATTTGACTCAACTGTATACATTTATAAAGCACCAGGTAAATGTTGGGCACCTTTCTGGGTTAGTGGAGGAAAACAGAATTAGAAAAAAGAAAGGTATGGGGTTGGTATAATTAATGAAACATGTTCTCTATACTTAAGAATATTGTTATCTAGTTGAGCAACATATATATACTAAAGGATTAAATAACTGACAACTTGTGGAATTGTTAACCATTAGGAGACCAAAGAAAGTGAAGAAAGGAGACTTCATTATTGTTCCCTTTCAATTCTTTATGCCTTTTATATATCATATTCTCTTCTTATTTCACTATATTTTCATAGGGGTAAAATTCTTATTAAAGAAGTGAGTCTCTGTACAATATCACCCACACATCAGCAGAGGAGAAGAGATCATTTGAACAGCTAGTTTCCATGGAGCTCCTGAGATCACATGGCTCAGGAAGTCACATCTCTGATAATGGAGGCCTTGGTAAAATTATCGAGACTGAAAGTCAGATCAACAGCTTGAGGTGTGAATTCTAAAGATGGCTTTTGAGATGGTTTTGAAAAGACCAAGACTGGTCTTGGTGAATTTCTGAATCAGATGAAGTCTAAATTTGGTGTTCCCAAAGGTATTCCTGTTCTAAACAAACAAACAAACAAACAAACAAACAAAACAGTACCATTAGAAGGGAAAAGAGGAGAATGATGTGTCAATAACCTTCTTTTCATCTTTTTCTTAATTTGCCTAATAGTTTAAAATCAGGAAGCACTTACAGGAAACTTATTACAGATTAATCCCATTCCTTGGGCAGCCCCAGTGGCGCAGCGGTTTAGCGCCGCCTGCAGCCCGGGGTGTGATCCTGGAGACCCAGGATCGAGTCCCACATTGGGCTTCCTGCATGGGGCCTGCTTCTCCCTTGCCTGTGTCTCTGCCTCTCTCTTCGCTCTCTCTGAATGAATAAGGAAATAAAAAAAAAAATCCCATTTCTTTTTGCTTTCCTTAGTGGAAAGAGAACAATTATATACTGTCATATTCAGATACTTAAGAAAACATCTGGGTTAAGTCTTACAAGTGGAATAATGTGACCTGACTTGCTTGAGACGAGGTCATTTTTTTTTTACATTTGTATCAGATAGTAGCTTAAGGACAGTCACATGCCAAAACCAAAGGCAAATGATCATTTGATTTTCCACTCATTTTTCAGAGGGCAGTTGGTTCCCAAGAAGGGAATGATGTTACAAGAGTCCTAGCTTTTGCCTAAACTGCATAATATATTCTTAGCACTGAAAATAAAGTGGGATTTGCACAGTAATGACCACAGTGATGATGGTGATGATGATTTCTATGATGATGATAATGTTTACTACTTTGAAGTTAATATCAATGAAACAGATTTATAACAGTATAGCCTCTGAAATATGAATTCTAAATTGGTTATATCTCTGAGACATGCTATTACTAAAAGCAGCAATGGCCCTACAGGCAGAAGCCTGATAAATATTAGGACAAAAGTAATAAAAAAATTTGCTAGTAGGAATTCAATATATTCCAGCTCTTTTTTTGACTTCCCCTTGGGAAACTATGTTGGAATCAAGGAAGGAGGGAAAATTTAAGGGTAAAGTGGGTAAATGATAGGCCACTTCATCTAGGACTGGAAAGCCAGTGAAATGTGAATGCCTCAACGATAAATTTGGACTATACATGAATTAAGAACAAATTTATATGATGAAATCTAAAATGAAAAATGGTAACTCTATGTAAATCTGTAGGTAAGTATTATGGCCTTTAAGTTAATTTCTTTTTTTTTAAATTTTATTTATTTATTCATGAGAGACACCCAGAGAGAGAGAGGCAGAGACACAGGCAAAGGGAGAAGCAGGCTTCATGCAGGGAGCCTGACATGGGACTCCAGGATCACACCCTGGGCCGAAGGCAGCACTAAACCGCTGAGCCACCCAGGCTGCCCCCTCTAAGTTAATTTCTATAACTAAATTTGAAATACTGTCTAGAGCTGTAAGGCATCTTAGAAATCATTTAGATTCTCTCATTATATAGAGACCAGGCTTTTAAAGCTCAGAGAAGTTAAATAACTTGATGACTGTCATGTGGTCACTGACTGAGTTGGGGCAGCGATATATGTCTAATTTCCTTCTGACAGCTTTGAGAGGAAAGTGGGTTTTCACAGGGGCTTCCACTCTGTGAACATATTAAGTGGAATGTGACAGATGGACTGTGTTTATTGCTGCTCCCATCAACATGTACAATTATTGAGATGTTACATGGTATAAGATTTAACATTTATTTGTCGACATCTATTTGTTTTTTACTCATTGTTTATCGTGTTGCTTGGAGAATGCTAAACATTTTGTAAACAATAGAATTTATTTTCCTGAAAGGATATGTAATCAAGTAAAACCACAAACTGGAGTTTCAAACTACAGTTCAACTTTATTTTCAAAGTAAATTACTTTCTCTTTTTGGGTGATTTGCTTTTTATAAGCCACATATAGGGGTGGAAAAAAAATCTGTTGTCCCATTGTGGTTTTTGTTTGGGTTCTGTTACTCCAGCATGAATTCTGAAACCTGGATCTGCTTCCTCCCCCACACTAGAAGATTCTAATGTAGTTAGTGTGAATCTGAATATTTTACTTTCTCTTTTGAAATGACATAATTGGCTTAAATGCCTTTAAACTTGTGTTTTTGTTTCTAGGGTTTTGTCTCTTTTATTTCTAAACATACTCATTCTTTTCATTTTATCTTCCACGCTCTTGGCCCTAGAACAAAATAACTGCTACTGCTTTCAGACCAATTAGCCATCTGGCTAGATTCTATAAAATTCTTTTATTCTTTTTTAAAACCTCAGTAAATAAGTTTTATTTGTTCATTCATTCATTCATTCATTCACTCATTTATTCATTCATTTGATTGTTTAATTTACTTATTTAAGCATTGGCTCTATGTTAGAACCACTGTTATTTCTGGGGCTGTGAAGATGAATGAGATAGGGTATCCTACCTGAGAGGGTTCAAAAGTTGGTGGCCAAAAGGTCATTTCAAGGGAGTGTGTAATTGCATTTTATATGATTTACCTCATAAGATCTGACATATACTGTAGGCACACTTAGCATCCTTTTATCATTAGGATTTATCAGTTATGTTTTTTGTTCAGACCGCTTAGCCTATTTTGATTTTTAAACTGTAATCCTCAGAATAGAGGCTTTCCATGAATTTATTATTTAGCCCAAGAAAAATATATCTATATATCTATATTTTCTCATAAAAAGATCTCAAGGTCCACAGACCATTGGTCCCAGGTTTTTCATGCATGAGAGGAAAATATATGGCATTAATTTGATTACACTATGCACTATGAAGGTCTTATTTGGTGAAGTTTCCCTTAACTTCTTCTGGTATGTGTTAATATATTCATGATGTAGTCTGGTTAAGAAATCCATTTTGCTGAGAAAGGACATTAAAAGTAAGTTTTTTTATATAGTTCATTTTTTAAAAAAATATTTTATTTAATTGACAGGAGCGAGAGAGCACAAGCAGGGTGAGTGGTAGATAGAGGAAGAGGGGGAAGCAGGTTCCCTGCTGAGCAGAGAGCCTGATGTGGGGGCTCAATCCCAGAACCCAGAGCTGAAGGCTGATGTTTAACCAATTGAGCCACCGAGGCCTTCATAGTTCACTCATTGTAATAGATCTCAACTAGATAAACTGAGGGGCTCAAGCATAGGGAGAGGTACAAACTAATTCATAACAAGTGCTGCTGCTCTGGGAGGTTCTAATTCTTGTCTGAGATGTACAATGTGTGTATAGTGAGAAGAAGGAGAGAAGAAGGAGTTTTCCATTGATTGAAATACTATGGCAACTAAAGATTGCTAAGCAGACAACCAACCAGATAAATTAGTTGTTATTCCCAATGAGGTTTGCATTTATTTTCTGTATTCATGAGAGGACAGAAAAAGGAATAATTCCTACAACACACGGTCAGTGACTTATGTTTGTTCTTACAATGTTATTCTTACAATATTTCCTAATAATTAAATCCAGAATTTAATGGGATAAACTGATGAAGAAAAAGAAAACAAATCATTAAGAGCAATCTAGTAAGATTTAATAATTCATATTCTAAATAAGATTGAGGAGATTCAAGAATTAAGGTTTTGAGGGAAGAAACTTGTTTTCAAGGGACTTATAATTTTAAGGAGGCAGGAAGTAAAGTGAGAGACATGTATTTCATTATGTAAAATGTTCTTTGGCTTGAAATTCACTGACTATAAAAGGAGTTTGAATATATAATTTTTGTGTAGAGTTCCCCAGCAAATAAGTATTTATGTATGTATGTATATACATGAAGTCTACACCAAAAATTGGATCTTGCACTGTGTACCATGCATTCAAGACAAGACAGTATGATTGAAAAGGTAATGAACTATAATACCAAGAAGTGGAATCTCTCTTGGGAAGCAAAAAATGCATCAGGAGATCGCTTAGTTTCATGCATTAGCAAAGTAGAGCCTATAAGTGGTCTTTGGCAGGAGTTTACATAAGCTAATGAATAAGGAAAATGAAAGCTTATACTTCATTAGGTTGACAAGAAATCAATCACATTTGATGAACCAGTAAGTTAGATTTAAATGCAAGGGAGTTCCCTATGAGTACCCAAATCTGATCCACTGTTGTGTATAGGTGTGACAGGTACCTGAAGTTACTACTCACAATGTCAGTGCCTTGAGTTCATGGAAAGAACATTCAGAAGAAGTCTATTACTTTTTTGAAAATCTGTGTGCACATCTTGGCCATTCTTTGAATTGTTTATAGCAGCAGCAGCTAAATACTGCCTAGCTTCTTGGGTTCTATTACTATCATTTGGAAGAAAATGTTATCCTCCTAAACACAGCATAAAGAGAAATACAACATGTCAAAGGCAAATGCAACATTATACAACATTGGATTGGCTGTTTTGTTTCCCTGGCCTTTTCACAGCTAGCACAGATTAAGTATTTCTTATTCTACTTCATTTATTTTGGTATTATCTCTGAAAGACAGCTAATTGTATTCTTATCTTTTATTTTAAGATAAATCAAAACTTAGGTGACTTCTTCCAGTAACATACAAGAAAGGGCTGTCCTGAAGTCATTTCTCACTTCTGTGAGCCAAGCCACATAATAGAAATTGGAAATCAAGTTTGGACAAAGTAGTATGGTAGGAAGAACCACCAGAATATGTATCAAACTCTATTCTAAATGTAATCTGCCGTTTTTCTACTTCTAGAATAAGCTGTGTCACCTTGGGCAATTTATTTTATCTCAAACTGTTATCAGGTTCCTCATATGCAAAGTCATTCACTCCTTTGACATATGTTCTTTCAACAATATGTTTTAAGATGTTCTCTTAACTCTAAAATTTTATGACTTTACGTCATTATATCATTTTCCTAACTAAAAAAAAAAAATTCTTTAATAAAAGAATGTTAATTTAAGGACCAGGAAAACCTTGATGGGTCAGAGGAAGAATGTACTGCTGTAATATTAACAACACTAGAATAGTGAGCCTGAATTCTTCCATGAAGTAGAATAAAATTCCAAGAATTTTAAGATTATATAATTAGAACACCGAAAAAACACAATCATACCTGATTCCAGGATTATTTGTGCTTTCAGTAGAGGATTTGTTGTGAACATAAATGAATTATTATAAGAGGTATAAGCCAACAAGAATTGTCAACTGTAAAATATCCTCAGATAGATAATCTTAGTCCAAGATTATAAAACACACAATGGATTGTAATCTCTCCTGGAATGAATATCCCTGTTTTCTCCTTTCTAGATATATCTTCACACTTCTCAACACTTTATTCATTAGGTATTAATAGAATACGAATGTGCAAGACTCAGCAGAGACATGGATGCTGTCTTTAAGGAGAAATATTGCTACATTTATATGCTCACTAGATTTTTTTGAATGATAGACTAATGGTTGGAAATAATCCTCTAGAAGAAAACTTGTTTGGAAGTGACTTTTTATAGATACTTTAATTATGTAATTTTGTATTGAATTCAGTATGAGGAGACTTTGAATAATTATTGGGGCACCAGAAGATCTGCTTAAGAATAAAATTTAGGGGGATCCCTGGGTGGCTCAGCGGCTTAGCATCTGCCTTCTGCCTAGCGTGTGATCCTGGAGTCCCGGGATCAAGTCCCACATTAGGCTCCCTGCATGAAGCCTGCTTCTCCCTCTGCCGGTGTCTCTGCCTCTCTCTGTCTCTCATAAATAAATAAATAAATAAAATCTTTTTTAAAAAAAGGAATAAAATTTAGAAAGCCACACACTATTTTGCTGCCGTGGAAAATCTGTCCTTATAATAACTCAAAAGAAAATATGACTGCTATACTCTTAAAATATTGCACAAGAAGTCATTTATGATAAAATATTGTAGTACTATATATTTCTGACAGTGAATCAGTTTCTTTGACCAGGTAACATCTTTTTAAAATTTAAGACTATCCCAATTTGTTCCATTCTAAGAGAAATAGAATATAATTGATTATTCACCAGCCATGGGCATCTAAAGTTAGAACTAGTTACCAAGATATTGCCAGCCATCTCTCCTCCAACATATGTCTTTCCACTTTTCCTAACTAGGACTTTAATTCTGTATTACTAGCTAATTCTGATGAAGAATCTCTTTGGAAATTTTCTACATCACATTTCAGTGCTAGAGGGTTTTTTTAAATGTATTATTTATTTTTAAAGATTTATTTATTTATTTATTTATTTATTTATTTATTTGGGAGAGAGAGTGAGCATGAGTGGGAGGGGCAGAAGGAGAGGGAGAGAGAATCTCAAGCAGACTCCCTGCTGAGCACTGAGCCCAACCTGAAGCTCCATCTTGTGACTGAGATCACCACCTGAGCAGAAACCAAGAATCTGATGCTTAACTGACTGTGCCACCCAGGCACCCCCAAAACACATGTTATTTGAAGAGAAAATAAACAAATAAGGGTAGGTGAGGGCAGTAGGATTTAAAAAAAAAAAAAGGCCATTCACTCACAAGATGTTCTAGAGGTATTAGAAGAAACTGAGTGTTCCACTATAAATGGTTGGACCTGAGGTAGTTCAAGGAGGTAGCTGGAGCTACCATTGAGCTCATATGTGCTGGAAATTCAGTCTAGATTCTAGAGGCTGTGTGCAGGCTCCTCACTATGAGTAAATTCCTTAGGCATTTAAGGAATCACCACCACACTCACAATAGTAACTCAGTGGCGTGGGAATATATTTTTGCATGGGGTTTTCTCATCAATTCTTCCAAAGTCAATAGGAGTGCAGTAAAATAGAACATGGTATAATTCTGACCTAAATTCCTTCTTGTCCCAAATATGAATGTTCACTGTAACTTAAGCCAAATGGAGGCTAGAAGGGGGTCCCTTCATTTAGGACTTATTTATCAAAACAATAAACATCATCTAAAAAACGCAAAACCTGACAGTTTTTACATTTGGAGATGTTCTTTTGAAGTTGATATATTTCATATCAGTGTTTTTAAGATTTACTTGTTCAAATCTTTAAGTATTATGAAATACTGTTTCAGAAAGGCAAATTGTTGTTAACACAATAAAGAGAAGGCAAGAATTTTCTTTCAGTTCTTTTACTTGACCTCAATGGTCTGTTTTTTATTCTCAGGTCTTCACTCTGTTGTAGTTTATATATTAATGTACAGGAAATTTTTCTTTGAATTCTATTCTCTGAACATAAGAACATTAAATTTTTCTTTTCAGATTCTTTTTCAGTCATTTCTGGATTATAATATGTCCTAATGAATGTTAAAAACAGGCTCTCTTTTATCGAGGCATTATATAAACATTTTCCCCAATTGGATTTATGGATTTGGAATGGATTACTAAGAAGGAAACTTGACTGAGGAACAGAAAACCAAATTTCCAGTCACAGCTCTGTCATGGGTTTGCCTATGTGATCACTAACTAATCTGCAATAAATATATACATAGGTAAAATAAAATAAAATAAAATAAAATAAAATAGAAGTCCATTTAACTTGGTCACTTCTCCATTTACTAGTGTCCCCTCCTTTTGTTTCTTCCTATGTATTTTGTAATGATCCTATCAGAAACTTTTATTATATCAAGTGTTATAGTGTAGCATAATTTTTGGTCTCCTATTATGTTTCCTCTAAAGTTAGGTCAAGATCTATTTCTTTTTTATCTTAATAAACCCAAGACTTGGGATCCCTGGGTGGCGCAGCGGTTTGGCGCCTGCCTTTGGCCCAGGGCGCAATCCTGGAGACCCAGGATCGAATCCCACATCAGGCTCCCAGTGCATGGAGCCTGCTTCTCCCTCTGCCTATGTCTCTGCCTCTCTCTCTCTCTCTCTCTCTGTGACTATCATAAAATTAAAAAAAAAAAAAAAAAAAACCCAAGACTTATCCCAATTCTAGGCATATTGCGGACACATAATGTTTATTGAATTCAAGAATGAAAATCACAGATAACTAGTCTTTGCTATGTATTTCTGTGCTCGTCTAAAGATAGAGAATAATTTAACATCCTCTGGTTCTTTCTAACCCACAAGACAGATTGAATGACTTCATAAAAGAGGTCTTGCCATCAACTGGCCGTCTCCAATTCTCCTGTCTAAAGTTGTCCTTCTCCACTTCTCTCCCATGCGATTTTCTCTCCCTTTACCCTATTTTATTGTCTTCATGATTTAGTTTTTTTACTTCCCCACTGAAATGTTAGCTCTATCAGATGGGCACTTATCTGTCTTGTTCCATCTAGAATCTGTTATATGTTATAGAGAGACACACAGTAGGTGCTCAATAAATACTTGAGTGAATAATGGACTTCTTTATGTGGCACTGGGGGGACTCACTCAACAAATGTAAATGCCTTCTATTTTTATGTGACAAAATTGCTATGAAAATGCAAGTTGCTTTTATTATTTTATTGTCATTAACCTACTCTGAGACTTTCCCTTGTTTATAGCAAGAAAATATATGCTAAAGGAAAAAAGAATCTTATTTGGTACTAATTTTTATCTTACTTAGTTCTGTAGCTATTTTTGTTGTTGTTGAAAAGATCGTAAATATATGAACCTTTTAAAATGCAACTTCTGATTTTCTTGAAATTTCTCAGATTCCTTTTCAGGATTCAAGGGATATTTCTTGAATCCTTAAGTCTTTTTTCAAAGTTGGAAGATAGTATTTAATATGAGAAAAATGTAAGTCCTTGTTTCAGAAACTAAACATATGCTCAGTTTTGTTTGGTATGAGAATTCAACTGGATACTTAATTGTTATGTTGGATTGTGGTTTGAAGGTAGCTCCAGGAATAACACATAGGTGAAGGTAATTTCATGTTTCTTTAGGGTTAGTTTTCTGAATTTGAATCTGAATATAGATGCTTACGTAATTTGTAGAATCAAAATCATGTAGTCACAGATTTTTAGTATTGAGCTTTTGTGTCCTCAGTGTTTTAATAACATCAGTGTAAAAACTTACCAGCATAGATGTGCGTTGATTTGATGCTGCCATCAAGTAGTGTTTGACCCACTCATTCCTCACATTTATTTTCACATCTAATCAATGATGATGTTGTTGAGAAATATTTGAACATCACAATTATATATTATAAGAAGTTTTAAGAAAGTTGATCATCTTAATGCTTAGGAAGAGAACCACCATATCTATTTGTATATAATGTGGACTTTGAACTATGTCTACAGGGGGACAGTTTTGTATTTTGTGGCATTATTTAATTTGTTATAGCCATGTTATAGTCTATAAGCAATAAGCAACTTCCAGTGTCTCCTCCCCTGAAAAGAAGAGCTCTTAGGAAGCTTTTAAGCATAAATTTGATTAGCTTTAAATTCAGCCAGGATACTTCATCCTACTGTGCTTCACCATATCATTCAGCAGGAAAAAACATTTAAGACCAAAGTGGGGAAAAAAGGGTGGAGCTGGGCCTCAACCAGTCATGCTTCTCAGATTCAGCTGCCATACCCCCCCAAATCTGGGCTTGTTTAATGCAAAAAGGAAAAAAATCTTAAAGAGATATAAAAGATTGTAGAGCCCATTTCCCACTTTCTATGTCCTACTTTACTTAATTATGCTATATGAAATATACAACATCAAAAGGCCATTTAAAATTTTATTATGTCAATGATTGATATTTACTTATTTCTTGAAAGTCAGGCCTCTATAATGAACAATAGGACATAAAAAGTGTAATCCAAGCACACTTTAACTTACCTTCTCAAATTCTGGATTATTTCTGAGAGCTGCTGATCTAAGTAGGCATGAAGCAGGTTAAAATTTTAATACATTACACATTTAAATATTATTATTGCCATTTTTTCTGAATAATGTGTCATATTCTTCATGCACACTAAAAGCTAACAGACCCTAAAGATTTGGCCTTACTTGTCAGGTATTCAGCATATATGTTGTCAGAACTTTAGATAAGTATATATACATAAAGATTCATATTTAAAATTATATTTTTTGCCTTTAAGAGAAATACAAGGAAAATTATTCTTGAATGATATTATATACTACAATGTAAAATTATATATAGAAATAAGTATATTTTAAATTAGTTGATATTCACCTTAAGAATTTACACAGAGTAATTTTTGTTTTTGCTTTTTATTTCAATCAAAACAAAATTTATGACATTTTATGAAAGATAAAAATAGTAAAAGCAAATTTTACTTAGTTTTTATTATCTTTCTTGGTTATGCTGAAAGCCAGGACACAAAAATTCCAAATATGTAGAACCTGAAATAACTTTACCAATTTAGAAATGAAATTTGTGAATAGGTCAAGAGAAATATTCTTTGCTCAAAAATTTGGAATTATAAAAGTAAAACAAGCTTACCTATTACTCCTTCAATGTCATCAGTACACAACCCATTCTAGGCTTAAATGTTGGGGAGAAGGGTGTGCTATATGGGATTATTTGTGTTTATTTTTTGGGTACTTTCTTTGATCTTTATTCTAAGGGAAGAGGCTAGCCTGCATAAAGCATTCCTATCTGTTAATTTTGTTCCTCTGATATTTTAAGTTCAATAGTACTAAAGTCAAGGCATATTATAAACAAAAGAAAATTTCATTCTTTTCTTACCGAAGGTTTTCCTGGAAAGGCTTCTCTATAAACAGTGTAAAACTAATAACAGTGCACAAATTTGAGAGAACCCAATTTATGGGCTAGATTTTGAAACTGTAATTTTTTTATTTGATGCTTTATAAAATCTATGATGTGTGATGTAAACTTTTAATTTTCTTATTAAGTGAGTTTTGCTACTTTAATGGAGTGTTGTGAGAGATCAAATGAGATAACTGCCCTTCGTGTAGTAAAATACAAATGGTATGGTCATCTTCATCTTTGTTGTATGCATCCTGAAGATCATCTTCAGTCTTCTCACTGACCACAGTGTAGAACTGCTGTTTCTCTCAATATGTTGGGCCCATATTTCATCTTTTTCATGTATATGCAATTTTCCCTAGTGAATGTTCTCTAGTGAATGTTCCCTAGTGAATGTTCACACCATTTTTAGACAGAGAAGTCAGAGAAAACTAACAGCAAGAAAAATACAGTTGGATCATTCTTTTCAAGTACATTTCTGTACTATTGCTCCTCTGTTAACATAATAAAAGGTGTTTTCTTATATTGTGTAGTAACCAACTTGACATATAATTTTAATATATTTGGGAAACGAAAATTTTAAAATATCTTCTAATTAGATCAGTAAACATAGGTCTTTTAATTGAAATGCTCTTTTCCTCTTTTGCTTTTGAAGTAAAAAAAAATTTTCTCGTGAATCAAAGAAAGTGTCTTAAGCTTTACATTGAGAATTTCCATTTGAAATGCCCAAAGACAGAGATAGCAAAGGGTTCTGAGTCACAAATAAGGAAATTCTTTCAAAATCACCTCCCCCTTTTAGAATCATGGGTAAAATTTCACAGAGTTAAAAAAATATGCCTTCTCTTCAAAATCAGCTCTTAAAAATATTTGGTATGATAAGCCTTTAAATTGAGTCACTATCTGTAATTAATTTTTACTGCACTTATTATAGACTGTTTAGAATTCCATATTCTATTATATAAATCACTTTTGAAACTATGTTTTAGAACTATCTTTATTGGCAATGATAATAAGAGTTGGTCACTATTGCATTCATGCCATTAAGAAATAATGTTGAAGTGTTGATTTTTATATATCTAGGTTGTAGAATATTCATTTTCTTTTTCTATCTTCTTAATGAATATAATCACCTACCCAAAATGATAAGATGATTACCATTGCTTATTACACACCAGAAATAGTAATAAGCTTAAATAAGCTAGGCCTTATAGTTTAATTTGGGAATAATTCATTTCCTTTTTTCCCCATTAACTTTATATTCATAGATTTGTTTTTATTCAGACACCCTTTCTTACCATTCGAAAAACAGTGCATTTTGAACATTTATCACAATATTCAATTTAATGCTTTTAAGACCAGAGCAAGCAAAACTCTCTGAGATTACTATTTCCCATATTTAAATTTAATGAGAATGAAAATCTACTTAATTATTAAAATCTTGTTTTCAAATATCAAGAATTATTAACAATGTCTTGCTTATGTTTGGATATGCATCTTGTCCTTTTCTCATGTTCCTAATGTTTGCTTCTTTCTCATACCATTGGTCTTAGAAAACATTTTAATGGCAGCAAATATACTTTTCCTTTACCCAGGAGATCTAGAACTAGGCTCTTATGTAATAAGTTATACTGAATATCATTTTCATTAACCTCTATATAGTGCTTGATACATCCTTCACAGTGAATAATTCCTGCCCAGAGTGGAAAAGCAATCCTGTGTCCTTGAGTTTCCATTTTGTATGCTTTTCAAAAACATCTTTACATCATGTAAATTTTGTAATCAGATTTCTACAAAACTAGTAACATATTATATCCATAGTAAAACTGAACACATTTTAGCAGAATAAAAAGCACTGAACCATGTTTTAAATCTTTGCTTGAATACCAAATCATATGCATAATGATGATTGCTTCTTACCCAAATATGGGAACACAACTTAAGAGCCAATTTCAGCAAAGGTATTGATTGTTCAAATTAGATGGGGCAATGAGTATTTTAAAAATATATTTTCATTAGAGTCTTAAATATTCTATAACCAGTAGCTGTCGCTAAAACGATGGATATTTTGAGGATTTATAAGTCTGCTTAATACTAATCGAAGTGCCAATTTTTCCTGTGGGATTGTCCAAATTACTTTGCACTTTCTGTTCTTATGCTGGTGAAGAACCTGACTGCAACTTTTAAATTTAAATATGGGGGTTTCTACCTGCCCAAGAGCCACCTCTGAATACCTCAACATGCCATGTGGCTTGTGTTAAAATTCCCTCAGTGAGTACACAGTGCAGTCTGCTCTGCCTTTCTCCTCATTATTGAAATTGGGTAGATTATTATCATAGCTTAGGGAAAGAACATTAAATTTGATGCTGGTTCTGCCATTTTCAAGGAGTCATTGTAAAGAAAAAATCAAAATTGATGTAGTGTCAAAGCACTTTGTAGATTTTTGGAAAAGTGTGGGATTCTTCTAACTTATTAAAACCTTAAATTATCTATGTGAGCAGTAAATACACTCTGTGGAGTACAGTACGGATAAAATTGTTCTACAAAAAATACCCTACAAAGACTCCCGAAATTCCTCTCATTTTCCTTGTTGTGTAACTTACCTTTGACCATGTGCAATCTATTCATGACCTGATTTTTTATCTGCTTTCTTACAATTCACCCATTAAGGAAAAGAGAGATACCTCAGAATCTTTTTATTAGCTTTCAAGAGTTCTTTTTTAGAAGTAGATACTTATTATCTTAAAATATTTCTGAATAAAATTTCCTTTTACTTATAATAAGACATGTGCACTAGACCTTTTAAATGTAAAGGTCTGTTGTGTTTTTTATTCTATGACATATTAAGTTCACTAAAGATAAAATAAATAAATAAATAAATAAATAAATAAATAAATAATAAATAAATAATTTACAGGGAAATTATTTATTTGAAATGGAAAACATTAAGCACTAAACCCACAAAAACTTTTGCTGAGATACTACGAGTCAGATTTTATTAGTTTTCAATATAGTGCAATTATTGATGAATTTCAAGCTCTTCATTATTCTTTTATTTACATGACATGATAAAGTGGAAGTGTGGTTTTTTTTTTTTTGGAGAGGTTTATGAAAGGTTTAAATTAAAATAAGACTATTAATAAACAATCTGATAGACTTGTCAGTTCACTAAACTTACTGTCTCAGATAAAGTCACTGATTGCCAGTGTTCATTTCATTTCAGCAGGTCTTTTTTTTAAGTGTAAGTTTTTTCTATAATAAACTTTTAGAGTTTTACAAGAGTTCACTTTCTTTCATTTATTCATTGAAGTCCATGGGCAAAGAAATTAAATAAGTTAAATAACTTATCTATATAATTAAATTAAAAAATGAGTTAAAATATGTTTTCCTTGAGTGTTCTTAAACACTTCCTTATACCTATAATTACGGTTCTAATTCTATTGAGTTAATAAGCCAGAATTAAAAATCTACTTCTTTATATAGTCATTTTTTCCTACTCTTTAATTTAGGATGTTGCAGATGTTTTTAGTCAATATGAGCATTTCTATTAAGGCTTTAATAAAAACCTGTTGTAATAGGCTTATAGGATCACTGAAATGGAAGTATAATAAATAAGTGGATATCAGCAAATATATAATTATTCTTTTGTGTTTATATTGTACTTAGGCATTTTTCTTTTTCTTTTTTTAAATTTTTATTTATTTATGATAGTCACACAGAGAGAGAGAGAGAGGCAGAGACACAGGCAGAGGGAGAAGCAGGCTCCATGCACCGGGAGCCCGACGTGGGGCTCGATCCCAGGTCTCCAGGATCACGCCCTGGGCCAAAGGCAGGCGCCAAACCACTGCGCCACCCAGGGATCCCCTTAGGCATTTTTCTATGAGATCTAAGGTTTTGATTTTAGGTCTTCTCTTTAGGTTCCTTCATGCTCATATATTTTATAAAGTGTATTTACAAACTTTACCAGCTCTGATTCAAGTTTTACTAACTTATAAATTTGTTCCCCTTTAGTTTTAAAGGCAATTGATATTTATTGAAAATCTCTTGTCTCCTTGAGGTTGAATTTAGGTACTAAGAATTAGGTTTTTAGAACAAGTATCTCATTTATTTTTTATATCCTGAGGTAATTGTGATATCCATGTTCTATACGTGGTATTGACATCTACAAAATGTTTAGCAGCAGTAGGAGTGAAACTAAGATTCAAATCCCTATTTGGGGATGCCTGGGTGACTCAGTGGTTGAGCGTCTGCCTTTGGTCCAGGGCATGATCCCGGAGTCCCAGGATCGAGTCCCACATCGGGTTTCCTGCATGGATCCTGCTTCTGCCTATGTCTCTCTCTCTCCTTCTGTGACTCTCAAGAATAATAAAATCTTAAAAAAAAAACCCAAAAATCCCAAATCCCTATTTGTCTACTCTAAGACATTTTTCCCCTATATCAAGCTCTGCTGGGTTGTATTCTCTAGATTACGTTTAGCTAAAACTTCTGATAATGAAAACTTCTTAAGAAGAGTCACAAAACTTTTTCTTAGTTATGAAAATAAGCACACTGACATTTATGTTTTTATTTTGAGATTATAGATACCACATCTATAACTTTTAAATTCTTAACCATGTTTCAATTTGGATATCATTTATTCTAGAAAATTAATTTCAAACTATACTTCTTGCCTAGGACAGCACAGATTCTGCTTTAGGGTAGATTAAAAATTGGAAGATCTAATAAAATGAATTATATGTCTTTTCATTTGGACAACAAGGTGCAGGAAGTAATTGTTTTGAGATTTAAATAATTGTAATTTTCTTAGTAGGACATGCTATTGATTGATAATTGCTATTTTAGAGAAAATAATTATCATATTATAGAATGGCTACAATAATCCTGAAATTTTTGCTATTATTCTTGAGTGTAAGGCAAATAGAATGTTTTATAAGGAGCATTTTCAGTGATAATGTAATTTGCTTTTCCTGAAGACCTTTGAAAATGAATATAAACATATTTTTAATAGTGAATATACAAAGGTTGCTTCCTAACTGGAAAACATCATCATCATTTGATGAAAAAGTTAGAAATATTTTTAATTCCTTTAATACTAATGTTTATACTTTAACTTTTAGAAATTAAAAAAAAACTTGGTATAAGGAATGTGTGAGCAAAGTAATCCTTTTAAAACAATTCAGCTACTTCTAGGATTTGAAAATTTAAGTGTTGTACTTATTCTACAAAGAAATAAGTATCTGTGGATATGCTGAATGTGATGATCAAATTGTCTATGACAGAATTAATTCAGTTCTCAGAAGTGTTTTGATAATCCAGTACGTAAGGAAAGATGAAATATATAAAGAATGCATTTGATGAGTAAGGATACTAGAAAAAATTGCGAACTATTAATGATCAGTTTATACCACCTATGGAAATCGCCACATATTTTTAACTTTCCTGACTCTCAGAAAGAGAAAGGACAACAAATGATAGACCAAGAATTATTATTGCAGAATTTAAAAAAATTTCCTTTAGATCTTACTCATATTTTAAAACTAGTCTCTCATGTCATTCCTGAACTTTTTATAACATGTAACTTTTTAAATTATAAAAACACATTAGTAATGTATTCTATACAATAATGTTTATAATTTAGTACACAAGAATTTAATAAATTTTAAAAATACGACAAAATGCTTCTTATAGATGAATACTTGAAAATATAAATTCCCAACAGAATTGTCAGGAAACTGGTATCTTCATGTATCGAAAGAAATTGAGATATAACCTCCACTTTCATTTATTTTTCCATGTGCTATTTATTCAATTTAATATTAATATGGGTTAATATTAACTAATTAACATTAATTCTTTTGGCTTGAAAATGTGTACTTCTGAAACAAAGCACCTTCCAAATATATTAATAACTCACTTTCCTCCCCACGGGTTTGGAAGATAAACTATCCATGTTAATGTTATTAAATTTTCCATCATTTGATTCTTCTATATCATATGCATTCTTTGATAACTTGAAATAATTTGTTTTTAATTGAAAAAATACACTAAGTGAAAAACTTTTTTAAAAAAACGTCTAAGAGCACAGTTGACCAACAATAGCACTTAGAGATAGTTTTGAAACTCTGTAGTAAATTGCATTTTGTAAGCACTCAAAATGAAATCTGAATTTTCTCTAGGGTCACAAAATTAATCATGCATTGGACAGAGGAAGAGATACACATTTACCCCAAATAATTCCATATGTTCCTATGATGTTATTCCAATTATTTAAATGTGTTATTTCCATAAAATGCTTTAGTTCTCATAAGGCTTATGGCTTTACTTCTCCACTTAAGGTATACCAAAGAGGCAACATATACTGTAACAGCCTTAAAGGTACAATTTAAATGGAAACATGCTTACTAGTTTTTTTTTTTTTTTTTTTTTTTTTGCTTTCTATGAAAGCTATGGTTCTGAAATTTCAGACTATTTAAATTTTTTGGAAACAAAAACACAACTTGTGTTAAAGTTATATTTTAAAATATTCTAGAACATTTTCTTTATGATTTTAATTTATAAATTCAAAACCTTTATGTTCTCAGTAAAATGGGATATATCCTCAATTTATTAATTTGATCTTAGTGGCTTGAGGCTCAGTGATTTATATTATTCCATTTTCTAAGATATAGGGATAAAATTAATATCGATACCTTATAATATTGTGAGAATTAAATAAAGAATAAAAGTGTGTTATGTATATGACAGAAAATAACATAAACATCAGTTATTACAATCTCATCACATATTGGGAAATAATTTCTGAAAATGCTTGTCCTAATAATACTTGGGAGAAAAATGGTCTCCTTTTTATTTAATTTTAGAAGTTCACCCTTTTAAATATACTTAAGAATTAATGGCAATAGAGCTTGTACTAATAAGGAAAATATTATAAGGTTTTAGATGTAACTTTGTCTTAAACATTTGAAATGATATAAAAGAGGCATGATACACTTAGTTACACCACTCTTACTATTTTACCGCAGACCAGTGATGGCATTTTTATTGTTAGTGAAAATAATGTATTCTCAGTTCCAAATCAGAATCAGTATATACAGAATATATATTCACAATTGTTAAAACATACTATTCAGAAAAACAGGGGTTTTGTATCTGTATTTTGTCAATTTTGTGCTCTTAAATATAATACTGTGCTTAAAATTTAAAAATTGGTGTAGGTTTCTCTTCTCCAGGATTTCATCATGTTAGGATAAAAAGTGATGCATGAGAAAAAGTGATGAATGAAGAAAGAAAATAATAAAAAGTGTGTGTAAATCTGTAAATATTTGATATAATGAAGACACCTGGGCAGTACTACCAATATAATGTAATAACATGTTTTTTCTGTACCATTACATTCCACATGCCACTTCACTGGTAATTTAATTATTGTTTATCTTTGCTTTTCACTATAGGAGACCTATCAATATAGTAATGATTTGAAAGTAATACTCAAGACATAGCAAACCCACAAAATATGAAGGTGCGTAACAGAGATAACCTTACATCGTTATCAACCTCTGTATGCCTAAGGTCTCAGGATGAGGTATCCTTGGTTGGCTCAGGGATCTCTGATTTGATTATTCTGCCACTCTTCAAAAGCCTGGTTCTCCAGTGCTTTGCCTTCTTACACCCCTTCCCCCTTTTTTGTCTGAGTTAAGTATCTAGAATACTTGACTTCGTTCACAATGAAAAAATCCACATGAAGACTAATGCCTAACAGATACAATATTTACCAGCATACTGATGATGACTGGATCCATCAGTACCTATTATTCTTTCCAGAAAGTCTTAAAAAAGCATCATTATAATCATTTACCCAACCTTCAAATATCTCTAATAGCTAGAGAAAACTATTCTAAATAATAAAAGTTAATGCATGAACTAAAAACAAATTGAGAAGCCAATGAAAAGAAATGTAAGTATGCTTTTTAAAAAGCTATTCAATTAAATTATCTTAAATGAAGTAGTTCTTAAATAGGACAGGTAACAATAAAAATTTTTAAAAAATCCTAAGAAAAGGTTTTAAAATTTCACTGAATTTTTGTTAAAAAATAACAACATTGGTGATAATTTAAAGCTTTGAAATTATAAGCATGTTCTTAAGATAATGAACAATAGTTATATTTAGCTATCTGCTAGGTGTAAAATGTTTCATGATTTTGAATATAAAAATTAAATTTTATAAAGTTCTCTAATTTAGATTAAGCCTTTTTAGTGTATACACAAGTAACATTTTCTAGAATTCATAAAATCAAACTTAAGAGGAAGCTCAACCTCAAAGGTTTTTTATCTACTGACAAAGCAAAGGGGAAATTTCATTGAAACTAGCTAATTGAGAATTTGGCCTTCCAAATAATTTTTTATAAAACAAGTAGTTTGAATGCAAATAGTTCTGATAATTGCTTCTATCTATTTGCCTATGTATAAATATCCCCCACTCCAAAAAGGAATCCCACGTATAATCTTGATGTACATTAGAAATGTTAAAAACTTCTAAGAGTAGTGTCACCTAAGTGGTGAATTTATTAGCAAATACTTTTTACTAAGGACTTGAACCCCACAAAATGCATCCTGTATTGAACTGACTGGGGAGTTTTTACTTTTTATTCTAAGATATTTTGGACAATATGGTGGTTAGGCTTTGATTTATTAGATTCAAAATAGTTTGTTTGGTTTTCTTTTTCACAATGAGTATGTTAATTTGTACCCAACTATTATTTTTAAAACATTACAATTTGTTTCTTGTCTCTGCTTTAAACTCTAAAAGCAGTGGTTTATTTTACAATAAACAATCTCAGCATGTGGCTTGATCTCACTACAAGTATATTCAATCAGAACCTTTTTAAGCATTTATATTGTAAAATAGGCAATTAAAATATGTAAATAACAGAAAATAATAAAATCTATCCAAGATGTTTTGGTAAATATATATTAAAATATTGTTAATACATTACTTTATGTATTAAAGACTTGATATATATTATTTAAAAAGTTATATAACATTAAAAGTGTGGAAATTTTGAGAAGTAATTTTGAAATTTAGGTTACAATAATTTCTTTCAAGAAAAAAAGATATAATTACCCACCATCTCAAATATCGACAGAAACACTATTTTTGCTATTGATCAAAAGCTATAAAAATGGATAAGCCAATGAATGACAATCTTAGAAAATGCCTTAAGTTTTCATAAGCCAGATCTCCCAAAACATTTCATGAATAAAATTAAATTTGTAAAGTAAATGACTTCATTATAATATGAAGGCTCTTTGTAGTTCAACAGTATTGGAATACTCAATTGAGTCCTTAAACAAAAGCTTAGCATTTCTGCCCAACCAGAATGACAATTTAAAAAATATATATAGGGCAGCCTGGGTGGCTCAGTGGTTTAGTGTCGCCTTCAGCCCAGGGCGTGATCCTGGAGTCCCGGGGTCGAGTCCCACATTGGGCTCCCTGCATGGAGCCTGCTTCTCCCTCTGCCTGTGTCTCTGCCTCTCTCTCTCTCCTCTCTGTGTTTCTCATGAATAAATGAAATCTTAAAAAATATATATATATAAACATACATGTGTGTGTATATATATATTTAGTACACTTATCGACAAGACTGTTTTAAAAAATGGGGATTCTACATTATTTAATAACAGAAATAGAAACTGTATTTTATCCTAAAACATTTTCAACAAAAATTATTACAAGGTCACAATGCAAGGGAAATATATGTAATTTATATAACAATTTCAATCATAATGTGTAAATCACATTAAAGAAGATGGAGGCACTGCAGTTCAGAAGAGTTCAAATTTCTTCCTTTCTATATAAAAAGAAGTCAATTATCTATATCAAATAATCTTTTTATTATCAACCATTTCAACATGTGATTTCACTTATTTTTTGTTCTTTTCTTTGATACTGAACTAAAGCTGATACAAATTGGCCTTTTAGTTTTGGGCAGTGGCCAAACTGATGTGACGGGGGAGGGGTGGAGAAGTGTGTCTTTTTGTAAAAATTCTTTAATCATTTCATAGAGGTAAACATACTTGAATGCTAAATACCTGACCTTTTCAAATAAATGCAGACCTACCTTGATTTTTCACAATAAGCTCTATTAATTTCCATGAGACAATGTTTTCACAAATGTAAGGCAAAACAGATGTTAAATTACTTAAGAGAACTCATAATTTAAATAATTAAAACTAATTTGTGTTTAAAGCTATTTGCAGATTTATTAGAGAAACAAATACAAATATGCATTTCTACAGAACTGTTTTTTTTTTCCAAAATGAGCTTAAAACTTGTTCCACAGTTTTTACTTGTTTATATATCTATGGTAACCCAAGTATTGGCTTCTGTACCACTTGTAATGAGACAATTGCCCTTCCATTGCAATTATAAAAAACTATTTAAAAAAAAATTCGGCACATACACGTTAAATATTTTTCCTTAAAAAAATAATCTAATCAAAATATTGAATACTTTAGATTTAAACAATATTTTATTTACAAATCTGATTTGATTACTTTATTAATTACACAAGGTAATGCTTCAATTTTCAAGAACAGTTTTTTTTTTTAATATATAGACCAGTGGAATGACATCCTACCTAGTAATATGTACTACACTTCATTTTTTTCAAAATTAACATGACAAGTTTTCTAATACTTTCATTTTTTTGGAAAAAATGTTATTTTATTGGGGCACATATCTGATGAAACAAAAAATAACATGCAGAATTCCAAAAATAATCTGTTAAAGTAATGATACTTACCCTTTATGTAATAAGACATCTATGAACAACAGTGCATAACAATATTATGTATTCATGTTTATGAGAAACCAAGCAGGAGGCAAAATGAATTCATTCTGCTTTCTAATCATGTGCAATTTCATATGGCTGTTTGCATCATTTAAATAAAGTGTGTACATTAAATTTCTAAGACTGCATTGCACCCAAAATTATTATGGATAGCCATGCTTGCCCTGTATTTAATGAGTGATGAATTTCTCCTACTAACAGAGTAACTGCTCTCAAATCGTGTCTGTGATGTAAAGAGTATTAAATTATACTTTCATTCTTTTCAATTGCTGCCTTGGAAAGCAAGAATTCCCTTCTTGGAGAAGACTTACAGTAAGTAAAATTTACTTAAGGACTCAGTGAGGAATCAGCACATGAATCAAGAATGCAATATAAGAATGGATTAAAAAAATGTGATTATCAGTACCTTTGTTGAAATCTATTACCACCATTAAAATTTCCAAGGAAAGATAGGGCCTGTAATATAGTGATTCCATTCATTGTTAAATTACTAAAATCTACCAATTTAATGCTTTCATACTGTTTA
Organism: Vulpes vulpes; assembly: GCF_048418805.1. NCBI lineage: Eukaryota > Metazoa > Chordata > Mammalia > Carnivora > Canidae > Vulpes > Vulpes vulpes. Next base: position 67,320,290 of record NC_132785.1, read on the forward strand.
TTTTTTTCCAATAGAAAAATAAATCTCATACATTAGAAGTGGTACACAAAAAACTGGGATAAAATTTATCAGATTCTTGATAGCACCATTTACACATTCTTAAAGTAAACATTAATATGCACTTTCTTAGAAAGCGATATAAATATATAATACAGGACTTGCTAACCTCTGTTAACCATCTGAATACGATGGAATAATCTATCTCTACTGTGCAGGTAGGCTGTGCATGGTGGTGTGGCAATATAATTTTAAAAGTTTGTTACAGATGTGATGGGAAGCTGGAAGGAGTCGAATAAGCAGAAAAAAGAGCTTAGATCTATTGTAAGCAATGAGTCGAAATGAGCCGTTACAGGTTAGAATTTATCTTTGTTTCTGATCATTCAATGAGAAAATGACTTCCACAGAAATAGATACATTTAACTGTTTCAGGAGTGGGGTGGGTGAGGTGAAGTAGGATTGAAAGTCCTACAGGTAATAGCAATAACTGGAAGTGCAGACGAAATTGGTCTTCAGTGCAAAGAGGAAGGCAGCCGTTTTAAAAAGTCTAGGTGCAATGTTGTGGTGCTGAAAGAAAAGCTCCCAGTGATAAAGGAAAAAAAAAAAAACTGCAATGCAACTTCAAGCAGTAATTTTGTGGTGCTGAAAGGACAGCTCCCAGTGTTGAGGAAAAGATCTTGGATCTAGAATGAGGTGTCCAATCTGTATGATAAACAGCACACTGTGTCTCAGAGCGCCCATTCAATCTCAGTAAGTAAATGAAATATTGATTGAAAGTGACCCTGAAACAGAATGCATTAAAAAGACATAGAAAGCTGCAGAACTGAGGTAATTCGTATTCAGCATGTTCACCAGCCTCCCTATAGCAAAACAAGTCTATAAATAGTTGCATTTCATAAGATGTTTGGCCCTTGTATCATCAGTTTTCTCCATTTTGGATCAGTATAGCTGAACAGCCATTGTTACATGCCTACCTGTGGCAGTTTGAAGCCATACTAATTTTCTTCCAGTAAATTAAAGCATCACATCACAAATCAATTCTACATGGTCTATAAATTTCAGAGAATAAGTTTTTAGACAGCATGAAGCTGATTTACACATAATGCACATAAACCCTTATCTGTTACCATAAATTAAAATGTAAATATCTTCAATTTAGCTTTCAGATTTAACTAACATATAACCATGCCAACTAGCAAAAGTTTAAAATTCCCATTTACAATTAAAATCGAACTGAGTGCATTTTTAGCAATACTAGCTAATAAAATACACATAATTGTTTAAATGGTTTGGCTTCAAAGTAACATTAAATTCCAGATGAAATGCATGGGCTCCACAGTGGACTACTGGAATTTTGAAATAAAAGGTTGAAGATTTGCTAAGACTGAACAAAACATTTTAAAGACCCAACATTTGAAATGCTTCTAATACACATCCTAGATCACTTCCTTTCTCTTTTTCAACTAAGTGGGGCCCCAATCTTTGCCTTTGTTCACTGCTGACTCTGAGACAGCATGGTGAAAGAAATTTACATAGATATTATTTACTGTTAATGTATTATAAATGATCTGAGACTTGTGACATGCAAGGAAAAAATGAGACGGGAGACAAGTGATGCTACATGATGAACTAAGCACATTTATAATGATAAAATGAGTAAATATAATAGCGGCAATGCTAACCACTGATTCCACGAGATACACTATTTGTCAAAACTTACACAGCTACAGAGTATCGACGATAAATAGTCATTACCAATTAACACAGTTTACTACAGCTTTTCTCTTTCATTTAAACAAGCATATCATTCCCTTTTAAAATCATTCTCTAAATAAATATTTAGAGATAGAGAACTCTAAATGAAATAACAGTCCAATGTTAAAAACTAAAAAAAAAATGAATCTACTCTTACAGTTTGACAGAAATGAATTATTAATAGTGGAAGGGGAAGGGATCAGGAAATAATTTCAAGTTCTCAATGTCCAAAAGTAAATTGCACAGTAAATCAATATGAAATGAAGAGTCCATATAGTTCAATGAACAAAAGGGAAAGTTCATGAGGACAAAGATCACAGTTCAGAGAGAGGCTGGACGAAATTCAGACATGGAGCATCACACTCATTGTTCTTTAATTGGTTGCACAGAAAGGAGCAGCTGGGATGCCATTTAGCTTGCTAGGATGGACGTAATCAATGGGTTGAAGTTGAGATGGAAGTAATTCTCTTTTGTAATTCAGTTGCTCAGCCAGATGATCCAGAGGTAGCCAGCATTTTATTTTTGTCCATTGAATTTAAGACTGCATGCACAGCATGAGGAGGTGCTTGGGGATGGATGCCCCTATGAGTGGCCTTGAGTGGGCAAACTCAGAGGTTAACAGATGGTGTGTCAAATGGCCTGGACAGTTGGCACTCAGGAGAGGTACAGAAGAGGGTGACAGTTGTTGGGTCTTGGGAACAAAGGCTTACTTTGAAATGACCTGTCAAAAAGCCTGACAAAGGTAGATCACACTACCTCTCAAGATAAACTGCCTCTTCTAAATAAGCATGCAGGAAATACTGTCTGGTTGGTGACATAAAAATGCTCCACAAAACATGCAAATTACCGAGTATTAGAAACTGCATTGGCTGCTAGCGCCATGCTGCAAAGACTCCATCATGGGAGCAAACAGCTAAATCACAGATAGCTTCACAGTAAAATCTACATTCACAATACTAATAGGTTTCTAGTGTTAACAAATTATACACAATTATAAGCTCTTAAAATGCAACATACTTATCAAGCAGTTGCAGATAATGAAACATTATCAGCTATCAATAATTTGTTGGCACTTTCACTTTTGTTTATAAAATTTCCAATACACTGTACCACAGTTATGTGTCTAAACAGTGAGGATGTTAATGGAGTAATGACTGTTCTACTGGCCAGGCGATGGGATCAGTAGTGAATTCAGTGCTTAAAAACAAATGTACAAACCTCTGAAGAGGTGGGACTCCATGTGAGAACTTTTGTTGAACTTACAAATGATGAAGAATGGGCCATGGCCAGCATGCAGCATTATTTCCATTGTCTAGTTCAGATGGAGAACAGGTGCTTTTATTGATCTGTAAACTTACCAATATAATTTTCCACAGTTTTAACCTTTTAAATATTTTACAGTGCTTTTATGCAACTATATTGCTTTTTGATCATTTTAAATTTAAAACTTATTTTCAAAATATTGTTTCCTACTTCACTGTGCCCTAAGCAGGAAGTAAGACTTACATGACAGTGCTTTGGCCTCACTCCATTTTAGGTCACTGACCCCACCATACTCAACCTAACAGTAGTTAATTTAGTGTTATCTAGAACTAATACTGAAAACTATACGCATATCCCTGTCTACATTCAATCATTAAACTACAATAATGCTGGTAAAATGGCAGGCTTAAATCTTACACTAGAAACACCTCTGACAAATATACACAAGCAAAGTATAGAGAACAAAACAGATCAAGAAAAAATTCTTTCTATGAAACATCTGGTAAAACACATATTATTTACATATACACATTGTCAACATAGTCGCATTCATTTGCATAATTATATATTAATAACAGAAAAACTTCACTTCTGCAAAGTACAGTACATCCTTCTTGAAAATGGGGTAAAGGAGGGGTTAAAACAATCTGATGTATAATTGGGGCACTCAACCCACTTTCTGAGGATTGGCAGCCCGCACTCCTTGCTCATATGTGATCCTTTGTGTAATTAAATACTGAGCAGCCTGTGTTGCAGCTGGTGTTCCAGTAATGGTTACCTTCCGATTCCTTGTGCCAGGTACGAATTCTCCTTTTTTGGAGATCTGTATCCTTGCACCAGTCAACTCCTGGTATTCCACTAATGTTTTCCCTCCTTTGCCAAGTATTGCACCAACTAAGTTTTCTGGCACTGCTATTTCAACTACATCCTTTGATCCATCTGTGGATTTTTCTGTTCCTAGAATGGCACTGGCAGCTAGGGGAGAAGCAGCTCCAAAATATCCATTGGTTGCAGCAGTAGCAGCAGCCAGGCTACCTAATGCAAATGTCCCCGCCGTACCACCAGCTGTGCTGCCACTGGCTGAGGCTTCACTGGCATAGGTGGCCAACAAATTGGCTGCTGCTGCTGCTGGGTTGGCGCTGGCAGCTGCTGCAGCCAAGGCCCCTGTTGCTGCTGCTTGACTGAGACCTAAACCTAAAGTGTTGAGATTATATCCGTAGCTGGCTAAAGTATTAAGTGCAGAGGTGATGGCCACCAGGTCATTGCCTGTGAAGCCAGATAAGACTGCTGGAAAGGCTGCAACGCCAGCAAGGTTAGCATGTCCTAATAGCCCTGCGGCTGCGGCAGCAGTTGGTAACACTTCAGCAGTGTTTGCATAAGGAGATCCGGTTGGATTGGAATTTGCCACTGGACCTGTAACATTGGCATAACTGATATTGAGACAGCTGCCACTCTGTGGATCCTCTTGTATCTTCTGGATGATAAGTTCAACAGCTTTTCGGTTTTGTTCAGGTTCTCCACTCACAGTGACAACCCTCTCTTGCAAGTTGATCCCATCAGGTTTCTGGGAAAGCTGCACCCAAGCCCCTGACTGCTCCATTATAGCCTTCACAGTAGCACCTCCCTTCCCTATTATCAGACCTGCTGTGCTGTTGGGAACTATAATCTTTACCTGTAATTAAAAAAAATACGTATAAATAATACTTCTGTTTTGCACATATACATTATAATACTTTGCTATCCTAAAAAAATAATAAATTGAAAATTAGTTTAAACATAAGTTATGAAAGAGAAATATCACAACTTCTAAAGTGACTTTTATAGCATTTTAATACAACTATCTTGTAAATCAGAATTTCTGAAAAGCAATTTTCAGCTTAAAATTATTAAAAAATTTCCTGGAGTCTTTGTGCATTGCAGTAGAAGTTATAAGAAATTACTATATTTTTTAAAAAGGCATCATAACTATACATCAATGGTAACATTTTTATATAGCTCCAAAATAAAAACACTGTTGATATTCTTAACCTATTGTAGCTTTAAGAATACCTTCGATCTAAAACCTATAAAAACAAAGAGTGCTGGATTATAATACAAAGTTTGTAAAGATAAAAGTAGTAAAGTTCTAGCTTGAGTCCCTTCAGAAAATTAATTTCATGTTCCTTACCACCTAGCAATTTTTGTATTATTCAAGCCTTACTTGTTTCGTGACTAATATTTTCAGAGATCAACAAAATTATTGCTAGTAGTATTTTTGATTTTTCAACTAAACTGGCACAGAATTTTGGAACTTCATAAAAATAACTGCTATTTCTAAATAATTAATATAAAAAATTTCAATCACTTTAGGTAGGTGAAGAATGATCTGAGAATATTACCTGGATGTTCTATTTAAATTTGTAAAAAGACTATCTTAGATAGGTAATTCTCCTTTTTGGCAGTCACAGCTACATTTTAAAAAAATAGGGATCACCATTATATTATCAAAGGTTACTAAAAAATTACTGAAGTCACAGGAATAATTACAATGATGCAATGTGACCATATGAATAGAAAGGCATTTTAGCTAATTTGTATTGAAACATACATCCCCCAAACCTAGCCTATTTTATTTAATTGCAATCAAATACTATTGTAAAAAGTATAAAATCAGTATGATATTTTCTATAAACCCTAAAATTAAAATATAAATATTAAAAATTTTATTTTGGCAGCACAAAGATACACAGGCACTGTTTTATGACTCTCCAGGTAGATCAAAAACTGTGAGTGCTGTGTCACTGGCAAAGCACTGAAGGGATTGCTTTCCTTGTTCTAGATATTAAAATGGGCAGGTTGAAGCAACTTGTTGAAATGTGAGCAGGGATTTGGTAGAGATATTCTCTGAAATAATGCATTAGCTAGTTTTTTAGCAAGTATTGTCATGTTATCTTGAAAACACAGATCTGGGTAAAAATATATTAAAGAAATGCCACCATGCATTTCTAGCAATTGTGCTCTTGAAAGGAGCAAGCAGTCAGAGTATAAATTCAAATTCTAGACTGGGTCACCTCATAAATATGTTTACATGTATTAACACTCATGTACTCACACACACCCAACTTTTCTTTTCACACATACAGTTTGAGAATGAGATTTTGTTTCATTCTAATTTGTCTATAAAATAATTTCACTTTATTGAAAACAAGCGGAGTTTTCTAGAAACATTTCTTAGGAATGTCAAATATATCCTTCATATTCCTCCTGATTAGGTGCATTGAGTTCCAAGAAGCAGGCTGAGAAATAATTTTTAAAAACATGTTAATTTGTTAATTTTGTTCGTAGGCTTTTTTGTAGAAAATTATTTGTCTAAAATGCTGCAGTATGTTAAAGTATTACAATTAGAAAGTTTAACCATGATTACTTCCTACACTAATTATAAAGATAAATTAGAAACATCCTTACATTTTATCCTGCACACACGAAGTATTGAGAAAATTTACTTTTAAGATTTTAAATATCTGACTGTTAAATATGATTATATTTTATAAATAAACACTTCTTTTCAAAATCAGAACATTTTTTATATAGTTGAAAACATTTATATATGGCAAACTGTAGTTTTTAATTTAATTCTTATGTTTTAACAGAATTTTTATGAAGAGAAATATATTAACCATAACTTTTAAAAGAGTTGTTTTTGAATTATTTAACATTTTAACATCACTATTGTTTTTGCCCAATATTGTGATTACCTGCATGATTATAAACCAAGAAGAAAAGAACACATGAAGGGTTAACTATGGGAATGTTCCTATAGACTGACAATAAAAAGAAATGAAATATATAAATACACAACATCCATCCTAAAATCACCTTAAGCTTCTATGAGATGCGTGAAAATGATACTAATTTCTACTATACTCCACATCAGTCTCCTACTATATTTACTGCATCTCCACAGCTTTTTTTTAAAAGTCTAGTATTAGTTCTATCCTTTCAAAAGAACTTGCAAACGTGTGCACAGCACTTCTATTATTACACATTTCTTTTCTCTTTTCTTGCTTTACCCTTTTTAATTTTTCTTTCTTCTCTATATTCAAAAATTCTGAAATAACATATAGTTCAGAAATGGTGTGTGAACCTCTCATATCAGTAAACACCTTCAAAAAAATCTCTTTGGAAATTGAAAAATGACATCATGCCATCTATCTTTATATTAAAGATGTCCTTTAATTAGAATTATTGTCAGCCCACAAAAAAAAAAAAAAAAAAGATATCTTCATATAGTAAGTACTAGTCCCTGGATTTTAGTTTTAACTGTCTGAAATGATTTTATATAAAGTACTGTCACCATAACTGCTATTTTACAAATAGTGTTGTGGTTCCAAAATTTTGTTGGTAGACCTTACATTTATCCACACATAACTACGTAAAGGTGTGTTATGATTTAAGAGAAGACATTAATTATTGCATATTAATATTTATAGTAGCACTTCCTAACTTTAGATAGTAATAATTCTGTATAAGGTTACTGATCTCAGAAATTAAATTAACGAATTAAAGAAAATATAAATATAAGTTAATTAAATTCCAAATTTAATTAAATAAAATAAATTTATTTTATATAAATATTTAATAGCCTAGCAAAGGGAGTATGTCACTTAATTTTTACTTTTGACCCAAGGAAATGAAAAACCTCTCAGATTTATACTTTTTTCCTTGAAGAATTAAAAAAAAATGTATCTATTTTCACACTTAATCTAACATGGACACAAATAGGAAACAAACTCTCTGAAAAGAATAAAGTGAGACAAAAAGAAAAATTAATCAATTTGCATAATATCTCAGAAAAAGTAGAGTTCTAGTTCCATTTTATATGTCAGGTCAGAGCCAAGAGGTGAGGCACCAGTGTGGAAACTTGGAAATGGTGGGCTACTGAATACTGGGTGGGGTATGGGAGAGCAAAGAAGGGTAGAAAATTGAGAGGAATTAAAAAAAAAAGCCTGGATTCTAATTAGCATATAAATTATATGGTGTCACATACACCAACTAAATAGATATACTGTTGACAGCTACAAATCAGTTCTCAGAACTATGCTCTAAAGTTGCTACCATCAATTCAATCTTTTATGGAATGCTTACTGAGTGGTCTGGGTTCTCTGTCGGGAGTTAGAGATAAAGGATATATATGATGCTGCTCCTGCCTTTATGGAACTTTTAGATTAGGTGTAGAAAAAGATACGTAAATGTAGCAGGGCAGTGAAGTCTTAAAAGTGCTGGTACATAAGTACATGAAGACTACACAGTAGACACAAAACCTAACTGGAAGGAGAAGGAGTAAGAAAATCTTTGAGACACAATGATTATATTTATCTAAATGTCTTTCACATTTTTGTTCTGTAAGAATCCTGCTCTTTACTATCAGACATTCTTGAAAGACAGGTCTCTGTTCTATGTTGGAGGATTCCCATTCACACCTAAACCCATTTCAATAGTGATCATGTGCCTAAGTATTGTTTTTTTTTTTTAAGATTTTATTCATTTATTAGAGAGTACGAGAGAGAGACAGAAAGAGAGAGAGAATGCGTGGAGGCAGGAGCAGGAGAGGGAGAAGCAGACTCCCTCATGAAGGAGCCCTGATGTAGGGTTCTGTTGCCAGAGGGAAGATCAGCACTGTTGAATGAATGAAATAACAAATGAAAGGTATCCACTGTTGATAGGCATTGCTTTATAAATGTATGTCCATGCATATGTGGTACATAATATGGCAGCCCTAAATAATCCATACTATTATATACTAAACCTCCCAGGGTCCTGGGATCATGACCTGAGCCAAAGGCAGATGCTTAAACCTACTGAGCTACCCAGGTGCCCCTTAAGTATTATTTTTTTAAGAAAAAAAAATGTTTACTTAAGTTTTCTCTATTCCTAGATTTAAAATTATGGACTATGAGATAAATATGAGCTATGATTAACAATATAATTATGCTAATTTTATTAGTATCAAGTGATTTTTCAGAAAAAAGGTAATAAAATGGCTATTTTTCTATGTACAGCCAAAGAAGAACCTCTATGGGAATCCTATGAAAAGTATTAAAAATTACAATTAGGTAGGTTTTAATGTTGATATGTTTCTGATTAAAAATAAATATTAAGCAAAACAAATTCAGTCTTGGCCAAATAAGAATTAAAATTCATTACTGTCTTATAAAGCAATGTAAGTGTCTGTAGTCATCATAATTCTTCATCATCATGACAGGAAAATTATTTATTTCGCAAAGCCATACTTTCATATAAATTCAAAACAAGCTCCATTATAATTTAAACGATCTCAATTAATAGTATGGATTATTTAGGGCTGCCATATTATGTACCACATATGCATGGACATTTATTCATAAAGCAATGCCTATCAACAGTGGATACCTTTCATTTATTATTTCATTCATTCAACAGTGCTGATCTTCCCTCTGGCAACAGAACCTAATTTTCCTTTGGGGAACACCCTCTCACTCTTAGTACATGTGCTTCAGGTAAGGCTGACAACTTTCTAAGACTCTACTAGTGGAAACATAACAGAGCCTCATACATCACAATTTCCATACCCCTGGCAGTTACTGATTTGGGACTATGCACGTAGCCCAGAATGGTCCAATGAGTGAAACTGAGAATTTGGTAAAACTGTTGGGACAGAGATAATTGTGTTTCTAATCTATCAGACCACAAGCCTGACATTACTAGTGACTATCTTGTCACCCTATGGAAAGAAGAACCTGACTAAAATAAAGTTAACCTAAAAGGAGACTACAGAAATGGAGGAGAAAAATTTCTGACAGCATTTTGGCATCTGAATCTAACCATGTCTAAAGCTAGCACAGATCAATATAATTTGTGTTGGGTTTCTATAGTTTATAACTAGCCAAGTAGTATATTAGAAAATGTTTTTACATTCTTGTTATATCATATATTATTTGCCTATCCAAATGAAATACTGACATCTGTTGTACCTCTTGATGCTCTAAAAGTCAAAACATTACAGCTCTGGTAAAGTAACACAAATGCATTCCTTAATTTACCTTTTACCAAGATATACCCTACATGATCTAACAGAATAAGTCTCTATCATTTCCCCGATGTATTACACCTTAAGCTACCGAGGACCATTTTGTAGTGTCCAATGAAGATGTATGTGTCATTTTGGGGATCCATATTGAATTGATGACCAAAGTAAATTGAAAACCTTGTATCTTTTGATTATAGATTTTTTTTGATTATAGATTTTTATACACATAAATAACTACCTTCCTGGAAAGTACTGATTGAACAAAATATTTACAGGACTGTTACATGAACACAAGTATCCAAATAGAATAAAAATAGCAACTCTTCTAACTTTCTACTAGTCTATTTAATCTACTCATTTTTGATAACCAAATCAAAGGCAATACAGTTTTCATAAGCATGCATAATATTATTGTAAAATACCATGCTGTCTTATATATCTTCACCTGTTCTTCCCCCCCCACAGCCAATACCAGGTTTCAAACCTGGGAGCCATCTGTGCCTTCTCTTGCTCCCTAGATCCACATTCTGTTATGTACTGTTTTATTTTTCTCTCCCTGAAATGCTTCTTGCCCAGACCAACTGCTTTATCCTATCTGAAGAAATGTGTGGTATAATAAAAAGGATCTAGAATAGGCATTCAAAGATATAGGCCCTCACTTTGGCTCTGCTATGTGACCTTTGTCAAATCACTTCAGTTTCATCATCTATAAAATCAGACAACTTTGTAAGATTATGGATGAAGAGCTTTTATTTTATCGTTATAAAAAACCCTACTCAATAGCTGTCAGTGACCACTCCCCCATTCAGTTACCCACCAAATTATCTAGAATTCTTATGTAGACATTCCAAATTCTCTATATCCTGTCCTTGACTTGTCTTTCCAACCTCATCTTTTAAGACTGGTATACCACGCTGAATCCAAACTTTACCTTCTAGTTCTTGGATATAGTCTTTATTAGTCATTTTTCCATGTCTTTGCTTATTATTGATTCATTTGGTCCAATTGACTGAAATGTCATCTACCTATATTCCCACACTGTTCTTTCCCTGCTATATGTTCTCTAGGCCTTTAAGAAAACATGGGGAGTTGATCCTTTGGTCTCATACATGTGAATCTCCAAGAAAGGTGACATTGTGGACATCAAAGGAATGGGTATTGTTCAAAAAGTAATGCCCCACAAATGTTACCATGGCAAAATTGGAAGTCTACAATGTTCCTCAGCATGCTGTTGACATTGTTGTAAACAAACAAGTTAAGGGCAAGATTCTTGCCAAGAGAATTAATGTATGTATTGAGCATATTAAGCACTTCCTGAAGTGAAGGAAAATGATCAGAAAAAGGAAGCCAAAGAGAAAGGTACTTGGGTTCAACTGAAATGTCAGTCTGCCCCATCCAGAGAAGCATATTTTGTGAGAATGAGTGGAAAGGAGCCTGAGCTGCAGGAACCCATTCCCTGTGAATTCATAGCATGATAAGTGTAAAAAAAAAAAAAACAACACCTCAAGACTATAAAAAAATAATTCAAAGATTACAACTATACTGAAATACACAAAAGATAAATGTATAGATGTTTTAATCTTATCAAATCACTGACATTAGTCACACTCACAGATTTATGGTCATTTAAAAAACACTAACATTATGAATGGATGTTGCACTTTGTCAGATGCTTTTTCTACATCTATTGAAAATTATATGGTTCTTATCCTTTTTTAAATTAGTGTGGTGTATCACATTGATTGATTTGTGAAAACTGAATCAGTCTTGCAACCCACAAACAAATCCCACTTGATCATGGTGAACTATTTTTTTTTAATGTATTGTTGGATTTGGTTTCTAGTATTTTATTGAGGGTTTTTGTGTCTACGTTCATCACATATTGGCCCATAGCTCTCTTTTTTTAGTGGAGTCTTTATCTGCTTTATCACCTTTCTCAGGGTGATACTGGCCTCATAGAATGAATTTGGAAGTTCTCCTTCCTTTTCCTTTTTTTAGAATAGTTTGAGAAGAACAGGTATTAACTCTTCTTTTAAATGCTTGGTAGAATTCACCTGTGAAGCCATCTGGCTCTGGACTTTTATTTCTTGTGAGTTTTTGATTACTGGTTCAATTTCTTCACTGGTTATTGTTCTGTTCAAGTTTTCTATTTCTTCCTGTTTCAGTTTTGGTAGTTCATACAAATGGTGTTGGGAAAACCGGACAGCAACATGAAAAGAATGAAACTTTCTTACACTTTCTTATACCATGCACAAAAATAAATTAAAAAATGGATTAATGACCTAAACGTGAGACATGAAACCATAAAAATCTTAGAGGAGAACACAGGCAGTAATCTCTTTGATATGGGTCACAGCAACTTCTTTCTAGATATATCTCTCTAGGCAAGGGGAACAAAAGCAAAAATAAACTACTGGGATCTCATCAAAGTAAAAGCTTCTGCATAGCAAAGGAAACAATCAGCAGAACTAAAAGACAATCTACAAAATGGGAGAAGATATTTGCAAATGAAATATTTGATAAAGGGATAATATCCAAAAATCTATAAAGAACTTATCACACTCAAAACCTAAAAAACAAATTATTCAATTAAAAACAGGCAGAAGATATTAATAGACAATTTTCCAAAGAAGATGAACAGATGCACGAAAAGATGCTCAACATCACTGATCATCAGGGAAACACAAATCAAAACTACAATATCACCTCACACCAGTCAGAATGGCTAAAATCAACAACACAAGAAACAACAGGTGTTGGCAAGGATGTGGAAAAAGGGAAACTCTCTTGCCCTGTTGGTGGGAATGTAAACTGGTGCAACCACTCTGGAAAACAGCATGGAGGTTCCTCACAAAGTTAAAAATAGAACTACCCTAGGATCCATCAATCGCAACACTAGGTATTTACCCAAAGAATACAAAAATACTAATTCAAAAGGATTCTTGCATTCCAATGTTTATAGTAAGCAGTATTATCTACAATAGCCAAATTATGGAACCAGCCATGTATCCAGTGACTGATGAATGCATAAAGAAGATGTGGTATAGATATACAATGGAATGTGGTATAGATATACAAGGGAATGTGGTATAGATATACAATGGGATATTACTCAGCCATAAAAAGAATGAAATTTTGCCATTTGCAATGACATGGATGGAGCTAGACTGAAGCAAAATAAAATCAGAGAAATACAAATATCACATGATCTCGCTCATATGTGGGATTGAAGAAACAAACAAACAAAAAAAAAGGGAAAAGAAAGAGGAGGCAGGCAAACCAAGAAGTGGACTCCGAACTATAGAGAACTGATGGTTACCAGAGGGGAGGGGGCTGGGCGTGTGTGGGGGGAATAAGTAAAATAGGTGATGGGGATTAAGAAGCACACTTGCTATGATAAGTAAATTGTATGGATGTGTTGAATTACTATATTGTACACCTGAAACTAATATTACACTCTATGTTAACTAACTGGGATTTAAATAAATCTTGAAACATAAAAAACATAAATAGAAGAAAAAAGATATACCTTGAAAATGTAAAAAAAAAAGAGAAAAAGATCACTAATATTATAATAATAAAATTTTTAAATATGTACTATTTGCCTTTTTCTTAAATTTTCACTGATTATGTTTTTCTATGATAATTTGTAGTTTCTTACTCACTAAGATTTTGTGGCTAGGCTTTTTTAGTCATAAGAAATGTCGTCAAGTTGGTTCTAAAAGTCCAGAATACAAATATATCTGTGTTTACTTAATTAAGTGATGAGCTGGAACAATTAATAACATGACTAAAATGATAGGTTCTACTGAGTCATAATCACAATTCATAACTGGTGCAATTAACTCCTCTCCCTTGTCTTGCTTCAAGCAATTACATTTTTACCTCAGAATAATTAACTCTAAAAGGTTTTTGGAGATAGTACTTCATTTTACATATTCTTTCAAAGGGCCTTACTTTACTTGTCCCTCTGGCTGTTAGATATGAGAGAGAATGACAGACTGTACACTGCTTTTTTGTGTCTCTCTGGAAGACAGAAAATGAATGATAATCCCCATGAAATTTCTAAAGGCAAATAAAGTTTAACTTAACTATTTTTTACTTAATACATTATTTCATGTTGCCCCTTGAAGCATTATTAGAAATTTTTATTTCTTCTGATGACTGCTACATAATTTAAAGATACATCACATCACATTCCAGAGAGGAATACACTTAAGTATAAGAAAAATCAGAAAAAATAATCTTTTTATAGGTAAGAACAAGGAAAAGAAAAGCACTTTTAACTATTTCTGTCAAGATGCTAAGCACTCTAGACATAATTATGTCAAAAGAGAAAAATACTAGAAATCAAATAATTATAAATAAACAACAAGGGTTGTAAATGATAAAACACTTTAAGACAGCTTATTTACAGATGAAAATAATGTGGAGCACTGTCATCCTAATGCTTACTAAAATATACTTTACTAAAATGAGGTTTAGTTTCTGGAAGTCCTATTTGTCTCATTGTCTATGTTTCAAATCATCCAAAGTCTCTTAGAAATTATTATTACTATTACTATTTTAAGCCATCTCTTCTTAGATCAGCTCTTTCAGAGTATATATAATATGATGTTTAGTATTCGTAATTCTGATTAGTGAAAAAATGTATTTGAAACATTTGTGTTTTTAATATGAAAACTAATGATTTTAATTTTGTATTTTAAAGGTTGTAATGTCAATTTAAAAAGTGAAAAACAGGGATGCCCACGTCGGGCTCCCGGTGCATGGAGCCTGCTTCTCCCTCTGCCTGCTTCTCCCTCTGCCTGTGTCTCTGCCTCTCTCTCTCTCTCTCTCTGTGTGACTATCATAAATAAATTAAAAAAAAACAAAAATTTAAAAAAAAATTTTTATTCTATAGTGAGCAGGAATCAAATTCTCTAATCTGGCAAAACTACTCTTGTTTGAAAGAACGTGTAAAGACATTCATTCCTATTTCTAAAGATTGTAAAAAGAAAATTAAAATGTTGAAAATAAGCTTGATAACTATCCCTTTTATATGGCTTTATTTGAAAGATTAGAAAAAAATTCTATTGAGCTGTACACATACACACACACAGCAAGAAAACTGATACAGGGCAGCCTCTGTGGCACAGCGGTTTAGCGCCTCCTGCAGCCTGGGGTGTGATCCTGGAGACCCAGGATCCAGTCCCATGTGAAGCTTCCTGTATGGAGCCTGCTTCTCCCTCTGCCTGTGTCTCTGCCTCTCTCTCTCTCTGTCTCTATGAATAAATAAAATCTTTAAAAAAAAAAAAGAAGACTGATACACATTCTGGAATAAAGAGCATTAAGAGCTTCTATCTAAATGCATGTATAACGTTCTGTCTAGAGAACATGCTGTGGTGTAAGAAGTACTATAGCCACGACTGCAAGGAAAACGTTGATGAGATACATAAACCACCTTTACCTAGGAGGTAGTCCAGAAAGACAGAGTATTACAAATCTGTCACTTTCTTCAATCAAAATAACTGAAAAACCCGAGACTTTCCACAAACATGAATATATCCTCAGATGAAATCATACCTCAAAAGGGACTTTGGAAGGTCATATAATCTGGTATTTACCATATAGCATGTTATGAAAATATAAATTATGTGCTTTCAGCAGCAATTCTTAACTTGTCCTCTGATTTATCCCAACACTGGGTGTGAAGAACACTATCTACAGTATAGCAAACTAACAAACTTAGAAGTTTGCAATGGAATGAATATGGTCAGGAAGTACTCATTTAATCCTTTTCCATAATTTTGGGCAAGAGTATTGCTAAATCATCTTAAAAAATATTACTGTAATCTGCATATAAAGATCCCCAAGGTAAGAGAACTCCTAAACATACCTGATAATCGTCAAAGGCTACTACTGGTATCTGAAAAGATAATCATCCTTTGTATAATAACCCTTCAGATTTAAATTATACTAGTTAGTAAATTCTACCATTCTCAATGCTGAACCTAATACCTACCCTTCAGCTTTTGCACGAATCAAGTATTTTTTCTTTAATAATTTTCAGATAAAGTGTGTTATCTTATGAAAAAAGTCTTGATAAAGTTTGAGAGAAGCAGCATTGTATAGGACATAATCATCATGATTTGAGTCAACTACGATGCAGTTTTCATACAGTAAACAGCTTCAGAAAGCATTTCTCTAGCTCTTTAAATATAGACGTCCAATCTTGTGCTAGCCCTGTTAAATAAGTATCTCCATAGGTAATTTTGATTGAAGCTAGGACTGAGAACCTTTGAGAGATGAATTAAGGAAGAATGAAGAAAACTATCACAAATATCAATCATTTAATTTGACATAACTTTAAAATATGAAAGTTTTCATTTCTTTATAGTCATTAAGTGCCTCTTCCAGGCCTGAACCCTTTCTCATGACCCTTCTTGAAAATCCTCAATAAAGCAATCCGCAACTAGAAAAAGAAGGAACCAAGTAGCTCAAACAGATATATAATGTCAAAGACAGTCCAATTTTCCTCTTGGGAAATTCCCACTTTATATTCTTAAAAGCGGAGTATATACCACAACTGAAGTCATTATTTTCTCCATCTTGTTTTACATTCTCATAGTTAAGATTTTAAAAACAAAGTAGAGATATAAACAGAATAAGTTAAAAATGTTCAAATTTCTTGTCATCACCCTGATGATACATGAACTCAAGATGTTTTTTGACTATTAAACATAGGGCCATATGTTTCTTACCAGCTTAATATTCTTTAGATAATATATTACAAACACTATTCTAGGCCAATTTATGAGGCTCTAACTCATTACTTTTAATAGCTTCACCACATAATATTCTGCAATACCATAATTTATTCAGTTACTCTCCTGTTAAGAGGTCAGGCTGTTTCCTAACTTTTGCCAGTGCAAATAATACTGTGATATACACATCCTTGTCTCTATATTCCTATGTATTGGTGCTTTAAGTTTTACTGGATAGAATCTCAAATGCTGCAATTTTGTAACATTTCTTACATCAACATCGTATAAGAATGATTATTTCCTATATCTGTGCCAGCACTTTTAATTTATAAACAAATGCATGCACATACACACAGACTTTCGTGTTCCCAATATATGGGTATTATTAACACACATAGAAGTCTATCTAATTGTTAAAAAAAAAGTATAATCTTGTGATGTTAATATTTCCTTGATGCCTCTTGAGGTTAAACATGCTTTCATATGTTCATTGGATATTTTCATTTCCTCTTCTGTAAAGTGCCTTTTCATAATCTTGGCCCTCAAATAAGAAAATTAGGAAGTGGCAAAGATTTGATTTGAAGCCAGGGAATTAGGACTCCAGATCACAGTTCTCTTAACCCCTAAGTGATACTACCTTTCTTAATATATAATAAAATACTTAAATTTTCAAATGTACTTGGATTTCTGAAATCTCTATTATGTTTCACTGGCTAACTTTGTGTTAATTCCACATTCTTTTTATTATGATAGCTTTATAGTAAATTTTAATACTGAGTGAAGTATGTCATCTCACAAAATATTATTTTTCTTGATAATTCTTTTTATTATTTTCCTTCATAATTCTTTTTATTAATAGCCCTAGGGTAATTCTTAGGCACTTATTTTTCATATGAATATTAAAATCACTTGCCTTTGTTTCTCCCACAAAACCAAAAAAAATTTGGAAGAAAATGAAAATTACAGTACATTTGCATCTTACTTTAAAAGTATTGATATTTCTACATTAAATTTTCTCTTCCAAAATTATTTTAAGTCAATTCATTAAGGAAGTGTTTTATGTACTTTTCTGAAAACTGTACATTCTCTTAATAGGGGTTCTTATGCTTTTTTGGTTCAATTTATTCTGGGGAGTTTGAAGATTTTGATATGTATATAATATACATTAAGAAACTGTGCTCAAATATTAGTGATTTCTTTAATATTGGTAATTTCATAAGGCTCTACTTAGTAGTAAGCAAAGTATATAAACTCCAACGTATATAGTAAAATCAGTAAGGTCACTTACAAAGAACATTTTGATTTCACTGTTTTTCTAGAACTTTCTTAAATACACTTTTAAAGAACACTTCTGACATTTCATGTGCATGCGCGTGCACACACACACACACACAAACACTGAAGGATATGAAAATTAATTTTGATGGTTGGAGAATTAGAACAATTGAGGTAAGAGATAAAAGCTTGACTGGCTTTCAAACTGTATTCTGAGTAAAACAGAAGTCTGAATAAGGCTATGTCCCTTTCACTTAACCTTTTTATTCAATACAGAAACACATAAATCCAGAGAACAAACTGGTGTTTCCAGAAAGAGGGAGGTGGAAGAACAGGTGAAATAGGTGAAGAGGATTTAGAATTACAGACTTCCAGTTATAGAATAAATGAGTCACAGAGATGAAAAGTACAGCACAGGGAATAGGGCCAATAGTATTGTAATAACATTCTATGGTCTATGGTAACAACTGTAACTCCATTTTTCATAGAATTTCCAATCACCATGTTGAGCACCTGAAACATTGTATATCAACTATACTTAAGTAATAAAAATTTTAAAAGCACACTTTATCCAGTTGGTTTATACTTTTAAAGAACTTATGCTGAAAATGTCATTTGAGGGATTTTCAAAAATAAACAGTTTTAAACATATAGGCTATAAGCCTATTCTTCCTCCTAATACTAGTCATTCAACAAATATTTACTGAGAACCCATTATGTTCCAGATTAGTGCTTTTGATACATGAGATAATAAAACAAAGATCCTTGTTCTCATGCAACTTACTTTCTAGAAAAGGGAGAGAGACAATACACAGCAAATATGACAATACACAAAGTATATGGTATTCTATGAGGTGATGGAAAAAACACAGGAGTACTAAAAGAAGGGGTAGGCCAGTTTGTAGTTTTATATAGGGTGGTCAAGTAGGTCTTATTGAGAAGGTGAATTCTGAACTAAGATTTGAGAGCTATAAAGGTATTAGCCAAGTAGATCTGAGATAAAGAATTTCATGCAGAGAGAGAGAGAAAAGCAAGAGCAAAATACTGAGGCTAGACCATGCCTAATGCCTTCAAGGAAAAGCAAGCAGGTCAATTTGGCTGTGGCAGAGTGAGTGAGGACGTGAGGTAGGAAATGAAGTGAAAGACGTAATGTGACAAGGGCCAGATCTTGTAAGTTAATGGGTATTATTTTGGTGATTTTGTGTTTTAGTGAGTGAAATGGGCAACTATTACAGGTATAGGCAAAGGAAAAAAAAAGACTGATACATTTTAAAAGGAATACAGAGTTTGTGGAGAAAAGACTTTTGGAGACTAAGAGGAGAAAGGCAGGAAACTCTACAAGGAAGCTGTTGCAATAATTCATGCTTGGACTAAGGTAGCAGCAGATGTAATGAGAAGTGATTAAGATTGTATATGCTTTTTTAAAAGTAGAGTCACTATTATTTCTTATAGGAACTGGATTTGGGGTACAAAAGAAATAAATGAGGTGAAACCAAGATTTCTGGTCTAAGCAAGTGGATGTATATAAACAAATTGTTTATATGTATATATATGTTTATATGTGTATATATATGTTTATATGTATATAGCATTGTCTTCTACTGAGATAGTAAAGGGGGATATAGATGGAGCAGGCTTGGGATAGTTTTTGGATTGTTGAATTTAAGATGTCCATTAGATATGAAAGTGGAAACTTCTGCATGGAAAACTGAATACAGTCTATCATTTCATTGTGATATCTGGATTAGAGAGAAGTATGAACCCAAGTTATGTGGAATCTGAATTTTAAGGGACATCTCTGGGAAATATATTCAAAATTTTGAACATAAAATTAGGTATAGCATCTTGTAATAAGTTTGTGGAGGTGAGAAATCTTAAGGCTTAATTAAGCTTCATTGGTTCATAGGAAACCTGCCTCACACTGAAGACATAAATTTTGCAGGTTGTCAGCATATGAAAGCTATGGTATTAGATGAGGAGAAAGAAAAGTATGAACCCAGAGGTCATCTCAACTATTAAGACATGGGGCATTCCCAACATTAAGTGGGATGAGAAGAGGAACTAGCAAAGGATTCTGAGACAGTATATCGTATGATGTAGGAAACAAATCATGAGTGTGAAATATCCTGGAAATCAAGTAAAGAAAGTATATCAAGGAAATGGAAATGATAAATCATGACAAATACCATGGATAGGTCAAGTAACATGTGGATTAAGAACAGACAACTGGAATTAGCAGTTTGGTCATCTCTGGTGTCCTTGGCAAACACAGTTATGGTGGAATGAAGGCAAAAATCTTCCTGGAGTGGATTTAAGAAAGAATGGGAAGAGGGATATTGGAAAACAGTAGAGAAAATAATTTGTGAATTTTGCTACAAAGGAGTATAAGGCGTAGGGCATTAGCTGGTGGGAGAAGTGGGATAAAAAGAAGTTTTGTCATTTAAGATGGGAGAAAAAAGACATATATGTATGCTATGGGAATATGTCCACAGAGACAAAAATCATGAAAGTTAAAGGAGAAAGAAGATAGAACTGCGGAAGGAATTTCCTTGAGTAAAGGAAAAAGGATGAGATTTAATGTATAGCTAAAATTACTGGCTTTACGTAGAAGGTAAGATAATAGAAGAGAATGTAGAATATGTGGGTATAAATACTGGCTCAGTAAGTAGATGTGTTGGTGTGAGTTTGTGGACGTTTTCTTTTGATTGTTTCAATTTTCTCAGTAAAGTAGGAGTAAGGTTGTCAGTTGGGAGTGAGGATGGAGTAAGAGATATTAGAAGGTTTGATAGAGGAATTTTTAGATTGGCCCCATGATCTCTGCCTCCTTGGTGCTACATTTTGTGCAATTCCCTCCATGTGAATGAGGGTGAAAATTGTGACTTGATTCTAATCAACAGAATGTGGCAAAAAGATGGAATGTCAGTACTGAGGTTAGGTTATATTGTATGGCAAAGGTGGTAAGAAGTCACTCCTGTGATTAAACTCCATCTTGCTGGCACACACTGGAGAAAGATTCTTCTGCTGGCTTTGCAGGATGAAAATAGCCATGGTGCAAAGTACCTACTGTAGAGAGGGTCAATCTAGAATATGACGGTTGCCTCTTGCCAACAAACAGTAAGAAGTCAGGGTCTCAGTCAGACAACCGCAAGGAACTAAATGCTACCATCAACCTGGATCCACTTTAAAGCAGATTAGGCTCTAGTCAAGCTTCTAGATGAGAATGTACTCCTCCAACTGACACTTTGATTGCAGTTTTGTGAGACTACGAACATAGAACTCAGTGAAGCAGTGCCTAGACTCTTGATCTTTGGAAACTATAACAAAGGGGTGCAACATATGAGTTGCCTATTTTTATGTTTTATTATATTTTGGTATATAGTATCAAATTTATCAGTAAACAAACAAATGTCAATAAAGCACATATTTCTGCAATCATTATTTTTCTTTTTACTTGTCATGAAGAATCCCAGGAGAGCTGACAATCAGGAACCTAAAATTAAGGGTGGAATTTAATTTTTGGCACCACTAACTGATTAACAAAACCATTTTGTTGAATTTTGAATTGACTGAGAAACGTAATAATAACTTAGAACTGATGATCAAACCCAACTCATTGCTTTTTTTTTACTCATTGCTTTTTAATTTCTTTATAAGTTTTTTGAAAACACATTGCTTAAAGCATCTAATTATATTTATTGTATCTTTTTATTTGCTTCATATTTACAATTCCATATATAAGAAATTTCAATGTTGCACCTCATAATAGGCAATACATGCAAAAAAAAGTCCTAACTTTTCTTTCTCATTAGGGAAATAATAGCAATTTGCTTTATCATTAGACAACACAAAACTTAGTACTCTCACTAGAGAAGAAAATAACTAGAATAGTTTAAACTATCTTAAAAAGCATGTAGAGACTTCTATTACAGAAATATTTTGGAGTTAAAAAAGCAGTTAGATTCTCAGCAACTAGTATCTGAGAATCCTTCTTTAAAGATAAAACTCAGTTTTCATAAGCTACATGTTATGTTATGTACCACCTTAAAGAATACTTTCTTTTTCATATCACTTATAAGATACTTTAGAAAAAATAAATTAAATAAACATAAACTATCATTTAAGGTTAACATCACATTCTAGACACTGTAACACAATGAATTTCTTTTTTTCTTCAAACACTATGAGATGCTATTGTTATTTTAATTTCACAAAAGGGGAAAGTGAAAACCCAATTTACTCAGCAAATAAGTGCCAGAACAAGGATTTGGATCATAAGCAATTTGGCACCAGTTTTGACTTGTAACTATCATTCTGCAGGACTTCTCATATGATAGTCCTTCAGTTTTCAGGGGAAAATTATTATAGACCCTCAACACTGTAGTTATAATCTGCCAGTCTGATCTGTGGAAATAGTCTGACCTGTATAAACAGGAGAGCAGAAAAACTAAAATTTAGTATGTACTGAAACACATAATCATTTTTAAAAGAATAGAAAAAGTTTTTGAATTTTGAAACTGCAATAAAACTTACTCCTCAGTGTATTTTCTTTGCTTTTTTACTTTTGGGTTTTTTGCGTATTAGTAGTTCCTCAGACCTTTTTATCATATTATGGTGACAATGGGACATCATTGTAACATAGACAAACTATTCTGAAAACAGAACTCAATCATAACTCATTTAGTTGTTATTGATGAAAATAACACAATCAATTGGACATATTATATATATATACATTTTGTATATATTTATATATATTTATATTGTTTTATAAAAGTTCACAAGGAAAAAAGTTTATAGTTTGGTAGTTTACATACAGAGTACCATATTAGTTGTAATACATAAAAGTAATTTTCTTATAGTTTTAAATGTTCATTTTAATTATGGAGATTTTAAGATTATCATATTGGAACCCATTTTTCTATCTTGGTTAGCTTTACAGATCTATGCTAACAGAGTGTGAATTTGAATCTACTGGGAAATACTGAGGGAATAAAATGATTACAAACTACATAAGGATGGGTGATGACTACAATTCCTTTAATAAATTTAAGAATCTTGTTTGGTTCTTCTTTTATATTTTGCCTCATGTTATCCAGGAGATATTATGCTTGTTTGCATAAAAACAGAAGAATTCAGAATATAAATAAAATATATTTAACAAATATAACTGAGTATAGTGGACAAGTATGAAATCACAATGAATTTCAAACAGAAAACTATTAGAATTGGCAGAGGTGGATACAGTATGATATCTAGATGGTAAAAATATTAGTAAGCTCCAATGTATAAATTAGCCTTTTAAAGAAATCATTTAATAAAAATTCACGTGTTCAAAGAAAATAAATAAAATACAAATCTAACTTCAAAGACAAAATTATTGAGATAGTTTTTCTTTTCAGATCCAGGATTGTTTACATTGTACATTGAGAAAACTCCTTAGTTTTATTTTATTTTATTTTATTTTATTTTATTTTATTTTATTTTATTTTATATGCTGCTGCACTCATTTGTCTTATTTTTGTTTGGGAAATAAAGAATAAGGTACAAGAGAAATATTAAAACAATAAAGTTACTTGTTCCAACAGTTTTCTATATCATGTAATTAAAGTTCATTTAAGAGATAAGGTAAATATAGAGAAAATATATAAATACTTTTTAATCTCATGGATTAATATTACAAGCTTCATTCTCACCTTACGCTGTATCATTTCTTTCAACTAGAAGTGCTGGGATTCATCACTAGAGATGTGTAGTATTTTAACTAATTTATTGGGGTTAAAATGTGAGTATTATAAAGTAGGTTTGTCTAAAGGGAATGCATAACATGAAAATCAAGCTCCTACTATAGAATAACATAATACCCTATGTTAGTTTTGCTTCCAGCTATTATTTTAATATTTTTCCTGAGGCTGCAAAAGTATTTGACTCAATAAATAAGCAAAATAATTCTGATAGTCTTAGATTACATGCAAAAGGCACATTTAATATAGTTAGCAAATATAGTTCAAAGTTAATAATTTATTGATCAATTATAAGAAAAATATATTTACAAGATAAGCTTTTGTTTGATAACTGAATAATACCATAAGGCTTTGTATTAGAGAAAAAGTAGAAATATTAAAGAAAATAACATCTGTCACCTAAATGAAGCTCAACTCAGACAAAATGAAAATGTGTTTAATCATTTTAATGAATATATTTTTCAACATTTGTCAAGTACAGTATGGCTCTGAATTACATAAAATAGTTTAGATAATATACTTAAATGTGCCAAAAATAACTACAGTTTTGAAAAATGACCTACAAATATTTAGTACCAAAACAATCATCAAATCAAACTAATATATTTCTAATTGCAAAGTTTGCCACTCCACCAAAGAAAATGCTTGTATTAAATGAGAGAAAATAATACCATTTCCTAAGTTGTAAAACAGAATTAAAATTATAACAAACACCAATTTTCTGTTATTTTTAGATCGCTAGAAATGTTTTTCATTGAAAGTGAGAATTGTTTACATAGTAAGGCATGTCTGAAATAAAAAACAAATGAAAATGCATTCACTTTTAAAGATATACCTTTGCTCAATAAGTCATATTTATACATTTTTACATATATGATATTCTTAACTTATATATCAGTAATCCTAGGAAGAAACAATAATGGAGATTATAAACAGTGACTCAATAAATAACCCACAGAGCTCCATAAAGTCATAATTTTAAGGGAAAATCCAAAATTCAAGGAGTCTATCATCTGAATATATTTTTGTATGTAAGTTAAAAAATGCATATAAATTTTCAGGAATAATTGATATTTCTTTCTCAGGTTATTTGGAATCTGATCATGGTGCACATATGTGAATGAACGAATACATCCTTAACCCACCATTATCTTTTTCTCCAGTGTGCAGGCAATCACCCGTGAAAAGTATGGTGTAGATGACAGGATGATACTGTACCTGATTAGCTCTGGAGGTGGTCATGGGATCAGATGGAGAGGACTTGGTGGTAGTTGGGGAAGATGGCAATGTCTGGGAACAAAGCAGTTCAGGAGCAAATCAACCTTTAAAAGCCTTAAACTGATTATTTAAATAAAACAAAATAAAATAAAATGTAATATAACGAGAACAAAATCCTATGAACAAATTTTTCTCCTACTCATTCAAATTTAATGGAATTTAAGATTAATTAAGTAACTAATGCATGTAAATATGCATGCATAAGCATGTAAAAATAAATTCATGACTTGAAATCATGGTGGTGACTGATAAAAATTCACATGAGTATTAAAGGTATCCTGACCATATTCATGAATAGTAATCTCTTTTCTTTCCCTCTTGTTTGCTTGGGGGAAAAGAGATGTCAAACAAAAATTCAAGAAATTCAATGAGTAAAACTGAAAGAGTCATATTCCTATCAATGAATACAGTCCGGGATTGGAAGAAGTGGTGAAATGAAGTTTACTTTGGCATAAAAGCATCCACCTACTTAATATGTTGAATATCACCAACAAGTTGATTCCACATAAATTTAGGGATCCATACTTAAAAGCAACTAAATTTGTAGTTCTGAAT
Organism: Vulpes vulpes; assembly: GCF_048418805.1. NCBI lineage: Eukaryota > Metazoa > Chordata > Mammalia > Carnivora > Canidae > Vulpes > Vulpes vulpes. The sequence continues at coordinate 67,345,945 of NC_132785.1, forward strand.
TCTTAAAGCACATTATCTTTTAAAATATTAATTTTTAATAAATTTAGAGCCCATCTGAAAATGTAAACATTAACCTCATATTAATAAACAAGTAATTAATAGCATTTTAACAAATTGCCATATTTTTATCATTTATGTTTAAGACTAAAAATTTAATATAGATGTGTTGTAGCACCATCAGCCTGTGTTGAAAATAAACACAAAATATTAGGAATCATACTTATTGTTTACTTCATTTTGAAACATTTCTACATACTATATATAATATGCTATATGAGGTCATTAATGTACTTGTTGAACAATTCATTAATACATTTTAAACTTCTCAAGTTTGATAGAATAATGTTGAAGTGTACCATGTTAAACTTCTTTCTTTTAAAAAATATTTTTTCACTTAGCAAATAATATTGCTTATGTAGCAACCTCAATAGATAATATTTCCTTATAGGTGAAATGGGGTAGTTTTATAGTATAAACACAATTCTATGTGGACATTTTATGTTAATAAATATGCATCAAAATTACTCATATATGAGCAAAAGCATAACTTTAAAGGTTCAGCAGCATCAGGAAAAGCAAATAAAATTACTTAATAAAATCACGTTTCTTCATTTGACATTTCAAAAGTTCTGATTTGGATAGAACAAAGCACGTGTGCATAAAAGAAAGAATGAGAAATTCACAGGCTTCTACTTAACTTACTGTTCTCCAGTAACAAAAGTAAGATTGGTTCTAACATCAAATCATGTTATAAACAGTCCGCTCCTCAAGTGATTCCTGGTTCTTCTAAGTTAAAACCTAAAATACTTTGAGGAAAACTAAATGTTGAGTTAAACCAAGGCTTTTGTTAAATCATATTTAAAAAGGGCACAGGAGCTACTTTCAGAAGTAAAACCTCATAAAAGAAGAAACAAAATCTTCGAATCCTTTTTCTATTTTCGCTCTTTGCAAAAAGATTCTCATCATTTCTCCAGAGAGACTTTCATTTTCACTTATTAAAGATTGCTCTAATATTTCCTTTTCAGACAATTTTATGCTGGAATATATGTCATTGACTTCACACTACTATATATTGAATAGTAGAGATTTTATTTTCCCATCTCTGGTTACGACGTTATTACAGAGAATTCCTTGGAGTAGTTAACATACATTTAAAAATCTGTTCTGTACTTATCTCAGATTATGAGGTTGCTCATGAAACGATGTGAAATGAATCTAGAGGTCATTTCTCCCCAAATAGGTTAGAATTTAAGTATATTAACCTACAGAAGCACTAAGTATGTGTTGGGTTCTTGTACGTCCATCAGGGTAAAATCAACCTGAAATATTCACTATGACACCCACCTCGTCCTAGATATGAATTCTTAATAAGGTACTGAAACACTGCAAAGAATGATGTTGTAAAAGTAGTAATATCAAGTGGCTCAGAATTTGTAGACACTTAGATTAATATTATCTTCTGTCAATTTGTTCAATCCCTTTCTTTTTGCTTGGCATATATATGAAATACTGGACATGTATTATTAGTAACTGATACAACTCATAGTCATCAACACTGTCCTTAATAATTCTGATGCTATTTCTTTCTCACAGAAACAAAAAACAGTAGCTTTGAACTTCAGGGAAAATATTGTCTTTAAACCATTAAAAATTTGCTTATTAAATATAATCTGATAATAAATTAAAGTTTAATATTTTAAATAAACTAGTGAAAATTATATAAATTTGAGCTTCAAGGGATAAGATTATCAAAATATCACAATAAATTGTCTTTAAATATATTTTCTTCATTTAAATTCCTAAATTAATGAACACATAATGAGTTTTGTAGCTATTATTCATTTTGATACTTTAAACACAAAATGTCTCCTCCCTTTACCATTTACTTATAACAATAAAAAGATACCAGAGAGTTTCCATTTGGGTTGATATTTTAAAGTACTAGCTACAAAAAAATTGTACTAACAGATAAATGTAAATATATTAAAATAATGCCTTTACTTTAAAATGTTTATTAAGTAGTTTAAACAGCTTTGATAGTTTTCTTATCAACAAAAATAGAATCAAAGAATCCATAAGAAATATTTCAATGTATAATATAAATGATATGTTTGTTCCCCTATATTTTATAAACAAAACATTTACTCCTTCTTACTACACAGATTTAAATTTAGTGGTTTCAAGTTAAAGATCATTTAATAAAATTTCTGACTAAATATCCATTTAAGCAACAGTATATTAAAATAGTTATTATAAATAACATGTACAAGGACACTCTCCTCTAAAATTTTTTTTACATTTATCAAATAGTGATTGTGAAGGGCAGTCATTTTGTAGCACAATTTACTTTTCAAATGGAAAAGTATAACATAGTTTTGTTTAGACAAATTGACTAGCTGTCTAAGAATTCTACTTTAAAGACTGAAGGCTGAATTACTTACTGCAGAAAAATTCAAAGTATTTTACAATTTCAAAACAGTGAATCCTTTCAAATGGTTTTAAAATATTCATGATTTAACAATAGACATTAAGTGGGTCTATAACTTGGCTTCTGGGAATAAGAACTAAAAACTGATCACAAATTGTAAAATGCGTTCTTGTTAACAAGTAACAAGTGTTGCTGGACCAGAAAATATTACTATAAATAAACTTTGTAATATATGCAGCTTACCTCCAGGCAAATCTACAGTAACAGACTGTTAAGAACCTCTGATATTTATAGGTATAGTGAGAACAGCAATGAACAACAAATCACAATTGTAATTCAAAATCTATTATTAACTGAGTAATATTACTCAAATAATCACTTTCCCAAACCTGTGTTTTGAATTCTGTTAAAAAAAATCTGTATAGTCCTCTATTTAAAAAAAAAAGGAAAAAATACGTGAATATGTAATTGTCATCTTTGGTTTTTCATGGTGATAACATCTTCCCCTTCTTCCAACATCTGGACTATCTGGAACCCATCAGCACTAATATGGTACTGGTGTCCAACTCACACAGGTCTTTCAGAACTTATTCTATAGCTTATTTTCCTCATAATTACTATTTTGCACCTTTATCCTTCTTCTCAGCCACTCAATCCCACGACTTTTATCTACCTTTCAACTGATAGTCTTCATTACCTAAAAGAAATCATGATTTTTCAGAATGAACATCCTTATACTTTTTCCTTTTCTAAACCACTTCCTCCCTCAACCAATCTTCCTATTCTTTTCATTATAGACAAAACTGCCTACTCAGACTTCCACTCTTCATAGGTTAGGATCTTAACACCCTAAATATGAACTTTCCACCACTCCTGAGGCATCTTGAGCCATCACAGTAATCTCATCTCTAATTTCTCTGCCTTTTCAAGCTCCTTTTTATTCTTTAACATAAGCCATTTCCTCCTGCAGGGGTCACATGAGCCTTCCTCAGCTAACTTGTATTTCACTCTTTTGCATATCCAAAATTCCAAATCAGCATTTCTACCCTTCACACCATTTTTTTTTCTCTTTACCCAACTGGCCTCTTTACTTTTAGGAAATAATATTAGTAGGATATAATGGTTTTGCTCTCACCATGTGGTTAACACTAACTTTAAAATCTCCAAATATTTCCTATTAAAAGATAATTCTTGTATTTTTCTCGGGCATTTGATCCTTCTTAGCATCTTTCCTTAAACCTTCCCTCCTTATTTTATCACAGGAAATATTACTGATTTCCCTTTTATCTTTATCTCTAATAAAGAGCACTTACTAGGAACTGGGTATACTTCTACTCAGTTAATGCAATATCCTTATGAAATAGATTATTATTACTAGTCCCATGTTATAGGTAAAGAAGTTGAGGTTCAGGGAAGCAAAACAACTCACCCAAAGATATGTAGCTGATAAATTAAAGAGCCAGGAATTGAACCTGGGCAGTCCTGCTCCAGATCTTATGCACTAAACCCCTATACTAATAATGCCTCTGACTACCTTTTCTGATAAATGCTTCTTTATTTCATTTTGTGCTTTTTTCTCCCTCTCCTACAATGAAGATGGTAAAGTGAAATTAATGCTTCAAATATAATTTAGGACCTATATTTTTGAGTTTTACACTCTCACCTGTACTTCTATAAAAGACTACTTCAAGAGAAAAGTACACTACGTACAACTTACTCAATTTGCCTGCAACACACAAAAATATTATCTCAAACAGGCACCTAACTAAAATTCAGTTATTGCTTTCTAGGCTTCACCATTCTGCTAAGCTCAAAACCATACGTAATCAGTATTTATTCTTTTCTCACCGTTTTGAAACGGGAACTAACCTGTCTCAAAGCCTTACAGATTTTACTGAGAAATATCTTTTAACTTCAAGTATTTGTTTCAAGTTCACTACCAAAAAAGATTAGGTGTTCATCATCTTCTTAAAATACTGCCTAGTCTCTTAACTTAACCTTGACCCAAGATATTCTATTTTAAATGAGGTTCTCTTCTTGGATAAACTTATTCCAGATACTGTAAAAGGCCCCAAAGACAGAAATCTATTTGGTTTCATTTTATCAACATTGCTAAAAAGTGGAGACCATATAGTCCAGTGTTAAGATCAATTACCAGTTACATTTCCTTGGGTAAGTTACTCAATTCCTTTAAACATCAGCTTCTATAACTTTAACATGGATTCTGTACTCTATGTGACTCATAGGTTTTTGTGAAGATGGATAAAATATGATAATACATGTAAAGTGCATAGCACAATGGCTGGCACAGAATAAACACCACAGATATCACTATTATATTACTGATCCTTCATTCTTGATCACCAAACCTTTATTTATTTAGCCTGACAAAGCTTAACACTCCTTAAATTTGTGTCGCATAAAAGAAGAAGAAAATATTAGCTTACAAACCTTCAAACCTAAAGATCCACATAGTAGATCACTAGGCTAATTGTCATTATTCTTTTTTCATATCCATAATTGCACCTATAGGCACCCTAAGAGTCCGTCTGGATTTTTAGCCAGAAGAGAACAAAATGCAGAGGTGCCTCCTTTTGTCCTAACTTTCCAGAGAAAGTGAAAGAGCTCTTTTGGGGAATATTAGGAAGTATCCGTGATCTATAGAATGCCCCTCAGCCAGACATCCAAAGTTCACCATGATCTGGTCCCATCCTATCTATCTAATATTAATTTCCTCTAAACTCTAACACAAATGTTCCTCTTCTGTCACGAGGGTCTCCTTACTATGCAACCATTATATCTTTCTTCTCAAATCCATATTGTTTCACATGCCTAAAATAAGCTTTTTACTTTCTTCTCCACTAATTAGGAAATTCTTATATAATCTTCAAGGTCCGGTTCAAATCTTCACCTATTTTATAAGATCAAGTGTCACTCAAGCCTACATTTCTTTCACATGCGTCTGAACTTTTATGCTACATTGTTTACGTTGTAGTTTTGGTATATAATACAGTCTGACATTTTATTATTTTAACAATTTATGATCTCTCACAAACTAGTTTTAGAGAACAAGAGCTACAACTTAATAAATCTTGCAATTCAATAAGAAGGAATTTAATAAATTCATGACAGAATAGGTGAATAATGAACACATTATGTGCTATTTTTGCCAATTTTTCATGACAGAACTAAAATTCTTGACTAAGATTTCTGATACCTTCATTTGATTTCTTTTTTAAAATACAAGTGAAATTCTCTAAATGCCTATAACCACTTCATTCTTAATGTGGCTTTCCTTAAAACTACATTTGAGGCAAGAGAGAAAAATACTGCTGAAAATCTGTAACAGACACAAGAAATTAACAAATATTAACTATATTACTAATTTGTGGTTTCTACCTTGTTTTAGGGTTTATTGTACTGATTCATTATGTAAACAACCATATTTAGAGGAGGATTTGAGGGACTTAGAAGAAGATTTTCAATAATTCTAGGAGGGGGAAAAGGTATCAAGCTCAAAATATAAAAAGTTGGAAATGGAAAAATGTGTACTACAGAGTCTGAACTAAAGACATGTTCCAGGAATGAGTCCAGAACTTCTACAAATAAGGTTTAAATTATTTGAAGATCACTGAATGTTTCTATTTGTGTGTCATGAAAATAAGAAATAGTATGTTCTATGTTGTAATTAATTATATTTTATTTTGGTTTACTGGCTCTTGATGCGTATCAGTTTCTTAGTATACTGACTTGTAAAATGAACACAATGATATTAGGTACTTCATAATAATAATAACCTTAATAATTCTAATTAAGGTTATAGAACAGAATCTACAATATTTTGATTATTCAACAGCTGTTAATTATTACTATTTTTATTTGAATATATAAAAATTGCAGTCCCTATTAGTGAATAAATATTTTTAAAATAAAATGGCAACAAGAAACACTTGAGAGGAAACAACATCTAATATTCAAAGTTGGATGTAAGGCTGTCATGCTAGATTTCATCATTCCACTACCTGAAAGATCTGCAAGACCAGTTTGCAGTATATTCCTAAGACACTATATTTGAGCACTCATTCAGTTAATAAGGGTATTTGGGTAGAATTTGGGCAGAATGTTCTGGTTCATGCAATTTATTCAATTAACAAGTGTATCTAGATTCAGAATATAACATTCTGTTAAAAGTCCAAAATATATGGTTTGAAATAATAACTTTTAAAGTAACTTTTATTTATTTAGAACTAACTTTGACTTCCTGTATTAAGTACGTTACATACACATTATACATTTTTAGGAAGCAACACCTTAAAGTTATCAATCATAAAAAACAATACACGTTAGTAATAAACATTAAGAAAATATATAATTTCATATTCAACATGGATTCATTTCTATGCAGAAATTATATTTTCTATCTCTCATTTTTATATATTCTAATTTTATTCTTTGCAAAATTTAAATAAAATTCTAAAAATTTTTTAAAAATTGTTTTTAAAATTAACTTCAGGACTAAATAAAGCCTAAAGCAGAGATAAATGTTATCAGTTAAATGAAAGGCCACCATTTTAAGAAAATGTTACTGTGATGCTATGTTTATAATCTACAATATATATAAATATCACATGAAATATTTTTATATATTCTAGAGCAATTTATTTTAGACATAGTGTTTGATAATGGATAACCAGTATTTCTAGAAATAAAACTATAGTATTTAAATTTATCTACTTGACTTACTATTTAGAGACTAATTCAACAAAAAATCTTTTTGTTAAAATAGAAAAACTTAGAACATAAAAAACTACTGATCTATAATATCTTGGAAACATTTTCGATCTTTTTGCCAGATTTTTCAAGTAAATATTTCAATTTTTAGATTTACAAAGAAAGGGATTAAAGATTAAATATGTTGTTCTACTAGATTTAGTGTACTTGTCTGATAATTTTTTAAAATGATACTCTATTTACATACATTATTGATTACATAAATATATTAAAATCAACAATGATTTTAATTCCATCAATATCTACAGGGCTTACAAATGAATGCAAATACACAAAAGTCAACCAATCACTATATTTTTAACACTTAACTTAAATTTTAATAACATTATCTGAACAAGGCAAGTAAAAATAAACCAAACAATTTCAAAATCTAGTTTTCATCAATCTATACTGGTACTGGATATATGGTAGCCTTCAAATTTCATATTGCATAGAGACAACTGGAATTTTAGCAATGATTCATATTCTATTATTTGATGGTACTACCCATTATTATAAAAATAATAAATAATTCATATCATTGTCCTAAATATATCACCAGTAATATCATACTACTCAACTTTACTTTTTAAAAAATAAAAATGTTCACTCTTCTCTCTAAATATTTGAACTTTTCTCACAGAAGTTATAAAACAAGAGAATAGGCTGGAGTAAGGCAGAAAGTCAATAAACTTACACTGTAGTGCCAACTCTGTAAATTCTTACCCCCAGGTGATTTTAACCCAGAGGTCTTTAACTAAACTCATAGTTTTAGAATCTGGATAGAGTCCTGGGGTCAGTTTTAGAAATATTCCTCGTATTCCCTTAGTAGAGACAAACTAAATATTTCAAAAATATAAATGGCTGTGAAGAATAAAAAAATCTACTGATATTTAGAGCTCTAAAATATTTACATTCTGCCATGCATAAATTAAAAGACAACTCCTTGAAAACTTATGAAGGGTATAGAAATTGAACCATTTGACTGTGACAAAGAGTATAAAGTGATGATTTTATATGGAATAACAGCTACTTGATGTAAACATGGAAAAATATTTTTTAAGAGTAATTAATATAAAATGGAGTGTTAGCCTATAATTTGAAAATATATTACCTAATTATTAATTCCTATGTCTGTATATGATTAGTCAGGCTTATTATTATATATATGTTGGTAAAATTATAATATATTCATAACATTGTTTAGTATAAAATTTCTTCTCAATTCAGAAACATGAAATTAATAAGATTTTGAGCTACATTTCAAATTTATTACAATAAACATAAAATTCTGTAAATTAAATACTCCATGAATTAATGAAGAATAATACATTTTTTGAAGGCATAGTCTATTGATAGCATAATCACAAATTAAGTAGCTAATTAAAAAGGGCAAATGCAGAAACAATAATTATAATCATAAGGTATCAAAAAAATTTCAGAATTTAAAAGGGTTTATGGGGAAGAATTCGCCTAACTTAACATTAAAGAATGTCATTTTTCTCCTACATCATGTCAGCCATTATTCAACCTTAAAAGCTCACATTGTCTTTTATCAAGTAAAATTTCTGTTACAGAAAAATCTCACACATTAAAGATTAACATTGGCCCTTTATGACATATATATAAATACTACATCTTATACATAATGTAATAGCTGATTTAAAACAAAGTACTATTTGTTAGGTACAAAAATTTACTTACACATATTTGTTTATAAAAAATGTTGAATATAACAAATTAACAAAACAGTAGTTTATATGCATAGTAACTATACTGAAGACTACAAGTATTATTAAAAATATGATAATTGAAATGTTGAGGATATTGTTTCAATTTTTATACTTTAATAATTGAATGTAGTTTAAAATAGATTAAATTCCTATAAATTAATCAATTTTATGTCTATAATTTTTTTAAAAGGCAATCACAAAAGAACCGAGGCACATAATTGTTCCTCAGTGTAATACTAAAAAATGAGTTGTTAAATCAATCAATAAATCAACTGATCAATCTAAGGAAGAGACTGGTAGTCTTTAAGTACATAAAATGACAACTTTGTTATGTATTACGTATGCTTAGGAAAAGAAAAACTTTATATGCTAAGATGTTAATGCTTCTTTTATAAGGAATTCATACTATCCTGTGGATATTTCTCTTTGATTTCCCAACTAAACACTCACTTGTTTGATGCGATCTGGATTAACGGTGGTCTGGGGTTGTAGAATGCTGACTGGTTCTGTCTTGGCCACATTTTGGGGCATTTCTCGAATTTTTTCTGCAATGAATCCATGAACTGCATTCAGTGCTTCAACTGTTCCCTGGATCAAGCATACTCGTTCAGTAGTACCTGTGGATGAAAGATTACTTTTCAGAAAACCTTCCTTATTTTATTACTTTATTTTCAAAAAAGCTATGAGAAAGGATGATATAGTAAGGCCAATAAAATAAAAATGCAGAACTCTTAATTAACTAGAAATGTTCATTTGAACCAAAAACCAGAGTGAAGACACACATAAATATTCCTCTCTTCATTTTTAACTCATTCTTTTCTTTCTCAAAAAGGGTCTTTGGATTCCAGTAGAGCCAGAGATCTTAAGAAGTTCTGAGCATATCATTCATTCATCAACATAAAAAAAATACTTGCTGAGCACTTATAAAAGGACTTAGGGTTAAAAACTGGTACTACATAGATGAAGATTGATGGACCCAGCTTTCAAAGAGGATATCTTAAGAGTGAAAAACTAAATTAACATCAGGCAAGACAATTATATGATTGTATGATATGAAAAATAATGGATGTACCTACATGAATGGCACACTTGGATGATCTGGAGTGAAAAGAGCATTTAAATTTGTGGGTAGGGATGCCTGGGTGGCTCAGCGGTTGAGCATCTGTCTTCGGCTTGGGGTGTGATCCCAGGATCTGGGATGGAGTCCTGTATCAGGCTCCCTGTGGGGATCCTGCTTCTCCCTCTGCCTATGCCTCTGCCTCTCTGTCTCTCATGAATAAACAAATAAATCTTTAAAAAATAAATAAATAAATTTGTTGGATCTGGGATGGAGTCCTGCATCAGGCTCCCTGTGGGGATCCTGCTTCTCCCTCTGCCTATGCCTCTGCCTCTCTGTCTCTCATGAATAAACAAATAAATCTTTAAAAAATAAATAAATAAATTTGTGGGTAGAGGAGGTCTTGGAAAGTCCAGGTTAATTTCTTCATTTTATTCACTTACCCTGCTCTTTTTCTAATCATAGCAACAACATACTATCATAGCAACACTATTTGATATTTTAATCTTTATTTTTAACTTTCTCACTAGAATGTAAGCGCTCAGAGGACAAGAGATTAGCTTGTTTTGTGTTATAGCTTCCCCAAACTGTCAACAGTCCCTGGTACAGGGCAGCCCAGTTGGCTCAGGGGTTTAGCGCTGCCTTTAGCCCAAGGCCTGATCCTGGAGTCCTGGGATCGAGTCCCACGTCAGGCTCCCTGCATGGAGCCTGCTTCTCCCCTGCTTCTCCCTCTGCCTGTGTCTTTGCTTCTCTATGTCTCTCATGAATAAATAAAATCTTTAAAAAAAAAAAAGGCCCTGGTACATAACAGGTGCACAATAAATATTTATTGCATAAATGAGTCAACGTGGTCTTTATCATGTAATTTTAATAAGACAGAATATCAGAGTTAAGAACAAAATTTTAAAATAGTTTTTGGGGCAGGTGGGTGGTAAGCGTCCAATGCTTGATTTTGGCTCAGGTCATGATCTCAGGGTTGTGAGTCTTTGTGCTCAGCATGGAGTCTACTTGTCTCTCTCCTCTCAAATAAATACAATCTTAAAAAAATAATTTATGAAATTTGAAATTTATGGATAATTGATGAAGATTAATAGTGTTCATCTCACATCAAGTGAATAAAATGTAAATATATGTGAGCATGACTAAGATGAAACTGGTTGGGTCTAATACACAGATCCTATAACTCATTTTATATGATACAGATAAGCCTTCAGACAGAAAAAAAAAAAAAAAAACCTTAGTTTTCAGATAATTCCGAGTCTCATTATAGCAGCTTGGTATTAAATTCAGCATCCTGGGATGCCTGGGTGGCTCAGTGGTTAAGCGTCTGTTTTCGGCTCAGGGTGTGATCTTGGGAGTTCCAGGAGTGAGTACCACATTGGGCTCCCTGCATGGAGCCTGCTTCTCCCTCTGCCTATGTCTCTGCCTCTCTCTGTGTCTCTCAGGAATAACTAAATAAAATATTAATAAATAAATAAATTAATTAATTAATTAATTCAGCATCCCAACACAACACATAAACTTGCATCTCAGGAGTATTTCTTTACTAAACAGTTACCAAAAAGAATGATTATTTTTAAATTTATAAAATATTTGTTTTTGAATTAATATGAAAACTTCCAGGGCAGCCCAGGAGGCTTAGCAGTTAAGCGTCAGTCTTCGGCCCAGGGCATGATCCTGGGGACCCGGGATTGAGTCCCATGTCAGGCTCCCTGCATGGAGTCTGTCTTTGCCTCTGCCTCTCTCTCTCTCTCTCTCTCTCTCTCTCTCTTTCTCATGAATAAATAAAATCTTAAAAAAAAAAAACTTCCAAGTACTAACACATTTTGGTACTACAGTTTAAAAATTCTAAGCTACTATATAAAACATTATTAAAGTGCATTTGGACAACAAAGTTGCAAATCTACAAATATTTTAAAAATCATAAGGAGTTTACATTGCTTTAAGAATTAGCTGCCTTGATAAGCCATTTTTCTAGTATTTTTGAATTTTTAAAAAGAACAGTAAAGGATTATCATTCTTCTACAAAAAAGATTTATAGCACAAGAATTTAAAGAGTAATATATGGATAAACCTAAATTAAATCTTCATATTTTAAACAATGAGGATTTAAGTGAATGAAAAACTAGGTTTCTTAAATTGTACAAATATTTCAGTAGAGAGCAAGTATGTCTTTCATTTGGAATGTTTAAAAGAATCTGAAAAATATAATGTCAGTTTGAAGATTTAATATTTCCTGTTTCTCCTAATCTGCTTTTTTCATCCTTGTCTACCTAGATGTATCTATGTGGTTCTTGGGTAAAATGATCTAGGGAAGTCTTTACAAGGTTGTATTAACTGTCCAATAAATGACTAGATGCAATAATAATTAATAATAACTGATCAATGTAGTTCATGCAATATGTTCTCATCTAAGTCTGGAGGCAAAACAAAACAGATTACATTTCTGCTTTTGGGGACAAATACAGAGTGCTCTTTTGCAGATGGCAAAGCAGGAAAGGAAATCACTTCAACCTCTAGGGATTCTGGAAAAACAGCAACAACATGGCACTAAGTAACCAAAGAGATTATATAATCCATGTTGCTTTTAAAAATTCTAATTTAGGACAGTGTATATATCATGTCAGACAATACAGTAACCCCAACAGAGTAACAATACTCTTCAGAGTATATAGACTAACAGGAAGTAAATGGAAATCACTGAGCCATAAAGAAATGATTATCTAAAACTGAGTTTCATACAGCATATAGGAGACAATTTGGAGATTATTTATAGGTTCAAACTTGCAATTTGTATTTTTCGAGAATTAAATTATATCATTGTCATTAGTACTACCCCCCCCCCAAAAAAAAAGAAAAAGAAAAAAGGAGACTGTACATTCACCAATGGGATTGCTGTGATCCTCAAAAGAGATGCTATCAAATTCTTCAACTGAACTCTAATGGCCTTTTCATTCAGATAACACAGAAGTATAATTTTTAGAGAAAAGTCACGAAGAGAGAAAACTGTCAGGTATATGACCAAACTGTGTAACAAAAATGCACATATAAATCATAAAAGTTGCTGTTTTTGTCACTTTAAAGGCTTTTAGGCTCCATTAGTGTCTAAACTAAACTGCCAGTTATTTACCTTTTTATTTGTTTAGTAGTAGCATTTATTTCCCTTTGCAATAGACTAGCAACAAAAGCTGAAAAACAATTACATAGAAGTACATGCCCACATTTTTTAAAATGTAAAGATACAGATGTATAAGACACATTAATTTAAAAAGGCACTTTTGAGGAAGAAATTAGAAAAACTCTAACAAGTAGGGTCAATGTCAATATAGGCAGTGAAATTTAAAATAGTTTCCATTCTAATTTCACATACAATATCATATATTGAAAATGCATGATTCTAAAATTAGGTACAATTTATCAAACAGATTCCATAGCAAAATTCTGATAGAAACTTAAAATATATTCACTCTGTATTACTGTAACTTTGAATAAGTCACTTAAACTGTTCCTGCTCCTATCTGAAGTATTCTATCACTTACGCAGTGAACTCTATTCCTTCTTATCTATCAAGTTTGCCTTTTCCCCATGTGTCAGAGTTCTTTCTTATACATCGTAATTTTTCCTTTTCTACTAGATCAATTCCATCAGCAGAAAAACATTATAATTTCTTCAATTTATAAAGACTCCTCCCTTATGACAATTAAAAATTACCCTTTGGTAAAGTAAATGAAATAATTGATTTAGGCAAAGATCATCAAAATCACAGATTAAAGGTTAATAGGTAACTTTCAATGGAAACATAAGGCAGTCACCAATTGACTTCACTGATAATCATTAGCATAAGTAAGAAGATGAAGGTGAACTATGTGCCTCTTGATATGATGAAATAGGACACACACGGCATTGATTACGAAGTATGTTTCCCAAAGTAGATGAAACTAAATATAATCAAAACATTTACACTCCATTACAGTTTGCCAAGAATACTGAAAACAGAAATAAATGAAATGACACCATGAGGAAGCCAAGATACAAATCAAGAATGTAGATAGTCAAAAAAAAAAAAAAAAAAGAATATAGATAGTCTACAGGCCTATTGATCTAGCTTCATCAATAAAAGAGGGACTAACCTAGAAGAGCCTTCAGAGATATAATGATCAAATGTAAATTAGAATTTGGCTGGATCTAGAATCAAACTTTTACTTTAAAACAATTATAGCAATATGATAAGAACTAGGTATTAGACAGTATCAAGGAATTACTGTTAATTTTAACAGGTGTGATTATGGCATCAAGTTGTGTAAAAACTGCTATTTTTTCTTTCTTTTTTTTTTTTTAGATGCACACTGAGGTATAAACACCAAAATGACTGGGCTTCACTTCAAAATATTTCTGCAACAACAACAAAAATGAGTAAATAAAATAAGTATACAACAATCTAGATATTGCTGATATATGTGAAAGGTATAAGGGGATTCACTGTATGATTCTTTCACTGTATGTTTGGAATTTTTAAAATAAAAGAAGAACATTTTAAAGGCTTCCTTGATCTCATACCCCTCTCTCCAGTTATAGCTCAATTTCCTTATCCTTCAAAATTCCTTGAATGGGTTTTAAATATATACATATATAAATACACACACACACACACACACACACACATACACATATATATTTTTCACCATGTCCTTTTTTCTTGAATCTACTCTAATATGGCTTTTCTCTCTCACTTCATGCAAACCATTCATCACAGCTGTACCTGGGTAAGTCCAATATTCATGTCTTTATGTTGTTTGACCCATCAGCAGCATTTGACACAGCTGACTATTTGGTTCTAAAAACATTTCACTTAGCTTTCAGGATATCATACATTAAATTCACTCATTCATTTGACAAAATCTATTAAGTCCCTACTAAATTTGGGGTACTATAATAGAAGCTGAGTGACCAGATGAATCCTCTTGCTTTCATGGAGTTCATATTCTAGTTCATGTAGACATTATACACAAAACAAAGAAAATATATAGAGAGAATACAAAATAAATTCATGCTATGGAGAACATTTGGGAACAGTAACAGCATGAGCAAAGATAAAAATTAAAGTAAAAATAGGAAAGGGGCCTTGTCTATATGTTCACTACTGTATCAACTGCCTAGAATAGTGCCCAGTATACTGCAGATGCTTAAGAAGTGTTTTTTGAATAAATGAAAAAGTCTAAATGTTCTTATCTGTATATTGAAAACATGTAATTGATTTTAAGAACTATTTATTCACAAAATGTCTATCAAACCAATTACCTTCTTTGGGTTTATAAGATCAGCGAATGTGTGTAAAACAAATATATTTGGGGAAATGATTTTAAAAAGTTTAGTAAGTTATAAATTATCATGTCTATTAGAATGAGTCTAATCTAGAATAATGGGTATATACTAATCATATGATTCACATATTTCAAATTGTTAGGTATAATGAAAATTAGTGAACATTTGGTTTGGGTATAAGAAAATGTATTGGTTTATTTTTTAAAATTTTTTTAAAAAAATGTATTGGTTTATACTCTTATTGAGAATATAACCTAGTTAAGAATGCAAATATATAATTCTTGAAGAAATACCAGTATAAATCTAAAGTAAAAGATCTGGTTGGATGAATTACAGTAAAACATATCAAAATAAAAAATCAATATAAAAATCTAGTCCAATATTAATAATTCTAGGATAACTTATTGACAATGATTTTGGCCTTGAAAAGGACTGGGAAAGTGGAAGTGTCAATTAATTTTGCAATAGGCAAAAATTGAGATTTAAAATAAGACATGACATACAGATAATTTTTATAATAAGATAATAGCTTCTAATAGTACTGAGAAATTACTTATTCTAGACAGCATGTATTCTGAATAAAGGTTCATTTTTTTCAACATAACATTTAGTTTCTGTCATTTTAAGAAAGATCTCCCAATTTATTATATATTTTCAAATATATTTAACATTTCCACAATAACTTGCACTTAACTATGTAGTTCTGGGCAGTAATAAAATGGTAATCTCAAGACTTATGTGCATCAATTTATCTTAAAACAAATGAACATTAAAGAATTTTTTGAAAAGCAGAAACAGACTCATAAATACACAAAACATACTGATGGTTGCAAGGAGAGGGGGTGGGGGATGGGTGAATTAGGTGAAGGAGATTAAAAGCTACACACTTCCAGTTATAAATTAATTAAGTCACAGAGATGAAATGTACAGCATAGGGAATATGGTAAATACTATTATAATAATACTAATATAGTAACTGTATGGTGACAGAGGATGACTCACACGTATTGTGATTGAGCACTGAGTATTATACAGAATTGAATCAGTATGTTGTACACCTGAAACTAATACAATATTTTATGTCAACTATATTTCAATAATAAAAAAATAAAACAGCATCACTTTTTTAAATGAATAAAGCCATTTTCAAGGAGTATTTCACTAATTTCAATATATAATCATGGTAATTTAATTACTTGCATATTTTTGTGGTTTAAAAAGCAGAAACATTAGCTTTGCTTTCCTTCAATTTATTAAAAATATACTACATATTATCCATCATTTGTAATAACATGCATTACAAATTTCAGGTTAGGTAGAATAAAATGTAACTTATTTTAAAAGATGGAAATAACAGTAATAATGATAAATTTAACAGATTAAAACTGTTAAAAGATTTTAATACTTGAAAACACATGCCTTTAACATACCCCCTTTCAACAGATAATGCTACTTTGTCTTTAATATGTACCCTCTACAATGATCTATATCTAAGAGATACCTATTCCTATTAATGCCTTTATAAATAGTTGATTTATATGTATTCCATATTTATAGCTGTCATTACATCAGCAAAAGTCCCATTTAAGGGTATTTTAGGAAATTATACCAGCAAAAGCTCCACTTAAGGATATTTAAGAGTCTGGTAGGTGTAGAAATATAGTATTGCTTTTTTTTTTTCAGGGGAAAATATATACTTTACCAATTCCAAGAAGTGAAGCCATTCAAAGGTCTCCTTTGAAGTTAATCACCATATATCTTTTCCTTTGGCTTGCTTTCTTTTCCATGTCTCTATACTCATATGGAAGAGCTAACTTAAAATTTTAAGTAATTTTATAATATGTATCTTAGAATATTATTGTAAGATAAGTGTTTTAAATATTTATTATACTTAGTTAAATTTGCAAGCCATCTTATGATTTATATAAAAATGTTGTAATATATGTACTTAATATATTATTAATATAAGTGTATATTATATACTATCTAACTTAATATTCACAATAGCCAGAGCAGATAATATTATCTTGAAGTAGTTGGGCCAAGGACATATAACTAACAAATGTAGAGAGATGTAAGCTTTTGTCAAATACCATAGTCTTTCCATTACAACATGTACTTTCTGAAAATGTAACATTAGGGCAGCTACCAAATTACCTCCATTTAAGAAAGTCACATATGTTTCAGCTTGATGATGGGACAATAGTTTTCACTGAAGTCTGATAATTTTTTTTACATACACTGAATCATACCATTGGTATCACTTCACTGATTTATTCCAAATTTGGCATAAAATGAAAGAAATGATTGACCTTTCTTGCAGAGAATAGACAACTACTACAGGAGATGGTTAATAACTGTGTGGACTATTAGAAAATTTTTTAAAATAAGTTTTCAAATCAACAAAAGTACTTAGGAAAATTGCCATAAAATGTAAGTTCAATTTGTAATTGCAGCTTTTATACCATTGTGCAGTTATGCACATTTGATAATGTTTCCTCCTACTCTTCAATTTCTAAGGAAAAAATATACTATTTCAAGAAAAGGCTTTTTTAAAAAAGGAAATCATAGGAATTGACATTTTATGATACAAAGTAATAACTGCTTTTCTTCTCCAGGTAATTAACTCTCCACACAATCCTGTGTCTACTTCTAAACTGTAAAACTATGAAAAAGGGCAGTTGTAACATCCTTTAGTCCCAATATAGCAATGGCTTGATTCTGTTTCCAGAGCATGGTTTAACATTGATATATACTCAAACCAAAGAATGAAAGTATACTTTTCAGAAAAATCAAAAGTACTCATTCTTCAAATAATTTAAGATGAGAGGATGAATGGGAATCAGAGTAGATGTCCAGCTTCTTATAAACTCATTCTCTGTTCCATGCATGCAAATGGCATGGTCATTTACTTTTAAACAGCCATTCCTATGAAGTAGTATCAGGAGCAGAGGAGATACTAACTTCTGAAGAACACTGAGGTTTGAAAGCAGACATATCTGAAAATTTTAACAATTTCAATTGTTCTCCTGTATATTATAACTCATTTCTACTTTTTAAATTCTGAGGCCACACAAAAGGACCTAGCAACAGTTATAATGACAACTAGTTGTTCATTCATCCTTAGCACAAGTTTGTGTTGAAATTCAGGCATTGCAATCCTAGTTTGGTCAGTATTATTACCTTTGAACTTCCATCATGGATTATAGGAATATAAAACTGCCTTGACTAAATTTTATTAAAAGTTTAATAAAATAGACTTCTTGACTTTCCTGCCACTATCAATCACTGTCACCCCCTTTTTAAAAAAAGATTTTTTAATCTATTTATTCATGACAGACACAGAGAGAGAGGCAGAGACACAGGCAGAGGGAGAAGCAGGCTCCATGCAGGGAACCCAACGTGGAACTCGAACCTGGGTCTCCAGGATCAGGCCCTGGGCCAAAGGCGGCGCTAAACTGCTGAGCCACAGCCACCTGGGCTGCTCACCATTTTTAACATTGATTTTGTACTCTTAAATTTTTGCTATAAGAAAAACTGCACTTAGAATTCTTCTAGCTATTCCTTAGGCATTAACAGGAATTCACTTGCAGAAGTTTGTGGACCATGCACAGAAGCTGGGAAAACAGCTCGCAACAAACATGTAATATCAAATTAAGCTTAGAAACTCAGAAGCAAGACCAATGGTACCATGCATAGCTAATCAAAGTCATCTGAAGGTAAGTAAAGAAACATACCACTGGACATGCAGCATGGTAGAAAATCTGACAAGTGCTGCTGATGTAAGCTGCAAGATGATGAACATCTCTGGTGACAGTTCTGTTCCTAACACATAAGTTATCACTTTGAGATCCAATATAGATTAATGAATTACTGCAGTTTAAGCAGTGAATTTTTATTTTTTTGTTTTTTATTCCGTATTTTCTTTAAAAAGAGTTATTTTGAAAAAGACTCCCATCTTTATCAGGAATCTATAAATCAAATATGAAGACAAGGTCCACATTTGCATAGGTTTTAAAAGAGGGAGTGAATTATTCAAGTTAGTGAATGATAACAAATGTCATACTTTTGCTCACATGTACTATATCAAATGAATGTAGAGGAAACATGAAGAATTGTGACCCATTAACTTGCTGGGGGAAGGAATATGGGAAGGCAAATTTGTAAAGTTCGGAAAAATGATAAAAATTTCAAAAGTATATATGCAATCCTTCATTCAAGAGGATTGTTTTATTAAAAAGGTATTAATTTTGAGCACAGTTTTAACTTGTGTTGAGATGATATAAAACAGTAAAATATTTTATAATTGTGGTAAATTACATATAACATAAAATTTGCCATTTAAACTATTTTAATTATGCAATTCAGTGGCATTACATTCATAAGGTTGTACAAATATCACCACTATTTCCAATTTTTTTTATCATTTCAAACAGAAAACATGTAACTATTAAGAAATAAATCCTCATCTCTTCCTCTCCACATTCCTCAGTAATCTCTAATCTATTTTCTGTTTTTATGAATTTGCCTATTCTAAATATTTCATACAAGTAGAATCCTACAGTATTTGCCCTTTTCTATCTGGCTTATTTCACTTGACAAATTTTTTTTTTCAGTTATATTATAGCAAATATCAGGACTTCATTCCTTTCTATAGCTAAATAATTTTCCATTGTGTCTATATATTACATCTGTTCATCCACTTATCTCTTGATGGACACTTGGGTTGTTTCCACCTTCTATCTTGAATAATGCTACAATTAACATTAATGTACAAGTATCTGCTTAAGTCTGTTTTCAATTCTTTTGGGTATATATCTAGAAGTGGAATTGCATGGCAATATGTTAATTCTGTATGTAGTTTTTTGAGGAAGAGCAAAACTGTTTTCCACAGATGCTGCACCATTTTACATTCCCGCTATCAATGTATGAGGACTCCGATTTTTCCATTTCCTCACTAATACCTGTTCTTTATTTTTAATAACTAGCCATCACTTGTACAATTGATTTGCAATCCCCTAACGACTAATAATTTTGAATATGTTTTCACTGCTTATTCACCATCTTATCTGTATATTCTTCGTGGAGATATGACTATTCACCCCCTTTCCCCATAATTTGCTTTTCTTTTTGTTGTAGAGTTTTACTTCTTTATTTTACATAAAGCTTTATCATACATATGATCTACAAATACCTGCATATATATATGCATACATATATTAATTTTTTTATGGACTGTCAATTACATTCCATTGGTCTTTAGGTCTATCACTATATAAGCATCACAATGTTCTGATTACTGTACCTCTGTAATAATGTTAGAAATTGGGAAAAAAAAAAAGAAATTGGGAAGAGTGAATCCCTAACTCTGGACTTTTTCAAGGTTGTTTTAGATATTCAAGGTCTCTTGAAATTCCATACGAATTTGAAGATTGGGTTTCCATTTGGGTAAAAAAAGGCTGCTGGAATTTTAATAGAGAGTTAACTGAATACAACTGTAGATTGTTTTGGGTAGTATCAACATCTTAAGAATATTAGGTCTTCCTACTAATGAACACTGGATGCTTTTCCACTTTTTTAGGTCTTTGGTCTTTCATCTCCTTGGTTAAACTTATTCCAAGGTATTTTATTCTTTTAGACGCCATGTACATGAAATTGTTTTCTTAATTTCCTTTTGGTATTGTTCATTGCTAGTGTACACAAATACACGATTTTTTTGTGTGTGTGTTGACCGTTAAAACTTTGCTGAATTTACTAACTCTAGCAGTTTTGAATAGATTCTTTGGGGTTTCTTATATACATTTGGGATCATGTTATCTGTTAAAACAGAGTTTTACTTCTTTCCTTCCAATTTGGATGCCTTTTAAAAACTTTCCCTGTTCAATCATTCTGACTAGAACTACCAGTACAGTGTTGAGTGCTGAAAGTAGGTATCCTTGTCTTGTTCTTGATCTTAGCGCTAAAGCTTTCAGAGATTCACTATTGAGTGTAACATTAGCTGTGGATTCTATAAGTGCCTCTTATCATGTTGAAAAAAAAATGGCAATATTTTATTATGAAATAAAATGTAAACCAGCACTAAGACATCCTACTAATCTATACTCTCTAACCATACATGATAGTTTTGCTGTGACCATAATGCTGAGAATAGCTAGCAAAGTATCTTATTTAATAAATGGCTACAGCATGCCACAACAGATTTGGAGAAAAATGTGGCTTTGAGGCTGAAGGTGAAGTTCAGAAGTTTTTCAAAGTTCTTCAACTCAATTGCTAAGTTATTTTTTTATTCTCTGTTCTGAAAAGGCAATGGAGTAGGTTGACAATTCATTTTTTCAACACAGAGAACTAAAGACTTATAAACTAAGGAAAATCAGAATATATTAGAGTTAAAAGGGTTAAAGGTGAGGTATGAAAATAGATAATACATCTAACACCAGTTTGTAGCTCAAAACAGGTAGCTATGTTCAGATGAGTTTCTGTGATATCATGAACTAAAATTAATTGACTTACCCATTATATTTTTAGTTTCAAAAATATGTCCTAGAAAATGGCAAAACTGTGTCTGTAAGAATAATTTTCTATAATTTCAATTCCTGTTTCATATAAGCCTGTCTCCTATTTGTCTCTGATACTCTGAATTACTAAAAAGTTATGAATAAAGTCTGTCAACTGGAGAGATCTCAGGCTAGATACTACCTGTTGTGTAATAGAGTGATTCCTGGTCAAGATATATTCATGCACTAACATAGGAATACATAAGTCTCCATAGACTTAAACCTCCTGACCCTTTGATTAGTCCTTTTGACTTCTAATCCACTTGAAGACAGATCCTTGGACTCCTGATAACCCACTGGCTTTGGATCCATGTGAGGACAGATGACTGGCTTGCTTTCTCCTGGCCTCCTTTCTTTTAGAAGGGATTTAGATGTTTAGTTTCCTGTCCACTCTACTCTCTATGTAGTTTCTGGCTTCCTGCCTTTACTCATTAACCTGCCCCTGTAAAGAAGTCCTTGAATTTCCTTCAGTTAGTTCATTTGAGCCAACTGTTTTCCTGTCTAGTGATTACCACACCACAGTACCTCACTACCCCTGCTCTTCTCTAATCAAAGACCACCATAGCATTTAAGGAGAAGAAAAATAATAAACTGGGGATGCCTGAGTAGCTCAGCAGTTGAGTGTCTGCCTTCAGCTCAGGGTGTGATCCCAGGGTCCTGGGATGGAGTCCCATCCCATCTCCCCCTCCCTCCCATAGGACTCCCTGCGGGGGGCCTGCTATTTCCCTCTGCCTATGTCTCTGCCTCTCTGCCTCTCTGCCTCTCATGAATAAATAAAACCTTAAAAAAATAAAATAAAATAATAAACTGGACTAAACTTTAACTGTTCATCTTCTTATGTAGAAAGATTTCTATTCCACATATTCCATATATATGTATCAGTTACCAGCAAACGTCTCTAGTCATCACATCAGATTCTTATACTGTCTTCTCTATGTCTCTAAATTTGCCCCAATTCCCTCCCTTTCTATATCCCTCTAAACCTCTTCATTGTACCCTCTGTTACTTCCAACACATGCTTCATATCCAAAACCTCTTTTATGAATGTTCCTTTTAGTTTCACCCCTTGATTATACCTGGCTGTTCCTTTAGTTCTTTATGTCCCACAGAACATTCTAAACTGGGGCAGTTTTTATTCTGTCAAATCCCAGGTTACTCAAAGCCACAAACTATATAGATATTTTCCTTACTCCACTTTGCCACTCCCTTGCTGTCCTTGCCATTACATTTTCTTTTAAAGTTTTTGGAAACAAAGTCTGAACAGGAGTACAGGTATAGAGTTAGATAGTAAATCAGATGCTAAAGTTTTAAGTCAACAAGAAAGAATGATAGGGATGCTGGTAAATTATGCAATGAAGACAAATAGTAAATGGTATACTATTATGGTATTTTACTTTTCCTCTCCATACAGTAGCCTCGGTTAGCCATTTCTGCCTTATGGAAACACTTCCTTTGGCTTTCTGGTTGCTATACTCTTGCTACGTTAAGTAATTTAGTTCCCTGGTTGTAAATATCATTAAAATGTATTATGAATTCACTCCCTACTGATACTTCCTTAGTCCAAGCCATCACTGTCTCTAAATAGGACAGGCTGCTTCACTTCTTGCATCTCTATAAATCCACTCCTTGCTCAAAGTAATTTCTTGAATATGCAAATCATATGTAATTTACCAGTTTAAAATCAGTGTATTCTCATCTTAGAGTTAAATCCAAATTTTACTCTGGCTTTCAAAACCCATCATGATTTGGCCTTGGCTTAGTTCTCACTCCTCAGCTCATATTACTTTCTCTTTTTCTTCACTCCAGGGAGTTGGGTCTTTTTTAGTCACTAGAACATGCCAAGGCTTGTTCTCACTTCAGCTTTTTTTCCTACTGACTTCTACCTTAGGAGCACTTTCCTTCTATCTTTTCCTACAGCAGTCCCTTTCTCACATTAAGGCCATGGTTCAGAGACACTTCACCAGAGGTCTCACTCAATAACCATAAAGTAGCCCACTCTCATTCACTATCACTATTCTTTAGTTTCTCCATGATTCTTATAACTTTCTGAAATTCTTGTTTGTTGTAATTTGCTTACTTCATTGTTTGCCTCCCCCAATTAGAACAAAGGTCAAAGAGGGCAGGAACCCTGACTGTGTTGTTTTTAGCTATATCCTCAGCCCAAAACTTACCAGACTGTTAATAAAGAATTATTTATTTAATGAATAAAAACTATGGCTTTGCATAAACCACATTCTAGTTAAGATTTTATTGATCCATCTTGATTCCATTAAACTCTATTATAAATGCCAAAGGAAGAGGGAATATACATACAGAGAAAAGTATTAAACAAACGAACTACCAACAGAACCATGTACAATAAAGGGCCATTATTAGACTATTTTCTATTTACTAAGGGTCATTATCATACATGGTTTCCTATCAAAGTGAATGAATATATCCACCATACATTTCTATTTTAAAAGATATGTTCTTTCCACCCATTGTTTTAGAAACATCCATGGATGGGAACTCAGCTCAATGTCTAATGACTATTTTTTCTAAAGTACACCCATTTCCACACAATAATTTTATAAAGGGTTTTCCCAGGGAAAAAGATCTAAGTAAGTCAATTCCCAGCACTAGCCAAATAAGGAATATAGTTGAAATTTTCCAATTAAATTTAATAATTATAATGATAAAATACCAAATCCTGACCATAAATTAAGGCTTTCTTATAATATTGCTGCATATCAAAGTGTGACATTTTAAGTTTAGCACCTACCAGAATACCAAAACTATTCACTTCTAAGAAAAAAAAATGTCTTTTTCAACTAAATTATTTGACCAAATTCTGCTAGATTATATTAGAGCTAAATCAGAGTTTTAATGTATTGATCATGGCCATTTCTATGCAAAAATTTGAGAACATCTGACTTTAAATAAGGGTTCATCTCTATTTAATAGATGAAAAATAAAGTGATATTATGGGATATTTCTAAAGGGCCATTAAAACATTAAATTATTAAATGAGTCTCGACAAGATCCAATGGAATCATTATTTGATAAACACCTATAATCAACTCAGATATTCTGAAAAAAAAAATGCTCACATGTTAATAGTAAAATAATTTTATTTAGAGTAAAACTACCCCTAGTCTTTTTTCTTTTGTTGAATCAAAATTATAGGCATCTGCATATATTGCAAGCAAATAGTGTATTACACCAAGCTGAAATATCACAGAAACACAAATGAATACAACACAAACTTGGCATTAGGAGCAAAATGTCAGAATACTTTTTTATAAAGAGTCTTATTTCTGAATAAGACTTATAAAAGAGCCCTGATGGGTTAAACCTGGAAATATTGTTAAGAAATTTTCTGTGAATTGATTTAAAAGAAATAAACATTTTAGAAATTTACCTATAGTCTTCTTATAAATTGTTCCAGCATATTTAAAATTAGAGACCAATAATCTAGAAATATACATAACACACTGTGAACGTGGAAAGTATAACAGATTGGTTTTTCTTCTAATTTCTAATAACACTGGGGAGAAAGTCCCTACTGACAGGAAACTTTTAAGCTATACGCTACTATTTTCTTTTAAGATTTTATTTATTTATTTGAAAGAGAGAAAAAGAGAGCATGAGAGAGACAAGTGGTGGAGAGGGAGAAGCAGGCTGCCCTTCGAGCAGGGAGCCTGATGTGGGGCTCCTAGGATCATGAGAACTCTGGGATCATGACCTGAGCCAAAGGCAGCTGCTCGAATAGGCTGAGCCAAAGGCAGTGCCCTATAGGCTACTATTCTTTACCTGTAACACAAAAAAGGAAAATAACAAAGTGATATAGAACTTCATGGGTACAATAATATGTAGCCTGAAAAAAAATTTACAAGGACTTTGATTACATTTAGTCTAGAGAAAATATACATGACTTTATGTACTCCTATGTTTCTCATACACAACTAATCTATTCCAAGCTTGCTGAAAATCTGTTCTTTTATGAAAATCCAGTTAGGGCTTTCTTTCTATTGCATAGTTGTATGGCTATGATATAGAGAAACAAATTCAATATATATAAAATGTTGCAAATATAGTAGAATACCAGCTTAATAGTTACAATCAATTCCAACATGGTTTCAAAGTTTAGACTAGGGTTCTCAAAGCCACAGCATTTGGTAATATTACAGTACTATGGTAATACTAAATAACAACATAATTATCAATGTCTGCTTGACTATTTCCCTAGTAAATCCATGTATTTTCAAGCAAGTACATCTCTGTTTTTAACTCTTTTCTTAGATGTTCTGCTTGCAGTTATCCTTTTACCAAAGGAACTTCTATTTCTCTCTTAAAATCTCTGGCCAGTTATCAGTTTCCCAAGTGTTACCACGTTTCCATACTCTAGGTTAAGTGCATCCACAGCCCTCTGTACTTCGCCAAAACAGCAATTATCACAGATTATTATAGTTGCCTATTCCCTAGTCTGTCCAGTCCATGAGAATGTGAGCTCTTTGTCGATACATTTATATTGTTCATCATTACACTCACAGCATCCTGGAATATATGTATGTGTGTCAAATACTCAATAAATATTCATGATCTAGTAAGTGGCTAAATGGAAGTATATAAATAGATAGCGGGTATTAGCTCAGTAAAGCTTTACTGAGTGGTCTCACTTAATCTGAGTTCTAAGTCCTATGAAGGAAGAGTTCACCAGCAGATGTGAAGTAAGAAAGGGCCATTCCAGGATGAGACAAGTACATGTGTTAAGGTAAGGAAGTCTGAGATCAAAAGGTTTGTCAGAACCACGATGTCCATGTAAGTAGCTCAACAGAGTTGGGGAAAAAGTTCAAGTGAAATATGAAAAGAGATGAAGATGGAAAGAAAGGAAGAACCCAGATCAGACAAAATACTTGTAAGAAAAATAGATATTATGAGCTGAATGATATGACTACATTGGTAAAAGTTTTGAAGTTGTCACCTCAAGAAAACTCAATAATTATGAGAAGTATTTTTTAAAAGAACGAAAAGCATAATTGTGTTATACAATCACCTTTTTTAAAGATAAGTTGAAGAAGAAGATACAAGATTTTTTAAAGCATTAAAACCCCCAAATGCTAGTCTAGCACTTCTCTAAGTAAATTTTACATAACACTTGCCCTACAATATGCTCCATGAAAAAAAAGGAGTTTCTCGTCCAATATTGTTGAGGGGAAAAACTACATATAATAACCTCCTCTCTGAATGATTCATAATACGTACTAGCATATTAAAAACATTAAGTCCTACAATAAAGAAACTCATTTAACTTTCAATGAATACATTTATTTATCCATGAAAGTTTTTTGCATGTAACATCTGTTAACATCCTGCCCAAGCAAGCAATATTTTGCAGAATGTACTCTTCAAAACTAAAATGCCACATATCAAATTCATATTTGAAGGGTTTACCTTATAATTTAAAAAAGGCAGCAATCCACTATTATTTGTAAAACATAAGGCCAAGATATTAAAAAAAAAAGATATATCATCTTAAAGTCGGAAAAAATTTCCATTACCATCATCTAGATATTGTTAAGATAATATTCTTATTTTACTGGCATATCTAGGGCCAGAGAAAATAAAGAGGCCACAGAATGACATCTAGTTGTACAAGTGCTAGGAAAGAGGGGCTACATGTTAGTTTAATTGCATAGGAACAGGTATACAAATCCCATATATGAATCCATATACGTGTACAAATATTAAGGGATGATGAATGCTAGCTGTTAAGATTATTTTAATGAAAAATTTCCTGGAAGTACGCTTAACTGAAGCAAACAACAGATTTGTTTTGAATTTTGACACAATTTTTAAGTATAGGGAAAGAGTGGTGAGATTATCCAGCTTCTTGTTAATACAGCTAGGAAGTTCATTTTTTAAATTATTATCTTATTAAGAAAAAGACAGGTATTATTGGTAAAGAATCAGGTCCTATCCTTTTTTGTATTGAGAGTTTTCCATTCTCAATTTCAGTAAACTTTAAGCAAAATTGACATTATATTTGATCTGGCAAATTTTAAACTTTAGTAATTATTTGAGCAGAACAAAATATTTACTATGCTGTTATAAAACTTTTCAGCTATCAAATCTTAACTTGAAGTGTTTCTTTATTATTAATTCAGTCATTCTTATGTCTCTCATTTACAAAAATGAAAATAAGAGAAAAACTAACATGGCCTAGAAGTTTAGATCATTAAGTGTTACAAGAGCTATGTGAAAACATTTCAAATTAGAACAAAATGAGAAATTTAAAATAATTACAACATTAGCTGCTCAGAGTAATAGTATCAACTAAATTGATTTCTTCAATATTGCTAGTATGATGAAAATGGTTTGTTTCTACTGTTATTCAGCTTTTACAGAAACCAACTACTTTTTCTTCCTTTTTTCTCTTTCATCATTTCCTATGTCTCTTATACAGCCTGCTGTTTATCTGCATTTTATTTGCTTCGCTAATCATGGATATTATATGAATTGTGTTCCATCTTAGAACATGAGCCTTTCTATATTTGTAAGTTTCTTGCTAACATGTCATGGAATATAAAACCTATGGGACTTTGGGACCTTAATTTAAGCCTGTGGTGCTAAAGATGCAGCTGTTCATTTGCAAGTAATCTCTGCTGTTAAAGCCATAGTATAGCCAAAGAAAAAAATTCATTTTATACCACTTTTTATTGTATTTAAGTGCACAACAGTCAGCATTACATAGTATTAGAATATTTTAACTTGCTAAGACCGTATTTTCAGAAGAAGAGAGTATATGGAATATCATTTACCCCAAAGTGTAAATTTTACTACAAGTTATGCATATAATTGACTTTGAAGGTAATGTTTTTCTAGAACTTAAAAAAAGATACTATGTACAGTTAACTATATTGCAAAAGCCGGATAGTTAAAAATTTAAAAATTTACTGTGTGGCAAAGTTCAAGTATAAATAATTATATTTTGTTAATTAAATGGTTCTGACAACTATAACTCTCCTAAGTATTTCGAAAAAGTCACATTTTTCACCTTGCTTGAAAGATGATATATACAATAATACTGTCTTCAAATTTTATGCTGTTTTTCTTAAAATGCCATTTTAGAATCAGAGGTACATCATTTAGCTCTATATAAATAAAGTACTATGTTAAATAATGTTCTTCCTAGCTGTTTTTCTCCTTAACTGAAGATCAGAGATTATAACACATATTTCTTGCCACCTCTGCTTAGTCTCCCTTAGTCTCTCATCAGCAATGTATAAAAGTCCCTGTTTCCATACAGATTCTCCAAAACAGTTCAACATATAATTTACTACTTTGGTAAACACCAAAGTAGAAGACTAAGATCAAAGTAGGGGAATCTACAAAGTATGTGATAAATACTGGGTTGATATCTAGTACTTATACGTTAACATGTGAAGTACTTTGAAAAACCTTAAGGAAAAGATAAATATCAAGCAGAATAAAATGAACTAGGTATACAAATGGCCATTTCATTTACTCTCTTATAACACATACACACACATACACACACACACACACACTCAGAGCTATGCCAACATATCCTTGTATCATGATCATGCCACTAAAAGGGAAGCCAAAGGAAGGAGTGAAGAAAGACTGATTTGCTAATCAAATGAAAAAATATTCAGTTCACTGTATTTAAAAAAAGCAAATCAATCACATCTGACTATAGTTCTAATTGGCAAGTAATTATAAAGGTTTGGTATGTATAATGTAGGAGTGGGTACTCTAGTATAAATAATCCTGCTGGAATTATAGGTTGGCACACTCTTTCTGGAAGGCAGTTTAGCAACAAGTATCAAAAATATCATGACCTAGTAATTTCATTTATACATCTTTAAATTTACATGAAACCACTGGAATACACGGATGCAAACACAGACTTGTTCATGACAACATTCTTCTAATGGCAAAAAAATTAAAGTTTAACAACAGAAGTTTGGTTAAATAAATTGTGATTTTTTAATAAGATTTATTTATTTATTTATGATAGACATAGAGAGAGAGAGAGATAGAGGCAGAGACACAGGAGGAGGGAGAAGCAGGCTCCATGCCGGGAGCGCGACGCGGGACTCGATCCCGGGACTCCAGGATCGCACCCTGGGCCAAAGGCAGGCGCCAAACCACTAAGCCACCCAGGGATCCCCCAATAAATTGTGATTAATCATGATAAGTTAAAGGTATGATGAGGACTTCTATTTACCGGTATGGAAATAGATTCAAGATGAATTAAATGAAAAATATCAGGTAACACAAAAGCAGGGACAACCCAAAACATGAAGTGCCCTGGGTATGTTTGGTACTTCTTTAATAACACATTTTAAATAGTTGTTCAAGGTTTTAGTGAGGGCAATCTTGATACTGGAATTAAGGGATTATAAAATATGAAATTTTCTATACCAGAACTTTCTGGAAGGCATACTAGCCATTCAAAATCAGATAAAAGTGTAAGTTAATCATTACTATAAACAACTCATTACTTACATACTATGCATAGCTCACTCGTAGAATGTCAGTTGGCTTTTCTAATGTCAGGTCAATGTCAACTACCTACCTCATGGTCCACAACACAGCGTATAACTATACCATGCAGCTTACATGTGGATATTACAAAAATATTCAACAGATTTTACTTTCATTAAATAGGTATTT
The DNA here is from genome assembly GCF_048418805.1 of Vulpes vulpes. NCBI lineage: Eukaryota > Metazoa > Chordata > Mammalia > Carnivora > Canidae > Vulpes > Vulpes vulpes. The sequence continues at coordinate 67,376,494 of NC_132785.1, forward strand.
ATTTCAGTGGTAGTGGTACTACTTACAGTTTTTATACACATTATTTATATGCACATATGAAAACCCAAGTTAACAAAAAACATACTTCCAATTTTTTCCAGTGATGTTCTGCATATTAAACAAACATCGATGTAACTTAAGGAGAGACACTTCAACACCCTGTTCTTCCTTGTCTCAAAATTACAGAAAGCTATCTTATTGGACCAGAGTTTATGAAAAATTCCTGAGTAAGGAAGCTGTTTATTCTTATTAAGCAGGTCCTCTTCATCATAGGTATACACTCCTTTTCCCTCTAGTACTACATTATGTCTTTGTAAAATTACTTATGCTATTCATTATTTGTTCAATTCTTTATCCTTGAGGACAATGGTCTTGTATGACTCGCTATTGCTTGAAGTATGCCCTATACATGCAGTCAATATCCAACAAATAACTGCCAAATGAACAAAAATGACCATGAATGAAAGAGAAAAAGTATAACACAGCCCCAAACTTACAGAAAACAGAAGCTATTCAAATAGAAGTAAGAGAGGGTTAGTAGAGCAAGAGATGTTTCTTTGAAACATGTGTAGGAGGGAATTAATCTTTGCGTCCTTCCTTCCTCTCTTCATTCCAAATAGTAGAAAAATGGGCTTCTGATCCCAGGTTTCTGTAGCAGTGACTACAGAAACTTTGGCTGGAGAGGCAGGAAGTGCTTGACTAGACATACTCAAGTAAAACAGATGACTACAGACATACTGAAGCAAGGCCTTAGTAAATCCTATTCAGAGAGGCTAACAGGAAAGCTCATATGTAAAGTATATAGAACTTAGACATCACTACATATTTGAGAAAAATAACAGCTGAACAATGTTTATACAAAATTATGAATGAGCTGAACAGTAAACTGAACACAGCTTTAAATTCACTTCTACTAAGCACAATGCTCATTTTATCAAAAAAATAAAATATACACATATGCATGAGAAAAAGTATGAAATAATATACAGTATATCAAAATTTAAAAGTAATTATCTTTGAACAGTATGATTTGGTTTAATTTTTGCTTATTTTACTCAACTACACTTTAAAATTTTCCTATAATTTAATGTGTTCTTGAGATCAATAATACATATTAATAAAATGACCCCATTGTAAATAATTGAAACATACTGTTAGAAATATCTTACTCAACTCTGTAATTCATTCACAAAAATAGGATTCAAGTTTAAACAATCTTTTAAAAACTCCCTTTCCTTGTTTTATTTGTATTAAACTATTTTAAAATCTTAAAAATTAGATATTTGGTGAAATTAAAAAAAAATGTTAAGTCAGTTGTACATAAACATAGATGCCCATCTAAAACATACTAGTCCAAGTAATAAAAAAAATTAACAAAAGTTAATAAAATCAATAAATAACATTATCAGATTAAAATACATTAAAGGGAATATAATGTTTATATTACAGTAATTACAGCCTTCTTTTTTTTTAAATAATCTTTATTTTTTTATTTTTTATTTTTTTATTCATTTATGATAGTCACACAGAGAGAGAGAGAGAGAGAGAGAGGCAGAGACTTAGGCAGAGGGAGGAGCAGGCTCCATTCACCGGGAGCCCGACGTGGGACTCGATCCCGAGTCTCCAGGATCGCGCCCTGGGCCAAAGGCAGGTGCTAAACCGCTGTGCCACCCAGGGATCCCTAATTACAGCCTTCTAAAAAATGCCAAGTTATTCATCATTTCTCAGAAAAACAAATCTCAATTCTTAGAAATCTTATTCTTAGGCCAATGCTGTGTTACTAGTACCTGAATAAACTACTCCTTCTTTAGCTAAACTTTTTTCCAGGTTAGGAATTTAAGGTATTTTTGAATTAGGCTAATCTTTGACAGCATAAAACAACTTCGGTAGGCCTTAGAAGAATAATTTGGATCTGGAGTTCATAAAGGGAAGTAAACTCAACATCAGTAAGATAGACTTGGGGATGAAATTTACTTTAAGAAATCCAAGAACTTTTTATGCTTAACCTAGTTAAGCCTTGCTACATTGCTGGATTTAAATCATAGTCCTCTTCATCTCTCATGAGTCCTCACCGATAAAGAAAATCTTGACCCACTGCTGACCTTGACCCTGAATGATCTCTGCAGATAGGAAGATAAACAACTGTCCTTTAAAGACTGTTAACATATCATATTTGATATTAGATAGGTATTAGATACCAAATAAAATAAAAATCTGGAATAGTTTAAGCAGTCAGCAGTTACCTGAAATTTCCTGTATTTCATTTTTGTACTAATCCAAAGATTATTCACATAAAAAGATTACTTGAACATCACTCATCATCAGGGAAATATAAATCAAAACCATGATCAGATACTACCTCACAACTGTCAGAATGGCTAAATTAACAACACAAGAGTGGGCGGCTGGGTGGCTCCATTGGTTAAGCGCCCAACTCTTGATTTCTACTCAGGTCATGATCTCAGGGTTTTGAGACCGAGCCCATTTTCAACTCAGTGCTGGGCATGGAGCCTGCTTGAGATTCTCTCACTCCTTGTCCTTTGCCCCTTCCCCTCCCAAATTAACAACACAAGAAAGAACAGGTGCTAGTAAGGATGTGGAGAAAGAGGAATCCTCTTGGAGTATTTGTGGGAATGCAAACTGGCACAGCCACTCTAAACAGTCTGGAGGTTCCTCAAAAAATTAAAAACAGAATTATCTTACAATCCAGCATCTGTACTACTAGGTCTTTACCCTAAGGATGCAAAAATACAGAAGGGGTACATGAACCCCAATGTTTATAGCAGCATTATCAGCAATGGTTAAACAATGGAGAGACAACAACACAGACAACAAATATCCATCAGCTGATGAATGGATAAAGAAGATGTGATACACACACACGCAGGAATACTATTCTGTCATCAAAAAGAATGAAACCTTGCCATTTTAATGATGTGGATAGAGCTAGAGTATGTTTTGCTAAGTGAAATAAGTCAGTCAAAGACAAGTATCACATGATCTCACTCATATGTGGAATTTAAGAAAGAAAACAGATGAACATGGGAAGGGGGAAAAGAAAAAAAGAAGAGAGGGAAGAAAGCCATAAGAGACTCTTAATGATAGAGAACAAACTGAAGGTCGATGGAGGGAGGTGGGTGGAGGATGGGCTAGATGGGTAATGAGTATTAAGGAAAGCACTTGTGATAAGCACTGGGTGTTGTAAGTGATAAATCACTGAATTCTACTCCAGAAACCAATACTGCACTGTATGTTAACTATCAAAATTTAAATAAAAAACAATAAAACCCCAAAAATTCTATATGCAAAAAAAAGATTACCTGACATATTGCAAGAGATTATTTCTGTGTATCAGTGATTTGAGATGCCTTAAAGTTCCAAGTTAGTGTTGTGATGAATATCCGCGAACTAGCAGTACCTGAAGAGCATCCCGGTTGCTATATGCTAAGGTGACTAGCGTTAAGAGATGTGAAATCCCTTAAGTACTGATTTATCATAAGTTACATTTGTTTTAATGTTATAATAAGCAAGAACTTAGCACTATTTCCAAACTTTAAGAAACGTATTTAGCGCTCAAATAAAGGGCACCCCTATCTAATTAGGATGATTGCAAAAGAATACCTCAGTAAAATATGTATTTTATCAACTTGAAGAAATAGATTAATGGCAAAACTAGGTTCTAAAAGGCATGTCTGATGATTTCTGCAAATCTTGTCAGAGTGGTTAACAGATCTGAATTGCTAACTGAAGCATTTCCTGCTATGCAGCCCTTTGTTCATATTAGGCTGCTACTTCTTATAGTATTGCGGGTAAATACCTGATTTAATTAAAAGCTTGATTTAAATTGTTAAAGAGTGTTTTTTTTAATGTGTCCAAAATAAATTTTTAAAGTAATAGTAAAATAGCACATGCTACAGAATGTGATTAATCATCATATTTCATTATTTTTATTGAACTTCATGAAGTCTATCATTTGGAAACATACATTTTTAAATAGCTTTGGTTCATCTCATAGTAAAATCATACTATGTTATTTGCTTTGTCAGGTCAAGTTAATATTCTAAATAATCAGGCAACATATTCAGCAAGAATGTTTTCTGCTGTTTTTCCATTTTATCATAGCCACAGGTGCGTCATACTAACCTCTACAGAGGAGACCCAGAAACAAAACCAACACAAAATGTGTACTACCATAAATGTACTATGCTAACAATACCACAGGAAACATTTGTGATGAAAATCCCTTCCTTTGATGAAGAAATGAGCTAGTGAAAGGAATAAAATTCTATGTGAAACAAGATCAAATAGGTATTTGTTTATATTAATTTAATAATAAGTTAATTAATAACTAGTAGGGTACCGACTGGTAAGAAAAAAAGGTTATTATTTGGTTTCTTTTACAAAGATGAATATAGCATTCTTACCCTCTTTCTTAAAATAATATTTTGCTTTTTTATTGATAATAAAGTGAAATATTCTTAAGGATTTAGTATATAAGTTTCCTAAGTATTTACAAATAGTGTGTATGTTACAAAAATTTCTGTTTTTGAATCTTGGTGCTCATCAAATATAGGATTGTTATATTCTTACATCAAACCAGCAATTAGAGCCTTTCTAAATACAAATCTTCACATCACTATGAATACTTATTTCCTGGATACAAGGAAACTTCTGAAAGATCTCAGTTAATGATATAAAATTATCTGTGTATGCAAATAAAGATGAAGAGTAAAGTGAAATAATAATAAAAGGAAAGTTTAAAATTATGGAGACCAAAGACACATATTTTCTTTTAAAAAGCTCACATATAGTTGGCAGAAAGAAAATATAAAATATTAGATGAGAAGGTGAATAGTATTTAAAAGAAAAAATGAATTAAGGATAAAGTGAAAACATCTAAATCTAGAGTCAGCATGAAGAAAAGTCTTCTGCTTTATCTCAAACATGAACAAACTAATGGCAAAATGAATTTGTGGACATAAAGGTTTCAAATACATTTCATTAAAAGTCTTTCATTTCTTGCTGCTCAACTAATAATAAAAGACTACATGTCAGCTACAGATTTTACATTTTCATTAATAAGATTGTAAATAATTTTTACAAAATTAGTTAAAACTTTTTTTTAAACTAATTATTGAAGTATAGTCAACATATAATGTTATATTAGTTTCAGGCACACAACAATCCATACATGACTCAATGCTCATCACAATAAGTGTAGTATTTTTAAAATAAATATAATTTTCAAATAGCATTTCATATTGATATATAATTACAAATAGGACAAATCACATGCTTACCACTGATTCAGTGATTCAATAAACAGATTATATAAGGAAATAATATTTTCTTTTTTTTTAAAGATTTTATTTATGTATTCATGAGAGACACAGAGAGAGAGAGAGAGAGAGAGAGAGAGAGAGAGAGGCAGACACACAGGCAGAGGGAGAAGCAGGCTCCACGAGGAAGCCTGATGTGGGACTCGATACCTGATCCGGGGATCACACCCTGAGCTGAAGGCAGATGTTCAACCGCTGAGCCACCCAGGTGTCCCAGGAAATAACATTTTCAGATTAGAAAGTCTATAAGAAAATATCCTACTATATTGTACATGTACTTTTAATTAACTTGATAATGTCCCTTTTAAGAAAAAAGTCTCAAAAAGCTAGCATCCAGCATGGTATCTAGCACAATTAAAATGTTCAATAAATACTGTTAAGTAAATCAAGGAGTAAAGAAAATTTCTCACTTGGATTTATTTTTATCTAATAGAATATTTTCTAATATCTATAATTCTGAGCAACATGCAGAGTTAAATTGCCCAGATGTACAGAAAGCATGGCAAACTAATATCCCTAATGCTAAAAAAAATGAGGTATTTTACATTATTTGATGTAGTTGTAGAAAATATACTTAGGAAAAAAATACACATCTATTTGTGTACTTTCTTGGCCACACAAAAATTAATCAATAACTAAAACATAATACCTCTATTCTGATTACATCTTCAAGTACATCTTATATTTTTAACTCATTCATCATAATGAATTTATAGATAGGGTATTAATTAATTATTTTTTTTAATTTTTATTTATTTATTTATGATAGTCACACAGAGAGAGAGAGAGAGAGAGAGAGAGAGAGAGGCAGAGGGAGAAGCAGGCTCCATGCACCGGGAGCCCGACGTGGGATTCCATCCCGGGTCTCCAGGATCGCGCCCTGGGCCAAAGGCAGGCGCTAAACTGCTGCGCCACCCAGGGTTCCCAGGGTATTAATTTATTAAAGAAGAGTTTCCCAAATTATACCAGCAGGTTTTTACAGCATATGTGGGAGAGGGAGAGGGGGAAAGCAGGAAAATAAAGATTACAATTTTGACTGACATAGTCAGTTTCATAGTCTAGCAGTGTAGTAAATATGGGACAGATGTAAACATCATTACAGAACTGTTTATTGGCTCTCTGTACATTTAACTCAATAGCGCATATCATGAATTCTTGGGAGAAATACAGCACTAGCATGTTTCAAACTTGCTTGACTAAAGAACACCTCTTTTTGTGAAATTTCTCATTCTCTTCCAACTACTGTTCCACAAACTATATTTTTGGCTATATAATGTAAAGTCACTTTAAAAAAGAATATACTCGGGGTGCCTAGGTGGCTCAGTTAAGCGTCCAACTCTTCATTTCAGCTCAGGTCATGATCTCAGGGTCGTGAGATAGAGCCTGGTATCAGGGAGTCTGCTTAAGATTCAATCAATCTTTCTCTCAAAAAAAAATACACTGAACTTTAAATTTGAATATATACTTTAATTCATATCACTGGGAAACTACTTATTCCAGAATTACACTAAATATTTAGTTAACAATTAAGGACAAGTTTATGAGCATATAAGCAAAGTCAGTTCTATTATTTGCATTATTTAGGAATGCTTTTCATACTTTTTCAAAGAAGTCCATCTAACTATAAAGGAGCAAAAAGCAAAACTTGGGGATTGGGGGAGAAAGTGATTCTGAGGAAAAACAGTTTAAAGCAGAGGTCAGGTCAAATTCAGCTCACTGCCTGTTTTTTTGAATAGATTAACTGGGACAATATTACATTCAATTCCAGTCACCTTCGACAGTTGCAATGTGATATTAAAATATCTGATTTTCTATTGGTACTGATACCACAGATATCACTATTAACAGGCTTGTAGACTAAATTTACAATTGACAGACATCCTAAATTTCAGATAAGAGGTCAATGAAAATAAAGATGCAATTTTTTACTGACTGGGTTAAAAACCTTTGTTTTAGAAGATTGTGAAAAGATAAACGACACTTTTAATTACGATATCAAAAAAGTGAGAAAAATGTGAAGCTACAAAGTAAAATATGCCCAACTTTTTAAATAAATTAAAAACTAAAATAAAAAGTAAAAACACAGATTTAAAATCAAATGGTATTTTGCACATAATTTATGAGATGATGCATGGCCATTAGTGCAAGTTCTAAGATTTCTTACTCGGCAATATTTTCTTAAATTTACATAAAGCTAATATTTTGTGTACAGCAATTGATTATTCCAATAAATGATAAGTTTGTGCTCATAAGTCATGAAAAATTTGCATGAGGCAATGAAAATTTTGCTTCCCACCATATCTTATTCACCATAACTGCTATCAGACAAGCAAAATAAATATAGACAATTAGTATACCTTGACATGTAAGCATTATGAACGTTTATGTAGAGGATAAACTACACAGATGACTTTTTTTGAACATAAAGAGAAATAGCATGTATTAAATTAAATTATTAAATTCCCAGTGTTTTAAATTATGCAATATTAATTACATAAATGATACTACAAACTTCATCATACTGCAACTAAATATCCTATTAAAAGCTTTAAAGATTATATAAAGAGTTATACAATGCACACAGTATGATATAATAAATGTATTTATCCTACAGCAAGGTTTATAAAAATTAGGTTTTATTTTCTCTAGATATACCATGATTTATGAAGCAGAATATGTGTGTAGTTATCACCAGTAAATTTTATTTGAAGAGACATAAACACACCATGTCCAATTAACATACTATAAGATGATAATTGAAATTTTAAATACAAAATGATTTATACTTTCTCCTTCCAGGATGATTTTATCTACAACTAATTTTCTAGTGCATATAAAATACTTTTAAAATGTCTAATATTTAATATTATATCTATCTACTGCTCAATAATTCCTACTGCTTTCAACATCCAGAAAAGTATATACAAAAGTTTATACATTACAGACTGGTTTAAACTTTCTATCTGTAAAACCAGAAAAGGACATTGGGAACTTTATTTAATTTTCTGTTGCACTTTACCTTCTGTATTTTAACAATTAACAGAAACTGATCCTATATATTCTTACAAGAGTGATTTAAGCAGTTAGTAAGAAGGACATTTTACTTTTATGTTTTAAAACATAATAAATTCAAATTGCTTCTGGTGAAGTCTAATGAAAGATGTTTATTTAAAGAATTTGTTAGAAAACTGAGACAATGTGAGTAATTTTCTAGAAATAAGATAGTATAAAAAGGTCTCAAGGGGATCCTTGGGTGGCTCGGCGGTTTGGCGCCTGCCTTCGGCCCAGGGCGTGATCCTGGAGACCCGGGATCGAGTCCCACATCAGGCTCCTTGCGTGGAGCCTGCTTCTCCCTCTGCCTGTGTCTCTGCCTCTCTCTCTCTGTCTCTCTGTGTCTCTCATGAATGAATAAATTAAAAAAATCTTTAAAAAAAAAAAAAAGGTCTCAAAATGCTACCACTATTACATTTAATTTTTTTGAAACAAAGCAGGAACACACTTGATTAACCACTTGACAAAAACTTTTAAAAAATTATTAACGTATTAAAATAAGGAATCTGATTTTTAAAAATCATCTGGAAGCATGCATGAGAAAACCTGTTGTCATGGAAACAGCCAGTGTAAATGGCAATAAATTCAAAGAAAATGTCAGTGCTTCTGAACAATGAATGAACGCAAAATAATGCTGCTTGTGAAATAAAGCGCCAACAATGAAAAAAAGTATGGTGTTAAGACATTTCAAAATATTAATTTCCCTCTATAAGTGTTACTTGTTATAGTAAGAAGTCAGATACAAATTTTGATAAATAAGTGTAATGAAACAAATGAAAAGTATTCTCAAACATTAATTGGGAACTGGAAATGACACTATTGTTAAAAGAAACTACGAATTCACCAGTTCTTGTACTTGATAAGTTCAAATCAAAACTATTAGACTGTTCATAAACATCAATATATAAATTACACTTAAGTTATACTTAATATAGACACAATAGATAGCGTTTACCAATAGTAAATCTTTTGAAAGTGCTAATTCTTACAATAGTATAATATACTATTGCAATTCTTTCAGCCAAAATATTCTAACAATTTCTTAATGTAATATTCAAGAGAATTAAAATGCTTAAAAGATAAAATTAAGATGCTAATTAGTATTAATGTCCCTCATTTATTTTTAAAATTATAAGCAAAATAGCTTTAAATTTAAAAATTCAGTTAAACATTACCTAAACAAATTATATTACCAAAATCATATAGCTAAAAGTTTACATCATCAGTTTAAACATAGCGACAATATATAGATTTGATCTCACATTATCTGAATTTTGTCAATATTAAAATAAATACAAATTTCAAATAATAACTCTATTAAACAGTTTTTTATGCATGATATCCATGAGGGAAAACTGATATACATGTTCATAGTTATGGTATACATGTACTCTCACAGATTGATATTTTAAATAATTACAATAAAATATTCAGGTTAAATAAAAGAATGTAATTCTCCAACAGTTGGGCACTGACTTGTTAATATAATACTAAGGAGTTAAAATCTTAAAATTATGACATTATATATTTATAAATAGATAATGTTTGCTTAAGATTCATTCTTTCATTCTGAGTAAAGGAATGTGTACATTGTTTGACAGTTGACATAAGTAGTACTTTGCCTTTTTCTCTCAAAAGAGTATTCAAATCATGACACTGGGTGATGAATGGAATTGCTGAGATCACTATATCATACACTTGAAACTAATATAACACTGTATGTTAATGAACTGGACTTAAAACTTTAAAAAAAGAGTATCAAATCAAAATCAAAGTTTCCATAGAAATAAACAGGTTTTATACTAGTATGGCCTTACTACATAAAAGTTGCCTTAATTTATTTTCTCATTCTTTTACAAGTTTAACTCAAGTATTTCAAATGAGTTTTGCTAAATAAAATTTAACTCTATTAATTAAAAATAAATATGAATTGGGAAAGAACAGTATAAACTATACTTATTTGCCTTATTTATCAATCCTTTATTATATCTGCCCTTATCTTCAAAAGCAAACCCACAACCCAGCAATATTTCTTTCATTTTCTTCATATATCATTTTACCCTATTTGTTTTAATACACTATTTCATTGTTTTAGTATACTATTTCATTATTATTTTCATGTTACTAATCATTCTACTTATATCTAATTATTTTCCCCCTTTTTCTTTACCATCTACTTACTCTTCTTTCCAATGTCTCTATAAACTTTCATATTTATTTATTTATTTAAAAGATTTATTTGAGAGAGAGAGAGAGTGTGTGTGTGTGTACATGGAGGGGGAAGGAGCTGGGGAGACTAAGAGAAAGTCCAGCCCACCATCCTGAGCACAAAGCCAGATGTGGGGTTTGATCTCACCACCCCAAAATCACGATTTGAACAGAAAACAAGAGCTGGGTGCCTTACATACTGTGCCACTCAGGTGGTCCCCTGCTTTTTAAAAAGATTTACAAACTTTTAAATAATACTCCCCAAATGGTCAATGAAGAGTAGAAATGGACAATATTTGTTACTTCAAGCTATGAAATCAATCTCAAGAGAAATTCTCATTTTATTCTCCATGTTGTCATTAGGTGTTACTTTTAAAAACTGGCTGGTTAAAAAAAAAAAAACTGGCTGGTTCACAGTGCTCTCCTTTAGGGTTCCAGTTCATACAGCCTATTTATGATGTGTTAACTTGGGCTGTAAATTGTAAGGTCTGAGCTTATATTTATTTAATGCAAAAATTATGCAAGTCTAAAAGTTGCTAAAATCAGGTGGTGCTCCTCAGTAAATTTCCTGAAACACTGACGATAGAGAATATTTCTTTATTATATGTGCATTACTCAGTTGATCATAATTACACATTATCTACTTTCTCTCCTATGTTCACTAGATGAAGTTAATTGCAAGGCAAACTCAGTTATTTATAATTTACTCATCAAATCTGTAAAGAGAAACTCCAAGTTGTTATCTAACAAATGATTGGGCTCAAAGATTAGTAACATGCAAAATTTTATGTTACTAATCTATATAGTTATCAGTATGTATTTATACTCTGATCATAGTTATTTTACATTTTTATAATAATAGGAGATCATGAACATGCATCTTATTTTTTAAAATTTTTTATTTATTTTTTTTTGAACATGCATCTTCTATTAAAAGCATGATAAAGAATGAATGATAATAGAAAAAAGTATTGGTTAAATTATCATTTACTTTCCCATGATGATTATTGCAATGCTTTATCTGTAAAGAAAACCAGATCATGGATGCGCCTTGGAACACTTTACAAAGTTTGTAAATTTCTCTTCTCATATTTATGTCTACAAATATTATTTGCTATTTTAACACTTATTGAGATACATATAAATATGTACATAAAGTGAACAGCCATCAGAGTGCACCTTAAATTTTTCAAAAACATATCCATGTAACCAGCATCTAGATCAAGAAATAGAGCATTAAAAGTTGTACCACTGTACCCTGTTCCAGCACTACCTGCTCTTACCAAAACTAACCACTATCCTAACTGCTATAGAGATAAGTTCTGTTTGATTTTGAACTATATAAAAATGGTATCATACAGTATTAACTCTGTTATGTCTGGTTTCTTCATCTCAATATTGCATTTGTAAGATTCAGTCAGACTGTATTTGTAGTAAACCCATTCTTATTGCTGTAGAGTATCCCACTGTGTGAGTTTAACAGAATATATTTTTACACTCTATTGTTGATGTTTAAGTACTTACTTTCTAGTTCAGAGCTATTGCTAATAGTGTTATTGTGAATATTTTTATATATTTTTTGGTGAATGTAGGTACACATTTCTGTTGGTATGTTGTAGGAATGGAACTGCTAGGCCACATGGTAAGTGTATGCTTAGCTTTATGAGATACTCTCAAATGATTTTTTACTGTGTTGTACCAATTGAAACTGCTAGCAGTTTACAAGACTTATAGTTAATTCATATGTTTGCCAACACATAGTATTCTCAGTCTTTTTCACTTTAGTCACTCTGGTGGATATACAGTGGTATCATAACTAATGGATCTGTCCTCTTTTAAGGAGTTTATTGACCATTAGGATCTTCCCTTTTGTGAAATTCCTATTCAATTGTTTGGTCCATTTTTTCTAGGTTATAGTTTTTTGATTTGAAAGTAATCTATGCATACTCTAAGTCCTCATCATATATATATATATATATATATATATATATATATATATACACACACACACACACACACACACACATATATGGACATCAAATATATGTCATTTTTTGGCTTGTCTGTTAATGATAATCTATTGATGAACAGAAATTCTTAATTTTAGTAATGGTCCAAATGTATCATTTTTCTCTTTATGGTTAGAGCTTATGTTCTACTTCAGTAATATATGCCTACTTTAAGGTCATAAAGATGTTCTGTGTTTTTTCCCAACATCTTTATTTTCTGATCACTGACATTTATATTAGCAGTCTGTTTGTAAATGATTTTTAACAATAATGTGAGGTAAGAGACAACAAATGTATTTTTTTCCCATTTGGTTACTCAATTGACCTAAACTGTATTTCCACAACTGCACTACAGGATCACCTTTGTCACAAATGAACTAACAGTATATAGTCTGAGTTTGTACCTGGTCTCATTATTGAACAGATTTTTCTATTCTACTGGGCTACATCTATCCCTGCAGCAATACCACTGTCTCACTGGGTCTGGGTATCTGGCAGTGTAAGTCATTTAACTGTGTATGTCTTTATTAGGTTTGAAAAAATGAAGCCCACATCACTTTCTTGATCAGTGTCCTTCCGTATTTAGAATAAAATCCAAACTCCTTACTAGGGCTTACAATGCCATTCAAGTTCTGGCCACTGCCTGCTTCTCTGATTTTATTATCTTATTTTATATCTTAACCTCTTCTCCCCATTCCCCACCATTTGCCCTGTATGCTGTAGCTACACTGGCCTTCTTGCAACACTCTAGCTCTTTTTGCTAGAATGCTCTTTCCCCAAACACTATCATCTTTGTACAGCTTATTTCTTCATCAATACCAGTCTTGAGACAGATCTTTGCTATTCAGTTTACCTACAAATTCTCCTCAAATGCTAGTACTTTAGTTATTTACTGGTATCCTTGGTCACATTCGTAAGTTTCATAGGAGCAGGGCTTTTTACAGGTCCTGTTTCCTTATTCTATTTCAAGTGCCTGGGTATGTAAGTGCTCATTAAATATTTGTTTACTCTAAGTATCAATTAATAAAGACTGTACACTATGGTTGAAAGAAAACAAAATTATAAGTCTAGAAGACTAAATGGAATATGTACCTCAGAATGCTAATTAAGATAATTTAACAATTGTAATTAATTTTATTATAAATACCAATTTACTGCTTGTCACTTTCCAGCTAAAACTGAAACGCTATTCTTACCATTAATAGTACATGTCTGAAAAATGTACTCATAAATAGGTTATATATTCCATGTGATGGCATAATTATATGTAAATCACTAGCCCATTTCAACAGGTATATCCTTTGAACTCAAAGAACTTTACAAACTATTATGTTTCCTCTTCCTCAATTTCAGAATAAAGATACTATGCATTTATTTTAAACTTCTCAGAAAATGTCTGTTGAAATAAGTATGTGGAATCTGGGCTATAAACAGGATTGGAAAGACACCAACTATTCTTATGAAATGCCACTTAAATTTGAGACTATACAGTTAAATGCACTCCCAAGTTTTAATCTCTATCATAAACATGGCATAAATCTAATACTGTATTTATGTTAAATAGCTTATTTCAAAGTAATAATAAATCATATTATTTTGTAATAAAAGTTTCTTAAACATGCTTATTCCAAAGTGAAGAAACATTTTATGTAAAGATATTTTACTTCTGATAAAAATTTTCATTAGTGGATCACTTTAGTTGTAGTTAATAGGAAAAGAATATTAAAAACTCCATACTACTTATTTAGCTAAATGTGGACATTAAAAAATCTTAATAGTGTTACAATAAATAAAATAATAATTTTCCCAAATAACAGATATCATAAGTGATAATAAACATTAAGAATCATTAATGATGTTTTACAAAATAAAATAATTGGTGATTTAAGTATTTTTATGATAAAAATTGAGAACTGAGTTTTTCTTTGCAATTTCAAATTCTAACTGCAAAATATAGTCTAAAAGTTCCAAAACCTGGATGCCTAAATCCAAATCCACAAGTATTAACTGAAAATAAAATTTAAAAATGACCGAGTCAGATAGTAACCATACCTCTCCAAAAATAACTTTCAATAAATAACAATTAGGCAAGAGATATAATGTATAACTTACAGAAAAAAAAATACCTAAAATCTGCATTGCTATCCTTGATGAAAAGACTAAATTCATTCCCAATTACATTAAACCAAGGAACTGATAAAAAAAAAAAATTCCTATTGGAGTTGATCTTGGGAATTGAAAAGGTGATTTTACTGCTCATTAAAAAATAAGGCATAATTTCCTATTTTTTTTAAAGGACACAGATGAGAGTATACATTATCCTATTAAGTCTAAATCCATAATAATTAGAATATTTTGATATTCATCCACCACTATCAGCACCAACAAAAAATGGGTCAGGAGAAGAAAAAAGGCCTGAAACATATTCTGAAAAATAAATTATGTATATGATAAAGTATTATAAACAAATGGAACTCAGATTATTCCTGTAAAAAGGAAATTGGAAAAGCTATTTGAGAAAGAAAAAAAGTGGATTTGCAACATATTACAGAACATGTTACATTATAGATATATTAAATAATTAAAGGTTTAACTAATTTTTAGAAAGCTATTTGACAAAAATTAGGAACTTTAAGTTTTCATATTTTGGCTCTACAAAGGAATACTCAGAAATGCAAAAATTTATGGGGGGAAGGAGTTCATAAACAATGTAAAAATATTCCAAACAAATTTAATTTTCAACAATAGATCGATAGTTGAAAATTTATGTTACGTAGGATATTATGCAGCTTATGATATATAAATAAAAAAACCCAGTAATTTCCTTTGAGAATAACAATTATTTATAAAGAAAAGGACAAAAAGATAGTTTCTGACACAGAAGAAAACAGTTAAAACTTTACCAGTATTTGTGTTGGGATTACGGGGATTTTTGTTTTGCTTTCTACAGTTTTTTGTTGTCCAAATTGTCTATAAATAAGTCCACTTTCAAACAACTATAATAATTACGTAAAAGCATTTTAAAATAAAGGAGTGCCTTTATTCTTATAAGTTAGGTTGAAGATGTCAGCTTATTTTACACAGCCCTCTTTTATTAATAACCATTTCTTTTTACCATTTTTATGAGATAATAAATATTTGAAATTTCACTATATTTCTTGCTTTGGAGTAAACATATTGGCATAACAAGATTAAATATCATCTTTTTAATTATATTTGGAAATAAGGAACTATTGCTAAGATTTCTCATGCGTAAAATGTGAGTACTAGATTACATGTTTTCATATTTTTTTGAAATCCAACATTCTGTATATCTACAGGGTTTGTCTATGGAAAGAAATGCCTATGTTCAATACTGAAATAATTACTATCAAAATTTTATAATAGAGAAATTAACACACCAGAAAACATTTTCTCCCTTTAAGATATTACTTTATTTTTAACCTAAATGATTTACTCGTTTTTTTCATGTAAAATGTTCTAATAATGTATTTAGAACATACAGTTCGTCCAACATAACTATATAATGTAGAATTTCAAAAGTAAAAGATATTGTCAATGCCCAAGCAATCAGGGAAGAATTTTTAAGTTACATTTACACATGAACCAATCATATTACAATCTGTGAACCTTCTGAAGGATCAGAAGAGACAGCATGAGTGAAAGAGGATGTGAGTGTAGAGAGCAAGTGAAGATAAACAGTGAGATCGAGGTAGTAGCAAATGATGTGCATTAGAGAATAAATAAAACAGATTAAATATAGGTAGAAGAGGACCGGTTTATAAGGGGCTTTGAAGTTCAGACAAAGGATTTTGGATTTAATGTATAAGTTCTGAGAAAATGAAGCCATTCAAATGTCTTTTAAAAAAATTAGACAACCTCTATGCAAAAAAATTTAGGAAACACAAAGCCAAATAACTAACAGAGGATGAGAAGTCATAATAAACTATTTTTATAGAAGGACTAAAATAAAATATGTCTTCCTTATAGTACTTTGAATTGTTTTTCTAGAGATGGTAACAGATTTGCAGGACTCAGTTTCTCTCCCCTTGGATTCCAAGAGAATAATGAGAAGTACTAGTAAAACAACAGCCAGTATTAGAGAATCATTCTATGGCTAAGAAAAACAAAAGTTATATGACCTTAAGAGGAACAAATAACTATCTGGAAAACGACACAGGAAAACGTATTTTCTAAAACAAGTAACAGAAGGGGAAATGTTTTTCTTAATTTACATCCCCATCAGCATGATCTTGGAAAAAAATTATGGTAAATTGCATGAATTAATGAATGGGATAAATTTCTCTTGATATGCATATATGGTCAGTTCTTACTACTTGCCGTAGTTATGATCCACAAGGTCACTGCAAACACTAAAAATGAACTAGAACTCTTCAAGCAAATACAGGCTTAGGTTTCTGTGACCAAAGTCACACATTTTCATCAACCTTCAATATATAACTGTTTTTTATCGGTGTTTCTGCTTAGGAAACCTTTAGTATATACTGTCGATTCATAAACATTGAACTTGGAGCCAACAGCCCTGTAAGTCATGCCTGAATAAAGATTACCCATCACACGTATTTTCTCTGTAAAGTACATCACAGCCTTCCTGCACTGAGAAACAGTAGACAGCTCAGACAGCACTCAGCACCATGCTTGAGGCCATTTTAACAGCGTAATCACCAGCAAAAAGCACAAAATTGTGAAAGACGTGGCACTAAACTGTGAAAAGTATACTTGTTTGGAGTATGAGAGCTGAAACAAGAAGGCAAAGTGTTGCCTTGTTTGACATAAGCTGTGAATGTGTGCGCTAGGTGACCTAAATTTTTCAGCACTCCATGGAAGTCTGCAAATGATACTGAAAGCCCCGTGAGTATTAATATTGGGTTTACAAATAAATTTAACAGGTGAGCAAATTTACAAATATGGAATCCATGAATAAATAATACAAATTGACTGTATTTAATGGAATGAACCTTGTTTGACTTGAACTTAATTCCTATTCTTTAAATAACTGGATACATAACCAGGAACAAGAAACAAATTTTCCCATCCAAATAACTGAAAAGCCCTCCACATTTATTTCTAGATTCTTCCCCCTCAAGCACCGTAGAGCTCTTTGATGTAGAACTCATAGCCTCCTTAATGAAATTTTTTTTTTTAAAGATTTTATTTATTTATTCATGAGAGACACACTGAGAGAGGCAGAGACATAGGCAGAGGGAGAAGCAGACTCCCTGCAGGTCACCCGATGTGGGACTCGATCCCAGGACCCGGTGATCACGACCTGATCCAAAGGTAGAATTCAACCACTGAGCCACCCAGGCATCCCCCTTGATGAAATTTTCAAACAGGCTCTGACAATGGTAAAGTCTAACACCAGATTTGGTAAAATTTATGCATATCCAAAAATAAACAAACTGAATAAAGTTTGATCCCAAAGTACTTCTGAGAAAAGTAGTCAGAAATACTAATTTTCCAAAGAGTAGGATTTGAAATTCAATGTCCACTTGAGATAGTTCAGTATTTCAGCTCACAAGCTGAAAAATGTGTAAAGAAAAAATGACCCGCCTTCTAAATTTCCTAGCATTAGAGTTAGCTTCAAAACTGCCAAAATTGTATATTGCTTGCCTTGTAATCAGTTTACTGGACTTATTATTCTAACACAGAAAACCCATGAGTTATCCATAAACTTAAGGTAATGTTAGCAAAATTAGTATCAATAAAAAGTAAAAAATGATATAAGGATTTAATAATTATTTAACCAATTGCTTTTATGCAACAAAAAGAAACAAAACTGACTCATGATTTACCTCTCAAAAAATGTTTTCCTTTGGTTTGGGCTGGACACATTTTTTTTTTTTTTTTTTTTTTTTTGCTGGCATTAAATGGTATGAGAGTACTAGCAGATTATTGCTTTTCTCTGTGTATCAGACTTGACTATCTTGTTTTTAAGTAATCAATGTTTGCAAAAATATTTCTTTCTTTATAAATCACGATTTTTAAAATTTTACTCTTTATCTTCCTCTTAAAAGGTATGCAATCAAAGATATAGTATGGAAATATTTATTTAAAAACCTTGTAAGTGAAAGTTGGCATGAGAGAGCAGGGATTGGCAAATTTTTTTCTGTAATGATTTAGAGAGTAAATATTTTAGGTTTTGCAGGCCCAAAGATAAAATCAAGAATATTATGTAGGTCTACATAACAAGAGAGAAAGAAGATTTCCACAATTTTGTATTGACAAAATTCAAATTATAACATTATTGCTACTACTAACAACAGCAACAGCAGTGGAGAACAACATACAGGTCTAATAAAATTCTTTTTTTGGGAGGGAGGGGAATAACATTTTTCTTAATTAGGGTTTAGTCAAGGTTCCTATCAAATCACTTGCAAATGTTCATCTGTTAACATCAATCTAGAATGAGATTTTACATCTTTGTTTTGGAAAATGAAATGCCTTTTCACACAGACAGGTACTGCCAAATACTGATCAATCCAGGAGCATATGATATTTTGATGGCATAGCCATTTCTTAGGAGGCATTTATAGAATTCTAATAGATTTTTCCCTTAAAATTTGCTTTTAGCACGTCATTACATTACAAATTAATCATTGTCAATTGAAGATTAAGTGGAAGCTCAATTGCACAGTTAAATAGATTTTCAAACATGGAAATCTACTCTACCTTGCATTGAGGTCTGAAAGATGCTGCAAGAAGTATGGGTTGAACTCAGAAAATATATCTGCTGTAAATCCGTGTGAGAATGGAGATATCACTTCTTATTTTAATTGTTGATTGCACAGAAAAGACATACTTGTGATGCAAAAACTTAGTTACTGTAGGAAAGACTTTACTGCAGTTTTATGTTTTGCACAGAAGTGTTGTTTATCAAGTACACATCAAAAGCTTGGACATTATCAAGTCCACATCAAAAGCTAATTTTCACAGCTACTTAATGTCAGTAACAGTGGTTGAGGGTCAGAGTCATTTTTCTCAGTCAGAAAAATTTCCACATTGGTCAATCAACTTTATCACTAATTTACTGAACTGCTATGTGGTAGGACAAATCAGGATAGTCATTTTTCATTTTTTTAAAATTTTTTTTCTCTTTTTTTTTTAAAGGATTTTATTTATTTATTCATGAGAGACACAGAGGTAGAGACACAGGCAGAGGGAGAGGCAAGTTTCCTGCAAGGAGCTTGATGTGGGACTCGATCCCAGGACCCCAGGAACACAATGTGAGCCAAAGGCAGACGCTCAACCACTGAGCCACCCAGGTGCCCCTCCCTGGGCTTTTATTTCTGATAAAAATTCAAAGAATGGACAATGATGAAGTCCATGTGAGTGAAGGAAGTCAACCAAATTACTAGCTTGACAACACATGATGAATTCAATATATGTTACAAGATATTTGCCAGTTTCATAATACAATGAATAAGGCACAGGTTTTCAACACATCTCCACAAGCCACGTACATTTGTAATACATATTTTTACTACCATCAGTAGTAATTCATCTTAACACATCCTGCTTAAAGTTGTTATGAACTGATGTTTTCTCAACTTCTTTGAAAATAGTCTCAGAGACGATTAACAGAAGTTTACTTACCAACCACATTAATTCCTTGAATGAAAGTTGGCATTAATTTTTTGAATAAAGTTTCTATTCTCTGGACACATTTTAAATTACTTACCATTGAAAAATGCCTTCTTTGCTTGACTAACAAATTAGCAACTCATAAACTTATTTTGGTTGCAACCTCATTTCATTTTTAATTTTCGTAAATAAAATATTCCATTTAAAATTTTTCTAACTGTTGCTTTTTAGTGTGTTGGGGATGTTGTCATGACTGCATTATCTGTTAATGTTGACATTTACTCTTTAACACAGCTACCTGTGCGATTATGTGACACAATGCTTTGTGACCTGATTTGTAACAAAATAATCCACACCCCATGGTGCCTTAAAAGTACAACACTTGAAGTTCATATTTCTCTTCTTTCCTTGTTTTGACTTATGGATATGCACTGGTAAAAACAAGTAAGTAAAATGCTGTGGTACAGCAAACACTGCTGAGTTATTACAGTGTCACTATGATTTGTAGTGCATGGAGAAGCAGTGAGAAGTGATGAAAGTGCCATATGTGATCTCTGTTGCAACTACTCAATTGCCAGTGTAGTGTGAAAAAGGCCACAGACAATGCAGTGTGGTTACGTTCTAATAAATTTATATTTAAAACACTGAAATTTGAATTTCATATAATTTTCAAGTTTTTAAAAATACTATTCGTTAAGATTTTTTCAACCACTTAAGATTTTTTAAAAAGATTTATTTATTTATTTTAGGGAGGTGGAGAGGAAGAGGAAGAGGGAGAGTCCCAAGCAGGCTCCGTGCTCAGTGCAGGGCCTGACTCATGGCTCTACCTCTCAACCCTGGCATCATGACCTGAGTCCAAAGAATCAGAAGCTCAACCAACTGTACCACCCAAGTAGGCACTCCAACTCCTTAAGATTTTAAAAACATTCTTAGCTTGTAGGCTGGGGAAAATAACACATGAGCTAGGTTTGACTCACAGATCAAAGTCTAGCAACCTGTGGTACAAATAAAACAAAGTCTCCCAAAAAAGGCTTTCTGAAAAAGCTAGTGATCACAGGTTAATTAGTTTAAACAAGATAGAAAGCAGTCTGTGGATCTGGTGCTTGTGGATTAAATATTTCTGGAGAATAGAACAGACTGTCGACTGGTGACTGAAAATCACATTGCAGAAAGACTTTTACCTGTATTTTTTGGTGTCGTTAAAGGGGTTTATGAGTTCAGATGAACTAACATGAGTCCATCATAAAAATCACTCAAAGGACATGTACCACTAAGATTTTATTCAATGTTAATATTAATCACCCAATAGTAAAATGACATCACACATTTTACATCTGTCAAATCACAGGAAGATGCAGAAGACCTTCTTAGATCAACTTACTAAAGTAGCCAACATGACCTAATAGTCATAGGTCATATTCTGGAATAATAATAAGGTAAATCTCAGAATATCCAATAAGTTCTTCAAAGTGTATTTAGGACACTTTTTTCCCATGCAACATGTGATGGAATCAATGACATGAAATGTCTTTTAAATATGGTTTTGCATATTTATGGGAGTCGCAAGAAGACATCCAAGGGAATAATTCAAGTAACCATTAAATAAAAAGTGAAAATTTGAAGTTAGAGGAAGTATTTAAAAAAAAAAACAAAAAACAGAGAAATTACCAATATTTTAAGTGTAGATATTTCACTACCTTAATAGTACATGAATAATTATTTTCTCAGAAATATTACTACTGAAAATGTAATAAACTGCAATTAGTCCCATCTGCACTTGAAAGTATAATGCAAAAATAAAACAACAACAACAAAATCATTTCACATACACATTTTTGGAAAGATAAAATATTTACTTGACATATATTTGGTTTCAAAGTAACACTACTCATAAGCATCTTAGTTTTGTTAAAGAAAATTTCACTCTTTTACCAAAATGCATCTGTCCAGTGCTATGTAATGAGAAAAACATCTGTCTGTTTTACATTAGCAGTCATTGTACTTTTATTATCAGCCAACTTATTTTGTATTGGATGTCTCAGCTGCAGACATTAAAACAGATGTGGCCAATTCCTATAAGAGCTTTCTCCTGTAGTCAACAAAGAACTTTGCTAACTTCTCTTCCATTTCTCAAATAAAAAGCAAGTTTCTTAAGACTCAAATGCCTACTACTATATTTATAATGAAGAAAAAAATACAAACTAGATTCAGGAAAGGTCCTGTGACAATCTTTGTAAAAAAAAACTTCTTTCTTATCACACTTTTATTAAATGACTATGACACACTTCAGATTACAGTTACATGTCTGAAAGTTATTTGTGAAGTTATTAGAAAATGAAATCACATTCTCCCATCACAGTATCATTTCTGCTTATTATAAATCCTCATTTTCTCTTTCCTTCTCTTACTATCTTAATGATTTGCATCTATCAGTAAATGTGTAACTTCTTGAGTATCCCAATCCCTGAGATAAAAGCATACCCAATTCATAAAATTGCATTTTTCATAAACATCAAAACAATCATTAATACATAATATATAAAACAATCGAAAGTTTTTTGTTAAAAAACACAGTTTTGTGGGCTTCCACTTTTAGAAATTTCCTATTTTTTTACTAGATTAACATGTAGTAAGCAACCTCTTATATTCAAAGCTCTCTAACATTCTTTATAGCATATTTTTCCTAGAGTCCCTCAGCCTTTTCATCTCTTAAATCTGCCTCCCTCTTTGTTTCTGCAGCATTTTTGTCTCCACTCTTCATCTGCTTTGTAACCCATAAAGAAAAATGTCAATATATTTGTTTTGGGAAGACTTGGGATTAATTTGAATATGATTGTATAATGGATAATAATACATGTCCTTTAAGTTAAGATTCTAAAATTCGAAGTGTTACTAAAAAAGTGTAAGTTATAAGACTACATTCTTTCCACCTGGTAGTTTTAGTTTACATTGTTATACTGGAAATTATACAACTCTTACTTTTTCTATTGCTTGTTTTTTTTTTTTTAAGATTTTATTTATTCATGAGAGACACAGAGAGATAGAGAAGCAGAGACACAGGCAAAGGGAGAAGCAGGCTCCACGCACGGAGCCCGACATGGGACTCAATCCCGGGTCTCCAGGATCACGCCTTGGGCTGAAGGCGGTGCTAAACCGTTGAGCCACCTGGGCTGCCCACTATTGCTTGTTTTTTAAGTTAAAGTTCAGTTTAAAAAAAAAAAACAAAAAAACTGCACGCTAACTTGTGATGTACTCAGTGGAAATCTTCTTAATATGCTAATAAATGAGAGTTAACTGACAATATTAAGAAATCAATCCTAATATTGCTCAGCAAACAACTCAAATTTGAGAAATGTTAGATATGAGGATATATTTTTAACTTAGTAAACTGGGTGGGGTTTATTGATGACTAACATGGTTCTGTTTTTCATCAATTACTAAATACCAAAAGTGTAACAAATTTGGATCAGTTACTTTTGTATTCAGTCATTCTTCTTACAATTGCAATGCTGGTGTTGCTTAGCAACCTATATAAACACTTCATGTCTTTTCAAAGGAGGAAATAAAAAAATTCATGGCATAATTTTTAAGCTGAAATTTAAGCTACAGAACTAGATCAGAAACACCTATATTTATTAGAAGTTCTAGTATTATTTACAAAATTCTTAAATAAATGAAAAATATTTTCATTATTTAAAAATGTGTTACATTTTTTAGTCAACACTTACTGAACATTTACTGCCCACACCATATTAAGTACTTTATAGTCATGGATTTCTTTAACCCTTGGGATAATCCTACAAAGTTAATTTATATATGTCCCTCATTTAGTGACAAAGGAAAAAATCTGTTACATTTCTAATATTAGAAAAAAATATATGCTTACTCACTTTATTAGTATATGAACTGTATATAGTTACTCATATTCCTCTGTAATTAGCTACACTGTACTAGAAACTAACACTTATATGGATGGTGAAAATTGTATGATTAAGGTTTGCCCTGAATTTAGAATCTAGAGAAACAGAACTAAAAGCAACTTGTCTTTATTTTTTAATAATACCTACTCCCTTCAAATTATCTAAAATAATTAATGGGCAAATCTAATTTCAAGACAGTGCTCTTGAAAATGCACATATAGATTTTATGATACTAAAGCAAAACAGAGAAATACCATATGATTTCACTCTTATGTGGAATTTAAGAAACAAAACAAGTGAGCAAAGGGAAAAAAATAAAAGTTGGGGGACCCAAAATGAGATTCATAGAGAATGAACTGATCATTACCAGAGGGAAGATGGGATGGGTAGATGGGTTAAATAGGTGATGGGGATTAAGGAGTGCATTTGTGATGAGCAGTGGGTGATGTATGGAATTGCTGAAATACTGTATTGTAATACCTGAAACATAACACTGTATGTTAACTATACTGGAATTAAAATAAAATTTAAAAATTCATTGTTTGCCTTAAAAAAATAAAGAAAATCAGAGACATACCAGCTACATAAAAAAGTGGCTAGTCAAGTCTAGAATGTGGCTATCCCAGACACAGCGTCTGTACTAGAACCCGAGAGATCTTGGGAGGACTTCAGTCTTTTGAAGTTCCTAAGGATGCCTAGATCTGGTTCACAAAGGAATGAATGAGGTAGGTTAAAATCCAATGGAGCATACTGAGTGTTGCAGCTGTGCAGTTCTGAAGAAAATTGTTTAAAACTCAGCATGGAAAAGGGAATTCTGTTCACTGGGTAAAGACATGAGTGGTGATGTTTACCCTGGAAAATAGCCAACAATGTTTGTAACATTTTAAATGGCTCTGGGGCCTGGCAGTGGGACAATTAGATAATCAAATCCCAGTTTGTGTGGAGTTCAATACTATGGTTGCAGATTGTACAAGACCCACATTTCCTGTTCATGATCTATGAGGATGCCTCTAGGAAAGAACCTTTTGAGGATGAACATTAGTAAAATCAACAAGCTGATCAGATCTGTACTGCCCAGGTAAAAAATCACAGCCACCTGGTTATACCATTGTCCAGGGCATAGTCATTCATCTACCATTTAGAATAGGTCTAAAAGACAATGTCAAGTGATTCTAGCACATGAGACCAGGGAAGTCTGGCAAATATATCCAGACAGACAAGTGCACAGTCAAGTAGAAAAGGGAGCTTTAATGAATACAGCCAGGGGCACCAGATACTAGTCCTACCAACAGGCTATCTCTCTTCTCTCCTATTGAGGACAGCACTGCAGAGTGCTGACTGTATTAGACGCCTTTCTGGTGAGCTACCTACAATGGAGTCGAAACCTTACAGTGTGGGTAAGACATAAGGGAGAATCAGAAAAAAGAGTGAAATGACTGCTGAAGGGACTAATTATGATGTAGAGACTGAATCACATGGCTGGGGAAGAAGAGCAACAACCTTGGCTGTGGAAAAGTGAACAACTTAGCTGGGGGCCAGGGGTAGAGAAAGGAAATAATTTCTCCCAGCTCTTATCCACAGAGCATTTGGCCCAGAACCCAGCCATCATTCTCAACTTGACCACTTACAAACATTAATTCATGAACTCTCAGAAACTTCCCAGAAGATACTGACATCAAGAGTGAACAGAAGAAGATTAACTTTCTGGACACTATTATGACTTTATTCAGCCTAATCCTATTATTCTTGGTAATTGTGGTCCTCCCTCTGCTACTTAAGACAAACGCTTTTGCATGTTTCTCAGATTATAGCCGATTATTCTAAATTCTCTAGCCCAAGTGGTGATAAAAAAACTGCAGTGCCCCTGTTGCAATTTTTTGCTCCCTGCTGGCCAAAGTGGGGCACGTGTGATTGCCAACATCTCTTGCTACACTTGGATTAATGACATATGTAACTGGCTTGAGTATGGATGAGGAGCCTGGCTGAGGTCTTGCCTCCAAAAAGTACTGATTACCCAATCGGGAGTTATATTTGATCTAAGCCCTATAAGGACAATTAAGTGAAGTGTCTAATGAAGTAGTTAATGCTCATGAGATTTGTTATCTGAATATGGAAAGGCTGGGGGCAGGAGTTGTAGGAGAATGGCTCCCACATAATGCCCTGGAATCTGTGAATGTATACTTATAGGCCACATTGGCAATGTCTTAATTGCCAGAATTGGCTCCTCAGTAATGGGATACCCCATTACTCATACTCCAGTCATCTAGCATCTTTTGTTTTCATGTTGTCCTTTTATTGTGTGGGACAAGAACCTGGGAATGTAGTACCTTTGACTTCTCCTCCCTTTGTTGTCTATGTTAGTAATAAACTGAATCTAAAAGCAGCTCATTTTATGTTTACCAGTTCATTTTGTCAGTCAGGTATTGGCCTTACCCTTATCTGTCTGCTGCATGCTTGGAAGAAATGTAAGCAATAGTATATTCATTCTGTTAAATACTATGCAGAAGTAAAAATGAATGAAGATATCAACATGTAAAGACTTATCAGACATGCTGTTAAGATAAAAGAAAAGCAAGTATAACATGCTTATTTCAGGTTTATATTTTTTAAAAAACCCTACAAATAGGTGTGTATATATATATATATATACATATATATATATACACCTGATTATATATATATATCAGATTGTACAAGACCCACAATTCCTGTCCATGATCTATGAGGATGCCTCTAGGAAAGAACCCTTTGAGGATGAACATTAGTAAAATCAACAAGCTGATCAGATCTGCACTGCCCAGGTAAAAAAAAGATCACAGCCACCTGGTTGTGTTTATATATATATAAAGTATTTGTTAGTAAAAATATATTAAAAATAATCAGAAAAGAAATACATCAAAACTTTAACCATTATGTCTGGGAGAAGACCAAAGGAGTAGGTAGGAAGGCATTTTCACTATTCTACATCAATATTATTTGTACTTTTCAAAACAAAGTATTCATAAACTACCCACAAAATTAAAAGAGATGATTAATTTGATTCCGAATGTATATTTATTGGTACCCCTTAACAATTAAGCTCTCTGTTGGGGGGCAGAGGTGGAAAAAACATGAAATATAAAAAAGTATGACAACTATGTGTTAAGTAAATAAATGTTAGAATCCATACCTATCTCATCTAAATATCATCCTCTCTAAACTTCCTCACGTCTGAATGTAATAACAATAACGATATTGGCAATAACAGCACCCAACAACATTTTCTGATTATTTAATATCTGACAAGAACAATGATAATATATTTATATGTATAAATTCATTCAAGACAGAAGCACCCTTTCATTTGTTGGATGGGTAAAGCAGCTAGAATAGCATTTCTTACACAAACCCATATCAAATCTATCTTTAAATTCAAAAGAAATTGTCTACTCATTTCTCTATATTCAAAGCCCATCAAATTTGTGAAGATAACTCTTTCAGCCTTCTATTAAATATACTTATTGATCAAATTTGTTTTCATACCATGGTCAACTATTAACTTAAAACAGATCTTTCAAAAGTTAAATAATAAGATTTCTAGGAGAAAACAGACGAAAACATTTGCAAAAGTTTCTTAAGACACAAAAAGCAAGAAACATAAAAAGGCATTTATAAACTGAACTTCATGAAAAGGCACAGATAAATGAAAAGATAAGCCAATAATGTGGAAGGAAATATTCATGACACATATATCCGTCAAAGAACTTGTCTCCAAAATAAGTAAAGAACTCTTGTAACTTAGTAAGAAGAAAATAATCCAAAAAACATGGGCAAAAGAATTGAAGAGACAGTTGACAAAAGAAAATATATCAATGGCCAATGAGCACAAGAAAGCCTACTAGGGAAACACAAATTAAAACTACAATGTGATACAACTTCATACAATTTATAAAGGCTACATTATGAACTACCACATACTGGTAAGAATATGGACCAACTAAAATGCCCATATATTGGTCATAAAGTGGCACAACCTCTTTAGAATGATGGCAGTTTCTTATGAACTTTAATATTTCATAGGATCCAGCTATGCTGTTCCTAAGTATTTACTTAAGAAATGAAAACACCTGTCTGCACAAAGACTTGAACTAAAAATGTTCACAGCAATTTTATTCTAATAGTCAAAAGCTTAAAGCAACTTAAGTGTCCATCAACAGGTGAATGGGGAAAAAAAAGCACTACATATTCAGACAATAACTACTCCTCAACAATAAGAAGGAACAAATCATTTACGCAGGCAACAACAGGGATGAATTTCAAAAACATTATGCAAAACAAAAGCAGACACAAGGGTACATAATATAAGATTCCATTTAAGTTAAAACCCTAGAAAAGTCAAATAAATCCACAGTGGCAGAAAACAGATCAGTGATTGTCAGTAGCAGGAGTGCATGTAGGAAAGAAGGGGTTAAGGTAACAGGGAAGGTGTAGGATGGTCTGGCAATGGACACAATGAAATTTTTAGCATGATGGAAATATACTACATCTTGACTGAGGTGGTAGTTACATGGACTTATATTACTTATATATATATATAAAGCACATAAAGACTTTGAAATCATCCTTATTAAACATGTCTTACAAGCCTTTCATATCTTTTAAGGACAAAGATACTTCATTTTGATGCCTATATCTCATGTGTCCATATACATTTGCTGAGAAATTACTTCAAACAAATTTCAATATTATATCTAAATTCCCTCACTATAGACTTTTTCATTTCATTTTTCCAGATAAAGATTTATAAAAAATATTACTAAATAAAGTATGATTTTTTAAGATGCTATATGGGTTCAGAAATCTTATTAGGATGTCTATTTCTAGACATCCCACTGGCTTCAGTAGAGTCCTCCATGTTGCCAGTGGACTAATCTTTTAAAAATATGAATCTGTTGATGAAAAACTCAGAATTAATGTTATTAACAGGCTATCTATAGGAAAGTACAAATTCAAGAATAAGCTACAATATAGTTTTTAATTTCTATCCATTATTCCTTCCTGGTAGACCTAAATTCTAGCTGTAATGATGTATGCACATCATTACACTCTCAGTCCTTCCTGTATTCAACTTTTTGTGGCCTTGGTGCCTGCTACCTGCATTCATAATGAAATCTTTATCAGAAGTTCTGTTTCTTTTGCTTCCTCCTAGCAAAGTTAACTTTTCTTCTCACTTCAATATACTTCCTGAGATTAAGAATCATATATTCTTTATTTTTTGCACATATAGAACATAGCACAATGCTTAACACATATTAAGAATGACAAACGTCCCTTTGAAATCTTGATAGAACAGACAACTCACTGGGAACAATGTAAATTTTCAAAATTGACTTCAACAAAAATGAAATAACCAAAGAAATTTAAAAGTCTGTCAAAGAATTATGTTCAAATAAGCTCTGAGCTCAGAGCTTTATGTGATCTTTCAAACTTTAAACTTCAACAATTTTCATGCTATAAAAACTATTCTGGTTGATAGAGAAAAATAAAACACCTTTAAATTCATTTTATTAAGTAGCATAACTCTGATATTCCAAATGGAATAGCAAGTCAGACACAAAAACAAACACACATAGATGAATCACATTTATTAATATAAATATTTTAAAAAATCATAAAGGTACTGGTAAATTAGATCCAGCACTACTGAAAAATCGATAAACTAGAATGAATACATCTTAATCCAGAAAAGTAAGTGTGGGTTAATATTTGGCTGTACATGAAAGTAACACAAATATGTCAAAAGAATGGAGAGTGAGGAGATAATGAACAGTGACCAAAATACTTCCCTATGATTAGAAAAATGTCTATCCTAAACCAACAGCAAATATGATACTTAAAGGGAAAATATCTTGGGCATTTGTATTAAAAATTGAAAGCAGCAATAAGACAGAAATAGAAACAAGAGGCATAAAGTTACTACTATAAAATAGAGAAAAAGTTATGATTACTTATGATTTTGACTGTTCAGAAAATGAACTAAATGCAACCATACTTAATGTAATAGTTCAATAAAATAGAAAAAAGCAAAATAGTATAAATTTAGTGGGATTATCCTACATATAGCAGCTGAATAATAGCCTTTCAAATAATACACATATGCTAATTCATAGAATCTGTGAATGTTCTCGTATATGGCAAAGGAAACTTGCAGATGTAATTCCATTAAAGATCTTCAGATGGGGAGATTATCCTAGATTATCCAAGTGGACCATAAATATAACCAAAAGGGTCCTTATAAGAGGGAGACAAGAAAATCAAAGGTGAACGTAGATGTGATGACAGAAGTAAGACTTTGTAGTGATTCAAAGAAGGAATCACAAGCCAAGGAAAATGGGCAACTGCCAGAAACTAGAACAGGCAAAGAAAGGGATTCTCCTCTACAGCCTCCAAAAGGAACCAGCCCTGTCAACACTTTAACTTCAGCCCAGTAAAACTGATTATGACTTTTGGCATCTAAAACTGTAAGAGAACAAATTTGTATTGTTCTAAGACACAAAATTTGTGGCAATTGTCATGTGACCATAGAAAACTAATACATCAAGAACTATAATAATAGTTACATATAGGGCAGCCCCGATGGCCCAGTGGTTTGGTGCTGCCTTCAGCCCAGGGTATGATCCTGGAGACCAGGGATCGAGTCCCACGTCAGGCTCCCCGCATGGAGCCTGCTTCTCCCCCTCTGCCTGTGTCTCTGCCATTCTCTCTCTCTCTCTCTCCCTCTCTCTGTGTCTGTCATGTATAAACAAAATCTTTAAAAAAAGTTGCACATAAATAAAAAAATATTTAAAACAGTGAGTAGGAATGACCTTAAAGAATTTAAATCATTAAAGAATGATCTTAAATGAAATGTGTTGAACAACTATATAGAAAAAGCTTTCCTGAGGCAGAAAAGAAAAAATAATCTCAGTTCATATATGAAATCCTAGATATTTTTTTAAAAGATTTATTTATTTATGATAGACAGAGAGAGAGAGAGAGAGAGAGAGAGAGGGGCAGAGACATAGGAGGAGGGAGAAGCAGGCTCCATGCCAGGAGCTCGACGTGGGACTCGATCCTGGGACTCCAGGATCAGGCCCCGGGCCAAAGGCAGGCGCCGAACCGCTGAGCCACCCAGGGATCCCCTGAAATCCTAGATATTATAAGAATATCTGTGCAAATAAGTTAATAGTTTTAACACAATTTCACTAAGAGAAAACAAGAATACCATATTTGGAAAGGATATTTGGCAAAATGATTTTAAATTCATAAGTAAAAGAAATGGAATAATATACTAGAATTGTTAAAATAAAAGATAATAAAATCAGGGGATTATAATGCTAGTAGATAACTCAAAATAAAAAGATACTACAAAGCAATAATGAGTACCATAAGAATTAAAATAACAATGGACCAGAATAAATAACCCTTCCTCCTAAATCCCAGGAATACATAAAAATTTAGTGTGAAAACAGTATAGGTGATTACTTACAAATTATATGGCTGGCATAACTGGATTACTACTTAGAAAATACAGTTAGAACTTTTCCTCTCAAATATCTTAAAATAAATTCTACATAGAGACCTACAATGTAAAAAATTAGACAAAACCATAAGTAATCAAATATATAACCTCAGAATGAAAAAAGCTATTTTAAGTACAGACATGAATATATGGAAATATGGAAAAATGATAGATTTGACCCTAAAAATACTTAATTTTGTATTTAAAAAACACAAATTATTGTGGCACAGATGGGGAGGAATTGGCCAATATTTTAAATGCACATAATTATCAGGAATCAGAAAATTGGATGAGAAAAACATCCATACACTTCTACTAGGAGTGTAAACTTTTTAAGTTTTCTTAAATATAATTTGGCACTGAATCCTTAAATATCTTAAAATACTGCATGCATGCCTATGACCCAGTAAATTCATTATTCTATGTTTAATAATTTATGAGATCATAAATGAACACAAAAACTTAAATACAATACTTGTACTGTTATTTAAGTCAAAAAGGACTGAAACAAGTATAAAGTAAGAGACTGATTAAGTATATTATAACAAATGCCTAAGTTGGAATATTCTGTAGACCTCAAAAAATTACACTTCTGAAGAATATATATCCTCTAAATAATGCAGTGGGTCCAATATTAAGTGAAAAAAAGATGAAAAGCTCTCTATATAGTTTGAACTCTATTTTTATAAATAAATGCACAGATTAGAAGAAAGCACAGAAACACATTTATAAGGGCTATTTTTATCTTCAATACTTTCCTAATTCATGAAAATAAATGATAACTTTATATTCAGAAACACTTTAATTACAATACAGGAAAATGGAGTATCTCCAGATTGGAAAGTTTTTCTTTTCCTTCTAAAAGTAAGCAAAAGGTCATTTACCAAAAAACGAAAACAAAAACAAAAAAAAACTTCACTGATTTGACTCCATGAAAGTAGATAATTCTTCATATAAAAAGTGCCATGAACAAGAATGAAGGCACTTGACAAAAAGGGAAAAACATAAGCATATGGGACAAACAGGTAATATCCTATCCTTATATTATCCACTCTACAATATATATTAATTATGTACTAATACCCAACAATATTCTAGCCTCAGAGGGCACAGCAGTAAACAAATAAGAGTAGATGCTTGCCCTCATGGATCTTTCATTCTCATTGGAAAGAAGAGGTAATAAGTAAGTAATGAATAACTTCAGACAGTGGTAAGTGCTATGAAGATTAAAAAGCCTGGGGGAAAACAAACACAATAGAGGCAGTAATGTAGCAGAATGTGAAGGGTGTGAGAAGGAATGTTATGTCAGAAAGCTGGGGACAGCTCCTCTAAGGAGGTAATGTTTAAGCTGAAACATGACAAGACAGTCAAGCATGCAAAGACTGGCTGAAGAGGGATTCAGAAAATGGAGAGTCACTAGTGCAAATTCTATGAGGCAAGAAAGAGGTTAGCTTGTTTGAGAAACAGCCAAACTGTCTAGAGCATAAAGGACATGGGGGAGACTAACATAAGACAAATTTAAAAATCTCAAGGCCGGATAATGTTGGGATGTTTATATCTCTATAGTTAATGTGACCTTTAAAATCAATACGGAAAATAACATCTCAAAATAAACAAAGCTAGAAACAAGTCACAATTAGAAAACCACAACCTGTTAATAAACATATTGCAATTGCAATCTAGCTAGTAAAAAAAATATAATTTTCTACCTTTGAAATTGACAAGCCATCACAAATCATTATTTATGTACAATGACAGTGAGGTGAAAAAATGATGAAACATTAATGCTGTTTATGCTAGCAAAGAGTAAGGAAAAAATAATCAAAACCAGAGTGTAATTTAAATAAATTATGGTACATTTTTGCCATGGAAAAGTGTAAGTCCATTAAATTGTATCTTCAAAAAATATTTCATGTTCAATTATGTCTGATATTGCTGATTACACCATTTCTAATCCATTCACAAATTCTATCAGTACTCCTCTAAAAACATCCTGCGTCTCATTATTTCTACTGCCAAAAGCCCTAATCCTAGATACCATAATTTCTGGGACTACTGCAATAAACTGCCTAATAATTACCTCCCCTAGACCCTAACTCTTTTTCCCTGTTCATCTTCCACACAGCAAGAAGAGTGATGTCCTCAGTGTTAATTATCACCAAACTCTAGTACCCAATGTCTTCACATTGTAACTATAATACAATTCAATATAATACAATACAATATAATACAACTATAATACAATTCTTACTATGGCCCATTTAATCCGGTTCTTGCATTATTTCAAAGACCTCCCCTCTTGCCACACTCTCTCCTATCTCCCCTCCCAACAATGTTCAACACACACACTTCCATTTCTTTCAATTTTTTTCAATATGCCAAACTCACTCAGATCCAAAGACCTCTGTCCTTGCTCTTCCTGATGCCTGGAATGTGATTTTCTTCCTCCTAATCATTTAGATCTCAATTCAAATGTCCCATCTTTGATATTTCCTCTCGCTATCCTAGCTACAGTACACTCCACCTCAACATTTTTTAATATATGCATTTATTTCCTTCCCAGTACTTATGCCTATCTAAAATTATGTATTTACTGTCATATGTTTCTCTGCCTCTTCAGCCACAAGAATAAAAGCTCCATAAGAGCAAAGACTTTCTGCATTTCCAGCATGTCAGACACTGCCTAGCACACAGTATCACTAAACACATTGAATGAAGAGTAAAAATAATTGATTGTACAAAAATAACCGAATGTTAATTATATTTAACTAAGTGACATGCAAACCATGAATATCATATAATTTATAGGCTACAAAAGCAACATATGCTATATTTTATATAAATCTGGAAAATAGATTAAAAAAACCTATGTAGGCTTTATATTTTATTTTTATTTATTTTTATATAGCAAAAATAAAATTAAATGGATTTGAAAATTTATCAAAGAAATAATTGAGATATGAGAATATAAAAAGGTGAATTTACAAAATTAAAAGCTCATGTATACATGTGTATGTGTATAAATAGATGATATAGATCTGGATAAAGGTACATATATACTAAAAGAAACAGGAGAGGAATGAGAAAAAAATAGGAACATACTGATCGAAATAATCAAAATCATAAACTGAAAATATTTTCGAGAACACATTTAAAAGGTCATCTTATTTCTGTATAACACATTCACTCAAATAATTTTATAAAACACTAAAAAATCAGAATAAGCACATATTCAATCAAATCTGAAATGAGAGCACCTTCATAATGTAAATTTCCAGAAACCAGTGATTATCTTCAAAGACTACAAGGAGAAGAGGCAAAAGGGAAAAATAAGTTCTCTATAAAGTTCTACCACAGGAAGCACTAAAATAGCCATACCGCAGTTATTCCTCTTAGGAAGCCACTGTATCCTCTTACTAGGATAAATTAGATCCACCTGTGGGACTGGTCGTTGGGCTGAAGACTTTCGCAAGACTGCAAAAGAAGCTTCCTTCCCATTTGTATTATGGGAATAATACCAGCTCTGAAAGAGCTAGAAAGGGACTAATGTAAAAAGTGAAGTAACCATAACTTGTTAAATTACATTGTCAAATGGCATATAACTATTTTTTAAATGGTATCAATGAGAAAAAAGACTCAACTTTGAAAAGTTATAGCAAGAGCCACAAACCATCATATATACCAGCATATTGCCAGGAAATTCCATTTTCACATAATTAGGACCAAGCCAAGTGTCCAAGATTATTTAGAATTTACTTAAAGCACCTTTCCTGGTAGCATTAACACTAATATCAAGTTGGAATAATGTGCGATTAATTTTAACTGTGGCACTGCTCTGTATTTTAGCAATCCATCCAAAACTTTTAAGGCTTAAATACAAGGAATCAACTACCTCACAATTAGTTGAGTGAACCTAGAAGGGATTTACTGAGACTATAATACATGGGAAAGCACAAAGGTGAATAAAATTTGGTTCTTATCTTCAAGAAAAAGATAATATAAACAAAGACAAATCTTTTGGTTTTTTTTTAAAGATTTTATTTATTTATTCATGAGAGAGAGAGAGAGAGGCAGAGACACAGGAAGAGGGAGAAGCAGGCTCCATGCAGGGAGCCCGACGTGGGACTC
The DNA here is from genome assembly GCF_048418805.1 of Vulpes vulpes. Classification (NCBI taxonomy): domain Eukaryota; kingdom Metazoa; phylum Chordata; class Mammalia; order Carnivora; family Canidae; genus Vulpes; species Vulpes vulpes. The sequence continues at coordinate 67,412,294 of NC_132785.1, forward strand.
GATCCCGGGTCTCCAGGATCAGGCCCCAGGCTGCAGGCGGTGCTAAACCACTGCGCCACCGGGGCTGCCCAAAAAAGACAAATCTAATACATGATTCTTGGCAAGTGATAACGAACTAGAGTTTATCAATGGATATAGAATGAAGCATACTGATTCAAGATGTATCTTAAAAGCAAAATAATTAAGATCTAGAAATAAAAAAGATGACACTAAAGTCAAAGGAGAGGAGAAAGTGGTATTATTTTGATTCTGGGTCACAGGTATATGGTGAAGTCATAAGCAAGAATGACTGAGTTGGGGGTCAGAATGAGAATTGAGAACTGAGATTTATTTTGTTTTTCAGACATGCTGAATCTGTCATAACCTGCAGCACAAGAGGAAAAACATGGAGCTAGGATTTCAGAGAGAAGTGTAAAAAATATCAATTAATGGTCAATTCCCTTTAAAAAAAAAAGATTTGTTTGTTTACTTATTTATTTAAGAGAGAGAGAGAGAGAGAATACATGCATGAGCAAGCAGGAGGGGCAAAGAAAGAGGGAGAGTGAATCCTCAAGCAGACTCCCTACTGAGCACAGAGCCCAGGGCTGAAACCGGGCTGGACCCCAGGGTCCTGAGATCATGACCTGAGCCAAAATCACAAGCTGGCTACTTAACTGAGCCACCTAGATGCCCCTGGCCAATTTCCTTATTATGTGCACTCATATCTGTAAAATGAATAAGGCATTTTGCCTAGGAACATTACCTAGGTTTAAGTAGGTTTCAATGAATTTTACTGTTTATAAGATTTTTTTTTTTTTACATTTTTCTTGACCCAGTAAAAGAGGGTTTTTAATTAAAATCCTACTCAAAACCACAACTGAAAAACAAAAAGAGGGCAGCCCGGATGGCTCAGCAGTTTAGTGCCGCCTTCAGCCTAGGGCCTGATACTGGAGACCTGGGATTGAGTCCCACGTCGGGCTCCCTGCATGGGACCTGCTTCTCCCTCTGCCTGTGTCTCTGCCTCTCTCTCGCTCTCTGTGTCTCAAATAAATAAATAAATAAATAAATAAATAAATAAATAAATAAATCTTTAAAAAAAAAAAAAGAAAAACAAAAAGCCATTCAAAAGGAAAAGAAAATGGAATAACAAATACTTAAAAGAGAATTACATTTCAAAAGGCATATTTTGAAAAACTATTTTTAGCATTAATTTTCCTATTTGTCCCTACCAGATGCTTCCTAAAAATTCTCCTGGATTTTAGTTTTCCCAAGTATGCTCACAAAAACTTAGAAAAATAGAACTTTGTTCTTCCTAGTATCAAACTTCTGTCATGTAGTAATATTTACCTTAAACTAAGTGAAAAACAATGTAATTAATTTTACTAATTTTGTAAATAGAGTATCTGAATAACTATAGTGATTACAGAGTGGGGTAACTAACAGGAACAAACAGTGTTTCTTGATATCTAAAGCTGGGCAGCATTAATCACTTGGCCATTTTTTATAGTTTGTTCCTTCTTATGTAAATATATACACAAAAATTTACTGGTATAAGCAATATGACTTTAGATAAATAATAATTACAATTCCTGGCATCTATACTGCTTAAAATTCAACTAACCCTGAGATCTTCCACATTTATTTATTTATATAGCTTTCAACCTGAACCTGCTTGGAATACGTGGTTATCCTTACTTACCATAGTTATATCAATCAACTGTAATAAGACAAGGAAGAAAAATAAAGAATGCAGGGAGCTAAGTGGAGAAAATTGAGCCCAAACAGAACTGAAACCTAGAATGAACATGTCTAAGAATAAATAAAGTGAAATGCCACTGGGATAAAAAACATCAGAGGCATAACATATAATTCTTGCCCCTTCAAATAGTTTTTGAAATATGGACAGAAATAATTAAGAATATAAGTATTAATCACTCAGTAATAATTTTACAAACTTCAATCTCAGGTGTTCAGAAGGATTCATTAATTTAGCAAGTAATGTATGGAGCATGTAATAGAGACTAGATGGTAAGGGGTTCACCATGAAGTCAGTGCCTGTCTCAGAAATGCTCACAATCTAATCAGAATGACAGACAAATTTATAGGTACTACAATAATAGCTTACACAAAGTATCTGTGAGGACACAGTAGAGAAGCATTTATTCTAACCGCAAAGACCAACAAAGACTTCACCTGAATTGGGCATTGATAACTGGAAAGGATTCCACCATGAAGAAAAAGTAGAAAGGGCGTTCCAAACTCACAGAATAGCCTAACACAAGGCATGGAAATATAGAAATGGATGAACCTTCACAGAAATGTATAGAAATGCAAGCTGCCTGTTAATGGCCTCAGTGTAAGTAGTGTAACAGGATATTAAAATGGGAGTTTTCTTGTTTTCTCTGTTTTGGTTAGGACCCAAAGCTGAGAACAACAGGTTCCAAATACTAGAACTGAGGTAACAAATAGACCATTATCTATGCCACATTTGGAAAAATGTGGCCAAAAATTGCTCAGGCATTGTTTGCTCCACTATTCACATAAAAAATATAAATACATATTGGAGGAGAGGAGCTTATACTGTTTGAGGAAGAAACAGAACACCAATTTTCTCAAAGTTTGGCCTATGTCTTTTAGAATATAGAACATTTAAGAGATGACACAGGAAATGGACTTTGGCCTAAAAACAATCTAAGAGATTGTTTAACAAGGCAAGAGATTAAGGTGCCTTTCGTGTGGCGCTACTAACTTAGAAATGGCCAACAACACTTCAGAATTTGTGAAGTAAAGAATTATCTTTTCCAATGGGACAGGTAAGGATTCCTGGGAAGGGAACTTGCATTGAGACATTTTTAAAGGAATTCTGCACAGAGGATTGCAAAGGAAACAAGATAATCCCAGAAGAAAGAGGTCTGAAACAGAATAAAAAGTCAGAAACCAAGGATAGTAGTCAAAAGAAGACAAAGGAAGTATCAACTGCATCCAGGAATTATAGCTGAGTTGTCTTCAAACAGTGGGAATCTTTGATAAACCCAGAAAAGCAAAGGAAAGTTACATTTCCAACATACCTTTACTATCAATTAGCTCTTCTCTATTTCTAACCTCAGACTCTGGGAGACCAAGGAGTACTACAAGGAGAAGGAGAAAAACTAAGGCAAAAACTAATACAAATGTCTACTACTTCACATGTCCCCACTCAAGTTTTTAAGCCTTCTTTGAACAAAACTTACAAAAAAATACTTGTCCCCACTCAAGTTTTTAAGCCTTCTTTGAACAAAACTTACAAAAAAAAAATTTCACAGATGAGAGTTTGGAATTTTAATTTCTTAGCCTTGTTTTTTTTTTTTTATATAGATATACCTGAAAAGTAAAGAAAGAATTAAAGAGAGAATGAAAAGAACAAGAAAGAGAGAAGAGAAAGAGGAAGAAGAGCAAGAGCAGAGAAGAGGTAAAAAAAACATTTGAGCAGCATGCATTAAGGGGGCAGAAAAGAAAATATTCAGGGGGAGATTTCAGGTACAGTGACAGGAAAGAATAAAGTAACTTTCTACTTGTACCCTAGTGAGTTCACCTCTTAATAAATCCATTAAGAGTGATAAATGGTGAACAAAGTAGTCGATTTTAAAATACCAATAATTTCTTAAAGATTTATTTACTTTGGGGGTCAGGTCTGAGGTGGGGGGAGGAGAGAGGGAGAGAGAAAGAATCTCAGATTCCCCAATGAGTGGGAGCCTGGATACAGATAAAGGGCTCGATCTCACTGCCCTGAGATCACGACTGGAGCCGAAATCAGGAGTTGGATGGTTAAAAGAATGAGCCATCCAAATGCCCCAAAAGGGGCAATTTTGATATGATCATTGTGGAGTTTAAAATCTTTTCTATAAATATAGAAGAATTAAAGTTTTTTAAGGAGTATAAATCATATGTTGTGGATTTGTTTAGGGGAACTTAACATCTATTTCACTCTGCTTCCTGAGTTGCAGAAACTGTTAAGTACTAGGTAAAATAAGTTAAAGGCAGACTCCACTCTCAACAAGTTCACAAAGAAAATAGGCACAAAGGCCATTGTAATACATGAGATATTTGGTAGAACAGGTATAAGCAAAGCCTATAGGAATATATAGAAGGGTCATCTAACCAAAGTGTAAGGGATGAAGGAGAAATAGAAACATCTTACTTTTAGTTAAGGAGAAATCTAAAAAGTGAGACCTAAAGGATGAGGCTGAATTATACAGATGATAGCAGCCTAGGGATAAAGGGGTGTTGTGAGTGGTTGGAAAGAATGTTGCCCAAAGAAAGCATGACATATTCTGGGAACTGCAAAGTGATGAATATCAATTAACCAATACATGCAGTTTGCAAGGAAAAAAAATGAGGTTGAAGACATAAGGGGGGAGCCAGATCACATGCACAGAATTTAGATTTTGTTGTAAGATAAAAATGAGGTCCACTAAAGTTTTTAGTAATACTCATTTTTCTATATACTGTGTATCTGGCATACACAAAGCACTTTTTCACATGTTTTATTGTTTTTCCTCACAACAACCCTGTGAGGTAGGTGTAGTGATTTCTTAATAACAGATTGAAAAAAAAAAAAACCCTTACAGTTGTTAAGCAATTTATGCTTTATTAAATAGCTACAAAGTGGCAGTCAGGATTCCAGGCCATGCTTCAGAAAATATATTAGGAACATTACTCACACACAAGCACACAAACACACACACATACACACACACACACACTTTATCTATGACACGTAAAAATTTCAGAATTGAAGGCAAATTTTACGTAATAAATGTTTGTTAACTTAGTATTAAAGAGATTTGTGGCATAAGTAGTCCTTCATCCACACTTAGATTTTATCCACACTTTATATTTTTCAACTAATTAAATTACTTGGGAAATAACTGAAGAATTCATAAAAAATGATAGGAATTAGTTGATATATAAAACAAGAATAACAAACATTCAGGTAATTATATGATTATCTTCTCTTCATATAACTAGCCTGGGGTTTTCGGGGAAAAAAAAATTCACATTTATTTCTAAAATATATAAATTCAAACTGCAAGTATTGTTCTATGGATATCAATTATGTTTTGGATGATAGAAAATATTCTGAATACTAAAGTTTATTAAATAAAGTAACTCAAATACTAACCATTTAGTATAAAAAGAATTGTCTACCCAATGTTAAGTTGCAAAAGCATCTCCTCAGTATTCACAATAAAACATCTGAAAGTATTCATTTCCCTATCCCATGACAAGAATCTATTCAGAAAAATTTGAGAAGACAAATAGTTTTTTAGAAATTCGTTTGGGATGAATATAAAATATGTCCCTAACTGCAAAGATGAAAGTATGTATTTTATAAAACTGAGTATCCAAGAATTTTAAAATATAGATTGAAAGTCTCTATGAAAATGTATGCTCTGTAAAATGAGTTTAAGTAAATTCAACACCTAAAATACATTTCCTTATATTTTATTTTCTCACCAATTTCACTATTTCTTCAGCTGGTGCTACATTTTGTTTTAAAGCCTCCAACTGAAAGCTAGATGTTACTAGAACATTACTGAGACACATCTAAGTACATAGTATTAAGTATTAAAAATTCATTTCATCTATGTACTTGTTTCATTTTTTTTCCTATTTCAAACAAGAGATTATACTGGGAGAAGATGAAAAATACAGATTTAAGATTTAATTATTCTTGATGTAGTATTTCTGAATTCCAAAATTATTAAATGAATATAAATTATATAATAAGCCCAACCACAATTCTGGTTCTTCAGAATAAGATGAAAAGCCCCTCTCTTGGAAAACAAATAGAAAAATTAAGTATCTATAAGATACTTTATGCAATGAAGATAATTTCTAAATAAACTAAACAAATGCTCCAAATATACAGTTTAAATAAAATACCAACATTTTCCTTTATTTTTGATTATACAAGTAGTACATGTTCATTTAATTCATATAACACAGAAGTATATTCAATAAAAATGAAGTTTCCATCTAATTCCCTTTTCCAAATAACATATGTTGGAAGTATATTAAATTATAAGATTCATATGGTTAAAGATTGAATCTATTAAGTTGTTAAACTTACATCATCCACAGAAGGTCTAATATATAACAATTCAGTATAAATGAAAAATATATACTCAGATATGCACACAGGTATAGTTTGTACTTTTTCATCAAAAAAGAATAGAAAACATGTGGTCTATTCTGTCAAATATAATTATTTCAGTTAATAAAATAAATGGGATTAAGCAATACTTACAATTACACTGTTTGTAGAAAATGCAAAAGAACCAATTATAGCAAATCAAGTTTTACATATACTGATAAAATACCTTCTTGCTAGATATACATAAGTACATTATGCTATGTCTAAACTATATTCTTTAAAATATTAATGTTTACTTCTTTGGTGATTTAACTGTTGAATGAAGTATTAAGACTAATTAAGGGGGAAATCTCATTAAAAAGTTAGATTTTGTAATATTTAACTGCACTCTACTTTGAATATAAAGAAAGCCTAGTTTAAAAAAAATTTACAAGATACTCCTATGATGAATAGGATATTGAGAATTTTATTTATTCTCAAAAAAAGTTCATTTCAAAACACTAGGGCAACTCCACTATAAAATTAGAGATAGTTAAAAATCTTGATAGGAAATCAGACCTCTTTTATTTTTTTTACTCTAAAATACTATCACTGGGCTTTTAATTAATACAAATAATGTTCTAACTAGGTAAATAGTTAGAACATTTATCTAACTAGAACAAAGTTACTTGCACCAAAATATCTGGATTACATAAGTTACAAATCTGAATACAAAGAATTCTGCCCCTGAGTTAAACAGAAAACACATAAAGAAAGGGTCTATAGAAATAATTTCTTCCACCCACCTCGTTTTACAAGTAAGTTAACTGTGGCCCAGAGAGGCTTTTATCTGCTTTGATTGAGAATCTAAAGGCATAGAGATGTACACAAATATCATTTAAATTATGATATAAAGTTACCTAGACAAAGACACTGTATTTCATATAATTAAGGTTCTGTGAAGACTATGAGATCCTAGTTTCTTGCCATAGAAATTCTACAGATGCACAAAAAAATAGATATGTCATACTGCTGACTAGAAAAGCAAAAACAATGAAATATAACAATCCATATCATATAGTTTAACAACAGACACAGCAGTTCCTAATGTTATTTTCCTATCCTATAAGACATAAACATGCCAAACTGTTACTAAAGATAGCACTCTGGTAAATGCTTTTATAAAAGGAACAAGTAAATCATTAAAACATGAAATGGGAGAGAAAGACTAAACTACATTAAGTGAAAGTTCAAATATTTACCATGTCTTCTCTCCCAAGCTGTTTCAATGTGTTAAAAAAAAATTCAAACTCATTGCTTCTTAAACAAAGAATCAAAATTAGGTTCATTATAAACTGGCTTTGTTGCAAAGCTTTCACCCAAGAATGAAAGTATTAAGACTAAGACATAAAACAGTGTAAGCAAAACTAATTAGGATGTTCCTGTTGAGTTTTAAGTTGATTTGTTACTTAAGAACACAGCTCTAAAATCTTAGATAATATTGGTTTGGTTATTTGAAAATATTTAAAAACAAATTGAGTCTTTTAAGTTTCATTAAAAGTGAAGTATTTATAAAAGCACTTTAGTTTCATATGCTTTTAGAATAAAACAATCGCCAAGGAGTGCATCCATTTGTTTGTTATACCAATCACAAATTAGATGACCTTAAAAATAAAATTTAGAGCCAGGGAGAGCAGCACTAAGTTTAAGTGACCTCAATACATTTTTAAATGATGCTTCCCAGTTATTATTCTCTTATTGGGTTTTCCAGTCTAGGACGGGTACACAAGAAACTTACAGTCTATGTAGTACTCCTAGTCAGTTTCACTCTGCAGATGGCACAGTGGAGAAATACCTTCTGTACAGGACCATGTACAATTTCTTCCGCAGCTGTCAGCACCTAGGGGAAAGTGCGCTGTTAAACAGTTGCTGCGTTCCACCTCAGAAGTGGCTGCAATTCGGTGGTGGGTGAAGTGACTCCTGTACATATATACAGGGATGAAAAGTACTATAGAAAATGAAAATATTTAACAACAAAAGTGGCTGTCCCAAAAACTGTGCCACAGAAAAACAGAATACATCATTAAGTACCAAGAGCCCTTACAGATGGGCTATCGTTCATTTAAAAATTCGATGTTAAGAATGATTGAGGAAAAAAGTAGAAATACAATTATTCAATTCACAACGTAACTATAAATCAATGTTAAAACACATAATGTTGAAAAATTAAACCCAAACATAGTATACTGATTTATAACATTATTTCTATAGTAATTTACCTAATAAAACCAAGCAAATATATACAATTAGATTCTTACTATGTTCAGCTATTTTAATGCTTTTGTTTTAGATGACAATTCAAGAGGGTAAAAACAAAATAGGTGAGATAACAGAACTGAAGTATAAGTGACATGACAAATATCTTAAAAATGTAAGGAAACTCATCCTGAAATTCTAAATTACTTTATATTAAAAAAAAACACAATTTTATAAAATAGTAAGTCCTCAAAACTAGCAATGGTTATTTTTCACATAATGGAGCTTTAAAAGTGAACTCAGATAAAATGACAACTTTTCTTCTTCAGAGTTAGAGTTATAATCTAAATACAGTCTTCATCCTTAGCCCAAATCAATGTTACCTAAGTACACAATAACTTGAATTCATTCATACAGAAAATTATTACCTCCAACTTTTACTACAACTATACCTTTTCTACATATTTTATATTGATGGAATCATTAGATCAAATTTAAAAATTATTCTCTGAGAATATCATTGACTCAATCACAAGGCCGGAAGGCACTATCTTTCTAATTTTTTATCTCTAGGCTCAGCTATTATGTTTATACTACTATAAAGAAGTAACAGTTTATGTTACTTCAAAATATTCACATTTAGATTCCTGAAACAGATTGAGGATGCTGAGAAGCAGAGCCCAACAAATCTATTAAAAAGCATCCCATCCATCAAACTTCTGAATCTCACTTGCCATACCAGAATTTATGTATTTGTTTTGGCATATACTCAATAGAGTTAGAGATAGTTCACAATTTCCTTTCAGCTTCCTTAAATTCTTTCTAGAATAAGCATACTGTAAATAAATATTACATCCCTTAAGTTGCAAGAGGTTGTAAAGGAAGAAAAAAGTATAGAGTTTATCGGTCTCTTTATTAAAAGAAGACATAGATCAGAGATTCTCAATCTGAAGTCCAGGTATGGGATGATTTAGGTAATCTAGAAATTCTACAAAATTGCATGCTAAAATAAAGACATATTATATGGGTCCACAAGCATATTTTTCTAAGGCAAGTGGGTCGTTTTTGTGAAGTTCTCAAAGATTCTGTAACTTCCCCTCCAAAATTTAAGAACTACTGATTAGTGATATGAAGATACCCAATTGAGTAGGCATCCGTATTCATTTAAATTAAATGTCTAACTTCACTGAGCAGCCGTTTCCTTTTTTGTACTATGAATAACAGATACAGGGATGTTCCAACAACTAAATGAAATTATTCACATAAATACATGGTACAGTATCTGATCTATTATTATCAGTAATAGTAATAACTGCTCAAAAAAAAGCTCATCTCAACGTAAACTTCCTTATAGGGTCTCATCTTGTTTACTTCTAGGTAACTTCATAGCTGCGTCTTCTACTTTTATGTAGCTCTATCTTCTAAAAGAGACCAATATCACGAGCTCTACATTTCTATATTATTTTAGATGTTAATGCTAAATACAAGTTTCGGAACACTGCTATGTATTCCTAGAGTCTATATTTCCAAGAAAGTCACACTGGTCCCTTCTATGACATTGTACTTACTTTGAACAGGCTCAGATAATGGAAAATATTCAGCTTCAATTGTCTATATAAGATAATTTAATTTCCTTTATGGGTCTTTCTTTTCATGCATACAATAACATTCAAACAAAAAAAAATCTAAATTTGAAGAACCCATCAAAAGGGATCACATTTTCTGAAAAGGTTGTACAAGAAACATTCTTACTTTCATAATCATTTTCTTTATTCCTTTCATTTTTGTCTTTCTGAAGGTAAATGATTCAATATACAATCATACCGGTACATCCCTTAAAAAGAATCTGTGAATTATGACATCTGTAGATTACCATACCCTTACAATAAATTCACAATATTATAAAGAGCATTACAAAATAGTGTTTATGGTGCTCTTCAAGATTGTGGCAACTTTTAAATACTTATCAAAAATGTCAAATGAACTTTTACCACATATTAAAGATTCTCAGTGAAGAAATTGAAAGGTTTGCTTATGTATGTACAAAATAGTAGGATATGATGCAACTATATAGTTGGTTCCCAATAATTTCAATTGGGAAAAACGTTTTTCTAGAGTCTTCTCACAATGAGTTACATTTTATGTATTCACACACTAATAAAATACATAGCAATAACATAAAAAGGGAAAAGCCTTCAAGTAAAGTAAAGAGAGAAACCTATTAAAGCATTCAGAGTATTGCAACACAAAGGACAGGAGTAGAACATACAGTACATGTAGGGGTCAGTGAGGAGGAGGACAGTAAACACAGGCCCAATTAGGCTAAAGAGTTTTAGAATATTTTACTCCAAAGGGTGACATGTTGAGAAGCATTTTACAAAAACCACTCTAGCAGCATCATGGAAAATGAGCTAAGGATTGGATGGTTCAACTGGGATGGAAACAATGGGAATATACAATTAGGAATAATAAAAAAATCTATAAAAAACCCAAAAGTATACTATTATGTAAAAACTAGAAGAGTAAAAATTGTCAGATAAATCAAAGCTATTTCTAAAGTTTGAGTATAGAAACTAGCATTCCTACATTCATTTATTCACTCAATAAAAAAACTGTCTCCTATGAGTCATTTAAGACACTAGGTAAAACACTGAACAAAGGAGCCAACAATTTGCCCTTTCAAAGATTACATGCTAATGAAAAAGAAGATAAACTATTAAATTATAATAAAATATATAGAAATGATTCAGGTATAAACCAAAAAAAATGTTATAGGAACAGACTGACAAATATACTATTTTAACAGAGTATTCAGAGAAAACCTAAAGAAGCAGCATTAAGTGAACAAAGAATGAAATGACATGAGTCCACAGACTATCTGGGGTAAAAACACTACATATAACAATAAGAGCAGAGTTCTGAGACAGGAAAAAGTGATCAAAATTTTAACCTAGTGTCAGATCACATAGAGGCCTTCCTTAGAGGCCATAAATAAGGCCTTTGAACTATTTAAAAAAAAAAAAAGTCTTTACAGAAAACCACTGCAGTATTTGGACTGGGGGGTGATATAATCTGTTTTATCTTTTATAAGGATCATAGGAGCTACTATGGTGGAATTGATAGTAGCCAACAAGAATGGAAATACAGTAGCCCCCCTTTATCCACAGTTGTTATAACCTTCTGCAGTTTCAGTTACTCATGATCAACTGCTCTCTGGGAGCATGTGATCCTCCCTCTAGCATATCATCGGAAGGTCAACAGTAGCCTAACACTACACATCACAATGCCTGTCACTAACTTTACTTCTCATCACATAGGCATTTTATCATCTCACATCACAAGATGGCTGAGCTCAGTGCAATAAAATATTTTGAGACAGATCACATTCACATAACTTTTATTATGGTATATCATTATAATTGCAATTCTATTATTAATTATATTGTTAATCTCTTACTGTGTCTAATTTGTAGATTAAACTTTGTCATAGCTATATATGTACAGGAAAAAACAGTATACATAGGATTCAGTACTATCTGTGGTTTCAGGCATCCACTAGGGCCTGTCTTGGAAGATATACTGTATTGGTACTACTATACTAGCAGGACTATGGTAAAATTTACGTAACAATATGAGGTGAGATTAATAACCAGAACTCAAGACTAAGAACAAAAAATCATCAATCACATATTTAACATTCAGAAGTCAGAACATGTGAGAACCAACTGCTCCTCCATAACTGAAACATGTTCACTTTTCTCAGTTTCTTTTAAACCCAGAACTCTCTACTTTTGTCTCATTTTGAGTGAGTCTACCAACTTGAGAATTTGTTTCATTGTCTTAAAATGTAGTTGGGCTGTGTGTTGTCAAAGAATTCAAATCCAGAAAGAGGGGATCCAAAAGACTGGCAAGAGGGAAGACGGTTATCTCATCTCTCTCCGCGGACTTCTGCTTCCATTTACACTGCTTGTCATCCCAAGCCCACTCCCCTTCCCCAAGCTTATTTGAGAGGGAAAAAAACCCTCAAATTTGGAAATCAGGGTAGAGAACCGAAGTCACTACCTGTAATAGCAAGAGTGCTTTGACTGTGAAGGCAGCTGAACTTGAGCCTCCAGACAGCAGGGATCCTAGCAGCCTTTTACATCCAGAGATGTAAAAACTGATAATGAATAGAAGACAAGCCAGAACTGGATGGTGTGACACTCCAAAAGTATCTTACCCCTAAAACAGGTTTTACACACATGCTGCATCAGAATACCGGTGTTTGTCCCTCTTTCCCCACAGAAGGCATAAAATCTAGTCAGTGTTTAGCAGAGAAGCAGAAGTAGAAAAATAGAACAACACAAGTTCTCCTGAAAAAGTTCTCCTATATATAAGCCTCCTCATAGGAGAACTTTTCCCCTTTTCCATCTCTTTCCTCTAGATATCAGAACCCAAGAGGAGAAATAGGAATTTAAATGAAAAAGCAGATCACCTGCCACTCACTGGAGTGAACAGACTGAATGACTAGATACAACTCTTTCTATAATCTAAAGCCCAAGTAGCACTGAGTAGAAGGGGAAAATATGAGTTTTAAATTGGGCTATGACGTTAAAATTCAAATTAGGCAGATTAAACAGACTCCACTAGATTAAAGTCAGATTAAAGTGATTTTCTAAAGTGTCCAAAAAGCTATAACATTTTCTCGAGATGAGTTAAGAAACAAAGTGGCTTGACCAATCATTAACAAAGGTGCTACTGGAGAAAAATGTAACCATTCCATGTTTCCATCCCCACTTAATTCTCCACCTCAATTCATACTGTGTTATGAAACATCGTTAGCGCCAATAGGCTATTGAGTGATTCTGACTTTTTATCGCTCTAAAATATTCTACCAATATCACACTAAATGCCTGCATTAACAATTTTACTTCTTATTCTTAAGAACTAGTAATGACATAACTATAGGCATTTTATAAGGAATTCCTTAGATTTTCCCCTTAAATACACATTAAATATTTATTTTCAACATTTATAATTTTAGATCTTACTACAAAAACTAACAAATACTAGGTTGTATAGAAGCTAAAAAGTAAAATGTCCTTAAATAAGACTTAAAAGCTTGCAGAACAAAAAGGCTCCCATGCAGGATAAAAGGCAAAAGGGCAAAAAAGAAAGAAAGAAAAAAACAAACTAGACATTCACAATGGAGTAATTTAAAACACAAGTTTAGAGAATATTCTGTGCTGACTCATAGCTTAATAACTAGGACTTTCCCTCAAACTGAATCATATTCTTTCCAGTCATTTAGTATTTAATGTTTAATGGGAATTCCCTAAAAATTCAGATAAATCCTTTAACATAAGTTAAGAAGTATCAGTATTTCACATGACTAAATTATACATAACCGTATCTGTTTAAATGTCACATTTTTAGAGAATTCAGGATCCTATTATATTGGTTATTTTATAATACTTTATGTAAAGTTTCCATGTATTTTATAATCATTCATCATCCTAAATTATGCCATGTATATTCAAGATATATTTAATCAATTGGTCCTTCTCAGAGATACAACATAATGAAAAGAAAATAATGTGAGTCAAAATTACAAAACTAAGTTCTATGTTTATACCTTTTTCCTAGGCTATATTTTAATAGGATATAAAAATAAATATTTTGTTGTAAGTTAAATTGAAAAGTAAGGAAAATTGTGCAAACTCAAGTCATCCAAACCTACATGTTAATTCACTGTTAGTAAATAATATTAGCCAGAATGTTAACACAATATTAAGGGGAATAACATAGTTGGAAGACGGACACTAAACAACTTTGAGACTTACTAAACAGCCACAGTAGTCAAAATATGTGGTATTGGTAAAAGAACAAATTGGTCAATGGAAGAGAACAGAAATAAATGCAAGCAAATATAATCAGTTGATCTTTGACAAAGGAACAAACAAAATTCAATGAAGAAAGCATAACATTTTCAACAAAGGATGCTGGCACAACTGGCATACACATGCAAAAAAAAAAAGAATCTGGATACAGATAATAAACCTTTCATAAAAATGAATCAAGACAAAGTTAATAAAACTCCTGAAATATCACAGAGGAGAAAATCTTGGCGATATGGGATTAACAATGACTTTTTAGAAACAATACCAAAATCATAATCCATATAAGAATAAAAATAAATCAGAATTCATTAAAATTAAAAACTTCTGTAAAAAAAAAAAACAGGTAAAAAATTTTTAAAACAAGCCACAGGTGAGGAGAGAGTGTGCAAAACACACATCCAAATATATATTAAAAAAACAAAGAATATACAAAAACTCAAACTCCACCAATGAGAAGACAATTTTTAAAAATGGGCAAATATCTTAACAGATATTTCATCAAAGATATCTTACATATAGCATGTAAGCATATGAAAAGATGCTAAACATCCTAAGTGTATCAGCCTGTTAGGGCTGCAACAACAAAGTACCACAAACCAGATGGCTTAAGCAATAGAAATTAATTGTCTCATAATTTTGGAGGCTAGAAGTCCAAAATCAAGGTGTTAGCAGGGTTGGTTCCTTCTGAGGGCTGTCAGGGAAGGATCAGATCCCAGGCCTCAATCCTTGGTTTATAGTTGGCATCTTCATGTTTCCATGGAATTCTTCCTGTATGCATATCTCTGTGTCCAAATTTTCCCTTTCATAAGGACATCAGTCATTTTGGCCTAGGACCCACTGTAATAACTTCATTTTACTAATTCTGTGAAGACCCTATCTCCAAATAAGATCACATTTTGAGGTACTGGTGGTCAGGACTTCAAAATATGAACTTGGGTAGGGAGGAGATAATTTAGCTCAGAATGGTATATCATAGGGAATTACAAATTTAAAAATCAATGAGATACTACTACACACCTATTATAAAATGGCTAAAATCCAAAACATTGATACCAGCAAATGCTAAGGAAGATGTAGAACAGAAACTCTTATGTACTGCTAATGGAATGAAAAGTGGTACAACCAGTTTGGAAAACATCTGGCAGTTTTTTCAAACTAAACATACTCTTACCACATGATCCAACAACCACACTCTTTGGTATTTACATGAATGGGCTGAAAATTCAGGTCCACTAAAAAATCTACACAGAAATGTTTATAGCAGTTTTCTTCATAACTGCTAAAACTTGGAGCAAACCAAGATGTTCTTCAACAGGTGAATGAATTAAAAAACTGTGGTATATCCATATTACAGAATATTAATCAGTGACACAAAGAAATGAGCTATCATGGCATCAAAGGACATGTAAAAATGTTATTTATTTATTTATTTATTTATTTATTTTTATTTACTTATTAAGTTTTTGTTTATTTATTTGTTTATATATTTTAGAGAGAAAAAGAGAGCAGGGGGAGGGGCAAAGTCAGAGGGCGAGGGTCAAGCAGACTGTGTGCCAATCACGTAACCTTAGGTGGGGCTCAGTCTCATGGCCCTGAGATCATGACCTCAGCCAAAACCCAAGAGTTGGATGCTTAACTAACTGAGCCACCCAGGTACCCCAACAAAAAGTGTTTTTAAAGACTCCAAACTCAATTTGAGTTTCACATCTTGTATCAATAGCTATTGGTATACGATAGATAGAGTTAGAAATTGATGTATCAATATCTTTCCATATCTACTTTCTTGTCATTATCTTCCAGTCATTCTTGCCTGACAGAAAAGGCAGAGGTACAAAAGAAATTGAGCAATTATCTTTCTTTCCATCATCTATCATTTTTACTTATTAAAGGACATGTAAAAATTTTAAATGCATATTGCAAAATGAAAAAAAAAAGCTAATCTGTATGAATCCAAATATACAACATTCTGGAGAAAGCAAAACTACAAAGCCAGTAAAACAATCAGTGATTGCCAGAAATGTATGGGGAGGGAAGGAGAGAGGGAGGGAACATAGAGGATATTTAGGAATGTGAAATTGTTCTGTGTGATACTGTAATGGTGGATACATATCACTATATATTTGTAAAAACACAAAGTGAATTCTAATGTAAACTATGGACTTCAATTACTAACATCAATATCGGTACATAAATTGTAACAATTGTACCACATTAATGCAGGATGTTAATCATAGGAGAAACAGTGTTCTGGGGGTACAGGACAAAAAATAAATGGCAACTCCTTGGACTTACTACTCAATTTTTCTGCAAGCCTAAAACTGCTCTAAAAATTGAAGTCTGTTAATTAAAAAAAAAGAAAAGCGGCTGTTATATTAAGACGATCGAGAAGTGAAAGGTTTAGGATAATTACATGGAAATAGAAATAGACCTAAAAATTTATCATGCAAATGATGACAATATTATTTTTGAGTAATTGTTATGAAAGTAAATTATGCAAGAAATACATTATATCTAATTTTAAAATATGTGACGAGTATAAGGCAGGTAAGAAACAATGGTAACATTGTTATGATGGCTGATATGCAAATAAGCTTATCAAGGTAAAACTTTTTTGTTCTTCATTTTCCCCTGACATTCTTTAGTAAAGCTATTTTTTTTATAGTCTTACCAAAAAACATTTTCATTCTGAAGCTTCTTTTTCAAGTTATTGCACTTGAAATGGAACACAGTGAAGGAGAATAAGCATTTCATGTATTCAAAGTAAGAAATATAAACATACATCTAAACAAACTTGCTTTCATCATACATAAGTTTGTAGGATCTCGGTACATATTAAGCTATATGTTTATAAAGGTAATTTAAGCCACAAAACACAATAAAATTATAATCTAAATATAGGAAAGCTGTGTCTGGGAAGCAAGGTTTAAATAGGCCAAGACATTTTGTTAGGTTTAATGTGCTATTTTAATTTCAGAAACCCAGATAATGCCATGGATATAAAACAGTATCAAGAATTCGAGATTATTTTTTTTAAAAATATCCATGCTATATTTACTTTAATCATTATAAAATTCCCTAGCTTACCTGATGATATTAGGATGGAACAAGGTGATATCGTTTCAGCAAAATGAAACAGAAAACTTCTCACTAAAAGAATGCAAGGATAAGTTTTTCCTCCCTGCCTACATATTATATGTCTTACTTGGACACAACTGAACATTTATATAGACGAGGGAATTTTAAATTAACTATGACATGAATTTTCACTGAGAGGTTAATAGTTCTCTACCCTTTAAAATTTTTTAAAATAAGTTATTGTTCTGGTGTGTAGATTTACAGATCTATCTATACCTCTGTGCAATCATTATTCTATTTTTTTAAAGATTTTATTTATTTATTCATGAGAGACACAGAGAGAGAGAGAAGAGAGAGAGAGAGAGAGAAGAGAGAGGCAGAGACACAGGCAGAGGGAGAAGCAGGCCCCACGCAGGGAGCCCGATGCGGGACTCGATCCCAGGTCTTCAGGATCAGGCCCCTAGGCTGAAGGCAGGTGCTAAACCGCTGAGCCACCTGGGCTGCCCCTCCTATTTATTTTTAAATATTCTTCAAAAATAAATAAATAAATAAATAAATAAATAAATAAATAAATAAATAAATAAATATTCTTCAGTACATATAAGACTCTAATGCGTCTTTCATAAAATGAGTTAATAACCATTAAGCTTATGAAAATATAAAATACCCTGGTAGCTGTATTAAAGATAATGATTAGATAAAGTGTGGTTTGGCTCCAACAATGTGGAATTAATCTTACTCTGATCATTTATATATATGCTTTATCATGACTCTAAGACCATCCCCTAATTTAATTTTAATTTAAGAATGCCTAAAATGTACATGAATCTCTCAGAACTCCTTATAATATCTATAAAGTATCTTATCATATTTAATAATACATGTCCTTAAATAATAATAATAATTTAGTCTACAAAGTTATAGGAATATAATGAGAATAATCATTGTGATAATTTAGTAAAACTTTATTGAATAAAAAATTTAAATTTATTATCTATGCCAGGTAAAGACACAGCACAGAGACTATCAACAAAGAGATAATCTATAACTTCCCAAGGTTTTTATAGATAAAAATCAAATAATGGCAGTCTTTACCTAATTCATAGAAAAATTAGATTAAGGGATAAAACTGCCTAATTTTAATATTACACCTAATTCTTAATATTTGGCAACTCCCTCCTATTGCCTATACTAGAATATTCTATTAGTATAACATGGTAGTTATGAATAGAGACCTTATATATATATATGTATATATTTACATAGATTTATGCATATACACATTTCATGTACATATGTACATGTTAAATGCAATTAATGTGTATATACATTTATGGATATGTATATATGCATGCACACACAAACACATACACATATGTATGTAGCGCATATATATATATATATATATATTGAGCAAATCACTTTATCTCACACGATATTGTGTGAACTAATTCAGTTAATATACAGAAAGCATGCAGTTATAACTGTCTCTGGCTCACAGAGAGTTCCATATAATTATTAGCTATTATTATTATTATTACCATTGCTGCTGGTCTACTAATGTTAAGTTTAATATACTGATGTTACCAATGTTCTGCAGAATATGATTTACACATATTCTATCACTTGAATAAGGAGATAAGTTTGGGGACTACTGCCACTGAAACAGAAAAAAAACATGGAATTTTGAAATATACTTGGAATTTTTAGAGGGAGTAGAGGAATAGCTGTGCGCAGGAAGTATCTCTTGTCACAAAATATTTTGAACTCTCTTGAATTTAAAATCTATTTGCATGTCATATGAGATTTGTGAGTAGAGATAATAGAATTGCATCCTATCCCAAACCTTCTTTATTCTTTAACAGCAGCAGCTGACACAGGAGAATAATTTCCTGCTTCACTGTGCTGACAGTACATCGCCTAGATTCAGAAATTATATCCTCAGCAGGAAGGCAATAGGTTTCTGTCTATACTGAAGAAACAGGAGGATAGAAAAATTACACAAATAGAAATGATTTATTATTATTATAAAAGAAAAACCAAACTATATTGAATAGATTTTATTTTTAGCTGGTGACTCTAAGTAGAATCAAGTTTATTTTAAAATTCAAGTGTTTGGCCATAATATATTTTCAAAATAAAAGATTTATGTTTTCATAATCTTTAAATCTTGGAAACAAACATCATATTTCTACTTCTCCTGAAATTTTTAAACAAAGGAAAAATTCTAATAAGATCAACTAAAATTTATTGGTCCTGATTTTTTTAGTTATACCTAGTGTGTAGAACACTTTGTCCTTGCTCAGACAGTAAATGTCATTAAAAAAAATAACAACTCTGAAAAATGGTGGTAAAGATAATTTTTTATGTTAATTTTGTGTTACCAAAAAATTACTCTTCATTCAATAGGTAACTTCTAAATGTACATTTGTGAGTGTGCCGATATGCAGTATATTTATAAACTACTAGGTTTTCCTCTAAATACTCTAGTGACTTGCTTTATTTAAAGTGATTTTTAAGAAGTACATTAGTTTCAGTAACTCTAAATGTCATGAAGGTATTGTAGACTTCTTGCCTATAATGATAAAGTAGCAATCTCAGGTTCTAGAAGTAAGTTCCCAGATTCAATTTTTTCTGCCATTTATCAGTCATGTGGTATTAGGCAAATTACTTATCATTTTGTTCCCTCATCTATAAAATGAGGATAATAATAATGTCTTTCTAATGAGATGTTTGAAGATTAATTGAAAATCTACATTACAATACTTAGAATAAATCTAGCACATGGTAAAGCATTAGATAAATGCTAGTTGTTAATAATATTACTATCATGGCTGAGTGTGGCAGATTCAGCATACTCCCTTCTGAAACTTCACTAAAATGACAAAAAAGTACAAAACCAAAGGACAAAGAAAATGGCAGAGAAGACAAGAGTAAACAAGAAATTAAACATAGTTGTGAAAAATAAAAAACAGGCCGAAGACTAGAGACTCAGCACAGCAGAGGAAGCTGAAAACTAAGTGGCAGAAAAAAAAAGGATAATAGAATTTGCCTAATGGAATTCCAAAAAGACAAGAGGTAATTTTAGCAGTGGATACTGAGGAATTCTCTAAAAGTCTATACAGAGAACACTTTCACACATGGGTTAACTACTGCATTCCACATGTCTTCCACTTCCGGATCAGAGGGCTGAATGTTTTGAACAGAGATATTCCTTAGAACTAACAAGTACAACATAGATAAGGAACAAGGGTCAACTGGATCTCAACTGGTTCCTAAATTTTGGTAGGTAGAAGTAAACTATCCAGAAAGAATATTTGCAGATTCACTGGAGAATATTTAAGACCTCAGAGAATAGACCTATAGATACACACAATCTGGCATCTCCTAGAAAAATTCAGGCTCTTTGCTTAATCATACTCATGAAGCCAGCAAGGCAACAATTCTTGTTCCCAGACACACAGCTTCCAACCAAATCTGCAGTATCTCATTAAGTCAAGGCTTTCAGAAAAGTCTCCAACATTAAGGACTAAAATTGTATTGAATAAACAAAAAAAAGTACTCAAAAGAAACAAAACACAAAGAGCAGAAGAATTCTTAAAAAATATTAGCCTCATAGATATAAAATATACCAATTATAGCCTCAAGGTAAAAACAATGTGCTATGTGAAAAAAAAAGAATAGTCAGAGAAACAGTAAGAACATTTAGAAAATAAAGACGGCTGAAATAAAATATTTAATTAAACAAAAATTCTAGAAAATGTCCTAGTAAGTAGACTATAAAGGAATGAGAAAAAAAAAAAAGGACAGAAAAGAGAATGGGATTAATGTCTTTATAATTCTGAGGAAAAATTATTTTATAGACTATAACTATATACATAAGCCAATATCTAATCAAAAGGGATGATGGGATGAAGATATTTTCAAGTAAGCAAATTTGAATGGCTCCCTTATCAAGAAGCACCTGAAAAATAAAATATACTTCTGAAAAAATGAAAGAGAAAAAAGGAGGGGGGGGAGAGCAAAGGATTTAGGAAATTAACCATCTAGCTCAGAAGAATAGCTAGGCAAAGTCCCAAGATGTTCACCAAGTACTAGAAGTAGAAAGCAACCAATCTAGATTGAGAACAAACCATTTTGGAAAGAAAGAACTCTATAAAAAAAGACAAATTTGATAGTGTTTGAAATCATATTTGAGCATTCAAAAAAATTACTGATATGCATATAAGATGTTGAAACATTTAGGGGGAAAATAGTAGGTACACAAAAAAAATGAGCAAATAAAAATGAGGTAATTACTAACTACTGAAAAAAGAACAAGCCGTAGGAGAAAGGAGACAATTACAATGCATCACTTCACTCGGAAAGAGCAATGTTTATAAATATGATACTTTAATACAAAATTATTGGAGAAGTATGTTGAGAAAATGGAGTGATTACTGTGTAAGTTTATGAGAGAATGAAGTGAAACAAATGTAAGAATAATCAACTTCCAACTTATCAAAAGGGAAATTAATAGAGGAAAAAAATGATAAATCAATAAAGAACAGCACCAGCAGAGTGGCACATAAAAAAATCCAGACGTGAATTGAAACTTATGCCTTCAAATGATAAAATTTTCCTTTTTTCACAATTTATTAAAGAGATTTTTTTTTTTAATTACCACATATAGGGCAGCCCGGGTGGCTCAGCAGTTTAGTGACGCCTTCAACCCAGGGCATGATCCTGGAGACCCGGGATCGAGTCCCACGTCAGGCGCCCTGCATGGAGCCTGCTTCACCCTTGGCCTATGTCTGTGCCTCTCTCTCTCTCTCTCTCTCTCTCTATCTCGAATAAATAAATAAAATCTAAAAAAAAAAATTACCACATATATTCTTGAGTGATCAAGTATTATTCCTTACCTTTTGATGATTAGGTGTTATTGTACATACCAATTATCATACTTGTACCAGAACCTCTGGGGTATACAGAATACTCCATCCTGCATTAAACAGACCCAGGTCTGTCTTTTTTATAGTTTTAAAGTAAGAGTAAAAAATAAAAATAAAAGAGTAAAAGGTTATCATTACTGCTATGTTCTAACTTAGCATTACAAATCTACTGAACACAATATATGGTCTTTGATTATCTGGAAAACACTTTAGAATTTTGTAGGCTCTAAAGAACATACTATTATGTACATGTATAATATTATATACTTGTGATATAGAACAAACTATTATTATGAACATATTAGAGATATTTGAAAGTGTGTTCAAAATTAATATAATGCCTGGGGTGCCTGGCTGCATCAGCTGAAAGAGCACAAAGCTCTTGATCTCAAGTTCATTAGTTCAAGCCCCACAATGGGTGTAGAGATGAATAAAAAATAAATAAACAAAATTTTAAAAATTTAATGCCAGATACCAAAATTATTCACCTTATAAATTTAAAATAAAAATTTCTCCCACAAAAATTATAAATTGACAAGCAATATAAGTATTATCTAAGTATTTACATACATTGTCGTTTTCTATTTTGCCCTTGTAAATAGTAGTACCAGTATTATATCTGGTAAAGTCAATTAAATACAAGCAGTATAACAAAAAGAAAAACATTACCTTTAAAAGAATCACAATATGAAAAGCTTATTAAATATGCCTATCTAATAACAATACTATAATCATTGATTCCTAGACACATTTTCTTCTACATTTTTTTTTCTTTCTTGTCACATAAAGTAATGGTTTATCTTACAACCTATGGTACTTTAGACTTAATTAAATATGGTAACTAACATTACAATATGTCAAGCACTGTTCCATTTGCTTTATATGTATTTATTAATGTAGTCCTCACAATTCTGTGAGGTAGGTATTATTGCTATTCCTATTTTACATATGACAAAACTCAAACCCAGGTTAAGTAAATCACTGGAGTTTACACGGGCTAATGAATAGAAGACAGAAAATTCCAAATTCAGTAGGAAATCTAGTTCCAGAGACTAAGTTTTTAAATATTTAATAGTACTGTCACATCACTATACATAATTTGTCCCTTTCTCTAAGACCTCCTAACTTCTAATGCTTTTTTCTTCTCTGAAACTGCAACTGCTTTTAAATAGAGCACTTTCTGTAAACAGAACCTCCTGTTTCTTTGGTTGTATAAGAATAAAGACTAAAATTAAAAGTAGAACTACTTGGTTGCCAGTGAATAAGGAGCATAAATGGGACAATTAGTCAGCATTCATTCTTCAATTCCCTGCTCAGCTGCTTCTCACCCTTTCTGTTGTAATCCCTAGGGATATAAACCCTCAATATACTTTCAGTTCTGATGGAAGATGTTTAAAAGCAGTGAACTGGCATACATGTGATATAGAATAATTCCTCTCTAAAAACAAAAGTTCCAAAGTTTTCCACTACACGATTTCAAATTCATCCCTAAAGTACAATGGCTACTTTAATTAATAAGGAGTACTGAAGGAGGAAATGTCACACAATTTTAATTACAATTAACTTTACTAATAATTGTTATGTGGATACAAATAATTTTTCTTTGGTAAATAGAGAACCTCAAGCACTGCTAATGAAGGTAAAAATCAAGAAGCCATTCTTACGTAATTTCATAATTTCGTAACTGCATGCTGCTCTATACTAAGACAATACCAGTTCCTGAGGGCTTAGCCTGTATTCTGATAGTTTTTACACCATCATTCGTTATAGCCTCTTGCAACCAGTACTACCATAACCATGCATACATTGGGAAACTGTAAAACACAGAGATAAAGAAACATACTCAAAGATCAAATGATATCAAATGATAAGGCAGGAATTCACACTCAGTTCCGCCTTATTCCAAAGATTCTGTTCTTTCATATACTGAATAAGGTAAGGTAGTTAAACAGGTGAAAATTGTAACAAAAAATTGACATTAACTAATCCTATTAGTATGTAATATATAAACAATACGGTAAAGAATTATTTTTGGTATTAAAATACGTCCACACATGTCTGGTTTAGCGTTTCTGTCAGATAAGAATGTTAAACCTTTCATACACATAATGTTATATGTCCTTTATGCCTCAACAAAAAAATTACATTAATGCACAATTTGTATTTAAGTAAAATGCCTTACGTCCTTTTTGACAAAGTTATTTAAAAATCCACACAATGAGGAGCATCTGGGTGGCTCAGTCGGTTAAGTGCCTGTCTGGCTCAGGTCATCATCCCAGGGTACTGGGATGGAGCAGAGCCCCACATGCAGAGCCTCACCCACCCGCTCTTTCCCTCTGCCGGCTGCTCCCTCTGGCCTACTGCTCTCCCTCTTTGTGCTCTGTCAAATAAATAAATAAAATCTTTAAAAATAAATAACTAAATAAAAATCCTCACAATAAAATTCACTTGAGGGTCTCTGCATTACACATGACACATGCAAGGTTGATTTCAGGAAGGGACTGTGTTTTCTTCATCACAGTATTTTTTAAAAAGTTAAACCTTTAAAGTACTATACCTGAATATTAAATTGACTTATGGGAAATTTTCTAAAACATTATCACACATATCCCTAATTTCTTAAATGAAACATTTCCTGGGGATCCCTGGGTGGCTCAGCGGTTTAGCGCCTGCCTTTGGCCCGGGGCGCGATCCTGGAGTCCTGGGATCGAGTCCCACGTGGCGTTCCTCGCATGAAGCCTGCTTCTCCCTCCTCCTGTGTCTCAGCCTCTCTCTATGTCTATCATTCATAAATAAATAAATGAATGAATGAATGAATGAATGAATGAATAAATAAAAAAATAAATAAATAAATAAATGGAAACATTTCCTGATGCATGAGGGTCATCACTGTGAGCCTCAGTAATTACACTGTGCGGCAAAGTAGTTAGTGTAAATAGTGAAAGATAAAACTTAACAGCTACTGAAATCAATAGTTGTTCTGCAACTTTGTTAAGAAGTCCATACTGAGAGAAATCTCTTCTGTCATTGGTCCTTCTGTTTTGAAAAGAACACAACAGTTTGACTTTGTTCTCTATTTTTACCGACTGGGAGTTTTACTATTTTACAGTGCTGCCCTTGAGGTCTGTTAAAGCACCCTTTCCCTTTCCAAGATTACGAAGATATTTTATTTTCTTTCCTCCAGCGGCTTTCTTTTGTGCTGCTAGATCTGCTGTAGTCCTAGCACCACAGTGCTTGCTTGCACACCTGCTCCCACAGTCCACCCTCTCTGCCTTCTTTCTTTCTCCCACCTTTTTTCTTTCTTGTCTACCTATTCTATATCTATCTTACTACTTCCTCATTTCCACATATAAAAGACCAAATATTCAGTGTGATATGAGGCCAAGACATGATAAGAGCCTGGATAAGATAGGAAAGAAAAAAGGCACACCATGCTCATTCATTTTTGCAACCTAGCATTGAGCACTCTCCTATTTTAAGGACCAAATGACACTGTGTGGAAATGAACTAACACTTAATAAAAACAAATCTCTGACAGATGAAAATAATTAACTTAAAACCAGGACCACCACATTGTCTCTCTTACTGCTTTTTTTTTTTTTTTCCTAACTCCTATTTAATCTCTGGTGCTGAAAATTTGACAGAAGAAAAAAGGAGCATAAGAATACAAACTGAAGGTAAAGTTCTGAAGACAACACAAAATGGGCATCCATATAGAAAAAAATATAACTCAGAAAGCCATCTATGATTGTTACAGGGCATTTGAGTGAGCAGAAAGAAAGAAACCATGATACAACAGAAAAAATGGTAAAAAAGAAAATGTTGCATGGCAGAGATAGAGATAACATTATAATTTGAAAAAAAAAAAACTATATGAATTACATGAATGACAAAGCATTGTTTCAGAGTAGAATAAAAAACCAAAAACGTTATAAGAAGTACATAAAACAGGTCAGCAAATTCTTTAAAATGCCACAATTAAAGAATTTAAAAGAGCTTAAGCTATATTACAGATCTGCAATTTCTAAGAAAATATACCTATTTTGAAGACTTATTAACAGAATTATTCTATATGATCAGCTTCAAATTCCAGGTCTAACTCATTGCCATCAGAACAAGAACGATCCCTAAAAATCAACTACATGCAGAGTCCCATACACATATGCTACCTAGTCTAACTCCAATGGTTCGACTACCCAGAGAAAGTGATTTGACTTTTGTACTTCAGTTTTCAATTTATAAGAATACACCTCTACTTTATAAAGTTATTGGGAAGAACAAATCATATGTATGCAGTGTGTTGAATATGGCCTTGTAAATAGTAAATGCTCAATAAATGTCAGCTGTGTCATTACTATTGTTATTATTTTACTATACTCTTTCCCTTATCATCTATTAATTCACTTCTTAACTAATAAGAAAGTTAATCCCATACTATGAACAAGACTGTGGAAGCAAAAACTGTAATTCTGAAAGTAAAAAACAGATACGAGAAAAAGGACCCACCATATTTCTTCTTTCTTATTCAGTATTTCTTATTGATGCTAGTAATTTTTACTATCAATAAAAATTATAAGAAAATATAAGTCATCATAATAAGAGATGAGAAAAGCAAAAAGAAGTAATCCATTTACAAACTTTTTTAAAGGGCTAAAAGCTACTTTCAAAAATCTTCCCTAGGAGACCAGTTCTTAGACAAACATTGGTGCTTTTTTCCCCCTCTCCTAAAAGTAGAATCTAGTATATTATCTTCAACACTACCTAGAAATATCTCTTACATAGGATGAGCTCATAATAAATAACTAGAAAATGAGAAAAAGATCCATTTAATTTCCTATAAAAAAACACTTGCCTTGCCTTCAATTCAGCTCACTTTTAATAAACTTCACAAGAAGATGCTAAGTTATGATTTAAAAACCAATATATTAAAGTCTATATACTTTTATTTAAATTTTAAAATCCAACTTAAAAAACACACAGTATAATCAACTTTAAATGTAATTTTTAAGAATGCCTTCAGAAAAATTTATTTATAGTTCTTATACACATTATCCTGTGACATTCACAGGTCTTGCCTGATTTGAATAGTGTGGTAGTGGTTAGAGTAACCTAATCTGGACAACTGTTAATAAGATCACTTCCATTTCGTACATGGTTTTTATACATGTTTCATCTCTACTCTTCTGCTTCATTAACTTTCCATTTTTCTCAAATCTAAATCTGAAGTAGCTATATCAAAATGCAAAACATCTGATAACATTTTAGGTGATGTTTCTCTTGTTCAATATGAACTAGTAATGCTTTTTTTTTTTTTTTTTTTAATTTTCCTACTTGGTAATCAATAAAAGCTCTCTTCACTACTGTCAGATGAGAAAAGCTTAACAAATACTATATTACGTTTATTTCCACTTGTAGTTACAACACCCGAAGAAGTTTCTTGATATTTACTATGTGACACATCTTAACATAAATACTGATAGGACTGCTAAAGTCAAGGAAAAGGTGGCAATAAGGAAAGGATCTGCTGGGATGTTGGGAAAAACTAAGTAGACAATATTGAGGTAACAGGAGAGATTTAGGGAAAATAGAAAAGATTCTTTTTTTTCATAAGGGAATCACAATGCAATAATTACCTGTTTTTGACATGTATTTCTAACTCTACAGTACTGTAACTATTACATGTTCTTTTTCAAAACTCCTTGAGATAATAATTCAGGATTCCATTTCCTTACATACACCACCAATGATCAACAACATAAACACTATTTAGAACAAATATTTATAGATGAAAAAATCTAACCCTACATGTAGGCAATGCTGTACAATGTAGAGCAAGGACTCTGAAGTCAGATAGATCAATTTGCGTACAGAGCAATCTTCTTCAATTACCAGGTGCATGACAGGTCAGGTAACCTCATTTCTGAAATGGTTATAATACATGTATAGACTACCAGAGTACCTGGGGGAAACAGGTTAAGATAATTTTGAAAAAAAAAATCTAGTATACTTTTATGTTTGGCAATACAATACGTTAGATAATCAGACCAGTCTTTCTGCCTGAAACATCTAAATATGTTGGGCAAAAATATTAACACATTACTCATTGGCATTTGTTAGCTGGCAAGAAAGTAATAAATATTGAAGTCAAGACCTAAATGAATGCAGGAACCCTGAGGAATAGCAGAGCATTTAAGAGAATATTTACCTTGAATACATTTTATGAACCAATGTAATTTGAGCTTCTATCTTTTTATCTTCCTGAATATAAGGATTAGGACAAAAAGCACAGAGTATGTTCAAGGTGGGCAGCCTACTAAAGAGTCTCCAGTAACCCTGATACCAATTTGCCATGTCATCATTGTAAGAATTAAACAAAAACATCTTTTACTATGACTATTCCCCCAACATACACTCTTGGAAAGAGGGAAATAAAATTTTCTAGTAATTCATAAATGCAAGTCCACCTTCAAGCAGGTTTCAGCCTGAATTTATACCTCAGTAATTTAAGTGACCTCAAGCCAAGAACTCAGTTTCAAGTTGTTCCAACTAGGAGTGACCGCAGGCATCTTACAAAAGTAAATGCAAAGCCACTCTGAAGGGAACTACCTTTATCTGAGGTTTCAAAAACTGTTAGAAAACAAATAAACTTAAAAAAAAACTGTTAAGAAAAAGTAATAACAAAAATTTATGAAGTGTACAAGGAAGTATGGCTACATGAGTGAGAACCAGCAGAAACAAGAGATAGCAGAATTATCACATAGAATTTATTTAGTCTTGCAAACACATGAGCAAAGAGATCTGAAAAAGAATCAAACACTACTTCCAGAAATGAAAAATAACCAAAATTAAAGAACCAAGGAAAGTATCTTGCATATAGAATACCATACTATATTTTAATTCACTTCTTTCCCATTTTCCTCCCCAAAACACATTTTGATTAAATGAGCAAGAAATCTGAATTATTTAAAAGGCTGAATTATAGTTTACACTTGCATGCAGTTTATTAATCATACTTCTTGACAACAAACCAGATGATGAAAATATTAATAAGCACTGAGAAGTGGATAAAATATATTTGAGTGTTAACGTTTCCAACGTAATTTCTAAAAATTCCATGCGCCCTGCCATCTTTCTTTCTTTATTTAGAAAATTCTGTTTATCGTGGAAAGTAACTGGATAAGCCTCAGATCTAGATATACAAACTATCAGAAAGTTCAAAGTGACAAAAATGAAGATGTAAAACTTGCCCATTATTAATAACAAATAATTACCAAACCCAATTGCAATTACTGTAACAGCTGAGAGGATAGCCTAAAGCAATTTTCTAGTTGAATTAGTCCCAGATTGTTTCAAATCTTTACTTCTTCAATAGTATACTATTTCTTTGTGTGGAACTTCCCTTTCAGCATCTAATGAAACAAGCAAAAAAATAATTTTGAAGTTCTGATTCAGTACATACTTAAACAAGAGTCCAGTGTTTTCATTACTTAATGACTTTAAACCTACCACTCTTGATTCTTCACCTTAAAGGATCTACAGAAGTAAATGCCAGAAAAGATAACAGGAGGAAATACTTCTCTACCTCACTAAAATTTTTCACTAATTGTAAAAGATACAAATTATTAGTTTCTAAAAACTGAACTAAAGTAATCCATCCTCTATCACTGTGGTGATAGCACTAAAAATCCCATCAATGACAAAATTACAGTTCTCAAGATGAAGTTGTCATAGAAACAGATTAGGGAAAAAAAGGGAGGCTTTTACCTATATAATACATACATGTGTACAGACACATATACATGCATATACACAGACACACAGACACATATGTCCATATGTTTAAAACCAATAGATAAAAGTTCCAGACGCCTTTTGTTCATAAAACAACACATAAAACTAAATTACTCTATCTCCTGAATCACCTCTTCCAATTGTTCAGGAAGCAATGTTAGGATACTGTAACATGAAGAAACAGAATCTTTCATAATTTATACTACATAGACACTTCACCTTTGGAAGGAATTCCAAACCAGGCTTTACTAAGTTCAATATATCATTTATGTTCTCCTTTGTTGAATCCTCCTAAATTCTGTGAAATGCTTCTTCTCCCAGACTGGTGAAGTAGAAAGCAATGACTGGTGATCTATTATTCTGGTTTTAGAGACTAAATAATATAGATTAAAATATTTTGGTAAAATATAATATATGATTAAGGATACTTTTCCTACTGCCTGAGATTTGGAAACTAGGACTCAAAGAAGGGAACAAGAAGGAAATAAAGATCCTTACATTCTGAATAGAACAAAACAACTGAGGTCAGTCTCTCTTTTGTGAGTATCCTGCCCCTGGGGTGTTGCAAAATAAGGGAATGATCTCTACATACTGAGGGTACTCAAAAGAAGAGATTACCGGGATCCCTGGGTGGCGCAGCGGTTTGGCGCCTGCCTTTGGCCCAGGGCGCGATCCTGGAGACCCGGGATCGAATCCCACATCAGGCTCCCGGTGCATGGAGCCTGCTTCTCCCTCTGCCTGTGTCTCTGCCTCTCTCTCTCTCTCTCTCTGTATGACTATCATAAATAAATAAAAATTAAAAAAAAAAAAGAAGAGATTACCTTTTCACTTAAGAACCCATATTAAAATATGAGGGATACACTGTAAATAAAGATGCTTTGGTCTTCATTGTCATTGAGCTAGCAGTCTACTGTGCTAGACAAGATTTGCAATTACTATGAACACGAGAAGTACAGCATGCTTCATGAACAAAAAAGATGGGTCCCTAACTAGATTTACATGGCCAGGGAAGAATTCCTAGATGATGAAATATGTAAGTTGGAACCTTAATGGTACACAGGAATACTGATGTGAGTGTGTGTGTGTATGTGTGTGTGTGTGTGTGTGTGTGTGTGTGTTGTGTGTTTCATTCAATTAGGGGTAGGTATAGAAATAAAACCAACTATCTCTGGAAGGAAAAGTAAAAGCCCCAATCACGTGAACCATTTAAAGAATTTGTACTTTTAGGATAAGGTTATTTGCAAAAAGATTTTAAATAAGGTTTAAATAGTCAGATTTGTTTTGAAATACATGAAATCTATGATGAGAATTACACAAGTAAAAGTTCAAAACAGTTTTGATCTAAATATATGGACTTAAGGACGACCTAAACAAAAGTAATAATTAAAGTCAGAGGAATCTTTAGGGGCAGGAACAAAATCTCTTGTAACTATTACATCGATGGGATGATTTAAAAGAGAAACTCATCTAAAATGCTTAAGAAGGTACAGTTAGATAAAAAGAGAAATGGGATCTTTGTCAAGAAAGTCAAAGGAAGCTAATAGTATCAAGAGAGTGCTTATCAACATGGAATGCTCCAGAAAATTAAGAGGGTGATCACTAGATGGCTGAAAAAGTTAATCCAGTGAGTTGAAGAACTAAGAGATAACAAAACTTTATTTAAGAGAACTGAATAACTTCAGGAGTAGCAGATTGCTGAGAAAATTGAAATTCAACATACCACTTATGCTTTCAAGAAATCTGCAGAGGGGAGGGAAGCAGTAAACGTAAGAGAATTATCAGAATCAAAGAAAGGATTTAGTCTTTTGTAATTTAAGATCAATAAAAACTGAACATATTTCTAAGCAAAAGAAATGATCTAATGAAAAAATAAAAAGATCCAAAAAGAATGAGATAATATAACAAGAGTCTAAAAAAGGTAAAAAAACAGGATAATATATAGCCTCAAAAGATGAGAGAATTCCCTCTCAAGAGATAAATGTAGGCAAAGAGTAAAGGTAAAGTTATAGAGTAATATGAAGTATAAAAGAAGTTGATGAAGGTCCTTAAAGATGATCTAAGGAAACTGAAGCAAATTCAGTTAGAGGGTCTGAAGGTACTGCAATGAATTTACAGGGTGACAAAGATGAAAAGTTTGAAAAGTAGGCACAGGATAGAAAGCTAAACAGAGACAGCTGAAAGGATAAAAACAAGAGCTAGCTCAATTGGATAAATACATGTTAGACTAAAAGCAAAAAAAAAAAAAAAATCAAACTGGTCCGATTTTAGTCTTTTATCTAGGGATGCTAAACAACTCCGGAGCAAAAGTACACAAAGTGGATGACAATAGAAGTATGAGGCTGAACAACATCAGATCTTACACTTACATTTTAAATACTGACAGTTCAAGAAAAAAAAGGACTGCACATTTTTAAAGATTTTCAAGAACAGAAATGGATATCACAAAATTGAAAAAAGCAAAACAGCAATGATATGTTTAGTGTAGAGTGTAGTACATTCATTACTACCTTGGAAATGTCATTCAGTTTTAATTTCAAATCATTTCATTCTGTTAGTTTCCACACATATCCTCTTTACCAGAGTCTTAATATAAAAATATATTTTGTACAAACAACTTTGGGTTCCAGTTTTAAACAGAGCCACACAAATTAGCGGTTGCTTAAAACTGAAGAAGTTATCAGAAAATAATTACTTAATAACTTCAAACTTTTAAAGCTAACCAGTTACTCCAAACATAGTGGCTTTTTATATTAAAAAATCCTAACTATTGTCACAAATCTTCTAGGTAAATTTTAACTAAATAATTCTCTAAAAATTGCAAATACCCCCTACCTACCATTTAGGAGTTTTGATCATCAATGTAGGTTTGAATATGTAATAACTAGTGATTTAGAAAGTTGTTTTAACATATCATGCACTGAAAAAAAACATATTATGCACTGTATTAACATATTATGTGCAATCTGATTTAAAATAAGAGTCCAAATTAATTTGACATAGACTAAAAGGTCCTCTAGCCCTTGCCTGACACTCCAGCTTCATTCTGTAGCCTTTCTCTTGATAAGAAATTTGGTCTTAAATGCCTCTGTATATACCAAAATGACCACTACATAATCCATACTTAATAAATATTTGCTACACGGATAAATAAATAAATTACAAATCAGGAATTATGTTAAAATTCAAACATTATTTCCTACTTATATATAACTCTAATTAAATGTGATCATAACCATAATCTGTTTTATTTGCTTATGTAGACAAACCTTAAAACTATTTTGCAAGGATGAAAAGTAAAAGCATGATATGAGTATGTTGAAACCAACCATGTAATAACGCTTTAAAAACAAAACTTCAATAAAAAAAAATTAAAAACAAGTCAACTATGGGAAAATTGCTTTCATTGAAAGGATTTTTTGACTTCATAATAGGATATGTTAAAAAAGAAAATGGGCTTTTGGATCAGAAAAATCTGTATAAAATCTGTCTCTATCAGCTGTGTGAAAATTGATTATTTCCAAAGTAGTATATAAGAATGATGTGCAAACTCGTATCTCACATAAATGAACACTAATACTAACGGATGATTTAAGAAAGAAACACGTAATTAATAAGCATGCCAAAATAAAATGTTTTAAGTTACAAATCTTAAGCTATAATCTTGAATCACAAAATTAAATCTCAAGGTTAACTTAAAAATGTAATCAAACACATACACACATTCTTACCCCTTGTAAAAAAGGAGGCCACGTCCACCAGTTTTTCCTTTTTTACGACAGTGACTAAACAAACTTCTACTGAATCATCTACATATTGACAGGTATACAACAGATTGATTTTGTCCTATTCTGGCAGATTATTTCCAGAGATCAAATATCTTTTGGCAGCAAGACATACCAATGAAATGTATAATTAGAAAAGAAGTCAAAATTGTTATTATATAATTATTTGTTAAAAATAAAATGGTGCTATAAAAACTCAATTATTTTTTCTCCTTGTGTATGAAATAATGTGGTTTCCTTTAATAACTTAGTTCAGAATGAAAGACATAAAATAGTAGAGTAAAACCTAACTGATTTATTTTTTTATTTTTTTTTAACCTAACTGATTTAAATTATAAAGTGAAATGAAGTCCATTAACTAGAATAATTTTTCATGGGTAGTAAGATGAGGAAATTCCCAGTCGACAAGCAACAAATGTATCTCAAAATATTTTTATAGGAAAATAATTACAACATGAGTAATATATTTTTTAGGTATGTAATTTCTTTAAGGTAAACCCTCAAAAAAAAAAAGATGAAATTTTGACTTAGCACAACATTCCAAATAGTTCAATATACATTCCCAATGTATATATATATATATATATATATATATATATATATATATATATACCACCTAACAGTTTGCATTTTAAGTTGTGTCCTCAAGGATTGATATGCTCCATTTTGCTACAATCCAATGAACTGGAATTATTGAGAGCTTTCTTAATTCTACTGCTTCATATTTATTCTTTGAAAATCAATTCCTGCAGGTATAAAATATTTATGCTACTATAATGGATATACTGATACTGATATTCCTTAGAATAAAGATTCTTTCCTATAGACTTCCCTATAACATAAAATTAAACATGAATCTAGATTTCCAATTGTTTTATCTTTTGAAATTATAAACAATTTGAGGGCTCAGTCTGGTCAATCCAGTAACTAGGAGAAGCTACTCTCTGGCATTCTCCAGAGTTTTAACAATGAATCCATTCCAACCACATCTTTAGTTGACTTTCTACCTGGCTAATCAGAACAGAATGCATTTTTGCAACATTTATTTTTGTTTTTAACATGTGCTTTTGACTTTTATAAAAGGTAAATAATCTTGAACAAAATTAGAATCATGATGGATTAAATGTAAAGTCTGAAAGAAAAGAGAGAGAGAAAGTAAGAAAGATTTTTGGCCTTAGAAACTGTAAGGATGAAGCTGCAGTTAAGATGGAGAAGTAGATCTGGTTATCTGAAAGACCAGAATATTTAATTCTAACATATTTATTAGACATACAAGTGATATCAAGTAGGTAACTGCAACATTCGTCTGCAGATCAGGTGAAAGGTCCAGAATGGATATAAACATTTGGTAATCATGGAAGAGCAGATGGTTATTTAAAGCCATGACACTGAATAGGATCACCAAGGGATAAATATGTATAGAAAAAAGTAGAGAGCAATCCAAGGACTGAGCTCAGGAAAATAAGAAGAAATCAGCAAGGGAAACTTGAGGCTGCATTAGTGAGGCAGAGGTCTGCTGGAAGCAAAATGAAATGCTTCAAAGAGGAGAGAATGATCACTGTCAACTGCTGTTGACTGGTATATTGAAAACGTAAGAAAAAAAAGAAAGAATTGCTAAAACATGTCTGAGTACCTAAGAGGGAATGAAATCCAGAATAAAAGTGGAGGATTAGCGTTTGTTAGGGGCAGGGACAGTTTATCAGAATGAGAGAAAATGTAGACTACAGGTAACTGATGTAGTTAGGTAGATAGATCTGGTGGTAGGAGCTTATGACGTTTTTTAAAAATTACTTTTATTTTCTCAGTGACACAGGACAACAGATCATGAATCAGGATGACACAGAAAGTTTAGGAATTAATACTTAAATCCATCATATATTGTGTAGTCTGCTACCTTAGTTCCAAAGAAGAGTGCAAATGTTCTAAGTGACAAGGAAGTTGGAGCTATTTTCAGTTTTCACAGATTATCTCAAATTTCTCTATTACCAAGACCATACCCTAATATAATCAGAGCTAAGCCTCAGTCATCTCTACCCTAGACTAAGTCAGCTTCCTCTTCTATAAACTGCCAACATTTAATATTACTCTCAATCTAATCAGACTTCAAACACTCTGAATATCTCTACATGTTCTAAGTATCTAAGAATAAATCCATCACTCTAAAGATTAGGCCCACAATATTTAATTATTCTGTAATTAAATGACCTTTAGCAAAGTTTCTCACTTTATTTTTTTCAAAAATATTTAGTATTCTTACAAATTCAAAGGTATAAAATTCTAAATAAATAATTGAATTTATACTATGGCAGACATTCACTAAGATTTTATATTTTCAACAAAATAATAAGAATTAGTATGATTTGAATTACATTTATTGTCCTTAAAGGCACATTCACACAAAACAAGATCATATCTACACTTATTCTTACTATGGAATTAAATAGATCTTCAATATTTAATACATAAATAATATTTAATATGTAAGGCATTTGTTTATACACTGATTATAACAAAATGGACATATCATAAAAAATTTTTTCACCATACTGGCAATCAAGAATTTTTGTGATGAGTCATGGAGAATATGATTTTTTTTTTTAAGGAATGGAAAGTAATAAACCATGACCCCGAAACATATTCTTAGTAAAACTATACCACTAAATTTTATTGGATCTTTCATGGAAGTTGCAGGAACATGAACTAAAAGTGTTTTATATAAACAATTAAAGCAATTTTTTAAGGTAAAAAAAGGAACACTAAGTCTTGTGAATTATCACCTATATTATTAAACATCTAGCATCATAATTTATACAGTAATACTTCCTTTTTGACTAACAGAAAAGATTTTCAGAAGTCTTGGTATCTAGAAAAAAATGATGAAAGAAGTATTTAACATTCTATATGCCACTTGATTTCTTCCTCATAAAGCTCCAGTCAATATTTTTAATGTTTTATATTTGACTGTACAAAGATGAAGAAGAGATTAATAAATTATGTTAATTTTCAAGAGCCTTATACATACAAAGAAGCCCATATGCTTCACATGAGATTGTAATATCGTTTGGTATTATAAGTTCATATCCCTATTTTTTCAGGTCAATGATATGGGCAATAAAACTCTATCTTCAAGGGTATCATAGAACAGATTTTTAAGTCTGCACACAGAAATATTCACATAAAATACCTGCATAGCTGCGAATGGAAGGACATCTTTGAGTATTCAGAAGTTCTACATTCCATTAACCAACAGAGGTGATGTGCTAAAAACTCATTCCTAAATGTAACAGCGAATATCACTTGTAATCATCTACTAAAACATGAAGTATATGAAAATACATATAAAAAGTGAATTGAATATATAAAAATATAAAAATGTATTTATAAAGTCTAAATGAAAAATACGTTATTTATATTAATTATCTTAAAGAGGGTGGGATGAGAAATTAGCTTTAACTTTATATTGTCTGCATTTTAATAACAATCAGTTATTATGAAAAAAATTATCTGAAAGAAAAATCCTCACAGTAGTTGTTTTCCTTTTTAGGGTCATATTTCTGTAATTGATTTTACATTAAAATGTCTGTTGTATATTTCGTGTTATTAAATGTAACAAATATAGGAAGGAAGAGATTTAAAAAGATAGAGTCATAAAATGCTTATTGGGTCAAGTATCATGTGACATACTTTTACATCTTGCCTTTTGTGGTACCTGAACCAACAACTTATAACTATATGAGAGGTACTAATAGCTCCATTACACAGATGAGAATGTGCTAGAGAAAATTTATAGGTCCCAGAAGATTAAATGATTTGACAAAAATCATACAGCAATTGTCAGAGACCAGATTCAAACTCTGATCTGCTACCACACGTTCCCTTGAGGTGTTACATTCCATCCTACATACCCAAAAGGCACTAAAATGCACTGAACTGATTTGATAATTTCTTAATAAACTTCACTATGTAATGTCCAAAACATATTTTCCTCACAAAAATTTTGATCATAGTAAGTATTGTCATAGTTATTTGACTAGACCTTTCTAACCTCAGGTATAATTTAACAAATCTCTATCGATTATGTGATTTAAAAAGTGAAAGCCGAATTGTATAATGCTAAACTAAGAAAAATTAAGTAACTTCACATAAATAATCTCATAGGTAAGGTGAAATTTCAAACCATCTTAGAAATTTTTTATCAATACAAAGATGGAAAATTATATAAAAGATATCAAATTCAATGTTTACAGAGGTCTGGTCAGGAGAGAAAACTTGTTTTTATGCCTCCATTTTGCTTGATTATTACAATTTTTATTTTGATGGCAAAATTCAAATTTGTAAGATTTCTCCATTATATGAATAGGGAAAAATTATGAAGCCATCAAAAATATCTGTTATTTCCCAATGACGGACTAGCGTGGCAGTTCGGTGGATCTTACCTAAATTTTGAATACTGTATTTCTGAACTCAAGTTTGTAAGTAATATGATGGAAAGATTTACAGAATAACAGTAAACAGGTTCATCATTAACTTGCTATATCTCAAATCATTCTAACTTTCACTGTCTGATTTTTCCTGAACTGTAAAGCAGAGGTAAAAATTCTTGCCAAAAACAGAATTCTTAACTACCCTGATATTTAAAGAGTTGAAATGAGATAAAATGTAAGATCTAACTAAGCCATGATTAATAGACTACTTTTATGTATTATTTACTTTATTAAATAACTTTTCGTTATATAGTCTTAGACTTTTAAAAACAAGACCATCACTTTTCTCATTAACAATAACAGAAATAGTTTAAATTCAGACTCAGGCTCTTTAAAAGATACTGCACAAAATAAAATAAAATAAAATAAAAGATACTGCACATAGAAAACTGTTACTGAAACATTTCCCCAACTCAAAATTTCTTCAAAGTTTTTCTCCAGCAGAATTGCATTTGCCCTGCATATTTTAAGTGGCCAAAAAATGTACATAGTCTTTGTATTATTTATCCCTTTAAATTACTTAATTTTCCCCATCACATTACAGTTTCCACTTATTTTTAATGCAGTCTACTGAATTATTTGAAGGGCCTTCAGAAAAATCTTTGTTAAAATCAATATTTAAAAAAATCAAACAAAAACATTATGTTCAGGAAAGCTGGAATATGATTTTAAAGTTGAGTATTTTGTCATAAAGGGGCAATATTTATTGCAGTTTGCTTCAAATGGCTTCATTGCCAAGACTCTTAGAGAACCTCAAAGCTTTTCCTATCAACATATGTACATTTTCTAAAAATAAAAATACTGTTTTCAATTCTTAACTATTTATTTTGCTAAACCGCTTTTTTGTCATACAAATATGTCAGCATTATTACTCCTTAACAAAAATACAACGTAAGGATTGCTATTCACATAATCATCTGTCAAACTACATACTATTTGCAATATTTTCATTAACTTTCACAAACTTCAGAGAATAAGTTACTAACATAGATCCCATGTAGATCATTTCAACAGTGAAAAAATTTTTACAAGGGCTGAAAACAGGGATTTACAAAGTACAAAGTCTCTCGGTATTCTAAGCCCACCAGCATGAAACTATATAATAAAAGTAGCAGCCTTCCACTGTAAAATTACTGATCTTAGTAATACAGTACATTAAACATGCCATTTGAGATATATGCCAACCTAAACTGCCACATATGGCATATCTAGCTTATTATCACAGTTTGTGTTTTCATATCCAGAGTCATTCTAGTTCTTAAACAAGATGTCAAATACACCAGTGTAGCTAAAAATGTGATAAAGCTTTCAGAGGAACATACCTTTCCTTAAACAAAATAGGTATATTCTTCAGAAGAAATTTAAAATATTACTGTAAAGAAAATCTGGCTGAAAATTTCTAGTTTAGAGGATAAGGAGTAAATACAAAGGAGAATATCATTTAAAGGCAGGATTCATTAAAAATGTTAAATTCAAATAAATGCTACTTTGAAACGATTCACAAACTCAAAATTTCTTCAAAATTTTTCTCAAAGAGAACCGTACTGCCTCTGCAAAAAAAATGTATGCAGTTGTCTTACCTATATTATTATCTTTTTTAAGAACAAGTCAAAAAAAAAAAAAAAAGAACAAGTCACATCATACAATGATATGAGTATCAATTTGAAGGCAATGAGACTTTGTGCTTCCTTTTTATGTTGAATTCAACTTTGAGTTATACAACTGGTATTATTGAATTATGAATAGCACTTAAATAAAGATTACACAGTGAATATTTTTATTTCAAATCCCCATCTGGTGCTTAATGTCACTTCAGCTGTTCAATTTTTTAATGTTTCTCTACACAACTAGCCAATAATTTCAATATACTAGTATAAAATGCTAGAAAGATTTTTTAATCTCATTTTCTAAATGGAAAAACAGTACCATATTTTGGTCTTTTAAAAATTAATCTGATTTTGATACAGTATTGATTAAGACTGATTCCTATATGAAATAAGTATCGATTGATGGAGAGTCCTTCTGAATCTCAATAATCAACTGAAATTCCAAATTAAAAAATTACATAGCAGAGAATCCACCAACAATGAGTAACAAGTTTTAATTTTCACTTTCATTGACCTAACGCATACCAATGTGTCTCTCATCTACCAAACTTTAGTGTTCAAATCAGACGACATCAAATTCATATTAAAAAATGTATACATTGTGTAAACCACAAATTTTCATCAAATTAAAAGTGAACATACCTGTTCACATGCCAAGAAAGCTAAAAAGGCCTACATATTCATGTAATTTAAGAAATGAGAAAAGTTTAATCAGATATATGATTCTAAACAGCTATGATTCAAAAGCAAACCAGTAAAAGAAACCATTCAAGTCCCTAACTTTAAATGTACCTGCACAGACAAGATTTATAAAAATGAACAAATGTCAAAAACAGATTTCTTATCCACACTGTCCTGAATACAGCACAACATTCTTCACTGGCAGTTGTCCTTCACTAGGTACCTCTATTTTTTTCTTCTACACTTCGCACATAATTGCTTAATAAAAGACAACCATCATATTTCTTAACATCTCTTTTTTTCTGTATTCTAGTTGCCTCACCTTTCTCTTCATCTTTTCCTTCCAAAACAAATTAGTCTTCTCTAATCTTACTTATATTGCCTAAGCAGAAAGCCATACTCCTCAACCTCAGCTCTACTTTTAGATAATTAAGGTAATCTTTCTCCAAAGTACAAGTATCCTTCTATATTTAAACAAATAGGTACATAAATTTTAATTCCAGTACCCTGCCAGTCATTTCATAGATGCAACCCATATTTTTTCTTTAAAATAATTTTTGCTAATAAATATATCCAAGATGAGTATTTTTCAGACAAGCTTTTACATTTTCACATGTAATACATTTACTCTTATCTGTACAAATATCTATATCTTCCTACCCGCTTTCCTCACCCCTTCCCAGCAATATCCACTCTTTATCCCAGTAATACCAAACTAACTTTTGGACCCCTGAATAACAGGAATTTTTCATATCTACATGGATATATATTTTGTCTTTCAGCCTCAAATGACCTTCCACTCTTGTCCAGCCAGCCAATTAAAACTCAACCCCCAAAGCCCCCCCCCCCCCTCTTCTTTGAAGTCTTCTTTGAAGTCCACCTTCTCCTCTCAAGATCTGGTCACAGATGTAGTTTTACTTCTAGACACAATTATGTCATTATACATTTATTAAAATTTATTATGACCAGGTATTTACATTTCATTTCTTATTGCTTCCTTGCTTGAGAATAAGATCTTCGGAGCATTGCATACCTAGTTCTAACCCCACTGCATACCTAGTTCATACCTAGTTGATGCATATAAACATTCATCAAAATGTTAAAATCTGGTCATGGTAGTAGCAGGGGAAGCAGCCAGGTAATGAAACCCTACAACAAAGTTATTTTAACCCACTCTTCTCCACTAGCTTAAAAATAATAGCACTTATAAAAATGTAGGGGGGGCGCTAAGTATAAGACTAAATAGATTTATCTACCAAATCTTGGATGTTTTCATTGGTTTATTGTAGCAGAACTCAATATACTAATACAAGAAAAACGTGAGTATTTCATGCATTTCTCTAAATTTTAACTGTTTAAAAAGTATTTAAAAGACTAAAGCAGCACAAATTTGGTAACTTTCCTAAAATTTTAATTTCAAATAAAGTAACACATTAGTATGTTACACCTTAATATTCAGTTTAGTCAAACTCTAAGCAAACAAAATTCTGCTCTACTACGTAGCACTACGATGGTGAAAAAGACATTAAAATACATTAAAAATAAAACATTTATTAATCATATTTTTAATAATGTAACTCTAACTTAGTGATTAATAATCTTTGATTTTCAGGGTATCTCAAGAAAAGTCATCAGCCAGCAGACTTCCTTACTTGCCACAAATAGCCATGTGGCAGTAAATAAACTATAAAGTGACATAACTATAAAATCTTGTAATGTAGGTATTTTACATTACTTTCATTAATAGATATTAATTAAGCTCATATTGCTTAAGTCAGAATATTTTAAAAGTTATTTTCAGTTTTGGAGATGGCTTTTAAGTACTCTCCATACTACCGGCTTCTGGGTTTCCTTCACACAGGGCAACATGCTAAATACAAAGCAAAACTCCCTTCTCAAATTCCACTCTTCTTCCTTAATACCTGGCCCATGTCAGGTATTAAGGAAGTTGTCCTAACACTTCTATGACCATTTCCGGTTTGTTCCAATATCTGAACCCATTAGTTCACTTACCTGAAATATAGACTTTATATACACACACTACCCTCTATTCAAGGTACTAAAGATAAAATGCTTTCTCCATCCACTGTATTGATATTACGTGATCACTTCACAGAATAAGCCTAAATCAGTTATTTATTCATTCATACATGCATTGATTTAAATATAACTACCACCTACGTTTACAGCACTTGGCTCTACACTGAACATATAGCAAAGGCATGAAGGATGATAGAAATTCCTTCACACCAATGGAGCCTAATTTAATTAATCAATGTAAATAAAGAACTATCACAAAAGATTTTTTGTTTTAGTTTAAAGCTGTAAAGAAAAAAAATCCTCAGAAATCACATTAAGTATCTTTATAATTATGTTAGAAAGTAATCCTTAAGCTTACAACACAATTCAAACATCATCAGAACTCTGAGAAGCAGACCAATTTAACAAAATGGATAGACTAAAAAGAGAATATAGTGATGTTTTAAAATT
Source organism: Vulpes vulpes (assembly GCF_048418805.1). Taxonomy (NCBI): domain Eukaryota; kingdom Metazoa; phylum Chordata; class Mammalia; order Carnivora; family Canidae; genus Vulpes; species Vulpes vulpes. The sequence goes on from NC_132785.1 coordinate 67,455,364, forward strand.
AGTAATTACTGGGGATCCCTGGGTGGCTCAACGGTTTAGCACCTGCCTTTGGCCCAGGGCATGATCCTGGAGTCCCGGGATCGAGCCCCACATCGGGCTCCTGCGTGGAGCCTGCTTTTCCCTCTGCCTGTGTCTCTGCCTCTCTCTCTCTCTCTCTCTTTCTCTCTCTCTCTCTCTCTGTCTCTCATGAATAAATTAATAAAAATTCTTAAAAAAAATAATTACTGTGTAATATACCTTCATTTTTACTTAGATTGCCTTACCACTAGCCTGTTGCTTATTTTTTAACTTTAGTATCTTGTCCTTTTAAAATCAATTGTTATGAATACCCAGCCAAATATGTAATACTTAAGGAAATTTTTATATAAGTCATAAAAATATGGAAAATACATATACCCTTGAAAACAGAATTTGAATTAGAAAGTCTATAGATTTTTTAAAAATCAAGGTCAATAATCCATTTAAACCCAAATAAAGAAATAAAAAAAAAAAAAAGTGAGCTAAGGAACATGGAAGAAAAAAAAAAAAAGAAAAAGAAACTTCGCAAATGAAGAAAAATAACAAAGTGTAGAAATCAAATCACCCTGAAAATACTGACATTTTCAAACTACAACTATGGAAAAACAAAAAATGACCAGGCCATCTTCTAAGCAAATATAATCTGTCATATCTTTTTTTTTTCTCATATGTAGTAATGATAAAGAGAACCTGTCTATGGCCCTTCAGTTGATTCAGTGAATCAACAACAACAAAAATTGTCCTAAAATAGGTAAAGTGCTTTCAACTTAATGTTCAAAATGGGGAAGGGAGTACATTCATTTTAAAACTAGGGAAGAGAAAAAGTAAAAATGTATTTCCTCAGAGAGTCATATCCAGGAAGGGAAGGGGAAAACAGAGTACAGCACAACAAGAAGAGAACAAAGTACCTACTAAAATTCCACAAAGTACCACAAATTTAGAAAACATATTTAAAAGTTACAGGACAAGTACTGGCATACATCACTTAATCTTCTGGTATCTTGGTTTTCTCAATGGTTAAATAGAAATTCTAGAAGAGATCAGATCTAAGATCCATTCCTTTCATCTAGTTCCACAATTCCATGATCTTGCCAGCGTCTTCACATGGTAATAAGCCTATTTGCTACTTCTAAGTGTCCTCATTAAGTCTTCCACAGAGATGCCACAGAATCGAAAAAAAAAAAAACTTAAGAAGACAGAAACAATTAAAGCACAACTTTTTAGGGAAAAATAAAACCTGCCCATATTCCTTTGACAAAGAAAAAGATGCTCTGCAGTACCTCTAAGTCTTGATGACCAAAGAGCTATCTACAGCTGAGCTCATAGGAAGCATCTGATAAATACACATAATTATTAACAAGGGGAAAGCTTCCAGACAGATTTCACACTAGGTTTCTCAAAAAAGTACTTCCATGACTTAAAACAAACAAACAAACAAACAAACAAAAAAAACCCCACATAAATCAGTCTTAGAAGGGCAGTACCAGTGGCGCAGCAGTTTAGCGCCGCCTGCAGCCCGGGGTGTGATCCTGGAGACCCAGGATCAAGTCCCATGTCAGGCTTCCTGCATGGAGCCTGCTTCTCCCTCTGTCTGTGTCTCTGCCTCTCTCTCTCTCTCTCTGAATTAAAAAAAAAAAAAAAAAAAAAAAGGCTTATTTTTTTTTTAAATTAGTCTTAGAAAAATAAAAAGAGTTATACAAATAATTAAGACTAAATATGTGAATGAACAGTCTCCAAGAAACTTCATTACTTCCAATACTAACTCCTCCAAAAACAAATTATTTCAAGAATGAATATAACCAAAATTGAAAAGTTACAATTCCTCAAAATATTTAGTAACATAAAACAAAAACGTGTACCACATTCCTTACTATATTCAGTATTAACGAAATGTACTACCCTAATTCCTTTCTTTCTACCCTTCCCCCAAATTACTAGATCTTAAAAAAGGTCACTGAATCTAATTCCTAGAGCAGCAAATTATTAACGATTTAAATGAAATCTTTATTCTTTATGATAAGAATGATTTTTTAAAACTGAATCAACGGAGAGTCAGCATTTATTATATCCTACAGGGAATGCAGGATTTGAAGTCTTATTTAATTTATAAGCACATCATGTGAAAATTTCTCCTGCAAAAGAATTATGGAGTGTCCAATGTAAAACTGTTCTCAAAAACCTTTAAAACAGAAAAACTACTCCTCAAAACTTCAAAAAGTGGTTCAATTTCACAAGGAAAGTAAAAACCACCACAGTCTAAAATTTAAAAATTACTGAGTTCAGAATGAAATTCATCATAAATTACAAATACACTGAACATCAGTATGACATAGATCTTAAAATGAGAACAAATATGTTAATTTTAGATATCAATTATTAAATAAAATCAGTTTTAGAATAGTAAAAAAAAAAAGGTTTATTTTCCACACCAAATAATCTTACCTGAATCATTTTGCTGTTAAAAAACTCAAGATACTGATTTCATTTTTCATCTGGTCCTGTCAACGATGCTATGACAGGCCCTGCAGGAAGCAGCAAAAGATCAATGATGGAGTGTAGCTATTACGTGTTTTCATGATCAAGTTTTGTTATGGAAAAGGATATCCGTATAGTAGTTTGAAACTCAGGGAATATTGAAAATACCTCAAAAAGTTTGTCAGTGTACATAATGTTCTTTTTTTTTTTTTTTTTGTACTCTGCGGTCTTAAATGCTTATTTTTATTCAATTACCTTCTTTGTCAAAAATTTACAAATGATGGTGCAGTATATACATGAAATTTTAAGGAATCATATCTATATTGATAAGAATTGATAAGAAAACAATTATCCAGAGTGTCAAAAATGAAAAATGTTTAAAAGTGTGGAATGATTCTCTCAACTTCTAGAGATAATTATTTTAATCATATTTCCTGTGATTACTATAATTACCAATAAATTATTAACTATTCATAATTCAATTAAAATAAAAAATAAACTTTAACAGACTTCTTATAAACAGTAACTTCAGAATCAAATAGTTACTGGCAATACTGGTAAAAATTCCTTCAAGAAAAGCATATAGGTTACAAAAAAAAAAATCTGTACAAACTCCAGGACTTAATTACTCTTTGGTAATTGATAGATTATATTCAATAAAGACCAAAATTTTAAAATTAGTAAAACTAATAGAAGAGTCAATACTACAAAACTCCTTCACAAGATTCCAAATGATATTTTAAATTTCAGAATCATTTTAAAATAGTATAGCAGCCTGCCAGATTTAATTTAAAGACATATTTACCTTAGGAGTTAGTTTCTATTCAAGGGCAATTAAGAAAACAGCACTGTAATAAGACCCCTACAATAAGTGGAAACACTATTAGAAGACATAAGAAACTTCTATGTTTGTCATGGAAGTATACTGAACTCAGTCTTTCAAGTAGATGAAGAAATTCAAAACAACAGAAATAAACGATAGATTAATCTTCTCAGAGTTTTTATGCTATGCCTGTCTTGTTTATTGAAACACTTTTTTTCAAAGCATTCAGCAGAGTTTGCTTGCCAAAGGTCCTAACATGCTAAAAAGATGCAACATAATCTTACAATGGGTTCTTTCTCCTATAAGAATGAATAAATGTGAAGCTAAGATAATAATAATTATAATAAATTACAATGTACCTCCACTTATTTTTGTTCACTCATGATTTGAAACTGTACTTGTGGAATAGGGAAATTTAAATACTTCTGACGTAAGATTATTTTCTATTTCTATACAACATCTCTTTTTTTGGTGGATTCTATCAGATTCATAGAAATCATTTTAGTTTCAAATGTTTCCATACAAAGAAGTTGAAAAGCCGATACCATATCTTTTGAGAACAAGATGAGGAAAATGGAAATTTCATCAACTCAAGCATCAGGAAGTAATGAAAAGTACTGCTTCATTTCTTGCATGTTGTGTTTTATACCATGACACTTCAGTCTCTGAGGGTCAGGTTAATTAAGCACCATAGCAGCTGCAGTGCAATGTGAGACACACACTGCTGCGGTTCCCACCAGTCCAGTCCAATTACCTGTAGTATTCCAACACTGGACAAGTGACAACCAACCTCTTCTCTCTAGTCACTTGCTCCCACTGGTCTACTGATAAATGTTAGAACAAACTAACCTCTTTTTGGAAAAGACTGCAAGCTGAATGCACCTGCTGCAGGCTGCAATGATGAGTCCCAGAGAGATGTTTGTCAGTCAGATCTCTGCAGATGTTGTTTAACTTTATGCTAGAGCTGTATCCAAAGATGGAAATGAGATGGCAATCAAGCACAAATCTCCCACCCTTGTCCCCCCAATTTTATTTTGAAAAGCTGCACTTGTTCATAAAAGTGCTTTAAAACAACACTACTAAACTGAAAACAACTAAGACTAAACACTATGGTAAAAAAAATAGTTTATTAGGTACTGAATTTTAGGTAACAAGTGGCGTAATTGTGTTTCAATAAGTGTTATTCATGTTATTGAAAAGCTTAAAAATTAATTCTCTTAAGCCAAAGCAAAACAAAACAAAATAACACAGCTATAAAATAGACAAGTTTTCAATGGGTGGTTTATTGCTTGCATTTTCAGTGATACCACATACTCCTAAGAGTTCCCAAGACACAGACTGTTTTTCCTCTTGTATATTATACAAAACATCTTCCATACATAAATATTGAACTGTTGCACCAATTGCATTCACTACTTTTAAACTATTCCTGAAACCTCTTGGGGAATGATATTTACAAGGCGATGTTGTTAGGTATACTGGATTTCCTTACAACGTCACATATTTAAATGAGTTATTTTTCCAAAATCCAGAAGGCTTCAAATAGCAAATACCAAAGTGACACTGTACATTATAATTCATGAAAACACCAACACTGTAAATGATGTTCCACAACTTACTAAATCAATGATAGAAGATATAACATCAGAACAAGATTAAAAAGAATCAAATAAATGGAATACCTAATATTTTTAATGCTAATTCCATTTTTCTAAAAATTCTATGCTAGTAACTAAATATTTGCTTACATGAGTTAAGTATCAAAATTGTATCTTTAGGGCTCTACATTTTAACATAGATTGTGCTAAACCAGTTAAATTCCTTCACATGTTAAGATTTCCTGTTACTTAAAATGAGAAATAAAATATTAAAAATACAGCAGATTTTCGGAGACATTAATGTCCAAGTGAAAGATTATGGTTCCTCCCCCAACTGAGAGTATAGAGAGACAAAATATAAAGTAATCCACAACAGGTAATATGACAAATATAATACCACAAGTTTAAGATATAAAGAAAAACATATTATGTATTAGCAAATCTTTGATCACACTAAAATCAAAGGTATAGCATGATGTAATGATAACTATCATATTAAACTCAATACTAGAAATTAAACTGCCTAATTTTTCCTTTTTACAACTATTTATCTACTAATTTTGCCTTAAGATATTTATCAACAAATTTCTAAGATGCTTTCCATCTAAAGTGTTTAGACTGCAACTTTTAAAAGCTGTAACTAAAGTATCCCTTTTGTACTACCAATATCATAAAACTCTTCCTTCAACAATATAAACAAAAGAAGTGACCTATTTTAAAACTTCATCAACTCATCTCATTTCGCAAAAAAATGATCATTTTTCTGCTATACAGTCCCGATCCTAAAAGTTAAATTGGCCACTGAATTCTCCCCATGTTAAAATTAAGGCAGTGTTGGGTATTTCCTTCACTAAAAGAAAAATTCACTTACGGTCTGCTTTTTCAGGAGTTTTAAAATTTTAACATATAAATGGTTTGTGATTTAAAAAAAAAAAATCACCCACGTTGGACAATGCTAAGATTATGATGTAATAAATCTAGGAATATAAGTTCAAATTTTACCTTAAGGACCATAAAAAAAAGTAAATACTTTACATCAAATGTGATCCAGTTTCATTATCATAAATATGAAAACTATAAGAAAGACACTAATATATGCTGAGATTATAGTGAAGTATTTCTGTTTGATTGATCTAATGAATATCTCTACTATCATACAATGGAATAACAATAGGTACCTTACGAAATGTTCTAAAATCTAAGGCACACATGAAAATACACATTTTATAAACCCTTTAGTATTCCCAACCAATAACATAGTCAATAAGTTTTTGGATTATCTATGTTAACCATGCAATACTTTTAACATATAAAATCAGTCTATTCATTAACAAAAACTAAACACATCTTCAGATGCCTAATAAAAGAATAAAAGAGAACACTATCGCCATTCTGAAAATTCATTCAGTAATATATTCCCCCAAATGAGAAAGCTGTTTTTTACTACAAAGCAACAACTTTAGGGAACCCATTTATAAAAAAGATATATAAATAAATAAGCTATTTTAATCAAATAAGAAAAAAAGGCATATTCACAAATCACAGGTGGTAAGTGTTCTGTAAGATTTAGATTTTTAAAAAGATAAATGAATTACGAAGCACAGCAAAAAATAAAGCATGTCTACTTGCAGATCTTTTCCTTCTGATTACAGTAATTTAAGAATGCACCTTACAATCCTGATCATACAATTTCCCCAAATTATTTTACTATGAAATGTGAAATATACAATGCAATATACAGTTCTACAAATTCTAAATCATACCAACTAATGTGCACAAAATGTTTTCTTGATTTCAACCATAAATATTAAAAATTACTCAAAAAAGCAAGGTTGCTTAAGATATTTTAAAGACACAGGTTGAGCAAAAAAAAAAAAAACCACAAAAAAATCTACAAATATGATAAATATGAATAGACTATATTTGCTCTAATAAAAACAATGGACATACATTTGAGTTGAAATTTGTTAAAATATCCTCAAAGTGTGGCTGTAGTCTGCATTATATATTCTACAGAAAATCTGTCTTACATACACCAGTATTTTAACTAAACCTTCTGAACACAATTACACTGTTTCAAAACTTAGGTAATTTGGGAAAATCCATTAGATTATACAACTAAAGTACACCTTTCCACAAATACACTGTCTTACCAAATGAGAAACAGAAAAACTCTTCATGAAATAAACATTAAGCATATTCATTCTAATCCAACAGGAGTCATAAACGCATACATGAAACACAAAAATGGGCTTCCCAATTAATCACTGCATAATCCTACAAGAAAGTCCTTATAACTCAGTGATATAAATCACGTTTTTCTAATTTACTTCGTCTGAGATGAGCAGGTAGTTATCCCTTAAATATATCTGAGTACGAGAACTTGAAAGTAGCTCAGAGGCTGTTATGTTGAGGAATACCAGGACCTTGGATAATTCCATAGCCTTGTGGTCAAGTGTAAACAGAAAGACCATTAAAATTGAAGTCTATCAGAAGAAGAGAGATGTATCTGTCTGAACAGGTAATAACCTAGTTAATATCATATTTAAATAAAAATTGTTCAGAATTAATACAGCTTCTTATTAATTATAGGCTTTATTTTATCCTTAAAATTGATTCCAGTGTGTACTTGGTTTCCACCTGTTACAGGCAGAGGATAAGCCTTCTTTTATCCAGACATTTCAAATCACATTTGATCAGGTTACGTCACTACACACACAAAATTTTGTTCAACGCGTTCCAGCTTTCCATTTTTTCCAACGGATATTCTTGCTCTATATGAATAACATGCCTCAGAACTATAAATAAGCAATTTCAATGTAATAAAAAATATGCATAACTAAGTGGACTAAAAACAAAAGATCTAATTCTTGGTGCACCCTTTCCAACCCACTGAAAATAAACTATATTCAAATGAAAAGGCATTTAATTTACTATTTGGAATATCCTTGATAAACACCAATTTTCTGTAACATCCCTGCACATCTGATACCACCTCATGTTTAATGCAGAAAAGCTATTTCATTTTCATCTATTGACAGTGAATTTAATTTACCATTGCAGCTCTTTTCCTAGAACTATCACGTTATTAATTCTGCAATCAAGCTCTTCTGAGTGCTTTTATTTGTACTACGGTTTTCACAATTCCACATTGATTTTTTTCATCATAATATATCTTTTAAACATACAAACGTGAATACGTTAGTAAACTTTCTTAACGCATACGGAAAGTTTCAGAGACAAGGAAAGCCATCTACAAAACTACACTCACAGGAGCAAACTTTCAAAGGACAGCATATCTAATAAATTACATTTCAGTGTAATATTTGTAATGTTTACCAAATATACTACATTAATTTATATAACTAAATGATATTTTCAACCATCCTAAACCTTATCTAGCATAATGGTCCATTTTATACCACCAATCAATTGGCTCTGAAAAAGAAACCCTCTGTTAAAGAACCCTTACTGAAATTAGATCATTGAAAGGAAATAAGCTTTTTTTTCCCAACAGGAAAAAAAAAAAAAAAAAAAAAAGGCGGTATCAGTTCCCTCAGCATTGAATAAATATTTTTTTATGGCCAATAAAGGCAAAATAACCAAAAAAAAAAAAAAAAAAAGGCAGAAGCTACACCTGGGTAAAAGCAAATCAGTTCATGTTTTTTTACCTAAGAGAATACTATTCAATTATGCAGATTTTCCAGTTAAAGTCCATATACTGAGTACCAAAACGATAAAAAAAAGAAAAAGAACAAACAAGCAAAACTATGTAACACTTGAAATAAAAAGCACACACTGGAAAGTACAAAAAAAAAAAAATTATACCACCTACGAAACTTGCCATATTCCAGTAGGTTACAGTACCACACAACTGTTAACATAATTTAACCCAATACAGCTCTTCATAACACAAATTCTTAAGTATTATTTTACTTCTTACATAATAACATATTTCCTTGTCACAATTACATTAAAAACGCAGTATTTTAAAAATCTGAAGAGGCAGCACTCGTCCTCTTTACTTCACTCCAGGGCCAACAAACAAAGCAGTGAAGCAGAAAGAGGTACATAATGGATTTAGAAGTAAATGGTCCATTCTTTAAGAAGCCTTCCTACCCCCACTTCTGAATTCACTCTAGACTAATTGTCATTACAATGATGTCTGAAAACTTCAAAAGAACCCTATTTCCTGATGCCAGCTGTCCACGTTTCTATCTTTAAATTTTAGAGTTTTTTTTTTTCTAATTAGAAAAAAGTATTAGAAGTAGTATTTAGAAATACCCAAAAGATGGACCTCGTAATTGTTCTTAAATCAGACACAATATATCGATTGAAACAAAACATTAACACCAACAGTAGAAATGTACTTTAGGATTTTCCACAAATACAACATATAAATAAAGTCTATACTCTTAAGAATTTATCTGAATACAGCATACAACACAGGTAGATGTTCTCTTTCTTTCCGTGGGGATTTATCAAACAATCTCTTCATCATTGCACCTACCTGGGTAAAAATCTTTGGACTTAGACAGCTTGATGGTGGCTCCAGTTTCTTTTTGCAACTGAACAATTGTCTGTCCTCCCTTCCCAATTATAGATCCAGCAGCATAACTAGGTATGAGAACCTTTAGAAAATACTGGCCGTCTTCTGAAAAATGCAAAGAAATATACTTGGTTAACATGATAATTTTAAACTTTGTATCCCCTCTCCACCCTCAAGAGGGAAAAACAGCAATTAAAACATAGGGCACACAGCTGCAGGAAATACGGGGTTAAATTTTTTCAAAGAACAAAAGTAAGCCAATTGCAATGAAAAATAAATAAGTACTAGATGTTTCCCATTTTGTAGGATTTCTACTTTCAAACTTAGAATTAAAAACTAAACATGTTCTATCATTTTGCAGCACTGTAGAAACTGATGACTAAATTCCAGTTGTTATTCCAAACATGGAAGTCTTCCAATTCTATCTGTGGTTACTATGGTAAAATGAAATGAACTGACCCTTTAACAAAACTTCAGAGATTTATATGATGACAAATCTTCACTTAACACACTGCGATATAATAAATAAGTAAGAGGGCTGTAAACAGTGCATGAGCTATGTATATCGGTTTGACACTAGCAAACACCTAAGGACTACAATTAGCCATCGCCTATATTCTACTCAAAGTATGCAAAACAAACATTTCTCCTACCAAATAGTCCACCCAAACTGTAGGGTGTATTCCAAGCCTGCAATAACTGCCAGGAAATAACTCAAAGTGATGTGAACTGGCAAATCTAACTAATCCTGGGGTATTTCTTTAGCACTTCTTAGTCTACCATGATCTCGTTTAAGCTCATTAATTAAAGGACCTTAAGAAGAATTCTGCCAATACTAAAAAGCTTAGGAGTCATTTATATCAAATACACTTGGAAGTGACCCGACAGATTATGTTAGTCCTCCAAAACAGCCACGATTTTTTAAAGCGGAGGGAGTGGATGACCCAAGAAAAGAGTGAAATGAGATGCTCTCGAAAATAAAGCCAACTCCACAAACTTTAATTTCCGACAAACTGATCGAGTCTTAAATAGGAAGCAGCCCGGTAAATCAGCTTCCTCGTGTGAATAAACGTCCCCGGTTTTCGCGGGTGTGCCGCTCGCAAGACCCCCGTCCGTCTCTAACGGGCATGCTGTAGATAAATTCACCTCTGCCTCGATGCATTGGGTGCATTGTTAAGATGACTCCAGTGCAAATGAAGAAGCGATACCGGTCCCGTTATAACTCATCTTCCCAGGAAGCGCAGGATGTTAAACTAACAAGCCACAGCACCAGACACCCCCACCCTCGTATGCACACCTCTGAAGGCAAATCAATGAGACATTTGCAACGACAATCTAAGTGCGGTAAGAGCATGCACTCATCAAGGTTTTGCATACTACTTGTGGCCCAAAGCAAGGGGGATGGAGAGAGGAAAACTCTCCGGTGCCCCAGTCATTCGCTATCCGCTACCCAAGTGCCATTTATTTATTTATTTTATCCGACTGTTAAATGCAGCGCGCATCTTCGGGCGGCCATCACCTCACTCGGGGGTCATCCTCCTCCTCCTTCACGGACCCCCTGGCCCAGGTCTAGGATATTTAAATGGTCAGTCTTTAGACCGATTAAAAGCAAAGATAGGTCTATTCCGAAAACCCGGTCGCCATTTTGATGAATGATAAACAGAGCAATGGAAATGCGTCCGGGACGGCGAGGTGCGGGGCAGGTGCAGGGGAGGGGGCGCGGGGCAGGGGCGCGGGAGCCGCCGGCTTCGGGCTGGAGGTGTCCGGGCCGCGGGCGGGAGGGAGGCCGGCGGGAGGGAGGGAGGCAGGGGCGGGCGGCGGGGGATGGGGCCAGCGGGGAGGTGGAAGCGATACCCACCGCCCGTATTGGTCCTCTTGGTGCTGCCGGCTTCAGGGGGGGCTTCCAGCGGCCTTTTCCGCGAGTCCGGCGGGTCCAGGTCTATGGGAACCCCAGTGTGGGTCCCGTTCTGCTGGATGGGAGCTGCCGCCATCATGTTTGCAGTTCCTGCCGCTGCTACGGGGAGAAGCTTCTCCCTTTTGTTTTGGCTTTTTTTTTTTCTTTTTTTTTTTTGCGTTTGGGGTTTCTTAAGGTTTTTTTGTTTTTTTTGTTTTTTTAATCGGATCAATAGAAATCTCTTTAGGAAAAAAAAAAAGCGATGTTGCTGGTTTGTTCTCACTGGGGAGGGGGCAGGGCTGAGGAGCAGCTGCAGTGCAGTGTCAGAAAGGAGACAGGGGAATGGAGGGGGTGTGAGAGACGGAGGGTGAAAGAAGGAGAAGAAAGGAGAGAGGGGGAGAGAGTGAAGGGAGAGGGGCGCGTGAATGAGCGGGAGGAGGGGAGCGGGGAGGACGGGCAGAGGGAGTGGGAGAGCGCGAGGGCTGGCGGGGCGCGGGAGAAGCCGAGGAGGAGGGGAGAGTGAGGGAAAGAGTGAATGAGCAGGAGGAGGGGAAGGAGGTGGCTGCGGAGAGGAGAGGAGAGGCGAGGAGAGGCGAGGCGAGGCGAGGAGCGGGCGGCGGAGGAGGGCAGGAGCCGGGAAGGAGCGCGGCGGTCCCCGCGCCGCGCTAGCGCTGCGCTCGCTCCCGCTGCTGGTGCTGCCGCCGCCGCCGCTGCCGGAGCGGTTCTGCCGTTGCCGGGGCTGCTCGGCGATGCTGCTGCTGCCGCCCGGTCTCGCTCATTATTTCTCCCGCTTGTCGGGGGGGCTGGCGGGGAGGGAGGGGGATGGCTGCGAGGGGAGGGTAGAGAGGGGCTGAGTTCGTAGACTCCCACACACTTCGCGCTCGGGTCCCTGCCTCTCAGCAGCGCCGCCGCCGCCGCCGCCGCCGCCTCCCAGCGCCGGTGCCTCAGCCTGCGGGGGCGGAGGGGGCCGCGCCGGAGGCGGGGGAGGGGGTGTGAGCGTGTGCGCGCGTGCGTGTGCGTGTGCGTGTGCGTGTGTGCGCGCGGGCCGAGCGCGGGCCCCGGGGGCGCGCGCCGGCGACGGGGGCGGGGGCGGGGCCGGGGCCCGGGGCGCTCCTGTGGGAAAGGGGGGGGGTGAAAGGTCGCCGGGCCGCGGCAACGCGGCTCAGGCAAACGTCAGCGGCTCGTCGCAGAGACCGAGGGGTCCAAGAAACACGCTAGGCTGGAAGGCGGGAAGCGGAGATTACTGACAGCCGTGCTAGCCAATAGGATGGGAGTGTAAGGGACGCTCTTCAGGCCCCTTCCCAATCAGGACCCTCGGGTAGGAGAGGGATGAAGGGGCGGGGAGGGCGCTCCGGCTGGCGGGGACCGGGCCGGGCCGGGCCCGGGGCCGCGGCCGCGACGCTTGGGGTCCGTCCGAGAAGGGCGTTCGAGTGCGACAGCGTCCAGGCTGAGGGAAGGAGCCTAACTTTGGGCTCCCGGGACTCCTAGCTAGCTGGGGACGCGAGTCCTTCAGAGTGAGGCAGAAGACAGCGTGTCAACTCCCCGGCGGTTTCGCACCGGTGACGGGTGGGTCTCGTCCAAGGAGCGCTCATTAGAGGCGCTGAGTAACCTCGCTGGGGAGCTTAGTGCCCCTCGCCGCCCTTAATCCTTTCGGGCCGAGCCGGGTCATCGATAAGCAAAGCTACGTGCACGGGTCTTCCCTCACGAGGCGCCTAAAGACCGGCAACAGCTGAGTGGGCACAAAACTTAATTACTGAAGTCTGAATACAAACTCCTTGCGATGTGCACAGCTTACGACGACACAGATCTTGGGTAGACAGGGAATGTGAGCCTCAAGTGTACAAAGCTACAGGAAAAAAACAAAAAAATACAAAATTACATACTTACAGTAGACTCTGCAAGTCAGGAGAGACTCAGTTTACGGATCAGTAAACTGATGCACGCAAGCATTTGGCTCAAGGTCATCTGTCAGGTTACTCGCCTAATTAATCAGTGTGCTAGGAATCAGGTAGGGATAATCGGGAAAACAAGGGCTTTGGAGCCCAAAATCTTGGTTTCAGGGCCTTGCAGTCAGGTTCTGAAAGTGTCTTGGGCAAATCCTCTGACACGTTGGCTGTTTATTGAGTGCTTACCATGTGCCAGGCCATCCACTTTACATGCAATGCTCTTTATGTGCAGTACATCATAGAGTTATTTCTGGCCCTCTTTTATGAGGCAGTTTAGGTTTAGAAATATTAATAATTCAAAGTCACATAGGTATAAATATTGTCGCAATAATTCAAACTCAGGTCTTCCTGAGTCCGGAGTCTGTCCTCTTGAATATTGCAGTACTCTAGAGCTTGGGTTCCTTCGCGCTTAAAAACGGGGGCTGCGACCCTGCTTTCCACAGGTCTTAAACGAGTCAAATGAGATAATGTAAGATGTGAAGTGTGTTGTAACATGGGAAAAGGAATAAACATACTCGCTAGATTCCCTAGAACAAAGATGCTCCTTCCTCGTACTTTTCACTATAGCCCTTCAGCCTGAATGATGGCTTCAGTAAAAGCTAGCATAATAAAGAACCTCACTGTAATTCTATATTCTGACCAAGAATACCTGCGTATCTGAGGCAATAACCAAAGAGAATAGAATAAAATTTAATTCCTGACAGAGAAGGGAGTGGAAAAGAATACTAACCCTCCTCATAGCATCCCTTTATTGCAAGGAACATGTAGGCGGCATTGGGATTTCTGGTGCTTTTTAAGTGATGAAAGATAGATTATAGCCCACTGAATAAGGGAAGAGATAACAGTTTGGGAATAAAAGTTCATCTGGAATTATGAAAAACACTTTGCCTCCAGTCAGAGAAGAAGATGTGCTGAGACTTCAAAGAAAGGGAAAGCAGGTAAGTTAGTACATATTGGTAAAGGTCTGTGAGCCTTTAAAAAGTCCAGGATTTTTATCTGATATATGATGTAATAGGAAACCATGATATGGCCTTCATGACCAAAATAAAGAGGATTTATACACAGAATTGGATTTAAAAAAAAAAAAAAAAACAAGCCACAAGGGAGCTGTGATGAAAGAAAATCAGGGTTTGGAATAAGTATGTGGTAGTCAAGATAGAAAAAGCTGATGCCAGACATTGTGTAATCAAAGTGTTCTGTGAAGTGTACCAAAAATATGCGAGGATGTTTTCAAATGAAAAATTAGAAAAAGGCTGGGATTTGCTACAAGATTGTTTTAAAACAGTGAAAGACAGGGGACAAAGATAATTCAAAAATGAAGATAGTTCAAAGCTATATTGTATTAAAGCTTGGACATAGTATTCAGCATAATGTAGTTTTGAATTGGGGAAAGACTGAGAACTGGAAACTGATGTTAACAAATTTCTGAAAATAAAATATTTCTAAAATATTTTATTTTAGAAAATATCTGTCATTGCCACTTATAAGTTAAATTGAAAATGAACTTTTTAAGTTAAATTAGCTTCCTGAGAGTCATGACACTGTATTCTTATGATATTTATTTGACCCTTCTCTTATTTCCTTCTTTAGACTTAATATTTAAATGCTACCCACCATTCCATGGGGCCTAGAAGCAGAAGGTATGATTTTAAATGTGGATAGCATGCTTACCAATAGTTTATTTAACTCTGATATGCCAGGGATTGCAGAGACTATCCTAAGACCTGGTTGGACATCTAAGGGTCAGTTAGCTTATGATCTGATTTGGTCAATGAAGGTTATCAGAGAATACATTCTATTCTCCATTCTCTATTATGTTTTATTGTTTGTTTGTTTTTTTTAAAAAAAAAACATACTTCTCCATTTCACACAGTGTATACCTCTGCCATTCTGATTAAATAGACACAAACATTTTCTCTCTTATTATGTATTTTTACCAGCTAATAAAACTGGAAAAGAAATTTTAAAAGCGGCTCCCAGTTTATATAGTATGCTATACCTCTTATGCTGCAAATAAACTGAATGAATTTTTTAAAAAATATAATAGAAATATTTGACCTTTTAATTCTCTGAAAAGAAATATTTTATTTTTTAATTAACCAAGCAATTGGCACTGCAAATTTAATAATATTTTCTAACACCATACAAAAGAATGTGTGCTTTTCCTTGCTTAATTGATGAAAACATAAGCAACTCTGATGGAAAATGATATTAATCTGAAGAACAAAATCCTTGGTCTTTATTAGCTTTCAGAAGGGGTTCTTTTTCTTTTCTAAGTTTTAGAGTAAAATGGACATAAGATAATCTGTTTTCAATAATAATGCTTGGATTTTTAGAGAAAACACAGATGGTCAATGTCCACAAATATTCCTAAGCCCATTTGCCTGCTTCCCCCCGTCTTTCTTACAGTGAGTCCTATTAACTATAGAACTTAATGCTGTCTCTACTTGAGTGTCTCTTCAGCCTATGCTTTGGGAAACTTTTCGGAGTTTGTGTTCTACCAAAATCAGATCCTGAGTTAAGTATTCAAGCGCCAATAGTGTATTTTAGAAAGTGATTTCAGAAAACAGTAAGGATTTGGTTAATGAGACAGGGAATGGAAGGAAGGCAAGGAAGGGTGAATTACCAAGCACGTTACACTGTGAGCAAACAGAGCTTAATCTTACTGGGATTCCTGGGAAACCATTTAAAACAGTAGCTTCAGAACTAGCCCACTCAAGGTGTGAGAAAACTGAGGTATGTATATATGCACCAACTCTCCTCAGTCATTGATGGAAGTCTTTTCCTAGGGTGCATTAATTTAATGCATGCTGGCTAGTCTTCCAATTGCCAGAGCTGCATCCTTTTCTGACAACTTTCCCTGGCCGCTGGAGTCTATTCTGCCCTTATACAGGCTGGAAATGGCTAGGGAATCAATACTGTGCTATGGACACATCCCCCACCATTGTGGAAAATCAGGCAGGCCACTTGTGCCCTGGGAGGGTAAGGAAATATGGGTGGGGCACTAACAGTTTGTTACAAATATCAACATAAGTGTATGAAAAAGGAAAACGAGAAGACAATCTGTTACTGCAAAGTATTGTTGGAAGGCCAAATAAATATGAAGAATTTGGAAAGCTGGAAATACTAAAAAAATTAAGATTTTGTAAGTTACACAATCCAAGTATTGTAACCATTGGTTGTAAGAAGACTGAATATTTTTTTTTGTTTTAAAAAAAACACATTTTTAATTTTTTAAGATATAGACAGGAAGAATCAATGTACATACTCTATTTTTTCATCTAATGCAGCACAAAGAAAATAGGAGCAAATATATACCAGAAGAGTTTATCACCCAAACCCACCTCTTGAGTTTGTATAACAAATTCTACAAATAGACATATTGATTAGAAATACTTTTCTAAGATTGCGCTTCTTAGAAAATTTATTAAACTGTATCTTCTCAAAAATTCAAAGTTTTTATGTTTATGTATTTAATCACATAAATTCATTGTTGGCGAATATGTTTATGAAACAGTCTATGAAAGCTCACCCTAATTTATATGGAAACATAAGTGTGTTATTAGCATTATTCCAAAACATCCCCAAGCCTTAATATTCATCCCAATACATAAAGAGATATGTTAATATTAGAAAGAATCCTAAATTTGTTGGCACGGAGCGTATTTCCTTGATTTGTAACAGATCAATAATGTGGCATTTTTCTAAATATTATGAAATACATCTTTTCACACTTACCTTAAAGACCATAAATCTGAACTAATACTTTATACAGTGCAACAAAAAGAACCTTGTGATAATTGGTACATGATTATGTAAATAGTAAACCTTAGGAGAAGCTGCATGAGGGGTATTGAGGAATTTTTATCTTTGAAACTCTTCTGTAAGTCTAAATTATTTTTTTAAAAAAGTTGAAAATAAAAAGAACCTTAAACTGATAATCTGGTTCGGACTCTTACCTACTCAGCTTTGCGATCTTAGGTCTTGGAATAACTCATTTACCTGCTCTGGATTTCATTTTCTTAGTCTATAAAATGGGAGAGTAGGTAGATACTCTGTACATCTCTAAAAACAAATTTCTATCGCAGTATGTTTATGACCATAGAATCTTACAAAGAAAATTGTCAATATCAAAATGCATTAACATGTATTTGCAAATCTGTTAATGATACACATTTTGAAGGTATATGTACTTTAGGCACAATGGAAAATGATATACCAAGGAAAACAATTTTGATACTGTAAAGAATATATTTGATATATTTATTCTCTGTTACATTTTTAAAGCAATCACTCATTGAAATCTATAGTTTAAAATATTTTATTGGGATGACAATTCAAAACGTGACAGTTCCATCTTTTAAACTATTTGGATATGAAAAATTGCTGGAGTAAAAACAAATGATAAAGATGATAAAATGAAGAGAGAGAAAAGTTAAGAAAAAAAAAACTTCAAAAGTAGATTAAAGAAGTTGTAATTAACTAGTATTCATATGTAATGTCTACTAAGTTGAAATCACTTATTTCTTGCATCCATAAAATACCTTCCTCTACACATACTTTATTCTGATAATGCCTAGAGTGATCCTGAGTTTCCGTTTGTTCTGGTCCTGGCTTAGGCCATAAATACCTTCAAAATTGTCCTAATTTGATAGTAAATTATATAGTGACCCTAATACACTCAAGAGTTTTGACTTTTTGTCTGCTAATTATAAACCTAAAATATTTTTTATTCATCAGATTCTTTTATATGGCAATTTCTCCATGAGTAATAGTAGAAATGTTTATTATTGTTTACTCTTATATTACATTGTGGTGTAATAAATTAGTATGTCTCCACATCCTCTAGGCTTCATGATGTTTTATTCCCTATCTATACTTTTTTTAGTTTCAACTAAGCTAGAGATCAAGAACAGAGGTAGAGAGTAGGAGGATAGAGCTTCAAAATTTATTTTTTCACATTTGAATGTGGAAACAATCATTTTGATAGATTCTTTATCAGGAAGTACTATAGCAAGATGATGTGAATTGAAGAAATAGACATTATAAATATAATGAAATATATCTTCAAATGATAAACCATTAGACCCGCAAACAGCATCAGGGAATTGCATACATTATGGATTATTCAGATTTCCTGAGTGTTTACTTCCTGCTGTTCAAATAAGCCTTAGTCCTTCTTGAATTCTAGACAAGGTTTTTACAACTCTAGTCAAGACTACTTTCTAATGTAGTCTGCTATTTCCACTGCTTATTACACGTCAGATAATAGGAAGTTCCATTTTTCTTATAATAATGTTACATGTGTTTATAAGTACAAGAAGAAATTGGTATCCTTGTATATTAAAAAAAAAAAAAACTACATTACCATACTCTACCTTGCTGGATTCTGCCTCGCTATTTAATCCTTTGGTTTCACTGTGTAAGCATTTCCGTGGTAGGTCAGAAGTGTCTAATTGACTTGATGTAATTCTAAATTATTTTATCCATGTTTCATTTCATATAATTGAGAATGTGTAGGGCTTACTTATTAAAACCTGCATTTTACATATGGATGTTAAATGTCTGTTGTGCAGAAAGAAGAGGTGCAGGGTGTGTGTGTGTGTGTGTGTGTGTGTGTGTGTTGTAAAGAGACTGGGTATAGCAGATCTACCTAATGTCTGAAGGGGGGCTAGAAAATTTAGTAAATGCATAATTTGCTTTACTTAACTTTTTCCTCTCAGAGTCAAATATTTGTAGGCTTTAAGAAAAATTATTTTTTCATTCTTATAATGGAAATTCTTATTCAAAAGGAGATAATATAGCATAATGGATCCCATGTACTGTATACCTATACAATACTATAAACTTCTGATCAATCTTGTTTCATTTAACCTCTTTCTCAGGCTAATTTTTAAAAGTATTTATTCATGAAAGACACAGAAAGAGAGGCAGAGACATAGGCAGAGGGAGAAGCAGGCTTCCCATGGGGAGCCTGATGTGGGACTCAATCCCAGGACCCCGGGATCATGACCTGAGCCATAGACAGACCACTGAGCCACTCAACCACTGAACCACCCAGGTGCCCCTATCAGGCTAATTTTGAAGCAAATTCTATCATTAGATTTTTATTCTGAAAAAATTATAGCCTTAAAATAATCCAAAATACCATTATTATATTGAAAATAATTGACAAAAACTCATTATTATCAGATATCCAGTCTGTTTAAATTTTCTGAATGTTATATAACATTTTTTACATTTTGTTTAAACCTCTACCCAAATAAATACATTACAACAGGTTCATATATTACTTAAATCTCTTTTAATCTATGTCAGTCAAGCTTCAACCAGAGAAGCAGACTAGTAGGATATATATTTTTTAAAATTTTATACACACACAAAGATACATAGTGATAATGATATTAAGGGAATTGGCTCACACGGTTGTGGGCTTTGGCTAACCAGCCAAAATCCACAGATGGACACTCAAGAAGAAAGATACAGGAGGAAGGGAGAGCAGTTGCAGGCCCAACTATGCTTTAAGTCTCTGATTTTCAGAGACCTACTTGCTTTGATGGCTACCACCTGATTAAGTCAGTCCCACATACAGTAATCTCCCTTTTAGTCAAATAAAAATTGGAAATTTAATTATATCTCCAAAATCCCTTCACATCAGGCCCTAGACTATTGCTTAATTGAATAACTATAAGAAGTTGTATATATTCTGCAAATGGCTGCTGCTTCCTCTCCGTCTTCCAACTCTCACAAAAGAATATCTCTTGTAGACTACCCTAACTACAAACATACTAGACAAGACATTCTGTGAAATGTAGTTCAACCTAACTAAGTTGACATATCACAAAGCTATCACAGCCCACCCCTTTTCACCTTGGCACCCATGCACAGCTTCTTAAACCATTTGAAGTTACCAGGGAAATACAAAACTAAATCATACTTGTAATAAAAAATAATGATATACAGAATGAACTATCCCATATAAAACTAAAAACATGCTAGTCATTTCCCCAGCAGAGGATACAAAATCTTTGGGTGATGTTTCCACTTCTCTTGTGATCTCCTGTCCATTAAATATAATAGTAACTGTTATTAACACATTTTATGTTACACAATAAGAGAGAGATAATAAAGTAATATATAAGTACTATAAACATTCACATCAAAAATATTATTAATGATTATAGTCTTCATTTCCTCATATGGTCACATCTTCAGAGATGGTATTTCTAGTCTTCCACAACTTTCTTCATTTCCTTTTCCCACTACCTTTTCAATATCCCCTTTGCCCTCAGCAAACACCTCACCTGGTTGTGGGTCTTTGCCAAGTGGGATGATCCAAATCTTAATTCCTGAAGGAGCTGGGCTAGTAGAAATCCTATCTGAATTGAATTGTTATAGTTTTCCACTGACTTTAATCAAAGGACATGGGGATCCCTGGGTGGTGCAGTGGTTTGGCGCCTGCCTTTGGCCCAGGGCGCGATCCTGGAGACCCGGGATCGAATCCCTTATCAGGCTCCCGGTGCATGGAGCCTGCTTCTCCCTCTGCCTGTGTCTCTGCCTCTCTCTCTCTCTCTGTGACTATCATAAATAAATTAAAAAAAATTAATCAAAGGACATGAGAATGAAAGAGATGCTCTAGGGGATCTCCTGTACTTCAGACAAAATTCTCTTTACTCTCATTGTTTAATAGCGCCCAATTATCCTTGATAGCCAGGATCAGTCACTGCATCAGCACAGTAACTCCTTTCTCATTCTGTTGATTCACAAGGTTGAGCTGCCCAAAGTGGCCAGATGGCAGTCTCAACTTCTAGTTCAGTGGAATCTTTATTGTATCATCTGGTGGATGCATTCCTTGCTTTGAAACTAAGATCTCTAGACCAAGGACAATAGTGAGAGGAGTCATTCCCATTTCCAGGCTTTGGATTTACAATGTAAGGATCTATAAATTCTGGTTATGGGAGAAATAGCACTATGTGCTAAGTCTGATTTAGAGCATGGATCACTGGGACATTGCCCCATCTCAAAAGGTATTGCCACCTAACTGATACCATGACTGAGTTTTCAAAAGGGTAATCCATAGCCCTATCAAACCAGCTGTTTCAGAATGATGGAGGCTATAAGACAGTGAATTCCATAAGTATGAGCTCATTGTTACACAGTATAAAAATTTTGTAATATAGCAGGATCCTTTCTCAAGGTATCCTTCTTGGATTTGTAAATTGCCTCAGGTCCAGAATTTGGGGGCCATGACTGTTTTGGTGGTTCAAATCAGACTTCTGGTCACTAGTCTAAAATTTCCACCTATATGGATCAGGTAAGAATTAGTAGATTTCCCATCTCAGGTAGGCTTCCCATTTCAGATAGTAGGCTTCTCATCTCAGATCAGGTAAGAAGTTAGTAAGCTTCTCTCTCAGATCTCTAGAAATTAAGCTTAGGTCTTTTTTTTTATATCCTCCAAGTATCCACTTAATATATTGAATAAATCCTATATATTCTGGAACATATGGAAGACAGTTAAAATTGTTATTTTAATATTTTTGTTTATTGGTTGTATTATATGTCATTTCTGATATGGTTTTGATTGTTTTTATTCTCTTCAATATGAATCATATTGTCCTGTTTTTATGCATGTCTGGTAATTTTTATAGGATGTCAGGTATTATTAATTTTACCTTGTATGTTGTATATTTTTGTGTTACTATAAATATTCTTGAGCTTTGTCCTTGAATGTGGTTATGAGGTAGAACCAGATCACCATCTAATCTAGTGCTAACCTTATGAGGTAGAACCAGATCACCATCTAATCTAGTGCTAACCTTACCTCAGAACTGAGGCAAAACCATCTTAATACTGTAGCTGATGCACAGTGAATTATGAGGTTTTTCCATTCTAGGTAGAGGGAGCAGGAACTATTCCCAGCTCTGTGTGAGCACCAATCCCTGTTTCCTCATTTCCTTAGATAGTTCCCTCCAATGCATCTGCTGTTTAGTACTCGGCTGAAGACCCAAGGAGACCCTTTCATATATCCAAAAGTCTATTTCTGTGGACCTCTTTTCTCACAGTATTCTGCTACCTTATGAATTTTAGCCACTCTATTGAGTTGTTCTTCAAAAAGCTAAACAAATCTCATATGACCCAGATATTCCACTCCTAGATATGAAGTTATCCAAAAGAAAACAGGATCAAACAAATACTTTTACATGAGTTCTAGTGAAAGCATTATTCACAATAGCCAGGAAATGGAAGCAACCCAAATCTCCAGCTAAAGAAAGGATAACAAAATGTGGTATAGTCACATGTAACATATACTATTTACCATTCCACAATGGAATATTATATAAGTACAATATGGATGAACCTCAAACACATTATACCAACAATATAATATGCATGTTATTTATTGAACATAAAGTATATGTTTATTGAACATAAAGTATATATCCTATATGCTAAATGAGAACATATTTATCATATTTGTGTGGATATTCTAAATGATAGAAGAATACTACACACATACACACACACAATATGTGTCTGTTTAGCTTTCAATACCTGTCAAAAATATCATTTAAGGAAAAGTATAATACATTTCCTTTCAGAAATTCAGTATTTTACAGTGGATATAGCCTTTATAATCTTCTTTGAAAAAATGTTTATTCAAGTCTTTTGCTCATTTTAAAATTTTGTTGAGCTGTAGATGTTCTTTGTATATTCTGGATACTAGTCCCTTGCCAAACATATGATTTATAAATATTTTCTCTGATTTTGTAGTCTGTCTTTTCAGTTTGTTGAAACTGTCCGTCGATTTGCAAAAGTGTTCAATTTTGATGAAGTCCAACTTGCCTATTTCTTTTTCTTTTCTTCTTTTTATGGTGTCATATCTAAGAATCAATTGCAAAATTTGAAGTCATGAAGATTTACTCCTCTGTTTTCTTCTAAGATTTTATTATTTTATGTCTCATATGTAGGCCATTGATTCATTTTGAGTTAATTTTTTATAGTGAATTAGAGTTCCAACTTCATTCTTTTACATGTGGAAATCTAGTTGTTTCAGCACAGTGTTGACTATTCCTGTCATGTATCATAGAAAACATGAGAAGCCAGAGGATCATAGCTATAACTTCCTAATTACCTAAGTATTAACAATACTTTCTTTCTTAATTAAAATTTAGGAAAGTTTATGTATTGGTACCCGGAGGAGAAAGAAAAAGGAAGATAAACCTAAGAAGTAGATGTTAAGATTCTCTTTTAGATTGAACAGAGTTATCAATACCCATATCAATGGTATATTTCAGAGCCTCCAAAATGACTCTCTGTATTCTCCATTTTCCAGAAGCCCCACTATTCCACAGGAAAGAAAAGCCTGTGGTGCTGAGAGATAAATATTTCAAGTGTTCCAGACTTTTCCCATTCTATGTTTCCACCTCTTTATTCGACTAGCTCTTAGAGTACTAAGCTAAAATGAATGGTACTACCATCATGCTAAACTTCACACTCAGATTTCCTTTATGCTTAGGGTTTGGTCTCACAAAACATTTTGCGCCTTAAACTGAGGAAAAATTGGACTTCTTTCCTAATAGAATTTTTGGAAACTAAGAAAAGAAGAAACAGAAGGTGTAGAAAAATAAGTTTACTGTGTCCCCTGTGTACTGATAACTGAATTTTATCCATAAATTAGCTTAGTTGGTATATGTTTATGTAACACCAGGACTAGCACCCCTTTTTCTTACTTCAAATATGCCATGGAGGCATGTTTATCCAGGTGCTGTTAGCTGGAAATAGATATCCCCACAGCTAGATTGTACATTTTTCAATTTGATATTCAGGTTTATTTCCAGCTCTCGGTCCCCCACCTGCACCCTGCAGTCAGTCCCAAGCCCTAATTTTTATGCTTCAACCATTTGAGCCAAGATGTGGTCCCATATTTCCCTAACTAATTTCAAAGATTGCAATTGTTTATTTTATTAACACAACCTTCCACCCCACCCCTGGCCCAATCAGCATCTGAATTTGTCTGAATCATTTTTTATTGATCAGCTATAAAGTTAGTTCTATCTAAAATGAAACTGTGTTCCTTATCCTGAATTTTTGTGTTAAGAATTTATTGCACTATTATCTGCTTTGTATCACCTAGTACATAGGATACTCTAAGGGTGAGAGAGATTTTTCTTATCAGAAGATAGCCAAGGTGAGCAGCCCAGGTGGCTCAGTGTTTGATCATCTGCCTTTGGCTCAGGCTTGGTCCTGGAGACCCAGGATCGAGTCCCGCATCGGGCTCCCTGCATGGAGCCTGCTTCTCCCTCTGCCTGTGTCTCTGCCTCTCTCTCTCTCTCTCTCTCTCTCTCTCTCTCTTTCTCTCTCTTTCTCTCTCTCATGAATAAATAAATAGATAAAAATCTTAAAAAAGAAGATAGCCAAGGCTTAGTATTCTGAATCCAAAATCTCTGCCTTAAGTTGGGGGACATAGAGGTTTCTGTGTTTCAAAATACAGCACTGTTAGGTAACTGGAAGAAGAACACCCAAGAGTTTTTGAGGCAAGAGAGGCTCATTCAAAAGAAGAGAGATGTCGGTACTGAGAGTTGAGAAGGAGAAAGTGACTCCTTTCTGAGAGGCAGGGAGAGGTATAAAATGTCAGTCCTCTTGCATGCATCTCTCTTAATGGAGAATGACTAAGTGATGCTATGAAAGACTAACCACTTAGTATTGCAGCCTGCAGGGCAGAACTCTAGGTCTTTGCAGCTCTGCCCTCAATGAGTGGCGTCACCATGGTAAGCTTGTTGAGACTGCCAGTGGATCAGCATACAGCAGAAGATGAATTGCAATAACAGCATCATGGAGCATAAAGAAATAATAACTGCCATGACATAAAGACTAGCCCACGTCCCCACAACCCCAATTTCTAGATGGGTACCAACTATGCATCCTCCAGATCCTTGAATATTCCTAGGAAAGAAAATAGCTCCTTCCATTAATTTCAACAAATATAATCTTGTACAATTCTAAAGGGTGGGAATTTGGACTCTAATTTGGTTTGTTTTAGAATAAATAAAGCATACTACTTACTATGTGGAGCAAATTCGTACTGGCTATATTAACATCCTATCCTGGTCTCTCAAGCGGCTCTGTGGTTCTGATAGAAAATGCCATCATTCCCTGCTGGAATCTGTCTGAATCCTGTCAGCTCTTCTGACATAAGCGGAGTTCTCATCTCTCACAGTTTCTAAAGCCTTTTATATATTGAACTGCCCACTAAATTCCTATCTTTCTGTCAATGAGAAATCTCTGAGTTCCTAGTTTATTTGCAAAACAGAAATAAATGACAGATACTAAGTTTAAGTACTACTGAGGGTCAGGACCAGTTCTGTCCACTGCCACAAGTCATTTTGAAATTCCCCCAGAAGCTCACAAATGGTACCCATCCAGAATTCTTTCCCATGTTGTTACTTGGAAACTGTTTTTCACCAACCATAAAAATATTGATGAATGTCCACTAAAAATAAGGCTAAGCTTTTTTTAGTTAGGCCTCCTAGTAAAATTTATCCAGGTATGTGTGTATCTACACCAGTTGTATATTTTAACTTACTACATATGCTACATTTCCTCACATGCTCTGTTTGCATGTCAGTCTTTTCACAATCTTAGTTTGGAATATTAAATGTTACTTCTTTATGCTATTTGAAAGGATTTTCAGTTCTGCTGTTAATGATCTGTAATATTGGACAAGCACTTCCCCTCTCTGGATCTTATTCATCCATAACATGAAGGGTTTTATTAAGTTATTTTTTAAGAATCCTTATAGTTCTAACTTTCTGTAAGGATAATTTGAAAACACTATGCATTATGATTAAGAAGTCAAGGAAAATGCATCTTTATTTTCTAAGGAGTTATATGGTTAAATTAAGTTTAATCTATTACTTTTGGAGAGAATATTCACTTATAGTTTGTAATATATTACTGGTAGCCAAAAGTAGAAGAATAAAACATATGGAAATAGATATTTTCAAAAAATGTATAAATGTTTAAGTGGCTTTACATATTATGTGTGAGCCTGAATTCTTTACATGATTTTAAATAGTGAATGTATTCTTTGGTAATACAGACTTATATGTGTTCCTGTGATTCATACAAAATGAATTTTGAAATTTGAAATAATTGAGCTTGATTTATACAGTTGAGAGGTTACATACTGACTACTTTGTTTTATTTTGCCAGCATTATATTTCTATTTGGAGCCAACATTTAAAATAAATAGATATCATGTTGTAAAAAAAATATGTTTTGCAGTGTCATTTTGAAAAATCACATATTGTGGTAACTCTGGTCCTACATTTCCCACATTTCCATGTAGCAATGATTGGCCAATGCTAAATAGCAGTTGTCCCTCTAGGTAGGGCATGAGTTTGGGGCCTTGCCCTGGTTCCCATCACTCATACCTAAACTGGGCCACTTCACTCATTATTACCTGCCTGGAATTTCAGCCAGTATGTTTACCCCCATTTGTTAAGACTCATAATATTGAATTCAAATACTTTTCCTCTGGATTTATAACCAACAATTTGGATTTCTTGTCTTGTCATCCAAATTTAGCATGATTTCTTCAAGCCTTCTGAAGTGAACAAATGTCAAACTTTGATTGGCATAATGTCTAAGTAGGCAGGCATTGAGTTATATATTCTTCACAGATACAATACAGAAAAATATTAGTATTATAATTTTTCAATTTGAATTTGAATGCCAATTAAATGGACATAATATCTTCATTATAACCTTGTAAGCAACATTAAGTCATAATTATGGTCCTTCAAATTCCCACTTTGACACATAGAAACTTGTTCAGGTATCCAAACACTGAAAATAAAAGCTAAGCTATATATCATATATAATATAGGTTGTAGTTTTAAGTAGAATATTTTTTCTAATAAATATAAAATCTTTTTATAAAATGGGAAGAAAGAGCCTTTTATTAATATAAATTTACAGTAGGAATTAAAATTTACAATATTTACTTTGAAACTAATTATGGAGAAAAACCAAACCATTTGGTAATATAAAGATTTGAAATTAGAGACTGTAAATAACAGGTTTGGCATCTGATTTATTTCTTTATTTGGTGGCAGAGCAGCAAGAAAATCCTGATTTATAAAGACAAGTTGCAACTAGTATTAATAGATTTTTAAAAAATACATCTTTTCTGGTAATTTTATAATTCTTTTTATATTATGAAATTTATATATTTATAGCCTTACACATTTATAATTTTATTAATTATTATTATATTATTATATTATTATTATATTATATTAATTATAATTAATTTATAGCTTTATAAATTTATAACTCAGATATCCCAGAAAAAGTTTTTTACTAAAGCAAATGCCAAAAAAAAGGATGACAACACAAATGCAAGTATTGCTGGTCACCACCGTACTAAAGTTTGACGAGTGACACATTAACATGACTTAGAGGTGTTAAAAATACTTAGAAGCTCAAAAATTCAAATTAAGTATATGCAGAACCTCAGCTCTTATGGAAAATAATAGGAGGCATACAGTTTGCAAAATATTGTTCAATAACCAATTAGCACCGGATAAAAATATTTGGAGGAATAGAAAACATTTTACTTAAAACTGGGATCATTTTTCTTTTATCTTTCTCCTTTCTTAAAATATATTTAATTCTGAAAGAGAAATCTAGAACCAATTGAAGTAGGAAATTATCTTGATGTTTCAGCCATATTTGTGCTCTTTACACTAGAAATTCTAAAATGAGTGGTAGAATAAGAAATAATATGTTGTGTCTATAGAAGTTTATGTAGAAGGAAATAGAGACTTCAGGGTAGATACTCCAAGCTTTTTTGAATAGCATTGTCCAAAAATTACAAAAGTACTTTTGTTTAATATTATAGCATATACTTTCCAGCCTTCAGAATAGGCCACTTGGCATAGATAATTAGTTTTTCTGGGTTATATTGCTTGTTTGTTTGTTCTGTTTTATTTTGTCTTGAGAATTTGGTGGTGATGCTGGAGATAATGAGATATCCTGAAATGTTCCTAAACAGATGTCCAAATATGAAAATCACTTCACTATGATATAAGGCTGTTTCCTTTTTCCTAGTTCTGATTAAAATACCATCAAAAAGTTACATTGGCCTGGCCAGTAGATTGCCATACAGGTTGTTCTAGCGTATTTCACAAAGTCTATGTTAGATATTTAAATTTATTTGTACTATGAGGTTACAAAATCCAAGGCTGATGTCTAGCTAGGTCATAATTACATTGTTACTTCTTAGCACAATGCATGGCAAAAATATGTGTGTGAGAAATATTTTTTGAATGAGTCACTGCTACTATTTAATTACCTATTGATTTCATCTATAGTATGTGAGAACTCAAGGAGTTTGGGGGATACTTTCAGGGTAATGAAGACAGATGCAAACTACTCAGGAGGAGTCAAATTTGCAAGGTTTATGCTACACGTAAGCCAGCTACATTTTGATGGGTAGCCCTTATTTTACTATTTTTAGATCAGTGCTTGTCATTATCTTAAAGCTAAATCTACACAAGCCTCCACATTCGCTAAATGTATAGATTTAGTACTATTTTCCATGTTGCTCCACAGTCCATATTGTATGAGAAACTATATTCACACAGATGCTACTGCCTTTTGTAATTAAAAAGGATGAAAGATGAAGTTTTATTTATTTATTTTTTTAGGTAGTATACTTAGTACACAATTTAAATGTCAAAAATAACAGTTACTGTTGTTGAAACAAATTTGTAGGCCTAAGATGATTCCTCTTCTGCTTCTGTCTGAAGTGCTATGTGAGCAAACAGACTGAAGTAACTTCTATGGCCCTGTAAATGCTCTTCTTGACCAGTATATCTAGTCAGCTGATTCCCAAATGCCAAGCCAGCTCTGGATCTTCTTACTCTGAGATGGCCCCAGACAATCAGATATTTTCTACTTTTCTCTTGCTTTTCATTCTTTATCCAATAAAAGCTTCCTGCCTTCCACCTCATTTCGCAGTTCTCTGAAATGAGACAGTGTGCTTCACCAAGTGTTTGATTGTTTGTATTATCTAAATTGTCTTGAATCAGTTTTAACACTGTCAAAATAGTGAGAAGCACTAAATTATATGTATGTGAGATCTCAAAAATCAAGATATTATCATATAAACAAATTGCTAATATACTTTATGAATTTTCTAATCAGTAACCATGTATTGGTATTTAAATATCACTATTAGTTAAGTATATCATAGTAGGATCCTTGAAAAGACGATAAAATCACTGCAGAGCTCTACCTGCCAGTATTCCCAAAATAGTTAGTTGCCTAAACATAAGTATACGACTCCCAGAACTTTAGAGTCGTGCCTTGTCCCCAGTAATATCCCCAAAGCTAACACTTCATCTGCGAATTGATTTTTTTGGCATATGAAACAGTCAACAAAATGTCCATTGCTGCCTTCTTTGTGCTGTTTGGGCCATCCTTATCCCGATTTATTATACTCACCTCACTGTCCCATTTTTCTTGCTTCCTCTATGCTCTAGCCGACCTCCTCCCTCTTTTGACTCATTTTTTCCACATATCCACAGAGACACAAAAAACAATTGAGTACCGCAAACCTTCTACTACCACCTTTATCTTAGTTACAACTATAGGTGACCTAAGTATTAAGTAGAAAAGAAGGAAATTATTACTGGATTGAACATAAATAAATGTTAATGTATATGTGTATATATATGTACATATATAACGTATGTGGGCATTATTTGCTAATACTATTTGTGTTTATAGTCATAAATTAGATTGGCTTATAATTTTCAGTTATATCTATAATAGATATCTATAGTATTTTTAGTTTTAGTATCAGGGTAATGCTGGCCTCATAAAATATGTTGGAAAGTATACCTACTTTTTCTATGTTCTAAAAGAGTTTGTATATAGTTGGTGTACGTTCATCCTTAAATATTTGATACAATTTGTCTCTAAATCTATCTAAGACTGGAGGTTTCTTTGTAAAACATTGTTAATTTTTGCAAAGTCTAGAGCTGTTTAGACTTTTGAAATTTATTGTTTTATCACATTTGGAATTTCAAGGATTTTGCCCATTTTGTTTGTTGTTGATTTGGCATGAAATTGTTCATAATATTTGTTTACTATCCTGTTAATATCTTTAGGGTCTATGGTGGTGTGAGTGTTCCCTTTTTCATTGTTGATATTAATAGTTTGTATATTCTTTATTTTTTCTTTTGTGTCTATAGATTTATCAACTTCATTGATTTTTACAAAATATAGCTTTTCACTTATTTTTTATATTATTTGACTATTTTCTGTTTCACTGAGTCTCATTTTTATTTTTATTATCTCCTTTTTTATATTTAGTTTCGGTTTAATTGGTCCTATTTCCTAGCTCCTTATAGTGGAAACTTAGGCCACCGATTTTGCCCAAAAAAGTTGAAGAGGAGGAGATGTGTGACATCTCTGATAAAACTACTGCATATATGCTATGATTGCATTCCCTTTTCCCCTCTCCTATGAAACTGGAGAATTATCCTTTCAGGGGAATAGAGCATTAGCCAATCCTCAATTGACATGAATGTGATGGAGAAATAACCTTTATTGTCAAAAGATTTAGGGTTGTTTGTAACCCCTGGGATAATCTAATCCAGAGTTTCTTAATGTCAACACTGTTAACAATGGGATAGGATAATTCTTTGATGTTGAGGGACTGTCCAGTGAATTGAAGGATTTTTAAATCTTTACTCACTTGATGCCGGAAGCACCCTCTTTCCCATTATGATAAGCATAATTGTGTCCAGACATGGTCAGATGTCTTCTAGAAAGCAAAATCCATCCCTCCCTTCTCTGGCTGAGAGCCATCTGGCTGACTCATATACATACTCACATGGAAATAACAAAGTAAAAATGAAGCACTATATCATTATACACTAAAATCAATTCTAGATGGGTTAAAGGCATATAGATAGAGACAAAACTATGAAACATTTAGGAGATAACATATTAGAATATCTTAATTTCTTCAGGTAGGAGATTTCCTAAGTGAGACATGAAAAACATAATAAAATGAAGGATTAATAAATTTGCCTAATTTAAAAAGATATCTGTTCATGAAAACACACCTTCAAGAGATGGAAAACATAAGCCACAGAGTTTCAGGAAATATTTGCAACACATAAAACCAATAAATAATTAATATCCAGAATATGTAAATATTCCTCCAAAGCACTATTTTAAATTTTTGGAAAAATGTTTCTGCTGTTGATGTCAAAAAGACTATGGCCTATGTTTTTTTTTTTTTAGGAATTTTATGAAAAAAAGAAAAAGGAATTTTATGGTTTCAGGTTTCATATTTAGACCTTTAATCCATTCTTAGTTTATTTTTATACACGGTATAAGGAAGTGGTCCAGTTTCATTCTTTTGCATATAACAGTCCAGTTTTTCCAACACCATTTGTTTAAGAGACTGTATTTTTCCCATTGTATATTCCTACCTCCTTTGTCATAGAATGATTAACCATACATGCTTGGGTTTATTTCTGGACTCTGGACTCTGTTTTATTGATTTATGTGTCTATTTTCTGCCAGTAGCATACTGTTTTAATTACTAAAGCTTTGTAGTATATCTTGAAATCTGGAATTGTGATACTTCCAGTTTGATCTTTTCAAAATTGCTTTGGCTATTTAGAGTCTTTTGTGGCAAGTTTTAGGATTATTTGTTCTAGTTCTATGAAAAATACTGTTGCTTTTTGGAGGAATTGCACTAAATCTGTAGATTGCTTTGGATAGTATGGGCATTTTAGCAATACTTGCTCTTCCAGTCCATGAGCATGGAATGTCTTTGTATTTACTCATGTCATTTTCAATTTCTTTCATCAGTGTTTTATGGTTATTAGAGTATAGGCTTTTCACCTCCTTGGATAAGTTTACTCCTAGGTATTTTATTCTTTTTGCTGAAATTGTAAATGGGATTGTTTTCTTAATTTCTCTTTCCATTACTTCATTATTAATGTATAGAAATACGACAGATTTCTGTATGTTAACTTTTCTAGATATGTCTCCTAAGGCAAGGGAAACAAAAGCAAAATTAAGCTACTGGAACTACATCAAAAACAAAACAAAACAAAACAAAACTACATCACTTTTCTACAGTGAAGGAAACCATCAATAAAACAAAAAGAAAACTAACTGCATGGGAGAAGATATCTGCAAACAACATATCCAATAAAGTGTTAGTATTCAAAAATATATAAAGAACTTATACACCTCAACACCAAAAAATCCCAGGTAATCCAATTTTAAAAAGTGAGCAAAGGACATGATAGACATTTCTCCAAAGAAGACATTCAGATGGCCAACAGACACAGGAAAAGATCCTCAACATCACTAATCATTAGAGCCATGCAAACACTGAGCTCAAACTGTTTTGAAATCAAAGCAATGAGCAGTCACTTCACACCCATCAAAATGGCTAAAATCAAAGCCACAAGAGATGACAAGTGTTGGCGAGGGTATAGAGAAAAAGGAACTCTCATACATTATTGATTGATGAGAGTGCAAACTGGTGCAGCCATTGTGGAAAACAGTATGAAGTTTCCTCAAAAAATTAAAAGTGGAATTACCATATGATCCACCAATTCCATGCTGAATATTTACCCAAAGAATATGAAAACATTAATTTGAAAAGATAAATGTTTATTTATATATGTTTACTGCAGAAATATTTATAATAGCCAAGATACTAGGAAACCTAAGTGTCCATTGATAAATGAATGGATAAAGAATATGTGAGATATATATGTGTGTGTGTACACACACACACACACACACACAAATGAATATTGCTCAGCCACAAAAAGAATGAAATCTTGCCATTTGCAGCAACGTAGATGATCTAGAGAATAGAATGCTAAGTGAAATAAGTCAGAGAAAAACAAATACCAAATGATTTTATTAATATGTGGAATTTAAGAAACAAAGGGACAAATGAAAAAACATTCAAATATAGAAAACATTGGTCATTGTCAGAGGGGAGATGGGGATAGAGCCGGGTGAAATAAGTAAAGGGGATTAGGAGTACATTTATCATAATGAGCACTGACATGTATAGAATTGTTGAATCGTATTGTACACTTGAATCTAATATAACATTAAATTATACTTGAATAAAAATAAGGAAAAATTAGAATTGCTTAATAGAAAAATGGAAAAAAATATTAAGAGTAATTTTACAAAAGAAGAATTTTGTGTAAGTACAAGGCATGTATCTAGTTGCTTGATCTTATTACTAATCAGGAAGATGCAAATTAAATCTGCAGTGAGAGTTCATATCAAGCAGATTTATAAAGTCTTTTTTTTTTTTTTTTAGATTTATAAAGTCTTAATATCACATTTGGCAGCATATGAAGCAACAGTATACTCATCTTATAGGTGTGTTAATTTGAGCAATCACTTTCTAAAAAGTTTGTAATCATCATTAATAGACATTCAGACTGTTCATAAGTATTTCTTATTCTTTTCCTGAATATATGGTAATATTGTACTACCACCTTGAAGTTAAGTGTGGCTATGTGGCTATCATTTCCAAGTGGGAGGCTTTAAGACCTGTGAGTGAGTGATCAGGCTTCTCCCCATTTTCCATGGCTTCTTCCTTTCTTGAAGGAAGGTGATGTAGAAGAAACTCTCCCTATGCAACCCCCATTTAAGATGAAAACATAACACCAGCAACAAATAAGCCTTTGATGTGTATACTATAAGATTTTGAAGGTGGTTCTAGCCCATTATGATTTCCATAGTATCAATGAGTAATATTGAACATGTTTGAATTTATT
Source organism: Vulpes vulpes (assembly GCF_048418805.1). Lineage (NCBI taxonomy): Eukaryota > Metazoa > Chordata > Mammalia > Carnivora > Canidae > Vulpes > Vulpes vulpes. Next base: position 67,489,519 of record NC_132785.1, read on the forward strand.
AGTCAACAATTCTAGTAGTTGGCGTTTACCCTATTGACTCTGTGCACAAAGAAGCCATTTAGAAGAATGCTTTAAAGAACATTGCAGTTGTACCAAAAAAACCTGGAAAAATGGAATACCTATCAACTATAAAATAATAAACTGTAGTATATTCATGCAATGGAATCCTGTAGAGAAAATTAATGAAATACACATAGCCAAATATGTCAACATAAACCTCAAAGTATATTGATCAATATAAGAAACAAGTGAGAATAGATACAGTAAGATTCCATTTATGTTAAATGCAGTGTGAAGAGTCCATGAAAGTTATGCATTGTATTAGAACTCATGCATAGGTTGTAAAGATGTAAAGATAACTTAGCAAATGATTAATACAAAATTTGAGATACTGGTTTTTCTCTGGGAAGTGGAGGAGAAAGTAAAATGCAATTAATGAGGGGCAATAGTGGGATTTTAACTGGTAATATTCTATTTCTTAACCTGGGTGATGTAAATATGGGTGTTCATGTTAGTATTACATTGTCACCTGCCCTTATATATTTTATAAACTCTTCTCCATATATTCCATATTTCATACACAAAACAATTTTTAAAGTTATCAATAATGATTCTGACACACAATGACCCCAAAATAGGTTGAATCATATTTTGATAAAAGTGGCTTATATAACTCCTTTAAGGAAAGTCTGATTTTATTGTCCAAGGATACAGATGGAGATGAAATTGATTATATCCTAATTCTGCTTTGACTTTTGCAAGATGTTAGGAAATTCACTTATTAGCTCTATTTGCATCTTTATGTTTATAGAATAGCAGTGATGTGCCAGCTTATTTGTAGATTAATGTCTATAAAACACCTTGTACCTCCAATAGCACCATATAGTGTATTAATATAATAAAAATACACCTTAGCTTCTGAGTAATGGAGGTTTTTTTTTGTTTGTTTGTTTGTTTTTTAGTGGATACTGGATATATTGGCAATATAGATCATCACTGGCTTGGTTATAAGTGATGATAAACATTTGGCTTAATGTGAGATAAAAATGATAGCAATTAGATTTTTGAAGGCTGAAAGTTTAAACACATAACAAACTATGAAAACACTTTAATAGTGCTTTTTGTATGATGAAAAAATCTTTCAGGGTTACAAGTCCATAGGAAGAAAGTTTTCAACAGAGTACAAAAATACAATCATCCTACTTAGGATGTTAGCAGTGAATGTCAAAATGCCATGCTGCTGGCTTTTGGTTTTAACTCTTGAAGACGACAGGTAACCATCCATACAGCATTAGTTTTTCAAATGGTCATGACAAAAAGTACTGTCACTGCCAAAACCACAGATAAATGACCAGCTGTCCTTTTTTAAAAGTGGGTGAGGTCTAATACAGTGCTTTCTTCAAAGGCAGGCCATTACAGAGAGAAGATTAAGTCAGGCATGAATGAAACAGGTGTTAGAGGACTGACTCCAATATGAGTGACCCAGACATAATGTCTAAGGCAGTATGACAATATCAGGTAGGATCTGAGGTGGCAACAATACATCCTTGTGATGTGATGGATGGAAGTGCTCTACTAGTATCTAGAAAACAGCCATACAGTAATAGGGCCCTGCAACAAAAAAGTTGCAGATAAGAACTGGGGAGACTGAGAGACTGAGTAGGGCTTGCTATCAGGGAGGTAGAATGTAAATCTGAACACAAATTAGGCTAATAATCATAAATAAAAGATATATAATGTGACTATTCTAGGGAGTTCACATTAAAAACATTATATTTTCATTCTAAATCCTTCTTAGCAAGGAATGGAAATTTGAATAGCCTGCCAGACTTCTATGATTCCCAGTTTTACATAAGGAGCAAGAGAGACCATCTGACCTACTTTCACATGTACAATCATTAAAGATAATAAAATGGTTATTATTTTAAACCATTAAATTTTGGAATGTTTTATTTTGTGGTAGTAGATAACAAAAACAGAAATTGGCACCAAGAAGTGAGGTGCTGCTATAACAAAAACCTAAAACATGTGGCATTGGCTTTTAGATCAGAAAGGTCTTACAGAGATAGTCAATGGAGGCTGTAAAACTGAAGAAATTGTTATTTGAGCCTGGAGCAAAGGTGAGCTTCTGCCCTATTATGTAGATGGAGAATGTTTGACAATGCTGTAATGTGGTACAATGAAGATAGAAAATATACTTATGACCTTGTGTATTTGGCTCAGGAGGTTTCCAGACAGAAAGTTGTAAGAGTCAACTGGTTTTTTTAGGTGTATATGATCATTAATAGGGTGAAATGAACTAGAGAAGAAGCCATTTAATTTTCAAGTAGTATCTAGAGTTCAAGTCAGCAAATATTTTCTTTAATGGGCCAGATAGTAAATATTTTATGCTTTTTAGGCTGTATGCTGTCTGTAACAGCTACTCAACTCTATAGTGGTAGCATGAAACTGGACACAGACAATTCGTAAGTGAATGAGTGTGGTTATGCTCAATAAAAAAAAAATTGATTGACAAAAGCAGGTGATAGCCTGTATTTGACCTATGGGCTATAGTTGACCAACCTCTGATCTAGAAGAAACACTTTCAAATAAGGATTTGTTGGGTTGGAACATAAGTTATTCTCATATTCATCTTTTCCAGCCCATATGAGATTTTCAGAGCAAATTAAAACCTGGGGGCAAAGATCAAATCCACAGTGCTGCCAGGAAAACAGCCACAGCATGAAGATCAGATCAATAGTGCAGTTGAAAGACTCGGTTTAACCTTCAGAGAGATTAAGGATTTGTCCCTTATACCCTCTCAGCTAGACAATAGGGCTTTTAAGAATCCTAAGGGCTTGCCTTATTGACCTTCTCAGCTAGACAGAATTTTTAAGAGTCTTTAGATAATGCTTCATAGGTCCATTCAGCTAGAAAAAAGGAATTTCAAGTATCTTAAAGGTTTGTCCCTGTAGCATCCTGATTGTAAGTCCAAAGTAGAGAGGGGTGTGTCTTTAAAAATCTGTCATAAAATGTGTTATAGCTACATTGGAAGTCCAAAAATTTTAACAGAAATTTTAAGAGCTTGGACTAAAAGGGACAGAAGTAGTTCAAAATGGAAAAAGATCTTGGTGTTACTAATCTCATATGAATAGGACACAGCTGAGAAAATAACAGCAACACATTCTACTTTTTATGGAAAAGTAAAGGTGACAGGAGGCAGAGCCATGAAGAATGATTCTCAGGGAGCACAGGTGGACCCTAAGTGAGAAACAGTCTCTATCCCTGGAGAAGGAAGAAATGGTGACATGTCCTGCCAGATTTCAGAATTGCTATGGGCCAGTAATTGCTATGTGCTTTCAGTTTTACACTTGTAGAGTGAACGTTTCTGTTGCAGCTACCACGTGCTTGCCTCATAGTTGTATATTAGGTGTGTATGGGGCAGATTACGATTGTGTTGGTGTTTCAGTTTTTAGTTCACAGATGCTCCTGAGGAGCTTGAGGAATCTACCTCATCTACATTTGATTCTGATACACGTGACAAGATTTGGATATGAGCTGATGCCACAAGGGAATGGGAATTTGTGCGGGTATTGGGAAGTGTTAAGTACACTTTACATGAATTGTTACAACCAGAAAGCAGAATCTGGAGTGCCTTTCCAAACTCCTCTCTTTTTGTATACATGTTACTCCTAATTCAAGTGGTGGAGTTTATTTCCCCTTTCCTTGAATGTGGGCTGCTCTCGTAACCAAATTTGAGCAATCAAATGTACATGAAATTGGTAAAATTACTGTTTTGGGACCTAGAAAACCAAGCTTTAAGAGGATTGATAGTATGGCATATATAAAATGAGCCACTCAGATCATACTTTAAAGAAGAACTTGCTGTTCAGCAATGATGAATGAAGACAGCCATCAAGTGTCAGTTCCTTCAGCATTTGCCTCAGCTACAGAGACCTGCCTCACCTGAGGTCATGCCTTTCCTGAAGACTAAACAAAGTTGGTACAAAGGTCTGAATATTTTGTTCTATTTTTAAAATTTTTTAAATTAAATTTATTTTTTATTGGTGTTCAATTTGTCAACATACAGAATAACACCCAATGCTCACCCGTCAAGTGCCCACTTCAGTGCCCGCCACCCAGTCACCCCCACCCCCTGCCCACCTCCCCTTTCACCACTCCTAGTTCATTTCCCAGAGTTAGGAGTCTTCATGTTCTGTCTCCCTTTCTGATATTTCCTACCCATTTCTTCTCCCTTCCCTTCTATTCCCTTTCACTATTATTTATATTCCCCATATGAATGAGACCATATAATGTTTGTCCTTCTCCGATTGACTTATTTCAGTCAGCATTATACCCTCCCGTTCCATCTGCGTCAAAGCAAATGGTGGGTATTTGTCGTTTCTAATGGCTAATACTCCATTGTATACATAAACCACATCTTCTTTATCCATTCATCTTTTGATGGACACCGAGGCTCCTTCCACAGTTTGGCTATTGTGGACATTGCTGCCAGAAACATTGGGGTGCAGGTGTCCTGGCATTTCATTGCATCTGAATCTTTGGGGTAAATCCCCAACAGTGCAATTGCTGGGTCATAGGGCAGGTCTATTTTTAACTCTTTGAGGAACCTCCACACAGTTTTCCAGAGTGGCTGCACCAGTTCACATTCCCACCAACAGTGCAAGAGGGTTCCCTTTTCTCCGCATCCTCTCCAACATTTGTGGTTTCCTGCCTTGTTAATTTTCCCCATTCTCACTGGTGTGAGGTGGTATCTCAATGTGGTTTTGATTTGTATTTCCCTAATGGCAAGTGATGCAGAGCATTTTCTCATGTGCTTGTTGGCCATGTCTATGTCTTGCTCTGTGAGATTTCTGTTCATGTCTTTTGCCCATTTCATGATTGGATTGTTTGTTTCTTTGCTGTTGAGTTTAATAAGTTCTTTATTGATCTTGGAAACTAGCCCTTTATCTGATACGTCATTTGCAAATATCTTCTCCCATTCTGTAGGTTGTCTTTTAGTTTTGTTGACTGTATCCTTTGCTGTGCAAAAACTTCTTATCTTGATGAAGCCCCAATAGTTCATTTTTGCTTTTTTTTTTTTTTTAATTTTTTATTTATTTATGATAGTCACAGAGAGAGAGAGAGAGAGAGAGGCAGAGACATAGGCAGAGGGAGAAGCAGGCTCCACGCACCGGGAGCCCGACGTGGGATTCGATCCCGGGTCTCCAGGATCGCGCCCTGGGCCAAAGGCAGGCACCAAACCGCTGCGCCACCCAGGGATCCCTCATTTTTGCTTTTGTTTCTTTTGCCTTCGTGGATGTATCTTGCAAGAAGTTACTGTGGCCGAGGTCAAAAACTTACTGTGGCCAAGGTCAAGAAGTTACTGTGGCCTGTGTTCTCCTCTAGGATTTTGATGGAATCTTGTCTCACATTTAGATCTTTCATCCATTTTGAGTTTATCTTTGTGTATGGTGCAAGAAAGTGGTCGAGTTTCATTCTTCTGCATGTGGATGTCTAATTTTCCCAGCACCATTTATTGAAGAGGCTGTCTTTTTTCCAGTGGATAGTCTTTCCTCCTTTGTCGAATATTAGTTCACCATAAAGTTGAGGGTCCACTTCTGGATTCTCTATTCTGTTCCATTGATCTATGTGTCTGTTTTTGTGCCAGTACTGCACTGTCTTGATGATCACAGCTTTGTAGTACAACCTGAAATCTGGCATTGTGATGCCCCCAGATATGGTTTTCTTTTTTAAAATTCCCCTGGCTATTCAGGGTCTTTACTGATTCCACACAAATCTTAAAATAATTTGTTCTAACTCTCTGAAGAAAGTCCATGGTATTTTGATAGGGATTGCATTAAATGTGTAAATTGCCCTGGGTAACATTGACATTTTCACAATATTAATTCTGCCAATCCATGAGCATGGAATATTTTTCCTACTCTTTGTGTCTTCCTCAATTTCTTTCAGAAGTGTTCCATAGTTTTTAGGGTATAGATGCTAGAATGGATGCTGTATTTTGTCAAATACTTTCTTTGCATCTATTGAGAGGATCATATGGTTCTTGGTTTTTCTCTTGCTGATATGATGAATCACATTGATTGTTTTACGAGTGTTGAACCAGCCTTGTGTCCCAGGAATAAATCCTACTTGGTCATGGTGAATAATTTTCTTAATGTATTGTTGTATCCTATTGGCTAGTATCTTGTTGAGAATTTTTGCATCCATGTTCATCAGGGATATTGGTCTATAGTTCTCCTTTTTGGTGGGGTCTTTGTCTGGTTTTAAAGGTGATGCTGGCCTCATAAACGAATTTGGAAGTACTCCATCTCTTTCTGTCTTTCCAAACAGCTTTAGTAGAATAGGTATGGTTTCTTTTTTAAACGTTTGATAGAATTCCCCAGGGAAGCCATCTGGCCCTGGACTTTTGTGTCTTGGGAGGTTTTTGATGACTGCTTCAATTTCCTCCCTGGTTATTGGCCTATTCAGGTTTTCTATTTTGGTAGTTTGTGGCTTTCCAGAAATGCGTCCATTTCTTCTAGATTGCCTAATTTATTGGCATATAGCTGCTCATAATATGTTTTAAAATTGTTTGTATTTCCTTGGTGTTGGTAGTGATCTCTCCTTTCTCATTCATGATTTTATTAATTTGAGCCTTCTCTCTCTTCTTTTTATTAAGGCTGGGGCTGGCTAATGGTTTATCTATCTTATTAATTATTTCAAAGAACTAACTCCTGGTTTTGTTGATCTGTTCCACAGTTCTTCTGGTCTCTATTTCATTGAGTTCTGCTCAAATCTTTATTAACTCTCTTCTTCTGCTGGGTGTAGGATCTATCTGCTGTTTTTTTCTCTAGCTCCTTTAGGTGTAAGGTTAGCTTTTGTATTTGAGTTCTTTCCAGTTTTTGGATGGATGCTTGTATTGCGATGTATTTTCCCCTCAGGACTGCTTTTGTTGTATCTCAAAGATTTTGAATGGTTGTATCTTCATTCTCATTAGTTTCCATGAGTCTTTTTAATTCTTCCTAATTTCCTGGTTGACCCTTTCATCTTTTAGCAAGATGGTCCTTAACCTCCACGTGTTTGAAGTCCTTCCAAACTTTTTCTTTTGATTTAGTTCTAATTTCAAGGCATTATTGTCTGAGAATACGCAGGGGACGATCCCAATCTTTTGGTATCGGTTCAGACCCAATTTGGGACCCAGTATGTGGTCTATTCTGGAGAAAGTTCCATGTGCACTTGAAAAGAATGTGTATTCAGTTGAGTTTGGATGTAAAGTTCTGTAGATATCTGTGAATTCCATCTGGTCCAGTGTATCATTTAAAGCTTTTGTTTCTTTGGAGATGTTGTGCTTAGAAGACCTATCGAGTGTAGAAAGCACTAGATTGAAGTCACCAAGTGTAAGTGTATTATTATCTAAGTATGTCTTCACTTTGGTTATTAATTGATTGATATATTTGGCAGCTCCCACATTCGGAGCATATATATTGATGATTGTTAAGTCCTCTTCTTGGATAGATCCTTTAAGTATGAGATAGTGTCCCTCTTCATCTCTTACTATAGTCTTCGGGATAAATTTTAGTTTTTCTGATATAAGGATGGCTACCCCTGGTTTCTTTTGAGGACCATTTGAATGGTAAATGGTTCTCCAACCTTTTATTTTCAGGCTGTAGGTGTCCTTATGTCTAAAATGAGTCTCTTGTAGACAGCAAATAGATGGGTCCTGCTTTTTAATCCAGTCTGAAACCTTGTGCCTTTTGACGGGTCATTTAGCCCGTTCACGTTCAGAGTTACTGTTGAAAGATATGAGTTTAGTGTCATCATGATACCTATTCAGTCCCTGTTTTTGTGGATTGTTCCATTGGACTTCTTCTTAAAGGGGAATTTTAAGAGTCCCCCTTAAAATTTCTTGCAGAGCTGGTTTGGAGGTCACATATTCTTTCAGTTCCTACCTGTCTTGGAAGCTCTTTATCTCTCCTTCTATTCTGAATGAGAGCCTTGCTGGATAAAGTATTCTTGGCTGCATGTTTTTCTCATTTAGGACCCTGAATATATCCTGCCAGCCCTTTATGGCCTGCCAGGTCTCTGTGGAGAGGTCTGCTGTTAATCTGATATTTCTCCCCATGTAAGTTAGGGACTCTCGTCTCTTGCTGCTTTAAGGATCTTCTCTTTATCTTTGGAATTTGCAAGCTTCACTATTAAATGTCGAGGTGTTGAACAGTTTTTATTGATTTTAGGGGGGGATCTCTCTATTTCCTGGATCTGAATGCCTGTTTCCCTTCCCAGATTAGGTAAGTTTTCAGCTATGATTTGTTCAAATACATATTCTGGACCTCTGTCCCTTTCAGCACCCTTGGGAACCCCAATTAAACATAGATTTTTCTTCCTCAGGTTGTCACTTATTTCCCTTAATCTATCCTCATGATCTTTTAATTGTTTGTCTCTTTTTTCCTAAGTTTCCCTCTTTGCCATCAACTTGTCTTCTATGTCACTCACTCGTTCTTACACCTCGTTAACCCTCGTCATTAGGACCTCTAGTTTGGATTGCATCTCATTTAATTGATTTTTAATTTCTGCCTGATTAGATCTAAATTATGCAGTCATGAAGTCTCTTGAGTCCTTTATGCTTTTTTCTAGAGCCAATAGTGCTCCTGAATTGGCTTTCTGACATTGAATTGCAATCCAAATTTTGTAATACTATGGGAGAGAGGACTGTTTCTGATTCTTTCTTTTGAGGTGAGGTTTTCCTTCTAGTCATTTTGCTCAGTGCAGAGTGGCCAAAAACAAGTTGTATTGGGAAAAGGAGAAAAAGAGAGAAGAGAAAGAAGGAAAGAAAAAGAAAAAAATAAAAAAGGGAAGAAAAAATAAAAAAAAGGGGGGGGAAGCAAACAGAAATCAAAACAAACAAACAAACAAAAAAAACAAGGGGGTGTATCCTCTGATTCTGTATACTGTAAATCCCTCGACTTCCCCTGGAACTTTTCAGGGCTGCTTGATCAATAATTTGTTTTTCCCCTGTCTAGCTGCTCTTCTGGACTGTGCTGATTTTCAGGTGTTAGCACTTGGGGGAGCTGCTCTGCCCCCTGCCTGGTGCAGGGCTCAGTGGGGGTTGTTCACCCCGTGAGGCCCCAGGAGGAACAACGGCAGTGGCGGGGCCAGCTCTGCAGCCCTGGAGTCAGCTCCCGCAGGAACTACAGAGCTCTCCGTCTGCTGGGCCTGGAGGCTCCGGGGCAGGCCGCTGATCTGCTCAGCTCGGGGCAGGAGCATCCTTGCTGTCCTGGGCCCTCCCGGGCTCTGCCTGTCCCGGGGGAGGCAGGATCCTGGGCTGTGTCCCGGCGCCCTGTGCTCCGGGGTCTGCGCTGTTGGATTCGCGCTCCCGCCCCGCAGCCCCCTCCGCGGAGCTGCCGCCCGAGCCCCTCCGAGCTGCTCCCAGGTCCAGCCCGGTGCGTGCTGCAGCCCTTTAGGGAGCTCTGCCCACGGTGTGTGGGCGCTCTCCCCCGGCGCAGGTGTCTGTTAGGGTCTCTGGGAGCCTGAGGACATCCCCGCCCTCCTGGGATCCTGCTCTAACTCCCGGCGAGCGCCTTTCCGCCCGGAAGATTGGGGAAGCTCCTGCTTCTCCCGAAGGGGGCTCTCCTGTCCTGGGTCCCCGCAGGGCCCCTCCCCCTTGGAGGCCTTTTGTTTCTTTACTTTTTCTTCCCCGTCTTCCTACCTTGATAGAAGCGCGAACTCTTCTCCTGTAGCGTTCCAGCTGTTCTCTCTTTAAATCTCAGGCCGAATTCATAGATTTTCAGGATTATTTGAAGGTTATCTAGGTAATTTGGTGGGGACAGGTGACTTGGGGACCCTACTCTTCTGCCATCTTGCCCCGCCCTCTGAACATTTTGTTCTAATGTGCAACAGATTTGTAGGTTAACCACCTGCATCACAGTTGGATTTCTTCTTTTGCTTAATCCTGTTGCTTCCACTGTTTCTCCTCAGGTGTTGATCAATAATAAACATCCTGTACCCCAAAATTCCCAGAATCTTTTTCTGGAGAGTCCATCTATGACATATAGTTTCTACTATCTGCCCTTAAAATTCAGTAACCATGTTGTCAGAAGCCGTATCTATATGGAAAGGCCAGATGGGGAATACTCTGGTGGATGAATCCAGCTAAGTGTCTTGTTACAAATGCTATTACCAACTGGAAACTGTGTGATCTGAGCCATCTTGGACCCTCTAGCCTGGTTGAACTTCCAAATGACTGTAGCCCTTCTTGACATCTTGTGGATTAGAAGAATTACCCAGTAAGACCATGGAAATATGAACAATATAAAATAGTTGTTTTAAAGCATTAAGTTTGGGGCGGCCTGGGTGGCTCAGCGGTTTAGCACCGCCTTCAGCCCAGGGCCTGATCCTGGAGACCTGGGATCAAGTCCCATCTCAGGCTCCCTGCATGGAGCCTGCTTCTCCCTCTGCCTGTGTCTCTGCCGCTTTCCTCTCTGTGTCTCTCATGAATAAATAAAATCTTAAAAAAAAAAAAAAGCACTAAGTTTTGGGGCAGTGTGCTAACCAGCAATAGTTAATTGAATCATTTCCCAGCTCTCTCTTTGCTGGATGCAAGTTGTGCTTCTCTAGTGAGGGCTACATTTCTCTGGCAAATTTCCCCTCTAGCTACATCCTTTGGATTCTGTTAACTGGTAACATCTCCATCTTGCTATCCCTAGATTATTGTGCACCTACTGTGAAAGTCAGTATTCATTCCTTTGTCTTATTTCCTATAAAAAGGGAAAATACATCCCAAATTTTATCAAATAAAGTAGAAATGATTTCTAAATATAGGAGGTTTAGGGGCACCTGGCTGGCTCAATCAGTAAAGTATGTGACTCTTGATCTTGGGGTTGTGAGTTTGAGCTCCACATTGGGTGTAAATATTACTTTAAAAAATTAAAAAATAAGGGCATGTGGTGGCTTAGTATATTAAATGTCCAGCTCGTGATTTTGGCTCAAGTCATGGTCTCAGGGTCAAGGGATCGAGCCAGAGTCAGGTTCCATGCTCAATGCGGAGTCTACTCGAGCTTCTCGCCCTCTCCTTCTGCCTCTCTCTCTGCTCATTGCATGCATGTGCTCTCTCTCTAAAATAAATAAATATTTAAAAATATTTAAAAATAAATATGAGGTTTAAGTAGAAATCTTCCAACAGTCTTTCTCTTCTTTTTTGCAAATTTGTCTTATGTCTGAAAAGACGTACTTTGGCTTACCCCTGCTTACAAACAATAGGCAAAAGGTAAAGTATATTAATCTCATTTTCTTTCCCTAAAAGGAAAAACAAATGTTAAATGTCTGTGTCAAAAGGTCTTAGCTTTCAAGTAGGACATGTTCTTAAGGGTTCTGCCAATAGTGTTTGACAGTCTGATATGCTTTTAATAGACTTTGAAAAATGTGGCCTTAAACAAAAGCAAATAATGTTTAATGATGACTTTTTAGTTAGGTGGATAAGTTTGGAGAAGGAAAACCTTTTAAAGATCTTCAATATATTTTTATTTATTATTTATTTTTTTAGATTTAATTATTTATTCATGAGAGACAGAGAGAGAGAGAGAGGCAGAGACACAGGCAGAGGGAGAAGCAGGCTCCACACAAGGAGCCCAGTGTGGGACTCCTGGATCATACTCTGAGCCAAAGGCAGATGCTCAACCACTGAACCATCCTAGCGTCCCTATTATTCTTTTTTTAAAGTAAACTCTGCCCTTGATGTGGGACTCAAACTCACAACCCTGAGATCAAAAGCCACATGCTGCACTGACTGAGCCAGCCAGGCACCCCTCAACATAATTTTAAATAGTTCCATAAGATAAACAAATATTTTGCTATCTTATATTTAGTCTCCCAGACTTCATTAATAAGCTAAAATCAAGCTGGTCTTCTAATTGTTACACAAAACAGTATCAGCAGTTTGGCAAATAAATTGCATCTTAAATATCTACAACAATGACAGATTATTATATATGTGCCATTTAATGCTAGTTATTTTGTAAGTTTTGAGTATTTTTGGAATGTTTGACTCAGATTTTTAAAATTAAGGTTAGGCTAAACCCTTTACTGAAGTTTGCCCAGAACAGACTCAGTTTATGCCCACTGTCTCTTCATTACTATTATCATTATTACTGCTTTTTCTTTTTCACAAAACTGTATTTTGGATGATAAATTGTCTGGTTATCTTATCTCAAGTGTCAGTTATATCTAAGACATAACTAAGCATACTTATACCAGATAATAATATTAGTAATGTTTAAACACTGTAAAGGCTAATTTTTTTGTTATTTTTGCCAAATAACAGGGTCAGAATATCTTTAAATGAACTTGAAATCTTTAAAAAGGTTAACATGAATTTTAAAAAAGAATCTATATAGTTTTAGACTTAATTGGTTGAAAATGCACTTTCTCAAGTTGAGATAAGCTTAATAGTAAAATTATGTTCGAGAAACTGACTTTTATAACTTTTGTCTATGGAATATTTTCCTATATTTGAAGAAGACAAATGAGGTTTGAAATCACAAAGTAAATTAAAGCTTTTCTTGATTGGTAGTTACATAAATTAGAGAGAATGTCAGTTTTATATTAATATTTAATAATAAGTTGATTAAACTTTGATTGAAAGCCTGTTTGTTTACATATTATGTAAATTAATTTTGAAATCAAGTTTATAGATTTAGGTGATGTTTACATTTTTCCAGTTTCTAAGTTTACATGTGCTGTATAAATTTTGATGGTATATGATAGTCCCTAAATAAGTTTGAATTTGGGGAAAAATAGCAAAGTAGTAAAATTAGTGATTATGAAGTTTTTCAAAATTAAATCTTAACCTTTTTTATTCCATAAGCTTCATTCTTTAGTAATTTAAAATGAAAAAGATCATATGTACTGATGTGGACAAAAATCTCTATGATGGTTGTTCTCTCTTTTGGGTACATGTTTGCCAGTCTACTCCTACTCAAATCTATCTTTGATCTTTGCTTTGTGAGTCTTACCCATATGAACTATACCACTCAGTCTTCCTTAGCCTGAATATAAGATATGGGACTAAAATATTCAAAGACTTCTTAAAGCTCAAACAAAAGAAAACTAATAACCTAGTTAAAAAATAGTCAAAAGATCTGGACACCTCACTAAAGAATATATGATGGCAAATAAGCATTTGAAAAGATGTGCCACTTCATATGCTATCAAAGTAATGCAAATTAAAACAATGAAATATCAGTACCCACCTATTAGAATGGACAAAATCCAGAGCACTGACAGCACTATATACTGTCAAGATGGAGCAACAGGAACTCTCATTTATCGCTAGTGGGAATGTAAAGTGGTGAAGCCATTTTGGAAGACATTTTGGCAGGTTTTTTTTCTTTCTTTCTTTCTTTCTTTCTTTCTTTCTTTTCTTTCTTTCTTTCTTTCTTTCTTTCTTTCTTTCTTTCTTTCTTCCTTCCTTCCTTCCTTCCTTCCTTCCTTTCTTTCTTTCTTTTTAACAAAGCTAAATATACTCTTGCTACCTATAACATTTCCATGACTAGGTATTTACCCAACATATTTGAAAACTTATGTCCACAAAAAAAAAATCTTCAAGTGTTTTTAGTAGGTTTGCTCATAATTATAAATAACTGAAGGCAACAAAGATGTCCTTCAATACGTGAATGATAAATCAATTGTGGTACATCCATACAATGGAATATTACTTGATAGTAAGAGAAATGAACTATCAACCCAGTTAAAGACATGAAGCATCCTTAAATGCATATTGTTAAGTGAAAGAAGATATTCTGAAAGGTTACATACATTAAGATTAATTATATGAAATTATTAAAATGGCATATAAGATTAAAACTATATAGACGATAAAGAAATCTAGTGATGACTAGGTCACTAGTGATGAAGAAGGAGAGAAGATGTAAATATTTTTTTATTTGAGGAACTGAAATTACCCTGTGTGATACAAGTATACTTGTACTCTGAAAGTATAATAATATACTATTATATATATGAATATATAATAGTATGCATCTGACAAAAACCTTTATAATTTTTTCACACAAAGAGTAACGCTCATGTATATGAACATTTAAAAAATTATCTAGAAGGTTGGAGAATCCCAAATTGGAATACAGACTACAATGAAAGAATCTGCCCATATGACAAGTGTGTGTGTATATATATATATATATATATATGTATGTATGTATATATATATATTTCACAAAGAAGGAGTTAGGGAGGAAAGGCGCTAATGTAAATACCTGGAAATGAGTGGAGCCTCTAATTCTTAATGCAAAACATTGTACTTTTAACTGTTTCCAATGGGAGTATGAGTTAATGCTGATAAAACTACTATATATATATAATATATATATATATGTGATATATATATATATACTTCAACTGAACAATTAAATAAATGAATAGAAGATAGTGGAAGCCAGGTTTCTCACCGTTAAGTGGAGGTTAGAGATAAGCAAGGGAAAGAGAATGATCCATGTAGTAAAAGGTCAGAGCTGGAAACATCAGTATGAACTCATGTTTAGCTTAATATAGGTATATATGGTTGCATACAGAAATATTTATAGATATGTGTATATACACAGATTAGTATACACAATTATATATTTTTTAACCTGGCAATTGAGAGATCCTCAAAACAATGACATCCAGTAACAGCAAGGATATCTAGTACCCAGATTTTGGTTTCTAATACTATCACCAATAAGAGGAACCAGAGCTTCTTGGATAAATGGTTGATTCTAAGACTGGATCAGGAATTATATGAGTCCGGAGCATCACACAGTTAGAACATAGAGAAGTGTAATGGACTGAAAGTTTGTGTCTCCCCCAAATTTATATGTTGAAATATAATCCTCAATGTGATGTTATTTAGAGGGAGGGCCTTTGGGAGGCTATTAGGACATGAAGGTGAAGCCCTTAAATGGATTACTGCACTTATGAAAAGAGGCAGGAGAGGTAGTAGCTCTCTCTCTGCCATGTGAGAATACAATAAGTTGGCAGTCTACAACCCAGAAGAGGTTCCTTACCAGAACCCAACTGTGCTAGTACCCTGATCTTAGACTTCCAGCCTCGAGAATTGTGAGTTATAAATTTCTGTGGTTTATAAGCTACCTAGCCCGTGGTAGCCTTTATTGTAGCAGCCTGAACTAAGGAAATGCCCAAAACAAAACTAACAAAACAGAAACCTACATTGATGAGGTTTGTTGAAGGGATAAGAAAGACAACTGAAAGTATTGCAAATGGCCAAAGCTAGAAAAATTTGAGCAACAAAATAAATAAAGGATTAGATTGTAATCCAGAGTATAAGATAAATTCCCATGAGTCCATGATGGTATAAATATGATTGAATAAATAAATAAATAGGGTAGAAGAGACAAATCTCCTTTTTAGAAGAATTATAAATAATTTATGTAGATTCTTTGCCTTCATGGAGAGGGGCGTATAAAGCCCCCACTCCTTAAGTGTGGGATATGTATAGTGACTTTTTTCCTAAGGAAGGCAAAATGGGAAGGGGAGGATAATGAACAATGAGAAAACCTGACAAATACTACCTCAGCGAGGTGATCAACATCAACATCAACATCAGTTTTAGGTTATAAATCAAGTTTGTAGTATATGCCTTTGATATGATATGATAAAATGGCAGTTTACCTCTCTGATTTTCCTTGCGAAAACTCATAACCCCAGTCTAGCTATGAGGAAAAAAAAAAAAACCCTGCAAATTACTTAATATATATATCCTTCAAAACTGTTAGGGTCATACAAAACAGAGAAAATAAAAAATTGTCACACCCAAGAACTGCTTAATGAGACGCGATACCTAAATATATAGTATCCTGGATGGAATCTTGGAACAGAAAGAGAATATAAGGCAATAACTAAGGAAACTGGAATAAAGTATGAACTTTAATTATAATGGCTCAACATTGGTTCATCACTTGTAATAAATGTACCATACAGGTGTGAATGAGGAAATTACTTGTAGGGTATAAATAAACTCTGTATATCATCTCCGCTTTTTCTCTTTTATACTGTAAATCTAAGACTGTTCTAAAAAACAAGCTCTATTTTGAAAAAAGTAGTTTCAGTCTAACACATAGTAGTTTGATTGTCAATGCAAGGTTAGGAAAGGAATACCTTCGTGCATTTAAGAACTGGCTCTTGAGAATAGAATAAAACATTACAGCTTAAAACAACCCAAAGGACCATCTTGTTCAACTTCTGTATAAAGAAGGAAGATGAGGGACTCCTGGGTGGCTCGGTGCTTGGGCGTCTGCCTTTGGCTTAGGGCGTGATCCTGGAGTCCCTGAATCGAGTCCTACATTGGGCTCCCTGGATGGAGCCTGCTTCTCCCCCTGCCTATGTCTCTGCCCCTTCTTGCTCTCTCTGTGTCATTAATGAATAAAATAAAAAAAAATCTTTAAAAAAAACAAAGAAGGAAGATGAGAACAAGAGATGTTAAGGGACTTGCACAGTATCGTGGAGTAATGGAAAAGTAGGTGCATTCCACAAACAGTATTGCTCAGCTAATGAGACCCCAAATTATTGGAATATTTCTCTGTGTACCTGTGTAACAATCTATCCTTTCTAATTTGAATAATTTTAACATATTGAGAGGGAAAAGTTGGGACCCACCCACAACTGAATTAGAGACTTTTAACAATCTGGTTGTACAACAGCAGATTTTAGAAAAGAAAACCCTCTCAGTATAAACTAACTGTTAAATAATTGAAAATTGAAGGAGCTTTTGGGATAGAATTAAAAATATATGGAAGTATGATTTCAGATAATTCCCTGGATGAGAGAAAAAAAAAAACAGCATTGGAAAAACACATTATGCATGCTGTAATGTTCTATTTAGACCTTGGAAAACAGTCATTTGGTGGAGTTACTATAGGGATCATTTGAAGAACTGAAGAAAAAACAACAAAAACTTTTCTCTGATAAGTGCCTATAGTTAGTGAAAGGTTTTACCTCCATAAATCCAAAGTTCAGAATGATTATGGACCAGGAGAAATTCATAAAACATGAATGAATCTCCTCATGTGTTGAGCTAAGCTCTGATTGCTTACAGATGAAGCTATCTGTGGTATTAAGGTATTGATATTTATTGAAACCTTTTATATATTACATATCTTTTTAAGTTTTGGTCCTTAAAATAATGGAGACTTTTTAATCATTTATACTAGAAAAAGCTCAATTAAGTTTAGCAACTTTGCTCCATCTCATCACACCTTTTCCATGCAGGTTTGAAATAGGTCTAAATGTTGAAACAATATTTTCCTAAGTAGATGTCACATCAAACAATGATAAAAACAAAAATCACAAAGGACCTAACCAATTTTCATGATGCTTGTCTAACCCTTTTTTGCAACATGAATAGATCTGATACATGGGTCATCAATATCTTATAGAAATATAATTGGCAGGGATGGTAAATTCTAGTTACCCCACATTCTGATAGCTGACATATGCTTACATGATGATGGCAGTTATTAAATATTGCATTCACATTCATATATATGATAGAACAATGTTAGAGATTACTTGGGAATAGAAGAATGCTTTAAAAAAAGATCAACAATTCGAAACATGCTGTTGAAGCAAAGGTTCAACAAATATAGAGCTAGGTCATAAGAAGTCTAAATGTCTAACAAAATAAACACATGCCAATTCAGGTTTTCAAACTAGGAATTTTTTTAAAGTTCTTTCGTGCAGAAGTTACTTTTTATTCTCCAATTTTGATCATTCAAACTGTTACTTGTACTCTGAATGTACCTATAAGCTAAACATGGATTATAGTTTACACAGCTTAATTATTAATTTTACATAGCTCAGAAAATAATGTTTTTAAGGAATGAAAGCCAAAAGACTGTGAAGCCATATATATGACATACCATTACACCTCTGTTACACAGATGGTCATCCAGATAAGCACATACAAAGAAAATTATCAATATATAGGAAATCAGATGTTTTCCAGTTGGTGATCAAGGAAGTTTCCTTCATCTTCTGCTTTGTATACAATTAGGTTACTCCACTGTATATAAATGGTATCTTTTGTTACACACTTTTCACAACTAGTTCAAATGTTCTTGTCAAATTATTTATTCTGTAAGAATAAAATTTTTTCAAATACATTGACAATATAATTTTAAAAAAATCTAGAAATACAGATCTGCTGTCCCACCACCCTGCATTGTGAAGATAAGCAGTTTTCTGCTAAGCCTGTTGGCGCCCAGCTCGCAGAAGGGCAGCTGCTGGAGTTCAAGGGGCCGCAGGAGGTCGAGGATTTCTGCGTGGCCTTTTGGATGAAGGTGTACAGCTGAGGAGTG
This sequence comes from Vulpes vulpes, assembly GCF_048418805.1. NCBI lineage: Eukaryota > Metazoa > Chordata > Mammalia > Carnivora > Canidae > Vulpes > Vulpes vulpes. Next base: position 67,507,866 of record NC_132785.1, read on the forward strand.
GCCACCTTTGGGCACTTCGATATCTACTACGAGGGTGGCTCTTCAAGACGTGCCCCCAAATCCCCGTGGACTGCCTCTTCTCCCCTCCGACCTTTTTGTTCCTGACCAAGATGTGGCCCCTCGACTTGTACATGACGGGGGATGTCTGCACCTCCATTCTCCACGGGCGGCCCCTGGAACAGGGAGCCACCTTCAGGGAGACAGAACCCCACTCAGAACGCGAGGACTCGGGCAGCCCGGGTGGCTCAGCGGTTTTGCCTCGGGCATCATCCTGGAGACCCGGGGTCGAATCCCACGTCCGGCGTGCAGGAGTGGAAGGAGAGCCGAGCAGGGGCGCGAGGCCGGCCGAGGAAGCCGCCCGCGGTGCCAAGTGCCGCGTGAGCGCCAGGACCCCGCACCGCCCACGCCCCGCACCGCGCGCCCCGCACCGTGCACGCCGCGCCCCGCACCCCGCACCGCGCACGCCGCTCCCCGCACCGCGCATGCCGCACCGCCCACCCCGAACCGCGTACGCCGCTCCCCGCGCCCCGCACGCTGCTCCCCGCACCGCGCACGCCGCTCCCCGCACCCCGCACCGCGCACGCCGCTCCCCGCACCGCGCACCCCGCACCGCGCACGCCGTAACGCCCACCCCGCACCTTGCACGCCGCTCCGCGCACCGCGCACGCCGCTCCCCCCGCACCGCGCATCCCGCATCCCGCACCGCGCACGCCGCTCCCCGCACCCCGCACCGTGCACGCCGCGCCCCGCACCCCGCACCGCGCGCCCCGCACCGTGCACGCCGCGCCCCGCACGCCGCGCCCCGCACCCCGCACCCCGCACCGCGCATGCCGCACCGCCCACCCCGAACCGCGTACGCCGCTCCCCGCGCCCCGCACGCTGCTCCCCGCACCGCGCACGCCGCTCCCCGCACCGCGCACGCCGCTCCCCGCACCCCGCACCCCGCACCGCGCACCCCGCAGCGCGCACGCCGTAACGCCCACCCCGCACCTTGCACGCCGCTCCGCGCACCGCGCACCGCGCACGCCGCTCCCCCCGCACCGCGCACCCCGCACCGCGCACGCCGCTCCCCGCACGCCGCACCGCGCACGCCGCACCGCGCACGCCGCACCGCGCACGCCGCACCGCGCACGCCGCACCGCGCACGCCGCACCTTGCACGCCGCGAGGGCGTGGGCCCCTGGGCCGTAGAGCGCCGAGTGAGGACGGCGAGGCCAGGGCCGGCTCCAGACACAGAGGTTGACGCCCGGGCCCCGCCCTGTACCCTTGCGGGCACCCGCCGTCCCCCCCCCCCCGCCCCCCCAGCTGGGTGCCGCCCCTCTCCGCGGGTTTGCTTTAGCTCTCGCTTTTCTTTTCCGTGTTGGCGTTGAGCTTTCCTCCGCTGGGGAGGGAAGGGACCGCGGCCCTCGTCCCTCGGGGCCCCTTGGGTCCGTGGGAGGGAGAACCTGGCGGCGGCGGAGGGACGCGCACCTGGCAGGAGCCCGAGACTGGGTTCGTGCTCACCTCTTCTGCGGTTTGTTTAGGATTTAAGTGAGATGACTTTATGAGGACAAACAAAAAGGTCACCTTTACCAACGGGACTTTGGAGACTAGATCGATGGGAGGTCGTGGCCTCTAGTCCCAAGCCTGTATGGTCGGGGTGAAGGAAATTGCACGTTATTTACCAATATTCTTTAATTCGTCTTGCGGATTAGGCCACCATCTACTAAATCAAAGAAATCATCAGTGTTGTTGCTTAGTTGTGATGGATTTTCATCCTTAGTAATTTTTCAGTAAGTAGAAAAGGAAAACTTACCTTTTTTTGTCGTTGGTAGTTTTATGAAAGCAAAGGGACTGTCAGTGTCTCTTCTTGAATTTAACTCTGATTATTTTACATTTCCCCCCTCTTGACCCATTTTGTTTTGATTTTTCTCCACTCAACTGCCTTTTCTTATTCCAAAGTTAGCTCTTCTATACTTGAATATCTTCTTCCGAAATACTGTCTGGCAATCTGCCAATGTTTTTCGCACTGATATGTGTCAGCTTTCAGGATTGTTCAGTCTGTTGGTCTGTTTCTCTTTGAATTCATCTTTCCTCCCCCTTCTAATAGCTCCTGTATTGTAAGTTTCAGTTTGATCTTTACTGTGGAAGGAGCCATATTCCCTACTTAGCAGATAAATTACAGAATTCCTTCATCTCTGAGAAGCCAGAAAGATCAAGGTACGGTCACAGGAGTTTGATCACCCCTTAAACTTGGGGGCAACCTGAGCGGAAAGGAGCTTCCCGGTTCCATTAAATTTTATTCTTGCACACTCAGTGAACCAGGAAGATGGTTTTAAATTTATTCAGCTATGCTTTCTATTATTTGCAAAACTTCCAATTTAAAGTCTTGATTGAAGGTTCTCTAATTTACCCACAAACCACAAAATAGAATTTTGCAGTAGCTACAGTGAAAGCTCAGAAATTCCCAGATTGTTCTGATGATAAGGTCCAAGCACTCGGCCTGTGGTCCATTCCTTCCAGACCCCCAAGACTGTGTTCTATTTACTCAGTTTTTTTAATATAATTCTCAGAAATGGCTAAGGTCAGATATGCTGTCATAAAGTCCTAGCATACGTAATACCCAGTTTGTTCTTTGCAGTTGTCTCATAGGATCTAAACCTGTTATTGTATCCTTCTTTATAATTTATTCTAGTGTTAAAACACTTCCATTAGATACTATATATTTTTTATGTCTGAAGAACATTTTCATAATGAATATTTAAATATTTACATGACATTGTAGAAAAGCTACTGAACGAAGTATTAGGGGATTGGGATTCTTAGCCCTGTTTTGTTTCGTCTCATTTGATTTTTACCATACTTATGTGCTAATTAGGCTGCTTTTGTTGTTAGGAATAGAAACCTATCCTAGCTTACATAGACAGAAAGTAATTTCTTGGGAGGGAGATATAAGAATCTGTTACTTAAAGTCTGAAAAATCTAAAATCTAAACATCAGGGCAGCTTTCTGAATTCTGGTAGTAACAACGAATAGACGGTCTCATCAGGTGTTGCTGCTGATCATCTTCATTCCTTCCTTCCCACTCCCACTCTCAGATTTCAGAGATCTATCTTACTGGTCTAAACTGAAGAATATGGAAGAAAACGGATCCTATTGATTACTCTAACTAGTATCTAATGGGAAAAGAGCATTTCCCTGGAAGTAAAACTCAGGTGTTGTTAATGGAGGAAGAAAAAAAGATATTGACAAAATAACAAGTTCCAAAAGAAAGTGACAAAATAAAAAATTGTTTATTCAATCTTTAGGCTTCCAAAGATATCACCTCATATTGCTATAGTACGTTTTATTTGAAATATTGGGGGAGGTGGCATAATAATTTTCAGTTTTGTGACTATCTTTGAGCTGGGGCCTCTTTCCAGCTGTCAGTGTTGTGGGCCAATTCCTCATTCTATCTTTGCTAGGCTACTGTCGTAGCTTCCTAACTGTGTGGGATCTAGTTTTACTCATCATCTTCCTAGTTGCTCCTCCTTAACTGTTAGAGATATATTTCTAGAATACAGTTTTGTCTCATGGAAACTGTAGTAGCTTCAATACTGTCTAAAAAGATCCTTAATACCCATTCTTATCACCATGCTGGGCAGAATTAGATGCTCATTTCACTTAACTATTATAGCATTTTGTACATACCTTATTTAGCATTTCTGATTCACTAATTTTTGTGGAAAAGGCGTAAACTATTTAAAACAGTAAATACAATAAATTCTCAGATAAACTCACATAATCCTACTTGTCTGGTTACTTCTGTTTTCTAAAGCAATTTGTATCTGTCCATATAGCTACTTCTCACCCACAGAGCTTGATAGGAGAAGAATAAAAACTTGCGTATATTTAAAGGAAAAAGACCCAATTTCAAAACGTCTGTAAATGCTTCTGCTAAAGAGTTTATATTTGGAGTGAACAGTCTTTCATTTAACAGACCACCTTAATGAATTTGTATATATGCAAAACTGGCATGAAACTAATTTTCTGCATAATGAAGTGACAGGTTATGGGGATTTTGAATATCCTGGTGGTAACATGAGGGAGAGGGGTTTAGGGAGCCTGAGAAGTAATATGAAGAGGAGATAGAAAAATTTTGAAGGGAAGAAAGTTATACAAACATGGAACTCGTTGTGTTGGGGAACCTCAGTTAAAAAAAAAAAACAAAAAAAAACAAAAACCAGCCAGTGAGATTTCCCTAGGATAGGAATTGCCAAAGGGCTTATAAGAATGGTTGCATCCAGTACTTAATATTAAGTCATTTGCTCTTCTGTGCATTTATTTATTAGAGATTTTATTTATTTATTTATTCATGAGAGACAGAGAGAGAGAGGCAGAGACACAGGCAGAGGGAGAAGCAGGCTCCATGCAGGGAGTCTGATGTGGGACTCAATCCTGGGACTCCAGGATCACACCCTGGGCCAAAGGCGAGTGCTAAACCACTAAGCCACCCAAGGATCCCTCTTCTGTGCCTTTCCATGGGTGTGTTGTGCCTGTCTTTACGTCCCTTTCACTCTTCCCTGATTATGTAGCAGACCAGTTGGTTTAGATAGGATTAAGCTTTCTTCTCAGAATATTGGCCTAAACAATCAGGTAATCCCATAATACCATTTAGATGGTGATTAGTTTGAAAGTAGTGTAGACTTAATTCAGGTTTAACAAGTTTCCTGACATTTTCTGAGGCACAGGGGTTGGTTTAGGAAAGATCTATTTAGCAGACACTCAAGACTTTTTGTCTTATGGTTGTGAGAATTGCTCTTCCTGTCCTACTGCATGTGGAGACAGAGTTCCAATTTCTGATGGCAGTTATCCATTGATCATATGGGAAGTCATCCTTTGGAAGACTGACTGTGAATAACAGAGATGGAAGAATGGAAAGAAAAAAAATTAGTTTTTGATGGCTTAGTTTAATCACTAAGATCAAATGACCTATATAAACTGATCTTGAAGCCTTCCACACCTCTGGTGTAGATTTCTAGTTAGATGACCCAGTGAATCTCGTTTATTGAATAAAACCAAACTCAATTCTCCCCCTTCGAAATAAACTTCTCCTATAGCATTACTAATTTTATTTATGGATCTATTGATTTATTTAATTGAATAATTGATTTACCATATTGTATTAGTTTCAGATGTACAACATAGTGACTCAGTATTTCCATGCACTATGAAATGGTTACCATAGTAAGTGCATTTACCAACTGTCACCATGCAAAGTTGTTACAATATTATTGACAATATTACCTGCCATGTATTATATCTGTATGTCTTACTTATGTAAAACCGGAAGATTGTACCTCTTCATAGCCTTCACTTATTTCAGCCATCCCCCTACGCTGCCTCCCTTCTGGCAACCATCAGTCTGTTTCTGTTTTGTTTTGTATGTTTATGTGTTTCGGTTTTTTAGATTCTATAAATGAAAAAATATCGTATATCAGTCTCTCCATGTCTGACTTATTTGGCATAATGTCTTCTAGGCCCATTCATGTTGTCACAAATGGCAAGATTTCATTCTTTTTTATGACAGAATAATTTATCTATCTATCTATCTATCTATCTATCTATCTATCTATATATATATCTCACATCTCCTTTATCCATTCATCTGTCAATAGCCAACTATGTAGTTTCCATGTCTTGACTATTGTAAATAGTGTTGCAATGAACATAGGGTGTATATGCCTTTTCAAATTAGTGTTTTTATTTTCCTCAGGTAAATACCAGGCAGTGGAATTGGTGGATCATATGGTAGGTCTATTTTTAATTTTTTTAGGAACCTCTATATTGTTTTCCATAGGGCTGCACCAATTTACATCCCTACCCACAGTACACGAGGGTCCTCTTTTCTCTACAGCTTTGCCAACTCTTGTTATTTCTTGTCTTTTTGATAACGGCCTTTTTGACAGGTGTAAGGTGATACCTCATTGTGACTTTTATTTGCGTCTACCTGATTGCTAGTGATGTTGAGCATCTCTTCATGTGTGTGTTGGCCATCTGTATGTCTTCTTTAGAAAAATGTTTATTCAGGTTCTCTGCCCATTTTTTTACTTGGATTGTTTGTTTGTTTTGATACCGAATTTTTTGAGTTCTTTACATAATTTGGATGTTAACCCCTTTTTGGCTCTGTCATTTGTGAATATCTTCTGTTGGTTGCCTTTTCTTTTTGATCATAGTTTACTTTGCTGTCTGAAAGTTTTTTGGTTTAATGTGGTCCCATTTCTTTATTTTTGCTTTTGTTGTTTTTGCCTGAGGAGAAAAATCCAAAAAACATCAATAAGACCAGTGTCAAAAGGCTTAGTGTATTTTCTTTTAGGAGTTTTATGACTTCAGGTATTAGATTTAAGTCTAATTCAGTTTGAGTTTATTTTTGTATATGATGTAAGAAAGTGATTCACTTTCATTCTTTTGCATATAGCTGTCTAGTGTTCCTAACACCATTTATTGAAGAGATTGTCTTTTCCTCATTGTATATTCTTGCTCCTTTGTTGTAGATTAATTGACCATATAATCTTTGTTGTAGATTAATTGACCATATAATCTTTGGCTCCATATTCTATTCCATTGATTTACATGTCTGTTTTTGTGGCAGTACTATACCGATTTGATTACTATAATTATGGTATAGTTTGAAATCTGGGAGTATGCTTGCCTCTAGCTTTAGCCTTTCTGAAGATTACTTTGGCTATTAGGGTCTTTTGTGGTTTCATACAAATTTGGGAATTATTTGTTCTACTTCTAGGGATTGTATTGAATCTGTAGATTTTCAGTATGGACATTTTAACAATATTCTCCCAATCCAAGAGAATGGTATTTCTTTTCATTAATTTGTATTGTTTTTAGTTTTTTTCACCAATGTCTTATAGTTGTTAGAGTGCAGGTTTTTCACCTCCTTGGTTAGATTTATTCCTAGATATTTTCTTTTTGAAGAGTTTGTAAATGGGATTTTTAAAAAATGTTCTTTGTGATAGTTGTTTTTGTGATAGTTTATTATCAGTCTATAGAGACAAAACAGATTTCTATATATTTTGTTGCTAATTTTTCTATTGATTTTATTCCTTTTTTTTTCTAATTTTGTCAGATGATGTCTTTGTCCTCCCACTTGTTCCCCTTTTTTCTTATAACCCACATGTAATCTGTTAGCAAATTTTGAGAGTTTTTCCATCAAAATATATCCAGACTCTCACCATTTAATTATTTCTGTCACTACTACCCTAATCTAAACCCACATTATCTCTCTCTTGGTTTATAACCATAGGCTCCCAAATGCCTCTCAGCTTCTACTCTTGCCATCCTTTTCTCTATTCAGTAACTGTAGTGATTCTCTAAAGTTATCATTAAAGCAAGCCAGTCTTCAGTCATAAACTTATACTATCTGTAAAAGCCCAAGTCCATTCACTAGCCTCTGTCTGATATGGACCTCAGTTATAGTCCAGATACTACTTTCCTGGTGTGTCACACTGGCTTCCTTGCTTTTCTTCAAATCTGCCAAGTTCATTGTCTCTGTGTTGCTGTTTCATCTGCTTAGAACTCTTGTTTTTAAAATGTTCCCATGGCTCACTTCTTCAGTTCCTTCAAGTTTCTCTTAAATGCCACATATTTAACAGATTAACTAAAATAAATAAGTAAATAAGTAAGTAAATAAATAAATAAATAAACGAACCATGCCTTGTGCCCTCCTCTCCCCTAATGTTGTCTCTGATATGATCACTGCTTATGTTAATGATCATATTCGTTATTTTTGTCCCCCAAGAAAAATTCATCTTCCCAAGATTTTTTTTTTTACTATTTTTTCATTACTAATTCCCCAATGCCTGGATCAATAATGCACTATTGAATTAATGAACAGTTTAGCACTATTTGACTTCATTTTTTTTTCTTTTATTGATTACAACCAAGAGATCCAAGGAACTATAGTTCTCACTTAATACCCATTCACCGTTCCCAACTTTTTAGAAAGTAAGATAAATATTAAGGTCTTCCATTTACGGATGCTTTGGGAAAGATGAAACGCATAAAAGATGAAACACAATTCATCAAAAGCAGGAAATTGCAGCAAAACTTGAGGAGAAAAACATGAACTTTCAGAGAAACCAATAGATGGGAAAGAAGACAATGATTTCCAGCATACACATGATAGGAGCTTAAATGAGTTCATTTAAATATAAAGGGGAGTATGGTAACCCACAGCTGAAGGAGTTGTTAGTTGGGTTATATTATTTGCAGTTGTGATTTTCCTTTTGTACTGTGGGCTTTTGGTGAACAGGATGCTTCTATTTATCTTTGCTCCAGTACATGGAGAAGGCATTTGGTGGATAGCTGTTGCATAAATGAAATGGCATTGGAGAAGAGGTCTAGAGTTAGTAATGCCAGTAACTAGATGTTAGATGTGTTATTTATTCTGCCTTTGCTGGGCCTTGGTACTTTTATCTGCAAAATGAGAATGCTAGACTTAATTAATTAAGTCCTTCCCAACTATAAAATATTCTATAATTTTATCTGCTTATGTATGAGTGGAGATATACATATACTTTCATCTAGTAGAAATAAAGATATACTTCTTAAAAATTTCCTTTGCAAATATATTTTGGTTAATATAGCTGCCATCAATTTGGCTTATAAAATAGTGTTTTCAATGATCTTTTAGCATGATAGATTAACTTTTATGTTCAGAAAGCCATTTCCTCTGAATGCTGCTGAATTCACACTTCACTAATGGCAAGTATCCGATTAGAACTAATTTCATAGTGATTCTTTGACATTTTCAAACATAGAAATGTGTGCTTTTTTGAATAAAAGTGAGAACATATCATAAATTATAAAAGTTCCTGTTTAAGTTCAGTCTAATATTGAAGAATAGTCATAAAATAAAAAGTGCCTTAAAGGCTAACTAGCCTCTCATACAACAAGAGCTTTCTCTAAATTTCTCTATCCCTTTATATCTTTTGCTTTCAGCTACCACATTCTCCATACCTGGATCCACTGGAGCTCTGTCTCTGGTCTATCTCACCAGCCACTTGGTCAGTTTCTCAGCTTCCCTATTTGATAGAACTTAAAATTAGAGAAGCTGATAGTGCCTCACAGAGAGCATAGGCCAACAAATCAGCTCACTGAGTGAATTTCAAGGCAGAACCTCAACCTGTGAACAAGATCAGCAGAGGAGAGAACAGAGACTTCCTGTTAACTTCTGGATGACATAGACACTGGCAATTTATCCTTCAGTAAAAAAGTAATGGACCTAAAAGATAACAAGGAAACTTGGGGGAGCAAAACAGCATCTTGACCTTTGTGACTGGGTCACTAGAATCCATTACCTAGGACCTAGGACTTTATTTCAAGTATACTTAAATTGGTGGAGTTGGTGCTACCAGAAGACCTCTACCCTTGGCTGAAGTTAAGTTAGAGACTGGGTGATGGCCTTGTTCTACAACTGGTACCCATTAGTGGAAGAAGCTAGAGAAAGAGAAGGAAGAAAGAAAGGGTTAAAAATGCCTTCATTTTTAGGGAAAAGAATCAGGAAGATCAAGATAGAAAACAATAAGATAAAAGAGAAAAACCCAGAGGAGAATACCTTGTTGAGGCTAAAGAAGGAAGTAGTTTAATAAAGAATATAGTTAGTTACACAGTGAATTTTCATCTTATCTATGGTTTCTATAATTCTTCAAGACATAAGTTGAAAATGATGTAAAGTCAAAATTATTTTACAAAAGTGCCACAGTAGATATAGACACATAATTTTTCTGTAAAAATTCAACACAAGTAATTTTTTCCCCACAAGTTGAAATAGATGCTCCCTTCTTTTCTTCCTTCCCTTCCAACCTTCTCTTCCTTCCTCTTTCCCTCTCTCCTTCCCTTCCTTCTTCTCAGCATCATAAGTCATAGTTGAATTTCATGTAGGGACCATGTTGCATGTAAAAGATAATTTCAACACTGGATTTACACACTGATCAAGTAGCTCACACTGTATGAGCTACTGAGATGACAGTAGGTTGATGTATCCCATCTGGTGCCGTTTAGGACCAGGGCTCATTGTATGGAATAACACATCAATCACCTGCTTATGTTATATTTTCTTTCCTTTGGTCAACTTTTGAAATTTCAGAAGTTCATTGCTTTATGATATGAATATTCTTTTATGCTGTAAAGAGGTCAGGAAGAAAAAATAAATCAATAAAGAGGTCAGGAAGAATAGAGACTGGGAATATGTCATTTTAGTGCCCATTTAGGGAATTATAAGTAATCTCAATGAATATGTAGACTATATTGGGGAATGGGAGTCAAATTTCAAAGACAATGAGAGGAAGCTTCTGGATGTGTTAGAGTAAGAGGTAATCATTGAGAGCAGTGTTTCTTAAATCATCAATATACATAAGAAGTATCCAGAGAATTTAGGTAAGGGTGACAAATCTGGGCCTTATTTCAGAAATTCTGGTTCGGTAATATCAAAGTAGAGACCAGAAAAGAGAGCTTTAAATAAGTAAAAGATGTTTTAGGTGCTGGTATCCTCAGATCACCTGTTGATGTTCTCAGGTCTTGGGGGTGGAAAGGAGAGAAGACCAAGACCATTCACTGGGGTTAGCTATGACAAGGAAGGAAGGGAGTTCTTCCTGAGGAGTAAGGGAAGATAATGAATATCAAGAAAGAGCTGAGCTATGGTAGAATGAAGATGATGTTTTAATTTAAAGACTGTAAGTTGATCTTTCAGGAGACAAGGACAGGGAGAGGAGAGCAATTAAAAAAATATTTTATGTATTTCAGATTGGTGTAGGGGGGGATGGGGGGGACAAGCAGACTCTACACTGAGCACAGAGTGTGACTTGGGGACCCTGAGGTCATGAACTGAGCTGAAACTGAGTCGGACTCTCAACTGACTAACCCACGGAGGTGCCCCAACACTTCCATAATTCTTCTACAGAAGTAGTCTCAAACATTTGTCAGCATATCATTTCAGGATTATTATGTACCCTTATCTATAACAGTAATTATTACTAGTATTTTCCCCAGGGAAGGCAAATCCTCCAAAGAATGTATATATTTATCTTAAAGAAAATGGTTTCAACTGTATCTTTTTCCTCATAACCTCCCTCCTGAACTTAAGAAATATTTTCATAGAGACTAAACAGTAAATTAAAGACAGAATTGCTAAAGAGCAGTGATTTGCCAGTTTACATTCAGGCAATACAAATTTTTAGAAAACTGGGTCTTGATGAGTCTAGGACTTTGTCCTATTTCAAGAAGCAAATCATTTAATAACTTGGAGGGCCAAGGCGAAAGTTTGTCTCTAAATTTGTTTCTTTGTTTCCTCCTTATACTCCTGTTTTTTCATTAAGGGCACTGTTTTTATTTGTCTGTCTCCTGTCTACTTATCTTTCGACTTGACTAGTTCATCTTGTTGACATTACCCAATATGAAATAGGTTTTATAGTATGCATGATATATCCTTTTGCACAGTAGTAAAGAAGTTCAGAAGAGCTTTTGGAGGACAGTTAGGATAAAGAATTGTAGTCCATTCTTAGCCAAAGTATGGTAGGTGATCTCTCTCAGATCTGAAGTCAAAGAGCAGGCTAAAATGTACAGATACAAAGCTAACATTTATTGAATGTTTATTGTGAGTCACAATACTACTATCAAAAGGCAGTACTCTCAGAAAGGTGCCCTTGGGCATAAAGAGTATGATGATTAATTTGTATGTCAATTTGCCTAGGCCTTGGTACCCAATTTTTAAAAAATCAAATGCTTGTTTTAGAGTTGCTATTAAAACATGTTTTAGATGTGATTAACATTTACATGAGACTTTGAGTAAAGCAAGTCATTCCTATAATGTGAGTGGGCCTTAACCAATCAGTTGAAGGCCTTGAGAGAAAAGACTGAGGTTCCCCAAAGAAAAAGGAATTCTGCTTCCAGACTGCATTTGAACTCAAGACTGCAACATCAGCTTTTGCCAGAATATCCAGCCTGACAGCCTGCCCTGTGAATTTCAGACTTGCTAACCTTGTGTATTACATGAACCAATTGCTTAAAATCCCTCTTTCACTCTTTTATCTATCTATCTATCTATCTTTCTATCTATCATCTATCTATCTCTACACAGTTTCTTGTTTTCCTAGAGAACCATAATACAAAAGGAAATTGGTGAATCTTGGTTCTTCCTAATGGTTCAGGGCTTTACCTATTTGGGATGAAAAACATAGTTAAGACGCAGTGAACGGTACAGAATTTACCCAGGAAAACGTGTATACATGTACATAACTGTAAAATTTTGCATACATATACACGGTGCCCAGGGATAAGAGCCCTTGTTCTGGGTTTTGATGTCAAACTGATTTGCTTCTAAGTAAAATGCAATGAGACCTTCTAGGTCAGAGGTTTCATTGAATTTCACTCAGGTCATAGGTAAGAATCAAAGGCCAAAAATATGGTGAGCAAATAAGGATATGATTTGTGTTCTTAAGGGGGAAAAGAAATGCTTCTACCAATGTACTTTTGAAGGACAATAAAATGGCAGAATGCATATATGTCCAGAAACACTTTGCCAGTGTAGAGTATGAAGCCGGAAAGTTAATGGGCAGAGAGGGCTCCTGTATGACAGTTTATTTTTACCGAATCACAAAGATTTTACCAAATTTACCCAGAAACCCAACTACCTGGAGGGAAAACAGGAAATAGGTTGAAATAGGTTGAATTCTAGCAGCTACTTATTTTTAATTCTCAACTATCAATGAGAGGTTATTTAATTCCTACCAGAGTTTAGAATATGCTTATTCCTTATTATTAAGTGGAAAATTCTTCCTTTCCAGATGGTCTCATAGATATTTTACAAAATTTTAGAGAGTTGATGTTCAATGTGCTACTTTCTGAAGTAATGATCTGTGACCCATAAATAAGAACAAAAAGTGGCTGCTAGGGATTAGTACAAAGAGGACTCAGAGTCTGTGAAAGTTAGTAAAAATTTAATAGAAAATAACTTCAACTATAAAATAAAGCAGCACAGTCTCTCAAAGATGTTGTATGCTGTATTTAAAACATCAGAAACTATTAGTTAACTTACTTTGCCAGGTTAACTCATTTCTTATATGTATCAGAAAAAAGCTTGTTTGTCATCTCTGTGCATATATTTGAAACTTTTCATTGAATCATTGCAATATAATTTAATGCTACACCGATACCAAAAAGGTTCAGACCCTTGCATGCTAAGAATTGTAAACTGTGAAAGGAAGGAAATTATTATAGCATGAGTCTATGTCTTTGCATTCAATTTAATGCCAGGTGAGGATCAGGCATATCTGTGAGTGCAGGATCAAATGATAGGGTAATATTTTGTTGTGGATTGGCGAATAATTATATAACAAACTCTGTATATATAATATGGTGTGATGATTAATCTTATGTGTCTACTTGCCTGGGCCATAGGCTGCCCAGATCTTTGGTCAGACATCCTGAGTATTTCTCTGAGGGTATTTTGGGATGTGATTACATTTAAATGGGCATACTGAGGAAAACATATCACCCTCTGTGATATGAGTGGATCTCATTCAATTCATTGAAAGCCTGACTGAAATGGAAAGAGGCTCTTCCTGGGTCTCTAGTCTGCCTGCCTTCACATTGGAACTACACTATTTGCTCTCCTGGGTCTTGAGCTTGCCAGCTTACCCTGTAGATATTGGAACTTCAGTGTCCATAATCATTGAGCCAACTCCTTGTACTCTCTCTCTCTCACACACACACATGTCTATAATCATCCCTTTGATGCATTTTTTGGAGAACTCTGACTAATACACATAGTGTTAAAATAGTTTTAGCACTTATTTTAAATTTTAGATTCTTCTATGACTGTTTGTGGTAGCATTATAAGCTTTGTATTCTTAACTTTTTTGTTTATTACTTTTTTTCAAATAAAATATAATTTTTAAAGATTTTATTCATTTATTCACAAGAGACACACAGAGAGAGGCAGAGACATAGGCAGAAGGAAGAGCAGGCTCCATGCAGGGATCCCCATGTGGGAATTGATCCCAGGTCTCCAGCTGAAGGCAGACACTTAACCACTGAGCCAACAAGCAACCCTCAAATAAAATATAATTACTTTTAAAACTAAAATTATTGGTAAAAAATGAAAAAAAGGGAAGAATTTAATTATGAATTTGCTCTGGTTTAGGATGAAATAACATGTACTATATTAAACATTATGCCATGATGTAACACATTATGCCGGAAATTCTTCTACAAAGTCATTAGAAATTTAAAGAAAAAACAGAAAAGAAAGTTAAAGTTATTTTTGTTGGGGATCATTTTATGGCAATAAAAATTACTCAAATCCCCAGTGTGGTATGCAGTGAAATTTTGAAAAGAGTTCTACAATCTCTGCCAAGTTACAACATTATTTGAAAAAAAAAAAGTAAGCATAAAAATAAAGCTTTCAAGTTCTTTCAGAATAAATGAAACAGTTTAATGTTATAAAAAATGTATGCAAACACAATTTGAATCTGATGCTGAAAATGCACTTATTAAATGACATTCTATTATATTGTAACAATTGTATTAGATTAGCAGGCAGCTAGGAAAACACAATTAGTGCATTGTCTGAAAATAAAGCTAAGAGACTACAAGACTGTGCATACAAGTTACTTGACTAATTAATTCATAGGCTGACATACATGAAAATCTTTACAATTCAACTGGACAAGAGAAAAAATATTCCAGAGCTCTCCATTACTTGTTTTTCTTTATACTGTGTGAATGTAAAGACACTTGTTACTCTCTAAATCACTTGCCATAGAAAGAAGAAATTGTTTTGAAATTTTGAGGGAAAATTTAACAAAAATTAGCATGTTATCCAAATTAGAAACTTTCTATGTGAATCAGGATTTTCTCATAAATATAGACCAAATAAATAAAATTTAAACACTTTCATCTGAATTATTATTTTATTTGACAAAATCACATTTTATGTAAAACAAACATTTATAGTTATGTCGAATTCTGTATTATCTAATATTCATGACAAAAAGTGATATTCAACCAAAAATCATTTCAAGTTCAGGTTTTCAGATTGAATCCTAGATTCTTATCAATAAACCATGTTGTTTACAGATAACATTATCTCAAAACATCAAAAATATTTAAACAATCAAAGTTTTAAAAAGAAATCAAATAGTAGTGTTTACATAAAAGCAAACTCCTGTCCACTGATAAAAGTATATGAATTATTCATTAGTTAGTGATTTACTAAGTTACCAAAAGTAAAGATCTTTCTTTTTGGTTTTTATTTATTTTAATTATCTAATATATATGTATACTGTATTTCAGTTTTGCTGTAATCATAGATAAATTTTAAAAAAAATCAAATAGAATATTTTTATGATTTTAATTATATATATATTATGCATGTATCATTTTTTGTAGGACTAAATCACACTCTATTTCAAAAAATTATTTTCTGTAATCTGTTATTTCACAATAACAATATCTGGAATTTTATACTTTTGAAAGAAATTATTTTCTTGCTTTTCAATCAGACACAGTATAGAACACTTTATAAACTCTTAAAAACGCTTTTTAAAAAAATTGGTGATAAGTTATTAAAATAAAGCAGTTCTAAACTATTAGTATGTATCAAATTCAAACAACAAAATAAGTACAATAATTATTTTTTTACCTTCTTAATACTGCACGGCCAATTTCACATTCAACTGTGTTAGAATTATCTGTGACCAAAATATGCAGAGCATCAATTTGCAATGCCTTGTAAATATAGGCCTACATGTTGTGGGATTAATATTTTCATGCACAGCAAATCAGAACAAGCATATTTTCTTCAGCCTATGTCAGTCAGACCTTGACACTGTCATATTCACATGCCCTTCAAAACCAAGACCAAGAAATTCAGTTGGTAAAAAGACTGATTTGATAATGACAGAAACTGACAAGTATCAGCTTTAGATATCATTTTAGAGATTCCAAATTTATGATCTCGGTGAAAAACATGTCTTGAAATATACAAATCAGTGAATCCAGAATTACATTTCTTGGGTGATATAATGGTAATATACACATCTCCTTTCAAATATAAAGAAAATGAATGCAATTTCCTCTTTCTTTGCCTTAATAGTTAACAATTTAGGCATTTGGTAATCTTTACTATAGCTTAAATATTTATTGATAATAGTAAGGATATTTGCTTTGAGGAAGGAAAGAGGGGTGGACAGAGGATATCTTGGGTCCAGATAGACTTTTTAGCTGGATGACTTTTGACAAGTTTGTCAAACCTCTGAGTGATAGTTTTTTCATCTGAAATATGAATATATTAACTATTAGACATGTTTTTGTGAGTATTAAATTTTAAGTCTATGTGAAATTGCTGGTAAAGTCTGGCTGGCAGTAGGTACTCAGTAAATATTACTTTCTACTCTCATTTATTGATATTTTCCCTCAAAAAAGATCTATAAATGTGCCTGTCCAATATGGTAACCATGAACCACATAAGGCAAATTGAGCATTTAAAATATGGCTTTTCTGAATTGAGATATGGTATAAGTATTAAGTACACACCAGATTTTGAAGACTATTAAAAAAATAAGGCAAAATATCTCATTTAATTATTTATATTACATGTTGAAATTGATATATTTTAGATATATTAGTGTGCATAAAAATATTAATTTCACCTGTTTCTTTTTTTTAATGTAGTATATAAAAGTTTTAAACTACATATGTATTTGTTCCTCACATACTGTACTGAGTAGTGCTGATCTAGAAATGAGAAGATATAGAAAAATCCAAGGTTCTAATAAAATTCTAATCGGTATTGGAGAAGGAAAGATTTTGTTATGTTTTAATACTTTAGAGTCCTTGGAGAAAGGAATCACATTGTATTAAAATCTTGTACAAAGCAAATTATGCCAGATAGCAAACATTTTTGATTAGTCTCCTTAGAGTTAAAAGGTGAAAGAAGTTTTTTCTTATTGTCTACTATAATTTTAAAAATTGGAATAAAGTACACAAAATTATGTTGCAATCCCTCTTCTCTGTGCTTTGCACATAATGACTTCATCGGCAACACTTAAGCACATATTCCTTGTAGCTAATGGAGCCAAGTGTCTCTCTGAACTACCTAAGATTTATTGAGGTCTCAACCAGCCAAATTTCTTAACCTAGAGAAGCCTTAGCCAATTTCTCAGAAGGTAGAGAGTGACAAGAGGAACTGCTAATAGCTAGTCTGACCAACTTCACACTATAATAAAGTATACTTTCTAAAAGACAAGTCTGATCATGTCTTTTCTCTTAAAATTTTCCTCTAAAATCTTGAATAGGTTTTAAGGGAAAGTTGAAGACTACTTTCTTAAGAACTTTCCATTGTTACATTCAAATCTGTTTTCTGTCCCTGTCCCTGTAAGTATGTAGAGCACTGTTGGGTAAGGGTTCCTCTCCAGTGCATGTTTGCTATAGGGTATGCAGTCTAGCAACACTTGGCCTTGCCACATCTCTCCTGGATAAGGAGAGCTCAGGAAAAATGTTTGTTTTCTTCTTTCTCGGCTTCTAAGTTGTGTGTGTGTGTGTGTGTGTGTGTGTGTGTGTGTGTGTTTTAAACACTCCTGTTCTTTGCATCTGTCTCTCTGGAATTAATATTATAGCGAAGAAACAGATTATGAATAAGAAAGATAGGTATCTTAAATATATTGAATATTAAATAGGGTCAACTGCTAAGGAAAAACAAATATTTAAGGAGAATGGGGATATATACATCGGTAGAGGTTTGGATTTTAGATGGAATGGCCACAGAAGACTTCATAGAGAAAGTGACATTTGAGAAAAGATATGAAGTGAAGTGCTATTATTCTGTGGCCTCATCCTGTGCCCTTGTAATTAGGAATACTTCTTACCAGGAGTTTCAACCCTTTCCCCCATAGATTCAGTATGAATAAATACAGGAAAATGTTAAATAGGGCAGAAGACGTGTGGATGAGACCTGCCAGAAGGTCTGGGAAAGGGCACATGAGCCCTTTGAGACAAAGGGAACAGTTTTACTTCTCCATGTATTTCATCTTCAAGCATTAATTTGGTCTTTGATTCAGGATTTTTCAAAATATGGCTCTATTCTAGTTTTATTTATTTTTTTAAAGATTTTTTTTAATTTTTAAATTTTTTAAAAGATTTTATTTATTTATTCATGAGAGAGAGAGAGAGAGAGAGAGAGAGAGGCAGAGACAGAGGCAGAGGGAGAAGCAGGCTCCATACAGAGAGCCTGACATGGGACTCGATCCTGGGTCTCCAGGATCAGGCCCTGGGCTGAAGGTGGTGCTAAACCGCTGAGCTACCGGGGCTGCCCCATTCTAGTTTTAAAAGATGGCTATGAGGTTAGTTAGTAGGTAATACCAATAGCAAGAAAAGAAAAACATAGAAGAATAAATAATATCATTTGTTGCAGTAGGGATAGGAATTATTTCAAACACATGCATGCACACATAGCTATGTGTTTGCTGGGCAGTGATATAAAACATATTTCTTACCATGGGTCATGGATAAAAGAGTTTGAAAAATACTGTGCTAAGTACAAGAGAACTTCTGAAGTGGTAGTTTCTAAAGAAGGGTTAAGAGAATGAACGAGATGGGGTGCTTGAGTGGCCCAGTTGGTTAAATGTCTCCCTACAGCTCAGGTTGTGATCCCAGGGTCCTAGAATCAAGTCCCATGGGGCTCCTTGCTCAGCAAGGAGCCTGCTGCTCCCTCTCCCCTCTGCTCATGTACACTCTCTCTCCCTCTCTCAAAAATAGAAAAAGACAATGGATGAAGCAATAAGGAAGGTGTAATGGGCTCTTGTCTCTGAGGAAAATGAAAATATACGGCTAACTGAAGATAATCAGGTATCCATTTACCCCTACTTGTTCAATTAAGACTAAAAACTACATTTAATGGCTTGTTTTTCTAGTCCTTTTTATTTTTGATGTCCCTCATGTGTGCATATGTGCACATGTACAGTTGTGTATATTTCTGTGTATGTTTGTGATTTATTATAGTGGCCACTGAGACTCTGAGGAGAAAGATAAGAGTTTACATAATTTTCAAAGGAAGTTAGAAAGTTGGGGAGACTATGCTACTGTTTAGCTGACATGAATAGAATCCCAAGAATTGGAATGGTGGTGGAAACTACCAAATGGAGAAAGCTGAGTCTATGGGAGCTTCTGCAAAGATGGAAGGAAATGAAGAACACAGGGAGCTAGTAGAGACCATGGAAAGGTCTAAGGGCTGAGCTGTGGAGAGGCTCAAATGGGTCCCCAAGCCCAGGTCACATTGGCAGTTTTTAAGATTGAATCTTAGCCCTGTGTTCTCTCTATACTGCCTGCCTTATTAAATATATCTCTTCTGATTCTTCAGTTACTATTTTAATGCAGATGATTCTTAAATCTATATCCATTGGCATAGTTTCTCCTGAATTCCAATGTAGTATCTTCAAATTCTTGCTGAGCCATTCTTTGAATATGTCTTTTATTATGTTTTCTGGCTTCTAGCCTGAGAGCTTAAAGTACATTCAGTGCTATCCATATATATCTGGAAAGCTGGCAGGTAAATCCCACTAGGAATATCTGTGAATGAGAAAATAAAGCATCTTTTGATCTTTCCTAAAAACATAAATAATGGAAAGTCCCATTCTTCCAGGTTGGTTAACAAAGTAAGAGAAAGACCTCTACAGGCCAGGTTATGAGCCACGCTAGCATACATCAGGAAAGATTGCCTCTGGTGGAAGGAGCCATCCATTACATGCAGCACAGAAGAGGAAGGGGAAAGGAAACGAGATTTCCTGATAGAAGGAAGGCTAGTTTCTTGAACCAGTGGAGTATGTGGGCAACTGTTTTCTCAAAAGCAGTATCAAGCCATTTTTGTGTTTTTCCTGTGACCCTATTTTACTCATAAATCGGTGTCTTTGAAGAAACATGAACTACTTTTAGATTAATACAGTTTCAAAGATGTTGAAGTCTCCCTCATTTGTTAGCTTTTGTCTTTCCCATTGTATCTACTGATGCCCTTCAATTCTGAGGAAGTTAGTCTTATTATCATTTATAGTCTTATTATCATTTCCCATTGAGTAGAGCTTGGAATTACATCAAACTCTCATACTTAGAATCTGGAGCTCCAACTGTGAGTTTCTTTTTAGCCAAGACCTGAAATCCAGTGATCCGTGTGTATGCCCTAGGTGCCAAACTGATTAAGTTTTCTCTCATATGATTTGAGATCTAATCCTGGATTACAAGAAGGTCCAGCAAGGCCATCAGGGAGCCCTTGAGTCAAAATCACCTCTCAGGGAGTCCCACAATTTCCAGGGACAGACTTGCTTCAGTATCCCTGCCAGGCTCAGTTATTGATTAGGAACAGCCCTTCCAAGACGGACCTTTAGCATAAACACACAGTTGGATTTCAGTACAGCAGCAGGAGTGCTTGGTCAATTAGGCTTTCTGTAGTTGGTCTTTGAGGTACATTCTCATGGCCTCTAGCCACCACCGCTTTTCTCTGCCTAATCCAATCTTATGCAGTATTTTTTTTTCAGATACATTTGATGAGAATGGAGCCTGAAACAAAATCCTGTTCCACTAAAAATGTCATTCCAGATTGTTATGTATGATATATTTTTAGTGCAACCATTCAAACCATTAGCAAATTATAATGGAATTGAATAATTTCTTTTGCTTGTTCATGAATATATCATCCAAGATCATACCTAATTGATAATTTGCCTGAATTGCAATATGTGTCTAGAAATCACTCAGTACATAAATGGGCTAAATCTGTCAACAACAACAACAACAAAATGAAATGAGACATGTATGATTTGTGTTTAGTGAACCCATGTTGATTCCTAATGATCATTTGTTTCCAATTGTTCATAAACCATATTATAATAATAATTTATAGAACTTTCTATGGAATTAATTTCAAACTTCAGTATAGTATAGAATTCTTAATTTTTTCCCCATTTTTAATTTTTTAGCTTCTTATTTTTTATTCAAGTATAATTAATACACAGTGTTACATTAGTTTCAGGTGTACAATGTAACTATTTAACAATTCTATGCATTACTCAGTGTTTACCATGGTAAGTGTATTCTTAATCTCCTTTATTCTTTCACCCATCCTGCCACCCACCTGCCCTAGGCAACCACTAGTTCACTATATTTAAGTGTCTGTTTTTTTGTTTGTTTTGTTTTTTAGATTCCACATGAGTGAAATAACATGTTTGTCTTAATCTGACTTATTTCATTTAACATTATACCCTCAAGATACATACATGTTGCAAATGGCCAAGATTTCATTCTTCTTTACGGCTGAGTCCTTAATTTTTAATTTAAAAAGAAATTAAACATTTTTTCCCTCTCTAGTATTTTGGTTATCTCTTTCTGATTATTCACAGTGCCTCAAGAAATAGTTCAATGGTACAGACATTTTATTTGAAAGTTCCTTTTTTAACCTGGGATATAATTCATCTGGGACAAAAGATGTAAAGTCATTTAGGGAAAGAATTGCTTTCTTACAGTCTTATATTTCTTGGGTTTCAATTTCCTCTCACCAACATTATTTTTGCTATCCTTGACAGAGAAGATGGAAATAAAAGTTGAATGGTATAGCTTTTTCTTTGTCATGTGTTATAAAAATGTTACTCTGAAGCAACATGTTCATTTTCCCTGAGCATAACTTTAAAACCCTATTTTGCGTGTCTTTAGAATTTTGGCAAGTCTCATTGCATTCTGGTTATTGGCCTTTTAAAAATCACTCTTGTACTTCTTAATCACTTGCATATTTGTTGTTGGTCATACTCTTTCTTCTTTCTTTTGTACATGTTCTCTTTTATAGATGAATTCAACTATCTTTTGTCCTTTTCACAATCTAGTGATTAGTGTGGCCATGAGATGTGAATTATGATCATCAATTCTGTGCTCCTGAGTTCTTATGGAAAATTAGGAGGATCCAGAGAGAGAGAGAGAGAGATATCTTTGTCATCAAAATTTGTTATGTCATTCTATTTCTGAATATCTCTCTTCATCCTAATTTTTCTTCACTTAAAAAATCATATTCTTTATGGAAATAGCCTCAGGTTTCTTTTGCCATCTTAAAAACAAAATCTTTGTGTTTTTTTATACTTTGTTTAGTTTTTTCTAATAATGCAGGTTTCAATTATAGTTCTAAAATTAAACTGGATTTTGTTCATTATCCAATGAAATGGAATTATGAAATTACAAATGGCATAAAGACAACATTTTTATGATAGTAGTTAAATGGAAAACTACATAGAATTCCATATTGCTTAGGAAGATCTGGATTTAATAAAATGAGGCACACTTTAGAGGATTTAGATATATCAGTTATTTCCCTTATACAGGCAAGAAATCAAGTCAAGGCTTAGAAAATTTAGAGACTAATTTGTCCATGAGAGTAGGGCAACCTCTCACCTCTTTGGGAATTTGTTTCCTGGAAGTCAGCAGCCAGACTTGGGAAATTTCTTAATTCTAAGCTGTTGGTACATTTGTTCTTTTGGTTTTCTACAGTTCCCAAGGTTTTTCTACTACCTATGTTTCTACTAGGGCTCTTCCCATTGGAAGGTATAGAGTTCTAGAGTCGGGACTGTGGTTAGGTGGATGATACTTGTATAAGTTACATAAACTTTCCAAATATTTTTCTGGACTTGGAGGATCAAATGTATTGGTGAGAATATTAATATGTATAAAGCACTTTAAACACACATAAGCTATTTTTATTGGATTATGCAGGGAGTATAAGCTCTATCTGAACCAAGTTGCTAGCATACAAAAATGTTGAGGAGGATTTTTAAACTTTTCAAAAGAAGTGAAAAACCAGAGTATTTGTAAGTCCTGAAACTTCCATTTTCTCAAGTAGTCAAGAATATTGTATGAAAATTTAAAGAATAAAAAGTGGAGGATGATTAAATAATTGACCTGCTGATTAGAGTAATTAATAGCTATGGAAAATGATTAACCCTATAATTTAAAAAAAGCCGTAAAAGGTAGTTTGCTTTCTTTCCCTTTTTCTGTATTCATCCTACTTTGATCTTATAAACAATGGTAGGTTTCTTAATATAGAGAAAAGGCCAACAAATACACACTGGGGATTATAGAGAAAGGATAAAAGGTATTTTATTTCTCTTACAACTGAAATCACGTAAGAACCTAAAACAGCAGAGATGAATACACTGGATATGAAATGGCTGCATCTCTCATTAATTTCATTTTTAACAGACTAGTCATTCAGTTATGTTCCATTTTCAAATAGCATTTTGGCATACCATTCTTTGGTCCAAAAGTTAAAGTAATGTATTGCATGTAAATTGTGGAACTAAGTCAAAATTATTATTTAACACCTACTGAACACACTTAATATAGTATGTAGTGCTATTTACAGTATCATAAAAATGACTTATCTACAGTTCAACAAAGTTTCATGTGAGACAACGCACCTTTCTGCATTATGGATAGACAAAAAAAATAAAATCCCAAGCACATTAAATCTACTTAGATTTTTTAAAACTCATTAATGTACTCTAAAACTAGTGTTGTATAAGAGTTTAAATTCAGCATTGAAGAAAGTGCTCTGTTGTAAGTTTTATCCTTGTGAAGTTCATTAAATCTCCTTAATGCATCTGTTATAAGTCCTCTACATCAGGCAGAAATTAGTATAAGGAGTTTTAAATCATGTTCATCCTCTTAAAATGGTTTAAAATATGCTTATGTACAGTTACTAAGTACAATCAAGTATTTTATTATAATAAGTAATTTGAAAAATTCCCAGTATAAATCATCTAAAAACATTCTTCCTGAAAACAGAACTTACCATGAGCTTGAAAATGTATGTTTGCTTTTCAAATTCTTAGCCCTGTATTCTAATGCAGGTTTTTAATCAGATCTGTTTTAATAGATCAAAACTACCCTAGCCCTGTCCAAGGTTATGCAGTTTAATAGAGGACAGCACAGTGTACTCAGCAAATTTTACAGGGTGGAATGAAAACATGTCTGTGGGCAGCCTGGGTGGCTCAGCAGTTCAGCGCCACCTTCAGCCCAGCACCTGATCCTGGGGACCTGGGATCGAGTCCCACGTTGGGCTCCTTGCATGGAGCCTGCTTCTCCCTCTGCCTGTGTCTCTGCCTCTCTCTCTCTCTCTCTCTCTCTCTGTCTCTCATGAATAAATAAATAAAATCTTAAAAAAAGGAAAAGAAAACATGTCTATGTATTAATGATGTAGTATTCTTTATGATTAAATTTTCAGATGAAGAGTTGCAGCATCAAGTAGTGGAAATAACACTGGGGCTGGAGTTAAAGAACTGAATCAGAGCTCATTTAATGGGTTGAGTAAACTTGGGAAGTCACTTGTTCTCTGTGAGGCTGTTTTTCTCCTTAGTCTTAAAAGGATGATAAAACCCAACTCATAGCTTCACTGAGAGGTGACTTTGTGAAAGCCCATGGTTAAGTGTCACTTTTTTACTAGCCAGTTAATATTTGTTTGATTTTTTATTTATAAGAAACAGGAAAATGTCATATTCTAGTAATATATATTCAATGCTCTAATTATCACATTACTTTAATGTTTAGCTAAACATATTAAGAGGTCTACTTTGCTCATTAAATGACCATATGAATTCAGTTTTGGAAGGACTACTGCATTTATTTGGCAGAATGATTCTGATTTTATTGTTTGACTTGGTGAGAAAAAGGATGCATGGCCACTTTATATATACACAGCTAGGTTTAGTACATAAAACTATACAGGTTTATAGAACCTCTAAAATTTAGATGTTTATCGTTTCAGCTAAAGAAAAAAAAATGTAAACCTGGATTTTTTTTTTCCTTTCTACAAATCTAAAGCAGTTCGGCTACTCTATTACTGTAAATATCTGCCATTGGCGTTGCTTGGAGAATTGGTAGAAATCATATAGAAAAACCCAGCTTGGAAGTGACCTCTAGGTTTCATTTCCCTAGCTACTGGAGGAGGAGTGTATTTGAGAAGCAGTGTAGTTTAGCTCCAGGAGATTAGAGTGTGGGTATGAGCCAAGACATTGTTGGCTGCTGCTTGATGAGGTGACTTATTTGTGGAGTGGGACTGACAACTGTGTTTGAAGCTAGGTGATCTCGGCCCGAGGCACTGTGCTGCAATGGTAGACACATGGTGTGGCAAGATTAATGGGAAACCGGGCTTAACAGAGTGTTGAAGTGTTAAAGAGGAAACTCAAAGACCTTGTCCATCTGGATTGACCTTCAAGTTGAAAGTATGTAGACCTAAGTGCCTACATGCTATTTACCTTGGAGAGCTCTGAGTTGGTCACATGGATATATGATTTTTTGTTTGTTTCTGATGTGAATCAACTCATCAACATGAAATGTTAACAAAAACATCTAGCCTAGGATTTAAAAATGTATTCAACACAAAAAGTCCTGAAAATATTCAATGCTTCAAATAATTTTCCCTAACCTCTGAGATATCTTGCACTAAAAGTGTCTTTTTGTTGAAATATTTTCTAAAATATTTCTACTTTTACTTTTCTGCTCCCAGGACAACTTTTCCTCTGAACCACAATTACTCCTTTATTTTATTTTTTTTTTCTGGTTCTGAAATAACCCATCCTGCAGCCATAAACAACTTGCCTTGATGGCTAGCCAAGACTCTGTCCTGCCACAAACCTCCTCCTACTTTTTCATTTCTTTCTCCAAGGAGCAATAAACATGAATCCTGACCCACCAATGGAGCCCCAGAACTGAGAAAAGATAGACTACCTCTAAACAGGTAGAAATAAAAACAATGCCTCACTTCGATAATACTAAATGTGTTAGGAAGACAGTCTCCAAGAGAGAGGATAAATAATCTACATAATGAAGAATTAGTTAGCAGTGTTATGTAAATATTGTAGCAGCATCAATGAGGAGGTAAGCAGAAGTATTTTAAGACACTATATTATACAATACCCTGTGCACTGTTTCCTGGTGATAAGGTTTTTAAAGCATCTTTATAAGCTCTTCTTCTCTGTTGTGACAGGATTATTTTTGCACATTTGGAAAGCAACTGAAAAAGGAAGCTTGGAAAAAATCCTGCCTAACAAAGCAGCCATACTCAAATAGCTTGAACTATAAGAAAGAACTGTTTTAAGATACAAGAATGGATAAGATATGAGATTTAAACATGATAAAAAGTGATATCTTCATTTTTTCATTGCTGTGTATTTTGTTGTGTAGTAAAATGCTAAAATAGTAAAGGATTGAATTGTTTTTCATTATTAATACCTTGAATTTTAAATAGTCACTGAAATAGATATTTTATATAATAACATCCAGAAATAATAACACAAATAAGGATAAAGTTAGTGAATGGAAAATGTAATGTACAAATCACCAAAAGGAAATCATACTAGTTTTAAGAAATGTTTTAGCCACTGGCATCAATAAATTGATTCCCCACTACTTCTCAGAAAAAGTTGGCATACGTTTTTATCACTACTACACCCCTAAAAAGCTCAGTTTTAGAATGATGAAATATTTAAATCTTTTGGAACTATCTAGATTTTAGATAGTTCCTCAGAGAGTATTGGCTCTTGATTTGACAGTGTTGCACAAATCACCGAAGTTCATGAATTCTAAATATCATTATAGATATTGGTTTAAGAAATGTTAATGTTTCAATTTAAAGAAATGGTGAAAAGGTAGATACTAGGAAAAAAAACCAAAAAAATGGACATGTTTCAGATGATAAAAGAATAATTAGGTGTGGTTAATCAGCCCCTCAGTGCAACTTTTTTTTTTAAGATTTTATTTTTATTTATTCATGAGAGACACACACAGAGAGAGAGAGAGAGAGAGAGAGAGAGGCAGAGACACAGGCAGAGGGAGAAGCAGGCTCCATGCAGGGAGCCAGATGTACGACTCTCCCCGGAATCTAGGATCATGCCCTGGACTGAAGGCAGGGGCTAAACTTCTGAGCCACCCAGGGATCCCAATATACAACTTTTGATTGTCTAGCAGTATTAGTATCATTTGTAGTCTCTCCACAAATAATGTTTGATTGAAGGATGCCTTTCTCGCTATATTCTTCCTACTGCCATTATTTGTTGTATATTCAAGGCAAACACATTTTAGTATTAGTCATATTTCAATCAAGATGCCACCAGAGCAGGGATATGTCTGGGAGTAGAAGCCAGAAGCCTAAATATGCTGAAAGAAAGTAGGTGAACGTAGATACAAGGAAAATCTTTAGTTTCAAATCAGGTTAAAAAGGAGAGTAAATATAGAAATGCAGGCACAGGCTAGAATGTAGGAGTTACATTCAGGTAATCAAAGAAATTGAGCAGGGAACAGATAAAAACAATGCATTTAGCAGTGGCAATCAGGTGTCCAGAAATGAATCAAATTTCTGAGGGCCTAGGACAGCAAGGTCAAGGTCAAGGACTTACAGAAAAAATATTTTTCCATATGGGAAAAATCCTACTTCAGATGGTATTTATGACTCCAGACCCAAGAGATGTTGAATTCAATTCAGTTTATGAATAACTGGGATGTGTAAAGTCAGTCTTTGTGTGCTCCTAGTTGATTGCAGTTCATATTCTCTCATTTCATTGTGACTAAAAGTACTGCAAGAGATTGTACGTGATGAGAGGCATTAATCTTATAAAGTCTATCTTCCCTGCTACCAAAATGTTTACCAAACCTTATTATGTATATTTTTAATAATAAATTTTTTTATTCAATTTTGTTCAATTTGCCAACATACAGAATAACACCCAGTGCTCATCCCATCAAGTGCCCCCCCCAGTGCCCGTCACCCATTCACCCCCACCCCCCGCCCTCCTCCCCT
The DNA here is from genome assembly GCF_048418805.1 of Vulpes vulpes. Classification (NCBI taxonomy): domain Eukaryota; kingdom Metazoa; phylum Chordata; class Mammalia; order Carnivora; family Canidae; genus Vulpes; species Vulpes vulpes. The sequence continues at coordinate 67,535,715 of NC_132785.1, forward strand.
TCCACCACCCCTAGTTCGTTTCCCAGAGTTAGGAGTCTTCATGTTCTGTCTCCCTTTCTGATATTTCCTACCCATTTCTTCTCCCTTCCCCTCTATTCCCTTTCACTATTTTTTATATTCCCCAAATGAATGAGACCATATAATGTTTGTCTTTCTCTGATTGACTTACTTCACTCAGCATAATACCCTCCAGTTCCATCCGCGTTGAAGCAAATGGTGGGTATTTGTTGTTTCTAATGGCTGAGGAATATTCCATTGTATACATAAACCACAGCTTCTTTATCCATCATCTTTCAATGGACGCCGAGGCTCCTTCCACAGTTTGGCTATTGTGGACATGGCTGCTAGAAACATCGGGGTGCAGGTGTCCCGGTGTTTCATTGCATCTGAATCTGTGGGGTAAATCCCCAGCAGTGCAATTGCTGGGTCGTAGGGCAGGTCTATTTTTAACTCTTTGAGGAACCTCCACACAGTTTTCCAGAGTGGCTGCACCAGTTCACATTCCCACCAACAGTGCAGGAGGGTTCCCTTTTCTCCACATCCTCTCCAACATTTGGGGTTTCCTGTCTTGTTAATTTTCCCCATTCTCACTGGTGTGAGGTGGTATCTCATTGTGGTTTTGATTTGTATTTCCCTAATGGCAAGCGATACAGAGCATTTTCTCACGTGTGTCCAATCCTTATTATAGTATAAATACATGGTTAGTTAATACACTGCAGGAAAAGCAGGATGGAAAGAGATTGGTGGAGGGGATTTATGAGCTTTGTTAGTGGTGACAGAGTTGGAACTTGAGATGCCACTGAACATTTGAGCTTACATTTTTACTGAGGTCAGATATGGAAGTGAACTGGAACAAGGTCTATAAATCTGTTTTCCTAAGTTATGAATTAGGATTTTGGAGACATTAATGAGGAGCAGTGTTCTCTTCAGATCTTTGGGAAATCATTGAATTTAAGCTTAATTATTTAATATTTCACTTTTGGTTTCATCTCAAGTAAGGTGAAACCATTTTGTTTATTTTGCTTATGTGGTGAACATTTTTTTTTTTTTTTTTTATGATAGTCACACAGGGAGAGAGAGAGAGAGAGGCAGAGACACAGGCAGAGGGAGAAGCAGGCTCCATGCACCGGGAGCCCGATGTGGGATTCGATCTCGGGTCTCCAGGATCGCGCCCTGGGCCAAAGGCAGGCGCCAAACCGCTGCGCCACCCAGGGATCCCCTGTGGTGAACATTTTTAATGGAAATACACTGTTAACACTGAAATCTAATCCATAGTCACTTATGTAAACCAATCATTCAGAGCTCTACAGACTGATTATAGCCTCAGAGTGAAAAAAAAATTTTTTTTTCAAAAATCTAAACAGACTAGTGGAAAAAGGACTTCATCTTGACAGGAGGGTATATTTAATAATAAAGGACAATGTCAGCCACATTTTTTTTTTTCAAGAAAATGCTTTTTTCAGTACTTGGTGTTATCTGATTAACTAATATACTGGGTGTCTTCATTATCAGATTTTAGATTATCTTAAGAAATCACATTTCTGGATTTACCATTTCCCAATAAAAATTTAATTTTGGTCCTAGGACTTTTATATTTGAAAGCTTTTAAAAAATTAAATGTATTAATAAAAATTAACCAAATTAAATATATTAATCAAACTGTTGGCTTCTTAATTTCCCTCTCTACTGCTTTTTTCCATTTCTGCCCTCCTCATTTGGGGGCATTTTCCTTTCTATGCCAAGTGAAATTAATGACTTTGACTTAGAGATGGACATGTGATGCAAACAGTGTCAATCAGATTGCTTCATTGGAATTTTATGTGGTGGCTCTGGGAAATAAATGTTCTTTCCTTCCTCTTATGTGGCTAGTATAGGATTTGTGAGCATGGAGTCAACTACAGGCAATGTCCATCTCCCAGTACTTGGAAGAATCAAATCCTCAACAGGAAAAAATGAGGGGAAAAACCAAACAGATAAAGATGGAGAGAGCAAAAGAAGTAGAGACAGGAGGAAATGGCAGTAAGATTGGGGAAAGAGGAAGAAGGAAGCAGACACCTATTCCTAACTTAATCTGGTTTACCCCATTCTTCCCAGGAAATAGTATCAATTCCCCAACTCCTTTTATTTTCCTTAGACTAGTTTGAATTATGGTGGTTCCATGATGTAATGGTGAGCACTCTGGACTCTGAATCCAGACTAGTTTGAGTTGGGATTCTGTTATTCGAAAGTAAAAGTGTCCCAACTAATATGCTGCTCAGGTCGATTTTTTTTCCCTCATAAAATGTAAGCCTAAATTTCACTAACTTTCCAATTTTTTGGAGTTAACTTGTTGGCTTAAGATTTGTGCTTTTCAGTAATTAATTTAAGCAGATAATGTTGTTGTTAATATCCCAGTTTATCTCCTTGAAAGGGCACCATTATGAAACTTTTGGAATTGAACTAATTTATTTTTTTAATTTTTAAAATATTTTATTTAAATTCAATTTGCCTACATACAGTATAATCCCCAGTGCTAATTTAAATACATTAAATCATGATTTTCATTCAAATGCTTTCTGTGGTTTCAATTCATTTAAAAATTTGTTTGTTATAATGTTGAATTTTATGAGGAATAAATTAAAAGTCAAATATGTTTAAGATTCTAAATGTCATGTTATTTAAAAAACTACCCTTAAAAAACCCTAAACTGTCTACCCTATGTTGCAGCTTGATTTTAATTTTAATTATTTAAATGTGCTTCTATGCTTCTAGCAAATTAAATCATATATACTTGAAATTCAAGTACTTTTTAAAAAATGGATTTAGAGCAGTGTTAAGTTCACAGCAAAATGAAGTAGAAGTTACAGAGATTTCCCATTTATTCTCTGCTCCCACATATACCCAGCTTCTAATATCAGAATCCGACTATGGCCTGGTACATTTGTTACAATTGAAAAACCTACATTGACATATCGCTATTGCCCATAGTCCATAGTTTACGTTAGGATTCTCTCCTGGTGTTCCACATTCTGTGGGTTTGGATAAATGTGCAATGACATATATTCTCCACTATAGTATGAGTCAAGTAGTTTTATTGCTCAAAAAATCCTTTGTGCTTCATCTATTTAACCTTCCCTCCCCCCCTCCCACTTCTTTTTAGTGTTGAATAATACTCCATTGCTTGGATATACCAGAGTTTATTTATCCATTCACCTCCTGAAGGACGTCTTGATTGTTTCCAGCTTTTGACAATTAAGAATAAAGCTGTTATAAAACATTTGTGTGTACATTTTTTCATGGACACAAATTTTCAACTCTTTTCAGAACACACCAAAGAAAGAGCTTAATTGCTGATCATATGGTAAGAGTATGTTTAGTTTTGTAAGAAACTGCTAATCTGTCTTTCAAAGTGGCAATACCATTCTGTACTCCTACCAGGAGTAAATGGGAGTTCCTATTACTCCATACCTTGCTAGCATTTGGTGTTGTGTTTTAGATTTTGCCCATTCTAACAGGCCTGTAATATCTTGTTTTAATTTGCAATTTCCTAATGACATATGATGTTGAGCATCTTTTCATACTCTTATTTTCCATCTGTGTATCTTTTTTGGTAAAGTGTCTGTTCAGATCTTTTGCTTGTTTTTTTTTAATTGCCTATTTTTAAATTGTAATGTCTTGTTGTTTTAATTTGCAGTTTCCTAATGACATGATGTTAAGCTTCTTTTCATTTGCTTATTTACCATCTGTGTATCTTTTTTGGTGAAGTGTCTATTCACATCTTTGCCTATTTTTTAATTGGGTTGCTCATTTTCTTATTGTTGAATTCAAATACGTTTAGAAGTAAAATAATTTATTCTTGCAATGTGTTATTTCTAAAATAGAACTATACAAATGCAATATATTCTATTCAAGAATATGAATTGTTAGTAGCAACACATATACATAGGAACATATATATGTGTGTACTCACACACACAGACATCCCAAATCTTGGAAATATTCTTTTTCTCCTAAGGATTTTATGTGAATTTGTCCTTTTAAGCAATGATCACTCTAATACCAATTACTCATTTAGGTGCTTTGCTGCTTTCAAGGCAGGTCTACATCAGGTACCATGAAATTAAATGAGATAGCTTGCTTTTATCAGTGGTTACTCACCCCAGTTTTTAAAATAAAGGAGCAGAGATTCAAGGTTATTTGTTTACCCAGAGTTCCAAAGTTGGTTTGTAGAGATGGACTTCAACTCAGACCTCTGACTCAAAGTCTCACTGCTAGAAGAGGTTTAGAGAAGTTTGTTTGTTTTTCCTTCTTCAAGGAAGGAGAGACTAGTTTGTGAGGGATATGTGAGTCTATGTTAGTGCTGTGAGTAGGCTTTGTTCACGGAGTATACAATAGCAAATTTGAAGAAGAGCAAAACACTACTCACTGTTTACTAAAGACATGTAATTTTATTTTCCACCTGGAGAATATTTTGTCTTAGTTTTGCCCGTGGAGGCCTGTGGTTGTGCACAACATTTGTCTACTTGAGTATGCTATATGCTAGTCATTTACCCAGACCTTAGTTCATCTGAAAAGTCTGCTCTTTTCACAAACTTCATTTATAACAATCTTTAAATTCTGTAGTGGCACATTAATCTGTTTATTGACTTCTGGGCCAATATCACATCATTCTAATTATTATAACTTCAAAATGCATGTTGAAAATGATGTGTCGATATCATTTAGAAATATGACATCAATATCCTGTAGAATAAAGAGGTAATTTCAAATCTTCTGATATTTGCCTCCATACAAAATAGTGTGTTTCTATGGCTATTTATTTGTGTGTTTTTTAAAAATATTTTATTTATTTGAGAGGCTGCTTACAAGAGAGCACAAGTGGTAGAGAGGGAGAAGCCAGCTGCCCATTGAGCAGGGAGCCCGATGTGGGGCTTGATCCTAGGACCCTGAGATCATGACCTGACCTAAAGGCAGCAGCTTAACAGACTGAATCACCCAGGTGTCCCTATAACTATTTATTTTTTTACAAAATTTTAGGTAGTATCAATTGGCTTCCTGCTATGAATGATTGCACTACTTAAGCAAAAATGGGAATTCTGGCATTTCAGTATTTGTTTTGCTTAATATCTTAGTCCATGAATTCTTTTTTTTAAGATTTTATTTATTTATTCATGAGAGATACACAGAGAGAGGCAGAGACAGAGGGAGAAGCTGGCTCCTCACAGGGAACCTGATGTGGGACTTGATCCCCAGACCCGGGATCATGCCCTGAGCCAAAGGCAGACACTCAACCACTGAGCTACCCAGGCGTCCCTTATTCTAGGAATTCTGAACATAGTTTTCAAAAATATCAAACTGCTGAAAGTGTTCAGGTTTTATAAAATAAAATTTATCAGTGAAAATGAAACACTTTAAATAGAGAAAATTTATACGTATTATAGAATGCATCTCTGTTCACTGTGTTTTTACGACTTTCTTTGATCTTCGCTCTCTCATTTCCTCCCCATCCAGTGATGTGTCTGAGTAAATTTGGGTGTGGCTGGAAATTGGGGGAGAATCTCAGGAGCTCCAGCAATGTTGAGTTGTCCTGAGTGGAGCTCTGCAGGTCTCCACCTCAAGGAAAACCCACAGCTTTAGCCCGTGGCTCTAAATGGCAACAGTTTTGATTTCCCTTTCAAATAGCCCGGGAGGGTTGGTCTTCTTGGTCTAAATATTTTCATTCTCATTGGGGAGATGAAATTCGTTCTCTTCGGAGGGCTTCCTCCAGCATGTTCATATATAGCCTTTTTAGTAAAGGAAGGCGTCAGGGGAGTTGCAGGAGCCGAGTAGTCAGAAAGGACTGAGTGGCTAAGACAGTGTCCGGGATGGTGGATGGAAAGTCAGGGAAGCGGGTATGAGGAAAGACTGCTCGGAAAGCTGAGGAGGATGAATAAAGCCACTGATCAATGTATGAAATAATGCGTCTTGGTGCTTGAAAATTGCAGAGTATAGGGGATCCCTGGGTGGCGCAGTGGTTTAGCGCCTGCCTTTGGCCCAGGGCACTATCCTGGAGACCCGGGATCGAATCCCACGTCGGGCTCCCGGTGCATGGAGCCTGCTTCTCCCTCTGCCTGTGTCTCTGCCTCTCTCTCTCTCTCTCTCTCTCTCTCTCTCTCTGTGTGTGTGTGTGTGACTATCATAAATAAATAAAAATTTAAAAAAAAAAAATTGCAGAGTATGGAAGTCCGAAAATAGATTTTGTTATTATCACTCTGAAGGGGAGGAATTAGTTTTCTTATAAATTTTTCTTCTGCCAAATATGTACTTTCCCCCTCATTCTCAATTCAGAAATCTTATAAAGTCAACATTCAGAATTTACATGATTATGATCATAAATATTAGTCATGGCTAAGCCATGTTCTATACGTTTATTTTTTTGAACAACTTTTTGTCCCCTAGGGTTAATGTTTTCTGTTGCTCTTTTCCTTTTTTTCTCTTCTTCTCTTCTCTTCTCTTCTCTTCTCTTCTCTTCTCTCTCTTCTCTTCTCTTCTCTTCTCTTCTCTTCTTCTTTTTTCTTTCTTCTTTCTTTCTTTCTTTTTCTTTTCTTTTCTTTCTTTCTTTCTTTCTTTCTTTCTTTCTTTCTTTCTTTCTTCTTCTTCTTTCTTCTTTCTCTCTTTCGATTTTATTTATTTTTTCATGAGAGATGCAGAGACAGAGGGAGAAGCAGGCTCTCTGCAGGGGAACCGATGCGGGACTTGATCCCAGGACCCTAGAATCACGACCTGAGCTGAAACTCAACCACTGAGCCACTCAGGGGTCCCTCTGTTGCAGTTTCTTATTTCTATCTATGGTTTTTCTTCTTCAAGGCAAACAAGAGGCAAAGCAGGTCGGCTAGAAGACAGAGTCTTATAAAGTATAATGTAATGACAGGAGTGACATCCCAACATCTTTGCCATATTCTTTTGATGAGAGGCAGGTTACTGGTGCTACCCAAACCTAAGGGGAGGAAACTACATACACAGAAAGGTATGAATACCAGAAGACAGGGATGGGGGCCATTCTAATTTAATCATTTAATTATTGTGTCTGCCACATAATGATCTCTTTGTTTTATTCTTTTTCTAGCACACATTCAGCCCCATACTAGCCAACAGAGTAAAAAACACTATTACCCTATTAAGTACATCAGTCCTCTTTCTACCCCTTTATGAGCCTCTGACCTCTTGCCTCAGTTTGGACTGTTGCTTTCTGGGCCTGCTGCACAACAGTTTTCCTAGGATTTTCATTCACCATCATACATGGGATTCCCTTTTTGTAATATCTCTTTTGGATTGCCTTTTTCCTGGACCCTAAGTCTTTTTGTTCCTATTTTTCTACTACATCATAGAAATCTTGTTTGGGGAGATTATGCTAGGAATTTTGACATTAATTCTATCTCTAATCTCTACCTATTTCTAAACACTTCTCTCTTGGTATTCCCTAAAGCTTGATGAGTTTTGGAGAATTTTTTGCATAAACATAGCTATTTTAACATCTTGCATGACTAAACATAACTATTTTGACTCTCCATTTGATGTGATATTTTGGCTAGGTAACAAATTATAGGTTGGAAATAATTTTGCTGTAGAATTTTGAAGGCATTGGTCCATTGTTTTCAATTATACATATTACCACTACTGAGCATGATCTTATTCTGCGTCTTTGTATGTGACCTTGTTATCTCTATAAACTTTTACTACTTTCTATTTTTTTATTTTAATATTTTACAACATTGTGCTTTATGCATTTTCATTGTTTTTTAACTCAGAAACTTAGTTTTTTTTTTTAAATTTTAAATCATTTTCTTGTATTGTTTCTTTAAAAATTGTATTTATTTTCTCTTTGTGGAACTCCCTTGAGAGGGAGGTTGATCTCCTGAATTAATCTTCTGATTTTCTTATAATTTTTTCTTAATTCCCATTTCTTTGTCTTTTTGTTTAATTATCCAGGAAATTAGCTTGACTTTTTCTCCAGCTCTTCTATTAATTTTTTAAAAATTCTGCTTCAAGAGTGGTAATTTCTAGCATCTCTTACCTTGTTAAGCTTTGTCACTTTTTTTCTCATATCTTTCTAATATAATTTTCTTGATTCAGTGTTTTTATGATCTCTCTGATGTCATTCATTGCTTATATTTTTGAAGTTTATTTCTTCCTTAAAGTTCTTTTTGCCTTTTGTTTTAGTTTTTTTTTTTTTTCATTTTTAGGCTTTCTATTGATCCTAAGCTGATAGTTTTAAGAGTGAGATGCCAAATAGTTGTTTGAAAATTGTGTGTATGGCTTAGGTTTGTCCTTACAGTATAGGGTTATTGGGTGAGAAGATGACTCTGTCATTGGGAATCTAAATGTTAGTATCTATATGTCTTTTCTCTTGAGTTGATTACTTTTTAGAGGTAAAGCATCCCTTTTCCTTTCTGGGGATTTGTCTGGCTGTCAGCACATTAGGACCACAGGGGTCTCTTTGTTCAGAATACAGAATGTCATTAATTGCTTTGAGTATGGCCATATGTTGGCCTATAATTTTGCCTGATATCCCTAGGTCTATAGATCTATTGTTCAAACTCTCTATAAATTAACTTGATCGATTATTCCTCCTAGGTAAGGGAGAAGCAATTTCAGAAGGAAGGAGAGGAGCTAGTTTTGAACTTTTGAAGCAAATTATTTAGTATACCTTTGTTTTCAGCCTCATCCTTCATTCTGGCTTTCAGAGATAATCTGGTGCTTCGCAATCATAGCTTCTTTGAGATTTTACTACCAAAGTGAGTTTTTTCCATCAAGATTAGAGTCAAGTTGATTCTCATTGGTATTTTCCTTCTGCAGACAATTTTCACCTTTTTTTTCCATCTCTAAGTGTGTCATAGCTTTTACTATTGGTTAATGAATCAAGGGTCCCTACACCTCACTTCAGACTGCCTTAAATTAAATTAAAAAATAAGGCAGGGTAGATTATATTTCAGCCACCTGTCCTATCTGAATTCCTCAGGATATGCTTGGATTCATTTTAGGGTTTAGACAAGTGAGTACTGATGACTTTCCAGATTTAACATTTTTATTTTTTTAAAGATTTTATTTATTTATTCATAGAGACAGAGGGAGAGAGAGAGGCAGAGACACAGGCAGAGGAAGAAGCAGGCATCATACAGAGAGCCTGACATGGGACTCGATCCAAGGTCTCCAGGATCACGCCCTGGGCTGCAGGCGGCGCTAAACCACTGTACCACCCAGGGCTGCCCTTAACATTATTTTTATTAGCCAAAACTAATTTTTTATTTAATTTCTAGATTTTTTCTTAGGAATTCTTAGACAACTCTTAGATTTATGGTACTAAATTTTCTTTGAGAATAGACTTTTACCATAATATGCCATCATGTTGCAAACTCTTATTTTATTTTTCATTTTAATTGCTTAAAATGAACTGCCCAGTTACTTAATATTTAAGTTTCCCCAGAAAAAAGATCTTAGATAATTAGCTGTTTTTCACTTAGTGGAGTAAAAGAAAGGATTAATTAAATAATCTAGTATCTGTAACATATAGTATAGGGTCTACAAATACTGATCAACTTGAATTGATAGTTATAAGCTTCCATAAGCTCAAGAAACAGCATTTCTCATCTATTTCACCTGCAGTAGTCCTTTCCAAAAATAATTTTCTATAGCACAGAGGTGTTTCCTTGGAGGATCTAGCCAAGGTTGGTTGCTTCGGGTCCAGTTAGTCTTAGGCATGCTCTTTTCAAAACATCTCATTAATCTTTAATTCCTATGATAATGACACTGAGCTGTGAATACATTGTATTCATTTCATTGTTCCTTTAACTCTCATGTCTAAGATTTTACTTTGTTCAGTATGGGTATATATATTTTTTGAACCACTTTCTTAAGGCATATCTTGCTTAGATGATTTTATGGCTAATCTACAAAATCTATAGTTCAAAAACTTATTCTTTTAATAATCATTAAATCAATAATCAGTACTCTTCTGTTTTTACTATTATTAAAAATTATCAGACCTATTTAAATATAAAGTTTTATATCATATATAACTTTTAATTTATCTTTGTGTCCTAATATCCAAGTAAAGAGACAATATAGCCAGCTTGGATCTAGAAATAGTTAGGGAGTCAATAAAATTCAAGATTTCAACTGATCTTGCAGAGATAAATAAGGTTAAATCAGACTCAGCCAAAATAATGCAAACAATGTTTAAAAGACCTTAGGAAAGACATTGCTAGTTGCCTATCCAATAACTATTCTCCCATTGTTTAGTGATAGAATCTAATTAAATATTCATCTCGCAGTTGTAATGATATGACACAATTCTGACCAAAGAGATACATTTAGAAGTTGCTGTGTATGGGAGAAGAGGCTTCTGAGGAAGTACTTTATTTTAAAAAGGACAGGACTACCTGCTTCTTTGACTCTTTTTGTCTTTTGACCTTTATCCTTCCACTTTCTTTCTGCCTAGAACACACATACCCTTGGTGGTGGAATAACTACCCTTTGATTTGAGAAAAGACCCTAGAACCATGTACAGTTAAAAAAAAAAAAGAAATCTGCAATGTGCTTTTAAACATCTCTTAAAATGAATTATAGAATGGTAGAGACACCCCTTAACTTAAAAAAGCACTTTTTTCTTTGTAGTTACCACTTTTTAGAACATTTTTATTATGTATGTTTTTAAGCACTTCTCTAAATGTATTAGGGAAGAAGTGTCATATCCATTCCCTGAAATAACACACTTCTTTTTTTTTTTGAAATAACACACTTCTTAAAGTATTCCTCATGTACAACTAATAAACACCATTATTACATGTGTTTTTAAATACTACTCTAAATGCATTACAGAATGGCAAACACATCCCTTAACTTAAAAAAAAACCACCTTTTTTCATGATAGAAGGTGGGAATTGGGATCCCTGGGTGGCGCAGCGGTTTGGCGCCTGCGTTTGGCCCAGGGCGCGGTCCTGGAGACCGGGGATCGAATCCCACGTCGGGCTCCCAGTGCATGGAGCCTGCTTCTCCCTCTGCCTGTGTCTCTGCCTCTCTCTCTCTCTCTGTGACTATCATAAAAATAAATAAATAAATAAATAAATAAAATAAAAAATAAAAAAAAATACATAAAGAAGGTGGGAATTATTTTATAAACACCATTATTATAAATCATCAACACTTTCTTGAGCAGCTAAATCAATCCTATATTGCCTTTTTTATGCACCTTAATTACATGAGAAAAATCATTCCATATTTTGGTTAAGTTACCCTACTCAGATTTTCATTGATTCCTGCTGACTATAATTCCTAAGATATCCTCCATACTCTCTGAGGAGACTCCTTGGCATGTTGCTTACATTCTATACTGCTGAGTGGGAGACTTCTGTGCCAAACTAGGTCTCTCAGTGAACACTGTTTAGTTTTCACTAATATCTGTCTCTTTTGAAAAAAAAAAAAAACAGTGGTTTTGATTCCTTTTATCTTATCAAAATTTGGAATTAGTTGAGAATACTATTGGCTGTAAGAGAAAAGTGAGCTTCCTGCCATAATGCATTCTGTTCTCTGTAGTATGTAGAAAATCAGAGCTCTCGGTGTAGATTTTTTCTTGCATTGAGGAAAATCATAGGGAATATGTATGCAAGGGGACATGCATGTCTCACCACTCACCAGTCATCACTCTTCCAGTCCTTGGCATTTTCTTCCAGTGGTAGACCTTAAGTACATCCATTTCAACCATGGCATATGATTAAATTGATGTTTAAAAAACAGCTAATTATGCATATAAGGTATATAACAATTTAATATTGTGATCAATTTCCATGAGTTGTACTACCTTTCTTAGGTACACTTGAAAAGTCTGACAGACTTTAATATATTTCAGAGTAAGATACATTGATAATAAGCTAGTTATACCAAACTTAGAAGTGTGAATGCATTCCAGGAAATGACAGCACTAAATGAATCTGTGCTGTCACAGTCAACTTAGGATAATCCGTATGGAATTGCCTCCACAACATCATTTATTCAAATCAATTAAGATGCAATTATGGGCGTATTGGTTGATGACTTTATGTCTCTATGTTTTGGGATCCCTGGATGGCTCAGCGATTTGGCACCTGCCTTTGGCCCAGGGCATGATCCTGGAGTCCTGGGATAGAGTCCCACATTGGGCCCCCTGCATGGAGCCTGCTTCTCCCTCTGCCTGTGTCTCTGCCCCTCCCCCCGTGTCTCTCATGAATTAATAAATAAAATCTTAAGAAAACAAAAACAAAAACAAACAACAAACAAAAAATGTCTCTATGTTTTTTAAAATTGTGCTATCAATGGGTTTTGCTAGGGCTGGTGTATTATGTACCTTAATGGGAGTACTTGAGCGATTTATAGTCAAACTGGCATTTTATATTTATTTATTTGTTTATTTACTTATTTATTTATGAGCATGTGGAGGGGTAGGGACAGAGGGAGGGGGAGACAGAATCTCAATCAGGCTCCACGCTCAGTTCAGAGCCCAACATAGGGCTCAATCTCATGACCCTGAGATCATGACCTTAGATGAAATGGTGCTTGGGGCTCCTGGGAGGTTCATTCCATTACATGTCTGTCTCTTGATTTCAGCTCAGGTCATGATCTCAGGGTGGTGAGACTCTGGACTGAGTATGGAGGAGCCAACTTGAGATTTTCTCTCTACCTCTCCCTCTTTGCCTTCCCCCCTCTTGCACTATCTCTCTCTCTCTCTCTTAAAAAAAATAATAAAAAGTTGGATGCTTAACTGGCTGAGCCAAGAGCTTTATGGAGAGAAGCTCCAGAAGTCAGCATGGGGGTCTTTATGAGAACACTGGTGCCCCTGTGCAGGGCAAAACTATGTTGCCTGAATGAGAACATCTGCTGCAGGGCTGATAGCTGAAGGGAAGTACCAGAGGTTATGCAGTGCAGGAGATGGTTGGGTTCATGACCAGGTGAGTGGAGAGGGGCCTTGGGAAACACCTCAGACATTTAGCTGGTACTCCAGAAAGGCCATGTTTTAGGAATAACCACTAGAAAATAAAGTAAGGACCATATGACAGGACAAAGGACAAAGCCAAAATAGACCCTCTATAATAAAGTATAAAACAAATCCTTTATGATCAAGAAGATCTGCCAGGAGTTTAACTGCTGGCCAGATCAGGACTGGATGGACACCCTTAAAGGAAGGTAGTATAAAGTAAATGATTCAATCCAAACTCTTGAGTGAGGAAAGTAGCTGTGGGGTGGGGGGCAGGGGATGATGGACTTGAACAAAGAAGTGGCCTTGAGTGAAATGTTGGTCCAGAGGAAGAAGGTGATTCGAAGAACATGACACAATAGGAGTTGGAACCCTCATGAGGAAGGTGACTGATTTGGAAGTGACCCACTTCAGCCATCCTGGACTGATGGAAATTTAAGATCCTGTCACACATTGAAGAAACTTGAATGGGGCTTCTAGGTAAAGGACATATGGCCGTTCTTGCAGCTTTTTGTACATTTAATTTTTTTCAAATGAAAAAACTGATATTAAAATAATAAGAAGCCACACTTTTTTGATAATATTAAATCTGATGCAATACCATGGGATAAATTATTCCAACTCTCAAGTTTTCTTCCCACCCCTCCCCATGCCATCATGTTATAAAATAGCTGTGTGCATGTTCTGGGTGAGCATGAATTTTAATATTTAGGTCCTAGAGATATATCAATGTTATATAGGTATAAGAACATGATAAATACATATAGATATAAATATTTGTTCTAAATAATAGGTTACTAACTCCAGTAATTTATTCATGTCTAGAACTGGGAGCCAATAAACTTGCAACCAAAATGAAGGCATATTTAATGACCAACAATATGGGAAATGACCATGTCTTCAAATTCATAGCAGATTGATTTTCAGTCACTTATCGATACACTGTAAGCAAAGCTGGCAAATTCCAGGGAGGTTTTTCTTAGAGGTTTCTAAGCCCTTGGGAGGTGTTCCAAAACTTGACTCAAGTCACTGGCAGGAAGTACAGGCTCTTGAAAACTACTTGCTGCTGCTCCAAGGGCCATTTTAGGTTGTTGGGTCTTATCCAGAATAATCTCCTGAAGTGACCTATGAGATACATGGAGCCCTATCGTGGCTATTCCGAGCATTTGTGCAGCTTTCTCCTTTACAAAAAATCTTGTGCCACTTGACAATATGAAGGCAGTGATGATGGCTATGGTGGTGTGTATGTGTGTGGGCAAGGATTTTGTGGGATGTGGGTGTGGGGAACAATGTAATTTGATTAGAATCACTGAGAAATGATTTGCCTTTACTGGAACCTAGCAGATAGAAGTTGGGTATGAAGTTTCCTCTTGTTGACTTTATGTGCTGAAACCTATACACTGTTTAAAAAAATCATATGAAGACTACCACTAATATTTTTTAAGGGGCAAAGCAACTGAATAATTTTTTGGGAAAGAGAACACATATTGATGATAATATGTAGAAGATAGAAGGTAGAAGAAAAGATAGAAGATAAGAAAAAGAAGAAAACAGGATCAAGCAATAAATGGAACTAACATTTTTCATTTCAATACTTCAGAACATGTATATTATTTTCATTTTAAGTCCAACATTTATATCATGAATTCTTAATGATAGATTTTATTTGATACGGTGTATGTACTTTATGCCTATCATGGAGCAATACTTATGTTTGTGAAGGGATAACTCTATAATGTGTAAATAAACAATGATACCCCAGTTGCTCCAGTCAAATCATCTTTTGATTATTTTTCTTTATTTCACCTTCAGGGACAATAAACTATGTTACTCAGTATCATTGGTTCGTGATATGTTTATGTTCTTAATTATGCCTTATTTGTGCCTTATGTTCTTATTTGTGCCTATCTAAAAAAGTTCAAATTTAAATTGTTTTTGAATACAGAGTGTGGCTACATTATCCTACTTGTTCTCCAAGTCACCTCAGTTATGTTTATGCCCAGGATTCTCTGATTTCTGTCTTTCTTTATGCTAAATCAAGAGCTTATATGGTACTATATACAGAATCCTAATATTCTAGACCAAGCAGCTTGTGGCTATAAGGAAAGACAGCACTTTCTTGTTATACCCAAAGTGTAATGGGATGCATCCCATTGTATTGACTGCTTGCTAATAGCATCCTCAAAATGTCTCCCAATTTTTTTGAGTTTCCTTTAGGAGCAGTATTGCATGGTCCCTAAATTAGCTATCAGAAGAATTTATTATGACACAGTGCCCTTATTCTCTGCTGCTTCTACTTCAGTTTGCACTTTTCAGCTCTGTTTTCTACAGAGCTACTTACAGATATTTCACTGCTATCAATACCCAGCACAAGAGCACCAAAACACAGGTATAAAGCCAAAGTTCCTGTTTCAGTTGATTCCACATTTCTAATCCTCAGGACATCTGAGCAATTCATAATTCCATGCGAAGTATGATGTGATGATTAATTCTTTGTGTCAACTTGACTGGGCCATGAGGTGCTCAGATATCTTATTAAACATTATTTCTGTGTTTATCTGTGAGGGTGTTTCTAGGAGAGATTAACATTTGAATTGGTGGATTTAGGATAAATCAGATTGCCTTCCCTAATGTGAGTGGACATCATCAAATTCATTGAAGGTCTAGATAGAAAGAGAAAGGTAGAAGATGGTTAAATTTACTACTCAATGTCCCACTTGAGCCAAGACATTGCTCTTCTCCTGTGCTTGGTGCTTCTGAGCCTCAGGCCTTCGAACTCAGACTGGAATCTACACTATTGGCTTCCTGGCTCTCAGGACTTTGAACTACCACTAGGTTTCCTGCTCTCTAGCCAGATGGCAGAAGGCAGAATGGGACTTCTCTGCCTCTGTAACCCTGTGAATCAATTCCTTATAATAATTTCATTTCATATATATGTGTGTGTAAAATTTTATTTTATATATAATTAAATATATAAATATATTTATTTACATGTATTTAATATATATATATACATATATATGTGTATATATATATATACCTATTTCCCCCTAATACTCTCTATTGTTTCTGTTTTTCAGAACCTTCACTAATACATATGGAACTTGTTTTTTTCCTACTATGTGCTCCACCCTGATACCTGGGTCCAAAGCAATTTTACTTGTGCCGAGCACCTGAAAATATTATCAGATTCTGCCTCAATCTCTCTGTCCATAGAAGTTCCAAAGTAATCCCAGACAGTAGATTGGGGGTAAATGCTGTATCATCCCTTTTCTGTCCTCCTCTGTTCTAATGCCCTGACTCCAGTCAAAGTTTTCCATACTTTCTCAGTTACAAACCAAAAAACATTCTATGCTTGTTAATGCAAATGGATACCAGTACCTAAGAGTATAGGGAGTCTTTATACTAGTAGCTTTTAGCTATTAGTGTAGCTTCTACTTCTAGCTATTCAACTAGCTACTCGGTTTCAGCTCAACTAGCTAAAAAATGCTGTAAACTTTTTTTTCAAATTCTGATTTCACAGTTCACAACCTAAAGCAAAATGTAATATGTAGAACAAGATAAAAGAACTCTTAATTTCTCATTTTAAGGGAAAATATAATACTCTGACAATGCATCCAGTAGACATAGGGTTCCTATATCTCTGTGCATAATTATACCTCAATAGGATTTATGAGAGTAAAGTACATAATGGATACAGTAAGCTTCTGACCAGAATTGAGAGCACATGTGTAACTTAGAGCAAGGCTGTAAGGATTTATTCTCCCCAGTAGAGAACATAGGCCTGTCTTGGATTGCTTTTGGGGCTTGCTGACCATGTCAATAGCTTCTGCAGTGGGAAAAAAACCCAGTTGGTGCAGATATCATTTTCTTGAGATTAGAAGGAGATACTTTGACAGACATCATATATAGTGTGGGCAATGGCAAAATGACGTGGATAGGCATAAGCAACACTGTCACACCATTACCACTGATCACTTCAGGAGTCTGAGCCAGAGAGAGAAAAATGGCCAATACTACCTGGTGGTTGAGAAGAGATTCTCAATGAGCACAATGGTGTCTCTTTCCTGATGATTCTTTGACACTGGGATGATGTTTTTGGCTTTATTTAGTTCTCTATAGGTAAGATGTCACTGATGACATTGCTAAGAACAAAATGCCACATAAAATTAGAGACACTTGGCATGGTCTTCTTGAAATTTTTGAGTTTGTTTGTGATTGAAATCACAGAGGAAAATAGAAACAAAGTCTTTAGCAAATGACATCATACACATCAGACCTGCTGATATTTTTTCTAATACCCTGAAGTAGGGAGAATTCACAACTGCGTCATTTTCCTTTTAGTATAAAACTAGGTAACACTCCTATTATTTTTCTGTGCTACCAAACCCTGGTTTTCTGATTTATGTACACACTAAAACTATCAAAAAGAATGTTCTAATATTTGTATCACTTTTAGAAATGTCAATGGCCATAGATACTTTCTAAATGGTGAGAATTTTCTTCAATGAGAAAGCCTTTGGCTTGGGGCAGAAAACAGCTTATTGTACTCCAGTGAAGCATCAACAGGCTTGGCTACCACCTGGATTTCCTATTTTGGAGAACTCCCATCATTTTGACTTTTCATTGTTTTGACACGAGGATGCACTGCTGTCAAAGACCCAGCCAGCAGTCTTGAAAAGAATCTTGTTTATTGTTATGAACAACACCAGTTTCTTCAAAATCAGATTGTTTATTTATTGTTTTCAAGGCCAGATTTTTAAATCATGTCTTTTCAAGAAATCTGTCACAAATTCAAGCATAATGGAAAGTTTTTGAGCACCAAAAAGTTTGCCGCCTT
This sequence comes from Vulpes vulpes, assembly GCF_048418805.1. Taxonomy (NCBI): domain Eukaryota; kingdom Metazoa; phylum Chordata; class Mammalia; order Carnivora; family Canidae; genus Vulpes; species Vulpes vulpes. The sequence continues at coordinate 67,553,519 of NC_132785.1, forward strand.
TTTAAGTGTTTGACTAAACTTTAAGTTTTACTTATTTTGCGAGAAAAAGAAAGCCCAAATCATAGGAAAACTGTATTTGTGAACTGATTCAGGGGCAGATAATTTGGACCAATAAAAAGGCAGATCTTCTGGTTTTAGGCCCTTACATTACCTGTGAATGATGTCGAAAAAAAGAAGCTCTTTTGGCCACATTTTCATTCTGCAAGAGGTGAGCAGATTTGACAAATATACAAACTTTCTAATTCCAAGCAAAATGCTTCTAGAGCCTGGAGTTGAGACTGACAGTTTTGTCGTTTTATCCATTGGCAGAAATCTTTGGATATATCAAAGTACTGAAAAACTTCTTTGAAAGTTACCCCTGCTTCTATGACCTTAACATCAAAATATGGATTTATTTTATTTTCTCGCTGAAATAGACAGGATCAGTGATGCAGTACTTGGCAAAGGTGACCTTATTGACTGGAGGAAATTATGTGACTAGAATTTCTTCAAAGGGTCTTGGAGAATGTTTTGTTTCTTAACGCAATCCTATCCTTGACTTGCAAAGAGAGTAATTAATGGTTATTCTAATTCTGAATAATATGGCAGTGACATCTTATATAACAAGCTAGGATTTTTCACTGCTTCCTGCTCCCAAACTAAACAAAGTCATAAATCTGTTGAATGTCCAAGATATTAGCATGTTAAAGTAACCTAAATCAGGTTTCTTATTGAAATTTGCTGTTGAGCCATGTTAGATTAGTGTTCTTTTTACTTTCACAATACAGTTCACTTGTCTTTTATTTCAGAAAGTGATTTCTAAATTTTTCTTGAAAAATTAGAGGCAGAAAGAATTATTTATTCATATATTTTTAAAAATATCTGCTTATGTAATAAAATTACTTCCTAATACAATAAAATGAAATTTGTGCAAAAGGTACGTATGTGTTCTCATGTTCACCATGCTAGGGAAGGGACTGTGGCTTACGTAAATTTTACAAAAGAATTTAGTCATTTTAAAAACTACTACACCCCTAAAAAAAACTACTCAACTACTAAGAAGTTTTCAGCTTTAATACTGTGTGACTCTGTTTCAGAATACAGAATCAGAATTAGACTTCATAATCTTCGTTTGGGGTTTCATACCAAAACAAATATTTAAATATTGTCACATTAGGATTGCTATAACAAAATGTCACAGAGGAGGCAGCTTAAATATCAGAAATTTATTTTCTCATAGTTTGGAGTCCAGAAGCTTAAGTTCAAGGGTGGGTTTCATTCTAAGACATCTCTCCTTGACTTACAGATGGCCACCTTCTTGTTGTGTCCTGACATGGTCTTTTTTCTGTGTTTGCTTCTTGCTGTGTCCCAACATGGTCCTTCTCTTGGTGTCTTTCTGGGTGTCTAAATCTCTTCCTCTTTTGACAACAGTAAGATTGGATTAAGGCCCATCCTGAAGACCTCATTTTAACTTAGTCATTTCTTTAAAGACCTTATCTCCAAATACATCCACATTACCAGGTACTGGGGGGTTAGGACCTTAACCTATGAATTTTGTGAGGACACAGTTCAGTTCATAGCGAGTATCTTCTCATTGTAAGGTGGGGATGGCTTCGGTGGAGGGGGAAAAGAATTTAGATCAGTCTCCAATCATGGATTTCTTTGGCTAGGAAGGAAGAGAAGTTCATGTATGATATTTATAAGTATGCTAGAGATACAAAACTAGGTCAAAGAAAAGTGATGAGTGGAGAAAATCGAGACCTTCAAAGAGATCTTTATTTATTTATTTTTAAAATTTTATTTATTTATTCATGACACACACACACACACACACACACACACACAGAGAGAGAGAGAGAGAGAGAGGCAGAGACACAGGCAAAGGGAGAAGCAGACTCCATGTAGGGAGCTCAATGTGGGACTTGATCCCGGGTCTCCTGGATCACACCCTGGGCTGAAGGTGGCGCTAAACCCCTGAGCCACTGGGGCTGCCCCAAGGACGTCTTCAATTAGCCTTTAATTAGCCATGTCAAATGATGAGACATCAGATAAGCTAAGTGTAACAATTGTCCACTCTCTGAGAAATGTCGACATCAGTATGGAAAATAATTTCAAAACAGCTTAGTTTTCCCTTTATTTGTCTAATATTATTGAGGAAATTTATAACCACAATCCTAACCTCCTCACTCTGTTTTATTTATTTGTCTCACTATAACTGCTCTTGTAGCACCCTTTAAAAAAAATGTTCTCCCAAATTTCCTCCACTATTTTTAGCTCTTTGTCTTTTATCCTGTACTCTTACCTATTTCTTTCTGATCCTTCATCATAAAATCCCCCCAAAAAAACATCGGGCAAGAAGAAACCTTCTTTAGAGGGAAAGTAAGAGAAACAGAGAGGGAAAATCAGAAACCTGGGAGGGGAAATACCTAATAATACTCATTAGTTAATTGTTTTGGATTTGTCAGATGAAGAATATAGATTTTTGGAAATGTAGGATTTGTTACTGACCTTCCCAACAATGGTTGTAGTCAATGGGATCAGAGGCTGTTAGAATGGGTAGAACCATGTTGGAATTGAAGCTGTGAAAAAAAGCTCCTTTAAGATGTTAACTCTGAAGAGATGCATAAGTAGAGCAATAGCCAGAGATAAGCTAGGGGAACATTCAGGGAAAAAGGTTTATGATTGGAAAAATTTAAGCAGATTTGAGCAGGTTTGGATTCTGAAGAAAAGCATCCATTGAGAAGGAGAGGATACACATTTGAGTAGGATCCATGAGAAGTCCACGAGAAGGAGGTAAGAAACAGCTAATCAGGGAAAATCTGAAATACAGATACATTTTTAAGCAGGATATTGAGGTACTTAATGCATAATTGACTATATTTTTCAGGGAAGTAGGAAGAAAGGTTTCTCCAGAGGTAAGAGTTGTGAAGGTTTGGAATATTTGGGGAGACCAATAGGAGACGGAATGAAAAAGTTTTGGCTCTGAAGAATTTTAATTTTGAAAGTAGAAAAGGAAATGACTTCAACAATCTTAGTGCAACAGTTACTTCTCTGGTCCTATAACTAGCAGATAATGATTGTTGGTAAGAACTGTGAAGAAGCTGAACTACGTTTTCATCATGAAGATGCGTTTTTACTGTAGAGCTTCTTAAATTAAGCTGTTTCAGTTTGAAAAGCAAGGAGGTGTCCTAAGGCTCAGAAGATCACCCCCCCCCCCCCACCTTTATCCATTGTTGCAAACTATCAAACATGGTAACATTAGCTGCCATAACAATTGTGAGAACTTCTCATTTCCTTCAAGTGTAGGCAAATGGAGGATGTATGCTCTATTTTATTTTTATGGTCCTACTTTCAGGCAGTGTCAGCTGTTTTTAGATTGACAATAAAAATCCTTATTGCTGGGAGAATTGTATTTCACAAGTTTCTTCTCTCAGTTTTTCTATTTTCCCTTGTAGAGTTGTTTGGCAAGGATGAGGAGAGAGAGAGAGAGAGAGAGAGAGAGAGAGAGAGAGAGAGAGAGAAAGGGGGTGATTTGAACAGTTACATTAGAATTTAAGCATCCAATGTCTTTAGTGGAGAGTGGGACACAAACTGCAGATGCAGACAGATTGATTTTTTATTCTTTTTATTGATTCCTTAGTGTTGCAAGAAGTATGGCTGAGAAAAAGCTCAAAACAAAACAAAAGTTTTGTTTTCATAACTATTTCTGATATCAGAGTAATGCAATTCTGTAAAATTCTCAAGAACAGGGATCCCTGGGTGGTGCAGCAGTTTGGCGCCTGCCTTTGGCCCAGGGCGCGATCCTGGAGACCCGGGATCGAATCCCACGTCAGGCTCCTGGTGCACAGAGCCTGCTTCTCCCTCTGCCTGTGTCTCTGCCTCTCTCTCTCTCTGTGTGTGACTATCATAAATAAATAAAAAAAAAAATTCTCAAGAACATGGATGATTTTTTGATATATGATTTCTTTGTCTTTTGGCATAAAGGTACTATCAAATATGAATAAGTCTTTACTCACTTTTAGGCTTTTTGGAATATCAAGCAATACATTTGAAATTATCAGTACTCTACATCATTCTTTTATCAGTTGATCTATCCATAAGCACCTATTTCCTGAATGCCTATTCTATAGGTCTTAATGATGAGAGCTTGAAGATGCAAAGCCAAATGCATAAAGCTGTTCTTCTTCCCATGGTGCTTTCAATCTAGCCACCATTTCCTCCAAAGGATAGCTTTGCATATTATATGTTTGTGCTCAGATCTGATATATGGAGTTTACCTGGGGAAGCAAGTCACAGGAATCCTCCATGTGTCATCAAAGAACCAGCCCAATGTTCTAGGTGAAAGATTAGGGCTATAATAATCAAAATAGCTACACTTACAAAATTGCATGCAAAGAGGAAGATGATGTTCTTAGTACTTTCTATACATTGATCCCCTAATGAACACTATGAAGTGGCTATTACCATTCTCGTTTTACAAATGAGTTAAATTAGCTGCCAAAAGTAATTTCCAAGTGGTAAAGAGAGATTTTACCCCAGGTACTCTGACTCCAGACGCTATGCTCTTTACTACTTTACTATATATTACTTTGGCATATTAAACACATATAATTAGAGAATGAAAAAATTACAAGTAGCAGGGCATTGGTTCTCAACTGGGAGAGGCTTTGTTTTTTATAGGACATTTGGTGGCATTTGGAGGTATTTTTGGTTGTTATAACTGGAGGAATGCTACTATATCTAGTGGTAAAGGCCAGAGATGTTTCTAAATATTCTGTAATGCACAAGACAGCGCCTCATAACTAGTTATTTTCTAGTTAAAAATGCAAATAGTTCCAAGATTGAGAAACCCTTCCTGAGAGAGTACAACTTGGAAATGAGGCCGCAGAGAAGGAATGTGACCTTCCAGAATCACCAGATTAATTTACAGTCTTCTGAGGCCCACACCAGTTCCGCCTTTGTTTTTCTGTCATTAGTTATGTCGCACCATGGTGCGTCTTAAGGTTTCTGGGTACAGGGTTCTTCATAAGTGTTCAATGAGTGTTGTAGCTCACTTCGTGTTGGGGGAGGGCTGGCTTACTCATCAGTAGAATCTGAAAGTTTGCATTTTTCCTCACCTTTCTTTTCTGTTTCCTTTTGGTCACCTGGAATTCCTCACATACATGCTTTCCTATTGTCATTGGCTGCCCAGTGCCTTGAGTGTATGCCCTCTTTTCTCTGTAGTGCTCCCAATCCAAAATTACCTTTTCTTTCTTCAGTCCCTTTCATCAAAGCTCTCTCCATGAACTTTAACTATTGGGAATAAATCTGAGTAAACATAATTAACCTAAGTTGAAATGTTTGGCAGTCACCCACACACCATCCCTTATCCTTTCCTGGAATGTTTACTTTCAACGTAATGACTATTTGACTTAGTGTGGGGAAAACATTGTAGTTGGGAAGCTTTCTTGTTGTCCCTTGAATTATACTGTGATTATGCATTCATAGATAACATTTGCATTGGAAGTAGGCATTGATAGCCTTGTTAGTGCTCCCAGGTCTGAGGGCATAAACACCTCTGCTTTCCTTTCCAATCTCTCTGCAAGCCAAAAATGTTTTGTGTCCCAGGAAACCATTCTAATCAGTTGGATCAGTGTACTATCCAACTTAGAGTGCACTTGTGATCTATTACAGACTAAATGTTTATCCTTCCCTGGGCCCCCAAATTTATATGTTGAAGCCCATTCCTCAATGTGGTGATATTTAGAGGTGGTGCCTGTGGGAGTTTATTAGATCCGGATGAGATCATGAGTGTAGGACTGTCTTCCTCTGATAAGAAGAGGAAGAGACAAGAGCTCTTGTCCTATCTCCGCCACATGGGAACACAGTGAAAAGACAACTGTCTGCAAACCTTCAAGAGGTCTCTCAGCAGAAAATGCATCTGCTTATACCTTGATCTTGGATTTACCAGCTTCCAGAAATGTGAGAAATAAATATGGTATTTAAGCCACACACTCTATGGCATTTTGTTTATAGCATCCTGAGCTGAGACATGATCCAAGAGGTTTAGTCACCTTAAGAAGTATCTGGTGTACCCTTCTAGACAAATCAGGAAACACGTCCTGGTGTTTGGATCTAGGTAAGTTGTAGAGTACTTTTAAGTCTCCTGTGCTCTACTGGGTGAGCCACAAATGATTCATTTCTCAATATCCCCCATAGGTCATCCTGTGAATAATTAGGTAAACATTGGTCTGACTTTCTGATTCCCTGGGTATGTGTCCAAGTGAGGCAAAACCCTGGCAGAGAAAAACTCTTGTATTGGCAGCCACCTCTTCTTGAGTCCATTAGATCACAGAGTTAAATCCTGTGACATCTGGGCAAGATTAGGGCAACTGAGCCATGAGCAAGGCAAAACTAAAATTTACCTTTAGCACCCCTCTTGCCCCAATTATGCCTAGACATCTGGTAGTTTTCCCAGTACATTATTTTAGTGTTGTTTAATCCAATTTTGTTTTGTTTAATTATAAATTTCAACTTTGTGAATACGTGTATTGACTTATTGTTTTGTTTGTATGCCATGATCATCTAAATTCTCATGGGTGAAAATCTTGGAATATAACATTAATATACTTAAAAAAAAAAGATTTTATTTATTTACTCATGAGAAGCACAGGGAGAGAGAGCGAGAGAGGCAGAGACACAGGCAGAAGGAGAAGTAGGCTCCATGCAGGAAGCCTGATGTGGGACTTTATCCTAGGACTCCAGGATCACGCCCTGGGCCAAAGGCAGGCGCTAAACTGCTGAGCCACCCAGGTGTCCCAACATTAACATACTTTAAAAAAATATTTTATTGGGACGCCTGGATGGCTCAGCAGTTGAGCATCCGCCTTCAGCTCAGGGTGTGATCCCATGGTCCTGGGATTGAATCCCACATTAGGCTCCCTTTATGGAGGAAAATATTTTTAAAATATATTTTATCTAGTTATTTGAGACAGAGAGAGCACAAGCAGTGGGGAGGAGTAGAGGGAGAAGCAGAGTCCCTACTGGGTGTGTGTGTGGCGGAGGGGGGGGGGCTCCATCCCAGGACCCTGTGATCATGACCTGAGCTGAAGTCAGCTGCTTAACCAACTGAGTCACCCAGATGCCCCTACTTTTTTTTTAATTGAACATCTGCATTTAGAACTTAGCTTGGTTTTCCTGCAGGCAAAGAGATCATTTGTGTTCTGTGATGCTGATATGGAGGTGGAGAAGGTATAAAGATAAATAGGACTGTCTACAAAAGCAAAAGAGTGACACCAATAACCATCAACAGGCTGAAATATTTTAGGTCCTTATTTTAGGTCCTATTTTAGGTCCAAATATTAAGGTCCTTAATATTTGTCTTCGAATGACATGCACAATTCGTAGATGTAAGTGCTCTATGCTCTTTTGAATGCCATTGCAATTATAATTCCAATTTACAAGGTACTCTATATTATTGTGAGCTTGAACAAATCAGACTTGAGCCTTAGTTTCTTAATTTTTAAATTGAGAAGTTTGGACATGATAAAACTAAGATCTTTTCCAGAAACAAATGATAACTTGTTGTGGTTTATAATGTTTTTCTTTTAATTGAAAAGTTATATATTACATTATTTAGATTCCTATGCTGGCTATCGGCAATGTGAGGTTTTGTTAATATAATAGCCACAAAGAGTGAACTCTGTAATCACCATATAAAAATGCGGAATTGGATTAATAATGGATTTATGTTATGGTTGTTTTACCCTCTTTTTTGACTTTTTTTTCTTAGCTGTTTTCAAATGGAAGAGTGTTGTAGCTCAGTGTAATCTTGTATATTAATGCGTGTTAATGTGGGACAAACCCAAACCTTTCTATCATTCCTTGGATACAGGTTGAAGTAGCATTGTAACCTGAGCTTTAGTACTGGTTCTGTTGTTAACTCTAAAACTTGGAGCACGTCATTCCATCTCTGCTTCTTGATTCCATGTTTATAATACAATATCTTGTTTCTTTTTATTTTTTACTTTATCTGCTTAGAAAGTTAAATATATGCTTATTGTATAAAATGCAAATGTGAAAAGGTGTAATAAAGGGGAAAGAAAAAATAAAAATTCACACACACGTTTGCAAATACATGTGTATACAAACATATGATATATATATAAATTCTATTTTTCTTAAAAAGATCTCCTAGAGACATATCAATGAATAAGGCATCGCCACTGTTAAAGGACATTGACTATCTCATTTAATGAGCTCTATTTCACTGACGAAACATTTAGGTTAATTTTTGTTTTTTGCTATTGCAAACTACTATGAATATATCCTTACATCTTTATTGTAATCTCTATTTAGAATCAACTCCTAGAAATAGGCTTGTTGGATCAAAGAATATTTAGATTTAACATTTCACTCCTGCCATTATGTTGTCCCTTACAAAGATGTTTGTGTTTTGCACCATCAGCAATTCTGTTTCCTCACACTATTTATTGGTAATATCTCTACCTATGTCAGTCTTATTATGACAAATGACATCTGACCATTACTTGTTATTACACTGTTTTGCCGTATAAGATTTTATTTTGAAAATACAAGGTGTTATAATTATGACAATTATAATTTTTATAATTTTATTTTTTTCATCATGATAAGTTGTACACTTTAATTCCCACCCCCTACTTCCCTTATCCCTTCATCCACCTCCCCTCTGGTAACCATCAGTTTGTTCTCTATAGCCTATTTCTTGGTTTGTCTCTTTTTTACCCTTTCACCTGTTTGTTTTGTTGCTTGAGTTCCACATATGAGTGAAATCATATGGTATTTGTCTTTCTCTGACTGTCTTATTTCATTTAACATTATACCCTTTAGCTCCATCTATGTCATTGCAAATTGCAATATTTCATTCTTTTTGATGACTAATATTCCATTACACACACACACACACACACACACACACCACTTCTTTATCTCGTCAGTCTGTGGGCACTTGGGCTCTTTCCATAATTTGGCTCTTATAGATAATGTTGCTATAGATATCAGGGTGCCTGTATCCCTTTGAATTAGCATTTTTGTACCCTTTGGGTAAATACCTTTTGGTGCAATTGCTGGATCATAGGGAAGTTCTAATTTTAACTTTCTGAGGAACCTCCATATTGTTTTCCAGAGTGGCTGCACAAGTTTGCATTCCACCAAGAGTACAAGAGAGATCTCCCTTTCTCCACGTCCTCTCCAATACCTGTTTTTTCTTGTGGTGTTGATTTTAGCCATTCTGACAGGTAAGAGGTGATACCACAGTATAGTATTAATTTGCAGCTCCCTAATGATAGTGATGTTGAACATCTTTTCATGTGTCTGTTGGTCTTCTCTATGTTCTTTTTGGAGAAATGTCTGTTTATGTCTTCTGCCCATTTTTAAATTGGATTATTTGTTTTTTGGGTGTTGAGTTTGATAAGTTCTTTAATAGATATTGGATACTAAACCCAACAAATATGTTATCTGCAAATATCTTATTCCATTCAGTAGGTTGTCTTTTAATTTTGTTGTTTCCTTGCTGTGCAGCAGCTTTTTCTTTTGAAGTAGTCCCAAAGCTTATTTTGGCTTTTGTTACTCTTGCTTCAGGAGACATATCTAGAAAGAAGTTGCTATTGCTTATGTCAAAGAGATTACTGCCTGTGCTCTCTTCCAGGACTTTTATGGTTTCAGGACTCACATTTAGGTGTTTAATCCATTTTGAGTATATTTTTGTGTATGATGTAAGAAAGTGGTCATTTCATTCTTTTCTATGTTACTGTCCAGTTTTCCCAACACTATTTGTTGAAGAGATTGTTTTTTTTTCCCATTTCATACTCCTTCCTGCTTTGTCAAAGACTGACCATATAGTTGTGGGTTTATTTCTGGGTGATAAGTATAATTTTTAACTTCTGCTAATAATGAGACTAACCTTAGGCTAGAATGGTTGGGACAGAAATGTGTTTTTTGTTGTTGTTGTTGTTTTTGTTGTTCTTTGTAGATTACTTTCAAAGGTGTTTCCTTTCCATCCTTTCCAGGGATTAAAAAAATGCATTTGCTTCCTTCTGTATGTAGCATACAAGTTCAAGGTCTTTTCCAAAATGCATTTTCACTTTGTTTCATTGTGTCATAGCACCACATGATTAGGTTGTATTCCTGTAGAGATAATGTCATACAATCTGTACTCTGATCTGTGGAAAAACTAGATATTGCTCATTTAACTGCCTTTTTTTATTTGTTAGCCTATAAAAGCATAATATAAAATGTTCATTTCAGCTTTAACAATATCTAATTAGTGACATTTCCTTCACCAAAGTTTCTTTCTTTTTATTGGCTCCAGACAAACTGTTTTTTATGTCCTACAAAATGTCTCATCTTTTTTATTTCTTTTAAACTTCATTATCTTTTTGATGACACAGTAATTTTCTTTCCATCTTTTACCTCCCTTCAGCTGACATCTTTACTTTGTCTTTCTTTACAACTATGCAAGCTTTTATATATGCATTTATTTTGGTAACTTTTAATGGAAAATTCAGTTTCTATGAAGTATATGCTATTATATTTAGAAATACTTAATTAAGTTCTCTAAAGTTTAGGTGAGCAGCTTAAACAAAAAAAAAAATGTATACATGTGGCATGACAGCACCCTTATGGGACTCCACCAGGGAGGATTTGGAGGGGAGTAGTGACAAATTAAATTAAATGGAAACCTATTTTTCATTAATGTCTTCTCAAAACATTAAGGTTCAGGGAATCTGTTTTGTGCTCTCTAAATTTGAGATTTAGAAAGATTCATTCATAGTGAACTAAAGCAGACAGTATCAATAAATGGGAAAAAAGAGAGAAACAAAGATTGAGAAATGGTAGAATTCAGAATTCAGGATAACATACTGGTTTTGCAAATAATAATTAAACATTTTGCAAATAAATTTTCAGAAATATGAGGCTCATTAAAAGAATTTATTTGATCTGTACAATTAGTTATTCAGATTCACTAAGCACCTTGTTACTGTAGAAAGTATATTGGATGGGGAGCTAGTGTAAAATAGTGAAAGTAGAAAATAGTGTAAGTCGTTATTCATCTGTATTGTTCCTACAGAGGTGCAGTTCTGTGTTAGTCATCTTTTTCACTGTTTGGTCCTTTTCTTTCTTTCGAATCAAGGTTATACCATTTTGGTAAGAGAAGGCAATTAAATACATTGGTATCATTTGAAAATATAATCATATACCTTCCAGAAATACACAATTCTTATTAAATTTAAACCAAAAGAAAATAGAAAGGAAAAGAGAAGCAGGTGCATGGTCTCCTTTGTTTATGCTGGCACTATTTAATACATTCTGGAAACCTTGGGTCTTTTGGAATAAAAATGGAGAGGAAAAGAAGAGGAAATGAAGAGGAAAGAAGCATGATTGAAAGTTGAACTACCCCATGGGAGAACATTTACTAAGACTGTCCCCACCAGTGATAAAATGTGGGAGAGAAAGTATAGCATGGCTTTTAAGAGTTTGGACTCTAAAGTTGAAAACACCTTGTTTTATACATGACTCTTTAATTTACTAGTTGAGTTTGCCTGTCTGAACTCCAACATCCTCATCTGTATAATGCAGATAATAATAGTACTGATCTCATAGGGATATTGACAGAATAAATGAAGTAATACATTTTGTGCTATTAGTAAATTGCTAATAGTAAATTGTTTAGCATAGTGACGAATACATAGTAGTACTGCTAATAACAAACATTCATTGATCTCTAGATGCCAGTAACTCTTATAATGGCTTTCCATGTACTAACTCGTTAGTTAATGTCAGAGAGAGACAGTGCATGGGAGAGGGCAAAGGGAGATGGAGAGAGAGAGAATATCAAACAGAGTCCACACTGAGCATGGAGCCCAAAGCGGGACTGGATTTCAGGACCCTGAGATCATGACCTGAGCCAAAATCAAGAGTCAGATGCACAACTGACTGAACCACTCAGGTGCCCCAAGTATGTTTTATTTTATATCTTGTTATTTTATTACTGCCAATGCTTCTTCAATATTTCCACTGAAACATCCTCAGAGCTGAGAACACTATACCTTCAAGTTTCCAAGAGCGTGGTCTGAAGAAATGCAACACAAACAAATATTTTCTGGAGTCACTTGTATATCTTCAAATTAAGCAAATTTTGTTTTCTAACCATAATATTTCCTTGTCATAAATAAAAACAATTATTTCCCTTAGCTACTGTTATAGGCTGAACTTGTCCCTTCAAAATTCATATGTTGTCCTAATCTCTAGTACCTCAGAATGTGACTGTATTTTGGAGATAGGGTCTTTAAAGAAGTAATTAAGGTTAAATAAAGTTATTGAGGTGGACCCTAATATAATATGCATAATTCTTAAAAGAAAAAAAGATTGGGGGCAGCCCCAGTGGCTCAGCAGTTTAGCACCACCTTCAGCCCAGGGTGTGATCCTGGAGACCTGGGATCAAGTCCCACATTGGGCTCCCTGCATGGAGCCTGCTTCTCCCTCTGCCTGTGTCTCTGCCTCTCTCTCTCTCTGTGTCTCTCATGAATAAATAAATAATATCTTAAAAAAAAAAGAAAAGAAGATTAGGATACAGACAGAGAGAACACCATGTGAAGATATTGGAAAAAGATATTGATCATCTCAAGGGAGAGAGGCATTCAGAAGAAACCAATCCTGCTGATTCTGATACCTTGATCTCAGACTTCTACTCTCCAAAATTGTGAGGAGTAGATTTTTGTTATTTAAGCCACCTAGTCTGTGATATATTTTTGGGGCATCCCTGGCAAATTAATATGTATATCTACCATCTAGTAAGAATAATACTCATGAAAGATATACTTTATTTATAGTAACTTCATGTATCTTTAGTTATTTCATCATATTCTCCTATGAGTCTGAGAAGGAATCATACCTGTTGCTTTCCTTGGAATGAAGACTCAGTGTAGAAACAAAAAGATTATAATACTTTGGGGCACGATTCAAAATATTTATTAGGTTAATTATCTGTATTAACTTATCATTGGTAGTAATGATTTCCTGGTTCAGAAATTCAGGCTATCAACACCAGGACTATGAATTTATTTTAAAGCACATCCCTTGATGCCTATTTAAAACTTGAATATATAGTTAGTGCTGCTATCAGCCCCTTTAGATTAGACCAAAGCCATAAAACTGAAGTGATAGTGAAGACAATGCAATATTCCTAATCAGAAAAGAATGTTATCCTTATGTATAGAATATCAGAACTTTTATTCACTTAATTTATAAACAATCCATGAAAACATCTGTATGCTTATTATAATTACTGCCAATCAGAACAAAACATTTCACTCAATTGCTAAATTTTATTTTTTTTCTGGGCTAATTTCAGTGACCATATGTGCTGGCCTCATATCAAAGTAGTCTGAATATGATGGTAACATATAAAAAATCTATTGGATAGAAAAATATTGAATATAAGTAATAGCACTGAATTGGAATGATATTCAGTGTTGTAAAAGTGAGTCAAATATTAGCGCTACAAATATGAGCAATATTTCATTTGGGTTTATTTCACAAAATATAGATGTAAATTGGTTACTACTTCTCCAAAATGGAGTGAAAAACCTAATGTTCCTGAAGACTCGGGAAATTATTCAGAATATAAATATAACAATTCATCTATTGACTTTGTATCCTAAGAAATATCAAGGAGAATTGTCTGATATAAATGCAGACTTTGGGCTTGCTAAAATCAATATTTATCTCTCAGGTCAGTCAATTTATTGATATTCATCTCAATGAGAACTCAGTATGTATGTATATCACTGTGGACTAAATTTCAACATAGAATTGTTTAAATCTTGAATTTAGTTTTGCTTCCCTGAGAATCCTTGCCCCTCGCCCCCGATTTTCTATGGTTTGTATAAGGTCCAAAAGCAAAGAGTTTAAATCTATTAAATATTTTAGGCTTTTTGTCTGTCATACCATTTAGCAAAAATGAAAAGTGTTGCCTATAAATTATTTAAAATGATAACTTCCAAAGTAAACTCTCACCAACTTAATTTCTCAGTGAAATTTTCACAGAGTGCATAGAAATTATTTAAAGCTATGAATTACAATTAAAGATTTTCTGGAGAAATGATGTCATGATTTTAAAATCAGTTAAGTGCAAAGAAGTATGGTAAGTAAAGGTTAAAAGCTCCTAAAATACTTCTTTTATGTGGCAATCATCAACTGGTAATTGTTGTAATGTAGAAAATACACATCACACATGAATATAGAATTCAGGCTAATGTTACAAGCTAATGAAAAGGAGCAAATTTGCAGTACAACTACTTCATACATTTGTTGTTTGAGCTAGTCACTTTTTCTTTGAAGCTAATAACTACTTCATTACGGAAACTGGTGCCTGTCTTTAAATATATTTTATTTATTTCTCCAAGTATACTTAAACTGCACTTATTTTTATTTTTATAGTAGGGAACCAAGTATATTGAATGTTTTTATATTGCAATCAATGTATGTCTTGCCTAACATACACATGATAATAATACATAATTGACATAATCATATCTGATTTATTAATTACCTATTTATATTTTTCTTTGCTGTGGACAGTGGCCTCAGTTCAATTGTTAGCTGTAACATACCCACCAAAATTTTACCATTTCTACTCTTTTCTATGGAATGATGTTAGCTGTTAGAAAATCAAAATATAAGGTTTACCCACTTTCAAGAGGTCTTATTTATCTGGTATACCAGTAATCATGAATGTCAGGGCCCTCAGGTGAGGCCAGTGAATTTGGCATTCACTTGAATATTTCAAGTCTTTTGGCAGTAAAGACATCCCCCAACTAGAGTCAGATCCTAAAGTTTCTCTTCCTTCTTTAAGCGTCAAAGCTAAACCATGGCTATTGTCTTACTTCTCCCACCTCCTGCTTTTTGGCAATCTCATTTAGAAAAAGGAAACCAACCCTCTTGACTTAACTATGAGACTTACATTTCTCTTTTTATATTATTGATTTTGATCACTGGTTTAGTCAAACTTGCTCTTTTTTACTGTTTCCACTTCACCTCAAAATCTGAAATCTATAATCTCACCATAGTTTTCCAACTCTTCTCTTTGAATGTTTTAGCATAGATGTTTTTTTATCAGTCTTAGAGGCTAATTATAATTAATCTTCCCATATTATATCAGCAAGAAGAGCTAAGAACCTTTTCCTGACACTTCAGACAAAATTATAGTGATATCTACATGACAGATATTATACAAATTAACTATAATTAGTTGTCCTTTCAATATAAAGTTTTGTTTCCTTAAGGTTATAAATTTGGTAATTTAGCTTTAGATTATATCTTCTACATAAACTAGTTGAATGAAAATTAGTTAAAACATGCAAAACTCATTTTAAGGCCTTTTAAATTTTTTTGTTGACTGGAGCACCTGTGTGTCTCAGTCGGTTAAGCATCCAACTCTTAATTTTGGCTCAGATCATGCTCTCAGGGTTGCGAGATCAAGTCCCATACTGGGCTCTGTGCTGGGTGTGGAGCCTGCTGAAGAGTCTCTCTCTCCCTCTGCCTCTCCACCTAAAAAATCTGTTGACTTCTTTAAATGGAATTTATTACTTTTTAGTTGATTAACCTGTCTTTTATAGAAACAATCTTAGACTTCAAGCTAAGATTTTTCTGGTGGTTTTTTTTTTTTTTTGCACAGAAATTCGAAGTGTATAATGTATAATAAAGCACTTAAAATCTTAACTAATTGAATTGACTGGCAATAAATAAATTTTGGATGACTATTTTTAGAAAATTAAGTAATACTCATGCTTTAAAAATTTGGGCATTTTTTTTAAACTTTTAAAAAAATTTATTTATTATTTATGATAGTCACACAGAGAGAGAGAGAGAGAGAGAGAGAGAGAGAGGCAGAGACACAGGCAGAGGGAGAAGCAGGCTCCATGCACCGGGAGCCCGATGTGGGGTTTGATCCCGGGTCTCCAGGATTGCGCCCTGGGCCAAAGGCAGGTGCCAAACCGCTGCGCCACCCAGGGATCCCAAAATTTGGGCATTTTTATATCTCCATTTAACTGTCAGTTTTTCAGAAAGTCCTTCCCCTGTTTCCACATTAGAATAATTATTTGTATCAGTCTATTTTCTTGCTTTTCACTATTTCCTTTCAATGAAATTAACACAATTTATGATCATATTTATTTATATTTATATACAAATATTTTTATATGAAAATATAAATATATTTTTATTTTTCATCATTTGCCTTCTGTACTAAGTTTGCAAGCTCAAAGAGCCCAGGAATCATGTATGTTTTCTTCATTAGAGTACATCTAGGGCATAGAATAGTATCTGGCATATAGTCAGTTTTAAATAAATGTTTTTTGATGGAATTAACTAAGAATTATAGTGAAGTAGAAGAAAGAAGATAGAGAAGGAGAAGGACAAAGAGAGCTGGAGGAAGAAAATGGTGATTAATTTTAATGGCTCTTATTGTGCACCAGCAATTTCACCTTCATAGCAAAACTGTCAGATCAGTGTCACTGAAGAAAAGGAGGCATAGAAGGTTAAGTAACATGCTTGTGCTTATGGTCACACCCAATACTGAATAGGATGACTATGGCATTTTCCCTAGCTGCTCATCTTACTGACACCATCTTTTTCCAAGACTGTTGGTGTTTGTGAAAGTTGACTTACATGAAAGTAGTGTTATGATGTGTAGTTCACTGAGCCATGTTATAGGAACTGGATTTTTCAGGCACTAAATAGATTCAATTCAGTTTATCTTAAATAAAAGGTATTTCCTAGGATGCCTGGGTGGCTCAGAGGTTGAGTGCCTGCCTTCGGCTCAGGATGTCATCCTGGAGACCTGGGATCGAGTCCCACATCAAGCCTCCTGCATGGAGCCTGCTTCTCCTTCTGCCTCTGCCTCTCTCTCTCTGCATTTCTCATGAATAAATAAATTAAATCTTTAAAAAAAGGTATTTCCTAAGGAAACCTAATTGCAGTGGTAATAATTGTTTTTCTTGGGGCCCATTTATCTTCTGGGTCTGTGAGCTATACCCTTACCTGCCTAGTTATGTCAGGTAACTTTGTCCACCCAAAGGTTTCTGAAATTTCACAATTGTTCTGTGAATCACCATTGCGATATAAAATTATTAAACCCATATGTTATCTTAAGCCATAGGGTTGCTCTATGCTTTGGTAGTAAAGCAACAGGCCAACATACTGCTCTCAACTTCCTTCCCTTACAATAAACTGATTTGTTCTGGACTTCCACATCATTTGTCCTTGCTTTACAGAAAAAGTATTCCTAGTTTCCAAGGCTGGTTCCTTTGTCCTTGATTGAATTCATTCTTGTTATTGATTGAATTCATTACTATCCTCAGTTCCATAATTGTCCATAATTTATCACTCAATTTATAACTAATTTCTTTATCTTCACTAGATTTTCTTTGGTCAACAGATTGATCAAAGTCTCCCATATTTTAAGTGTAAATAAATAAGAAAAACTCTTTCTCAGACCTGTTTCTCTGCCAAATTGACACCTCATATCTCTTCTTAACTTTATTAAAATTTTTGAAAGACTGTTTTAAATTGCTGTCTCCATTTCTTAACCATCCATTAAAATGTTTCTTTATGGCTTTTATCTTCCACATTTTACTGAAACTGCTTTTTCAGAAGTCATCAGTAGTGTATTATTTGCCATTTCTAGTCATTCTTTGTAGACTTCCTCTTTCCCAACTTTTCTGCTATATTTGACCACTGTTGACTACTCCATTCTTTAACCTTTCTGCTCCATTTGATTTCCTGACATTGTTCCTTACTTAGTTTTATCATAGTACTTATATTCTGATCAAAGAAGTAAGAAAGATGATATTTTCTTCTTAATTTTACAGAATTATAGTTTTCCACATATTATCTTTCTCCTTAATTGTCTCTACCACTGTTTCTGCACCTTTGATTAACCTTCAAAAAATGTAATCATTCCCTATATTTCTGGTCTAGGACTTTTTTTATTGTTTAACACATACTGTTTAATATCCTTCTCTGGCTTCTGGGTAGTAACTATCAACTTCACATATTTTTCCTGAAATTCTCTTAATTCCCAAGAATTTGCATGATGTCTTGAAGCCATATTAAATTTAATCCAGTAGAGCTGGTACTTCATCTTCTCACTTGCTTATAACAAGGAAGCTCAGTTTATCCTTGAATCTTTTGTTGCCCTTACCCACACTACTGCTAAATTACTGAGTTCTGTTTGTTCTTGAGCACACTGGTGCTTCATCAGTTTATCATTTATTTTCACTTGTTCCTCTCATATTGCAGGTGGAGACATCATCTCACAACCAAAATATTCCAGTAACTTTCCAACTTGTATCTGTCTTTAGCCTTTCAATACACTACTCCAGCTTTTATGCTCAAAGAACTTAGATGATTGCCTGTGGCCTATAAAATACAGTCACATTTCCTTTTTTTAAAAAATATTTTTTAAAACATTTATTTGAGAGAGACAGAAAGAGCACAAGCAGGGGCAGAGACAGAGGAAGAAGCAGCAGACTCCCCACTGAGCAGGGAGCCCAACAAGGGGCTTGATCCCAGGACCTGGAGATCATGACCTGAGCTAAAGGCAGACACTTAACCATTTGAGCCACCCAGGCACCCCCAGTCACATTTCTGAAAGTGGTATTCACAGGCTGCTAGGACTGACTGCAGTTTGCTTATACAGACCACCCCCCAATGCATTCTTCCATTAAGCTTAGTTTTTAGCCATTTTTCTGGGTACACGGTGTACTTTCACGCCCTCATGCTCTTGGTCCTGATGAACTTGGAATACCTTTTCCCTACTTCCTGTCACTGAAACCTATTTAATCTTCAAAGAGTGATGTTAGTTTATTCCACTGTGCATTATGATTATCTACATTTCTACTTTGTAAATATTTCTAAAACAATTTTATTCCCATTTGTATCCTTCACTTCATCCAATACCACCTGTGCAATACACAAACTCTTTCTCTTTTGTGCTGATACATAGACAGTGTTCATGAAAAGTTTCTGGAGTGTCACTATGAAGTTACAAGATTTAGACTCATGAAAATCAGTTTGGCACTTTAGTGTTTCACTTTTTCATGCAGGGATTGTTTTACATAGAAGTATATAGTTTGGCAAGAAGGACAGAGTTAGTCATTAAAAAGCCTCTATTCATCAGCTCTCTTTTCAAGAGCCTGTATAAAATGCTTGGTGTTCACATGTAAACTGGCCTTCACTGTTCAGGGCTCTTTACCTAGATGCTTCACCAAGAGCATTTCTTTCAGAATATTCAGGCTGCAGCTGATTTTTTTTTTTTGAAGAATTTAGCCACCAGATCTCTGAAATCTAACAAGTGGTTGCCATTGCTGCTTATTTTTTGCTAGTGAGTGGTGAAAGTAGTGAGCATAGGGTATTTGTAAAGGCAACAATGGAAAGATCATTGAACAGAATATTTACCCAATGTCAGAAAAGGTTTTGCAAATGTAAAGTTAAAAGTGAATAAAATTCAAACCTACTTATAAACCTAACACAAGCTATTCCTAATACAACTTCATTTGTATCACCTCAGAATATGTTTATTCAAAAAGCCTTTGAAACTTTTAATTTACTTAGTTCCTTACATATTTTCTTAAAACAGTAAATAGAAAAAAATTTAAATTATAGATGAATAAAAAACTAAAAAATCTGTTTTTTATTCATCAGAAATAAAACTCTTTTTTTAAAGTTTTTTTTTTTTTTTTAATTTCAGTTAGTTAACATACAGAGTCATGTGAGTTTTAGATGTACAATATAGTGATTTAATCCTTCCATGAAACACTTGGTGCTCAAAAGGACGAGTGCCCTCCTTAACCCCAATCACCTGTTTCACCCATCCTCTCACCTACCTCCCCTCTGGTAACCATCAGTTTGTTTTCTATAGTTAGGAGTCTGCTTCTTGGTTTGCCTCCCTCTGTTTTTTATTTTCCCCTTTGCTTGTTTGTTTGTTTCTTAACTTTCACAAATGAGTGAAATCATACGGTATTTGTCTTCCTCTGAGTTATTTCACTTAGCATAACATACTCTAGTTCTATCTATGTTGTTGCGAATGGCAATATTTCATTATTTTTTATGAGTAAGTAATGTTCCATTGTGTGTGTTTGTGTGTGTGTGCGCACGCGTGCACACCACTTCTTATCCATTCATCAGTCAGTAGGCATTTTGGCTTTTTCTATAATTTGACTATTGTAGATAATGCTGCTATAAATATTGGGGTGCATGTATCCCTTTGAATTAGCATTTTTGTATTCTTTGGGTAAATACCCAGTAGTGCAACTGAAAAGTAAAACTATCTATCTGCACACATGCATTTTTAAGCAAAAATGGGAGTGTACACTGAATTTGCATTTTTAGTTAACATGTTTTTAACATCTTCCTGCACCATTAAATGCAATATTATTTTTAATCATTGCATATTAATCTTACTACAGTGATTTACTCTAGTATTTAGTGGATCCATGGTGATCAGTATCTAATATTGCTCTCATGTAGATTGTCTTGTAAACATTTTGGCTGAGAATTTAGTAGAGTGTATTTGGGAGGACAAGAGCAACAGGGAGAGAGGGAGGAGCTGAGAAGGCACCCTAAGTCCTGGTCCTCCCAGGGCATATTTCTAGCTCCAATATCCTTGACTCACACTTCTACCCAAAAAGAAAAAAAAAAGTATAAATATATTCAGCCTGAACATTCAACGATTTAAAGTCCTTTGATGACTCAAAGAACAGTTGCAGACATCAGAAATGAAATCTTAATCTGTGCCAGTTAAAAGCTGAATAACTGTATTTCATTATTAATATCAATAATATTTTATTCATTACACATACCAAAGAGATCAGAGTTCATTCATTCTTTCATTCATTAAACACAGCTATGACAGCCTTGCTGTGTCTCTAGAATGGGAGGAAAAGAGAAATGAATGTCCTAAGTTTTAGCGTATGAAGTAGGAAATGGAAGCAATTTGGGTGGTCAAGTGACTCAGTGCAAGTACTCTTACAGTTTCTCTTTGAGTCCCCAATTGGTCCAAATTGCTTTATCTGGACCTGCTGTTTATCTAATCAGACTGTTCTACTTCCTATGCTCCAAACTGCCTTGTGTGTCTTGCCTCCACATTTTTGGTCTTGTTCTTTTTTTGAAGAAAAGGGAAACAACATACTATCAATGAAGACTCCACTACTTGTTATATTTTCATTGTTTTCTTTCTTGAGAAATTTTTCAAGCTACATTCTGAGGTTTGCTCTTTATTTAAATAATTTTGATAAATTCCACAGTGGTAGGATTTGAATACATTCATGTGTGAGTGACAAGGGGACTCCTCAGGCTTGATTTGGCCCCCTGTTTTACACATTCCTGGACTTCATACTACTCATTTGTAGAATTATCCCAAATATAATTTAAATAGGTATTTGTTTGATTCTGTCTTCAGAGACCATGTTCATCTTATTCAGTTCTGTATTCCAGAGTGAAACATAGCTGATGGCACAAAGTAGGAACTATAAAACCTACAAAGTAGGTTGAATGAGTAAATAATTGAATAGATCTTTAAGAGCAGGATGCAATATATAGTATTTTTCTAGATGTATCTGACCAAGAAACCCTTCTTTTGTGGATTATCCATTGAATCCCATAAAGGCTCTTCAAGTGCATAAAGTCCATATTAAGGAGATCTTCTTATATTCAGTATCTAGTTTTCCTCTTTTGTTCTGTAAGTCAGAAATGTTGTCACTATTGTTGCAAGAGTCCACATCAAAACCGGGGGATGATCCTTGATTTTTGTTTTCTTACTCTCATTCACATTCCATCAGCTCCTAGCCCTTTCTGCTTCTACTTTTCTTTTTTAACCTTATTTTTAAGACCCTGGTCTAAGCCAAGAAAAGTGATCTCTGACTATAGTCTCATCACTGGTTTTCCCTATTACCCCATAATCCCTTATTGCATCATCACAGCCAGAGTTTTTGTCGTATTCACATCTTACTTAAAATATTTTCATGACTTTAAAAAATTTGTGTAAATCTCTGCTGCTTACCTCTTGATTTTGACATCTTATTTCCTGAGTTACTCTACACTCTAGTTGAAGTGAATGTTTGTTTCCCCCAAACCAGCATGATTTTTTTAGCTTCTGATTTCATCATAGAAGGCCTCACATCTGTGCACTGCATGATGCCAAGACTGTGTGTTGTGAGTGGAGCTCCCTAGAGTTGTGCAGCATGACTTCCCTACCTAATCACTAACCTTTATATATATATATATATATATATATATATATATAGATAGATAGATAGATAGATAGATATAGATATAGATAGATAGATAGATAGATAGATAGATAGATAGATATCATGGAAACCTTTCTGACCCTTCTTGTTTGTTTGTTTCTTATTCTTCTTATGTTCTGACTAACCATCCTGACTTCCGGAGTATCTATCATGACGACTTGATGATGGGCTCCTTTGCTTTGTATCTCCAGAGCCTCCCTATTTTTCTTCTGCCACAGCACTTATCACAGTCTTTTATCCTGTTTTCTTCCTTTCTTTTTTCCTTCCTTCCTTCCTTCCTTCCTTCCTTCCTTCCTTCCTTCCTTTTTTTTAGATTTATTTATTCATGAGAGACACACACACAGAGAGAGGCAGAGACACAGACAGAGGGATAAGCAGGGTCCATGCAGGAAGCCTGATGTGGGACTCGATCCCGGGACTCCAGGATCACACTCTGAGCCGAAGGCAGACACTCAACTGCTGAGCCACCCAGGCGTCCTCTTTGCTTTTTTATTAATTAGGCTGAAAGAACTATGGAAGCAAGACCTCTTGTATTCAGTTCAGTATTTACCATCTGGCCGGTGTCTAGCAGGGCCTGTATCTTCCTTGGGGTCTTTGTCTTTGCTATTTACCCTGCCTACAGTACTCTTTCCCAGGTGTCCTCCAAGCTCTCTCCTTTACCTCCTTCAAGTTTATTCAAGTATTACCTTCTTTGGTTTCTGACTACATTATGGTACTCCTTCCCCTGTCCCAGCTTATCTTATTTATTTATTTATTTATTTATTTATTTATTTATTTATTTTTGCCTGTCTTTTGGACTGAACATTGTGTCCCTCCAGAATTTACATGCTAAAATCCTAGTCCTCAGTGTGATGGTATTAGGTGGAGCCTTTGGGAGGTAAGTAGAGCATAATGGTGGAGTCCTCATGAATGAGATTAGTGCCCTTATTAGAAGAGATACAGGAGAGATCATGCTGTCTCTCTCTGTCTTGCAAAGATACATTGAGAATATGGCCAAGAACCCGACCATGCTGGCACCCTATTCTCAGACTTCCAGACTCCAGAACTATGAAAAATAAATACTTATTGTTTTTGCCATCCAGTCTTCAATATTCTGTTACAGCAGTTGGAACTGGCCCAGATAGTTTCTTTGTTGGAGCTCACTATGGGGATAGCTGAACTTTCAGGGGTCAAAGTAGTCCACTATGACAATAAGCCAAAAGGAATAGCTAAACATTTACACTAACTGCTATAGTGTAAGCAAGAAGTTAAACTGGTGGAGATATGGACTTTCTCCTCTTCCATTTTCCCCATGGAAAGGCACATTGGTTGAGGGTCAGGCAGCTCCACACAGATGTAGGGATTGTTTCACTGAGGGAGCACTGATCAAAAGGTTCCTGCAGTCTTGTGGACCTGAAAGATAATGGGAAAGAGAAAAAGACTGGGAGTGGTAAAGCACTGAGTGCTGATTCAGAGTGGAGAAAAATGTCTTCATATATAGTTACATCCCATAAGAAGTTGTAGGCAGAGTAACTGAGTAACCTGGAGAAAGCCTAAGATAAAGACCCCTGATAAGCAAACCTTAAAATGAAGGTACTTGGGCTAAGTATGTGGATGAGCTTAAGAGCACGGCTGACCATGAGGACCTGAGACTGATGTAACTCCTTCAGATTGTAAGCACTGGCTGTATGTACACCAGGTCTGATGTGGAGAGGACACCTTTTCCCCATGAGACCTGCCAGATAAAGCCTTTGTAATTGCCAATGATCAGGCCTGAAAAATCACACCTAGGTTTTTAAGCAGGAGCCAGACGACTCCGTCTTCTTAGAAGTTACCACTTTAACATGCTCTATGTTACTACTATATATTTTACTTGTTTTCTGTATCTTTCCATGAGAATATGAGCTTTATGAGGGCAGGCAAATTTTATTACTGTATTGCTAATGTGTAGAAAATCATAAGTAACTAATATTTGTTCAATGAATGAATGAATGAGTTTTTTTTCATATCTGCATTTTTGCCTTCACAATTAAACTGTAAATTGCTTTGAGGATTGAGACTTTGCCACATACTTTTTTTCCCTTAAGTATATCCTACTTTTCATTTAAATTAGATAGTTTAGCTGCTAAAAATATTCTTCTCTAGATTTGTTTGTAATTTTTGCCCTTCATTTTAGGATAACACTTTAGAGTTATAATGGCTGAGTCTTTATTTTAAAATTTGAAAATTTAAAAAACAGATTCTATATATCTATCTCTCCAGCTTTTCTCTCTTCTAAGTTAAATATTTCTATTTCCCTTAACTGTTTATTGTAGGACAGTGGAGTCGAGATGGTTAATTTTATGTGTCAACTTGGCTAGGGCATGGCACTCAAATATATGGTCAAACACTAATCTAGATGTTCCTTAAAGATATTTTTTAGATGATATTAACATTTAAAGCAGTAGACCAAATACAGCAGTTTGCTCTCTATAATGTGGGTGGGCTTTGTCCAGTCATGTGAAGGCCTTAAGAAAAAGACTGACCTCATCCAGAAAGAGGGAATTGTACCAGCAGACTATCTTCAGACTTGAACTGTAACATAAACTCATCTCTGAGTCTCCACCTAGTCAGCACACTCTGTAGATTTTTCCAGTCTCCATAATTGCATGATCACATGAGCCGATTTCTTAAAATCTCTCTCTCTTCCTAATACATAGATAAATATAGATCTAAATATAAGTATATCCTATTGGTTTTGTTTTTCTGGAGTACATTGAGCAGGAATGCTGTCTTTTCACTGTTTTATTTACTGTGTTCTGGAACCACTACAATTTATCAGTGTTTCGCTTAATATATGGCTCCCAAGCAGACACAGTGCTCCAAATATGATCTTATCAGTGTAAGGGACAGGGATATTATCGACTTCCTTGTTAAATACTGTCTTTATGTAAATGCAACATAAATGTGCATGACTTTTGTTGGCTCATATTAAATCTCTCAGTGATTAAAAATTGTCTAACTCTAGCATCTGTTTTGTTCCAGTTGTGTTGGGAACTGTGAATATGGATCTACAAGGTATAGTCCATTATTCAAAAGACATGGCTATTTCTTTTCTGTTTATAATCTTTGCTATCCTGTGTTTGTGAGGTTGACTTTTTAACCAGAAGTATTAGACTTCATATTTATCTTCTAGAATTCCTTCTTCTGAATTTGATGCATTGTTCCAACTCTAGTAATGAAAAGAAAATACCAATTTTTCAATCATGATTCTGTCATTCAATACTTGACTATTTCTCCAAATTAATACACATCTTTTCTATGTCTATATCAATTTTTTTTAACTCAAAATTGTGATTAAGGCTCACAACAGGTTCAAAAATGAGCCATGTAATTGTCATGGTTTGAGGATAATTGTTCAACTAACACATATCCACATAATTTACAAACATCCTCTCTGCATATATCTTGTCCAAAAAGACATCAACAGAACACTGCATTATATGCCTCATTGAAATGCAGATTCACTATGTCTATATAATTTAATTAATTTGGTATAATTTATTCTTAGTGAATTTAAAGTGGCTCTTGGTGATTACCACTTCCTTTTCTAGGTGTTCATGAGCCATCTGTCTAATTATATGTCTTGGAATTTTGCTGGTAATTGATAGAATGCTTTAAGATGTGAGATTTTTATATGTACATTTTAATTTTACATGGAATTCAATAAAATATATCATTTTTAGCATCTTTCTGTATATCTTTTTTTAAAACAGTTTTCCCAGTCACCATTACATGGGGAATATCTTGTGGTCCCAAGGGAGGAATGCAACTATATTTCAGAAATGAATCCCATATTAGTCTATTTGAAGGGAACCCAGTAAGTTCTCTCTGTTATCTCTGCCTCTCTCTTCATATCACCTTTTTAAGAGAATATTTATAGTTTTCTAGTTCAGAAGTAGATCATGGTGACTACCAATAACATTCAAATTTATGTCCTCTATCAATAGGTAGTGTATTTTAGGTTGAAATCCTTTATTCCATATTCCATGCATAAAATATTTTTATTTCTCTTGTTTAAGGTTTCCATGTCTGGATTAACCAATGTTGTCAGGAGATGGAGTTATAGTGTATGAATATGACTACTCTATTAATATGTGGATAGCAGGAGGTAGAATGAAGTTTCTAGAACTAGAGATGATGTACAGATAACCCAGTAGGTATCCACATTACACTTCATGTGTCATTTAGGTATTTAAGGATCAGAACTGGGCAGCCTGGACCCAGGAGGCCTAGAATTGGAAAGCCATTATCTGAGGCAGTATAATTCTTGTCTTTCCTGGGATATCAGGTCCCTCATCTACACTTTTCTCTGTATGCATGCCTGATGGTCTTGTTGCTTTCAGAATACTTATACACTTTGTCTACTTGTGACTTTTGCTTCTCCATGATGTCAATGTGCAAATGGTTCAGACTTGCCATGATGCTAATGCTGGTGTGCCTTAAAATGACTCTTCAATTCTACTACTTACTTTTTTCTGCCTAGTTACTATTCCTGAGTCTCTTAGTTTAGACTCTTAGAAAAAGAGAATCTACTTAGTTACTAGTTGGCAGTGGATTGGCTGGTGTGTGTGTGTGTGTGTGTGTGTGTGTGAGTGTGTTTCTTATCTGCTGAGAAGGGGACAAAGGCAAGGCAAGCATATTGACAGATACTTTTGCTTATACAGAATATAATGTATCAACAGACCCTTAAATTTGCTTCTTATTATAGGTATGTCCATAAGTGTCTTTTATTTGCATTTGTTTTATCCTTACTAGTAAAAAAATGCATTTCCATCATAGAGAATGTAAACATTAATTACTTATGCTTATTTACTGTTTTTGGTTAATATGAAATAATCAGCATCAAGTACTGGAATTAACCATTTTTCTTTTTTAAAAAATGTTTTCACATGGCTGCCAATGGCTGCCAGAGCTTTTTATTATCTTTAGTTATTTTAATAACTCTATACTAGACTTTGTATTTCTAGAGTCTATATAATCTCCTTGAGCCTCAGTTTCCTCATCAGTAAAATGGATATAGGAACATATTTATGTGAACAATTTAGCATCTTTTACATGCATAAAGATGTTCAAAATTACAATCCTTTCCCTTTGTCCTCACAATGCATGCAGGAAAATGTATGTAGCTATGTTAGTTTCCTTTATATACTGTTCCCTTTTGTTTCTACCTTGTTAATGTTTATAATTTTCTTATCAGAATTTGTTTTTCAAGGCTTCCAATCCTTTTAAAAGACTTGAAGTCATGGAATCACTCAGATCTACTTTCTGAAATTTTTGAAATCTGCTTTCTGAAGTCCAAGCTACCTGTCAGACTGTGCTGAGTGTTTCCTTTCTTGGCTATTTCAAGCACTAAGATGACAAGTTGACTTTCTCCCAAGGTTCCTGTCACTTGAATTTCATGAACCAGTTCTTTCTTTTTGGTCAAAGTTAAAACTAGAGAAATAGTCCCTCATTGCTTCATCACCTAGCTGAGAGAGAAAATTTTTGGCAAAATGAGACTTCTAGCAGATGCCTGGTTCATTGACATCTCAGCTAGAACCTGCCTATCTCTACTTCATTCTCACATCAAAATCATTTATGCTTTCACTCCTTTAATCATTGCTGTGATAATAGTGCACTGTTTCTCAAACTGTGGTAAGAGGATGAAATTTCATGAACCATGAGTATTCTGTAGAAATTTAAAATTTTGTGCATTTTATTTTAATAATAATCTAATATCTTAATGTAATCACATTCTAGGTTATTATTTCAATTACTGTATTTTCATACATATTTATGACTTCATAGATGTCAAACGATCACCTAATGTGACACTATTAAATATTATTGTGCTGGTAAAATAAGTAGGGCTGCCATTAAGCTAGCATATCTTAATGTCAAAATGAGAACAATAATCTCTAAAAATTGTTGCTGAATTATTTTATCTGGTATAAACTCCCAACCTTTATTTTGCCAATTAAATTTGCAATTAAAGATATTTTATTTTTTGAAATAATAACTTTTAAAAAAATTCTAGTATAGTTAACATATGGTGTTATTTTGATTTCAGATGTACCATATAGTGATTCAACAATTCTATACATTACTCTGTGCTCATGATAAGTATGCTATTCATTCCCTTCCCCAATTTCACTCATCCATTTCTTTCATCAGTGTTTTGAAGTTTTCACCTCCTTGGTTAAGTTTATTCCTAGGTATTTTATTAGTTTGATGCAATCATAAATAGGAATGTTTTCTTAATTTCTCTTTATGCTACTTCATTATTAGTGTATAGAAATGAAACAGATTTCTGTATATTGATTTTGTATCCTGTGACCTTACTGAATTCATTGATCAGGTCTAGTAATTTTTTGGTGGAGTTAGGGCTTTCTATATTTAGTATCATGCCATTAGTAAACAGTGAAAGTTTTGCTTTCTTTTTATTTCTTTTTGTTGTCTGATTGCTGTGATTAGGACTTCCAGTACTATTGAATAAAAGTGGTGAAAATGGACATCCTTGTCTTGTTCTTGTCCTTAAGGGAAAAGCTCTCGGGTTTTTAACACTGAGTATGATGTTAGCTGTGAGGTTTTCTCTTCGTTGTGTTGTGTTGAGGTATGTTCCCTCTAAACCTACTTTATTGAGGATTTTTTTTAATCAGGAATGGATATTGTTCTTTGTAAAATGCTTTTTCTGCATCCACCTAAATGATATTTTTAAGATTATTTCTCTTGATGTGATGTATCTCATTGATTTTTTGCAAATATTGAACCACCTTGCATTCCAGGAATAAATCCCACTTAATGGTGGTGAATACTTTTTTTAATGTATTGTTGGATTAGGTTTACTATTATTTTATTGAGAACTTTTGTATCTGTTTTTTTTAAACTTCTTTTTTTGAAAGATTTTATTTATTTATTCATGACACACACACACACACACACACACACACACACACACAGACAGAGAGAGGCAGAGGGAGAATGCACACAGGCAGAGGGAGAAGCAGGCTCCATGCAGGGAGCCCAATGTGGCACTTGATCCCAGGACTCCAGGATCATGCCCTGGGCTGAAGGCGGGTGCTAAACTGCTGAGCCACCCAGGGAATCCCTGCATCTATATTTATTAGAGATGTTGGGCTGTGGTTCTCTCTCTCTCTCTCTCTCTCTCTTTTTAAATAGTGTCTATATCTGGTTTTGGTATCAGGGTCATGCTGGCCTCATAGAGTGAATTTGGAAGCATTCCTTCATCTTCTATTTTTTCCTCTTTTTCCTTTTTTTTTTTTGTTTTTTTTTTTTTTGTTTTGTTTTTTAGAGAGAGAGAGAGAGAAAGAAAGAAAGAGAGAGGAGGATGCTGGGGCAGAAGGGGACAGAGAATCTTAAGCAGGCTCCATGCCCAGTACAGACTCTAGCCTCAATCGGAGGACCCTATTATTACTATTATGGCTGAGCTACTTTTGCCTTCAGTCTAGTTTGCCTGTTTTGGGGAGGAATCGGTCCCTGTGGTGTTAGTGAGCCAGTCTGGGGCCACCTTGGGCTTGAATTGAGTCAGACCAGGTATTTATTTGCCAGATGCAGTAACACTGAACTGCAGGGCACTTGCCCCATATTGTCTCTCTAAAAAGTTTTCCTTGGTGCGAGAGGCCCACAATTAGACTACTGTTTGCCCCCAGTTTATTCACTGGGGTCACAATTGAACTGGCAAGTGTTCAAGAGGATTATCATCCCCTCTCCCTGAGGCAGGGGCCACTTTGGAGTGGTGCTGGCCCCTGTTAGGGCTGCTTGCACACTGTCAGGCTTGTGGTTCTGCTTTGGATGAGTTTTTACCCAGGCCTCTTGGAGAGGGCAGGTCTGCAGAAGATCTTGGGGGTGGGGCTTGTAGTGCCAGCAAGGTCTGTGTTTGCTCTCTGAGGGGACCTGCAGCCACCTGGAAAACTCTTGCAGAGGCTAAGTTGGAGGGGGTGGATTCACAGATGCACACAGAATGGGGGGTGGGTACACTGTTAGCAAGCTAGGTGGAGAGTGTTGTGCTGACCTAGTTCCTGCAGGTGGTTAGGTATCTAGGCTGGGGGCCAGGGAGGGAAATGTGTCCTGTCAGCTTTTTGGTTTGGATAAGTCTCCTAAAGATATCTGATCCTCTAGCTCTGAGATTAATAAATAAATCTCCTTACTACATATCCCAAGAGTTTTTCAAACTGCCACTTCTATGCTGTATCTCTTTGGGGCTCTTGGTTGTGCTGTCTCTGTAAAAGCAGGGACTCCATTTTCTATGGCCTTTTAGTTCTCCCAGAGTTGAACTTGACAATTTTTAAAGTTTCAGGTGTTAGGCCCCACTGATTGTTGGGCCCCTCTGGTTTTCAAACCTAAATGTTTGGGGATCTGCTCCTTTTCCCTTTCTGAGCCTGCACTATCCCTCCATCCCATGGACAGTTCCTTGGATCCATTTGGCTCCCCAGTGCATCTCTGGCCTTTCGACACTCTTTGATGCACTTCTTCTCTACATTTAGCTGTGAAGGGTCTTCAATTCATTTTCTGGTTTATTTACACTGATGTCAGTGTTTTCTAGTTGCATCCATGGGAAGAGGTGAGTTTAGGATCCTCTTACTTTGCCAGCTTCTCCAGAAGTCCTCTAGTAGTAAAAGACATTTTTATTGAATAAAAAATTTAGTTTTTTAGATTAAAACATTGAGTTGACTTAATGCAAAAGACAGAATACTTAAGTTGTTACTGGCTAATAAGAAAAGAATATAAAAATAATGCATCCTTCATCAAATGAGAGCCATACCATTCTGTGGGAATAATGACGTCATTGAGTTTGAAGAAAAAAAGTGGAGAAAGAGTTGAATCATTACATGGCATATATAACCTAAAGCATAACAGTACACTTCATATCTGCCTTGGTTATGTTTAAGGAAAACCAATATTCTATTAAGTAATGTTGTTAATTATTATTAAGTAATGTTGAATGCTGTTGGTGGTGTTGGCCGTTATTCTAATTTAGACTGTATACATTTTAATTTTGTGCTAGAGTTGGGATAAATGTTGGAGCTTCAACAGTGAGACAGAGGAATTCTTGTTCGTACTTTAGTGGAGCTTTCAGAGCAAAGTCAGGGACGTTGTTGAAGCCTAATGACTGACTATTGCCATGGTGCTTTTAAGCCGATGAGATACAATAGTATCAGGTGAATGAAACAACATCTTTCCATTCCCCTCCTGACACTTATACAGCTCCCTGAATTATGTAGATGAACATCAAGCTTTCAGGTTACTAGTCAAAGAGTTAAAATAGAAATATAGCTACCTCTGGGTATATGTTTCCTTAAGAAAAAGTCTTAAAAGCATCCTGACTCTCTGTGTGGATGGTCTCAGATTGTGTGTGACAACATGGGGAAAGAAGGTGAGGCCAAGGTGGGTAAATAAAAAATTCAAGAAGAGAAAGAAGAGAAGAAAGAAAGAAAAAAAAGAAAAAAGAAAAATGAGAGAAAGAGAGAAAAGAAGTGAAAAATAGAATGCAAATCCCAGTGAAGTTGAGATTAATAATATAATCTAATTCTAAAACTACAACATTGTTAATTTAACCAATATAGTATGTATATGTATTTGATTATTTTCTAGTATTTTCTTTCAATACTTTTTTCTATAACTGAGTATAATATAGTAATTTATTTTAAAGTCAGAAATATTTAGATTATGAGATAATCATTATATTTCATGGTATGAACAGTTACTAGTTAAAATTTCAAAAGAGGCATGTAGCAGGTAATAAAGTTAAATAGAAAGGGAAAAACTTTAAAGCTGAACATGTGAAATGTATCATCAGAAAAGTAGGTTCCAAAATATATCAATTTATATTTTATTTTAATACTAGACTAATATAACTTCAAAGATGTTGTTGAATCTTACAATAATCATGAATAAAATTAAAATAAAATATATTTCATCTAAAGTACTGGAGAATATAAAAGTAGAAAACAAGTAGTCCATATAGAAGAAGTTGACTGAAATAAAATAACACAATAATAAATATGAATGAGATAAATTTACTTACTAAGCAGTTGGAGGTTAGGTAAAGTATTTTTAAAAAAACTTCATGTTGTTTACAGGTGATGCTTGAAAAAAGTGATTAAAAATATAATTACATTAAACAAGCAAATGTTAAAAAAACATGAAATTGTATTAGTAATATAATATCAAATAAATCTGGTGATTTGGCTAAAGTTTAAATCAGAGGAGTCATTGAACTATGAATGAACATTCTTACAAAGTGGTCTGATAAAGCATTAATATGTAAAAGCTAACTAAAAAAAATTCAAACCAGAAAATCTATACTACACATAAACAATGTCTTTGATAAAGACTAGCACAAAAATCTTATACAAGTATAATAAACTAAACAAGAAATGTAAATATTATTTTGCAAGTGATTTCTCAAATCTGTGGAAAAAAAACCTGACTTTGGAAGAGTTAACTATCTGAAAATAATATTAATCTATATCTGTTTTTAATGTTCTTACGGTATAAGTTAAATTTAGGATGAATTAGTGATCTACATAGGTCAAATAATTAGGTGAAAAATATCCTACAATATTATATTCTAGGAGGTACAAAATAAGCATTACTTTAAAATTCTAAGCTTTTTTTCACTAGTGAGGCTCACCTAATATAACAACATTTTTTTTCAGACTTATTTGATCATGGAATATTTCTCACATAATAATGTTGTATTAATTTCCCATGTAACTAAAACTGTACTGGTAATAACCTGAGCAACTGCTGTGCTGTAGAAAATGTTGATAACTATTGTCACTAATATTTTTTTTTTCCTGGAAGAGGTAACTGATGAGATACAAAATGTCTAGATTTTGAAATGAATATTGCCAAAATCATTATTGTTTTGATAAGAAAGTCACCTACCTGAGAAAACCTATTGCACCTAATAAATAAGTTCCATTCATGGCCTCTTAGAAAATCAATATCATTTCTATATACCAGTAAGAAACAGTTAGAAAATTTGATAAACATCCTATTTATGATATTACTGGAATGAATTGAAGTTGATGAAAAAAATTTTGTCAGACTCTATTATTAAAATAAAGAAAAATCTTGCAAAACTGTACTTAAAGAAATTATAAACATAACCTCACTAAATGTAGTGACGTGAGTGGGAATGAATTTCTAGAATTTTATTCTCATTCTTCCTAGCTCACTTTCTTAGTTCAAATCAAAAGTCCTCTTTTTAACGTGAGGCATTTAAGGAAAAGATAGCAGAGTAAAGCTAACATCCCTCAAGTTTTTCCCACCAGAGGAGGATGATTCATCATTCATTGCAATCAGAGGAGTAAGGGTCTAATTATATTCTGAATTACTTTACCCCACTTAGGGACACAAGTTCAATAATTCAAACCTTTTTTTTTTTTTTGGCTAACTTGTACTGCTTGGTAAAATTGGTCATTGTTTTATAATTTATTTTGAGTTCATACATTATATTTCTTGAAACATCCACAAGCAATATGATTTTTTTTGTTTCTTGTTTTTAAAAAGAGATAAGTCATAGTAGTATATTGCAGTGGAACTCCATAATAGTCATTATTGCCTTATCGTTATTTATTTATTTCACCAAAGTAAAACAACTCAAAAATTACTGATAATCAATTCAAATATAAATTTTTCTGAGTAGAGCTTTTCAAAATGATTATATTTTATACTTTGAAGAATATTCACAGTAGAATAACAAAAGAAACACTGAAAAATAAAGGTATTTAAATTAATAATTAAAAATGTGTAAACAGAACAAGCATGTCAGTGAAAACAATAGTGCATGGTTTCATAGAACCATGTATATAAAGAACTTACTATATATTAATATTGACTTCTCAAGCAACATAGATTAAAGGATAAAATGTTCTATAAATGGTAGATCAACCTGATAGCCATTTGGAAAAAAAAGCACCTTTTAACACCTCTTCTCTTTATCATAAACATTAGAATTAAACAAGTACAAATGGCTTTAAATAAGAGTGTAGTCCATAATATAATATTGTCATTAGCTCATAGGCTATGTGTATCTGACAGTTTTCTTTGTAGAGAGCATGTGTCAAATAAAGTCACATGTATGCACAGGGGTTGGTACATGTTGGTTGTGGTAGCATACACACTGGTACAATTTTATACTGAAGTAACATGCAAGCCAGCATCTAAAATATACATATGTGAACCATAATCTTCCTAATCAATGATCTCATCATAAGACATTCATTTACACACTTCACTGTGAAGGTTATACAACAGATGGGTTAACTTAGCTACACAAATCTAATCACCGGTGTTTCAGTGATTTAAAATTTTAGCATGTGTAACAAACTTTTTTATTTAATTAAACAAGTAATTTAAACTTCACAAGCTTCAGTACCCCCATATATACACTGCAAATAAAACCTTTCTCATTGGGATTATATATGTCTGCATGTGTAAAATACTCTGGCATGGAGTAGGCATTTAAAAATATGAATATCCTTCTGGGTTTCTCTTCCATGAGTGGTCTGCTCTCTCCCTCTGGATGCCTAGTAAAAAGTAACAGATTACTTTATCTGAGACTGTTCCATACAAATAATGGATTTTAATTTTTGATACAGGACAAATGGACACTAATTAATTTGTAATCTTTTTCTCTTAACCTATTAGAATAACTAAACCAAAGAATTCACATAAATAGCAATATTATGCAATACAGCAAGAAAGACCCACAAATCTAACACTCTGATTTATTTGTCTGTGCCTGTGGCCCTGACCTGAATGCTTTAGCTTTACTGAGATGAATATGGTATGCACCATATTGAAAGTACAAGAGTCAGAAAATTTGCAATTAGATTTCTTTATACTCAGTTTAGTTTTGTTAACCCAGAACTGTGAAAAATACCCAGTCACTAAAGCTATTGTTTCAGTTCTTTGCAAGTGCTGTCTTCTTCTGCAGTATTCTTCTAGGACTGTCACTCCCCTCAATTTATCTCCCTAAATCCTACTCTATCTTAATTTCTTAATTTAGACATTATTTCCCAAGAAGTCTTTTGTGATTCTACCAAACCTAGGTAATATGCTTATCCTTTCATGTAGTTCCAAAGCATCTTGACCTTCCTCCTCCAAGACATTTCTCAAGTTGTAATGAAACTACTTTCCTCATGTATCTGAACTGCATACTAGACATAAACTCCCTGAGAGCAGGGACCTGCGATATCGTATACCATTGTCTTCTTACTGCTATGCATGTTTCATGGCACAGTGTAGGTATTCAATTAATATTTTTTAAATTGATTCATATGGGTTTTAATCCAATGTCAAATCTGGAAAGAAAAATATGTAAATCTAAATTATAGACTCATTTCAGCCATTCAAAGCCTACTTAGACTTTTAAACTATTTTAACATATTAAATTCATTCTCTGTAGTGAGGATTTGATGTTTAAAAGAAATCTAAGTAATACCTTGTGAAAAATTTGCCAGTATGTAAATATTTAATGGACAATTGTATTACCAGCAAACTTACCAACTGTGATATTTGGAATCAAATACTAGACTAGCTTACCATCACTTATAAACACTCAAGAGACTCCAGAAGTATCTCAGTTTTCATGCTTTTAGCAATAGAAATTAGCATAGTAGACTGAAACAAAACAAACCAGTAATGAACAGAGGTGGAGTATAATCTGTCAAGAAGCCATGTGCTGGAAACAGTAGTGTTGAAAGGCTAATTGCAGTTTTTCAGATCTTTGCTGAGCAAAACCTTGTCTTTAAGGAGATTTGATTGTTTGCAGAGCAAATGATTTTTAGCTTTCCAAAACATCAGTGTATTTGATTTCTGATCTAGGAAACAAATACCACTGTATTCAAACACATTTTAGCAATTCAATGATTGCAACATTCAAGTAGGAATATTAAGGGGAATTAGACTGTATTACCACTTAGCTTTAGGTCCATGGATTAGCA
Source organism: Vulpes vulpes (assembly GCF_048418805.1). Lineage (NCBI taxonomy): Eukaryota > Metazoa > Chordata > Mammalia > Carnivora > Canidae > Vulpes > Vulpes vulpes. The sequence goes on from NC_132785.1 coordinate 67,589,805, forward strand.
TTCTTAGTCACTTTGTCTTTTAGTATGTAAGGAACACAATTATTGAAATATTGAGCTAATTTTTAAAGTCTTTTTTGCCATTAGAATTGACATACCAGTTTTAGACACTTGTATATAAAAATTTCCTGTGAACATTGTATTTGTCCTACTGCAGTTGTCCTTCTGGGTGATTGGAGTTTGTGAAGATAAATGGTAAACTTACACATTGATCTTTTTTTATACTTAGCCAGCACCCACGCTCTTCATTTTATTCTATACTGAAGCAAGTTGTCACTAAAATATTGAGGCAAAATGATGAAATTGATCAACATGGAGCTGAAAGAAATCTACCAAATACTAAATATTTATGATTGTAACATCAATTAAAGAAGGAAATGACTAAGTGACCAGGAAAGTTCAGCATCTCTCAGGTGCAATTGTAAGTGCATTAGTAATCTATTAAACATGAGAGATATATTACTAAATGATTATCTGTAAAAAAATAATCCTATCATTTTCATTGTTCACCACTTTTATTGGTTTTTGAGATTTACTGAATTTGTGTTTTAGATAGAAATGTGGTGTGTGGTTCTTGAAATAAAAAAAATACAACAGAAGATTTTCATTATTTTTTAGAAGCTTGTAATGTAATTAGGAACATTTAAAATATTGAAACCAATTTTCTGTAATTTAAATTGCCATTAGTATGGATTATTCCAGATTACTCTAGTATTATTCCACTTAACAGCTGAAGAAGGGATAAATAGAACAGAAACAGTCAGGTGGGATCAAGAATGAATGGCTTCCTAAAGAAGATGAGGTTTACAGTATGTGTAGTAGATAATATACTTTCCATTGCAAGTAATAGAAAACTCAAGTCTAACCTGCTTAAAAAATAAAGAGGATTTATTGGTTCCTGTATCAAAAAAAATCCAGAGGTAGATTTGGTTTTTGAAAAGGATTGATCCTGCAGTACATAATGTCATCAGGATCTGGCTCCATTCCTTTGCAATCTTTTGGCTCTGCCCTCCTCAACATGTTGGCATCCTATTCTGGCACCCTTCATTTGGTGCCTAAAATAATTATTTCAGAATTCTAAACCTTATACACTCATCCCTCTTTCCAGAGAATGAGTTATCCTGGAATGCAGTCTGAAATTCTCAGAGCACCTTTGAATCTGAACCAATTACTGTGACTGGGGAGGATGGAATGCATATGCTACATCACTGCCATTGAGAAAGAAATTAAATTCCTCAGAAGTACCTGTATCTTAAATGGAAACAAGAGGCTATTAGGAAGGGAAAATGGGGAATAAGTGTTGAGAAGGCAACAATGAACATTGGCTAGACTTGAATTTTAAATAAGTGAAGAACATAGACTTATAAAGAAGATAGAGTAGGATTGATTCCAAACAGAAGGGGTAATGTGGCAATCCGCAAGTTATGTTGGATCATGAAGATTACCTTAACTCGAATGTAAACAAATAGTGAGATATTGTTGAATTAAATGATTGGAAGTTTGGGATGTTCTTGAAGATTAGCTTAAGGATGTTAATTTTAGAAGTATATCATCTGATGGGTCCCTTGCTGTCTAAGTTTCCTCAGGTGAAGCTAATTAATCTTTCTCTCTAACTACCCTCCATGCATATGGCAGCCCGAAAAAAAGCTACGTCAGAAATCCAAGTAAAATTACTAGCATAAACCTTTTAGTTATGAGAAAAACAATAGGTTTAGGGAAGGCAGAAATTACCTGAGTGCAGATGTCATGGACTAAGAGATTAAGTATAGCTTTTTGCAGTATGAATTTGAACAGTACTGATAGTTGTATGTGCAAATTCCTCAACTCCCACTAACAAAAATGCCATAGAACTGATCTCTGATCTCACCTTGGCATAAGCTGTGTACAGTTTGGGTTGTTGATGTCTCACAATTGATGGTATTTTAAAGTTGAGTAACAGAGAATTTGCTGAGCATCATCTTAAAACCAAAGAGTATACTCCCTGTGAAAGGTAGAAGGGCTTTGATGGAAAAGAATGTATGTTTTCCCTGTCTACCATCTAAGAGGGTCTCATAATACAGAGAATAAGATCTAATGAGACAGAACTTGGACTTTGTTGAAGAAAAAAAAAAAAGTCTTCTTGTATCACTGTGATGCTTCCACTTTAGACTAGGAACTGTTGATTGATTGATTGATTGATTCATTCATTCATTCATTCATTCATTCATTCATTCATGAGAGACACAGAGAGAGAGAGGCAGAGTCATAGGCAGAGGGAGAAGCAGGCTTCTCACAGGGAGCCCAATGCAGGACTCAAAACCTGGACCCGGGATCACGCCCTGAGGTGAACTGCTGAGCCACCCAGGTGTTCCTGTAGATATATTTGACGTAATCCCAGTATTGGGAGTAAGCTGGTTCTTTAACTCATCATGACAGCATTGGAGATGAAGGAGAGTCTGATGAAGACTACTGAGGAAAACATTTAGCCTATTTCCTCTGAGAGTAATGACATCTAGTAGTCCTTATAAGTAATTCACTATATTTGGCTTCCATTTTACCCAAACCTTTAGTAAAATATATGTATTTTAAATGTATAGTTTGATTTTTGCTGAACTATAGTGAATTGGAATGGACTTATGTTAGGCCTGGAACAGAGTAAGCCAAGGAATTCTTCTGACTTTGCCCTTGATGCCAGAGCAATGTTATAGTGATGGTTCCCCATTGTAGAGAGATATGAAAAATGGAGCCATTATCTTAGAAGGATCAGTAGTAGCAACGACAGTGGTGAGACAACCTGGTAGGGAGACCAAGGGAATGAAATATCCCTGAGTACAATAAGGTATTGCAGGAGTATCACTGAGTAGAAGCAAGGGGACTCTCATAAGTAGCTGAGGACACTCTGATGGGGATTATTAAATAAGAATGTGAATTTATAGTGTACCCAAAGGCTGGTGGGGCCAGAACATTTTGCTAATATAAGGAACCTAATAATGACATAATAATAGTAATGGAGGAACATTGTACAATACTATTAACCGTGTATAGAGGTGATCAGAGGGCAAAATAAACTAAAGATCAGGAGGATGAGTGGAAGAGTGAATGAGAAATATATCAGATTCTTGAATTTTAAATTCCTCTTTTTCTAAAGAATCTGTAGGATTTAGAGTTGACTATAATATGTGTTGTGTGTGGTATTAAGCTAACAATAATTGAAAACAAAGAGTTGAATCTAGAGAAGAAAAAGAAATGAGAGAATGGGTTGTATGTTTTTAGTTATCTTTTTCATTGGTTGCCCACATATTTCAATCTAGATCTGGAAGTGCCATAAAGTCTTCCATTTCAAGGACACTGCCATTATTCTTAAACACCCCCTTCCACATGGCCTTTACTTTGCCTAGAAGCGGAGCTTGATCAAAAAAACAAAACAACGATAAAAAAACAAAACAATGTTTCCTTATGCCAGCCGTGTTAGTAATTCCTTTACATTATAGAAGTAATTTTAGGAGATAAATAGAATATCCAACACCATTTCTGTGCCCATTTGTATTTCTATATGTAAGATGAATTCAGGCTTGTGTGTGTGTGCGTGTGTGTGTGTTAAGTGTGTCCTGTATGTTTTTTAGTCAAGTACTGTGCTGAATCAGAGGGGTGACTGAAGAGTTGGGTGGGCTTGCTATGACAAGAAGACAGCAGTTTGACATGTGGCGATATCTGAGATTTAACATCAACAATTACTTTTGACAAATTTTGAATCACTTGTTAATTTACAGCTATCCACGTGCTTCATTAGCTAAAGAATATTTAGCTCCAATTTCAGGGATCATTTTCAGTTTTAGTAATTATAATCATTCTATGATTAAATTTTGATCATTTATCTCTAGGTCCATGTTACAGAAAAATGGATTAAATATTATGTGTAATCATAGTAAAGTGACTTTTAAATAATTTATTCACAATAGAAAATTAAAATATATTTCCAAATAGAAGTCCTTTTATTGCTAGTATAAGAATTTTACTTTTTAATTAGCATAAAAATATTTAATATATTAGCCAAAAGCTATTTCAGATAACATTCTCCTTTCAGATTTTGCTTCTTTAGAAGATTTAGATATTTTTTGCTAAAATATCTTTATTAAAGATATAATCTTAAAATTCTTTAAGTTGTTGAATGATGGTAAGTTGATTGTTCTTATTTTATCTAATGTTAACATGTGATAAAAGATCTTTCAAGGTATTTAAACTTTAAATTGTGCGTGAACATTTATTTGAACAGCTTGATGATATTTTATACTCATAAGTATAGCTCTCTAAAAAATGAATTTGAAGATTTCTTTTGCTAATCCTTTTGTATTTATTGTATTTGGTAGGAAAAACTCAACAAAAGCACACGTTGTTTACAAATTTCACATAAAACTTGGTGGCCTAGTTGCTTGTTTAGAGGTAAAGTTGTTCTCTCTTCTTTCCTTTCTCTTTATGCCCCTGTCTTCTCCCTTCTTCCTTCCCTCCTCTTTTCGTTAATTGAAAATCTCCACTGCTATTGGGAGATAAGAATGCCAGTCACAATGTTATAATATAGAGGTATCTCAGAGAGCTATGATTTTATATTGTCATGTGGAAGCATAGATCCATGCATTAGAAGCATGGATGGCATTTTCCTTGAGGGCATGGGGCCTGTCTGTTTTATGTATTGCATGCCCTGTGCTAATATACAACATGATGAGCACCTTCATTATAAACTCCAGTAAAATAACCATGTAAAAATGATCCTGAGTCTCACTTTTGATTGCTAATGTAAGCTTATAATAAAGTTTAGGAATTTAGATTCCTTGATTCCTTTATAAGTTACTTTCAGAGTCTTTTCCTTGGTCATTTTAATTATATCAGTTATTTCTAGTATTTTTTTTAAATTAAGATTTCATTTCTTTTTAAAAATATAACCTTGGAATTTCCTGGACCTTGGCATCTGGAAACAAATTTCAAAATTTTGAAGTGGTCTTTAGGTTTCCTTTTTTTTTTTTAATGTTAAAGTTCAATTTTAAGTGCATTATAGTTTCTTCCTATGATAGAAGACCAATCAAATTGCTTGTAAGAATACATCACTAAAATGTTTAGATATTAAAATATGAACTTATTTCCACAGATACCTGATAATGAATAGATGATTTACTTTCTAAAGCCTGTTTTGATCTGTTCTTTGCTTTGCTGGAACAAACATCTAAGCAATGAGTCAGTACAAATTATAAAAATGTACTCATTTTCCTTATGCTCTTAAAATGAAAGTATAAAAGTGAATGAGTTAGATTAAAAATCAGCTCACAAATTAATGTAGTTGACGTATTCATCACTTTCCTTATATGAGATCAGTTTTCTAGTAATCCAGAAGTTTGGGATGTGCTTGACAATCTGTGTGTAAGTTTGAATATCTAATTACCCATTTAAAATATCAGAAACATTTTTACCTTTTTAAAAACATTGTCACCTTCTCAAATTTAAGATGTTTATATTCAAAGTTTATTCAGAAGGTATAGATTTAAAGGTTGTGGAGTTATGTCCATTTGTTATTTCTTTAGCTCGAAATTCCTAGTAAAGGAAAGTAATAATTGGGATATTTTTCCCTTAGAGCCAGAGAAAATAATACATGTTGTTATTTTAAAAGTCCCTTCAGACACCAAAACTATCAAATACTTGGCATTCTAATTTAGGGTCTCTAGTATTGAAAACATTTTAAGAACATGAATTACCAAAAGACTTAGAATTGCAAATGCTGAAGGAGACAGGAGTTTCTGTAATTCAGAATAAAGAGTGTTAACATTATCACAGCCAGTATAATTATAAATAAGAAATTTTTGCAGATTTTATTTATGAGAACAACGTTCACAATAGCAAGGATTGAAAATTCAACTATCAAAAGTTGGGAAGTTGGGAACCATCTGAATTCCCTTTACCTAAGCAATAGCCAAAATACGCATCTCCAAAGACTCAATTAAATTTTTATTAACATTTCAGATTTATTGGCAATGTATGTAAAACATTCAGAGATGTACCATGTGAAATTCAAATTTATTTATTTATTTATTTATTTATTTATTTATTTATTTATGATAGAGAATGAGAGAGAGAGCACGAGGAGGGGAGCAGAGAGAGGAAGAAGCAAGCTCCCTCCTGAGCCGTCAGCTCAACTCCAGGCTGGATATAGGACCCCAAGATCATGACCTGAGCCAAAGGGAGATGCTTAACTGACTTAGCCACCCAAGTGCCTCTAGCATGTGAAATTGTAAATAGTACCTGCACTATGTCAAGGGAGGGAGGATATAGAGTTATAATAACAGTTACTATGCAAAATTTTTGAGTATATATATATATATATATATATATGTATGTTGTTTTTATGATTTTATTTATTTGAGAGAGAGAGCTTGAGCAAGCAAGCACAAGGAAGTGTGGGTGGTGAGGAGCAGGGAGAGCAGGAGAAGGAGAAGCAAACTCCCTGCTGAACAGGGAGCCTGATGCAGGACTGAACTCCAGAACCCCGAGATCATGACCTGAGCTGAAGGAAGAGGCTTAACCAACTCAGCTGCCAAGGCACCCTTTAAGTATATTTTTATACACTTGAAAAAAAGATCTACTTTTATAATATAAACACAATCTTTAAATATATTTCAGTAAATCCTATATATTCAAATAAACATATAAACATAGTTTTTTCTTCTTTTACCTATGCTTATTAGCACCCAGGCCTTCCCACAACTTATTCTGGTGGATTGAATTTTGTAGTTTTCTTAAAAATCTCTGAAATAGCGTTTTAACGCATGAGAAAGAATAATTATTTTTTGGTTAATGTGGAAAAAGTACTAAGTTTCAAATTTAGTTTTGCTTTGTTCATCTTATATTTTGATAATATGATATATATATTGTCACATTTAAAAAAGGAAGAAAATATGTGTCCAAATTTGTACTTCTGATAGTGTGTGCCTCAGTTTTGAGATAGTGCATTAGATTCTGTTAGTGTGTGCATGTTTACCATCAGGTAGGGAAGTTAGGTAATTCTATTTCTCTTTGGGGTACAGGTGACTCCTTACACAATGCAGAGCACAGGTAAATATGAACTTGGAGACATGATTCTGATAGAACAGATTATTTATCTAATTGCTTGAGAACTATTTGCAAATAGCAGTAAATGTGTTGGGCTGCTATTATCCTCTATCAGTATGCTCTCTCTTTAGACAAAGGTTGTGATAAATTCGAATCATGTCACATTATTTGTACTTCCTTCAATATGCTGTGCACTTTCTTTTCTGCTGTTCCATCCGAGTTTCTTCTTATCTCTAATAGTCAGTTATACATATTCCAAATTGATTTTTCTTAGATGAAGTCATCCCTGATCCAGCTGCGGGCAAAATTAACTAAAATTTATTTATTTAAAAAATTATTTGTTTACTTTTAGATTATATTTATTATAAGGTCATTTTCTATATCCAATCTCTTTTTATTTATTTATTTTTAAGATTATTTATTTATTTATTCATAGAGACACACAGAGAGAGAGAGGCAGAGACAGGCAGAGGGAGAAGCAGGCTCCATGCAGGAGCCTGATGTGGGACTCGATCCCAGGACTCCAGGATCACACCCTGGGCTGCAGGCGGCGCTAAACCGCTGCGCCACCTGGGCTGCCCCAATCTCTTTTTAAAATACCTATGCCATTTTCTGTCTCCAGTCCCTCTTTTAAATAATTATTGAATAAAATAATTTAATGTCTAATAATTTTGTATTACTTGCAACTCACACGTAATAGTTCTAATTTATTTCTATTCATTGCTTGCTATTCAGTTTTAGTATTTTTCTATAGAAAATTGTACCTTTTTATTTCTCAATTTTTTTTCCTAAGTCTTGTCTTAGACCTTTGCCCTTGAATTTCAAAAGCGGAAAATTTTCCTTTGCTGTTCCATTATAAAAACAAACAGGAGCACCTGGGTGGCTCAGTTGGTTAATCGTCCAACTCATGATTTTGGCTCAGGTCATGATCTCATGGGTGGTGAGATTGAGCCCCACATGCAGATCTGTACTAAGTGCAGTCTGCTTGAGTTTCTCTGTCTTTCCTCCTCTCCGTCTGCTCCCTACTGTGCTTGCTCTGTCTCTCTTTCTTTAAAAATAAATCTTTAAAAAAAATTAAAAGAAAATTTAAAAATAAACAAACAAAATCCCTCAAACTCTTTCTTACTGAGAACCTGTAAAAGTCCTTGTATTCCAATAAGAATTCAATCTTAAAATGGATTATTGGCCTCCCTTTTTGTATGTTTGTGCACCACAAACTAGGAAGACACTTTTTCCTTGTTTCATAGCTTCATGATCTAATGTCAGCTATAGTCCCCAAACCAGTTTTTCAGCAGCATGCTGCTTAAACCTAATGCCCTTGCCTCCCATTCATTTTAGTTGAAACAGAATTATTGACAGAAATGATTTCTGGAGGGAAATTAAGAATAATAATTAATGTGATGCCCCTTACAGTTACTAAATAGCATGTCTATCTTTATTTGTTTTGTAGGAGACATGGTAACTCCATCCAATTTAAATGAATCGGTGTAAAATTTGAAACAGGGACTCTCAACTCAGAGACCTGATTATACAAGGATGATACTATGTTACATTTAAGTAGCACCTGTTGAAAATTAACACTTAATAGGGTACAATTACTTAACAGTTTCCTCCAGAGGAAAACTGCCTTACCTCTTTAATTCAATTCACTTTGCCTAGAAGAATTTGATGTATATTATCCAATCTCTTAACAGAGGCAAAAATACTTGTTCATTAGAAAGTAAACACATTGGTTGTTTAGCAATCATGTTACACAGCAGAAACTTATTTTTCCCCTATGGACTTTTTTTTCAAATACTTGTTTGCATTTTGAGTTTATACGTCACAGAATGAATTCTTCAATCCCAAATACATCTGTTAGGGTTAAAGGACTAAATAAAATCAAATTTATTTATTCTAAAAATTATTTATATTTTAGTTGACATATCCGTACAGATCATTTAAAAGGTCAGATAGTACTTCAAAGCTTGTAACAAGACAGTAACGAGTCTCCTAACCCACTGTTTGCTTCTAAATTCCCCTCCCCAGGACCGATGTTCAGTGCATATACCTTGGCATGGCCTTACCAGTTGTTTATGGACAGAGAGTATTGGATTAATTGGTCTCTATATGTTATTGGTTGTTAAATATTTTCAATTCAATCATGTTCCTGTCTATCCCCAATTCTCAGTCCCTAGAACCAATTACTTTCAATTCTTTTGTGAAGAATAGAGATAAGTAATAACAAACCACACAAAGGAAAAATGAGGCCATTATTTATTCCAGAAAAAAATCAAAAAGTTACACAAGAAGGAAAATACAATTACGATAGAGTTAGCAAACTAACATCATTTGTGTAGCTATAATAATGTTAACTCTGAATATTGATTTATCTCAGACCTAGTGTATAACTATATAGAGAGAATTCAAGAAAGGGTATTGTGTGGGGATGACATAAAAGTGGCAAGGTAGCTTAAGTCGGTTAATAGATAGTATCTAAAATTGATGAAGTAGCCAAATAAACATGTAACAGATTATTTAGAAATATGAAAGAAAATAGCAGAAGAAACATATAGAGAATTCATTTCCTTTCTGCTCAGTTGGAAATACACTTTTTCTATTCTTTTAGTGATTACCCTAGAAGTTGGAATTTGCATACTTAATTCATTAATGTCCAGATATACTTAATACCTTTGTTTTCTCAGATACTATGAGAACTATAGAACATTCTATTTTCATTTACTGCTCCATCTTCAGACTTACAGGTTATTGATTTGTGTATTTTAATTTTTAACCACAGAAACATGCTTGTTTTATATAGCCATTGCTCCTATGTCACTTGCTTTGCTCTTCATTTCTGGGATCACTATCCTTCTGCCTAGGGTACTTCCTTTAGAGGTTTTTGATGATGCAGTTGTGTTTTGACTGGGGTGAGAGACAGAGTCATGCTGGACTTGAGACTCTTGTATGCAGAAAGAATCTTACATTGAAGCATTTTTAAGTAAAATAGAAGAGCTTTTCTGGTTGTATGTGGTTAGACACCTTGGATTTACTTAGGCTGTGATCTCTGATCCTGCTTTGGCCTCAGATTTCTCATCTGTAAACTGAAGCTACAGAAAAAAAAAAAAAAGATCCTTTTCTAGTCAGCAGTTCTCCATTATTTAAGATCTCTTTAGTCTGTAAATATAATTTATCAATTCATCACTATCCATAAGCATAATGATCTATTTTTTTGATTCATATATAATTTATTTGCCCACTATCTCCCCAAAGCAATATCCAGAGGGTAAAAAAGAGAAGGGAGTAAATTACCAGATTTGGGATGTAACATTTTGCCAGTGATTTCTGCCTTTATTTCATACTTCGTTATTTGTAATGTTAGAAGGAGGGTGGTAAAACTAAGGCCTGTATTTCACTCTGTCCCAAGGGTTTGAGGGGCTTTCATAGTATCACCAAGCAATACTAACATGTCTCTCAACCCTAAGGGGCAGCATTCACATTGTTTTCTATGTGCATAGTGCCCTCTGGAATTCCAGGAATTTCAAAAAATTTATATCTTGGCTTTTGATACATTTTGACTGTATAGTCTTTGGAGTTGTATAATATGGCACAAGTCTCAAGTGAGAATTCACCTGCCCAAGGTAAAGCCTCGCACAATTTTTTTTTCTAATGATGCTAAAAAAGAAAGCCTCTAGAGGAGAAAGATGACAAAGAAAGAGTAATGTTTATTAGGAGTGAGAAACCAAGAGATTTTGATTACCGTTTATAGTTCTGGTTGTTGAGAGCTAACTTCAGGCAAGCATGAGATACAACAAGCTTAATTATATAGCATGGTAATCTCCTAAAATCATTATGGCAGCATCCCATAACAATAGGCATATAGTACTTGTCACATCTGTGTTTTCATTTTTGTGAGTTTACCTAATCCCCAAAGGGAGAAAAATACAACAAAATTTCTTGCCCCCCCCCCTTCCACCTCCTGCCTGAGAACTTTTTGTTGTTGTTGTTGTTTTGTCAAGACAGGAAAAAAGCATTGTTGATGCAGCTGTGTCCTCACAGTGGATGATGCAACTGAGTCAATTTTTTACTAGTAATTTCACTGAAGGGCATTTTTTTGAAGGATGGAATTTTTACGATCAAATTGTGTATTTTTCCTCCTATGCTGTAGTTAGAAGACCAGGTATACTGAAAGGCTATGCTAGTGATACACTTATTCCTAATTTTCTATCTGTGGATTTCTTCACAGTTGTGGGCTTTTGGAAATATATGGCAATTATGTCATTGATTTTATTCCATTTTTTTCTGAAGATTTTTCATAATCTCCTTTAGAAAAAGGTGAAAGAATTTGATGTGATATATTATAAGGGAAAAGTAACTTTCCCATTCAAAGTTACTATTCCTAGCTCTTAATCCTTATAGGGGAGCAGAGCACCTACTTTTCTATTAGCTTTGTTGCCACCTACATTTCTATTCTTTTTTTTTTGTAATGGTACCTCATTTGATTTATCATTCATCCATTCTGGAGACACCTTCAGGTCCTTACATTTATGTAATGAGTTTTCTATCCATTTCTTCTAATTCTATACTGATCCATTTTCATTTGAACAATTAAACAGTTAAAAATCTGACTGAATTGCTGGTGCGTTTTAAAATGAAAAAATACGCACTCTTGTTCTGGCTAAATAAAGTGAAATAGACATACTTCATGATGTCTGTTTCCTTATTTTTTGCTAAGACAATGTATGTTTGAATATGCAAGAAATTTAAACAGAAGTGTTTTCTGTTAGCTGTGTCCATTACTTAGTTTATTTGAAATGCAGTACAAACTCAAATATGTGTACAAATATCTAGATTTCCTTCATAACCTTCACACTGTTTAAAGCATATTTTTTTAGTCATTTTTGTTTCAGACTACCCTTTAGTGGTTAAGTGTGTAGTAGAAATAAAATTGTAATATCTTTCTCACTTATTGGCGCTTTCCTTTTTTAAAAAACCCTCAAATTCAGATTTATTGTTTGAATACTATATATGATCCTGCCATTATGAAATTTTACTGCTTTACTCTTACTGAAATTAGTGCAGTCATATTAGAGATGACTAATGTGCCATTTAATGACAATAGTATATTTTATATTTCTATCCATGTTTTAAACATTTTCAAATATAAATTATGCACATGTTGTCTTTAAAATTTTCAATATTGTTTATAAGGGTACATTAAAAAGTACCTTCTTTCATAACATGTAAATATTTGTTAACTGTCTTCTGATAATTTATTTCCCCCTTCTCAGGTTCCAGTAGTTCTAAATTTTGGTTCAGTGGTCCTTACAGTTTTAGAGAAACTGCTTTCATTCTGATTCCAGGAATGGAGTATGTAGGCTAAAATAAATACCTCATCCCATACTCCTAACTTAATTCAGGGTTAGTGTGTGACTTAAGCTGTTCCAATTTCAGTAAATAACAGGCATTTTGCTAGGGATACTGGGATTAAGAAGCTTAATCTCTCATTATTATTAATTTTTAACAAGTAATATATAATATATAGAGGTATCTGATCTGAAGAGGTAGGATAGATCACAATGAAGATCAATACCACACGTATTAGGCTGCCTTAATTTATGATGTATAACATCTCTCAAATATAGTTGCTATACCAACAAACATAATGATTGCTCTCGTTACATGTCAGCTTCCATTCACTGCTGATCAGTTGACAACTCTGCTCTTTTTCCATATGTCTTTTTCATTTGAGGATTTAGACAGAAGTTGCAGTTCCAATTTGGGTATGCAGTTCTCATGGTATAAATAAGAGTTTGTAAGTGAGCCCAACCACTCTAGTGCTCAGAACTTATTCTCGGTCATGGCATACTTCATATCCACTCATCTTCCATTAGCCAGAGCAAATCACACAACTAAGCCTAAGATTAATTGGACAGGGTAATTAGGATATTAATGAGTAAAGTCAATTTTCCTTTATGTCTAGCTAGTATATAACTTTCTGGAATGTTGAACCTACCAGGAGGTAATGGTTATTAAAAAAGTAAAGTACAGTTAAATGTTATTAAAAGTTAGATTTTAGTTTTAATTACTGGAAGAAAAATGATGTCATTTTAAATAATGATTTGTCTTTGCTTTTAATGAGAGAAATATGCAGTAAGGGGTTCTGAAACATCCAGTGAAACTTCTCTAAATTTACCAAATGTTTCTCCAGATGTATATAAGTGTCAAATTAAACTTGCAAATTATTTTGCCTCATGTAGGTTTTTTAATTGAAGAATCACTCATTTTCTTCTTCCCTCAAAATTCCTGATGTTTGGCAGTTGATAATCCTGTAGAGGAAAACTTACTTTCAATAAAGTAATGTACTTGTCTTTCTAGTATAGCAATGGTCTTGCAGCTTCTAACATATAGATGTGGTGGTGAATGGCACCTATTTTAAAGAATGCTTTTATGTTTTTTTATCAACAGTTTATATGAATTAAAATTTCACTTAAGTCATATTTTTCCTTTTAAAATGAAAAGAAAAATTGAAATGCGAATTTAAAATTCTTAAAGCATATGCAAGTCCAGACTTAATCTCTTGCTTGTTTAAATATAATTTCCTAAAGCAAACTCGCCAAATATCTGTCTGAAAATTGTGCCTGAAATTTTGTTACACGAATTAATGACAGAAGCTGTGGAGATGATTTTATTGCTTTGTATATTAGTTTTTAAAAAAATTAACAGTTATATAATCAGATGGTGGGAGGTTTGGGATTAGGTAAAAGGAAAAAAGGCATGGAACTAACCAGGAAGTAGAGGGATAAACAGAAGTTGATTCTGCTTAATCTATGATGATAAAGGTATCAGGTGGTTCACATAAACAACGTGAAGGATAAGAACCAGAACTGAGTAAGATCTAAGGAAGTCTACCTAGCCAAGATCTTGCTACAGGAATCATTTGCTTATGGTATCACTACTGTCATAATTGCCACTGGGCATGTGACACTGCTGGCCCTGTTGCCACTGGACCCACTAGCTGATACGCTACTGAACTCCACATCTTTGAATGTTTGCTTTATGCCATAGAACCTCTAACTGACCCATTATCTTTATGTAACTCCTCCAAAGTTCATTTTTCTGGATAGCAGCTACTAATTGGTTGCGTTGTGTCACATGCTTAATTCTAGCTGATATAAAAGAGACACATTTTCACATATTGTAGTTGTGGGAGGCAATTGCTTGACATACTGTATATTTGCACATTGGGCAGACAAGACAACATACTTGTCTACCACTGTCATTTGTAATTTTATCACACAAAAATAGGATCATTAGCATTTTTGTTTTATTCCAGTCATTTTTATTATAATCAGCACACCAAATGAAACAAGGTTTCGCAAAAAAACTCAGCTTGGTAAAACAAATCAAAGAAACAAATAAATGGTGTTATCTACATCATATATGACAGACCAATGTTAATAATATCAATATGTAAAGAAATTTTAAAATCAATGTCAAACATTCAGTTAAATTAACAAAGGATCTGAACAAGCAATTCATAAAGATAATTAAAGTAGCTATTAAACATGTGAAAATATGTCAACATAACTTATTATGATATTGAAGGAAATACATGCAAAACAATGATGTGGTAGATGACACAAGCAAATATTAAAAGATTAATAATATTCAGTGCAGATAAGGACATGAAGGAACTGGTATTCTTATAGTAAACTGATACTTCCTTTTTTTAAAGATTTCATTTATTTATTCATGAGAGATACAGAGAGAGAGAGAGAGAGAGAGAGAGAGAGAGGCAGAGACACAGGCAGAGGGAGAAACAGGCTCCATGCAGGGAGCCTGACTTGGGACTCATTCCCGGGTCTCCAGGATCAGGCCCTGGACTGAAGGTGGCACTAAACCACTGAGCCACCCGGGCTGCCCTAAACTGATACTTCCTAAGAGAAAGTTTGTTAATAGGATTAAATCACTAAAATATATGTCTATTTTAACACAGAAATCAGAAAAAATGTGATTTTATTTTTTTAATTTTTATTTATTTTTTAAGTAATCTCTACACCCATTGTGGGGCTTAAACTTGTAACCCCAAAATCAAGAGTTGCACACTTCACTGACTAAGCCAGCCAGGCACTCCAGAAAAATGTGATTTTCGATCACAGTGAGCTATCATAACATATGCATCAAATTGTCATAAGTTAAGTTGTCAGAAATACGAAGTGTTGGTAAGAATATGAAGGAGTGGGACCATGTGTACTCTGTTGGTGGTTTTAAGCTAGTTATAACCACTGTGGAAAAGAATTTGACACAATCTAGGAAAATTAAAGAGGTATACATCCTATGAGTTTTAACAATTCCACTTTTGTTTGTATATTCTAGAATTTTGTATATGTGTGTCATGTTTTCTTAGTAGCCTTAGGGACCCAAAAGTGGAAACAACTCAAATGTCCATCAACTCAAATGTTCATCAATAGTAGAATAATATTTTGGGATATTCATGAAATAGAATACTATAGAATACATCCCCTAATATTGATGAACACATATGTAAAATGAAGTGAGGGAAGTAAGTCAAAAGGATGAGTGCATCATGATTTAAAGTTTATACAATTGAAAATCTGGAAAAAATAAAATCATTATTTAGGGATTCATAAATAGCAAAACAGAAAAAATAAATTATTCATAGAAATCAAAATAATAGTTATTGCTAGTGGGAAGGAAGAGAAATGTAATTACGGAGGGACACAGGTTTCTAAGACACTGACAGTATTCTATTTCTAAAACCGGAGCTGGTTATAATTATTTTGTGATTTCCTCAATGCTCTGTATACATTATTAAAATATATTTTAAAATTAAAAACATTTATAATAAAACTTTGGAGGAAAATGCAATAATTATATCTGTAAGCTCCTCTCACTTTTTCTTTATCTGGTACTGATGGTTCCTAGTAGGTGTAGAAGGGTTGTGTGTTGGAGAAAAGGAAAGTGGTTTTAGTTAGAGGAGAATGTACTGCTGAGATACTCCCAGACAGTCCCTCAACTCAGTTGAGAAATGGGTAACTAAAATTCTCAGTCTCTAACATGAGAGAACACATGTGAGAGGCAAACAGCAGACCGAAATTATAATACCTACACCAGATAAAATAAAAAAAGATATTAAGGCTATATATTCTGAGTTGTTTGGTGGAGTGTTCTATAAATGTCAATTTGATCCAATATGTTAATGATATTTTTTAGTTCTCCTATATCCTTTGTTTTTCTGTCTACATATCATTGACAGAGAAGTCTTGAAATCTCCAGCTATAATTGTGGAGTTATGTGTTCTTTTAATTTTGTCAGTTTTTGCTTCATGTCTTTGATAGTTCTGTTATGAGGAACATACAAATTCAGGATTGGTATATCTTCTCAGTAAACTAAAACTTTTATTGCTATATGATGTTCTTTATCCCTGGTAACTCCTATAAAGGTTACTTCATCCGATTTTAGTATAGCCACTTTGATTAGTAGTTGATAGTTATCTTTGTACGTTATTTTACTTTTAACCCACCTATATTATTTTATCTGAAGTGAGTTGTTCATAGACAATATATAGATGGGTCATGTTTATTTATCTATTCTGACAATCGGTCTTTTAATTGCATGCTTATATCATTTAAATGTAATGTAATTTTTTTATATGTTTGTTTAGGTCTATCACTTTTTTATTTGTTTTACATTTATTCTTTTTGTTTTTTCCCTCTGCTTTACCTTCCTTGCCTTCTTTGGGTTATTTGAAATTTTTAGCATTCACTTATATTTTGTGATTTTGACTATATATCTCTTGTTTCCCCCCCCCCCCCAGTGGTTGCTCTAGTGATTATAAAATATTTACTTTTCATTTTACTTAGAATCCATATTTTACTATTTCCATTGTAATATAGGTTCTTACTATCCTATTGTCTCCAATGTATGCTATAGATTGCTTATGTATCTACATAAATTCAGAATATCTTTAGTTCACCTTTCACTCCTGCAGGGTATATTCATTGGATATAGAATTCTGGGCTGACAGTTCTTTTCTTCCAGAACTTTAGAATGCTGTGGCTTTTTTTTTTTTTTTTTTTTTTTGGTTTGTGTGGTTTCTGATGAGAAATCCCCTCTGTGTCATTGTTCCATCAATGTGTTGTTTTTTCTGGCTGCCTTCAGAATTTTTTTGTCTTTAGTTACAGTGATTTGGTTATGACACATTTGGATATGGATTTCTTTGGGTTCATTATGTTTTAGGCTCACTCAGCTCTTTGAATCTATAAAGAACCTTTGCTTAATTTGAGATGTTTTTGACAAATTTCTTCAAATATTTTTTCAGGTCTACATATTTTCCTCTCTGTAACTCTTATGACGCTAATGTGTCTCTTTTTTTGTTGTTGTTGTCCTGTAGTTTCTATGACTCTGCTTGTTTTTAAAAACTTGATTGAATAATTTATGTTGATAAGTCTTCAAGTCTACTGACTCTTTTGTCATCTCCATTCTTGCTATTGAGTCCATTCACTGATTTTTTTTTCTACAGCTATCATATTTTCAATTCTAAAGTTTCCATTTAATTCTGCTTTATATCTTCCATTGCTTTCACAAGACTTTCTATTTTAAAAATCATTTTAAGAGTGTTCAAGATTGCTAATTCAAGCATTTTATAAAGGTTCCTTTAAAATCTCTGTGAGATTATTTCAACATCTGTGTCATTTTGGCGTTGGCATCTGTAGTTTGTCTCTTCCCTTAAGAGATGAGCTTTTCCTGATTCTTCATATGCAAATTAATTTTGGATTGCATTCTAGACATTTGGAATATCATAAGATTCTTGATCTTATTTAATCCTATTGAGAGTCTCAAAATGTATGTTTTAGCAGAAAATTATGTCCAGGCTACATGTTCTGCATTGCCTTCTGTAAGCCGTGTTTCTAATAGCAGTTCCGTTTTTGAAGGTTTATAATTCTTTTTGAATATCTTCTCTGTACCATCCAGTGTTCATTTTGGAATTTGGATAGTGGTCTGCCCATTACTCAGTTCTCAATTTTTGTTTTCTTAATAAGGATAAGAGTCACACCTGTACAGCTGGGAATGAACCTTGATGTTCATAGACAACATTTTGGGTTGTTCTTTGAGTTCTTTTTTTTCAGGCCAGAAATTTGGTATTGCAGTTACTCTACTCATTGCACACTTCAAGTTCTGAGCCTGTATTCAGCTCCAAGTGATGTGAGGACAGAAAGAAAATACAAGTAGTGAGGGTTAACCCCACTCACTTGGAACCACAACTTTACCAAACAGAATAAGGCCCACCTCCTTCAGAATCTTTTCGTTTTTTAAAATTCCAGTGTACTTATTGTACAGTGTTATATTAGTTTCAGCTATACAATATAGAGTGATTCAACTCTTCTGTACATTATTCAATGCTCATCCTGATAAGTGTACTCATAATCTCCTTCACCTAAACCTCTCTTTTTACAAGTCTCTTTTTTGGCTTGTTCCTTTTTCTCTTTGTTTATATGCTTCTTAAATTCCACATGAGTAGAATAATATGCTATTTGTCTTTCTCTGATTTATTTCACTTAGCATTATACTCTCTAGCTTGGTCCATGTTATTGCAAATGGCAAAATTTCATTCTTCTTTATGGCTGAGTAATATTCCATTTTATATACATACCACTTCTTTATCTGTTCATCTATTGATGCATACTTGGGTTGCTTCCATAATTTGCCTATTGTAAATAATGTGATAAACATAGGGCTGCATATATCTTTTTCAATTCTTGTTTTTGTATTCTTAGGGTAAATACTTAATAGTAGAATTATTGGATCATATGGTTCTATTTTTTAATTTTTGAGGAAACTCCATACTGTTTTCTACAGTGACTGCACCAATTTGCATTCCCACCAACAGTGTGCAAAGGTTCCTTTTTCTCTACATCCTCACCAGCATTTGTTTCTTGTGTTTTTGATTTTAGCCATTCTGGCAATGGTTTTGATTTGCATTTCCCTGAGGATGACTGTTATTGAACATCTTTTCATGTGTCTTTTGGCCATTTGTATGTCTTCTTTGGAGAAATGTCTGTTCATGTCTTCTCATTTTTAATTTGATTATTTGTTTTTTTGGTGTTGAGTTTTATCAGCTCTTTATATATTTTGGTTAATAACTCTTTATCAGATACATCATTTGCAGATATCTTCTCTTATTCAGTAGGTCATCTTTTAGTTTTGTTGACTATTTCCTTTGTTGTGTGGAAGCATTTTATTTTGATGTAGTCCCAGTATTTATTTTTGCTTTTGTTTCCCTTGCTTCCAGAGACGTATCTAGAAAACTGTTGCTATGGCTGATGTCAGAGTAATAACTGCCTGTGCTGTCCTCTAGGGTTTTCATGGTTTGAAGTCTCACATTTAGGTCTTTAATTCATTTTGAGTTTGTGGTGTATAATATAATAAATTGGTCCAGTGGGGCACCTGGATGGCTCAGTGGTTGAGTGTCTGCCTTCTGCTCAGATTGTGGTCCTGGGGTCCTGTGATTGAGTATCCCATTGTGCTCCCTGTGGGGAGCCTGATTCCCCCTCTGCCTATGTCTCTGCTTTTCTCTGTGTGTCTCTCATGAATAAATAAATAAAATCTTTAAAAAAAAAGAAAGAAAGTGATACAGTCTCATTTTTGCATATCACTGTCCAGCTTTCCCAAACCATTTGTTGAAGATGAAATAACCATATAATCGTGGGTTTATTTCTGGCTCTGTACTCTGTTCCATTGATCTATGTGTCTGTTTTTGAGCCAGTATTATATGGATTTTGATTACTACAGCTTTGTAGTATATCTTGAAATCTGGGATTGTGATACCTCCAGTTTTGTTCTTTTTAAGATTACATTGGCTACTTAGGCTCTGTTATGGTCCCATACAAAGTTTAGGATAATTTTTTTTAGTTATGTGAAAAATGCTGTTGATATATTGATAGATATTATATTAAATCTGTAGATTACTTTGGGTAGTATGGACATTTTAGCAATATTTATTCTTCCAATCCATGAGCATAGAATATCTTTCCATTTTTTATGTGTAGTCTTCAATTTCTTTCATCAGTGTTTTATAGTTTTTGGAGGACAGGTCTCTTACCTCTTTGGTTAAGTTTATTCCTAGGTATTTTATTGTTATTTTTACTATTATTATTATTAGTAGTAGTAGTATTTTGTTATTTTTGATGCAGTTGTAAATGGAATTGGTTTCTTAATTTCTATTTACGCTACTTCATTATTAGTGTATAGAAATTAGACAGGATGACAAAACATGAGTGACTCCTAACTCTGGGAAATGAACAAAGGGTAGTGGAAAAGGAGGTGTGGGCGCAGACGGGGTAGCTGGGTGATGGGCACTGAGGAGGGCACTTGATGGATGAGCACTGGGTGTTATATGTTGGCAAATAGAAAATCAATAAAAAAAAACGAAATGCAGTGGATTTCTGTGTATTGATTTTGTATCCTGTGATATTACTGAATTCATTGATCAGTTCTAGTAAGTTTTTGGTGGAGTCTTTAGGGTTTTTCTATATATAGTATCATGCCAATAGGATATAGTGAAAGCTTTACTTCCTTTCCAATTTGAATGCCTTTCATTTCTTTTTGTTGTCTGATTTCTGTGGCTAGGACTTCCAGTACTATGTTGATGAATCAAAGTAGTAGAAGTGGGAATCCTTGTCTTATTCCTGACCTTAGGGGAAAAGCTCTTAGTTTTTCACTATTGAGTATGATGTTAATTGTGGGTTTTTCCTACATGGCCTTTTTTATGTTGAGATATGTTTTCCCTAAACTTACTTTGTTGAAGGTTTTTATCAGGAATGGATGTTGTACTTGGTCAAATGTGTCTATTAAAATTATACATTTTTAGTCCTTTCTCTTGCTGATGTGATGTATCTACACTGATTGATCTGTGAGTATTGAACTACCCTGTCATCCCAGGAATAAATCCCACTTAATTGTAGTGAATGATTTTTTTAAATATATTGTTGGAATTAGTTTGCTAATTAATATTTTTGTTGAGGACTTTGCTTCTATATTCATCAGAGATATTGGCCTGTAGATTTTTTTTTTTTTTGTAGTGTCTTTATCTGGTTTTGGTATCAGGGTCATGCTGGCTTCACAGAATGAATTTGAAAGAATTCCTCCTGTTTTATTTTTTGAAATATGAGAATGGGTTTTAACTTTTCTTTAAATGTTTGGTAAATTTCCCCTGTAAGGCAGTCTGGTCCTAGACTTTATTTATTTACTTATTTTTTTATTATGGAGTCAATGTTGTTGCTGGTAATCACTGTTCAAATTTTCTACTTGTGACTCAGATTTGGGAGGTTATATGTTTCTAAGGATTTATCCATTTGTTCTAGGTTGTCTCATTTGTTGGCATATAATTTTTCATAACATTCTCTTATAATCCTTTATATTTTTGTGGTATCACAAGAATGTTTTCATAACATTCTCTTATAATCCTTTATATTTTTGTGGTATAATCCTTTATATTTTTGTTATTTTGCTCTCATTTCTGATTTCATTTGAATTCTCTCTCTCTCTCTCTCTCTCTCTCTGTTTTTGATGAGTCTAAGTAAAGGTTCAATTTTTGATCTTTTCAAAGAACCCATTCCTGGTTTCAATGATCTATTCTATTGTTTTTGTTTTTAGTTACTATTTTGTTTATTTCTAGTATAATTTTTATTATTCCCTTCTTTCTACTGATTGTGGGTTTTGTTTGTAATTTTTCTGGTTCCTTTAGGTGTAAGGTTAGGTTGTTTATTTGAGATTTTTCTTGCTTCTTGAGGTAGGTCTCCGTTGCTATAAACTTCTCTCTTAGAACAGAAAATCTTTTGCCAAAGATTTGAGATCATTGTGTTTTCATTTCCATTTGTCTCCATGTATTTTTTTTATTTCTTCTTTGATTTCTTGGTTGATCCATTTGTAGTTTAGTAGCATGCTATTTAACCTCCATGTGTATTTATATTCTTTCCAGATTGTTTTTGTAACTGATTTTTGGTTTCATAGTTTTGTGATTGGAAAGGATGCATGGAATAACTTCAGTCTTTTAAAATTTGTTGAGACTTGTTTTGTGGCCTACTATGTTATGTATTCTACAGAATGTGTAGTCTACTGTTTTAGGATGGAATGTTCTGAATATATCTGTTAAATTCACCTGGTTCAATGTGTCTTTCAAAGCCACTGTATTCTTGTTGATTTTTTGTTTGGATCATCTGCCCATTGTTGTTAGTGGGGGTATTGAAGTTCCCTACTATTTTTGTATCACTATCATTTACTCTCTTTATGCTTATTTTTAATTGTTTTAAATGTTTGTGTGCTCCCACATTGCTGTATAAATATTTATAATTGTTAAATCATCTTGTATTATCCCCTTAATTATTACATAGTATCCTTCGTTGTCTCTTAGTACAGTCTTTGTTTTAAAGTCCATTTTGTGGGATCCCTGGGTGGCGCAGCGGTTTAGCGCCTGCCTTTGGCCCAGGGCGTGATCCTGGAGACCCGGGATCGAATCCCACGTCGGGCTCCCGGTGCATGGAGCCTGCTTCTCCTTCTGCCTGTGTCTCTGCCTCTCTCTCTCACTGTGTGCCTATCATAAATAAAAAATTAAAAAAAAATAAAGTCCATTTTGTCAGGCAGCCCTGGTGACCCAGCGGTTTGGCGCCGCCTTCAGCCCGGGGTGTGATCCTGGAGGATCAAGTCCCACGTCAGGCTCCCTGCGTGGAGCCTGCTTCTCCCTCTGCCTGTGTCTCTGCCTCTCTCTCTCTGTCTCTCTCTCTCTTTCTGTGTGTGTGTGTGTGTGTGTGTGTGTGTGTGTGTCTGTCATGAGTAAATAAATAAAATCTTAAAAAAAAATAAAGTCCATTTTGTCCAATGTAATTATTGCTACCTTGCATTTCTTTGCACATCCATTTGCATGATAAATGCTTGTGCATCTCTTCACTTTTAATTGCATGTATCTTTAGTTCTGATATGAGTGTCTTATAGGCAGAATATAGATGAGTCCTGCTTTTTTATCCATTCTGTCATTGTTTATCTTTTGATTGCAGTGTTTAGTCCATTTTCATTCAGAGTAATTATTGATAGATATATACTTATTGTCATTCCATTACTTGTTTTGTGGTTGTTTTTGTGTCTTCTCTGTTTCTTTCTTCTCCTACTCTTTTCTCTTGCGGTTTGCTGGCTTTCATTAGTGATAAACTTGTTTCCCTTTCTCTTTATTTTTTGCATTTCTGTTACTAGTATTTGATTTGTAGTTACCATTAGATTTATATATAACATCTTATCCATATAGTAATTTATAATAAGTTTGAAACCATTCTTTACTCCTCTCTCTACCATGTTTTAGGTATATGGTGTTATGCTATACATCCTTTTTTTGGTGAATTCTTTGACTGATTTTTATAGATATACTTAGTTTTACTGCTTTTGTGCTTTCTACCTTTCTTACTTCTGCTTATGAACATTCCTTTCCACTCAGAGTCCCTTTTAACATTTTTGGTTTAGTGGTGGTGAATTCTTTTTTTTTAAAATAAATTTATTTTTTATTGGTGTTCAATTTACCAACATACAGAATAACACCCAGTGCTCATCCCATCAAGTGGCCCCCTCAGTGCCCGTCACCTATTCACCCCCACCCCCCGCCCTCCTCCCCTTCCACCACCCCTAGTTTGTTTCCCAGAGTTAGGAGTCTTTATGTTCTGTCTCCCTTTCTGATATTTCCCACACATTTCTTCTCCCTTCCCTTATATTCCCTTTCACTATTATTTATATTAGTGGTGGTGAATTATTTTAACTTTTTTTGTCTGGGAAACTCTTTAATCTCTCTTTCCATTCTGATTGAGAGCCTTGTTGGATAGAGTATTCTTCCTGGTTGTAGGTTTTTTATTCTCTCATCACTTTGAATATATCATGCCAGCTCTTCTGGTCTGCCAAGTTTCTACTGAAAAATCCACTGAGAGCTGTGTGGTGTTTCCCTTGTATGTAATTGGTTTCTTTTTTTCATGATGCTTTTACTTATTTTTAAAATATTTATTTATTTATTTTAATGAGAGAGAAAATGAGAGAGAGGAAAGAGAGAGAGAGAGAGAGAAAAAGAGAGAGGGAGAGAGAGAGAGAATGCATGCCAGCAGGGGAGGGGCAGAGAGAGAGAATCTTCAAGCAGACTCCCCACTGAGCTCATGTCAGATGTGGGGCTTAATCCCATGATCCATGAGACAACGATCTGAACCAAAAATCAAGATTTGGTCACTCAAATGATTGAGCCACTCAGGTGCCCTGTTTTGCAGCTTTTAAAATTCTCTTTACTCTACTTTTTGCCATTTCATTTACTATATGTCTTGATGTGGACCTCCTTGGATTGATGTGTTGGAGCCTCTTTGTGCTTCTGGATCTCGATTTCTGTTTCCTTCCCCAGATTCAGGACATTTTCAGCTATTATTTCTTCAAATAAATTGTCTATCCTCCTTTCTTTGTCTTCTTATTTTGGGATCCCTATAACGTGAATGCTATTATTCTTGATGGTGTTGCTGAGTTCTATTAATCTATTTTAATTTTTTTATCATTTTATCTCTGATTATTTTTTGTTTTCTATATCTTTGCTGAGATCTCACTGAAGTACTCTACTCTTTGCTCAAGTCTAGTGAGTATCTTTATGATCATTACTTTAAATTCTCTATCAGTCATATTACTTATTTCTGTTTCATTTAGCTCTCTTGCTGTGATTTTATCCTTTCCTTTCATTTGGGACATATTCCTGTGTCTCCTCATTTTCTCTGACTCTGTGTCTGTTTCTCTGTGTTAGGAAATCAGCTATGTTTCCTATTCTTATAAAGAGGTCCTGTAGTTCCTTGCATTGCAATGTTTTCTGTTCACCACAACCCAGCACTATAGAGATATCTCCTATGTGTATTCCATGAACCCTACTATTGTGGCTGAGCTGGATTTGTTTTCAGTTAAGTCTGCTTTTGCTCTTTGCCTGTTCTGAGTGGGGTTTGGCCCTTGTATTGCTAATGTTCCAGATATTTTTTATATTCAAGAGGAAGAATTTATGCATAATTTATTTATTTATTAGGAAATCTTGATTATTTTGTAGAAGTAAAAAATGTACATGGCTTATTGTTCTATAATAGACAATATCTCATATCTATTCATTATAATAAAGCCAAATCATAGGCAGAGGAAAAGATTTTGTTTTCCATTTTGGAAAAATACATACTTTCACTTCACCCATTTTATATATCCAGTACAGAGGTACAAATTACTGAAAAGAAGAATTGAGAAACTTTGTGTATTTGTGCCCTTGTATTAGAATCTTGTCAGTTTACACTTGGTATTCATGTAGGGATAAGTGATGAGGCTGCATTGGTGTTAGCTATTTCAGTTTCAATTATTATTATTTTTTTTAATTTTTTTTTTTATGATAGTCATACAGAGAGAGAGAGAGAGGCAGAGACACAGGCAGAGGGAGGAGCAGGCTCCATGCACCGGGAGCCCGATGTGGGATTCGATCCTGGGTCTCCAGGATCGCGCCCTGGGCCAAAGGCAGGAGCCAAACCGCTGCGCCACCCAGGGATCCCTCAGTTTCAATTATTAATCAGCTGTGGGGACTCTTAAGTTTTAGGCCTAGCTAGTCTCAGTGGTCTTCACATTTATGGTTTTATCTTTGAATTTTTGTGGCAAACATCTCATTAGTATTGATTATACATTATTTAGTAAAGACTCTTTATCATGAGTTATAGTTGCTTGATTAGATAGATAGTAGCCTTGGTCAGATATGATATTTTTTTTAAGTTGCTGAGTTACTGTTCAAAGAAGAATTTGATCAAGTCTTCAGGTATCTTTGAAGCTAGAGAAATGGTTACAAACCAACTGTTAATTTTTTTCCAATATTATTTTGTTTTTCTTGATTATTCTTTCAACAGGAATAGATTACCTTAAAATTCTTAATATTAATGCCTAATATTTCACAAATGATGGAACTGATAAATTATAATTGTTTACTATCACTGATTTATAGGAAACCCTATAAACAGAGACAGGGTATAAATATAGATTGCTTCCTACTATATTTAATTGTTTTTTTCTAATATTTTATTTATTTATTTATTTATTTATTTATTTATTTATTTATTTGAGACACAGAGAGAGAGACAGAGGCAGAGACATAGGCAGAGAGAGAAGCAGGCTCCCAGCAAGGAGCCCAATGTGGGACTCGATCCCATATCCCTGGATCACGACTTGAGCTGAAGGCAGATGCCCACCGCTGAGCCACCCAGGCATCTCCTTACTGTATTTAAAATAGCATATTACTGGCAAGTCAAATGAAATAGAAAAATCCTTATATAGATCCAGGTATATGTGAGGATTTAAAGGATACAAGTTTCATCTCTTAATTAGTGTAGAATAATTTATTCCTTAAATGACAGTGGAATAACTAGCATTTGAGAACAAATGAATGTAGTTTTTTAAGTTCTCTATACCAAAACAAGTTTTAGGTAAGTTAAACATTTACTTGTATACAGTAAAATCACAAAGTATTCTGAAGAAAATGTTTTTTCTTCAATACTTACGTAGTATGAAAGGCTTACCAAACCATAATATGAAACACATAAGTGATTTAAAAAGTTAAAAACTTAACTAAATAACAATTAAAAATTCTATATCACAGCCACAACAAAGAAATAAAGCAAAACAATTTCCTTTAAAAAAAAAAAGATTTATATATTTATTCATGAGAAACACAGAGAGAGAGAGGCAGAGACACGGGCAGAGGGAGAAGCAGGCTCCCAACAGGGAGCCTGATGTGGGACTCGATCCCGGATCCTGGGATCATGCCCTGAGCCAAAGGCAGACTCTCAACCGCTGAGCCACACAGGCATCCTAAAGCAAGACAAATTTCAAAACTGGAGAAATGTGTCACAAATGTAAAACCACTGTAATAATTCAAAGACCTCTTAAAAAATCAGTTTAAAAAAGCAACTCAATAGGAAAATATGGAGAAGACAGAATCTGACAATTTATAGAAGTAACTTAAATGTCAAGTATTAAAACACAAATTCACTAATTAAAAAAAAAACCTTCAATTGAGATAAGCTTTTACTTATCATGATGATACAAATTAAATAATTGACATTCATTTTGGGGTAAAGATATAGGCAAAAAAAAAAAGATATAGGCAAATGATTGTAATAATTTCATGTTGGTTGAGGTATAATTCATTATTATTTTTGGAGGACAATTTGGCAATAATTTTAACCTGAAAATGTTCACAAGTTTTTACCAGCAATTCTACTTCAAGGAGTGGATCTTACAGAAATTCTCTCATTACTGCCATCCAAAATTGGTACATTACAATAAATATATATTGCCACATATTTTATAACAGCTAAAATTATAAGTAAATTAAATTAATCAGAAGGAGGCTAGTTAAACAAATTGTGGTAAAACTACTAAGAGCATACAATGCAACTATTAAAAATACTAAGGTGGCTTGAAATGTTTGAACATGTAAAAAAACAGGCCAGTAATAATTTAAATGAAAAAAAAAAAGGTGCAGGAGTATTTAGAGTGTGTGCTCACTTTTGAAGATATTGCAGGTATCTAAAATTTAAAAAAAGTAGATGAATCTAGATAGATAGATAAATATGTACCAAAATATCAAAAGTTTTTACTTCTGGAGAGTAGGGTTGCAATAGGAGTACTTCTGTTTTTATAGTTTTTCTATTTCTGTATTACTTAAATTTTTATAGCCCACACAGGTTAGTTTCATAAGAAAATATGAAAGGGATGAATTGAAAAGAAAGAGGTGAATGGCTTGTTGCCATCTGGGAGTGCCACAGGGCTCTGTCTTATGCCTTTATACTGTTAAAAAAATGTTACCAATTAGTTGAGTAAAGTCATATATGAGAAGCTTATCATTTTTTCAAATGGAAAAAAAATTGGGAAGGATAATTAAGGTAGCTGATTGAGTCAAGTTTCAACTTCCATAGAGCTGGAATATTGAATTAAAACTAACAATTTAACAAGGATAAATATTATTTACTCCTTTTAGACATAAATAATTGATAAATTATTTCAAGATATGGGGATACCTGGCCTGTACTTCACATGGAAAAAGATTTAGTTTCCATGGGCTCTATATGAACTGAAGATGTGATACCCTTTCAATTTTAGATTATCTAGGTTTCAGGAGTTGTTGTGGTGCTCTATTTTGGAACATCTGGATTATTTTGTTCTGTTAAATGTACTATACTTTTTGGAGAAACATTGCAAGTGATGTACATCCAGAGGACAGAGATCAAGATGGTGAAGGATGTATAAACCCTGCCATAAATTGAAAGTTCTTCAACTTAGAGAAGAGGAAATTAAGGGGAGACAGCATAGTTGTATTCAAATATTTGGAGGTTGTCCTGTGACAGTATTTTCCTTTGCTGATTTGGAGAGTAAGTAAGGTACCAATTAGAGAACCAACAATGTGAATTTGCCTTTTATAATAAAAAAAAAAACTTACAGTTCTTGAACATTGAGTAAAAGCTAGATAATGTACACAGACACAATACAATGTATTCTTTACTTGGGCAGGGTGTTGACTTAGGTATTTTCTAACATTAAAAACGAAACAAAACAACTACTCCAGTTCAAGATTCTAGGGTAATAATCATAGACTATTTTCATATATAAGCAGAGTAGATAGTTACATGTGTAAGGATTTTAAACCCATACATTTTATAGCAATCTATGACTGCGTATCAGAAAATTTTAATAAGACTTCTACCAAATGACTGGTTTAAAATGATTTTTCCTGAACTTTTCAAAATAAAGAATAAAATACAATCGAAATAAAGTTGAAACATGTTTTAATTTATATACATATCTGATAGAAGGAACTATGTTGAAGAATACACTCTGCATAGATGGAGACTCTCTTTTGTATCCCTTGTATACAGAATAGTTCCTGGGACATAGTGGTGCTTGACTTTTTTTTTTGGTAAAGATTTTATTTATTTATTTCAGAGAGAAAAAGAGGGAGAAGGCATGAGCAGGGGGAGGGGCAGAAGCAGACTCCTTGCTGAATGAGGAGCTTGAGACTGGGCTTGATCCTTGGGGCTGGATCCAGGACCTTGAGAACATGACCTGGATTGAGGCAGACACTTACCTGACTGAACCACCCAGGCACCTCTATTTCTATCAAGATGTAATTAACATAAAGTGTTAGTTTTAGGTGTATAATATAATCATCAAACAATTGTATACATCACTCAATGCTCATCATGGTTAGTGTATTTCTTTCTTTTTTTAAAGATTTTATTTATTTATTCATGAGAGACACTGAGAGAGAGAGAGAGAGAGAGAGAGGGGGGGGGGGAGAGGGAGAGGCAGAGACACAGGCAGGGGGAGAAGCAGGCTCCATGCAGGGAGCCCGACGTGGGACTCAATTCCGGGTCTCCAGGTTCAAGCCCTGGGCCACCCGCCAAACCACTGAGCCACCCCGTCTGGTTAGTGTATTTCTTATCTCCTTTATCTGTTTCACCCATCTGCCTACCCACCTCCTCTTTGGCAACCACCAGTTTGTTTTCTGTATGTAATAACAATGTAACAGGATAGATGGTAGCTGCACTTGTGGTGAATGTAGCATAATGTATAAACTTGCCAAATCACTAAATTGTAAATGGGAAACTAACATTGTGTGTCAACTATATTCAATGTAAAAAAAATGTAAAAAATGTTTTTTGTCTCTTTTTTCTTTGTTCATTTGATTTGTTTCTTAAATTTTACATACAAGTGAGATCATATGGTATTTGTTTTTTTCTGTCTTTAATGGATGGGGAGGCAAGTGGTTTAAATTCTTAATCCCTTGAACTTGAGCACTTCTAACATTCAGGGTTCTTTCTCTCAAATAGTTCAGTTTCCTGACCATGTTTATGCGTTGGATATTTTGCAGGATCCTTTCCCCTTTTAATCCTCATGGTCTTCATTTCAATTATTATGTTCATCGCTCTAGGACTCCCCCATTTCTAACAGAATATAAACAGTCTCAGGTATTTCCACTTTAGGAAAAAACACATCTGTCTCATTTTCCTTCCTGGAACACCTTTTTAAATATCACCCCAATTCAAAAAGTTTAGCTTTTATGGAAAGGAACAGCAATATAGCCTTTATTCTTTGGTACTTCTTCATTGCTTATTCAGTCCTCTACTCATGTCAGCCTGGAATTTGTTTTCATACACCCTTGAAATTCTCACTATGGATCCAAATGGCATCAGGTTGTTAATTTGGTAGACCCTTCTCAGTTCTTTTATAGACTTCAAAAGTGTGGTTCAATTACATGTACAATACAACTGCTTTTTTTCTATTCCCAAGAATTGTTTTTATCCAATTATATCAATAGCTTCAAACTTGCTTTTTTGCTACTAGTCTTGTGATCTCCAACCTATCCTACAGACTCTTGCCAGAGTCATCTCTGAAAACATGTTTGATCATTGCAGTATTCATTAAAAACATCTGATATTTTAAGGATCAAATTTAAGCTCATCTGCCCAATAAAATTAGTCTTTTCAGTATCTCGCCCTTTCCTCATATCCCATCTCATCTTCTTTTATACCACTTTATACACATGTGCTTAAATGTGCCAGGCTGTCAATTCTGCACATTTGTATATCCTGTCTCTGTCTAGAGTGTCCCTCTGCTCTTTCTATATCTGGTTAACTTCTGTATATTGCTGTGGACTCAGGTCAACTTTCTTCTCTTTTGAGAAGTCTTTATCCCCCCCTATAATCCATGTAGGAAGTGCTTTTCTGGGCTTCTGATGTATTTTGTGTATACTTCCATTAGAGCATTAATTTCTGTTATGTTCGTTTATTAGCTTAAGTCTTTCTTTTAGAGGACAAGAATCATGCTTTTCGGTTTCTGTGTCTCCAGTCAGTCCTTGGGACTTGCTCGTATAGAGCAGACATGACACATAAAGGGATACAACAAAATTATTTAAATGAATGAATTAAAGGATGAGCTTATTGTCCTCTAGCATGAAATTATGACTGGTTTTATATTCATTATTATGTTTTCAGACGATGATCATAGTAAGAATTGATTTGTCAGTGTTCTAGCTTAGATAAACTTTTATCCTCAACTCCAACCTATTTTGTATATATACTACTTCTCAGTGAAACTGCCCCCCAATTTACCATGCTCTACTACTTAATAACCTACAGAAATCTGTTAAATTACTTTCAGCTTTTGAGTTACTGTATGCACATTGTTTAATCAAACCTCTCTCATATTATGCCCCAGTATGAGTCTCTGGGCAGAGATGGAATTTGTTTGGGTATATGGTATATCATTTAGGATCAAATTCAGTAGCATTTAACCAAAACTCAAATTAATAGTGTCCTAAAATTTTTAACATGAGAGAAATGTGTTTTTTTCTCTCATGTCTAAGAATCTCATTAATGAGCTACTAAAGATAAATATGGTGGTTCTACAAAGTGATCAGGAACCCTGACTTTTTTCAATTCATGGCTTCCTTATCTCTAGGCATGGCTCTACATGGTTACTAGATCTATAGTTATCACCAGTATCTTTTGGACTGCAGAATGGAGTTACTGCAGAGTAACTGCAGTTACTCTCTCTCTAAAATCCATTTTTTTTCATTTCTAAAATGTGACTAACAATGCTTATCTGATAGAAATTCTCCTGAAAATAGAAGTATGCACTTGAAGCTCTAGTTTAGCAACAGTCACATAGCAGAGTCTCAATTAATAGTAGTTCCTATTGTTATTGTTATTATAGATGAGATTATTGAGATTTAGAGATATTGTAGCTACTCCAAAGCCCCACAGTTAATAATAGTGAAGCCAGTAATCTAGATCTATCTGACTCTGAGATCTCTGTTCAAACAAATATAGTGAAATATGGCAGAGACTAAAACCAAGATCTTCTATTTTCTGGTTCAACCCTCTGTGCCCTGAATGGTGATATTCTTTTAGTCTAAGTTTTTAGGATCATTGAAGATATTATTGAAACAGAAAGTCCTAGTTTCTTGGGTTTGATTTATCCAAATACTTGCCTTGCTTTCCACTTATTTTTGTGGAGACTTGGCTGAAATCAACAGCATTAATCGAGTGTGTAATTCTGGAACCATCTAAGAAAGCTAAAATCATTTAAAATTAGTTGGGGTTTAGTAACTAGGTTGAACTTTGCCTTTGTCAAGCAGTTTCCAGCTGACTCACTGCAGCTGCAACAATTGACATCATTTTGTGCCTTTCATGCAAAGACTAATTTGGCAGGCAGCACTCCCAGTGGAGTGGGTTTCAGGGCCTCAATGAATCTCAGGGTTGGAATGGACTTGAAAGGTCATGAAATCCAAACCTTAACGTAATGATTGAATTAGATTACATCAACCCCACCAAGTGGTTTGCTTATCTACACTTGGACAAGTTCAGTGACAAAAAATAGTGAAGATTTTCACATGGGCTGAATTGT
Organism: Vulpes vulpes; assembly: GCF_048418805.1. NCBI lineage: Eukaryota > Metazoa > Chordata > Mammalia > Carnivora > Canidae > Vulpes > Vulpes vulpes. Next base: position 67,622,358 of record NC_132785.1, read on the forward strand.
GTAACCCATTCTATATTTGAATAGCTCTGACTTCCTATATTGAAATGAAACCTATGCTCTTTAACCTTCTAGCTACTAGTACTAGTTCTTCCCCACTCCTCTACATACTATCCCTAGTATAATATAGTCCCTTTTGGAACTTTTCAGCCTTTCAAATGTTTGAGGACCCTGACCTTGCCTCGTTCTTAGAATTTTCTCACTGCTAATAATTACTGATTCCTTTAACTTTTTCTATTTAACATGGCTTTAATTTCTTTCACAATGCTGAGTTCACTGCTAAATTAGTTTTGATTTGGCTAGATACTTTAGTGTTTCCTTCTAATCCCAGGAATGAATGAAATCCTGCAGCTGTAAATTGGGGGAATTGCCTAATGAAACAATCTTGGTATAAACTAAGAAGGGAGTTGCTTGAAAATTATGGAGACTGGTGAGAGGTTAGAAAGTAATCAAATTGTTGAGGCTTTGGTGGCCCTCCTACAGCTAAACCAATGTGACATATTAATTTTGTACTATGAAAAGCTCAAAGGCATGACAAAGTCATAGAGCTCTTTTAGCACAAAGTAGAGTAAGTTGGGTTATTTATTGTGATAGTTTGGACTCCATATGCTTTATTTTATTTGTATAGGTCCCTTATTTTCGTGCTGAGTGATCTCATTAAGGATAAGCAAGATGGATACATACAAAGATGGATGGGCAGCTTCTTGGGGAGATTGTCCTTCAGGGAGTGCCTGGATGACTCAGTTGGTTTCCAACTGTTGGTTTTGGCTTAGGGATCTCAGGGTCCTGAAATTGAGCTCTGGGTCTTTGGGCTATCAGCTTAGCAGAGAGTTTGTCTCCTTCCTTCCCCCACCGCCTGTCACTCCCCCTGCACGAGTATTCTGTCCCTCTCAAACAAGTAAATAAAATCTTAAAAAAACAAAACAAAACAAGGTTATCTTTCAGTACATATAGATTTAAAGGGGACCCCTCAAAATCTTTATTTCTGAAACTGGCAAAGTTCCAAGTTCCGTATAGAATTAAAACAGCAGTTTCACGTCATTTAACAACATACATACCTCTTTAGAAACTTCAGAAATCTGGCTCAACTCCTGAAGAAAGAACACTTAATTAAATTAGGACTTGGTAATGTTTCGTGTCTTTGACTATACTGTGTGTTATTTGATAAAAAAAAAAAAAAATCACTCACCATTTCTGTTTTTGAAATTGATGAAAATGATCTCTTTTTTTTGTATAACAAATATGTAGTGAGGATAAAATGATGTATTTTCTCCATACCAACTGGTATTTGTGGAATGATTTTCATATTTTATTTAATGTTATGAGAACTGAAGATTCAGTGGGGAAAAAGTTAGATAAAGGCTATATCCTTATATAGCTTATTTTTTATAATAAGACTTCACATCAGTTTTATGGGCCTTGCAATACAAAGTACTTTAAAATAGTTTTTGAATCCCTACATTTTTTCTTTTGTATTGATTTGTCATTTCTTTCTGATACTCATTTTAAAAATATCCCTAGTTTTAAACTAGAGTTTCCTCCAAATTTTTAAAAAATCATGTAAAGCTTTTTTTTCTACATGGAGAAAAGTGATTTATGTTAAAGTTTTATTTATATCCTAGAGAGATTATTTTGCTTTGTTTGGTAGTCATATTCAGTGCTTAACTGACACTAATTAGTAAAAATACCACATCTTCCTCATATTCCACTCAGAAGATATGCTAACATGCTTAGAATATATCATAATTCAAAGAGCTGTAGGGCAGCACTGATTATGAAAGTCTTATGGATCTGGAGGCCTAATATTGCCAAAGTTGACCCAATTTTTTTTACTTAATACATTGGAATAATTCTTACTGAAAAAGAAGCCCAAGTAAGTGATTTCCTTTTGTTCTTTTTTCATAGATATCCTAGTAAATACAACAAAAAATCTGCAACTTACAGATATATATTTTCTTTGTAAAAAACAAAATTTTGTGTTTGAAAATGAAACTTCATTTTCATTGAATCACATTTTTATATGTTTGAAACTTTGAAAGTTTTAAAAGCTTTTTACATAGCAATATATGACATCATTCAGTTTATCTAAGTTCTAAATATCATATACCTGATAGAGATGTTCTAAAGTGGATATTGGAATTGCATTAAAGTATGTCTTAATTCTTATGTATCTTCTTTGACATGAGTAAAAAGAGCATTGATGTTGATTTCAATTTGTATTTGGCAGGATCATATTTTAATATATTAACTATTTTGTTTCCCCCAGGAATTTTTGCTGCCCCAAACCACTATCCCTTGTCCTCCTTATGGGATATACATTGCCTCAAAGAGATACATTACAGATTTTGAGCATCTGAAGCCTCAGTAAATATAAGAACATGCTACTTTTGGCCAACAAAAACTTAATCCTGAAGAAGTTTTGGACATACAATTTATTTCATAAACAATAAACATGAAAAAAAAATGATAATATCAATTCAGAGAAAATTCTGTCCCTGTCTCCCTCCCTCCCAGACCAAATAAAATTTCCACTGCCTTTTAGAGAGCAGAGTGGGAGTAGATGAAGGAAGGGACACTTAGGTATGTATGTATGTTTGTTTGAAGGTGGCCTTTGCCTTGATTCTCTTCTGTGCAATAGCCAAATTATCAAAATGGATCTGGTCTCAGGCTTTTTCCTTAGCATGCATGGTGTGACAATATCTTTATTCATGATTGGTGTGTCTAAGGAGGTCTGTCAATGTGAGGCACCCTTAGAATTTCAAATGTTTTCTGTGTGTTCAAGAAGGATACAGACATTACTAAGAGAAAGCATAATCCAAGAAGTCTTGTGTTCAGGAATGTGGGATATACATAAATGGCTTGGACCAGAAAATGAATGAGGACAAGGTGAATCAGGAGTGGTGACCTGTCAGCAACTTGCATGGATTGAAGATTTAAATTTAATCTAGGATATGGGATAATAGCTACCAGTAGCTAACATTTATTGTTAACTTGGCAGATGCCAAGTATTCTAAGCATTTCCTATGTACTATCTCACAAATTCTTCATGAAAATGCTATTAGATAGACTACAATTTATTATTATTTCTATTTTATTTAAAATAAAAGTAAAGTACAGAGAGATTAAGCCACTTAGCTGCACTCTTAACCACACATCTACTACTTATTCATGAGGGGATGTACATGTTGGTATGCAGATGACAATGATCTAGGATTAGATGGTTTCCCCACAGACCCTCAGACTGACTCCATAGAGCATAGACTCAAGCTAGTGTATGGTATTGAGGCCCTAAAATGACACTGGCGGGTATTATGCTGAGTGAAGTAAGTCAATCGGAGAAGGACAAACATTATATGGTCTCATTCATTTAGGGAATATAAAAAATAGTGAAAGGGAATAAAGGGGAAAGGAGAAAAAAATGAGTGGGAAATATCAGAAAGGGAGACTCCTAACTCTGGGAAATGAATAAGGGGTGGAAGAGTGGAAGAAAGGGAGGTGGGCGCGGGGTGGGGGTGACTGGGTGACGGGCACTGAGGGGGGCACTTGACGGGATGAGCACTGGGTGTTATTCTACATGTTGGCAAATTGAACACCAATAAAAAAATAAATAAAATTAAAAAAAAATAAATAAAATGACAGAAAACCATGAAATAACTGGAAAACTCCAGATAGACTGGGTAACTCTGGGGAACCCCATGTGGAATATGTCTAGATAGAAAATGTTAGCTTATAGAAAATTTAAGGTACATTTCTTGTGGCCAGAGTTTCATCTCTATTTTATATTATTACAAAAAATGGGGCAGAAACATTAGCAAAAGGAACTAAAATTATAACCCAGTATAAGTTCACAAACTCCAGCACCCTTTTCAGGATCTCTTGGAAGAGAACATCTTTCAGTGTACTTTTTAGAGAATTCTCCCAATAATAAAGTGAAAATTTTACCATAGTTTTCTATATAGAAAGGCACTCACAGAAGTGTCTTGATAATTTGTTTTTTTTTGTTTGTTTGTTTGTTTGTTTTTTGGCAGTGGCTTCAGAACAATCTCTTCAATCACACCTTCATATATCCTTGAATTTTGCATACTACCTCTTATGTGAACCAAAGATTAAATGTCATTGAAATTAAAATCAAATTATATATAAGATTATCATTTGGTTACAATTATCACTCCAGTTTTTCTAGGTTGGATATAGGCTTGTTCTATTTATAAACTTTAGTCATTTAATTTATTTTAGATTTCATTAGAAGTACATTGCTATTTAGGAGATTAGAGGTTGAGGGTCTAGTCTTTGAAAGTATAAGAATCAGATGACTTTTGGGTTTTGCTAAGTTTTAAGAATCTTAAAGATGTGGGTATATTTTGACATGATAGAATGTGCTTTTTTATTTCCACGTGAGAATACATGTGTTCTATTTTAGAAGGAAACATGAGATATAACTATATACCTATATGAATAATTGGATTAAAAAAAAAGAGATATACGTATTACAAGAGCAAATAAACTTTTAATATACAGAAGATAAAATGATTTATATCTTTTTACTTAAGAAAGACCAAAAAACTGAATCCCCTATAAATCAGTAATGCTTTACTGTTTTAAAAATAAAACAATAAAAAATTAAAAAAAATAAAGCCTCATTTTCAGCAGTTAGTAAAACAAAGACTTTGAGAATACAATTGCTATGTCTTCTAAATTAAAGGGATGTTTATTAAAAGAACTATTTTGATGCATTACATTTATTATCCAGATTTTTTGACTTTCTGGATTGTGAACCAATTTCATGGTAAGTAAAAATACAGTCAATCCCAGAATATTTAGATTATTGGAGGGAACATAGCCTAAATCAATCATTCAAGCATTTCTACAACACAAGTGCCCATTGTATGGCAATCTAGGCAAGAGCATAAACTGGAATGATAAGTAGTGATCAGAAATTTATCAGCAAATCAGTTTTTTTTTTAAGTTAATGCTTAGTGAGGTATAAAGCTTGTGTTTCAGTTTGCTCCTGGGAATAAATTAATATGTTGAACTGTGTCTTTCAGACTTCTTAATCATATTCAGCACTTTTCTTTTAATTTACCATATTCCTTGTGTGTTGTAGGAATCATTGCCTCTTTCCAAAGCTCTTTTGGAGTGGTTTGTGAGCTGAAGATTCTACTTCATTAAGTCAGAAAGCCACAGGGCAGTCTTATTATTACAAGATCCAAATTGCAACCACACTTTGACAATTTGGTAACTCTTTGCTATAGCATCAGTAACACTCTTGAAATATTTTTAGAGGAACATTTGATCTTTCACAAATGTGAATTATAGGGTTCTTCTGATGTCACCTTAGAAATGTTTTTACCTCTTGGTAATTTTGCAGTGTAAGCAAACATTACAAAAGATGATATTTTTTTCTAATAAAATAGTCTGTGTTAGAATTCCATATGTCATGTTAGATCCTTTTCATGTCTATTTGAATAAAAATAGGGCATATTAAGTGTAACTATCTCATTTTAAGACTGATCGTATACATTCTTGAGAAGGTCAACACTATTTTTGCTCTGGTTCAAGATAATATTATCTATACCTTTGCAGAGAACAAACACACACGGGAGGTTATTTATATGGACTTCCCCCCACTCTAATTACAGAAAATTTGAGAAAATGAACAGGAATGTAGAATCTTTCTTGAAAAGTAACACAAGACTGCAGACCTCAATTCATCGTAGAAAACAATGGCATTTTGCCAGTAGGATTATTTCTAGTAAAACAAACAAGTGAAGATACCCAGATGTTGGGATTGGACATATTTTATTAGTAAATTTGTAACATCTGTGGACTATGAGAGTTCCCCTGATATGGCATAATTTACCATTTAAAGTATTTTCTTTTCTTTGTTAGGGCATTTCTTTTTTTTTTTTTTTAAGATTTTATGTATTTATTAATGAGAGACACAGAGAGAGAGGCAGAGACACGGACAGAGGAGAAGCAGGCTCCATGCAGGGAGCCCGATGTGGGACTCGATCCCAGAACCCCCGGATCATGCCCTGGGCTGAAGGCGGGTCCTAAACCTCTGAGCCACCCAGGGATCCCCTGTTAGGAGATTTCTATTGGATTTTGCCAGTTCACTTTACTAAGATCATCTGGACTTTTCTGCCCAGGTTCACTCAAATAACAAAAATAAATGTATAGAAGATTTTTTATTTCCTATAAAAGAAATGTGCAAAGAAATATGTTGGCAGGTAGCATGATATGAGGTACTGTGACTCTGTCTCCTGATAACTCTGATATTGTAGGTGTGAGGGTGTCAATGACAGAGAAGGTATGTGTGTGTGTGTATATACACAGGTATTTGTGTGATGAGCTTCTTCCTCTCTCTAAGCATCATGATTCTGAAAAGAAGTGGATTCTGAAATTTCTATAACACTATCTTTCCATTTCTATATTTATCAATCTTAATCTTGGTCTAGGCCAACAGAAAATACCCTTCCTGATGAATTTCTCTCTATTGCTGGAAAAGAATGGGAAAACTATTACCTATTGCATTATACAAAGACACTCCTACAATTGCTGTGTAATTTCCTTTACTAACAATAAATACTTAATTGGCAAAATGATACAATGAGATGCTTCTCTATAGAAAAAAATGTAAATTTGGGGGAAATATGTCAAAATAAAAATCTCTGGCAAGGTTGTCTTTAGGTAAATTTCATAATCTGTTGTAATTTTCATTGGAAGCAAGGAAATATTTGGCCCTACTTATAAAAGGTTCCCTTTTCATTTGTTTATATAATATTTTGTAGTACTTGTTATGTCCTGATTAATTTTATGAATTTTGGGGAAAATACAGAGACAAATAACATACTATACAAGAGTCACTATCCTATAATGGAGGAATATGGAGGCAGGACTGTTTCTCTGTGACAAGAGTTCTGATCACTAAAGTGATACTGCAGTTAGGAGTTGGAGAATGCAATATGTACATTAGGTGGAGAATATTATTTCATATAGGTGGACAATTTCATTTTTAAAAAAAGCACCAAATATGAATATGCTTGGTGTATTTAGGGAATGACACAGTTAAGAGGAATGTTTCAGATAAAATGTCAATTGGGGCTATATGTTTGTTTTTTTTCCTGGGGTCATCTATTCTATTAGTGGAGAGAGGTTTTTTAGTAAAAAAATATTTTGGTGATTTCTGAATTTCTCTATTTCTGGCTCCTACTTTTAAATTAATGATACTATTAACTCATTTAGGGGAAAGCACGTCTATTAATTAGTAGTCTTAAGGACTAAGATATTTTATAAGGATAAAATACTAGAGACAGAGTGACTTAAAAGATCAGTTAAAAACAGAACATTTTGATAACTTCCATTTATTTGGACTCAATAGGTAGAAACTTATTATGAGATTCAATATGAATAGTGCAAATGGGGCATGAAGGCTTCAGTGTATATGTAGAATTGGAGATGCTTTCACTTTCCATTTGATGAAATTGAATTTCTCAAAATGGACTCTATATCTTTTTAATTCAAAGATTTTCAGCAAGTAGGAGGAAGATATCCTGTAATTTATGAAGATCGTCTTTTTATTATTTTTTATTAGCTCTCAGCTTTAGAAGCTGCTTATTTATTTTTTCAGCCATCTTGCTGCTGGTGATCCTTATAAGGCAAGCTGCCTTTCATTTTCCTCTTCCTTAGCACAGCTGGTGCTTACACTACTCTGAACACCCATTGAGTCATTTCCTGCTGATAAATGTCTATATGTAGTCACGATTGTCACCTATGTATGTGATACAAAACTGTCCTCTCTTTTTAAACCAAGATAGCATTTGTACCAGACTCTAATCTTATGTACCACTTTCTCCCCTTTCAGAACCAAGCTGGCAATTCTCATCTTGAATAGCTTTAAAATTGCTCATAGCAATCAATGACAACTGAGGCATCACTAAAGAATTTCTTTTATCTCCAAGCTCCAATTTAGATCTGTCATTAAGCTTGAGTAAGCTTGAACTGTCAGAACATTTTCCCTCATCACATGCTCTAAGCACAAAAAGTCAACTTCAAAATCAAATTTGTTCTATCTCTTACTATACTTTGTAATGGTTTCATGTGAACAATAAACTTCACTGAAATAGTACTGTCAATCTTTAGTAACTCAGATAACTGTGGCTTTAGAAAAGTAGTGACATGCTGCCAAAACTTAAGTATGACGTATGGTAAATCATTGCCTCACATTCAGTTGCTTTTTGTTGTGCTCTAAGGGAGGAGCATTGTGATAATGGGGGAAAGAGCATTTGGCAATGAGTAAGTAAGGAGACGTGGGATCTGTTTCCTCCTTTTGCATTAAAGATTGTGTAATATTTGGTAAGTCACTTTTCCTTCTCTAGGCCTTAGTTTCCAGGTCTGTAATGTAAGGTGGTTTTTTTAAATGAGTTCTAAGGACCCATTTCTAATATTTAGCATCTTAATATATTTAACTTCCTGTCCTGTCCTAGGACAGGTATTCTAGGTATCCTTCTTCTTGAAATGGATTGGAAACAGTTACCATTAAGAGCTGTAAGTCATAAATTAATCAGGAAGTCCATAATCCAGGCTTAATGCAAAAATGCTTTGGCTTCATCCCCTCGACCAAAATGGGTCTTTGTGTTTGGGTTCTGTTGCTGAACAGAAGCTGTCTTTGAAAGATCACAGTTTCTATCTTGGAGATCTTTTCCACTGACAGATTCTTCAGCCTCAACCACATATCTAAATGTACTTTGATCTTCCTTTGTTTTGCAAATTTCATTTTGAGACAATCTGTGTGAACATTGGAGGTGCCAGACTGAGACTAAAGACCACAAAAATCTGAGGTACACATGCATAACTATTCTTCAGCTCAAAAAAGTTTATAGAGTCCTTGTTCAAAATTAGAGTGATTGTTTTTTAATAATTTTAAAACCTTCAAATTGGCTTGTTGCATTTCTTAATCCTTAAAGGAAAGAAACTTGTTTCTTAATCCTTAAAGGAAAGAAGTTTGTTCATTCATTCATTCATTCATTCACTCATTCATTCATTCATATTATTAAAAGTATAACTGACATACATACAATATTTTAGGCGTACAACATAGTGATTCAACAATTTTATATTTTTCAGTGCTCACCAGAAGTGTAGTTACCATACAAAGTTATTATAATATAATTGGTTATATTCTCTATATTGCACTTTTTCTCTCCATGACTTGTTTATTTTATGGCTGTAAGTTTGTACCTTCTTAAACCCAAGTCGACTGTTTCTTAATAATTTTTTTTATAACTACTATAGTTTTCAAAGTAAGTTTTTTTCACTCATCTATCTTCCTGTAAAGATGTGACCTTAATGGAAATACAATCCAGGTCATTATTCCATGATGCCCTAGAATGAAGAAAGAATTTGATGATCTTTTTAACTCTCAAAAAGCAAGGTTTTAATAAAAAAGTATACAAGCAGATATTCACTAGATCAAGGTTACCATTTTGTGATTTCTAAAACTCTTTTTAGTGCCAGATCTTGATCATGATAGTTCAATAATTTAGCCCAGAATACTTGGAGCTTTCTTATCACCCATGTTTCATTGTTGTCATTCTGATATTTCTTAGCCTGACTAATTGATTGAAGTTAGATTCTGATATAAATCTTCTTTGCAATTTTGAGCACATTTCCTTGCTCCTAATCAAAACATGTGTAGTTCTTCAGGAATTCATTTGTTAATGGCCAACCAGTCTTTTAGGCTATTCTATCTTAGTTGTTTAGGAAATGGCTAGTGGCAGTTTAGGAAAAGTCATCTCTGATAATTACAGCATTTTAACAAGCAGTGCCTTAACCAGATGGATTGAGGATCTGAGGTACTGTGGCAGAGAGACTTAGGCAGATTTGTGGTAAGTTTTAGCTTTTCATGATCTTTTGCAATCTTTTGACACAGGTTGCTGTCTTAAAATTATATTTCTTTTGTAAATAAGCACCATACATTTCTCTTAGATGCACACTAACCTACAGCATGATTTTTAGACCTGGGAGGCAGGGTTAACTTGCAAAATTATTTGGTAGCAAATGGAAAGTATCAAACAGTTTTTTCCATCCCTAAGTTATGAACAGCCTTCAGATTAAGCACAGGACATAGGTAGATATTGCAGTATAGATCTTTTGCATTTATATGCCATTACTTTATTTTTGTAAGTGAATTTTACATTTCACAAAAAAAGCATCTAATATTTAGTACATTTCTTAATATGTAGTGTGAAATTATGATAACTTAATGTTTAATTCTCGTTTTGTGTTAATTTTTCTACATACTGCATGATATCACAAAAGAAATTAAAATGTATATTTGCTTTATCTTATATGCCAAATAATTTACTTCAATGCAAGATGACTTCAGTTGTTGGATGCACCATTGTTATATATCACTAATAAAAACAGAGAACAATTTTGTCCAGGTGTGAAATGTCACTGAATATGTTTCATACACGTGTAGAAATGTTAAAACAAAAATGTGTGCATCTTGCAGTTACGGAATTGTGGTAATATTAGAATATATATAATTAGAATATAACTATTCTAAACAGTTATTAAACTTTTGTCTAAAAATATTCAAAATATATTTAAACATATGAGCTCATTTGTTTTCACAAAATCATTATAGTAATCCTTGAGATAAAACTTGTTTCCTTTTACATACTGGGAAAATTAAGTAAACTTGTGAAATAGAAAGAGAAAAAAAAATCCTTCAGTCTGCTGTGAACTTGAAACATTTCTTACGTTTTCTTTTTAAGATTTTATTTATTTATTCATGAGTGATTCAGAGAGAGGGAGGCAGAGGCATAGGCAGAGGGGAGCCTGATGCGGAACTCAATTCCAGGACCCTGGGCTCACACCCGGAGCCGAAGGCAGATGCTCAACCACTGAGCCACCCAGGCAGCCCATTTCTTATGTTTTCTTAATTGCCGTTGGTAAAGTACTAGAAATATTTGAAATTGAGTTCTGTACTGGAAACATTTCCAAATTTAGCTTGGGTTATACTGAAGCAGACATATTTATATATACATTATATACAAGTGAGAATTTAGTTTATTTGAATTTATATCTTTTATGGTGGTAAATATACATATTAATCAATATTCTTTCCTTAGCCTTTCACTATAGTATATATTTACTTCGAGAAATTCTTTGTAATAACACTAGTGTTGTTAAGTATTTGTATTGGTTTGCAGTGGATCATTCTGCTGTCCTAGTTGATTTACATAGTCATACATAGCTCCCAAACTGGAGACACGAATTCAGTGACACAGAACAAAACAGTATTTACCTACATGAGAATTTCTGAAACGTGTATTATTATAAAAGTTAATTCCTCCTCTGAATAAATGATATTTGATTTTCCTATTAGCATAGTAGTTTGAACAGCTGCACAAAACTCAAATAAAAATTACAAAGTTTCAGATCCAAATTTTGCTTTCAGATTAATAGGTGCAAAAGATCCCAAGACATACAGTTTTGTCAGAAGGAAGCATTTTGTTTGGGACACATATCTATTAGATTTGCTGTCACTGATATGCATATAGTAATAGGAAACACTTTTACAGGTGTAAGTTTTCACATCTGTTAGATTAAATGATTGAGAGGGAAAAAAGCTAGCCCTTATGACTGGGCAATATAAATACTTTTAACAAAGAAGTTACTGGACAAGTTAGCCTACGAGATAGCTGATTCAGGTGCTATCATTTTTATGTGTATGATTGTGTTTTAAAGAAAAGTTGATTGTTGACGAGACTAAAGCTTCAGTGAATGTTGTCTTTTCTGTGTAGAAAAGGGAGATAGAATCATTTGGGGAGTATAAAGGATTTGGTTCTAAAGATGAGAACTCCTCCTTGAATTTGACTATTGATTTTTGGTTCTGTAAAAACAGTTATAGTACTGTATGTGTAATTTGCTTCAAAGGATCACTGCTTAGAGTATATAATAACACAGCAGAAGTATAAAAGTGATATCTTTATTGTGTATAATACAGTAAAATGCATTTTGTTTTATTTTATTTACTTTTTCTTTGAGAGAGAGAGAGAGAGAATGATGAGGGGAGAAGCAGAGAGAGAGGGAGAGAAAGAATTTAAATATGTTCCACACCCAGTGTGGAGTTGATGCTTAGCCTCATGACCCTGAGATCATGACCAGAACTGCAATCAAGAGTCCAATGCTTAACCAACTGAGCAACCTACGTGCCCAAAATACATTTAAATATAATTTATAAAATGTGTTAAATAGATTGCTTTAAGACTTAACTTAATCCTATGCTTATCTATAAATGTTATAGATTTAGGTAACACAAAATGTTTACCTTTTGTGATTAAGGTCTGTTTAAAAGTTATGAATTGCACAAAACTTTGATTTTATTCTGGCTGCCTTTTTGTGCCTTGCCTCTTAAATGTGAGCAAACTTGGCCAAGAAAAACATAAAATAATCTCCTGAATAAGTTAATTTTTCCTCCTTACACTGACCAACAATTTATTAAGCATTTGGGTAATCCGTTTTCTTCCTGTGTCTGTCTCCTCAAATTGTTTTTCTCTGCTTGGCACTCTTCTTAAGTAATTCATTCTTTCATTCTCTCTTCTTTTCAACAAAATTCATCTTTTCAACAAATATTTATCAATGAGGCAACGTGTCAGCCATAGGATACAAATATGAACAAGGCAGATATAGATCTTGATGTCATAGACTTTCTGTTTTGTGGAAGTGAGACAACTAAATAATTTAACTCCAGAGTATGTAAGAGATGCCATAAAAGGGAATTGCGCTATGCTGTGCGAGCACGTAACATGAGAGATACCTAACTAAGGTTAAAGAATTTGGGAAGGCTTTATTTCTTGTTCACATCTCTATTATTTGATCCTTAACAAGTTTCTATTTAATTAGACATTTCTGATTGTATTGGTTTCCTATGGCTGCTATAGTAAGTTATTCCTAATTTACTGACTTAACAGAACTTTATTTTCTTGTAGTTCTGGAAGCCAGAAGTTAAAAATGGGTCCAAAAAACTGGGCCAAAACTAAGGTGTCAGCAAAGTCATACTCCCTAGAGAGGCTTTATGGGAGAATCTGCTTTCTTGCCTCTTCTAGCTTCTAGAGCTGCATCCCTTGTATTCCTTGGCCCATGGCTCTTCCGTCTTCAGGGCCAGAAGCATGGCCACATTACCTTTTCTCTTTTGTTAGCAAATTTCCTCTGCCTCCTTCATATAAAGATGCTAGTGATTACACTTAAGATCTGTCTGGATAGGGACACCTTGATGGCTCAGTGGTTAAGTATTTGCCTTAGGCTCAGGTCATGATCCCAGGGTCCTATGACCAAGTCCCACATCAGGCTTCCTGAATGGAGTCTGCTTCTCCCTCTGCCTCTTTCTTTGTGTGTATGTCTCATGAATAAATAAATAAAATCTTAAAAAAAAAAAAAAAAGATCTATCTGGATAATGCAGTATAATCTCCCTAATTTAAGATTCTTAACTTATCATCTCTGTGAAGTTCCTTTTGCTATATAAAATATAAACATATATAACAACATTCACAGATTTCAGGGATTAGGACCTAGATATTTTGGGGGGCTCATATTCAGCCTACTGCACTGGTCCATCAAAAATTAGTATTTATAAGTAATTGAATGTGTAATCTAAGAGAGTTCTTGTAAATTCTGTGATCAGATATTTTATGACTTATTTTTGGAGAAGACTGTTCTTTATGAAGTACTAAATCTTTATGCTTTTAGTAAAGTAATGAAATTATATTTTATAGTATGGTAAGGTGTTTTGTATGTAATTCAAGAAAGTTGGCCTACTTTTGTTTAAATACTGGAGGTATAGTGAAAGTATATAGACAGGATTTGAACCTCTGAATGTCCTACGTGTCTGATAAAAACAGTTACAGCCCTCCTTGTCCATCCTAATCTGAGTCCCATGTGATTGAAAAGAAAAGTAATTAATTACTCATTTGGCTTTGAAATGCTTATGTGTCCATCTCTAGAGAACAAAGCTGTACTTCATACGTATCACTAGGACTACTGTGTCCCAAACAATGGGCAGGCTTAAGCAGCCTGCACCTTAGTTCCTTTCCTCTGTGTTCTTCCTTTAGGGTTGTGAGTGTGGAAAACAATGCCTCTTCTAAGAGGAAAAAGATCCTTTCAGGCACCGGGAATTCTAAGGAGAGTATTTCAAGAGAAAAGTCATTCAAGAGGACCAACAGTATGTTTACCTGGGTCCAGCTATCTTTAAAATTTCTTTATTCTTTCCAACAGAAGCTTTACCTTTTAGTACAAAAGCCTACTCATGTTGATTCCATTGGCCATAGTTCTGTTTTTTTCCCCCTAATCCTAGGGAAGAAATGGAATGAGATGCTAGGGAGAGAAAGTTTTTAGGACTTTTAAATAATGTAGTATGTACTCAAAACTTGTGATAGCCTGGGAGTAAAGTAGAATATAAAGAAATGAAAGTCCAGATCACATGAAGGAACTCAAAGTTTTTGAGTAGCAGCTGATAGCATGGAAAATTAGAGTGGAGATAATGCCAAAGATAAGTGAGCTGATAATTATTGAGTACCTATTGTCTTCCAGAAAATCTGCTGGATTTTTTTCCTTCAATGGTTCTATTTGGGTAGGGAATTCTCTTTACTGTAGAAAGAACTGAGTCTGAGACAAGTTAACTGATTTTCTGAGGTAATTCACTTAGTGAATGGCAATGCTTGTATTTAAAGTCTAGTTTCTCTGAATCCAAAATCCATTGTCCTTTTGATACCCCACCTTTTCAGGGTGCCTGACTTTATTTTATCACAAAACTACATGGAAGAGACTGGGAAAATAACTTAAAATGCCAAATCTTTCTCCTATAAAGGATTTTGCCACAGCTGTGGAAATATGCCCTGAGGGTGTATGAACCAGATCCATGGAAAATACATCTTGACTCTGCTCTTTTCCTTCCCTGCTGAATCCCTACTAGGAAATGAATGTCTGTTTCTTTTCTGTAGATATTGATATTTTTC
This sequence comes from Vulpes vulpes, assembly GCF_048418805.1. Taxonomy (NCBI): domain Eukaryota; kingdom Metazoa; phylum Chordata; class Mammalia; order Carnivora; family Canidae; genus Vulpes; species Vulpes vulpes. The sequence continues at coordinate 67,637,379 of NC_132785.1, forward strand.
AGTGTTGATATTTACAGTGTTGTTTTTCCCCCCATAGGATTGTCTCATGTAAGTGATGTTTCTTTTAAATTGGGGGTAAAATTTAATAGGGTTATTTCTGAAAGAGTTTGCTCTTCTAGCTAACACAAACTGAGTAGGTATAAGTTAAATTAGTTTGGCTGCTCCCAAAATGCTATCAGCTATTAATAGGTGGTCTGCAGATTTTCTTTTTTTAACCGAAAGATTGATTCTCTCGTTCCCTTCCTGAAAATTAGAAAAGCTCTTCTGATTTCATTTGCATGTTGAGATTTTCTATTATGACTTGTATTCAATTTAACACACTAAAATACGAAGCAAATCTGTTCATTTAATCTGCTGATGCCTGAGCCAGTATCTCTGCAGCAGGAGATATCGTTCCTTCTTGTGTGCATGTGCTCAAGAGCAATTGTTTGACTATAGCTCTTATTAATATAAATCAACATCTACAAAGAAAGCCTCCTCTATTCCTGCGATTCATATTTATATAAATAGAAAAGTAATGGATTTCGAAAAGAATCCAATAGGTTTGAGCTTCTAGAATTATCCCAAGAGTATAGACAGGATTGAAATATTTCAAGGTGTTTTGGAGTAGAGTGGTGATAAAGTATTTCCATGTTTGCTGAGTGCCTCTGAGCTGGCGGATTCATACTAATAAAGGCAGAAGCCAGGAATAGTTATAATACGCTTAATTAACTCTAAGCTTATTTAATGCTATGGTCCAGATGAACTCTAGATAGGGAGACATAATACATATAGCTCATTAAAAAATAATTTGGACTTCTCTAATCTATATTTGCATAAAGTTCAGGTCCTTGTCCTGAAGGTATTAATTATTTTCTAATATTATTGTTGAAAAATGAATTCTCATGAAAAAATGGTAATTAGAGAAATGCTAGCCATAATTCAATTTCACAAAACATGCTCATGCCACTTATACCATGAGATACCTTTGTCTTGAGGAAGCACCCTTTTAAAATAAGATTTTAATAGTAATAATAATAATAATAATATTTGTACAAATGAGATCCTGACCGAGAGCCATTAAAAAAACAATAAACAAAATTAACCTATTTGTCTCTGTTTATATAAATTGGAAAGGCACTTGCTAGAGCCTTTGTGTTTCCATAGGGAATAGGTTATTTTTGCTTTGATCATATTTTAGATCTCATTTTCTTAAGGATAGTACATGTTATTTTGAGAAAATGTATGCAGAAAATTAAAAGAATCTGATTAACTCTTATATTTGATGAAATCTCACATGACATGCTTCTGGAATTTTATGGTGAATTGCTAACAGTGAACAATTCTAGAAATCAACATTCTAGCAAAGAAGCTATAATAGCATCCTAAATAAGAAACAGCAACTTGAGCTGAATGCACTATGGGAACTTTTTCTTCTAATTTTATGCATGGTATATGTTTCTTAAAATGTTTTCTCTATTCCATATGTATGTATTAGGGCTAATGTATGTAAAGGCACAGGTCAATAGCCCTATCCAGTATCCTTAATATTTATAAACAAAATAAGAAAAACTGGAGAAGTGGACAGGAAAGAGATTACAAAGGAGTAGGAGTGAGGAAACCAGCCTTCAACATTCACTCCCCTGTTGTTGCACTGTGCTGTGTGCCTAGCCCATTTTTACCTCATTGCATTGGAGGATTGTATTTTGACCCTATTGCCATTTGCTGATTGTAAATAGCAGACTAATCCAGGTGTGGCTTGTACTCTATCCTGTTCCAGATATTTATTTACTTTTGTATTGTTGGAACCTTTCTGGATTATACTGCTTAATTTATTTCTTATTTTTAGATTATACAGAAAAAAGAGAAAACCTTAAAGGCAAAAAATATTATGTTTTTTGTATTTCCTTTAACTAATTCTTGTGGGACCTACAGCTCCTCTTGAAGTTTCCCCAATTACTTTAGGATCACTGGCATAACTTTTCAAATTTAATTAAATTAATTTTTTTTTTTTTTTTTGAGAAAGAGAGAGAAGCAGGGGAGAGAGAGAGAGAGCAAGCAGGCTCTACACTCAGGCTGGAGCCCAAGGTAGGGCTCTTATCTCACAACCCTGAGATCATGCCCTGAGCCAAAATCAAGGGTCAGACTCTTAATGAACTGAGCCACCCAGATGCCCCATGTGGCATAACTTTTTTCCTTTTCCTTCCTGATTTTGTTCTTGCTTCATATTTCAATATATACACTGTTAAAATAGTGCTGCTAAAATAGTGCCGACATAGTCCTTCCAAGGAACTTTAATGCTGCTGATATTGCGATGGTCTCTTGATGATAATCATGCAAACTAAGTTATGTTGATGCTCTGCTGAACTGAAGCTGCTCTACTGTGGCAAAACTAAAGTCACTGTTGATGCTGAGGAAGCTCCATTCAGCTTTATGTTTAGGGCAGTGAAGTTCTTTCTCTCACTTCTGTAGTGTGCTTGGATACGTGTGTTCCAGGGTGTAACTGCCTCATGCTCTTAATATCTTCGGAAATTTTGGTGAAAATAGCTTTCATTTCCTCCTGAAAGCCAGGTTCCCTAGAAAACAGATCAGAGACTATGACTGGGCTGAAGAATAAAGTACCTGTTCATAACTTTCTCTTCCTTCTAACTTGAGACGTCATTCTCAATTTGAGCTGGCATGCCTCATGTTTTAGGAAAAAGGATTTTATAATGGAGAAGACAGTAAAACAGATCCCTGGTTGGCTCAACTAACTAGTTCTCTGGGCAATTTTTTTTTTTTTTTTTTAAGATTCCATTTATTCATTCATGAGAGACACAGAAAGAGGCAGAGACACAGGCAGAGGGAGAAGCAGGCTCCATGCAGGGAGCTTGATGTGGGACTTGATCCCGGGACCCCAGGATCATGCCCTGGGCCGAAGGCAGATACTCAACCACAGAGCCACCCAGGCATCCCTTTTTTCTTTTTTCTTTTTTAAAGATTGGGCAGTTTTAATAACATCTTATTTCTCTCCTAATATGTAGTTTATGTGCCATAAAGCTGATGTACCATACCAATTCTTATAGTTTTAAGCCAGTTCCATTTAACTAATGTTATTATTATCAGGAAATGAGACTAGGTCTTGTAGAAAATGGGGTATTTGAATATGTTCCTATAAAATTTCTTTTGTGCATGTTGTTCAGAGATAGTTCACTTTAGCTCAGGACATTCTGCCATTTTTAGGTTAGGTGTGTGATCCGTACCCAACTTCCAGGGAGCATTGTAGTGTATAGACTAAACTTTGAGAGTTTAGTCATCTGAGAATTAGTACTGCAGCAAGGTGCAGGAAGATGTCCAAATGCTAAGAAAGAGGTACAGAGAAAATATCTGAGGTCAAGGCTGTGTGTCTTAAAGTCATGAAGATAGGAAGCAAAGTCAGAAGAACCATTCTTACTAACATGAGGCTTCTGAGACAAGCAGGGAGGTTGTTGTCTGTAAAGCTCAGATAAGCAACTAATCAATATGGCAAAGGGTAGCTTATTAATAGTAACAGATAGGATTTTTGCTGGACAGTGACACATATGAGACTGTCAATAGTGATGAATATAAGCCAATGCATGTTGAGAACAGAGGGAAGCTTCAGACAAAGTCTCCCTGGCAACAATCGAAGGGAGGTCCTTTATCTAGAGTATTGAAGGCAGTTTTTGTTTGTTTGTTCCTTTTTTCCCCCTGCACACAAACTTGTGTGATGAAAGTTGTTAAATGGACCTTTTAAAAATAAATATTATGCATCTTTTGGGGAAGGGTGAATCAGTCTCAGGTTAAGGATATGCATGTATCCACACCAGAAATCACATTTAGTCATGTAACAATGAAAGCATTTTTTTTTCTTTTTTACAATGAGAGTATATTTACCAAATGGGGCTCTTAAAAGCTGAAGTACCCAAAATGGAAGTTGCCTCTTTTGTCAAGGGAAAACATGAGGCAGACAATAATCTTACTGTTGATAAAAAAATTTAAATCCTCTTTTTATGGGTAGCATCCTCTCATCTATATTTAACCCAAAAGGAGAAATAAACCTTTACCTTTTGTGTAGTGCATGTTGTTACTAGAAATATCTCAAAGCTTGCGTGGAAAATAAAATATGTAAGAACATCCATTGTGTGCCAAGTATTGTGCTAAACAACACTCTAGGGATAGAGAAGATATGGAAGATATTTTATAAAATGTATCTGTGCTTACCTTCTAATTTTGTTTTTTGTTTTGTTTTGTTTTTTTAAAGATTTATTTATTTATTTATATAGACATAGAGAGAGAGAGAGAGGCAGAGACACAGGAGGAGGGAGAAGCAGGCTCCATGCTGGGAGCCTGACGTGGGACTTGATCCCGAGACTCCAGGATCACGCCCTGGACCAAGGCAGGCGCTAAACTGCTGAGCCACCCAGGGATCCCAAGTTTCTAATTTTGGAGACTGGGAGATTGTATCATCCAAAGATATTTTGGATCAACCATATTTCCCATTCTATGTGTTCTTCTGTAATGTGATTTTACCACTCTCTCATCAGGTCGTGGAGTCTTTTTCTCTACTACATGTATCTGAGCAGGCACCATATCTACTTTGCCTAATAGTTTCCAGTAGAAGAGACAGTGCATGGTTGGGGGTCAATGAATATCTGCTCAATTCTGTAGAAGGGTGATTCTGGGAGAAGTGAACAAGTCACTTCTTTGAATATTTTTAATTCTGTAATGCAAGGTTTTGAAGTCAGGGTATATCAGTTGGTTGAAGTCTGAGAGTTAAAGAAAAACAAATACTGGTTAGCAAATATGTTAGAGAGACCATCTTAATGTCATTTGTATTTTTGTGTGATCATTGATTTATGTATGTGGCTTAACATATTTATTTAATCTTAATGAACAAAGAGGACACTTTAGCATATCTAAGACAGAGATTATATTATTTTAATGTCACATTTCTCTGGTAGGCTAAGTACTACTTGGGGATATTGACCCATGATGGAGAAAAATCTGAGTTAATAGTATTAACAGTTAAGATAAGGAAGTGGAACAGATGAAAATGATTTTGAGGATTTAGAGCAATGATCCTGGTTATATTCCAGAGAAAAATAGACTTGTAAATTCTTTTCATTACAAACACATGAATCTACTTTCCCAACGCATTATAAAGATACTTCTCGATGGTAAGAAACAAACGTGTTTGGATCTCCACTCCTGATAGGAGTTCATTGTATGTTAACAGAAAAAGAAAGGAAGCCCAGGAAACTGCTTCAGCAACCAAATATCCAGGCTTTCAGAAGTTCTTTGAGTGTGCCTAGAACTTTTAATTGCCCCATTAGAGGCAAAGGTCCATTGCCCCCATTTTTAGTCACTCTGCTATTCCATTTATTTATCTGGTTTTATTTGTGTTCACATATTGCTTTTCTGTTTTTACCTCCTGGCTTTTGTTTAATCGTGGCTCTTGCTTATTTATTTATTTATTTATTTATTTATTTATTTATTTATTTATTTGAATCTCTTAAATTCCTTTACTCTCTACTCCTTCTCTAATTGGGATGGATAGTCACTACCAATTTTAGTAAGACCTTATAAATTCAGAATACTTAAGCTGGACAGCTTCTGGAAGCTTCATTCAGCAGGAGACAATGGGTATGGATGAAATTCAGGCTCATGGTCAGTTCTCCAGAACTCCACTATGCAGTTCATTGTTAATTATTCTCAGGTGGTATATTCTGATTTTAAAATATGGTAAAACTGAGTACTGATGTGGAAAGTTGGGGTTCAGTGCCACTAGCCAAGAATTCTTGAGATGTCTAAGGTGCAAAAAGGTAGTTTTTTAAAGCACAGGGACAGGACCTGTGGGCAGAAAGGGCTGTCCTGGGATTGTGAGGAACAAGTGATTATGCACTATGGAGTTAAGGGAGGTAAAGATAAGGAAAGTTTCCAAAAGGATTTTCTTATTCTAAAGAATGCTCACAGAATCCTGGAGGCTTTGCTATTGCCAGGCTAAGATTGTTTTTCCCTCTAGCAAAGTGTTAACATTAAGATAGTTGGAAGTGCCTGGAGGAAAGTTATACTCTGCCTGCTTCAAGTATTTGTCAATGGACTGTAGGTAGGAAATTTAATTTTATCTGCATTACTTTTTTGCCTTTTCCCCCCATATCATATACTATCTGTTTCTAATGATGTGCTATGCCTGTTATGATAAAGATAACACAGAAAGTGGAAACATAAAGGGTGGAGTGAGAAAGGTAGGAAACTTGGAAGGAAAAAGACTCTTCAAAGAGGCAAAAATCTGAAGTTACCACGTCACCATTTTCTGCTTTGCTAATGAATCTGGCCATTCTTACACAGAGGCCCTAAGTGGTATCTGAATTGATACCATTTAAATGAATATGTACATTTTGTGGAGTCAGTAAATATTTACTATGGTGTACTGTATTTATTAAATTTTATTTTAAATCTCTCATCTTCTTTTGTGTGCGTTTCTTCATTAACAATATTATTGAGAGATCAAAGGGGTTATCTCTGAGTGTAGAATAAAATTTCTAATGATTAGTACTTTTCAAGGCAAAAATATTCTTATTTTAGCACTTGGCCCCTCTATTGTAAATTGTGCATTTGAAAGAATCAGGCCACAGCAAGGGATAGTTGACATTTTTTCTTTCTTTCTTTCTTTCTTTCTTTCTTTCTTTCTTTCTTTCTTTCTTTCTTTCTTCTTTCTTTCTTCTTTCTTTTTTTTTTCATCAGGTATAGGAAGAAGGACAGCATTAACACTTCCATGCTGTCATTATTGACGAATTCAATACCATCTGGAGAGCTGGCTCTGGCAGTTACTCTGTAAGACTTGTTATCCAAAGCCCTTTTATACTTCTGGAGAGAGTTCTAAGAAGAAATTACTGATTGAAAAAGAGTGAATGGCATATTTCCTGGAATATTTCATAATAGGGTTGAGAAGGATTCAAGCTTAGTCTATTTTCTTTAATCTGTCTTATTCAATACCAGGAGATATATTACATGCATCCTGGGTACACATGTAATAATATTTCTTTTTCAACTGGAGACTTTTCCTACTACCTGTCTCTGAGCTTATTCAGACATCATGTCTATCACATACTAGAATCTGGGGTTATATAAATGAGTAAAAAGTCATCAAAATAAAGTTGACAATAATCTGAAAAAAGTAGAGATAAGCAGATAAGTACATTGACATGCTATGCCTGTTATGATAAAGATAACAGAAAGTGGTGGAAACATAAAGGGTGGAGTGAAAAAGGACTCAAAGTCATTTAGGAGGGATTTCAGACAGTAGATGGTTTTTGAACTAAGATATAACATATTTAGCCTTCATTCATTAAGCATTTATTAAATGCTATGTATTATGCTGGGTGTTTAATGTATTACCCTTATCATGTCCAGGAGCTGGTATTATTTTTTTATAAACATAGTTATTGAGATAAAGAAACTATGTTAAAGAATTTAGTTCACATGCTCAAATCTACATTACTAGTAAGTAATATAGCCAGTATTCAGACCCAGCTTTTACTCATTCCAAAGTCTGTGTTCTTAATAATTACACTGTACCAGGGGTAGTGGTGGTGGAGTGTGTGTGTGTGTCTGTGCTTATGAATGTGTGTATTTGTGGACATAAATAAAACATGGAGATCAAATGAGGTATATGAGTAAAATCCAGGCCTGTCAAAACAAGACTAAGTCATTCAACATTAATGTTATTATAAATTAAGGGTAACTGAATTATTGGAAGAAATCAGAGTCTATATCATGAAGGGACTCACATTTCATGTCCCATTCGCAGTGAGGTATCATTTAAAATGTTTAAGCTAGGATATCCCTATGAAAATATTTGTTTAAGGAAGATAATTTTGGGGCATGACAATAGGAAGAGAAGTAAATAATTTTAGCAGTTCAGTATAAGAGGTGAAGCATAAACTTAAGACTGAGGCAGTAGGAATAGAAAAGAGAAGATAGTAGATAAGAGGAATTTGAAGAAGAAGTAGTTTTATGGCATGCTAAGCATTTGAAAATGTAGAAATAGGATGTGCAAGAATAGAATTGACTGTTCTGGCTTAGTTGACATGGTGCATAGTAGGATCAGTTATAGAACATAGAAAATAAGGAATCAGGAAAGAAGTATGTCAGTATTGGTGTGGTGGGGAAAAATGAGGAAATCAGTAATGAAAATAGTAAGTTTGAGAAACCTGAAAAAATTTAGGCAGCTGAAATAAAGTTCAGGGTAGTGGAGGCACCTGGGTGGCTCAGTGGTTGACCGTCTGCCTTTGGCTCAGGTCGTGATCCTGGGGTCCTGGGATCGGGTCCCTCATTGGGCTCTCCATAGGGAGCCTGCTTCTCTCTCTGCCTATGTCTCTGTCTCTCTCTCTCTGTGTGTCTCATGAAGAAATAAATAAGATCTCTAAAAAAAAAATAAAAAAAAAATAAAAGAAACATCCTTGCCTGGTGACTTTAAAGTTACTCTTATTAAAACAGGGAGTTTATTTCTCTGCTCATTGATTCTAAGTTCAGCCATCATAATTTGATTCAGCCAGTGGGTCAGCAGGTGTAATGAATGAGGAAGCTTGAAAATACACAAGTGCAGTGACATTTCTGCTTTCACTCCTCTGCCTTTGCTGTAAAAACACAACCAGCATAGCCAGCTGGATGATGGTGAGAGATGCACAAAGCACAGCTGAGTTGCTCTAGCCAACACCCAGCTAATCCATATGTATAAGCCCCAAACTGGCAGCCAGCAGAGCCTCAGATGTGCAGGTGAGAGCTCATCTGAGACTAGAAGAATTATCCGATTGAGCCCATCCTAAACCATCTACTTATGGAGTTGTGAGCTAAATACCTGTTTACTGCTGTAGTCCTCTGTTTCACAGCATTATGGCGGGAACAGGTAACTGATATGGGTAGGAAAGATGAAGTTGCTTTGTTATTAGATTCATAGGGGTCACAGTGTCCTGAAAATAATCTTAATTTTCTGCATTCCTCAGTTTGTTATAGCAAGAGTCATCATTACAAGAAGAGCCTTTGCCAAATTTTAATGCTTTTAAATATATCAAAAAAGCACAACAGATTCAATATAGACCATGAGATACTTTTGTTTAAGGGAACCCACAAGTTTCTGTCAAAGGAGCCTAAAAGTCATAGTACCACATTCGAATTCAAAGCTAATTATGGCTTGGGTACTTGTTGAAGGCTTGCTTTCAGGTGATTGCAATGATTGCAGGGTTTGACACCATGTGTCTTCTCATTCTGACTGTTCTCTCTAAGCATAGACATTACTTTTTGGAAACCAAAGCACGTATGTTGAACATATAGCTAGATATATTCCCAAGTTAATATACAATTTATAGTATATGGAAATGGTGGGAATTTCAGGATAGATAAAAAAGATGACAATATGGTATGTAGTGCAAAGTGGGGAGTGTTATGCTTAGATGTAGGTTGGTAAGCACTTTCTCCCCATATTGACTGTGTATTTTTTATGTGACTTTTTTTTTTTACTTGATTGGGGACTAGGCATATGTAAGTATTCCTGATATAGACCCACAAATTTTTATGTTTTTTTCCCCTCAAAAAGTCCTTTAATGCATACACATACTAAAAGTAATTGTAGGAGGGCAGCCTGGGTGTCTCAGCAGTTTGGCGCCGCTTTCAGCCCAGAGTGTGATCCTGGAGACCAGGGATGGAATCCCACATCAGGCTCCCTGCATGGAGGCTGCGTCTCCCTCTGCCAGTGTCTGTTCCTCTCTCTCTCTGTCTCTCATGAATAAATAAATAAACTCTTAAAAAAAATAAAAGTAATTGTATATTGTAAGTCAAGGTAATTAATGTCTCAAACATCCAGGTCTGTGTTGGGAGATACAGTATCATCTTATTAATTTCTATTTTCCTGTATTCTCTTTTATGTCCTCTTTTAACAAAAAGAAATTGGTCAAAACAAAAGCTAAATGCTACTCATTGCTATTTTAGTTTCTCTTCTCTCTTATTCTCCCTCCCTAGGCTTATTCTCTACCTCTCTGTTCTTCCATAGTCAAAATACAAAAAAGCATGGAGTAGCCAACATACTACAGTTCAAATGGTGAAAGGCTTATTGAAACCTAACTGGCTAGTTTATGAAGTATGTTTTTTTATGTCGCGACACCTTTCCCTCTGCTCTGAACTTCTAAGTTCCTCAGTCATACCTTTTTTTTCTTTTCTTTCTTATTTTTAAAGTTTTAAAAAAATTTTAAAATATTTTTATTGATGTATAGTTGATATACAATGTTATGTTAGTTGATATACAATGTTATGTTAGTTTCAGTTGTGCAACATAATGATTCCACAGCTTTATGTATTATTTTGTTTTCATCATTCTAAGTGTGGTTACTGTCTGTCACTATGCAAAGTTATCACAATATTATTGACTATATTCCCTGTGCTGTACTTTTCCTCTCTGTGACTTATTTTGTAACTGCAAGTTTGCACTTCTTAATCTCCTTCACCTATTTTGCCTATCCCTCCACTCACTCCCCTTTGGCAATTACCAGTTCCCTATATTTATGAGTCTGGTTTTGTTTGTTTGTTCATTTGTTTTGTATTTTCGATTCCACATATGAATGAAGTCATATGGTATTTGCCTTTCTCTGATTTGTTTTACTTAGCATAACATTATCTAGGTCCATTCATGTTGACACAAATGGAAAAATCTCATTCTTTTTTATGGATAATATTCAATTATAAACACACACACTATATCTTCTTTATCCATTTAATTAAGGAAGCTTTGGTTGCTTCTATATCTTGGCTATTGTAATGCTGCAATAAACATAGGATTGTATATGTCTTTTTAAATTAGTGGATTTTTGTTTGTTTGTTTGGGGTAAATGCCCACTAGTAGCATTACTGGACTGTTTGGTACTTCTATTTTTAATTTTTTTGAGGAACCTTCATATATTTTTCTACAGTAGTTGCACCAGTTTATATTCCCACTAACAGTATGTGAGGGTTCCCTTTTCTCTATCTCCTTGGCAACACTTGTTATTTCTTGTCTTTTTGCTGCTAGCCTTCCTGGCTAGATTTAGGTTATATCTCACAGTGGTTTTGATTTGCCTTTCCCTGTTGATTAGTGATATTGAACATCATTTCATGTGTCAGTTGGCCATCTATATGTCTTATATGAAAAATGTTTATTCAGTTTCTCTGTTCAATTTTTAATTGAGTTATTTGTATTTTTAATGTTATAAGTTCCCTCAATCATATACATATTTTTTAAGATTTTATTTATTTATTCATGAGAGACACAGAGAGCGAGGCAGAGACATAGGCAGAGGGAGAAGCAGGCTCTATGCAGGGAGCCCAATGTCTTTCTTTCTTTCTTTCTTTCTTTCTTTCTTTCTTTCTTTCTTTCTTTCTTTCTTTTTCCTTCTTTTCTTTTCTTTTCTTTTCTTTCTTTTCTTTTCTTTTCTTTTCTTTTTTTTTTTTTTACCAATTTGTGTACTCATCCACAAACTCCTTCCTAGTCAAGTTGTTACTGGAACAATTCTTGCTGCTCCATCCTGTTTATCCTTGCAACGTGATTAAAGTATTCCCAGCAAGAGTAAAGCATTCAGCAAGTTTATGTGTTCATATATTAAATGAACAGTTTTTCTATGCTTATTATTGACTAGGTACTTTTCAAGTACAATGGTGGGTTCCGAGATCCACCAATAAGACTTTTAAATTATTAAAAATAACAAAATCTAAAGGTCAGGTATAAATATTAGAACTTTTCTTGGACACCCATTTAGCAAATGAGAGTAATTTCTTTATGGCACTAAATTTCAAGAGGAAAAAAAACCCCATGTATTGTAAAGCAATATTTAATTTAAAATTAGATTTTAAGTACAGAAATTACTAAATTCATCTAATGACTTATGTATAAGAATTAGTCCTTAGGTAGTTTATTGTTTTGTATTTTAAAAAGTCAAAATTGGAGCCTCAAAGCCCCCTGTTCCAGGAATTTTCTTACAGTGGGTGCTTCTTAAATGTCCTTTGAAAACGTGAGCATTCAACTTCCATTGGCATACCTCTACTACCAGAACCTTGATGTGGCTATCATTGCCTTGATGAAAATAATTATGCTATGACCATTTTTCCGCCCTATTTAGCTCAAGAAGACAAAATAAGCCCTACATCTGGCTGGTTTGGTAGTTTCAGGGATACAATGATTATTTATTGTTGTGTTTTGCAACAGGCAAATATGAGCTAATCCTTTGGTAGTCTAGTAGCACTTTAGCAGCCACCGCATAAAAGGGACTTTCTAAGTTAATGTTCTTTCTTATTAATAAATGTCAGAAATTGAGATAAGGCGGGAGTTGAGGTTGGAACTTTTCTCCCATAGGAACACATCGTTTAGCTCTTATGGGTTTAGCACACTTTTAATATTTTAATGAAGGCTTTTTATGTGCTTGTGCTACTTAATATTCCAAATTAAGGTCTATTCTCCTCCTGATATGCACATGTAGCTCCCATTATGCACCATCAAGAGGAGTGTAGTAGAAAAGCCTCTATCTGCATGGAACAGCATGTGCCTTAAGCACAGAAGGTCAACAATCATTCTTTGACTAAGCTAAGGCTACTTAATGAGAGCTTCAATGCTTCAGTAAAAAGTGTTTTACATTTTAGTCAAAGCACAGAGTTGGATAATGATAAGTTTCAATATGTTCTCAGTCAAAAATAATTTCATAGTTTTTCTATTGTTATTCTCCACTTCCAAAAGGACAACACATGCAATCCATGATGTGAGGGTTACCTCAGGTATTTCAGAAAAGCACAAATTTAAACTTTACTGGGTAATATAGCTTGGTTGATTGCCAGTCTTTCCTTTTAGGTCCTATTGACCTGAATTCACTTCTGTTTGTTTTTTGTTTTGTTTTGTTTTGTTTTGTTTTACTAATGGCTAGTGGTCCACCACTAGGAAGAAGGGATTAAAAAAAAATCTACATGGGACATTTTCAGCTATCTAACACTTGATTAAATGAAAAAATAACTAGGGATAATATTTATTTGAGGAAGAAAAAAATTTAGCAATATACTGTGATTTCTAAAGATGAACAAGAGAATGTGTTTGGGCACAATTTTGCCTGAGCAAATCTGATCCCTAGGAAGCTGCATGCATTTTTATTTGCATTCCAGAGCAAACAACCAGAAATATATCTCTGCTAATATTCTACCCATTTAATGCTGTTAGAGAGAGCTACTTCCATGCACTATTGTGAAAACAGAAAGTGGATTTCATCCAAAGAAATTACACATTGTATTTAAAAGTAATTGAGGAAGTCACATAAACATCTACCTTCCCCTTAAGAAAGTTTAATTGACATTGTCTCTAGACTAGGATTAATCTTGGAGAAAACTGATGAAGATGACAACCTAATGATACAGTTGAGAGATTCTAAGTTAAATATTTGGAAATCAAATTATATCCCTACATCTACCACCATTGTTGCTTCATTATTCAAAGACATTGCTTATGAGGGCTAAAAAGGCCAAAAGTGAAAGAGATCTAGAATTACAAAACACATACCCTTGGTTTTATTTTAAAACAAGGGAGCTGGAGGCTCACAGGCTTATCATGAGTTATCACCTATTACTACTTCACTGTGAATGATATTTGTCAGATCCTTTACAAATGATAATCGGCTATAAATATATTGTATATATAGTGTAGAGACTGTTCAAAATTCAAAAGAAAGAACTACTGCCTTGGGGTGTATTCCAGTTATCTACTCTTGTATAATAAACCACCAGAAAATTTAGGAAAATAAAGCTATATTTATTATGCTCATGGGATGATTCAGTGACAGGGAGTAGTAGTTCAAGGGCTGAAGACTGAAACAGTTTGGGCCAGAGGGTACCCTTTCAAGATTCTTCACTCACTTGTTTGGCACCTAACAGGATGCAGAAGAATGGGCTCCGCAAGGAGTGTTCATTGGTAGATCTACATGACTTCACTCCACATGATAGTAATATAATTGTTAAACTTGCTACATAGTTGTTTAGGACTCCTAGAGCATGTGTTCCAGTAAAGAAAATGGAAATTGCATAGATCTTTTATGACCTAGCTGTGGAAGTTACATGAGCATATTATATTGTAGGCACAGCCTTGCCCAGATTCAAGTGGAATCACCTGTCAATGAGACAAATGTCAAAGAATTTGTGTTTTAAAACTGCATCAGTGGAATGGATGGGAGAACAAGGCAATGGCATAGTTTAAACTTCAGATGAGCAGTGACATTAATCATAAGCTTTCTCTATTGCTGTCTCTAATTGTTACATATCATTTTAAATTTAGAAGAAATAGAAGTAAAAGAAAAAGAGATATCAAAGAAATGAGATCTCTATCTTTAAAGTTTTTTGTAGTTTTTCTTAAATAATGTTCTCTCCCGTGGCTTATGTAAAAAGTTGTAGTTTGGTATCTTTATGACAACCAGAGGTAACAGTAAGAAAATAATCATTTAGGAGGTAAGAATGGTGAAGATTTAGTCCATAGTAATTTCTTTAAAACTGTAATGAGCACTGGGTGTTATATACGATATGTCAGCAAATCAAACTTCAATGAAAACAAAACAAAACGAAAAAAATTCATTTCATGCCACCATCAAAAGAGATACATTTCTACTTACTTTCACCTATTAAGATTTGTCACAAATATGGCTTGGAAACATTTTAAATAAATTACTTTGCTCTGTTGGAAAAAAAAAAAAAACACAAACTGTAACTCAAGATATCTTGCCTAAAGGTTTTATAGTAATATAAGTGAAAATTTGGCAGATATACTTTTTTGCCAATTGGGTTTAAAACTTCTTTTTATACTTATCTTTCCATTTATCTCTATTATCAACATGCAAGGTTATAAAACTTAGAGTAGGACAAAGTAGATTGGCATAAATTTTAAAGAAAATGAGTGATGAATAGGACAAATGAATTTATGTAATTAGTCAAAATTACATTCTTCAACCCAGTCAAGATTTCTTTTATTAATTGCTTGAGTGAGTTGCTCAATGGTTGCTCCATTGGCAGTATCTGCTGAGCTAGGCAGGTTTTCTGGTAAGAGATCTGGGCCTGTAGCTAGGGCCATTTAAATTATCAGGAGAAGGTGAGTAAAATTTGTGAGGTTAAATTTTTATGGTTCATCTTAAGTTGAGGCAGAATGAACTAGGGATCTGTAGATAGCCATCTTTTGTTAGGAATATGAAGAAGCAGTGAGAGGTAGAAATAAAATTAGAGATCGAGGATAATAGGTGGAGAGAGGGGGGGGGTGAGAGAAAGAGGCAGAGGCTGCCAGAAATGTAGTGAATGTGCAGAGAACCAGAGATGAACAACTACTTGGGTGCACAGAGAGATAGACAGGGGAGCCTCTGTCTTTCCCAATGGCTTTCCAGTCTCTAGTTTTAGGTATTTATTAAATGTGGAGAGGAAAGTATCTGATAACTCTCATTTTAGTGAGACATTCATACACTAAAACTTAATTTGCCTCATTTTAAAAAAATAGCTTGTTTGAATTTGTACTCTTTATACCAAAATAGTACTAAGACTTACATGCAAACCAAAATGCTGAACATTGTGAATGGCCATGTGGTTAACAAAGATAAATTAGACACTAATCTTCTCCTAATGGAGACCACAAACCAAAAAAGGAAATAAGATACACACAAATAACTGCACTATAGTGTGTAATATGTAAAATAGCTTAAAAGAGGGAAGAGTCATTCTTTCAACTTTGATCTAGACGCTTGAGATATATTTGTGATCAAACATATTTAAATAATGCTATTATAGATCTTGCATCCTAGTAGGAAGAGATGGAAAAATAAGCATTGTATAAGTAAACTAAATAATATTAGAAGGTGATAAATACCATGGGTAAAGAAATCAAAGAGATAGAGGTAATCAAGAGTGTGTGGTGGGAAAGTTGTAATTTTTTTAAAAAAGACTTTATTTATTCATGAGAGACACATACACAGAGAGAGAGAGAGAGAGAGAGAGGCAGAGGGAGAAGCAGGCTCCATGCAGGGAGCCCGACGCAGGACTCGATCCTGGATCTCCAGGATCAGGTCTTGGCTGAAGGCAGCACTAAACCGCTGAGCCACCCGGGATGCCGGAGAGTTGTAATTTTAAATAGGATGATCAGAGTAGGCTTTATGGAGAAGGTTGTATTTATCTAATGACTTGTCAGAGGTGAGGAATTTGGTCATAATGTTCTTGATAAAGAACACTCTAGACAAGATAAACCAGTCACTTAAAATGCCCCAGAATGGAGTATGTCTGGTGTATGTGAGGAATAGCAAAGAAGCAAGTGAGACTTGAGTAGAATGGACAATGGAAAAAGGAGTAACTGATGGGGTTAGAGAGGTAATGGAAATAATGATTCATGTAGATCTTTGCAGATTATTACCTATTGTATTGTATCATGAATAATAAGAAAAAAGCTTGTTAATCAGTTAGGAAAATGTTACAAAAATGCACACAAGGAAATAATGGTGGGTAAGACAGAGTGATAGCAATTGAATTGTTGGGAATTAATTTGATTTTGGATGAAGTCTGAAGGTAGAGCCAAAGGATTTTCTGATGCATTGTATAGGATTTGCAAAAGAGAGAGAGAGAGCTAGAGATGTATAAAACACTATTTGAAATTTTTGGTGTGAGCAACTGCAAGGATGGTATGTTTACCCTCTAAGGTAGGGAAGAGCAATTTTGGATGGAAGATCAGGAGTTCAGTTTGGAACATGTCATGTTTGAAAAGTTTATTAAACTTTCTGGTGGAAATATCAAGTTGATTACATAGGTCTGAGACACTGAAAACAAGACTGCGTAGGATAAGTCAATTTATGAGTCCTTGGCAAAGAAGTGGTATTTTAAGCTATGAGATTGGATGACTCACCAAAGAAGTGAGTGCAGATAATGAAGAGGAGGTGTCATAGATCGAACCTTCGAATATCCAAAATTAGGGGGTCAATTCAAGGAGAGAGTGGTTCATGTGCAAAATACAGAGAGATTGGTTTGTGTAAAATAAAGAGATTAGTTTGAGTAGGGAAAACACATGAATGAAATAATATTTCAATTGAGTCCTGAGAATAGGAGGCATTTGGAGTGTGTAAAATTGGGAGAGAGTGTTACATTATAGTAAAAGGAATAGGATAAGCAATGTATGAATGAGAAACATCAAGTATTTCACTTGGAATGTAATATCATATATTAAGGTTTAGCAGTAGGTTACATAGTTAACATAGTAAACTGCAGGATAATATACTATGTTAATACATACCGTAGTATACTGCAGCCAGGAAAGAACTGTGGAAGGCCTTGACACAGAGTGACATGATGAAATGGTGTTTTAGGAAGAGTAAACTAGCAGAATAGTGTGGTTAGACTGAAAGAGGTTGGGTTTGGTTTCAGAGAAATGAGCTAGAGATTAAATGAGATGATATATGAGAAAGTGTATGTGTGTGTGGGTGGGGATGTGTGTGTGGGTGGGGTTCACTCATACTTTGTCACTATGATGGTTAATTTTACGTGTCAACTTGACTGGATCATGACCCAGACATTTGATCAAACATTATTCTGCTTGATTCTGTGGTGATGTTTCTGGTTAAGATTAACATTTGAATTGGTAGGTTGAGTAAAGCAGTTAGCTCTCCCTAATGTGGGTGAGCTTCATCCAGTCAGTTGAAGACATGAGTAGAACCAAAAGGCTGACCCTCCTACAAGGGGGAACTCGCTCTGTCTTTGAGCTATGACATTATTTTTTTCCCATTCTTCAGACTGGAACTACCTCATTGGTTCTCCTGTTTCTCAGGGCTTCAAACTTGAACTGGAACTAACGCCCTCAGCTCTCGTTGGTCTCCAGCTTCCCAACTACAGATCTTGGGACCTCTCAACCTCTATAACTGTATGAACCAATCCCCTATAATAAGTTAGTCTCTCTCTCTCCTCCATAAACACACACACACCCTTTTTGTCTAGAGAAATCTAACTAATACACTTACTAAGAAATTGGGGCAATTATTAATCAGATGTGACTAATGGCAAAAAGGGAAAGTTATTCTAGTTGAATGTGGCCTCATACCAGGCCATAATTTTGTACCAAAATTTTTAATATCTTCTCTCTAGATTAGTAAATTTTTCATATCAAGGCTTATACTAACAGCTGAGAGCACCAGTCTTTCATTCTTTAATTGCACAAAGCTTGCACTTAAAGTTACAGGTTCTGTTTTTATAGCTCAAAATACAACTTTAATTCATATATTTTTAAAGAATTTATTTATTCATGAGAGACACAGAGAGTTTTAAATAAAATTTAAAACAAAAACAAAATTAGATGCAAACTGACAAAAGTGTTCATAGTTTTAACCCTAAACTATTTAACCCTAGACTATTTCCTTTTTTTGCATGATTATATATTTTCCCTGGAGGTAACAACCATGGTTCCATTTAAAAGTTTTATATATACTTTGGGATCTTGAAAATTAAGAGAAGATTAGTGTGTTTAAGTTATATGTTCCCAAGTGAAAACAAAACAGGATCAAGAAGAGATTTGAAAGGTGTTACAAAAATATTTGAATGAACATGAGGTATTTATGCTAATGTTGACAAAACCTAAGGACATGGCATAATAGGCAGGAGATAGAGATGGCAGTAACTATGAAAAGGACTATATGGGATAGATGTGAAATATTGTAGTGGGAGAATCAGCATGGCCTCCCAACTGACTCCAGGTAGAAAGCAAGATGTCTGAACTAAAAATTGAAACTATTAAGTTTCAGGTATGAATGATTGGCCTTTAGCCATTAGCTGAAAGGGAAAATGTAATAGGAGAAGTCATTTTAACTAGGAATCTGAGAAGTTCAGCTTTGTGAATCTGAGCTTTGAGATTTTGTTATGGTTTGAAAATAGATTAAACAAATAGGGAGCTAGAATTGAGGATGAAGAAATAAGGTAGTAGGGGCACCTGGTTAGTAGGGGCTCACTTAGTAGAGCATGTGACTCTTGATTTCAGGGCTGCAAACCCCATGTTGGGCATAGAGCTTATTTAATTTAAAAAAAAGAAAAAAATAATGTAGTAGATGTAGACTTACTACTGGGCCACATAAGTAATCCTGAAAATCATGAAGTATGGTGAGGAATAGCTAAGAGAAAAGAAAAAAGTAATAAAAGAGAAAGGCATAGGGGAGAAGGGATAAGGACACCTTTTTGGAAACTGGATTGGGGAAAAAGAGCCAGTAATGTAGATAGGAGGAGAAATAGTTGTAGAAGGTCAGAGGGGAATCAGAAAAGGACATGGTCAGGCAGTGATAATCTGAGAGTCTCCAGTGGAGTTTACAGGTCATAGAAGAGGATGAAGAAAAAATATATTTGAATTGATGAGTAAGTTATTGTTAAGATTCAGAACAGTTTAAATTCTGTGGCAAGAATTAAAAGAGCAAATGGCAAGAAAGAGAAAAAAAAGATGGAATAAATTAGTGTTTAGAGAAAAGTTGGCTGTATATAATGCTGGAGGTATGCACAAAAAAAGCACTCACTGAATCTCAGTAATGATTTTTTATTTTAAATTTTATTTCATTGTGGTAAGAATATTTTACATGAGGTTGATTGATGCTTTTAATCAATTTTTAGATGTCGAATACAGTTATAATGTCCTAAAACAGGGGATCCCTGGGTGGCGCAGCGGTTTGGCGCCTGCCTTTGGCCCGGGACGCGATCCTGGAGACCCGGGATCGAATCCCACGTCGGGCTTCCGGTGCATGGAGCCTGCTTCTCCCTCCGCCTGTGTCTCTGCCTCTCTCTATCTCTCTGTGACTATCATAAATAAATAAAAATTTAAAAAAAAAATGTCCTAAAACAGATCTCTAGAACTTATCTCATTTAGCTGAAGCTCCATTTGAGTCTGTGCTAAAATATTTGGAATAGTTTATGACTTTTTGACTCCTTGGTCTATTTTTCTGTCTTGAGGAAGCTTGTTTCTCTGGTTTTCAAACAGTTATTCTTCTCAGTTAATTTACAGGATAGCAGTGCAGAATTCACCTGAATAGACAGACAAAATGTAGAAGAGTTAATTAAAGAAAATATTGATAAAAATGTGATTTGTTTTTGGAGCCCTTCGGGCAAAATGAATATTAATCCAAGATCTTGCACAATAGCAGACTGACACATTTATCTCTTGGTGTATCAAATCATATTTATTTTTGATACATTGTTCATAATAATTCTTTGGATTCAGTGCAACTGTCTTTTTTTTTTTAAAATTCAGGTTTATTGAGGTATAATTGACATACAAAATTGTAATATATTAAAATGTTAGGGCACTTGGGTGGCACAGTTGATTGAGTATCTGGCTCTTGACTTTGGCTCAGATCATGATGTTGGGTTGTGACATTGAGCCCTGTGTCTGCCTCCCTGTTCAGTGAGGAGTCTGCTTCTCACCTTCTCCCTCTGGACCTCCCCCTGCATATATGCATGCTCTCTCTCTCTCTCTCTCTCTCAAACAAAAAAATAAATCTTAAAAAAATAAGTGTACATTATGGTGATTTGATATACATATTTTTGTGAAAGGATTTCCCTCCAATCAGTGCAACTGTCTTAATGATATTATCCATAAACTTTTTTGTTACATGAGAGAATATACTCATATTCTCAAGAATATAGCATTGTAGTGAGTTACCAAAGTAAAATAGAGGCCAGAACCACAAATGGGTAATAATTTTTGCAAGGTAATCTGTCATACATCTTACTTGCATGGAGAGGGGAATCTTCTTTTAGATTTTAACTATTCTAAGATTTTTTTTTCATTAATATCTCCAGGATATGTGTGAGCAAGTGTTTATTGTTTAAACTTTAATTTTTTAAGGACTATTAAGACTTTTAAGCAACATCTGGAAGATATTCCTTTTTTTTTTTTTAAAGATTTTATTTGTTTATTCATGAGAGACATAGTGAGAGAGAGAGGTGGAGACACAGGCAGAGGGAGAAGCAGACTCCTTGCAGGAAGCCTGATGCGGGATTCAATCCTGGGACTCCAGGATCATGCCCTGGGCCGAAGGCAGATGCTCAACCACTGAGCCACCCCGGTGTCCCATGGAAGATATTCCTTAATGTTAAATAAAAATGTCAGAAAGAAACTTGCATATTTATGACCTGAAGTGAAAGCTAAGGAAGTTTTACATTCTTCCTATTGTAGTGAGTAATATTGTGAACTGAGTTTTCACTACTAAAATTGAGCCAATTTCAAGGGCAATGTCACCGTATGGCTGACATATTCTACTTTTTTAGCTTTCTTCTTTGCTATAAGTTTAATTAAACTTTTTCATATGACTTTCATCCAAAAAAAAAATGTGATCTCATCAAATTTTGGCATAGCAAGAATTTGAAGTGTTATTTTTTTTCATTTTTAGCGTAGTAAATGAATAACAAAAAATAGTAGATGTCATGATTGCTCTTTCTTTGCTTTTGAGATTAGGAAATTCTCTTTTATAATTGGGTTATTTTAGCTAAACTATTTATGTATAATCATTCATACAAGTGACTTCTGGAAATACAAACTTGAGTCATTATTAATGAAAAATGCTTTGGAAAGATATAGACATTTATGTGAACCTTCAAGAATAACTTTAGTTTTATCCTAATAAAATAATCAGAGAAATGTTAAAGAATATATCAACCTTATTTTTTAGCCCTCAGAAGTCTCATTCATATATGAGAATTTATGTTGATGAAAAGATACCTCAAAAGATGTAATTTAACTCAGTATTCTTAAAGAAACTGTGTTACCATAGGAAATGACTTTCTTGTTTGAAGAATTAATGCTTAACTTCTAGAAGAAGTGATCACAAATAAAACAAATTAAAAATAATATGACTTATGCTTTAGACAGAAAACTTTTTAAACAGCACAAACATCATTTAAGTAGGGTGGTGCAATTGCTGATCATGCACGTACTTAATGAATTAAATAATTAATGGCAGTGGATATGTAGGTAAAGGAGAGAAGGTGGAGCAGCAGGAAACAGCCGGAGTTCCCCCAGGAGTGAAAGGTAATAGATAGTTTCCATAAGAGAACCAGGACTTGGCAAGTCTCTATGGCCAAGCATGTGATTATGATATAATTTTTAAAATACTGTTGATTGTATCCTTAATATTTTAAATGTTTTGAGCCTTATCTGTACCCATTAAATTGTAGCTATTTATGCATTTTTGGGAGAAAAAAACACATGACATTTTTATTTGTCTGTATGCCTGCTTGCCTTTTATCTTCACTTAAATGCTTTAGAGTTTTTCCATTTCTACTTTTTTAACTAGAAAAATATATTTTAAAATTATTCCATATTGCTCTAAGTAAGTCTATTGCTTCTATGTGGTGCTTAATATATTATGGTATATATTTTCTATTTTTTACTCTTGTTTTCATGAGTATAACTGAACCTGAGAAGTGAGAATTTTTTTTACCTCAGTGAATTGCTGGTCTGTTCCATAAACCTAAATATTTATTGAACGTTATTTGAATCTGAGTTCTTTTCATGAAATATTGAAGTAATAGGGGCTATTTAAATGAATTTTAAAAATATTTTACAACCCCTGATGTTACAGACTTGATTTTTAATTTAAGGAATTATATTTACAAGTCAAACATTTGTGCAAGATTTGTGATTTTGTTATACTATAGATAGAAGGATTTCTAGGGGCACCTGGGTGGCTCAGTCTGTTGGATGACTGACTCAATTTCAGCTCAGGTCATGATCTCAGGGTTGTGGAATCCAGTTCTGCCTCAGGCTCCACATTTAGTGGAAGTGTACTTGAGATTCTCTCCCTCTGACCCACCCCTCATGCTTGTTCTCCTGTTCTCAGTCTCTCTCTCTGTCTCTCTAAAATGATAAATAAATCTTAAAAAAAAAAAGCATGTCTAAAGTCATGTTTATCCAGATTGATGATGAACGTGATAGATAGACAACAAAAGATTTTAATGTAATCTATGTTTGGAAAACAGTACATAGAAGGTTATTTTTCAAATATATTTGATATAAATCAGTGAAATATAAGCAAAAATTAGAGTGCTAGTGTAGAGCCTAAGAACACCTTGATTGGTGATCCCTGTGTGGCTCAGCGGTTTGGTGCCTGCCTTTGGCCTAGGGCTCAATCCTGGAGTCCCGGGATCGAGTCCCACGTCAGGCTCCCGGCATAGAGCCTGCTTCTCCCTCCTCCTGTGTCTCTGCCTCTCTCTGTCTCTCTGTGTCTATCATAAATGGATAAATCTTAAAAAAAAAAAAAAAAAAAAGAACACCTTGATTACTTAGATTCTAGAAACCCAAGTAGAGCTTGGGTTCATATCCTGGCTCTACCATTCACTAACAGTCCCACCTGTGGTTGGGCTCCCTATGCCTCTCTGTTTTCCTTATCAGTAATAATTTAAGAAGTGTGTTATATTTATTAAAATTGTCTGACATATGCTAAGCAATATATAAATGTATGCTGAAAAGAATCATTTACAAAAATACCTTTAACCTCTTGTGATTGATTCTAATTGTGTGTGTGTGTGTGTGTGTGTGTGTGTGTGTGTGTGTGAAGGACCCATTTATTTTCATCTATATCCAGAATCAAGTTTAGGTAACTTTTTTTTTGGTCTGCTCTGTTAGGCAGACTTTCTTCTAATAATCTCTCTCTCTCTCTCTTCCCAGAATCTGGCACTCAGCATGACCTCTAGTCAATCTATCTCTGTGAGGGTGCAAAACCCAAACCACAGTTCTCTCCCAAGTTTTAGGATCTCTGGGTTTTTCTTTTTTCTTGTATATTTTTTTATTGGAGTTCGATTTGCCAACATATAGCATAACACCCAGTGCTCATCCCATGTGCATGTTGGCCATGTCTATGTCTTCCTCGGTGAAATTTCTATTCATGTCTTTTGCCCCTTTCATGATTGGATTGTTTGTTTCTTTGATGTTAAGTTTAATAAGTTCTTTATAGATTTTGGATACTAGCCCTTTATCTGATATGTCATTTGCAAATATCTTCTCCCTTTCTGCAGGTTGTCTTTTAGTTTTGTTGACTGTTTCTTTTGCTGTGCAGAAGCTTTTTATCTTGATGAAGTCCCAATAGTTCATTTTTGTTTTTGTTTCCCTTGCCTTCATATATTGCAAGAAGTTGCTGTGGCCAAGTTCAAAAAGGGTGTTGCCTGTGGATTCTCTAGGATTTTGATGGATTCTTGTCTTACATTTACATCTTTCATCGATTTTGAGTTTATCTTTGTGTGTGGTGTAAGAGAATGGTCTAGTTTCATTCTTCTGCAAGGGGCTGCCCGATTTTCCCAGCACCATTTATTGAACAGGCTGTCTTTTTTTTTTCCAGTGGATAGTCTTTCCTGCTTTGTCGAATATTAGTTGACCATACAGTTGAGGGCCCATTGCTGGGTTCTCTATTCTGTTCCATTGATCTATGTGTGTTTTTGTGCCAGTACCACACTGTCTTGATGATCACAGCTTTGTAGTACAACTTGAAATCCAACATTGTGATGCCCCTGGCTTTGGTTTTCTTTTTCAATATTCCCCTGGCTATTTGGGGTCTTTTTTGATTCCACACAAATCGTAAGATGACTTGTTCCAACTCTGAAGAAAGTCCATGGTATTTTGATATGGATTGCATTGAATGTGTAAATTGCCCTGGGTAGCATTGACATTTTCACAACATTAATTCTGCCAATCCATGAGCATGGAATATTTCTCCATCTCTTTGTTTCTTCCTCAATTTCTTTCAGAAGTGTTCTGTAGTTTTTAGGGTATAGATCTTTACCCCTTTGGTTAGGTTTATTCCTAGGTACCTTTTTTTAAGATTTTTTAAAAATTTATTTATTCATGATAGACAGAGAGAGAGAGAGAGAGAGAGAGAGAGGCAGAGGCACAGGAGGAGAGAGAAGCAGGCTCCATGCCGGGAGCCCAATGCGGGACTCGATCCCGAGACTCCAGGATCCGGCCGTGGGCCAAACGCAGGCGCTAAACCACTGAGCCACTCAGGGATCCCCTATTCCTAGGTGTCTTATGCTTTTGGGTGCAATTGTAAATGGGATTGACTCCTTAATTTCTCTTTCTTCAGTTTCATTGTTAGTGTATAGAAATGCCACTGATTTCTGGGCATTGATTTTGTATCCTGCCACACTGCTTAATTGCTGTATGAGTTCTAGCAATCTTGGGGTGGAGGCTTTTGGGTTTTCTATGTAGAGTATCATGTCATCTTCAAAAGAGAGAGAGTTTGACTCCTTCTTTGCCAATTTGAATGCCTTTTATTTCTTTTTGTTGCCTGATTGCTGAGGCTAGGGCTTCTAGTACTATGCTGAATAGTAGTAGTGAGAGTGGACATCCCTCTCATGTTCCTGATCTTAAGGGAAAGCCTCCCAGTGTTTCCCCCATTGAGAATGATATTTTCTGTGGGATTTTCATAGATGGCTTTTAAGATGCTGAGGAATGTTCCTTCTATCCCTACACTCTGAAGAGTTTTGATCAGGAATGGATGCTGTATTTTGTCAAATGCTTTTTCTGCATCTATTGAGAGGATCAATTCTAAAATTCTTATTTAGTTTTATTTTCCTATGATCAGTAGCTGGTCCTGATGAACTAAATTTATATTATGATAAATTATATATAGTTTGAAAAACAGAACATTTATTTTTTGGTAAATCATAATGTACAGAAACTGCTTAAGCATGTGGAGATGTACAGAGAAAAGAAACATATTTATCATTTCTTAGACAGTACTACTTGTTTACTTGTCCATAGACATCTCTTCATTTAAGCCAAGTATAGTAGTTTGGATTCTAAAATGGACTTCCAAGATTTCCTACCTTGATCCCTGGGATAGTGAATATGATGAGATACTCTATCCCTGCTTATTTTATCTTACACCGAAGAAGAGTTTTCAGATGTAATTAAAGTTACTAATCAGCTAACTTTGAATTAATCAAAAGAGAGGATACATGGATGGTCCTAACCTAATCACATGAACCTATTTAAGAGCAGAGTTTTCTCTCAGTGGTGTCAGAAGGAAAGTCAGAGATACTAAAGGTGCAATAAGGATGTGATACCCTTTTGTATTGCTGGCTTTGGAAATGGAAACAGCAGGTTCAAGGACTCAAGTATGCCTCTAGTTGCTGAAAATAATGCCTGGCTAGCAGTCAGCAAGGAAATGGGAACCTCAATCATACAATAGCAAAGAACTGAATTCTGCCAATAACGTGAAGCAGCTTATAAGTGGATTCTTCCCCAGAGCCTCCAGCCTGTTTGATACCTTGGTCATGGCCTTGTGAGACCCTGAGCAGACAATGCTGCCCTGCCTGTTTGGACTTCTGACAAACAGAACTGTGAGATATTGAATATATGCTATTTTCAGCTGCTAAATTTATGGTAATTTGTTACACAGTAATATAAAACTAATATACTAGAATACACAACTACAAATCAAAATAAACTAATGATAAGAAAATAACTATAGTTTAAACACAGAAAAAAAGGTATAAGGGAAGATTTTACATTGATTTTAAGTGTGGTTATGTCTTATTAGTACAAGCAAGAAAAAAATGTTAGTTTGTGGATGGTTAAGGTTGTTCCATATATCTTGTTTTTTTTTTAAGATTTTATTTATTTATTCATGAGAGACACACAGAGAGAGAGGCAGAGACACAGGCAGAGGGAGAAGCAGGCTCCCTGCAGGGAGCCCGATGTGGCACTCCATCCCGGGACTCCAGAATCACACCCTGGGCTGAAGGAGGCACTAAACCGCTGAGCCACCCAGGCTGCCCTTCATATATCTTGTTAAAACAACATCTTGAAAAAGCATCAAAATGAGAAGGCAAAAACAAATGAAATTCTTAAATCTTTTTCGTGAGCTTATGCTATTTTTCATGTCTGGAAAGCTTTTTCCTTTATTTTATCACCTCAGAAAGAAACCATACCCTTTAGCCCTCATACCCTAATCCCATCATCTGTCTCCCCAGCCCTTAGCAATCACTATCACTATAAATTTCCTTATGATGGAGATTCATATGGATGGAATTGTGTAATATGTAAATTTTCATGACTGAATTCTTTTACATAGCATAATGTTTTCAAGATTCATTTATGTTGTGTGTATTAGCACTTTATTTTTATAGCAGAGTAATATGCCATTGTATGGATATACCACATTTGTTTATCCCTTTGTTGATTGGCTTTTGGGTTATTTCCATCTTTTGGCTTTTATGAATATTTCTATAAATGCTGTGTACACGCATTTGGAATATGTTTTCATTTCTCTTGGGTATATATGTAGAAGCAGAATTTCTAAGTCATATGCAAACTATGTTTTTAATCCATGGAGGAACTATGTGATTATCCTCCAATGCAGTTGCACCATTCTGTGTGTCCACTGGCAGTGTATAAGGCTTGTAGTTTTTCCATATCCTCACCAACACTTTTTATCTGACTTTAAATATCACCCATCCTTCTAGGCCTAACTCATATGCTGTCATTTCTGCAGAGTCATTCCTGATTCATTAGCAAAACATAATAATTTCTCCTGTGGACTTCCAAAGGATTATGTTTGTTTGTTTCTTGGGGCTCACTTCACATTCGTCATTGTATCATTGTTAGTACAGGTCTTACCTGCCTACCAACTTCATCATCTTTATTTTAGAATTTGTGTCTAATTTCCTAATTTCACCCTTCAAAGCACAGCTGTTCTAGGTGGCTTGAAAATAAGTTCAGAAAGTATTTACTGAGGGTTTTAGATTAAAAATGAACCAGAAGAGCTAATTCACTATAATATATGACAGTTTCCACCAGTGTGAGCCTAGAGAGCTTGTCTGGCTTACTCATACATGCACAGAGTTATTCAATTTCAAATTTTGTGCTACCACTTATTACTTATGTACTCTTAAGGAGATTTCTAAACTTTCTAGGATG
Source organism: Vulpes vulpes (assembly GCF_048418805.1). NCBI lineage: Eukaryota > Metazoa > Chordata > Mammalia > Carnivora > Canidae > Vulpes > Vulpes vulpes. The sequence continues at coordinate 67,665,307 of NC_132785.1, forward strand.
TTCCTCTATCCACAAATGTGAATTTTAATATTGTATAAGGTTATCATGAAACATAAATATGATAATTTATGTGGAACATTTAGTATTATTCCTGACACATACTTGATGCTCATTACATGGTAGCAAAATATTTAATAAATAATGCTATATATAAAAGTAGTAATCCCTCTCATAGCACATTTCCCTTAATAGAATTATGATATATAGATTTAATTCTAGTTACATTTTATCAAATTTCAGTAATTTTTGGATTAAATTAATGTGGATTACAGGTCACTTAAAATTGTAGAATCAAACACATTGGGTCTGGTTGTCCCATCTACAGCCTGCTATAAGACAATATTGCACATCTGTTGTCTTTTGCATGTATTTTGTTGCTCACCTTAAAGTACACTCCATTCATGTTAATATGTTTCATAAAACACCCTTTACTTTGTGATGTGCATGTTATTTCATAAAACACCCTTTACTTTGTGATGTGCATGTTACTGTCTGGTGCTTAAATTCCACATCGTAATACTGTATGATACTCAGTGATGTAAAATTTCAATAGCTCTGAATCTCTATTTAAACAAGTGTGCAATGGAGAGGTACAATCACCTACAGTAGGAACAAATGGATAATGACAATACTCCAAGAGAGTAAGACATGTAGAGTCTTTAGAAGGCAGTAAAGTATATATGCAGTCTCAGGATGCTATTAGGCATACAAGATGAGGCTGCTGTTAGTCCTGCTGTTGCAAATTCTAATTGTCACACTGAAAGATCAGTGATAAGTGCATTCTTTAACTGTTTATTTGAATGGATATAAAGATTTTTACAGATTTCTTTTAATTTCTATATGATATCTAAATATTTACCTGTGAGTTCAAATCATATTTTTAAAAAAATTTTACTGTTGTGTGGGAGAGATATTATGTGGAGAGGCTGCGCTGTACTGGATAGAATATACTGAAAACCAAAAAACTATTTTTATACAGATTCTACTGCTTGCAGGTTATTAAAATCTCTTTGAGTCTCAGTCTCCTTGTCTACAAAACAGATAATAGTATTACTTATGTTTAGCTCAATTTTTAGCTCAATTTGTCTAGAGCATAGCTAAGATAAATGCTCAGACAGTTTCACTTTGCAATCTTCAAAGTGCTCTATAAATATGTATTATCATTAAATACTAGAAACTGATCCTTGGTACCCTTTGACTTCCTATCCCCATCAGAATCTACTAGTAAGTTTTTAAGCATTACAGTATTCCCTACCAGGAATCTCCTTCCCCAGTATTTACTACCTACGTTGTCTTTCTTTGGAAGATCCTTAATAAAATTATGACTCTTCCATATTAACTTTCCATGTTGATGTAGATATGACCATTCCATAGTCCTCTGCCTTATGCTTCCAGTCCATTTACTTTCCTATCAAACATGACGTTCCCTATTCTAATCATTGATACAATGATTAGATACAAAACGTAAAGTTTTGTTCAGAAAAATGAAAACAAGGGATCCCTGGGTGGCGCAGCGGTTTGGTGCCTGCCTTTGGCCCAGGGCGCGATCCTGGAGAGCCCGGATCGAGTCCCACATTGGGCTCCCAGTGCATGGAGCCTGCTTCTCCCTCTGCCTGTGTCTCTGCCTCTCTCTCTCTCTCTCTCTCTCTCTCTCTGTGTGACTATCATAAATAAATAAAAATTTAAAAAAAATGAAAACAAGCAAAAAGGGAATTAGGTGTTTATGGGGAATTGGGTATTTACAGAAGTATTTCAAGGAGGTTGCTATTGACCTTTTTGTTATAAGATCACAACACAATAGCTATGATAAAGACAGAACAAAACTCTGCTATTGCTCCTACTACTACTTAACTACCACTGCCACTCATACCCAGATGGTTAGTGACAAGGGGGCAAGAACATGCAGCCTGTCAGAGCTTGCTTTCTAACCACTACTACCTCCCAAGTAAGATGTGAATGTGACTAATTACTTCTAGAAACCTAGTTTATAAGGGAGTTGAAGTAGTATGATTTTTGCCTTCTAATCTCTCCAAGAGAAGAGTAAAGTGAAGTATAGGAAACCAAGTCTAAGACACCACCACAGTTTCTCTGTAGTTAATTTCACTTCTTTAGTTCTTCAGTGAGCTTGGAACTTTTCACCCTCAAACCCTGTGTCCCAATATACTCATGAGATACTGCAGCTCCACCTTGGTCCTTTAGAAATTATGTGAGGGAAGACAAAGGGGCCTCACCTATGGAGCGCTATCATTAATTAAGATATCATTCCTTTAACTCCTCTCGGTTAAGTTGGTATGTATTTGCAAAAGTAACAGAAAGGAATTCTTAGATATACATATTCTGAAGAAGCATGTAACTCTTACTGAGAAACTGAAAAACTCATTCAAAGATTTATTTCATCAATCAAGAGAAAGAGAAAATGAGTATACACTTATAAATGGGTAAGTAGGGTCATTGGGTTTTCTTTTAATTTCCCATGTGAATGAAGAGATATATTTATTCAAATACAGTGTTTGTCATCAGGCAGTATGCATGGTATCGATTTCATTCCCTAATCACTGTGAGAATGATAGAATTCTTATCTCCAATTGGAGGGTAATTGATATACATATTCTTACACACTTTTGGACATTTAAAAGTGTCTTAAAAATAAAAAAAAATAAAAGTGTCTTAACATTCTAGGGCAAAATTCAGACCTTCTTTCAAAGATGCAGGAGGAGTCCAAAAGCTACTGTGACGCTCATGGAAAGGGACCTCAGATCTCCTGTTGTGGGGAGCATAGTTGAAGACATATCCAGCTGTCACCTCTCTGGATCCACCAGTATGTCTACAATATGGTTGTACTTCCCTAAAATATTCTGAGTCACTGATTAAGCACAGCAGGAATACTAATGTTGGCCTATTCTGATAGCAGATTGGATTCTTCTAGTGGGCAAGTCTGGGTTGGGAATCCTCCATCTTTTTGGCTGAGATTTTCTTAGAGTTGCTCTGCAACCAAATCTTCCTTCTTGCTCTTCTTCTTTCATAGATGACAGAACTGAGTCGCAATCTGAAGGTTTTATTTGCATATTCCTGCTTCCTCATCTTTATTCTTTTAAGGTGTTTCTCTAAGTTTCTTAAAAGACTGGTGTCATCTCAATATTTACTTGTCAGATGACCTGAACAATACAGTGACTTTGAAGATTACAAATTGGAATTTTAGTTTTGAAGATGGTAGACATAGAATTTCCATAGTCATGGAGAATAGGAGTGGGAAAATTGATTAAATTTTAACAAGTGAAGTTACTTCAAGTAGCATTGTCAGATACAAAATCTTATAGGTCCTGAGATGGGATAATATTGGAAGACAAGTTAGAAATACACTTTTTATATAGCTTTGGGAGGAGAGATTGACTTATTATATTCATAACATATAAATATTGCCTAAATCTATGAACATTCTCCCTGAGTAGTAGGCCCATTTGTTTTCAGCCTTGAAATCGTGCTGTTGAACTGTTGATACTATTCCTAATACTAGTTTTGGACAAGTGAGCCACATTGTAGGTTCAGTACACTCAAGGTTGCCAATTATCATTTATGGTATGTGTCTGCATACTAGAGTGAATGAATTTGGGGTTTCAAATATGGAACAGAAGCTGGTAGCAATATAGAAACTATTTGAGTTTTCTGTTAGTGATTTAAATAAGAAAAAGTTACCTTTATTATAGCAAGTGCTGCTATCAGGGTTGTGGTAGCTCTAGTTTAGAAAAATTTCTTGTTTTCCCTAGTCACTCCCCAGTATTGCCCATCATTAATCAACATGTTTCTTTAGTATAGAACCCTGGCAGTTTTGCCCCTTCCTTAGGATCTGCTCCTGTATTATAGCTTGCTTAAAAAAAAAAAAAAAAATTTCCCTTTTTCCCAAAGATCTCCATTTTAGGATGTGGGCAGAGTTCTGTAAAGAGATGAACATGATGTCTGTAACATGTAACAAGAGCAAAGAAAAAATTTTAACTATTCACATTTGATATTTCATATTAAACTGTTATCTTTTTGCAATAATCATAATTTGCGAGCCTGTTCAGAATGTGTGATTATTTTTCAAAATGTTTGGTAACTCATTCTTTGCACAAAAATATCAGAAACTTAGATGGGAAATATTTTAAGTAATTACATATTTTGAATGCCAATCACTAAAATAACTCAAACAGATTTTAATGTATAGTTTTCTATTAGATGACTATATGTTTTTATACTTAGTATGATTTCAGAGATATTTTTATGTACATATTTTATATACATAAAATAAAAATATAAGATTATATATATATTTCTGTACTCAGTTTATCTTATCCTAGGTGTATAATTGAGGCAGTTTTCCTTCAATCTGAGTTTTATGACTTCTAGGAGCCTCAGCTTCATAACTATTTTCTTAGGAAGGCTGTATTTGTATAAATATATTAAGCTTGATTTTTCACTGAAAGCAAATATGACTACATTTATTATTCCCAGTTTGAAAATAAAACTGTAAATCATAATCTCCAGATAAAGGACTTTCCTTTCATGGTTCTAAGTAAAAAGAAAATCTGTTTCACTGTTTACTTAACATTTGATGGTGATGCAATAAATAAAACATTAGCCAAAGAGTGACTGTGTCTTTCTCTGCTTTTTCTTTCTACAGGTTGTATTTCATGTGGATGTGGGTATGATGTGCCACAGCAACATGATGTCTTGATTAGGTAAGTCTGCTTTAAAGAACATCCTCACAAAAAAAAAAAAAAAAGAACATCCTCACTGCAGAGTTCCCAGGTCATGACATTGTATTGTTGGTATTCCTAGCCTAAATGGTGACGAAAATGGGATCTTTTTTCTTTTCTGGTGATCTTTGGTAGAGAAAATTGAGTTCCAGTTTCCATGGAGATACTATTTGTTGGTTGGTTTATTTATTTATTTTTATGGGACTTACATTAAAAGTGCAATCAGGGAAATATCTAAAAAGCCTATTGAGGTAAGGGAAAAGAAATATCAAAACAGAAGTTATATATATATCATCCTTTTTATAGAACAGTCATAGTAGAGATTTAGAGAGCTCTAATAGTGGACATGTCTTATGTTTAAACAGTTCATTATTTATATATGCAAGAAATAATATCTTTACCCAATTGTACATATGTAATTTTTCTGCTAACATATATTGGCACCAAATACATAATTGTGAATGTTCACTTCCAAAATTTTCTTGATTTGAATGTAGTCACTCTAGCTGATTGATGTTTTTCTTATTGTATGGACACCAAATGTAAATAGGTGAGCAATCTTATACTATGGCTGGTTAAGGTGCTACAAGAACAGGCAGGTGAACATCTGAACAAATGGCTTCTCCTGTCTCCTTCATGACCCAGTGGGTAAGATCTTGATTCTCTTTGGCCAATAGAGGAAAATGTCCCAGATTTTTCATATTCCTGTTAGTTTCTGCTACCATTTAGGTGTTGATAATAAGTAATAAAGGGAGTCATACAGTTAGTCTGATGTAGTAAAGTGAATGTTCACCTGTCAGGTAATCAGGCAACATCTCTTCATATGAATCTTGTTTTTTTTTTTCTGACTGTGTGCGAAACATGTCACTTTTTACAGTCATAGTCTCTTTATCTGTAAAATGAAATACTCCTATAAGGTGATTCTACGTTTAATTCTAGGTTAGTGATTCTATAGATTTTTAATGAATGAACTTTTTATGTCTGATGAATGATAGTAGTGATCTGGTTGCCAGAATGATCACACTGTATGCAATTGGACAGATCGATTATTAACATGATAAGTATTTAAAGTAATGTGATTTTCTCATGTCTGGAGTATTTCTAAATAAAGCCAGAAGCTAGTGAACTGCTTTGTTTGATTCAAGATGCTATAGTTGTTTTTCTCCTTTTTCTAATTCTCTTTCCAGATGGCATGGGTGTTGAGTGAATGAAATATTAAGAACCCTTCCAATTTTATGATTTTATGAAATATTGTTTGATATTGAAATAGATGAGAACTATCTTTGTTATTGAAAGAGATGAAAACTTTCCTGATTTCTATTCCTCTTTTCTCTTCTTTTATTTTCCTCCTAGGAAAACATTTCTTTTCTAGATGACCACGTCTCTTTGTAGTACAGAATAATTAAAATATTCAAAAGCAAAGTGTCATTTACCACCATCACCTTTTAAGAATGTTCAATCATATTTTAGTTGAACTTATGGATTTATGAAAATTTCCTTTTCAAATCACTCCTCATACAATACTGAAATATTAATATTGGCCATGGTGTGAATTTGTTAGTTTTAGTAGGAGTACTTTCAGTTGCTAAGTAGTCTTATAAATAACTGATAAAAACCACTGTCATATCTGTAAGAATTTAAGCATCTTGTGACTTTTCCTTCTGTTATAATTACATATTCAGGTAGCTGGAAATTTTTTTTAACTTTTATCAGTCTTATTATTTTTAGTGAAAAGACACCGATCTCAGGATATTTATACATTTACCTGGAACATATAGAAGGAATCAGTGATATATGTGGTACCAAGCACATTGTATATCTTTAATGCTTAAATATTTCAAATTATATGTATATCCTCCCCAGAGTGATTAGATCCTTTCTGGAGTTACAGTAACAAAGGCTTTATTTGCCTAAAGGGACAAAGGGAACCATTTAGGAGAATGAGGCAATTAATCAATTATATAACATTTTGAAAACATTTAGTATTTCCTACCATTTGATTTTTACTTCTGGAAGCTGCTTTTCTTACACTAGCAGATTAGAGTAGTTAGATCCCCATGCCCCCACCCCTGTCATTTTTTTCATTCTTTTATTCACCATGAAATTATATGTTCTTTTATAAAAACATTTTCTGAAAAATTAATGCTTACATTGAATTTTTAAAACTTAGCAAAAATGATTTAAGATGTTTTACTACAAAGAATTAACATAAAATAATTTTTTAAATACAATTTTGTGAAAGTATTATCACCTCCAAATTGTATCTTGCAAATCATGTCTGTATTATCACTCTCATATATTCAGGATAAGATGTAAAGCAAATGAATGAGGGATGCCTGGGTGGCTCAGCGGTTGAGTGCCTACCTTCCACCAGGACGTGATCCTGAAGTCCCCGGATCCAGTCCCACATCTGGCTCCCTGCAGGGAGCCTGCTTCTCCCTCTGCCTGTGTCTCTGCCTCTCTCTGTCACTCGTGAATAAATAAATAAAATATTTTTTAAAAAGTGGATGAAACAAAACAAAACAAAAGGAAGAAAATAATAGGGGAGAATACTCTTATCATAAAAGAAGAACAAGGGCAGCCCGGGTGGCTCAATGGTTGAGCGTTTGCTCTCAGCCCAGGGCGTGATCCCAGAGTCCTGGGATCGAGTCCCACATCGGGCTCCCTGCATGGAGCCTGTTTCTCCCTCTGCCTGTGTCTCTGCCTCTCTCTCTCTCTGTGTCTCTCATGAATAAATAAATAAAATATTTTTTAAAAAATTAAAATAAAAAATAAAACAAGAACAAAAGCTCTCAAAGAGAGCAGAGAAAAAGCAAGTGGAAAAAGTAGACAAGTAAATACAATCTGTGGTTGACCCAAAAATCTCAGTATAGTCTAATGTATTGTTATGTAGGAATACAAATAGTTGCCAAATTGTTACCAAGTGCTAACACTAACCATATTAAAATATGCAGTTCTCCCTTCTGCTGGTTCCTCTTCCTTACAAAAATAATTAGCAATAAAATTGAAGGCAATGGAAATAAGAAGTGATGAAGATCTTGGAAAATCCAATAAATGGATTATCATTTTCTAACAATTGTTTATTAGGCTGTATTTCTTATGTGGTTATGCAGGAACAGTTTTTCCTTGCCTTCCTATATGTTAGGTACTGTGTTATACTTATCTTAGGCAGAACATCTAACATCTGATAAGAATTCTAAACATCAAATGATAAGATGATAGTTTTTTTATCTCTGGGTCTTAATAGCCCTGGAAATCGCAGATAACAGTATTTCTTTCTTTCAGAGATCTTCTCTCTGAAAAACAGCTAGAAGAAGGTTAAGTGAATGAGTTATGTAATATGGTCACATAATCTTTTCTAAGTAGTAGCCTATTAGGGAGTTGGCAGTCTTCTAAAAAAGAAAATGAATTATGATGAGGAAACCGGGATTTGTTTCTCAGCACTGATACACTCTTGAGGAAGTTACCAAACTTCTTCCTGTTTACTTAACAGTAAAATGAGATGATACGATTAAATGATCTCAAAACTCCTTTTTAGTTCAGATAGTTTATGACAGAATAATGGTATATAAGATTTACTTAGGACTTAGTATGTGTCAGACCCATGGGATGCTATCACACTTAGAGTTTTACATGGATTGAATAATTGTCAAACAACCCAGTGAAGTAGATACTATTATTAGTTGGCGTTTTTTAAAAGCTTTTTTATTTTTTTAAAGATTTTATTTATTCATGAGAGACACAGAGAGAGAGGCAGAGACACAAGCAGAGGAAGAAGCAGGCTCCCTGCAGGGAGCCAGATGTGGGACTGGATACGGGGACTGCAGGATCACACCCTGAGCCAAAGGCAAATGTTCAACCACTGAGCCATCAAGATGCCCCTATTAGTTGGCTTTTTTGATGATACTAAAGCTTAGGGATTCAAGTATCTTGAGCAATGCACATGTTTAGGAACAGCATTGTTGAATGTTTAAATAAGGCCATCTGACTCCAGAGTCCCTCAGCTTAAGGGCCATGTTATACATCCCTAACATTATCCACAAGCCAGTCAAGACTTAGGAAGTCACATGTGTGTGAAACCTGCATTCTTTCCAACTTTATTTTTCTGGAGTCATTAGTTATTTGCCTATCAGCCTGGCTTGTGCTACAGTAAAACATAGTTCCCCTTTGGTTAACATTTTCTGTTCATGCTCACTCTTTAACTATAATCTAGAGAGTAGCACTTCTTTCAATGGAATATTTCTACAGAGTATTTTCCAGAGACTGCCCATGCAGTCATTGAACATGAATCAGAGGGAAGGTTTATGGAAATTATAAATGAACAGTCAAGGGAGAGTCTTTTGTAGCAAAATTATAGGAGTGTCTCCTTAGGTCAAAGTCAAAGTAAGGATGAATTAACTCCCGAAGCAATTTCGAAAAGGTGAAATTCAATGATATTGCAGTTGTTGGACCAGGTGTTAAAATGTTATTGGGTGTTAATTTAATTTTCATCCTGTCAACACTCATCTGAACTGTAACAGCTGCTAAACACGGTTCCACAAGAGCAAACCATCCACAGAAAGGAAGCAGATGCCTAATCAATAGGGCCAATAGAAATGTATGGCTCGGCTAAGCAACCCGCACAAGGGGGAATGAATCCCATAGGGCTTCGTCTTACCTGAATGGAAAAGAACTTTAAAGATAGTGAGACTATTTAAGCAGTAAGAACAGAAGACTGAAAGTCCTAGGTTGGCTTCCTATTGTATTGACTCTTTCTTTCTTTTTTCCTTTTTTTTTTTTTTTAAATTCTGCATGACCTTGGATTGACAATTCCTTGGTTTCTCAGTTCCTCTGAGGTTTCAGAGGTATTGAGACTGTTGTTTCAGATCTGTTGCTATCTTTACTGCTGTTATCATCACACAGTCCTTGCAGTCCAGAGTAAAAACTGCTTCTTTACAAAAGTTGTAACATAAAAGATATACCAATGATGATGTAATAGTATTCAATAGCTGTTCTTCATTCCATCTTAGGCAGATAGGAATAGATGACTTGTGACTGAGAAAGGCATTTTGAATTTGAATAATTTTTTGACTACTATACTTGCTAACATGATAGGATATGTAATTTCCCCTATTGGAGATTTTCAAATAGAATGGTAGACTACTGTGTTTATGCCAAGTGAAATCTTACCTAGAAATTGTGGTTTGACTATATAAACCTCTTTAAGTGAATTAATTGGCCATGCATTTAATAATTTTTTTGTAAGTTAGTATGCCTCTTCAAAAATATCACCTTCATTTAATGCATCTCAGACTTGACTATAAATCCGTCTCGGATTATATGATTGTGTGCCAGCAATTCTCTAAACTCTCCTCCACTGGAGAGTTGTGGCATCCTGGAGCTTCAATATTATTAGAAGGTTTGGGAGGGTTTTTTTGTTTTTGTTTTAATAAGGGAAAGCAACTGGATTTAAAGGAATAGAATGCAAATTTTACATAATTTTTAAAATGATTCATCTTTCAAACAATTTGAATGTTGAGATACACTTCTTTGGCCTATATGCAAACACTTGGTGATTGTTCTCCTTCTTGGGATCAGCAGGGAAAAGATTCACTATGGCTACTCATCTAATATGTTCTGCTGCAGGAGAAATCTTTCATTTTCCTGAGCTTGTTAAATGTCAAATATAGCAAAACATCGCAAAACAAAGAAACACCTGTATTCTACTTAGAATTTCACAGTGCTTATATTATTCCCCTTCTTCTGTTTGTATTTCTGTAGTAAGTAAAAGCTTTAAGGAAGTATGCAGTGTGGGCTATTTTATCCTATATTGGAATAGTAGTACTGTGACCTTACTGCAAAAAAGGATTAGTTTTGAGGAGATAGAATAATTGTGGCATTTAGGCTGATGAACCAGCCTCTTTTTTAAAAAAATATTTTGGAGATAAGGTGAGTTATTATTGGGGAAAATTCAAAAGACCTTCAGAGGCATATTGAGAATTTTGTATTATGAAATTCTTAGCCCAAACGTAAATGCAAATAAGGCAGATAAAGGGAACTAAGCCTGCTTTTTCATAGAACAATAATTTTGAAATGGCTCTTTGGAGATCTTAGTAGAAAAACAAAAGGTAAAAGCAAGAATTATATTTCTTAGCATTTAACCAAAACTGGGGATAAGAGCCAGTATTGGCTATGTTTAGTATGATAACATACTACATGGTTTCCATTTTGTGTTAGGTATTTGAAAAGCCAAAAATTTGGTACAGGAGTATGATGTCAGATATTCATTCTTTCCTTCCTCTCTCCTCTCCTCCTCTCATTTTCCTTCCTCCCTGCTCCTCACCCTTTTTCCTAGTGGTAAGAAATGAATGTAGATGGAACACTTTGGTGACTGGATTTTGTACAATTTCAGTGAAGAAATGTATACTTAAAGGTTAAATTGGGCTTCTAAATGTGTTCACACATTATCAGAGTTATTTATTATATAACCTGTATTCTTATGGCTGTGGATGAATTTCATTATACAATTTATATAAAATAGATAATAGATTAATGAATGTTATTATTTCCTTACTTTCACTAATTAGGTTATTATTAAATGAGATCAGCTAAATTCTGAAGCTTTTAATGGAAAATTGATGTAGCTTTTGTGAGCCCTAGAAATCTTATTTCTTTGTTCTATCACTGTAATATATGGAGAGATTCATCATCAAAATTTGATATTTAAATCAAATTAAAGGGTATGATCAGCCTTATAAAATTTATTTTAAAAATTAAAGTTCATAGAGAAATTAATGTTTTATCTTTTCACTTACAACTAGCAGGCTTTCTAAAAGAAAACTGCTTACAGCCATTCACTCTATTTTTGATGATTTCAGTACAAAATGAACAATTTCGGGTGCCACTTTATTTTGACTATGCTGTCTAGTAACTAGTGTGATTGTTTGATAGAGCAAAGTAAAAAATGAAAGACAAAGGAGGAGACAGAATGCTAGCAACTGATTCTGTGATAACCCCTGAAAGATTTAGACATGATTTAATCTTACTTGGTTAGTTCACATTTCACTCAAGAATATAGTGGGGGAAGATATTGACATATATAACTATTTATTTTCCTATATAATTTATATAGGGCTGTAGGCTTATTGTAATTTCTTTGATATAAAGTTATAATAATATGACATCCTACTACTGTTATCATACAAATAAATACTCATTGCCTTTTTTCTATGGAACCTTGAAGAGTTTAGATACATCACTTAGTAAATACACTGTCATATACTCATTCTTTAAGTCTATACTTAAGTTTTAGAGTGGCATATCTTTCTTCTTAGAATAGGGTAGGGCTCCACTTTTCTAACACCTTTAATGAATTATTTAGTGTTTGTTGTCTTCCTCAATGTACCTCTATGCTTATCATAATACCTGGTACAAGATGTGTTGAATTAAATTGAACAGAATTTCTCAGATACTCCTTTATATTTATTTGAAAGAGCTTATCCGCATTTGCTAGTTGGAGGAAACCAACAAAAAGAGATTAAGATTTTCTCATGATCTCATGATCTCTTGAATCACTAGAATCCTCATTTACTGAGTTTTATTCTAATGCTCTTCTTAAGGTAATACCATAATCCTTAAACCTAAATGTAGCCTATGGCTAATGAAAGCTGAATGCTAAGACATATATCTGAGCATAGCCTAGAATTCAAAAATGTTGGATCCTGCACTAATCCTGCTACTAATAAGTTTGGAAAAGTTTCTTATATAAGTATGAATATAAATGATCTTTGCAGAAATTGTTTTCTTGTTTAATAACTCTAAAAACATTATAGTGAAGTTATTTTAAATTATATTTTCAAGATATTTGGTACAACATGGTCATTTGAGAATTCCATACTTTGCTTTTTCTCCAGAGCACTTAGCATTATTTTACATTTATATATTTTATGTATGTTTTTTCATTCCAAGTGGAAGCTCTGTGGAACTTTGTTTAGGTTATTCACTTCTGAAACACAACCACCCCCCCCCACCCCCCTGCTCTTAGAACCATGCCTAGAGCAGTACTGGTGCCCAGTTAACATTGGGTAAATCACTGAATGAATGAATCATACTTGTGGGTGATCAGCAGTGGCTCTACAGCTGATCCTCAATCTTGGTGAGCTATACTTTCTGGCAGTATCTTTGTTTTGATCTTGGCTTTGGCTTAGGTTGCTTCTTCATTTTTGTCTTTTGTCCAGCTGAATTAACTGAGATTATATTGTGGCTAGACATAAATGTAGGGGCTCCTTCCACTGTTACTGTAAGATTTTAAGATTGTGGCAATTGCTGTTGCTTATAAGGAATGGTTTTTGTAGGGCAGACCAGTCAAGGATGTTAACTTGCTAAGGTGCTGTGATCACATTCAAAGATCTATGCTCAGGTGGCTCACTTGCGTAGGCCATCTACTGGTGAGGTTTACCTCAGCAACTGGTAACTGAAATGATACCTATATACCATACATCAAATAAAATAATGGTATAATGCCTAGCTAGTCTCAGAGAAAGAGAACTGTTTTGTGGAACAGAAGGAACCAATATAAATGCAATAGCTTATTCTAAGCAGTATTTGTTACTCATTACTGTAATCTAATTTTGACTTTAAATTCCAAGCCTAAGTGTCTTACCCTGGATCTTTTGATAGTGTTAGATGGCCCTTGGCTTTCCTAAAAGTCCAGACTCTTTCCATGTCCAGGTGTTGAAGATTTACTTTACTTGGTAGGCCAAATGACTGAAGAATCAATTTGTATATTTTAAAATATAGGAAGTATCACAAGAATAACATTACTATGGCATGTTTCCAAGACATGATTTGGGAATAGATTTTATTGGACAAAATATATTCATAGTATGTGAGTGCTCTGTAAATTTTGGCCTACAGTAGTAGAATATGTGTCCATTTGTAGATGCAAGGGAGAGGAAAAATATAATTTGCTGCTATGCTGTGGTAATGATAAGTTCCTAGAGGGACATCAGGCTAAAAATAATTTATTGAAACTGCCCTCGATTTCTAAAGACATTTCTGAGTTGCATTTAGAACATAGCCATTGATTACAAAGTGTGATTTGAGAAGGCAAAAGAGGCCAATTTTCCGGCAAACAAATTAAGAGATGCATATTGACTGCAGGGAAGTATGTCATCACTGAGAAATCGAAAGCAATGGGACTTTAGGAAATCAATCAGCAAGCAGTCCAGTCAAATTAGATTTTTTTTTCTTATACGTAGTTGCTAGAACCCTATGTGGGATGTATATATTTTTAACAGATATAAACTTTTTGCTTTTATAGTAAACCCAGGTTAATAAAATGAATGGAGGGACAGGTTACAGGTTCTAACTCATTCACATTGCATATTTTCAGAACCCTAAAAAAAAAAACCACAGAAGTTCCCTGAGATCCTATGTAAATGTGCATTCTTCTATAATGAATTTTGTCCCAATGACCCATTTTTCTTAGTAGTTTGGGTGCCCTTTGGGAAAATATGACTCTAATCTGAGGCCAATAACCAGTTGCCACATTTATTTGAACAGTTTGGGGAATGAGAAAAAATTCAGTAATTTTTTCAATACAGTAGCATTACATCCTAGTCAATTCAACATGGAACTCTATGCTATAAGATTTAAAGTTTTTTTTTCCCTTAAATCTGATAGGAAAATATTTTTAAAGATAAAATTCAAAAAATACTGTTAGATCTCAAGTACAATGATTCATCTAAGCATATACATTTGCTCATTTTGATACTAAATGCTCTTTGTTTTTTTAAGATAATAAAACAGTTTATTTTTTTAAATATTTATTTTTTTATTTTTTTAAAGATTTATCTATTTATTCATGATAGACATAGAGAGAGAGAGAGGCAGAGACACAGGCTGAGGGAGAAGCAGGCTTCATGCAGGGAGCCCGACGCGGGACTCAACCCTGGGACTCCAGGATTGCACCCTGGGCCGAAGGCAGGCGCTAAACCGCTGAGCCACCAGGGATCCCCCAATAAAACAGTTTATAATTAATAACTGCACAATATGCCACAAATTTCTTATCTTCAACAGAATGACATACATTCTTTCTATACATTCTTTTTAAAAAGTATTTTTAGGGAATTGAAACATATCCCCCAAATATATCAAGTTAGGATATATTAGGTGGTTAATAAAATAAGACTTACATGTGAATAGTAAGCCAGTTTTAAAATACCTAAGTTAAATTCAACTTACCTTTCATTAAGTACTATGTGCAAAGTCCTATGTTAGCTTCATTAGAGTATCAACATGCCTTTGATGCAGTTTTTATTTCTAAAGATATACTCTAGTAATGTGTTTATTTAATTAACATAATATAGCCTCATAAATAAGTAGTGGCACAGATCTGAGTGAATTTCTTACTAGACAATGCCCATTTTCCTTCTATAACTAATGTAGAACAATAAAAGTAAAAATACTTTTAAATGTTTTTAGTTTTTCTTTAAACTAGAAGATATGACTAGGGATATTAAAAATACTAACACGTTGTATATTTTATAATTACAAAAGTAATACATGCCAGGAGTAGAAAATTCAGATAGCATGAATTTTCTCGAAAAAGAAAATAAAAAGGATTTATGATTCTCCTACTTAATAATGAACACTGCAACATAGAGGTAAGCCCTGTTGACTGCTATTGCAAAATATATTTCCAATATTTTCTCCAGTTTCTTTTTAAAATTTTTTTTATAAATTCAGTTTGCCAACATATAGTATATGTTCATATATATGCTCATATAGATATAGATATAGATATGTCACCATCAAGTGCCCTCCTTAATGCCTGTCACCCAATTACCCCATCCCCCCCCCCCACCTCCCCTTCAGCAACCCTTTATTTATTTCCCAGAGTTAGGATTCTCTCATGGTTTATCTTCCCTTTCTAATTTTTCCCCACTCAGTTTCCCTCTTTTCTTATAATCCCTTTCACTATTTTTTATATTCCACATATGAATGAAACCATGATGATTGTCCTTCTCTGATTGACTTACTCTGCTCAGCATAATACCCTCCAATCCCATCCATCCACATTGAAGCAAATGGTGGGTATTCATCCTTTCTAATGGCTGAGTAATAAGCCATCCTTTGCTGGCTCAAGCCTTAGTTAGCAATGACAGGTATAAAAGTAAATAAATGCGTGTATATGCAATATATAAATATGTCTATGTATTATACATATATGTATATATATAAGCATATTGGTAAGTGGTGTACAAAAATGGGATCAGATTAAAGAAGGAAACATAAACTGACATGGGAGGGGCCAGTTAAAAATGTTGATATTGTTTGGAGACCTGGATGGCTCAGTTAAGCATCCAACTCTTGATTTCAGCTCAGGTTATGATCTCAGGGTAGTGGGATCGAGCCTGCTGTTGGGCTCTGCACTCAGCAGGAAGTCTGCTGGAGATTCTCTCTCTTCTTCTGCCTCTCCCCTTGCACTCTCTCTCTCTCACATAAATTAATAAATTTTAAAAAATGGTTGGGATTACTCAAAGACTGTCCCTCAGACAAGATAGTGAATTGTCCTCTCCACTACCACCCTAAGAGATTTATCAATCTGCACCAGGAAGCAGTGAGGATTTGACCCAGTGTGTTTCCTAATTAAAATATGCATAACTTATAGATATCTAAAATATTTTCAAAAGAAAAATCATCATTATAATATACATACCATTTTGTAACTAATCTGGCAATGTATTTATTGTAAAAAGGAAATATTGCCTGATAAATCATAGTCATCAGTTGCAGTGTAATTTATTTAAATATTTAAATAATTGTATTTTTTTTTCACTTTTTTAAACAAGGCTGGATTGACAATCTTTATAGGAAAACTTTCAATTTATTTTGTCTTTTATCAGTATAGCCTTTAATAAATTTTAGCATCATTTTATAAGATTAAACAAAAATAGGGCAAACCCGGTGGTGTAGCGGTTTAGTGCCGCCTTCAGCCCAGGGTGTGATCCTGGAGACCCTGGATTGAGTCCCACGTCAAGCTCTCTGTATGATGCCTGCTTCTCCCTCTGCCTGTGTCTCTGCCTCTCTCTCTCTGTCTCTATGAATAAATAAATAAAATCTTTAAAAAAAAAAGATTAAACAAAAATAATATTGAGATTTTTAATATTTTAATGTTAAATATTAAATGTACAGTATTTAAAAGGTGAAAGGTTTATATGATTATTAAATTTTTATTTATTTTTTTAAGATTTATTTATTTATTTATTCATGTGAGACTCAGATAGAGAGAGAGGCAGAGTCATGGGTAGAGGGAGAAGCAGGCCTCCCACAGGGAGCCCGATGCGGGCCTTGATTCTGGATCTTGTAAGCCAAAGGCTCAACCACTGAGCCACCCAGGTGTCCCTAAAATTTTAGTCTTTAAGAGAGAGAGCACCAGCAGGGTTGGTGTTATGTGTTGGAGGGACGACAGGGAGAGAGAATCGTAAGCAGGCTCCACCTCCAGTGGGGAACCTGAGGGTGGGACTCCATCTCACCACCCTGAGCTGAAATCAGAAGTTGGACACTTAACCAGCTGACCCAATCAGATGCCCCATGATTTATATTATTTGAGAGAAACCAGAGTATATTTAAATCTTTACCATATTTACAATATTTAAACTTACCATCTATGTACAGCGATATCTCTTACCTTTTCCAAGTGTTTATATTTTTCAGTACTTTTGCAGCTTTCTTTATTTTAATTCTAGATTTTTTTGGACAAAGTTTTTATAAGTATTTTCACTGTTATTATTTTTTTCTATTTTCTAAGATATATATTGAGTTTTGCATATTAATTTTAACTATCTTCCTCAGTTCCCTAATTTAAATAATTTTTAGTTGACTATATTAATTATAATTTTTCATGTACTCTCAGAGTGTCTTCTCATTGCCAAGTTGTTTTTTCAACACACGTCCTGACTCAAGCTGTATACATTTGCAATATCTGATTTTTAACCACATACTCTTCATCCTATTGACCCAGAGTGAAAATTGATACTCTTGTCTGAAGGACTGTTCCCTTGAGTATATTTAAACCAGACCGATCTCTGTGTTTAATCTGGGTTCATCAGGAACCATTAGCCTTGATTGGTTTGTTTTTCTCTCCCTCCATCTCAGGACTTGATTCTATTGAGTTAACAACTATTCTCCCCAGAGAATAGCTACCACAAGCCTGTTTCAAGTAATTCCAATCTCTTACTTATAGAAATTGAACTGATCTTTTTTTTTTTTCCTTTTTAGTTTTATTTGAAGACCTGCTGTAATGAATTCTGTATTTGTTCAAATCTTTGAAGATCTGCGAGGACAAAACAGTTATTCAAATCTCTATCATGTTAGCATGCTATTTATCATACTTTCCAATCGTCGTTGCTGAATTATGCAGTCCAGTTGAAAAGAATAAGCATTATTTATTGAAGACTCATATGCTGATATCCAGTAAACCTCGTTAATCATGATTTGACCAACTGAGATTTATGGTATTTCATAAAAGAACTAGGTATATGTTTATTTTTTGCAAAATATCAGAGAAATAGATTAGTAAGCATTTTAGTGATGTAACAAATAAGACTGTGGAAGAATTATTTGGAACAGACTGTACTTCTTTTAAAATATTATAGTATAACGCATTACTCAGAAAAAAGGTAATCTATTGAATTATTGAATTTGCTAGAGAGCAAATTACATCTATGAGCCCCATCATAGCTCTTTTATAATCATGTTTAATTAAGTTGTGTTGCTAATATGTGTAATCCATCCCTGAGTACAGTAAAACTCTCATTCAGATTTTGCTACTATAATTCTGAGATAGAAAAGCCATTGTATTATCATTCAGAACATATAGTTCTAGCTCTACTTTGGAGTATCTGTGACTTATGACCTCAAGTAAATAATTTATCTCTTCTGAGTCGACTTGCTTATCACTTAAATGAAAACAAACAACACCACTGTGCCTACCTCACAGTTACTTTGAGAGTTAAATGAGCTTGAGTTTGAAAGCCATCTTAAAAATCATAAATCAACAAAATCCTAACTATTCATTATTATGTATTAGATTACTTTTATTATAAATTCATAAGATGATTTTGTCCTCAGTTTTTGATTCTTTATAGGAAGGAGCACAATGGCTTGTGCTAGCTTGTCTAAATTGTAATTTGTATGAAACAGCTTTGATAATTGCCTTGGCTACAATATTCTTGAGTAATTCTCAGTTTCATTTAAAATATTTGAATAAGTGAATAAATACCACTGATATCTTGGAAAAATAGTAAGATTCCTCATTTAAGCTCTCAAACCCTTTCCATTGTGTAAATTAAACTCATCACTTGTATTTAAAAGTACATTCTTATAAGCCCAAATTTACTCCAAAACTGTTACAGCACAGATTTTACACGTGACAGGTTTTTAAATAGTGGTTTTGGGTCCCTGGGTGGTGCAGCTGGTTGTGTGTCCAACTCTTGATTTTGTTCAGGTCATGATCTCAGTGTTGTGATATCAAGCCCATGTTGGACTCCATGCTTGACATGGAGTCAGCTTGAGATTCTTTCTCCCTCTCCCTTTGCCACTTCTGCTTATGCTCTCTCTCTCAAATAAAATAAATAAATAAATTAGTGAATGCTGTTTTTCCATGAAAACAAAAGAAATCTCGATGTAAAGCAAACTCAAAATATATCCTTACAAGAAATTCTGTAGACAAATAACATAAAGGTTAATACTTGCTTATTAAGCTGTCATTAAGTGATTAAGTTCAGAAAATTATAACTTATTATTGAAGACTAAATATGGAAAAAATTAAAATATTTAATATTAAGTCTTCTTGTATACTGAGGCACTTTTCTTTTTCTAGATAGCCACTCACAAGATGCACCCCTCGTTTAGGGGAAGACTTTCTCAAGAGAATAGCAGAACAAAGGCAAACCCTAATGTTCTTGCCTTTTATATTTTAAAAGATACCATCCAGGTATGAGACTACAAAATTAGGGAAAGGGTACATACCACTCAGAGGCAAGTTTCCTTGCAACCCCTCCCCACCCCACCAGAATCTTCACCAGACTAGAGAAAGATCCTTTGAGCTGAAAGAAGTTTAGCAAAGAAGATAATATGTAACTTTCTCATCTCTTCTTGTTCCACTTGAGGTGATTCTAAACTGATGGAGAGAAAGTAGAATCCCCTGATAACTTTAGGGATTTGCAATTAGGTAAAAATCTGTGCTGCTTTGGTCCTATGTGTCTTCTTGGCAGAAGAGAATAAAACGAAATAGCTAACTGGGTCCTCCATGCATCAAGACTTAGGGTATAGGCGAATGACTTTTCTAAATAATACTGGCATAGCTTTTTTGAGTCAGAAAAATTGGAGGATACTAGCAGCATCTTTTGTGGCATGAATCATATGATGAGACCACATGAGAACTGAACACCTCAGATGATACCATTATGAGGATTTTAATGCCAGAAGCTAGATTGTAGAATATACTTCAGTGGATATCACTATAGCAATGGTGATGGAGGACCAAAATGCCACTATCTCACATTCCACATCTCACCAAAATGACCTGAGTATTTATATACAATACCAGGAAGAAAAGGAAAGGTAGGAGGAATCCTTGAGTCTACCTTTAATTGACAAAATGATACCTCTTTTTGGTCTGGGACAGAATGGGATTAAGATTGAAACTAGGTTGAGTTCTAGAAAATAAAGAAAATTGCTGTTTTTTACAGTTGAGTTTGACAATATTGTACTTACTACTCTTGTGTCTTACTATTCTATTGATTGAGCTCTCTTCCTAATATAGAAGAGAAGAGTCACCACAGTAGCTTATTTTTATGTATGTAAAACACAAAAGAAAAAGATAAGGACCCTGGCATCACCTTAACAAGTTTTCTCCTTTTTCTTTGACATATGCTAAATTTATCTACAAGGGAGGGGTCTCAGTTCTTTCTAGTGTTATGTTTGGATGCCAGGAATAACAGTTTATTTTCCTCTCTGCTTTTTTATCCACTTGAAGATGATTTGAAGAAAGTTCTCACTTTGTCTAAGATGGGTAGAAACTTTGTTCTTATTAAAATCCTTTCAAGGTAATGGCTTCAGTTCTAGGTAATGATTTTTTATTATAAAATATTTTTAACCAATGGTGGCTACTAAATTTCCCTCAACGAGCTTAGGGAGGCAATCTGCTTGGAAGATGGGGAAGTGGCTGCATTTATAAAAACATATATATATGTATATATTATCTGGATAGAGGTAAAGGAAAAATTAACAAGGCTTACTCATCATCCTTCACCTAATGGAATCTGCAGATGACAAAACATTTCATTATTAGTTCTGTGTGCTGCTGTCTGCAATTGCTTGTATATTTTTTATTTAATTGCTAATATATTCTGCTTCAAATTTGGTCAAGGATTAAGTTGAGAAGATGATTCTCAATGGTTTTAGCCTAGCCAAGGAAAAATGTCCATAGAAAGTTATTGGATAAGTTAGAACTGAGTTTATGTCTGGAAGCCTCAAAAATAAACATAAAACTGGTACCTTTGATCTTTCATTTTTATTTTTAAGGTGTCTTAAATTATGTCATAGGGAGCATTCTAGAACTACCTTTCATTGCTCTTCAGTGTATTGTACATTCCCTAATCCAACTCTCAGACTTAATTCTTCACTTAAATAAGACATGAATGTATCAATGTATTTAATCTTAAAATGGCAAGATAGCATTCTCCTATTTCTAGGGTGATTGTTTTATATAATTCTGAAACTTGGGGAGAAATATATTATAGGACCTGGAAAGTATATGACTTCATAACGTTGATTTAACTCTTCAACAAAAATACTGAGGATTTTGGTCCAAGTAGTAGAAAGTTTACCAGCCTATTCATTTAACAAATATCTATTTAACACATACAATGAAAAAGGCACTTGTTCTAGACATAAGGATGTAGTCATTAAAATGCCAATTCTTTTCTCTCAAAATCCTAGTAGAGTGAGTAGACAACAAGTAATACGCTAATAAAATAAATAACCAAATTATGTTTAGTACTATGAAAGCAACAACAAACAACAACAGAGTTTTCTAATGAGTGCCTGGATGATTATTTTACAATGATTTTCAGGGAATGTTCTTCTGAGAAGTTAGTATTTAAGCTGAGTCCTAAATAATAAGATAACTGTGAAGATTGGGACAGTTTGGGAGGCAAAGGACAATTATATGAATAGAAATTGTGGAGTGTCAAAAGTCTGCTAGATGAGAGTGATGGCAGCATGAGGGGAAATACATTTAGAAGGGTAGATGTGGGCTGATGCTGTAGGTATCAGGGAAATTGGATTTTATTCCCACAGTGATAAGAACGTAGGGTAGGTTTTAATACAAGAGCATAAAGTGATTTGTTTGATAATTTAAAAATACTACTGTCTGTATTATAATCTCAATGATAAAATAATATATCTGAAATTTGCTTTAAAACCATTTGTAGGGATGCCTGGGTGGCTCAGAGACTGAGTGTCTGCCTTTGGCTCAGGGCTTGATCCTAGAGTCCTGGGATCGAGGTCCACATTGGGCTCCTGCATGGAGCTTGCTTCTCCTCCCTCTTCCTATGTCTCTGCCTCTTTCTCTGTGTCTCTCATGAATAAATAAATAAAATCTTTAAAAAATAAAATAAAAACATATGGAGAAGTGTTGGGTGGGAGCAAATGAGGTTCAGATGAAATAAGATTAGTCATGATTTTGAGACTAATCGAAGTACATGAAATTCATTATACCATTACCACTACTTTATATGTACTTGAAAATGTTCATAATATAAAGGTTTAAAAATATATAATAACCTCAACTTTCCCCTCAGTGTAATAAGCAATCTAGTGCCCAGATGTAGATCTGTAAATACTACCCCTCACAAAAGGAGGCAGTTAATAGTATAGGTTTTGAGAGAGTGTTGGGCGGAAAATATAGACTGGATGGTGATATATTTATTAAGACAGGAAAGATAAGAGTGCAGCTTGGAGAGGGCCCTGGAAATTTAAACTTCGTTTTGGACATGGTAAGGGTGAGATGTTTATTAGACATCCAATTGGAGTTATTGAGTAGCTTTAGTGTGTATATGAATGAGGAGTTCAGAGAGAGGGTAGTGCCATAAATGGCATTATTCTTTCACAGGAACTTGTCCCTTCTTCTCCCTTACTATTTCTTCTAATAAGGTAACATATTTTTTACCCTGTTACTTTGGATTTAGCCAGATAAATAGCTTTGGTCAATAGGATATGAAGAGACTTGAAAGCTGATGTATCTGAGCAAAATCTCTAAATGTGCTAGCATGTTTTAGTTCCATCCCCTTTTCTGCTCCCTACTGTGAGAATAGCATTCTTTGATCTTCTCACTTGGGATCTGAGGAGATGAAATGACACTGAGCTGCTCCTAGTCAAGCCTATCAGAGTTGTTAGCACTAGAGAAGTGGGCACAAGAAATAAGTGTTGTTGAAAGCCACTGAGATAATTACAGATATGTGTTATCTCAGTAAGGTCACCTAATATAGTCAGGGATAGAGATATGAATTTGGGAGTCATTGGCATATTGATTGTATTTAAAGCCATGGTACTAGGTGAGATGATCGAAGGGAAATGATGATCATAAATTGTTTTTTTACATTGGAAAATGGGCTTGACAAAACAAGACAAAACAAGACAACCCCACAAAACCAAGAAGTTCTTGGAAATTTATGACTAAGAGGGCATTTATTTTTTGTTTCTGTAATGTTTAGGTTAGTAGGATTTCAAAAATTGGCAAGTAGATATTTTAAATCAAAATTTGAAAAGGATTTTTTCGTGATATATACTGAGTCAAATGGAATGTGAAATGCCTTACCTAAATTATACATCACCATAAGACAAAATTTCTGATAGTTTTTCAAGTTTCACAATATAGTTGAAATTGGAATAAGTTCACTTGAAATGAGTTGATTGCTCTCTGCCTAAAGTTAGGTCACTTAGCCTTAAAACAACAAATATGATTTTAGATTATATTGTTTCTTGGTGTAAATTTCTATCACAACACATATTAGGCTTTGTTTTAATTAGATGAAATAGGCATTTCTAAATTGATGATAAATGTCTCTTTAAAGTGCATATGAAATTATGCTGGTGGTAATTTGTTAAATTATTATGGAAATTTCACACTTCCACAATAAAATGTTTCATTTGCTTTTGATTTAGGTAAGTGTCCTATTATAAACTACCCACTCCATCTCCATATCCACTCTGCTCAGCAATTTTTGGGCATCTACACAGACTTGTATTTTCCCTAAAACAGGGTCCCAAACAAATTATAGTCAATGTGGGGTGGTGGGGTTAGTAGAAAATTATTCTTAAACCTAATGCATCTCTTTTCAGTTTTCATGTTGCATTATTTTCCTTTGAGTGGTTTTTCAACTACGGTTTTAGATTTTATTATTATTAGCTAGTATATTTCCTTAAGGCAATCCCTTTCCTTAATCATTTTTATAACAAATATGGAGTTCCTTTTACTTGCTTGTTTTTATGCAGTTATTAAAATCCTAGAAATAATACTGAATTGTGGTTTTATACTACTATAATCCATCCTATCTAAATTTATTTGACTGGTGGTAGGATTTGCCTCAATCCTTTGTTCTCATATAAAAATTTTGTCATGTTTCATTAAGTTAAGGAGGGATTTTTGGGTGACCTCATGAATTCTGTATTTTCAGTTATTTCATTAGTTAACAACAACAATTTTTATAACTGTCATTTTTATGCTCTTACTGTGTTTCAGGTATCACTATAAAAACATTACTTAACATATTTAATCCTCATACAGCCACCCTATGAGGTGGGTTTTGGTAATATTCCTACTCAACAAATGAAGGAATAGGCTAAATAATTTGTCCTGTGTTATGCAGCTAGTAAATTATGGAGTCAGGATTAAATCTTAGCTCTGTCTAATGCCAAATTCTTCATGCTTAACTCTGTTTTATATAGTTGCTATTGGAGTAGACTAACAGCTCTATCATATAATCTCCAAATCTCAGCAGTTTAAGAAGGTAAAAAATTTTTTCTCATATCATAGTTCAATTGGATAATTGATATCCAATCTTGTAGGTTCTTTCTATCTAGAATCTTTGTCCTTCCCTAAAACCATAGTAATGGTGTTCATTGTTCATGTGGCTATTAAATTTCAAAGGATTAAAATGAAAAATTCAATTCCTAGGTTACCGTAGCCATATTTCAAGTGCTCAGTAGCCACATCTGACTCATTAGTATTGAAGAGTGCAGATATAGAGCATTTCCATCCTCACAATAATTCTACTGGACATCCTTGTCTAGAACCTCTGGTTCTTCCTCTGGGACTTCAGTTTCAAGCCTTACTGTAGTTTTTCAGGGAGATTTTTTGAGCTAGACTGAGGTCTAGTATATTACTTGATTCTACTTTCCACTGGACAGAATTCAGACAAATGACTGCACCTAAATGTAAGGGAAATTGTAAAATGTGGTTGACCTGTGTATCTAAGAGCAAAAGGGAAATGGCTAGTGAACAATTGGCCGGATTCTGTCTTGGTGTTGCTCTAAATCTCTCTCTGTTCTAAACATTAGCTGAGCGCTTATTGAATAGCAATCTCTAAGCATCTGAAATGCATTTTAAAACCATCACAGGAAATTGCGGGAAGACTAGATTATCTTCAGATAATTGTCTTTGCCTCTTCCCTTACCACTTCTGGGGGTGGGGGGTGTAGTTTTCTTTCACACCTCCTTGATGTTGGGTCTGCCATATCATTTGCTTTGATCAATCAGATGTGAGCTGAAGTGGCATTGTCATTGTGTAGAACCTGGGTCTTAAGAAGCAGCACATTTTACTACTTAAATACCTAGAAACTTCAGAAATCCACCATGAAGAAACCATGCCTCCAGGTAGCGACTGCCCATCCAACTCAAGCCCCAGAATGGAGTACATATAGCTGACCTGGACTTAACCCATTCACCAAGACATCTTGCAAACCTTTGAGCTAGAAAATAATTATTACTCTATGCCTACATGATTTTGTGGATTTTGCTATGTAGTGAAAACTAGTATAAATTTTTGAAGAAGCTATTATAAATAAATTGAAATCTAGACTGGTTAAGTGTCCTACATCACATGGCTAATGAACAGTAGAACTGAGATTCATGCTAAATCCCTCTGATTCCAATATCCATACCTTTAATCATTATTCCATGCTACCTCTAAGTAAGCATATTATTTTCAGGTCCAAGGAAACCTTATTTAGAAAATATGGCTTTTTATACTTCTGTTAAATATTTGTTATTAATTAATTTTCTCACTCCACTCTTTAAGCTCTCCATATTTGTAGACTCAATTTATGTGTATATTTGTACATATACATGCATGATAACTAACAATGAACAAAATTTTGATATTTTCTGAAGAACATAATTCCTCGGGTGAATTGCTTGATTTCCAACAAGTTTCTCTTTTTGAAAAATGGCTATCTCTTGGAGAGGTGATCCTAATGGGTCATCACATTGTGGCAAACTTGAATGAATACAGTGCAGGAAATCAAGTTGGGTTTGAACAATGATCTCAAAGAGGTAGCACCTTTTGGCAAGAGCTCAAAAGAGATGCTTTTAAGAATGCTCATTTTTCCATTTGTGCAAAGAGGGTTTGTTATTACTTAAGCAGCATATGGCTATGAAATGAGAGATGAGCTCTTGCTAAGCTGCCAAGAGCACTTGTGGACACTAAAAATATGAAAAATAAATAAATGAGCAAGATGCAAGGAAATCTTGTGGTTGAGAAAGTCTTAGTGTAGTTGTAAAGTGTTAGTGTAGTTGAGAGTGTTGGCTACTGAACTAGATTGTTGCATAGTTAGGATATGCAAAACATGTTCAAAGAATATAAAGGGGGGAATTTAAGAACTCTAAAGTTATTACATTTCCTTTTGTGTATTTTTTTTCTTTTCAGATGTTGGTGATGTTGTAAGTTAATATTATATGGCTCTGTAATCATTGTAGCCAGTATGAATTTAATGAAATGCAAATTGAATATTCCCCTAATGTGATACAACCTTGTTATTTGAAGTGTGGTCCATGACCCCGCAGCATTTGGCATTTCCAAGGAAATTTTTTGAAATGTATGATAACTGTCCCTCCCCAAAACCAACTGAATCAAAATAGTTATTTTAACAAGGTTTCAAGGTTTGATGAAAGACAATGACAGAGAAATTAAAATTTGTTGTCCGGAAGTCACCAAATTGCAATTCTGTTATTAACCAGGCTAATATTTTCTTTACACAGTAGTCAGGAAAGGAATTATTTACTAACATCAAATGGAAAATAAGATGAGAAGAAATGCAAAAATATTAGCTCTCTTATCATCTGATACTTGACTACCAGTTAATGTCCAGAGCAGTGTGAAGAGAGGTTGTTGTTATAATTGGTGTTGTTACTTTTAATGGTAAATAGGGAAGAAAATGTAACAATTCCATATCTTTCTTTAGTTTAAAATCCTATCAAGTTAGCATACATATTTTCTTTAGGTAAATAAATAAGGGAAGTATTATACTTACTTCATTTGACTAAAACCGTGCCCAGAGCATTAAAATACATAAAATGAATAGCTTTGGAAATTAGAACAAAATTAACATATCAATAATGTGTTAATTGTCTTTCCTTTCTGTTGACTTTAGGAAAATTTGGGCCATAATATATTTATAAGAATGTGATTTAGTTCTGCTATTTGATGCCATACTTCCATATCTTTGTAATAAGCCAAAAACATATTTGTTCCAATAATCTTCAATTTAAGATTGATGTGGATTTGCATAAATTATACTAGGACTCATGTTTGTTGAAATATCTGTAATAAATATTCAGGTAAAAGTATTTAAGATTGTAGAGATTACAATGAGGTCATTGATATATTTTCTTTTAGTGAGGATTTTCATAAGAGCAATTGACATGTCCCTACTGAAATGGGTTTTAATTTATTTTCTAATTTATTATAATTGAGTCAAAAGATTGACTGCCATTTTACTTCCTAATTTATGCTGTTGTCTTTTTTTTCTCTTGTTTTGGTGGGTCAGTGTAAAGGAAGCTCTGTTTTGACCGAACATCCAGTCTCAATGGGGTTCTTTAGCATTGCTTCTCGTGATATCTCCTTGTTTCTGTGTTTTAATTTATATGACCATTGATGGTCAAACTAAAGAATCTAACCTTGTATGGATGGGCACACTGGGCAAGAACAGAATGTGACCTGCTTATCCTTTCAAAATGAGGATATAGGTGGAAGTTTAGCACCTTTTCAAAAGTCAGTCACTAAAAGAAAAAAAATAAAAAGTCAGTCACTACTGGATGCCGTTTGTCCAAACTTGGAGACTGCCTATAAGTCTTGTTCAAAAATATCTATTTCCTCGTCAGAGGACACCTTTATTCTTCCTGAGTGCTATCAATTTAGTGCTTCCTGATGCTGTGTTTTTTTTTTTAAGGAAAGCCCCTTTGTTTTCTACTGCTGACTAATAGATTTTTTCTTTCAGTTATATGACATTTATCTATTTCATTTTATTTTTCTTTCGCTTTTTAATTAATTAATTAATTTTTAAAATTTAAATTGAATTAGCCAACATATAGTACCTCATTAGTTTCAGAGGTAGAGTTATTTATCTATTTTAAAAATTGACACATTCTATATCATTTAGAATGAACTTTAAAAATGACAAATATAATTCTTAATATTCATCTGTGTGTTCACTTAAAATATTTTGATTACTATAAATTTTGAAACATTGACCTTTGGTCTGGGTAGCATTTTTTCTAATAACGAAGTGTGTAGCATAACTTGAGAGCTTAATCAATTGAATAGGCTAAATGTAGTAGGAGGTTGAATGGTGGGACCTAAAGCTAGTGACAGATGTCATTAGAAAGGCAGGGGAATATTTGTGACACACAGTGATACAAAGGAGAAATCAATGTGAGAATGGGCATAGAGGTTAGAATGATATATAAAAGCCAGAAAATACCAAGGATAGCTACCAGCCTCCAGAAACTGGAAGGGGCAAGGAAGAACACGCCTCTAGAATCTCAGAAGGGAATATAACCCTGCAGATATCTTTATTTTGGGTTTCTGGCCTCCAGAACTGTGAGAGAATAAATTTCTGTTGTTTTAAGCAACCAAATCTGTGGTAATTTGTCAACTTGATTTTAGGAAACAAATATACTATACGAAATTTCAAAACCTAATGACTTAGCAAAATGCATGTTTATTGCTTATTTACATTTCACAGTCTATTGTGTTGGCAGGTGTGACTCTGCTTCATGCAGTCATTCACAGACCCCCCATTGTGTGACTCTGCTATTCTCAAGAAATAGCTCCTAATATCTCTAAAAAAGAGAAAAAGGAGCATAAACAATCACATAGATTTCTGTTTTTGTTTTTCCATGTGTGGAAGTGGCACACATCACTTCTACTCTCATTTCTTTGCCAGGTTTCCATCATATGACTCACACCCCTAACCACCAAACAAAAGGATGGTTGGAAAATGTAGTCTTCCCATGTGTTAAAGAAGAAGATATATTTGGTGAGTACAAGATGTTTTCTCTGCCAGAGTCAGTCCTTACAGTATGAAGTATGTTTAAGTATGTTTCACTGTTTCTTTTAAACATAGAGAACATTAATGACCTCTCCAGTGATGCAGACAACCCAAAGTTAATCCAGTCACTGCCTCCAGTTCAAAGTCTAGAATCTCTAGGTGATGCACTGTCTGTTCTACTGGACCAGCATCCTATAAATTGAAGAGCATTTATCTGACCCCCTTCTCTCAAAACCCAACAGTGACATGATACATTCTCATATGAAAAGGTGAAGAATGGCCTCCACATAATAGACTCTGGAATAGAGAAATACTGAAACCTGCTTAGTGAACATTGTAAAGGCCAACAATCCTCCATTGTTTTAGACCAGCCTCATGTTTTCTCTTTTTGTCCATAGAATTCTGTTACAAATTTTGTGTCTTTCTAGGATGTTTTGGGACTGGATATTTGTTGGGTCTTTCTGGGCTGGGAAGAGATGTGATATACAGTGAGGTGATCTCTAATGGAGCTCCTTCCAGTCCTTTGGGAAACTCCCCTCACAGGTTGGGAAGGGAAGTTTTTGATCCTATAGGGTTTGTACTGGAAACTCATGGTACCCTTTCTCCATGGTGGGGGTGGTTAATCACAATGCAAATGCATTATAATGAGTCTAGGGATTACCCAGGGGCAGAGGTAGAAGAGAAGAGCACATACTCTATACCTGTGACTCTAAGGCCTTGGAAGCCACAAGATCAGGATGCTGTACCCCTGGACTTCTTTTTTTGTCTTTTAAAGATTTTATTTATTTATTCATGAGAGAGACACAGAGAGAGGCAGAGACATAGGCAAAGGGAGAGACAGAGACATGTGGAACTCAATCCCAGGACCCTGGGGATCATCCTGAGCCAAAGGCGAATGCCCAACCACGGAGCCATCCAGGTATCCCATGCCCCTGGGCTTCAAAGATGTACCCTATTTATCATCACCCTTTCCTCAAGCTCATGTCTCTGTCATTTCCCTCTGAGGGACTTGGGATTTGCCTTGTGGTGTTCTTCCACTGCTCATATCTTGCTTCTACCTAAGAGCTCTTGCTCACAAATCTGTTTATCTCCTTTCTTCTTTATCTTCAAGCCACTGACTCTCTGTTAATACCAGCTCAACTCTTAAAGCTGTCAGTCTTTTTAGGAAGGTTGGATTACAAATTTGAATTTGGGCACAAGAATGAGTCACAGAGTGACTCATTCATAAAGATTTTTATGAATTCCTTCTCTTACTAGTTGTGGTCTAGAGACATATAGCAAGGCCCAGCACTTCTAGATTTTTATCCTTTTTAATTTTTGCTTGCAAACCTAGACACTTTTTCTTAGTCCATCTCTTTATTAAAACTATTACCAAACAGCAGAAACAACTGGCACATACTATTATTGGCTTTGTTCTCTAATCTCTTGCCTAGAATAAGTTCAGCAGGCGCAGACTGCAGGTGGCAGTTTATAAAACATGTTCCTAGCATTAAACCTGTGATATATGTTTCCTCATCATCTACCATCTGACCACTAAACCAATTCTATACATTTAACGCTTCCGGGATGGCAGTATCCCATCATGAATGGTCATGATCCATTCATCCAGCTCTTCAGGGTCCAGGCTGCAGCAGCTTTATCATCTTCCAGGTCACTCTGAGCTTTGATATCTAGCCAATAGATAGTAAAGGAAATGGGGAGAAGGAATACCCATTTTTCAAATATCTGGGCCAAGAAGTAGCACATTGCTTCCATCCATTTTCTATTGTTTAGAACTGGCCCCATTTAGATACAAGAGGGGCCTAGAAGTGAAATTCTAGCATAACAGCCTGTTTCCTGGTGATGATGCTAGAAATGAAAGAAAGAAAATTTGAAAGACAGACTGTTGTAAAGGGCCAACGTGCCTATAAATAAGGGAAGCTTCAAGATGGAAAAGCAAAGTGAGGCTAAAGGGCTTACTCACTTATATATTTGCCTAGATTTTGTCTTATGTGATTGATTTTTAAGTCTGTGATTGCCAGAATTTATGACACATTATTATCTTAAAGGATTTGTTTAATTTACTAGTGTTTTTATCACATTGCCTCATTGTTTAGGTGAGTGAGTGTCTTACCTTCTCAATTAGCTTTGGGTGTAACTTTATCTTTTGAATATCTGGATGTGAGTGCACAAGGCTAGAGTGTGACCTTTCTAGACCACACAATGAATCATTTTTTAATTTGCAATTTTTTAAATGTAAATAACCATGATGAGTCTTTTTTAGGACTGAGAGAGCAAGATCCATGGCAGCAGTAAACACCAGGAACTTTTAAAAGCAGTTTCCACTTAACAAAACCACAAGATCAACCAACCCATAGTTGGAACTTCATTGCTAAATTTTTTCACCTGTGTCTGAGGCAAGCCGAAATCTGACTCAACTGCCTTAGCTACTCCACCAGTTAAGTTGTACATTTACCAAGATTCAGCTTGTGTGTTCCTAAACATGTTTATGCTAATTATGGATTATAAGATATTATTTTTGTATACTGTTAAATCACTGTTAAAATAGTTCTATTAAATACTGTTAAAATACATGACACAGAATTAGTTGAGGGTAAAATGACTGTAGAGGCTTGGAGAAAACAAAATTATGAAAACTAAATCATCTAAAGAAATTTGCACTTTGCTTTCCAAGTATCTTTAATTTCCCACTCTACTTTAAAGGAATGGAACACTATAGAA
The DNA here is from genome assembly GCF_048418805.1 of Vulpes vulpes. Taxonomy (NCBI): domain Eukaryota; kingdom Metazoa; phylum Chordata; class Mammalia; order Carnivora; family Canidae; genus Vulpes; species Vulpes vulpes. The sequence continues at coordinate 67,697,360 of NC_132785.1, forward strand.
AAAAGAGAATAGCTTTGGTTTAATCAAGAAAAACAATGAGAAATTCCACCCAGGGACCCTGCCCTGCCACTCACAATAATAGCAGACACTGGGGTTGCTTGATGGCCCATTTACATCCTCTGTTTCCCTACAGTTTCAGTGCAGAGTACTCAGCACCTTTACAGAATCCATGCCGAAGTATGCATTTCTCTGACTTTCTGTCTAAGGAGTCTCCCTGGGGCTACAAAATCTTGCTCAGTCCAGCGCCATTTAATACTTGGGGGTCCTAAATCCCAAAGTGCTAAGGATTTAATATTCCTGAATGCAACTCTGATTCAATGAGGCATAGGGATCAGTGAATAAAAATACAGCCAGGGTCTATCTCTTTTTAGATGTACCACACAGTTTTTCAGAGGGTCTTCAGTATGATTGGGTTTCAAGAACCATGGCTAACACTACACATTTTTGTTTTTTCCACCATCTCTGAATTGCTTTTACTGCATTCTTTCTGGGATCACCTTCAAATAAGCCACTTAACATCTTGCTCAGTCCTGTTGAACACAAACTAATATACCTACTGAAAGAAAAAGTTTGGTCATATATGAAAATATTGTCACATCTGTGAATATCTCAATCTCTTTTTCTGTATCTGTTTATCTAATAAATTGCTTAAGGTATTTTTGTCCTCTAAGTGACCTTTTTGATTAACTGGTCAACTTCTATCTACCTTTATTTTAGATAAATACCTTCTACCTGTTATTTTAGATAAGATTTTTATCAAAGTTTTTTTTTTGTTTTGTTTTTGTTTTGAGATTTGGATTAAGCATAGTGACTAAAAACTCATACTTTGTATACTTCACTGCTTTGTTGAACAAATATATCTTTTAATATCATGGTATTTGGGGACGACAATCAGCTTTAAGTTCTAGGAAGACATTTGATAAAATATACTTCTGTAAATGAATGTCAGGGGTAATTAATTACATCCATACAACAGGAAATTGTGGGATGTTACCTGCAAGACCTAAAATTCTTGTCATCTCCCTCTCTCCCCTCCACCCCCCCACCCCCCCACACACACAATAAAACAACTTAAATTTGTTTTCTGGTCAGTGTGAAAATCAATATATTTTACTTTCTTTTCAACCCCTAGATTTTGTAATTTACTGACATAGACCTTCATAGGTGTATTTTTACAGCTTTAAAAAAAAAAAAAAACTATGCACAGACGCCTGGGTGGCTCAACAGTTGAGCGTCTACCTTTGGCTCAGGGCATGATCCCAGTTTAAGGATAGAGTCCCACATCAGGATCCCTGTGAGGAGTCTGCTTCTTCTCTGCCTATGTCTCTGCTTCTCTCTGTGGCTCTCATGAATAAATAAATAAAATCTTAAAATAAATAAATAAATAAATAAATAAATAAATAAATAAATAAATAATCTATGCATTAATAATATGGGGCATTCACTTCGTTTAGGCCAGGGCTGAGCAGATTTAAACTGAATTTTATATCATGCTGGTTTTATGTCATGTGAACACCTACGCGATCCACAAAATTATTTCAAAATGATAATGTCCCTGATTTCAAAGTTTCTTAAATGAAGAGAACCTTCCTGGATTAGCATACAAAAAACACAGTAATTTAAGGCCTAGAATTCACCATCTATTTTGCATGAAGCATTTGTAGCTCACTTTATGCAAGCACCAATAGCAAAGTGCTACAAGCATTAATCCAGGAGTGCTTTTACTGTATGGTAGAAATGTGCTAGGGAGAGGAAAAAGATTTAGAAGTGGAAAGATTAGCTTTCTTTCTTTTGGATTTCTTAGTCATGAGGATCTTTGTTAAGGAAGAGAATTTTAAAAGCCTTCGGACAAGTAAAGAGAGGAAGAACGACAGGACTTAGCAAGAGAAGTTGAGCAGGGTTTCCTGAATGTTCCAGAGTGAACAATTGGAGAGACCGAGGAAGTCATGATATTTCAGTGCAGTCACACAGTGTGTTTAAGTAAAGTTTTCTTTGCCTAAAATAAATGTGAAATGGAATTTAAATTCTAGCTAGGAATTAGGCATAAAATACTCTCTTTTTCTATTCAGTTATTTTCTGAAAGTGTAGAAAACCTTTTTATGCACCTGTAAAATTGAAGGAGCAGACTATACTTTCTCTGTCTATTACACGTTGATTTTTACATAAAAAGAGAAAAAAGGTGTTCAGACTATTATGAAATATCCACTGATAGATTTCAGCAGTCTTTGGGGTAGGATATTCGAGAACATAAAGCAAGTTTTAGATTACAACCCAGAGTGGCAAAGTTATTCTCAAAATTTCATAATTCTGGGTCATTTTAGGCAAGTTATCTAAGCTAACCAATAATATTTTAAATTTAATAATAGCCAATTCCTCTACTGTTGGAAGCAGAGATGCTACCGCTTTTATAAAAGTTCTTACCTTATTAACAAATGCTAATTATGAGTAATGGAAGTCAAATTAGTTTCCATTTCTCAAATAGCTGTACTGTAGTTGCAAAGAATTTTAAAGAAATTGAATTAATCTGAGTTTGTTTTAATTACAATTTGTTTTCATAACAACCAACTGACAGGTGATACTTACACTTGCTTGAATTACATCCACGAGTAATGTTTTCATGTTTGTAGCTGTATAAATTTTTAGCTCAATGATAGTATTTAGTCATAAAATAAAACATATAAATATTTTTAAAACAGACTGAAGGGGTTTATTCCCTAAATAGATTATTACCTATTGGGCATGCACTTAACATCTGTGATAGCTAATATAAAATCCAAATTACCTTGAACACTCTCTGCTACATTTCCTGAAGAGTTTACATTTTCCTCTCGTGAATTGGGCTGCCACATTTAACAAATAAAAATAGGCAATGCCACTGTATTTTCCTACATTTTTTCTTCCCCATCCGACTGTTAGCTCAATTAATAGAAGATATATATTTTTGCTTTTTAAAGTGGTAGAACTTAAAAAAAAGAAATTCCTTTTTCAGGGCAACTAATCATCAAGCTAATGTGGAACAGATGTGCCTCTTACTTGCTTTAAAAAAAGAGTTCCTTATTAGACACACTATGAATATTTCTAGATAAGGTTCTAGGTGTAATGCAGTGGGGGAAGCAGAGAGAATTACAGCTATTAAAGGAGGTTTTATGAGGGCATATTAACACATACTTAGGGCCAGGAATCTGAAAGGTTTTGTTTGTTACTGTAATTTTTTTTTTTTTTTTTTTTTGAACTTCCTTGAAAGGAATGCCCCATGGACAGGAAAAAAAAAAAAGAAAGAAAGAAAGAAAAGAAATCATAGGTTATAGGAGTTAAAGAGGAAGTCTAGTTAAATATTGTGGGATAAATCATTTAATTTCCTTGAAGTTCAAATGGTGTCTCTGGGAATTCTAGGTATTTTTGTCAATCAACATTTAATGATTCACAGTTTTCTTGCTCTTTCTTTCTTTCTTTCTTGCTTTCTTTCTTTTGTGTTTTTTTTTTAATTTAAATTCAATTTGCCAACATATAGTATAACACCCAGTGTTCATCCCATCAAGTCTGCACTAAACTCCAAGACTCATAGGAAGACTTGATTTCTATCAGCAAGCCCTATTGATTGCTAATCCTAATACTGTAAAACAAAATCTCAGTTGTTCAATGTGCCCTGATTTCCTCATCTGTGATACTAGATGGGACCAATCTGCTCTTAACAAAACAGAGGTAACATTTCTTACTTGTGCCCAAGATTGTGAATCCTAGAAACCACCAAGGGGAGCCGACACCGATGCAAGCGCATGAGGGTTTATTTACAAGCTCGAGCTTGGGTCCAAGTGCACCCAACACAACAGAGCAGGGACTTGGACCCCGAGGTAAAGAGGTGTAGCAGTTTTATAGGGGCCGGTGGCCAATGGGGATTGTAACACATACAGAAATTTACATGGTCACGTCGGTCCACTTGCAGGTGGCCAATTGAATTACAATTCATCCTATAGGGTCCGTTTGAACTAGCCTGTTATTGTGGTCAGCACTGGGGCGCGGGTTTGGCTGGCAAAGGGTGGGGTTTACATTCTTCAGTGGTTGCAGGTTCCGCATTCCTATGTGAGCCAGTGGCTTGACTAGAGTGGGGGAGTGGTTTCTTCCTGTAAAGTCCAGCTCTTATTCACAGGGGCCTGAGATGGCTGTACTTGTACTAATGCTAAACTTGAGGTGGAAAGGCCTTAATTTTCTAGGCCTCCACATTACTGAATATTGGTCTTAACATGACACAGGTTTTAAATGAATTACAGCAACATTTATATCAACCTTCTTGTCTTTGCATTTTCTTCTTTTTGCGTTTTCTTTTTATGTTCTTGTTTCATCTACCCACTCCAAGGTTTAATTTTGATCAGATGTTTGAATATAGAATTAATAAAAATTTTGTGAGGTTCATTTTTCCCATAGAATAGAAGTTTGGCACGTAATTAAATAGCTCTGTTTATTGCTATAAAAACTTCTTTCTCCTCCATCTTCTACTTCTTCTTCCTGTCTTCTTCCTTTTTAAAACTCTTATACTCCTAAATTAGGGATTACCAGTAGGTCAGTAATTTTTACTTTGTTGGCTATATGTTCTATTACACATTTTTACAAGTTTTCCCTGACTGATGGGAAACAAATCCAAAGGGAAGTTCCTTCTGTTGGAGTTTATGCTTTTGCTTATTGGGTCTTTCTTTTGAAAATATTTTATTTTAATTCCCGGATACATTTCAAAAGAATACCATGCAAGAGAAATTGGAAGAGATTAATTGGGTAGGCTTGAAATGTATAAAAGCATTACCTGCAGACCTGAGCTAGTATAATAGTGTGTAATACTTCTAGATGTATATGTCATTGCTTAATAATCTAGACATAAAAATTTTTTTAGAATACTTACAATGGCCAGATAAAAGATCTTCCTTAACATCCTTTATTTCTAAAATTGTTTCATTATTTTAACCAGATGGTGTTTTTACTACAAATACCACTTCCTAGTCTCAGATGGCTACTAACCAAAACCTCATTATTCCTTAGAAGATGACTTAAATCTCACTCTCCCTGAAGTTTGCTTCTGGTACCTGCAGTGAAAATCAGGAATACGTTTTGTTTTGTTTTCTTTTGTTTTGTTTAAGATAAGAAATTGATCTCAACAGTCTATGTTGTGGCTGACTGCAGTGTCCTTATACACTGGGTCAGCTGGACACACTCTTCTATCTATGTTGACACAACATTTCAAGAACTCATCTCTGAGCAGCATTCATCTTTCCTTGGAAGAAGGAATGGATAATGTTTAAGAATAAAAATAATGAAATCATGATGGGATCTGGATTACTTTAATGAATGAAAACAAAACAAAGCAAAATCTCTGGAAGAGAGATCTTAATATTTTTCTGTTTGTTTATAAGTTTCTATGACATTCGGGAAATACTAGAATCACAGCCACTTTCTAGTGACAGTGCCCTCCCAATAAATGTCCTTCCCCGGCATTATGAAAGCATGGATTACTAAGGGTTTATTATCAATTTAACTTAGTTTCATGTTATATGACAATGATAACATTAAAGAATCAAATTTTCCTTCCACCTGCTTTTTCAGGTCTTCACCATTTATCAGAATCTCATTTTATTTGAGACATAAATAATTATATGGATGCTTTATCAGAGAAAAAAAGGCAATCTGTTATCATTTTTGGATTTCTTTATGAAGGCAAAATTAAATAGAAAGCTGAAATTATGATCTTGGAATTCTGCCAAAATTCTCCTCTTGAGAAAAATATTTGGAATCTGGGTTGTCCATATTGGCTGTGTTTATTTTCACATACATTCCACAATTACTTTTCTGTCCACATTATTTTTCTTGAGTTGATATATATTTAAAGACACTGTATTTTATGTAGTGTTAATTGTTTCTTAGTAGTCAGCTTGCATAGATATATTATTATGAGCTTAGTCATTCACCGGAAAACCGTTCTCTGAAAATAAGCACTTTTAAATACAATGGGCTACTTGTTTGCAAAAATTTACTACTGCATGACCCCTGGGATATTCATGTTGCTGAGGAAAGATTCTTGAATGCTATTGAAGTTTTATCAGTTTCTGTCTGACAAGAAATAGCTTGGATTGGCTGTGAATGGAATGAGCCAATAACCTAGATAAACATCAGATAATACGTGAGTTCTTAAGACACTTTTGAGATATGATAAAACATGTCAGGGGAACCTATCTCAGTAACCTTCGAACCAGAGAGTATTAGTTTTGAAAGATTAATCTTAATAGATTTTGAATCAATTTATGCCATTCCCTCACACACAATGAGACAGCAAGGTGCTTCTGTCTATTCTATTTATATTCCCTGAAGGTTAACTTTCAAAATGTATGTGTACTTTGCATTTGGAGAGCTGTCAGATGATTTTTAAGACTAGAAAACAGATTAGATTTTGAGACTGAATTTCTTATCCCAAAGGGAATTTAAGCAGAAAGTCAGGTTTTATGTATAAAAATGAAAGGAATTTGAAATTTCTACTTAATTTTTTGCGGGATAAATAACACAGAGTTTGCATTAGTTAACAAGCCATAGATAGGAGAATAATTCTTTAAAGTTTTAAATATATTTGAAAACAGCTTGTGTACTCTAATTACATTGGATGTACAATTTAAAATACATGGTTTTAAAATCATCGAAAATTTTCTGAGGCACATATTTTCATGGAAATTCTTCAACTAGTATGTATGTTTTATGCATGAACACTTGCAGTGGCAAGCCAAAATGACTTATTGAAAAGGGTGCATTTCCTGTAAGCACCTGAGCACTTGGGTGATCTATGCTTTTGGTACAGCACTAGCTTAACTAGATGTGAGAGGGTTAGATATTTTGGGAAGTAGGGTTATTAGCATAATGTGGGTTCTTCTGAAGCCAGGGGAATATAGGTGATCTAAACGCAATCAAGGTCATGAAGCAGCAACTGATGTTCAAGTCAGCTAACATTTTTTTTTTATTTCGGCCACCTTGATAGAAGGATTTTTCCTCCCCTAAATATATGTAACCATGCTAAACCCATTATAAGATTATATAAGGAAAGTGATCATTATACTAAAAATATGCCTTTGTAGAGCTAATCCTGTGAATGTTTGTGATCTTACACATATTCAATTAAGGTAGCAAATAAGCTACTTTAAAGAAAAGGCAAATTCACTGTTGCAGCATGAAGTCAGTCTTCTTTGTTTATAAAATTTCTTTCTGAGTGGTAATCCTTAATGATGGTGAATTAGATGTGTTGTCTTTTTTTTAAGACCAGGGAATTGGCAAGATAAGATGGCAACAACATGATTTGTAATTTTCTGTCTGGAGCTTTTATAGTTAATAAGTAAACCTAATTATAACTCTCCCACAGTAAATTATGACAATATGAAGTTGATGACTGCTAAAACTCAGTAAGTTTGCAGTGTTTTCCAGCAGCTATTTCAGGCTACTTTATGAAGGGTGTGAAACAAAGATCAGTCAATCAAATCAGGATGACATTCATTTATAAGACTTTTGAGAAAACTAAAGATACAGCTGAAATTGTAGCTCAATTATAAACCCGATTTAGAGAAATTATATGGGCTTGTCTACTCTTTTTACTCCTTGTCTTCTAGGTCAGACATGGTTTTATGTATAAGTCCAGAGTTGCAATTTGCCATTTAAAGAATTACATAGAAAATTGCAAGACAGAAAAGAAATTCCTAGCTTTGTACTTCTTCCCTCTGACATTGTCACAAGAAAAATGTAATTTATGTCATTACCTTTAGATTATATTCCATGATTCCGTCCCAGGCTCATATGAAAATTAATGATTAACATGAATATTATGTTTGAGGGAGGATTTCAAATATTCCTTGAAGCCTCTCTCAGGTTTGTAAATATTTGGATTAGACAAAACTTAGATGTAGGCTAATAATATATATATATATTTATATAAATATATATATATTTACTTGCAAGATCTAATCTGTAATTACACACGATTTTATTTCTAGGCCCTTATCAATTATTTTGACCTTTTCTCACAGATCTTGACGAATCATTTCCATTATTCTATTCTGAACACATTCCAAGGTTTCCACAACTCTCTTAGTAATGGAGACACACACAACTATAGTGATCTTTTTATGAACAAAGCTGAATGGAATCTCACTTGTTTTTCCCTCTGTTGCAAGACTCTGTGGGACTGTCAAGGAGAAAATAAATATTTGTTACTTTTGGTAACGAAAAAGTATGTGTGACTCAGCAACACATGGGGAGCAGATGTGTTGAGTAAGAGCCCACTCTTGTGCATCAGACCTGTCACTGAGTGAGTCTAAAAATAGAGAAAAATTAGGGGAGGATAAGCTGCATCCCTGATTCTGCTCAATCACATTGATTGGAAATGCTAAAGTTTGGGTTTTGGATGTAACAATGATCCTGTTTGTATGGATGACTGGTCAACACATATTAAGTGAGCTATGAGGTGGAAAACAACTGTCCTTCAAGCCCCACAACCACATACAAAGGCAGTCTGAACACTGAGGGTCTTCTGGATGTCAAAACACAAAAAATTCAGTGGTAGATGTCTTGCTTTAGAAATTGCTAGATTTGCCTGATTAAGTTGAGCATCCTGCCTTTTCCATTCTAGTAGGTGAGAGCTAAAATTTTATCTTGCCCATCATGGATGAGTTGGACTTGCTCTGGCACTTTTCATCAGACATGGTACTAAGCTTCTAGTTTGCAAAGTAAATGCTTGCAAAACACATTTCTGCTGGATAGAAATCTGCTCTAGCAAGTTGGCCATATTTTTTCCCCAGGTCATTTGTTCAGTTTGGGAATTGACAATAAAACTATATTTGGATTAGTAACTCTAAGAATTTAAATGTGTAGTTTACTAAAGGACCACTACTTAGTAAGTATTCTTTTTTTAGGCGCTGATTCCCTAGAAATAATATACTTGTGATTTTGCAGTATGATTGTTTTGAAGCTTGTATTAATACTTTGATACTTATAATAAACAATTTTTTTCATAGTACTTATAAGATGCAATGGAACATATTTTCCCTTATGTCTTATAATTTGTTAGATAAATGATCTATAAACATAAGAAAAACGGCAGGGCAATTTGAGAGATACTATGAGAAAAGCCTACTATGTTATCAAATTGAAGTCTAGGAACCAGCTTTAGTCATATCTGTATTTGATAAAACACTAGTACATTCCTCAAACATAGTATATACTCTGTATTTTTGTCAGATTACATTAACAGTTCTCTCACAGCTAGCCACTATTAGAATGAAATTTTGAAACTTTCTCCCAAAACCTAACTCAAGAGTGTTTTCTCTCCCAAGCTATCTCTTGGTCATGTCATAAAGTTCTCTTTAGTTATAATAAGGTTCTCAAAAAATTGATAAGCCTATTAAAAAATCTACTTTTTGTTTTTTTTAAGCAGGCTGGAAAGTTTGCCTGCATCAATAAAGTAAAATTTTAACCCTGGGCCTTGATAGCATATAGCATATGTTCTTTTATTTCAAAGTTGAAAGTAGAGTAATAGCTAAATGAAATAACTATCATCACTAGATTGTGATGGGTCATACTCACTTTCTAAAACAGTCAGTAACTGAGACACTGCTTTGTTATTTGTACTGCAATGAAAAATTGATAAGAAATTTGTGCCACTTAAAAAATGCTGATTAAATCTCATTTAGGTAGGAGTTTCACACAGCTATGGGCCAGCATTTATTAAAGTGCCATTCTTTCCTTTTGCTTTCCACTCCCTGATTTTTCTTTTCCACTTGGTTGCCAGGACTGCTTATTCACTGAAAATTACTAACACTTTGACCTCTTGTTTGAGAATGACTTACTGATAGACATGGGAAAGATGGATAATTTGCAGAATGACCTAACTAAACTCAATTGCAAGGAAATCAAGAGGCCAATCTGTCAATAGTGGATACCTGAGTTCTTATCCTAGGAAGAGGTGTTTTTGCTCCTTAGGCTCATAGATGGTAGACAGTTTATAAGTTCTTTATCCAAATGCTGTAAAGTTGAAGTAAATAAACTTTTGGGTTAGCTACAGTCAGGAATACTTTTATTTTCATTTATTTCCCAGGGAAATAAAAAAATACTCTTTGTAAATGTAAGCTTTTCTTTTTTACAGCCCCAGTTTTTCAGCCCCTTTTTAGTATCTTGAGTAAACTTCCAGACTCCCATCTCACTTCTTTTTCCTCTCTTCCTCTATTTATCTTAGGCATCAAAATCTCCCCAAATGAATATCTCTTTCCCATAACTTAATGCACTGTTTCACTGGCCTTACTTATGAATCCCCTGTTTTCTTACTATATGGAAAAAGAATATAATACAAAATAATTATCTATATACAAATTAATTACATAGAATGTGGTAATACATTCTACCATAATTATTGCTTATTGACATAAAATATCTGGCCCAAATCAGAAATTTCACTTGCAATTTTAATGGCTGTTTTATTTTCCTCTTAAGAATATATACTCTTATTTTCCTTACTGCTTCATTCTTAACTCAGTTTTATTTTAAGGGCTTGATCTATTATTGAGCCTTCTTGGCATATACATGTGTGTTCTCTTTACCCTAATATTTTGTAGTGTATAATGTGTATCATCACCAGTTCCCCATTTGTCATATATCTTGTCCCAAACCAAGTCTTGCCCATGTTAAAAATTCTATAACTGCCATCATCTTGGAAATGTCATGACATTCATGGATCAATAAAATCCTTTCCCAGAGAGGATGAGAAATATATGAAAAGAGCTTACTAAATTCAAACGGTTTCTTTTAAAGGTCCGATGGATGAGTAAGAGATTTGTATGAAAGTGATTTCAGGGAGGGGTTGTTGGATGAGAGTAGGATGACACTGACAAGGTAGGTTATAGTGGTGAGGAATGGTGGGGGGAGAGGGAGTTCAATTTGAGATGCCTTTAAGATTCCTTCAGCCTAGAGATTATTTTCCTTAGAGTAGTGCAAGTAAAGGGGTGAAGAAATCAGGACTGCAAAGTGCAGAGGCTCCTCAGTGGCCATCACATCTCTGCAGTTTACTAGGCCACAATGAGATATAATGAGGTGCTTTGTATTCACTGTGTGTAAGAGAGAAAATCAGTTCACCAAATGCCTTTTTCTTGGTGGGGGTGGGGGAGATGAATTATAGTCAGGGGGCAGCTTTGTAAATTTGAAGGAACATAAGGATGCTGGAAGGAGCCCTGTGTGTCCAGGGAATTGGATAGAAAACAAAAAAGGATTTTGATGTCTGTGCCCTCAATGTCACCCTAGAGCAAATAAGGAAAGGGAAGAATTGTGTGATAAAGGCTGTGACATCAGAAAAAATGAGCAAAGTAATTTTGCAGTTATAGTTAGAAAATCATTAAAGTCTGATGTCTAATAGGTAACTGAAATGAAGAAGGTAAGCAGAATGTCAAGGTCCTTTTAAAGAGCTTAAAGATTACAAAACAAATAAAAGGTTCTGGCAGCTTCTTAGACACTTGCAAGCTGGAGAATTCACAGAGCAACAAGGTGCATGGAGTTTCTCTCTTTTCCATTCCTTAAACAAAAAGCAAATTTAGACAAAAACGGTACAGTGTATGTAGCAACAATGCTGCCAGATGTACATGATGAGACCTTTAAAACTTACCCATTTTCTAAAATCAAACTGAAATAGTTTGGTCTATTACTTTCTATGGATTCCAATAGGAACAATTCAGATAGATATGCTTTTTCAAAGCATTTTTAAAAAGTCAAGGTCAGCCAAAAACATAAGACAGTCCTAAAATTCAACAAGATCTTCTCCAAAAGGCAAAATTAATATTCTATACTTATGTTCCAAGGATTACAAAACACATGCTCTTTTACTAATATATTATTGATTAATGATGTATTAAAAATTAATTTTCAAAGTGATTAAAGAAGTTAGAAAATTAATAATTGGATTAAAATTAACTTTTAATTTTTCAAGGTAACATAAGTATAGAGATTTTGCTTTTCTGTCATCCATTGAGTGGAAAGAGATAATGAAATTATATTTAATTCTAATTTCAAGATAAACTTGATAAATTCATTTCTGTAGGGCTTACTTAAAATTAATCCATTTAATAAACCTACAATAAATATTTATCATTTTTCAGTACTTGGTTTTTGTGAATTTCTGAGGTAGAAAAACAAATCCATTTGCAGAACATAAAGGCTTCGTGGACCAGATATCATGGATTTGTTATAAAAGATGAGGATAAATACCAGATGATCTCACTTTTATGTGAAATCTTAAAAAAAGAAAAAAGAAAACTTTTTTTTTTGAGATGGCCATTTTCAGATTTTTGAATAAGAAGGACATGATTAAATGTCAGCCTAATCTGACAGTAGTATTGTACTATAGTTTGGAATGGGAGAGACTGAGACGTGGGAGACAATTAAAAGGTGGTGATGAGAGAAAAGAGCACTTTCAGCTTTCAGTGCATTCACGAATGTTAGAAGTGTTAGGAGAGTATAGGGGGCCTGTGAACAATTTTGATTCAAATAATTTGATTCCTGTAGGAAAAAGAACATCCAGAGGAGAATGGGAGAGCTTATTTAAAAGTCAGATTAGGCAGGACCACTAGAAGCCTTGAATGATGTGCTACAAACTTTGAAACTCATTTACTAGAAAGTTGAAATGGAATTATTGAAGGCTTTTCAGTAGGAAAATGACATGATTAATTGATGTGTTTGTTGTCATGGAATATGACTGCTAAAATATCATTAAAATGTGTATTGACTGCAAAAAACACATCATCATTAGTGTATTAATGAAATTGGATTATCTGAGACTTGAGGGTTTCTTTATTACTGCTCCATTAGCACAGAACTGAACATCAACTCTGTTTCTATTCCATGTATCTGTATGTGCACGTTTTGTATCAGCTCTCAATTTCAAGAGATATTATTGAAACTAATGTGATCAATATTTGGTTTATTCAAGTTTGAATACATAAAGGCATTTGATTAGTGTGCTGATATTACTTCCTTTTCCAGTTGCCATTTTTGACTACATGCTATAATTTTTCCATCCATTTCAAAGTACCATGTGATTTTTAATTGCTATACACCAGGATCCTCTTACAGACAGTCTTGCACACAAAGTATGTGATCTTTAACTATATTTTACCTAGACATTATTCTGCATGGACAGATTATGTAGATATTAGATTTTCTTCAAATTTAATTGGTGTCAACCTGTATTCTAGAGAGTTGTTTTGTGTAAATTTGAATCTACTATTATTTTTTTTTTAAGTAATCAAGTGAAGACTTGAGGAAATACTAATGAAAATGCTAAACAAAAAAAAAATTCTATCTGTGCACTGGGCGGCTCTGTCCTCTTAAAACATATATCATTTTTGTCAAAGCTCTGAGTCACAATCATTGTCCTTAAGTTTTATTGAATGAGTTTTTGTTCATCTTCGTCAGATGTGCCTTCCTTGAACTACGTGAAAGCTATACCCTTCAATGTGATGAATTGTGGATAGGTTTTACAATACACAGGAAGACCCAACAGTACTTAAACTGGACAATCTTTATTGACAAGAATTTACTTTCACTTATACAGGAACATACACTATTAACCAACATGAGTAAGCTTGGCATTTGAATCCTTGTTGAGGTAAAAGCATTGTTGACTTTACAACTTTAACAGGACTCCTGAATCCAAATGTTATAAATACTTTCCAACAATTACAAAAGTATAAAGAATAATGTAATAAAAATGGTATATTCAACATGAAGCTTTGTCAGATCTTAACAACATTTGCATTGGCTGGCATCTGAAATAAATGTGTTTTTTTCTTTATTTATTTTTATTATTATTATTTTTAATTGGAGTTCAATTTGCCAACATATAGTATAACACCCAGTGCTCATCCGGTCAAGTGCCCTGCTCAGTGCCTGTCACCCAGTCACCCCAACCCCTGCCCACCTCCCTTTCCACTACCCCTTGTTTCCCAGAGTTAGGAGTCTCTCATGTTTTGTCTCCCTCACTGATATTTCCCATTCATTTTCTCTCCTTTCCCCTTTATTCCCTTTCACTATTTTTTATATTCCCCAAATGAATGAGACCATATGAAGTTTGTCCTTCTCTGATTGACTTATTTCACTCAGCATAATACCCTACAGTTCCATCCACATCGAAACAAATGGTGGGTATTTGTCGTTGTTTTTTTCTTTAATAAATAAATAAATGTTAAGTGTGGAGATGGTAGACTTTTTTCCTCTCTTTTTCTCTCTTAATGACCTGCTGTTTTTTGCTGGGTTTCTTGTGATGTCCCTTAGCATATGTGTGCACAGTTTGATAGGCAGCCACTGAACCTGGAAGAATTTGATGTCAGGTTTTGGAGTTCACTTTTCTGTGGTTCCATCTTCTCTGGGAAGTTGCTCCTCAAACTGTAGTCGGCGTGATTGTCTCAGACTCCAACCTATGTTACTTATCCCAGAGAGATCACTGCTTTCTGTAAAGGTGATGTTTTCTACCATCTCAGTGAATTGGAATATATCCTCAGGAAAAAATCTAGGATAAATGTTGACCTCCTGTCATGCCTATCTTCTGTCAGTGATAATCGCTCCTTCAGTTCCTTCTTTTAGGGACTCTTTAGTGCTTTTGAAAAGTTATGTCTTGCATATTATATAGCTCTTATAATTTTGGTAGAAGATCTATTCCAATAATATTTAGTCATTACCAAAATTCAATGTCAAATAGCATCTCTTTTAAAATTATATTTTCCTATTGCTTGTTACTTTAGTTTATGAGAATTCTATATAAGAAATTTTTATGAACTAATGAATTATAAGAAAAATAAACAGCTTTCTCATTAGTTCTAACATTTTGCCTTTATATCCTTTTTCATTTTTTTATGTAGGAAATTCTTTTTTTTTTTCTGTATATAATGGCAATGCTCTGGTTCATTTATAGTCCTTTTACTTAAAATTTGTTTTTCTTTGTTACAAGTTTACCAGGACTTCTCCTTCAATGTTGAATAGATGATAGTATAAATATACTATAAATAAATATCAGAGTGAAACTGTGAAGAAACAAAGTTAAAAAAAGAGAAGCACAAAACAAATGATGCACTGCTTTTAAAGGAATACCAGCCTATAAAGACTGATTATGAAAAAAGAGTAAAACAAAAATTACCAATATCAAGAATTAAAGAGGGCATAACCCCAATTCTTGTTGACATCAGAAAGAAAATAAGAAAATATTATGAATAACTGTACAAATTTGACCATTACTTATAGATTTCTAGAAGAAATAAAAACACATCTGTATAGTCTGATATCTATGAAGAAATAGTATATGCTATTTAAAAATCTCACATTTTTAGGACTAAATGACTTTCCTTTATATATTTAAGGAAAGAAATAACATCCATTCTGTACAAACTCAGAGATTAGAACCAAATTGAGACCATTAATAACTTGATTCAAAAGTGTGACAAAGAGATTGATAGATGGAAATTTTAAGATAGTCACCTCTTCTAAATATTGATAAATAAAGTTATTTAAAGATGATGTGATTATGTATAGAGAAATTCCTAAATGCTCTATAATCAAACTGTTATAAATGACAAATGAATTTATCAGGTTGCTCAATAAAAGTCAATGTAACAAAATGGATTGTATTTCTTTCTATATTATAGCAACAAATAGGAAATAAGTAGTAATGACTGTAACAAAACCATTAGATACCTAAGAAGTAATATAACAAAAATATGCAAGAATGATATGTTGAAAATTTTAAGGCCTAATAAATAAAGGATGTATACCATGTTCATGTAACTGGAAGATTCATTATTGTAAAGATTTTTAATTATACCATAAATTCATATAGATTCAATATAATTCCTGTATTTGAAGAAATTGATAAATTGATACTAAAATTTACACTCAATGCAAGTAGAAAAAGTAATCATTGAAAACTTGAAAAAGAATAATAAAATAGTAGGACTTACACAAGGAGATATAAAGATATATATATATATATATAAAGACATTTTAAAGCTATAATTTTGGGAAGCCTGGGTGATTCAGTGGTTAATAGTTAATGCTTTTTGTGTCTTTCTGAAGAAACCCTTGTGTACAGTGGGACCACAAAAGAGTTCAATATTTTCCTCTAAATGCTTTATTGTTTTGCTGATTGCATTTATATCAGCAGTATATCAGTAATTAATTTTTGTATCTGGTGTGAGGTAAAGATATACTGAGCTGTAGTTTTTCCGATATAGGTACCAACTGGCACAGCATCACTTATTAACTGTTAAAAAATTGATACATTATAAAATGTTATAATTAAGAACTGCTATTGACTAAAAACCCACGAGGAGAGTTAAAAGGCACCCAAATAATGGGAGGAATTATTAGTAATAGGGTATATGACATATCTATTCAGAGTAGTTTTTAAAAACTACAATAGGAAAAAAGACAAAAGCTGCACTTGAAGAATGGGGGAAAAGGTTGAAGAAATATTATATAAAAGAGAATGTCCAAATGAAGATTAAATTTTCAACTGCAGTGTTTACCTGGGGAATGCAAATTAAAACTCCCACCTATCACAATGGGGAAAATTGTTAAAAACTATCAAGTACTGGAGAAGAACTGAAGCAACTGGAAGTCTCAGACTCTGCTAATGAAAATGTAGTGTATTAATTTAAAAAACTGTTTGGCTATATCTACTAAAGTTTAATATGTCCACATATTATGGTTCAGCTATTCCTCCTATGAATACACCCTGAAAAAAACGCATATATATAATTCCCTTAAAATATGCTATGTAGTTTGTGCCATCATTAATAATGATAAAAAATCTATAAAGTACATAAGTATTCATTTAACAGCAGGATTGATAAGTATATGGAACTATAATTGCACAATAGAACACTGTATAGCAATGATAATGAAAACACTGCAAATATACAACACTTTGATCAATTTGGTCACCTTATAAGTGTTTCAGATTAACTTGGATGTCGCTTGCAGGTTAGTTATAGATGCCTCTTATCAGATTGAGTGATTCCAACTTATTCCCAATTTTATTTTTTTATTAATTTTTAAAGATTTTATTTATTTATTCATGAGAGATACACAGAGAGAGGCAGAGACATAAGCAGAGAGAAAAGCAGACTCCATGGAGGGAGCCCGATGTGGGACTCAGTCCCGGGGCCTCCATGATCATGGCCCTGGGCCAAAGGTAGGCATTCAACCTCTGAGCTACCCAGGTGTCCCATATTCCCAATTTTAAAAATTCAGGTTATATGTTATATTTTAAATCAAGTTTATTGTACCATAAGTTACATACAGAAAAGCAAATAAATCATAGGTATACAGGCATAGGTATAACTTTCACAGAGTTAAAACATCTGTGTAATTAGCCCCCAAAAAAGTATAACACTCCAGTAGTCCCACTTATGCCCTTTCTCTTTTGCTTCTCACTACTTGTATCTGCCTAGAATAACTGATATTCTCACTTCTAACATTGTATGCTCGTTTTGGCTGTTTCTGGAATGCTTATAAATGATATGATACCATATTTATTGATTTATGACTTCTTATACTCAATATTATGTCTATGAGATATATCCATGTTGTTTTATATACCAGTAGCTGTATCTGTACAGTAAATTAAAATACTATTCTATATAACACCTAGCTTTTAGTTCCTAGGTACTTTTAATTCAGTTGTGATGTACTTTTTTTGTACATTGAAATAAGTTTTCTAAATCTTAAGAATCATTTCATTTTTCTTAAGAAATATCTGTCTATACTCTTTCTCATTTTGCCCTCTTGTGATTATTGTATTCATGTAATGCCCATTGTATCAAATGAATTCTTTCTTATTTGAGCCTCAGGGACAAACTTTTTAAGAGAGAGCTCATTTGTTAATTTGTGGTTATAGAAAGCTTATATAAATTGTCTTAGGCAATAACATTTTGGGTGTGTGTGTGTGTGTGTGTGTGTGCGTGTCTATCAGTGTAGACTAGTGGTTTCAGTGATTCTTAATTGGGAAGCCATTTCCCCCAAGGGGACATTAAGGTGATGTCTGGAGACATAATTGTCATAACTCTGAGGGTGCTACAGGCATCTAGTTTATAGAGGCCAACTATGTTGCTAAATATTCTGCAATGCACAGGGCAGCTTCTGGCAGCAAATAATTATATCAGTAGTACTAAGGATTAGAAACACTTGTAGACTGACTGGATTATTTTAATGGTTGTAAATCTTTTACTGAGCCATGTTTGCCAGAAACATGTTTTTGGGGCACCTGGGTGGCTCAGTCAGCTAAGCATCTGCTTTCGGCTCAGGTCATGATCCTGAGGTCCTGGGACTGAGGCTGGCATCATGCTCCTGCTCAGTGGGAAATCTGCTTCTTCCTCTCCCTGAGACCCTCCCACTGTTTGTCCTCTCTTTCTCACTATCTCTCTTCTCAAATAAATAAAATCTTTTTTTTTAAAGAGAAACATATTTTTATAGAAGTGTGACCCTTTTATTAAATGTTCATAATCATTGGCTATTTTGTTCTTAGTTTCCTTAGCTATTTTTAATCTCTTTATAATTAAAGCTATGTTTGCTATTTATTGTTAATATTAACAGTTTGTGGGTGTTTGCATTGGCTTATGCCTTGTGCCAAAGGTATGCTAATCAAACTGATGCTTTTATATTAATTTTGTAGCTTAAGATTTGTGGGACCATACAGTTTGATAGTTTGATTTACAATCTCAGATCCATGTTAGGCTCTGGCCTATTTTAAATTCTTAGAGAGGGCTCTTTATTTAGCCAAAGTCCATAGTTTGGATAGTCCATCCAAAGTCATATATGTGAGTATACATATATCTCCCATCTTTTACTGAAGGCACACTCTCAGCTTTATGAGGGAATATTGGTGATAATTCCTTCTCTTTTTCAAACATAGAATGTTATCCCCACCTGAGCATTGAAATCCACAATCCTTTATTTGTTAAGGAAAAGAGTGAACTGTTTCCCACCACACTCCAGCCAAGTGATCATTCATGTATCTCCTGTTTTTAGTTCCTTTTCCAATTTCAGTTCCTCCAAATTTCTCATAAGGATCATTTAAATATTGGCCAGGTAGTTAAAAGTATGCTTTAAAATTTAATCCTACATTTCTAGCTACTTGGGATCAGGTGGGTTTGCAAATTACTTAGATACATCATATTGCTGGAAACAGAAGTCGTTCTGCTATTTAAAATAAATAGCATTTTTTGTAAGTTATTTGAAGTAAATTTCTCATCATTTTGACTGAATTTATTTTTCACATGCCACTTGTGATTTCAAGAGAATACCTTGATTTCATAGGATAAAGCTATAATAATGAAATAGAATAACATCTCTGAAATGTTTCTTCGATAAAAACAGTTTTGTTGATGTTCTAGGACAAAAAAGTCAATGCCAGGCCTTTTTCATTCTCTTATGTCAAATCAAAAATATATGTCAGTTATCTGATGTTGAGGCATTTCTTTTCTTTCTTTCTTTCTTTCTTTCTTTCTTTCTTTTTCTTTCTTTCTTCTTTCTCTTTTCTTTCTTTCTTTCTTTCTTTCTTTCTTTCTTTCTTTCTTTCTTTCTTTCTTTTTTAATTCTTCTGGAGAAGTTCTCATTATAATAGGCAGCTCCCTCCTCATGAATTCTTGTCAGTCCTGGAAAATACAAAAAGTGCTAGCTTTGTTACTATCTAATGAATTTATTTAAGTATTAAAAAAACAGAGTCTTTGTAAAAGTTAAGGTTTTTCAATTATCAGCAACAGTGAATTAACTGCTAACTTAAGTATAAATGTATGAATTTAATGAATAGGTACTAACTTAAATAGAATAAAGGAAAAACCTGAAGAAGTAGGTTTTGAAAAACCAAGAACTACAGCAGTTTTAGGCATGTAGGTTTTAAGAATTATTGTATAGTTTCTTCAGAACTCACAGAATGAAACAGCTCCAACTCTTTTCAGTGTTGTCACTCAGGCTGATTGAAATTCTCTGGAGAGGAAATCAGATTGACCTAGCTTTGGTCATGAGTCCATCTCTTACCCAGCATAAGAAAAGCATCTTTATGAAACGTCTCACAAGGACTCACAAAGGGAAAGCTTGGTTTTTGTATGTATTAGATACAGTAGCAGTGATACTACATAACAAACAACCACAGACTCTCCTTGTCATATAATGACAAAGAATTATTTTTGTTCATGTCTCAGTGTGTTGGCTGGTGTTTGGCTGATCTTGGCTGGGCTTATCTGGACTTGGCTTCAGGACAGATGTTGTTCTAGCTCTGCTCCACCCACTTCTTATTTTTTGGGACTTGTGCATGGCATAGGGACATCTGTTTTCCATGGCAATGGCTGAAGAACACGAAAGACACTGATACAAGTATCTTTGAAGCCTCTGTGTCTTATCTGCTATCATTCTTCTGACCAAAGGAAATAACAGCCTATGCTGCATCAGTGAGGTAGGAAACTATACTCTGCTCACTATTGGAAAAACTGCCACAGTTAAGAATATAAGTAGGAGGAAATATTGAGAATAAAAAAAAATATGGTCTTCTCCTGCTTCCTAAGGGATGATCTGAGTGATTTAGCAAAAGATTGGCAAAAAGATACTAGACTGGAAAAATTTCATATGTACACCACAATGTCTAAGATATTACTCAAAAAGTGCACTGCATGAAGAAATGAATGTAGGGAAACTTGGTATTAACTGTATTTTAGGAAAGAAAAGTTTTATTTTTTTAAATTGTACATAGTTTAATTTTGTAACATGGTCAGGTTTCAGTTTAGTCTCTTTGTGGGAAATCTGGTAATATAATTTTCAAAGGTCAAACTAGGGGGCATCAGGTTATTTCCCATGTGTGTGTTTTTTTAAAAAGATTTTATTAATTTATTTATTCATGAAAGACACACACAGAGAGAAAGAGGCAGAGACATAGGCAGAGGCACAGGCAGAGGGAGAAGCAGGCTCCATGCCGGGAGCCTGATGTGGGACTTGATCCCGGGACTCCAGGATCACGCCCTGGGCCAAAGGCAGGTGCTAAACCGCTGAGCCACCCAGGGATCCCCCTTCCCCTGTGTTTTGCTGTACACCCTCCCTTTCTTTGAAACCATTTATCTCTAGTAGATTAATATGTACATGGTTTCAGTCATATTGGAGAAAAGAAATGTATTTTGGGGATTTCCAAGGTACAATACTGAAGTCTCTTCACATTAACTTTATTCACCAATTCTCCATTATGCTTTAGTTTCCTAATTCATAATGGTATATGTAAAAAACATAGGGCCATTATAAAGAAACTACAGGTAAAAAGATGACAGATTGCATTTAAGGTTGTATATGAGTACCTATCCCTTAAAAGAAGTGTTTTCACGGGTTCTGTCCTTAAGTAAGATTGAGGGAAAGAATATAAGAGTATTGATGTAGGAAATACTACATTGATGTAGGAAAACATCAAAATGTGTATCTCTGTAAGAAGAAAGCAAAACTCTTAAAAGCACCGTTTTTAAAATTACTGAGATGGTGTCTTAATTGCCTGGACTCTGTACACTTGAGGTTTGTTACCCTTATTGGAATTTTTCTATATTGGGCATAGTGTCCACCCAGCATCTGCTTGCATTCCCATGGTGATGTGGTTCTTCTTAAATATTTCTTAGGTTTCTTCTCTGTTTAGTTTTCTAATATCTGAATCTGGACCTAATATCCAGGATACTGTCTAGCATGGTATGTGTGCTCTTTAAATTTTAGAGAATGAAGGAAAGAAAAAAAAAAGAAAGAAAGAAAGAAAGAAGAAAAGAAAGAAAGAAGAAAGAAAGAAAGAAGAAAAAAGGAAAGAAGAAAGAAAGAAAGAAAAAAGAAAGAAAGAAAGAAAGAAAGAAAGAAAGAAAGAAGAAAGAAAGAAAGAAAGAAAGAAAGAAAGAAAGAAAGAAAGAAAGAAAGAAAGAGAAAGTTTCAGTTGCCAGTGTATTCTGAAGGGAAAACATTCTATAAGGGCCCATCTGTGGAGAACCTGGGTTTTCCCAGGAGTACACAACACTGTACTGTTAGATGATGAGGACTTGGCAGTAGATTTCCACTTTAGAGATTCGGAGTTCTTGTTTGTTGTGACTATCTCCTCTTGGGCTTGTGGGCCTCTTCGTTCTTCTAAGCATGACAGTGATATCAGCTGAATTTCATTCCAACTCTTCTGAAATTGGAAAGCTTTGAATTTCCCCCTTGGCTGTGAGGATCAAGTTTAAATGCTCTTTCAGCCTCTTGCTGCATAGGGAGCCTACAGGATATATTCTGTCCTTGCCATGGAGAACAGGCCTATCAAGCACGCGGTAGAAAACCTAAGGGGGTTGCTTGTATACTGGACTTGGCCAGTGTAGTGAGCAGCTTGCTTCAGCCCTCGTTGCAAACATGTTAATTCAGGCTTAGTTATGCTAAAACCTCGAAGGCCTGCCCTTTAAAAATTAAATCTGTTCTTTCACACAATTATTGGCTGAATATAAATTATACTGAGGCCCTAACTAAAGCTTTGCCACAGCTGTGAGAATAGTTAAGCACAAATCAGCTAGCTTAGCCTGAAAAACCGCCCATGGCATGGGAGAAGTAGAACTTTGGTCACATGTGTTTTGCTTTGCAGTGTGTCAAATTGCTGTCATGGCAAAGGACTGTTTCCTGAATACTATTTCAGAGCTCTGGGCTACTGCCCTTATGGAATGATCCACCTGCAAATTGGCTTATCAGAGAGATTTGAGGGGTTCAAAACTGTATTTTCAAATGATCCAGGGTATTAGTAAATTTGAATACTTATTATTTGGGTCTTTTATGTTTGGATTAGCATTAACAACTTAATAATATATTAAATTTAACCATACGGAATTGACATTGTTCAGCCATTTTTGATCTACAAAAATGGCATTTTCAGCATACTTCAACCTAAATGCTTTGATTTCTAAAGCCACTTAAATAATTCTTATTTTAGTGTTCTAGATATTTTAATCACTAAATTATCACTCAGTTGATAAATATGAACAGTGGGGAAACTGGCTTATCTTGATTCTCCTTTTGAGGCCTTAGAACTTTGGGGCACATTTTTGCTTTGATTGATACAGTCCTTTAGAAAAGAAAGGAGTCTTCATGCTGATGTGGGAAACAAAGGCAAAAGAAAAATTAAATTTCCTTGCTACCTACAGCCCCACTGACAAGTCCTTGAAACAGGCAGAGTGACATTCCTCCAGGAACTCAACTGCCTTGATGTTAATACTTTGCTAAGGGCAAAGAGCAATCTTAGCCCGACCCCCAGGATCCTGTAAGTCGACTTTAACATATAAAAATTCCTTTAGAAGCTTCATTTATGTCTACTCATCCCCTCACCCCCCACCAAGATACATGTTGGCAATCCTCCCTTAAGCAAAGCACCCATTGAAATACATTGGAAGGGTCTCATGACTAAGGTTTTATTAGACAGTAATAAATGACCTTTTCCTAACAATAACTAGCCCCCTGAAGGTCGTGGAAACCTTGCTTCCAAAATTCCTTGGAGTTTTACCCTATCCCTAACTTGAAAGTATGTAATGGGCCACTCCTCATAATCCCAGGGCAGCTCTTTCTGCCCACAGATCCTGTCCCTGTGCTTTAATAAAACCGCCTTTTGGCACCAAAGACGTCTCAAGAATTCTTTCTTGGCTGTCGGCTCTGAACCCTAACATCTTTCTACATCAATGCTATCCTTTTTGTTTGTTTGTTTGTTAATATTTCCCAAGGCAGATGTCCTGAGGGTTAGGTACTCCCAGCTTTTCCTCCTTCTCTGGCTCTTCTCTCTCTCTCTTTCTTTCTTTTTCTTTCCTTTTCCTTTCTTTTTGAATATTTATTTTTTTGAGAGTGAGAGCACACATATGTGAAGGGGGGTCAGAGAGAGAGGGAAAGAAGCAGACTCCCCACTGAACACAGGGCTAGATGCAGGCTGGATCCCATAATCCTGAGATCATGACTTGAGCCAAAATCAAGAACTGGTTGCCCAACAGACTGAGCCACCCAGGCACCGCTCTGGCTTTTCTCTTTCAAGAAAGGTCCTCATCTTGTTCTCTCTTCTTGGTTGATAGTCTTGCATTAGGTAAGAAGAAAAAATTCTTCAAAGTTTTACTTAGAGTTCTGAAGAGGAACCTAGGCTTCTCTTTCCATAACTCCTAGAAGCCAGAATAAGCTCAAGCAGCTGCTGCTTGCTTCTGAGCCAGGGTACTTTATTGGCAAGAGCTGCCACTGAGTCAGCCCTCCTTTTTACTGATGGTGTCATCCTGAACAGGTTAACCTACCCTATTTGAGGAATAGTCTCAACACCAGTAAAATGAGGTTAATACCACCTTCCTCACAGGACTAATGTAATGACTATGTAATTTATAAGCTATGAAGTATGCTCTGTCTATAGTAGATACTCAATAAACATTACATCCTTTTTATTTCTTTAGGTTCTTCAAACCCAAGAGAAATTTCAAGCAGAAGACTATGAATGTTGCAGACCTTCTTTTCCCTTCTTTTGTCACAGCTGATAGGGGTAACTAGAGAAATTGCAAGGAGTTTTATATTCACTTTTTTCACTTTTTATTCCCCTGGTCTTTGGACTCTGATCTAGGAGGGTGGTGTTTGGTGCCTTTGTTGTGTTCCATGGACTTCCCTGAAAAATTTGGAGTAGTTTGTGGAATATGCGGGAAAAGGAAATTGACCAACATGATTTTCCAAAAAAAGTTCAAAATTCAAAAAAGAGTATTTGTGATTGTGCGTATTACTGGTATGAATGCACTTTGCAATATTAGTTATACTATAAATTGAAACTGGTAGTTATAAGTAATACTATTACCATTCTCCAAATGCTAATGAACTCAATTCAAGTGCAGATTTGTATGATATACTTGTAGGTATGTCTATGTTAAATTCATTCTGAAAGTCTTGAGGATTGTTAAGGAGAAAGACACATGAAATACTCTTAAACTAGTGACTCTGATTATAGAATATATAAGAAATATGAATGGTTTCTATTACCTAATTTAGCATTTTTTCGAATATCTACTAAAAGCACAGCTCTGTGCTAGGAGCACATAGTCTCTCTTGCTGTTCCTTGTCCTGCTCTGTACTTACCTGTATTTCCTTACTCAACCTCTTTGAAAGAGCTCTGAGAAACCTGTAAGCTTTCTTGGAAGTCTCTGCTCAGAAACAGCTCTCTGTTATATCTTTAGGGAACAGAATGGCTGTGATAGTTGATGGCTGTACTGGGTGCAAATACAGCTATAGAGCTGAGTGAACTGCCAACTGGAAATAGCTCCTTCCT
Organism: Vulpes vulpes; assembly: GCF_048418805.1. Lineage (NCBI taxonomy): Eukaryota > Metazoa > Chordata > Mammalia > Carnivora > Canidae > Vulpes > Vulpes vulpes. The sequence goes on from NC_132785.1 coordinate 67,722,702, forward strand.
TATTCAAATGAATTTCTTTATTTGTTTAATATTGCCCTCAACTATTACTATTGCTTTGGGAAAATTCTATTCTCGTTGGAAATACAAGGTTAGAAAGGAGCCTAGAAGCATACAATGTAAGGATGGAAATATCAAAGAATCTATAATGTTTATTGTTTTATTTATTTATTTATTTATTTATTTATTTATTTCTGCAGGCTGTGTATTCTCAGTCCATGAGAAGAGCTAAAGAGAAGCAAATTTTCACTTCAATGCTTGAGAATACATTTTACACATTATTTATAACATTGGCGGGATTTAAACTATTTTGAATTTCTGTATTTATTTACTTTTTTTTCTCATAATGTTAGATCCTTATCAAAAGTTTTCTTGTTAAGTGAACTTTGGTATAGAATTAATGTTTTCTATCCAGACTTCCCTAGAAAATATAGCAGTTGTGTCACTATGGATTAATGTTATATAACCATGATATACCTACTCATTTGTTGATGACCAATTTTAAAAAGATTCTATAATGTGGAATCCATTATGGAGAATGGGTATAAGAATATGTTTCTTACCTTTTTCACAAATGAATTGAGAACATCCATTTTGGTTGAATGCAATTAATTATTTTTACTAACAGTTAAAATATATGGCATAAAAATATAATACTTAAATAAAAGCAGGTGTATATTTCCAAGCAAAATCCTTTTTACTTTAAAAGAGTTAAACTCTGACCAAAGATAACTCAGATAATTGGACTATTGTCTAAATAGCCAATCTACTTTTTTAGATTGATCTTTTTGTTTACAAAATGCAAGTATTCCTTTGGAGAAATTTTCACTAGTTGTTCTGTAGACACACTTATTATGATTACGGATCTTATTTTGTTAATGGTGCATAAAAAATATACAGAGGCTTTTAGGTTAGCTAAATGTTGCACCGTAAATTTTTGAAAGACAGGTACTAGAATCTGCAAGCATATTTTATATAAGCATTAATTTATTCTACTGCATGGTTTTCAGATTATTTATAGTTTTTACCTATTGAACAAAACAAAGAACATTGACGATTGTAAACTGTTTTGGTAAAACTGCATCCCTATGTCTTCAGGGTCTCTGTAGCTTTCACATATGTACAAGTGGTAAACTCAGTAATGGAGGTATGAAGAGTGAAGGTGATGAAGAGGGAGAAAGTCAAGAATGATTTGTAGAATGATTTTGTGATGGCAGAAGGGACAAGCGGAGGCTATTTTACTGTCAGAGTTGTCAATGGATGCGAACAAAAGTAAATTTGTTACTGACAGAATTATATTTGATACTGACAGAATTATATAAAGCTAGAATTATATAAAGATTGAATAATATAAAGCAAAGGGGTTCAGAAAAATAAAAGAAAATAATAAAAAGCAATGGACAGATAATATGTGGTTTCCTGGCCTCTTTCCTACTTTGTTATGGTTGCTTACAATGATTTCATTAAATTCCATTGAGGAATGAAGATAGAAAAAAATTAGGCCATTTAGTAATCTAATAATACTCCATTTATTTTGGTCTATAGTATTCTAGATCTAGGTCTTGGAACAATTCCCAGTGGATATTCTACATACACTCCTAAACTCTTCATCATTCAATAGGAATAGCTTTGTGCCAATAAGCCCTCTGAGAAAGATTTATGCCAAAAATTTGTGTTGGATTGGTGATACAGATCTCTAGTCATCATTAATTTCATTTAGAATAAGAATTCCCCCAAAGAGGTGAGTTTTAGCATCTGGGTAGCAGAATCCAATTTAAATCAAGGATACTTAAAAAGGTTGTATTAAGCATGAAATTTATAAATAAAACAAAAAGAATGAGGTGGAAATCTTGAGCGCCTCATATGAAATCATCTATATCAGTTATTATAGTGTTACGTTCTGAGCTTTCATCACTGAGATATTGCTGACATCCCTGGAAAAAGTATGGATGGGACAGTAGTGTTTGTGATTCAGTTCCCTCTTCTGTTACCCTCCGATATGAATTGTCTCTCCTCCATTGTTCTTGGAGAAGCCACACACCTTTAAGTTCCATCTTGTATGAGCTTTCTGCCTCGCCAACACAGATTTTATCAATGCGACTAATATAGTTCTAGGTTTACCTAATGCTATTTACTATTCTACAAATGTACACAATGCAAGAAAATCTTGAAGTCTGGAGGATTGTCTCTCTTTATCGGCAGATAGACTAATGCTTACTAAAAGAACCCCCTGAAAGAAATATCTCAGTGCTGGAGCTACCACTGGAAGGAGGAGAGTTCTAAGAGATTTTCTAGGTATTCAGTAGCTCTAAAGGTTCCTCCTATTTATTTACATAAACATTATGTCTATTCACATAAGCATGTGAATTCACTTAAACATTATAGTTCTTGTTTCTCAGCTTAAGCTGTCATTCAAGCGTAGGGTTAAAAACTATTTCCCTTGCAGTATAAGAGTGTCTTATTCAGCTTTCACATTGAACTATTTTATTTAAGCTTAATTTCAAAAATATTTTTTAACTCCTTACCTGTGTGCTATTTCATGGCCAAAAGTAAGTTAAAGGGGCTTAACATTAACATTAAGTAGAGTATAGTACTTGAGTTAAGAAAAAAATGACCACTATAGTGAGACATAGCAAAAAGTGAATAGTAGGAGCAGGGCAGAATTGGTTGTAGTCTCATTATAGAAATATGTGTTTGAACTTCACAAGATTTCTATGTATCAACCTAATGCCAGTTTCACAATGAAGTGACAATGGATACTTGTAAAGCATGAGACATAAGCCATTAAGATAGATTTAGAGCATAACACTGTAAGTAAAATAAATACATAAAGTTAGGATTTCCAAATTTAGACTTTTATTTCCTAATATTTAGGCAGTAATACCAGAGACAGTAGACATATCTTGACAGGAAAATGTCTGTTTCTATACTAGGACTCTCATAGATCTTCATAATTCTGGGAAAAAATATGTGATTTCCTCTAACCAGGAGGTTGGACAAACCAGTAGTTTCAAACAAATAACAATGCAGATAGAATTCCAATATCACCAGCTGATTTAAATGAAACCCAGAGATGCTGTAGGATTCATTTCTTGTTCACTCTTGCCCTTGGTCCACCTACCAACTCCCACCTACTCCTGAGAAAATACAATTTATAACATCTGTAATAAGGAGAGTAATGCTAATGCTGTGTTCACAATGAGTTTTTACTAAAGAGTTGTTGATTAAAAAAATGAGGACTGTTAATGCAATGCAAATTACATGGAAGGCTTGCGTTAGTGGCATTTATTCACTTAGGCAATGGTTAACTAATCTTTGCTTTTACAAATTAAATCTCCATTCAGAAAGAATTGTTACAAATTTGGCTGCCAAAGACTTTTTATTATATTTATTCTGATTAATTGAAGGGACACTTATGATCTAGGAACACATTTTGAAATCACTTTTATATATTAATTTTATAAATATACACTGTATCTTCCATTCTGTGAATGGCTCAGATACTTCTTATCTCCTGAAAGTTCAGATTCACTATTCTAGATTGTATTTTTTCATTATTTATTTTATAGCAGCTATCAAATTAACTCAATTATTTTCTTTTACTGGATATTTGAAAAAAAACTTAGTTATCCTTTCAAGTGAAGTAAACATATGCAACAGTAGCAATATCAGTATCATTTACTGTTTGGAAGTTTCTTTTCTGGATTGAAAGTTACTTAATAGTGTTCTAAAGTCATCATTTCTGCTGCATGTCATCATCATAATCATTCATATTTAAATACTATTATCTATTTCTATATCTATATCTATCTATCTGAAACCAGAGTTTATATAATCTTAAATGAGAGAGACAAGTGATGGAAAAGATCATCCCAAGGAAAGATGCGTTAATAGTACATTGATTGGGACTGTGGTCAGCCTTAATAATAAAATTCTTTCTAAGGCTTTGAGGTCTGTGGCCATGGGAACACCCATTTTAACTTTCTGCATCTCAGTTTCCCACTGGAATGAGAACCCCTCTGAAAAATCATAACAATTTTTTTCCTACAAAATACTTACTCAAGAAATAGAATAACATTTAGAAATTTTTTAAAAAGTTATGTTCTTAATTATGCTAAGTGACATAAGTCAGAGAAAGACAAATATCATATGATTTCACTTATATGTGGTATCTACAAACCAAAACAAATGAACAAATAAATAAAACAGAAACAAAACAGAACAAACAAAACAGAAACACTCATAAATACAAGAAACAAACTGTTGGTTGCCAGAGAGGCGAGTGGGTTTCAGGGCAGGCAAAATAGGTGAATGGGACTAAAAGGAAAAGATAATCACATTGGTCTCACATTTCTCATATAAAAGATTTGGATTAGTATCCAGAGATTTTCCTCAAATCTAAAATTTACCTCTGTGTGAAGACAACAGAAAAATATTCTCAGATTTCTTACATCCTCATCCTATTAATACATTCACATTAAAGGAATAAAAATCATGACTTGATGAAGGAATAAGTTGCTCCTAGAAGGGATTAAAGCCAATTAAATAAAGATCTGTCTTATAAATTTATGTAGTTTTCAAGAAAATTTCCAAGCTTGAGAAAAGATGATTCCATAAAAGTAATTACAAAGTACTAACATTTCACTTTTTTTTTTTAAACATGGGAAAAGAGTGATAGTCAATGGGAGAGGTTTATGAGGATTGGCATAGTAAATATTGGGTGCTATGCTTGGCAGGTTAATAAATTATTTTTTAATATCACTGATAACTAGACAAATAATGTGAACTAAATATAAGCATAATAGATTACAATAAAAATATATCTTTCAAATCACTAAGGGTAAAAAGTAATGAGAACACACATTGGAAAGTTTTTAAAACAGAATGTAATGGATAATCCCAGTTTTACAGATACATTTTATACATATGTAAATATAAATTATTCATATACATTTATTAACTTATTTGATTTAAAGATAATTACTTTTAGGTTGGTTGGCAGATATTTACAGATTTTTCATTTGTTTTTATTTTACACATTTTTGACAACAATTATCAATTGTATAATTATACAAAACAATAAATTTTTACTAGTCATGAAATGTAAACTAATTTTATAAACATACAATGACATGGATTAATACTTCTAGAGAATTTTAGCTACTAGAGTGTTCTCAGTGACAAACAAGAGAAATTAAACTTGATTATTTGTGAATTACTTAAGTCAATTACCTTTATAATATATATAATGAAAACAACATTAAAGAAAGGGAGGTTTAGTTGTGTATTTATGATGTATTCAACTTAATACACAATGGAAATTGAATATAGTCAATATAACATGGGAATTGAGGGAAAATAGTCAAGGTGAGCCTTAAAATTGTACTGTAATGTAAACGCATGCATTCAACATTATCATTTTTTTTAAAGATTTTATTTATTCATGAGAGACACGGGGAGGGAGAGAGAGAGAGAGAGGGAGAGAGAGAGAGAGGGGGGCAGAGCCAGAAGCAGGCTCCATGCAGGGTGCCCAATGCGGGACTCAGTTCCAGGTCTCTAGAATCATGCCCTGGGCTGAAGGTGGCGCTAAACCGCTGAGCCACCTGAGCTGCCCACATTCAACATTATCATAAAGAGGCAAAGATCTCAAGATCTCAAAGAAGTCATATTGAAAAAAATGTTCAAAGCAAGGGCAAAATTGGGTTTCATTTTGTTTTGAGTCGTCCTTAAGAAAAGTACACAAATGCAGGAATTAACATTTTGAGAATGAACATATCTGATATTGATTTTAATAATTTTTAAAACTCAACTGTAACATACAGCATTATATTAGTTTCAGGTGTACAATGTAATGATCCCACAGTTCTATACATTTCTCAGTGCTTATCAAGGCAAGTGTACTCTTCACCTCCTTCACCCCCCTCCCCTCTGGCAACCACTGATTTGTTCTCTGTATTTAAGAGTCTGGTTTTTGTTTGTTTGTTTGTTTTTTGTTTTTTTTTGTCTGTCTCTTATTTGTTTATTTGTTTTGTTTCTTTAATTCCACGTAAAAGTGAAATTGTAAGATATTTGTCTTTCTCTGACTTACTTCATTTAGCATCATACCCTCTAGGTCCATCTGTGTTGTTACAAATGGCAAGATTTTATTCTTACAATAATTCTTATCCACAGATTTATAATTGAATGAGAAAGGATGTTAAGAACTTGCCTACTGTTAGAATTTCAACAAGAAAATTAGTAAGAGATGACACATGTTTGCACTTTGGGCAAGAAAGAGCTTACTTCCAATTATGGGCTGATTTAAGGGATATTTAAAGTTGATTTGCCTGGGCAGCCCTGGTGACACAGCGGTTTAGCACCGCCTGCAACCCAGCGTGTGATCCTGGAGACCAAGGATTGAGTCCCATGTCAGGCTCCCTACGTGGAGCCTGCTTCTCCCTCTACCTGTGTCTCTGCCCCTCTCTCTCTGTGTCGCTCATGAATAAATAAAGAAAATAACTAAAAAATAAAATAAAGTTGATTTGTCACCGGGTTGATGATTCTTTACTAAACAGTTGGAAGCTCATCTTAGGAGAAAAGTTAATCTGTTTACAATTGAAATTGGATTGAGAAATCAAAATATCTTTAGATTTCAAAGTTATGTTGCAATAGAAACAAGGATTACATCCTAACTCATACAAGTACTCTTTTATAAAAAATCTTGTATGTAAACATTTTTTATTCCAAATTTTCCTCAGCAGAGTTAAGTAGAAGAATCTTATGAGCTAAATGTGCTAGAGCCTATTTTGGTCCTTGGAAATTGCATTTGTCACCCACTTTTCCCTTTCCAATACCCATCCACCACAGGCTGACTCAATAGGTGGAGCAGGTGTCATGAATTCCAGTGAGCTCATGAAGTGTTGAACGTTGTTCCCATTGCAGTCGTTACTGCACTCTTGTTCTTCAATCCTTGTGGGAACTCACCATTCTGTGTTGACTTAAAAATTTAGTTGATTTGTACAAGAATTTAGACAATACTCATTGTGAGTTGCATTATTTTGTTCTGGTCTGATTATATTAAAGTGAATGAATCAAAGTTTAAGAGAAATGATAATGCTTTTGTGACCAGATATTTCAGGTACTGAAAGTCTCTTGAAATTGACTTCTATGTTACATTGGCTAAGCATACAACTTTCACTTAGGAAGCTTAAAAGCTTCTAAAATTTGAAACCATTTTCTTCATCATAATACCATATATGAAGTTAGTCTCTCGTATGTAAAGTTTTAGGAGAAGAACTGAGGAAAGTCTTTCAGTATCTTCTTACACTCAGTTATAACAAAGTGTGGTGAATTCAGGGTTTGAGGAACACCTGGGTGGCTCAGTGGTTGTGCATCTGCCTTTGGCTCAGGTCGTGATCCAGGCGTCCTGGGATTGAGTCTCAATCGGGCTCTCCACGAGGAGCCTGCTTCTCCCTCTGCCTGTGTCTCTGCCTCTCTGTGTCTCTCATAAATAAACAAATAAAAATCTTAAAAAAAAAAAGAATTCATGGTTTGAAATCCATTGGTTCTTATTCCATAAATTAATCTCCTCTTTGTTTAGTTAGACTCATAGGCTAGCAAATGATTTTCTCTTATGTAGGTTAAGTATTGTTATGAAATTTTGTTGTATAATTAAAAGAATAAAGCTAAATCACAACTATCTGTATGTGTAGGTAATTCATTTTTCCTGCTCATCCCTAAACTTAATTTGAGCTCACTTAAGTTACTGAACTTACATGAATTGTAAAGAAAGTCTGGTGTAGTGGAGGAAACATGGACACTGGGGAAAGACTCCCTCAGTTTTAAGCCTGGCCCTCCACCTCTTTCATATATTAGTAGTATATAACACTGGAAAAATTAATAAAAACTAAAAGGTTCATATTCTTCATCTATAAATGGGGAAAAAGATAAATACTGCATAGGAACATTTTGAGGGTTTAATGAGGCAATGTATTTTAAATACCTGATATTATTTAGTTCATGATTGGTATAACAAAGTCTTTTCTGCTTCTGATCATCTTTTGTTGAAAGTTCTAACCAGCTGTGAAATAAGTGTTCTAAAGCAGGCACAAAGAGAAGAAACCTAGATAATTCACAGACAAAAAAAAAAAAAAAAAATCTTGCAAATGACTTTGAGAGAATTAATCTCTTACAAATGAGCATTCTGGGATCCCTGGGTGGCTCAGCGGTTAAGTGCCTGCCTTTGGCCCAGGGCGTGGCTCTGGAGTCCCAAGATCGAGTCCCACTTTGGGCTCCCTGCATGGGGCCTGCTTCTCTCTCTGCCTGTGTCTCTGCCTCTCTCTCTTTCTCTGTGTCTCTCATGAATAAATAAATAAAATAAAATCTTAAAAAAAAAAAACAAATGAGCATTCTGTGACATTTAGGATTTATGTATGTATCCAAACTCATCAAATTGTGTGCATTAAATATGTGCAGATTTTATATATAAATTATACCTCAATAAAACAAACAAAAAACCCCATAAATAATTATTCAAGAGATTCCTTGGAAAATATGGTGAAATAATAATGTGTTATCCAGATTATCATTTTTAGTGTTAACTCATTTTCTTATACCTAATTGTACTAGATTTCACAATTCTGTTAATAGTTATCAAAGTAAAGCAATGTGTAATGTAACAATACAGGCAAATACTCCTGAGAATTATGTTCAGTGAGATATTTTTAAATTATAATTACATCAACTGTTGAAGAGACTGCTATGTATCTGTATCAGTTAGCTGCTACTTTAATAATGATATATAACAAACAGCACCACAGCCCCACCTGTCCCAACTCAGTAGCATATAACAACAAGCTTACTCTTACATTCACAGGTTTGCAAGTTGATCTTGGTTGGGCTAAAATGAGTTGCTCTGATTCAGGCTATGGGTTGGCTGGGCTTGCTTCCAAACTCCTAACTGCTCAGGTTTTGGTCTATTTCACATCTCTCTTATCCTCTTCAGGGTGTGCTCTTTTCAAGGTTAAGGAAGGTGTACAAAGGCAAGCCAAAAATCTCTAACTACATTAAAATTTTTGCGTTCATCACATCTGTTAATTTTTCCTTTGACCAAAGTGAGTCATATGACTGAAGCCAATATCCTTTTTAAGATTTTACTTATGAGATAGCACATGAGGTAGAAAGCATGAGTCGGGTGGGGCGGCATGGCAGAAGGAGAGGGAGAAGCAAACTCCCCCACTGAGCAGGGACCCCGATGTGGAGATTGATCCCAGGATCCCTGGATCATGACCTGAGCCAAAGGCAGATGCTTAACCAACTGAGCCACTCAGGCACCCCTAGCCAAAGCCACTATTTTTTTTAAATTTTTTTTTTATTTATGATAGTCACAGAGAGAGAGAGAGAGAGAGAGAGAGAGAGAGGCAGAGACATACGCAGAGGGAGAAGCAGGCTCCATGCACCGGGAGCCCGACGTGGGATTCGATCCCGGGTCCCCAGGATCGCGCCCTGGGCCAAAGGCAGGCGCCAAACCGCTGCGCCACCCAGGGATCCCAAAAGCCACTATTAATAAGATGGGGAAATATATAGCGCTCACTCCCTATGTGACTCCACCACAAAGTCATATGATGAAAGGTATAGATACATGGAGAGAGTGAAAATATGAGAAGAATGATCCAATCTACTACGATGTTCACCATTTTTTTCCCTAAACACTTAAATCATATTTCACTTGTAGGTTATTGGTCTCAAGTGTCTGAATAATGCCAATGCAATGTGGTTAGAAGTGATGAATACCAGTTCCATGCTTGGCTCATATAAAATATTCTCATGCTATTCTCATGTATTCTCTTTACTTGTCTGCTGGCTAATTGTGGAGGGCACCAAGGCCTGAGAATAATATGCCTGAGTTAGACAACGGAATGAACCTGGACCTTCACTTTATATAATAAAAGTCCCTAAAAAGCCTCACACTGGTCTATGGCATTGGGGATAAATAAACTTGTGTGTATCTATTCATACTTTTGGCATTATTTGTAATAATAGTCAGCCTACTGTATTTCACTCTGCAACTTCTTTAAATCTGTTCTAAATATTTAAGAGTCTTCAATAATTTGATTCATGACTCAAACAAGAGATAAAAGATCATTCTCAAATTCCATCAAGAAAGTGGGGCATCTAATAGGACATGATTCCTGAGGCACTTCATTTGGCAGATTGAGGGGAGAAAATGGTTATAGACTTTAAGCCCATTACTCATAATAGGGTGGATTTCAGTAGATGCATATACATATTTAAGGTGCTTTCAAGCTGAGTTATTTGACAAGTGTGGTTGGGGAAAAATTTGAGAAGCTAGGGGCATAAGTTTTGTTCTTTAATCGAATTCCTCTTCCCCTACCAAGATTATTACATATACATGGCAAATAGTTCAAACTGTGAAAAGGATATATAATTAAAAGCTAAGTCTCAAAAAAACAAAAACAGCTAAATCTCCATGTCTTCTTTCTAGATATAACTGCATTAATGATTTCCCATATAAATCCTCAAAAATTTTTTCTTCATGTATACCCTGCATATGTCTTGTGGTGATTCTTAATGCTGGTGTAAATCCTGATCTCTATACTTTTAAGAATTGAGTGTTAGACCTACACCTTTTTATTCACTGCTGTGTAACTAATGCCAGATGGTACCTTGACAATATCTGAGGTGATGCTGTGTGACAGTACCTATTGTGATGATCAGAATTCATGCTTCAAAGATTTTATGACTTGCAGAAGATGCCAAATTTCCATCTAACCAAAAATATTATGTTCATTCCCGATGCAATGTTAAAATATTCAAATTTACTTTGATTTATTTCTACTTGGGAATGCAATCTGGAATTTAGGGAATGTATGCTTTCTGTAGCAAAATGATGCATGATTGCAGGTGAAATTATGTAATTTCTGTGAGTAGAAGAACAAGGGTGTGCAATCTGAATCGAAGCTGTTCCCCTCACTTTTCCTTAAGTACCTTAGGTGAGAGATTATTTCTGTCCAAGTGACAGGGTCTTCTGTATACCTCTACCTCTGCCCTTAGGAAGTGCTTAGTTAGGGGCTGAGGGTCCAGTTTCCAAAACTGCAAAACACACTTTGTGTGAGGAAGAATTGTGAGAGGTCATTTGTACCACTGGCGTCCAGATGGCTTTGAAATTTTGAAGAAGCTCAGTGTGGAGGCTGTTTGGAATCAAGGGCAGATTTGAAACCATATGGGACTGTTTTAGTCTAGAAAAGTTAAAATTTATAAAGAGGAATGACTAAAAATAAACCTACTCTTGGGCAGTGGCTAGGGGAGAAGCAATCTCTCAGAGTTTGGAATACTGGGTTCTTGGCTCCCTCTCATAAAAATGTGAATTTTCTCCGCCCTCTGCTCCCCTTTCTTGGCCTTCTGTGACCCTCCATCACTTTGCTTCCTGCTTGCTTTCTCTGAATGGGGACTTTATAATTTTGTTGTTTACTGTCTGTGGTGCAGGGACTGTTACTGTCAGGTCTGTTGAAAGGCTGCCATGGAAAGGGTCAGCATAGTCATTTGTTTTTATGGAACCTCCTCTCTACACTGGCAAAGCCCTAAATCATACCTTTGTTCTAGTAGACAAAGTAATAGACAAAATGAGTATTTAAAACAGGGGGAATAAAACATCACTCAAAAATCCCTAACAGAATTGTTTATTTTACTCTCACCTGTAATCACAAGTAGAATTATTCTTTATTCACAAATACAGTGAATCTAAGCTTTTAGCTGAGCATTTAGTGGAACATCTACCCAGTAAGCTTTGCTTATGTTGCAGACAGCTACCCTGAGGAGTGATTTGAATTTAAATGTGATTCCCTTATTAGTTTCTGCTAACTGCAAATATCCCAGGCACTTAATTAAGTGGCTGAGTAATGTATGAATGCTCACTTCTGCTTGTCATGCAGAACAAAGTGATGTATTTATATTCCATGCACAATATGAAATTTAATGACACGGGCAACAGTAATTTAGAAAACCTTTGTTTTTATTGTCTTTGTTTTTGCTTTAGCAATTTCTCCGCTTTGTCATAGTTTGGCCAGGACAGTGATAGAAGACTTGGTCCAAATGTTAGCTGCTGGCAGGTGACATTTCCTAATAAACCAGAGGTTCTTCTGTGCCATCTAATGACTTAAAAGATGGGTGGGTTTTCATTAACAGTGTTATTTTGGCTTCTGTTCCTTACTATAATTTTTAAGTTAGTAGCAGAGAACAATTGTTTTATTTAGCTGTTTAACCATTGAAACAAAAGGGAAAAGGTAGATTATCCTAGGGTTGAATTGAATATATTGGGTTGCAAGGTAGACAAATAAAAAAGCAACCAGTACTGCTTTTTGAACACCAGATTGTGAGCAACAAAATATTGAGGCCATGTCTCCTGACAAGTGTTTCACAGAACCTTTTCATGTCTGTAGGTTTTCAAATCCAAAAAGCCAAGACTTTTTTGTTTGGCATTCAAGGTCAGTCCCAAAGCCTGGACCCCAGTTTCCCTAGTTCTCTCTCTCTCTCTGTCTCTCAAGCTCATGTAATACTTCAGATACCTTTAAGTTTAATGTTTGTGTTTTGGGCTGTGCATATGTTTGTTCATTTGGACAGCTGTTTGACTTGTCAGAAGGTGGTACAGAACAGAAGGAATTCATGTCCTCTCTATTTCAGTTCCTTTGCTCCATGTGTGGGGTTGGGAGGCTCCTTTAATTGGAGTCTCAGCACTCTCTGTTCTGGAAATCCTAACCTCAATTAGTCAATTCTCTTTATTTAGACAATTTCATTTGTTTCTTAATGGACTTCGGTGGGTGATGAATTGGGTCAAAGTTGCAGCATATTACTTTCTGATATAAAATGTATTTCATAGCCTGAATTCTGTGCTGCAAGAAAGCTGCAGTGTTCATCTGAACTACAATTCCTGACTGGATGGGAAACTGTGTGTAAACGATGTACTCCTGTTTTCACATACCTGCATCATCTCATTTCTGTCCCCTCCCTGATCCGCACCAACCCCCCAGCCACGGTCCCCCCAGGCCCACCCTAACCACCGCAGAGTGACGTCAGGCTGCTGGGAGAGCAGGTCCTGATGGAGAAGCCCCACTGCACAGTCAGTTCTTGGCAGCGCTTTTCCTTGGTGTCTCACTCATCATAAACTATTCTGTGTAAAATGGTTCTTACACTCGGCAAAATTCCTAATTCTCATTTAGACATATTTCAGTCTGTGCTGCTCTTGTCTTATCAAACCCCCAATTTTAGGTGTGTTGACAAGTCACTGAACAAGGGAGTGTGAAAACACAGTAAAAACAGCCCAAATGCCAGGAGCTCTTCTGATCTCCTAATTTCTGTGCACCTGCATTTGATGGCCTTTCTCCCCCTGGCTCTGAAATCAAATCTTCTGTCTCAGCCCTTTCAGCCACTGTGACCTCTCACCATATGCCCCTGACTGGACAGAAGCCCAGGCTGGCTGCTTGTGACCAGAGTCCACATATGTTGAGGGGAGGAACCCCGGAAGGCCACTGACAGTATTCCTTTAGCCAGCAATCCCTTCAGGGAAAATAAAGGTGCTTCCTATGACTGCTTTTATGCTAGAGACTTATTCAAACTCCAGCTAAAAGTGACCATGGCCAGTGATGGCACCTTCCCTTAACCCTCCAGCTATAGTGCTCAGCTGTGGATCTTACTCATCTCGACAGGCAAATATCCTTCTCCTTTCTTTTCTTTCCTCTTTTTCTTGTCGTATAAAGAGCAGTGTCTCTCAATATTCAAATAATCAGCAGTGACAAGCCCCGTTTGACTGTTCACTTCTCCAGTGAGGCTTCCAGCTTTTAGGCATCAAGATTAGTGAGGCTGTCTTCTGGGTGGACCAGTTTGTTTCTCAGTGACAGAAGAGCATTGCCTGGGGTGTGCACTGGGTAAGGCTTGTCAGTCGAGATATAATTTTGCTCTTTTGATGGATTTTCCAAATATTTACTACAAGCTAAAGAGACTAGAAATATATATGCCCCTCTGTCTCTCCTAGCCACATTAGATTCTTTTTATTTGAACATCTGAGCATACCATAAGAACAGAATATCAGGGTTGAAAAGATACTTAAATGTTCAATCTATATATCTGTCTGGTGCTTCAGTCCTAGTCATAGAACCTTTCTAAGTGTCATCTAGCCTAGGTTTGAATGCTTTCAGAACCAGGAGACTCTTACTCTTCAAAAGCAGATACTTGGTTTTGGATAATTCTGTTAAATAGGGTGTGACTACCCCCCCCCCCCCCACACACACACAGACACACTGAGCCCTTGCCACTAATTCACCTTTCTTCTCTCTTTGAGTTTACCATTGGGGTTTGGAGGATAGATGAAAGATGGAACACTTACTGTTTCTTTACAAAGTCCAGCTCCAGCTTCCCATAAAAGCCTATCAAGATATTTTTTTTATCATGATCTGATACGCAAGGTATTTTTCTCTCCTCCTGATTTGGCATCTGTAAGTGTGATTGGTACACATTACTGAGAAGGGGCCTTAAGTCTATAGACTTAAGTGGCTTGTGGGTAAGATGAGCCTGGGTTCTAAGCCTGGCACCACTGCATAACCCATTGTCCAGACTTAGAGTTAGTTACTGGACCTCTATGAGTCTGTTTCCTTTTTTATGGTAAAAGTTCTGTTTATTACCTCCAAACTTAATATAACCATTAAAATGTTTAACAACAACAACAAAAAGCACAGGATAAATTTTGAACTATTTTCCAGATATAATTGTTTTAGCATCAGAATCAAGTAGTCATTTTCTTAAAAATCACTTTATTAAGGTATGGTTAACATATGAAAGGCTGTACATGTTTAATGTATACAACTTGATGAGTTTGGTGATAAATATATGTCAACCCATCATTACTATCAAGGTCATAGACATATCCATCATCTTCCAAAGTTTTCTACCATTCTGTTTATTATTATTGTTACTGGGATTTTATTTTTGTTTTAAAAGCCTAAGATTTTTATCTATAAGAAAGGAAGATGTAGATAGTAGTACTTCATAGGGTGGTTTCCAGGAGTACAGGGGATGATATAGAAAGGATGCTTTGCAAAAGCAAAGGATGCTTTGCTTTGCACGTACATGGGATTTAATAAATGCCATCATTATTACTATTATTACTTCCTATCTTATGTTCAAACTGAGGGTCAAACTGTTTTTTTTTCAAGATTTTATTTATTTATTTGAGAGAGAGAGAGCACATGTGTGAGTAGGGAGAGGGGTGAGGAATCATGGGGTTGGGGAGAGGCAGAGGGGAAGGGAGAGGGAAAGGAAGAGACTCTCAAGCGGACTTAGTACTCAGCGTGAGCCCGACAGAGGGCTCCATCTCAGGACACTGAGATCAAGACCTGAGCAGAAACCAAGAGTCAGACACTTAACCAACTGAGCCACTCAGGTGCCCTGAGGGCCAAAATATTCTTGAGGAGAGGAACAAGGCCAGTCTCTCTCTCTCTCTTTTTTTTTATTTTAAAATTTTTTTAAAGATTTTGTTTGTTTATTCATGAGAGACACGGAGAGAGAGGCAGAGACAGAGGCAGAGGGAGATGCAGGGTCAATGTGGGAAACCTGATGCAGGACTCGATCCCAGGATCCCAAGATCACAACCTGAGCCAAAGGCAGATGCTCAACCACTGAGCCACCCAGGTGCCCCAAGGCAGTTTCTTTTAATATATGTATAGATATTTCTCAGATTGGTGTGGATCAATTTAGTAAAATATCTGGATTTTTTTTTTCAATAGTTAAGAACATAGCTAGTTGTACTAGCAGCCAACTAATTTTTATCCATCTTTCTCATACGATTATCTTGAGAGAGTTTTTCAATCTGCAATAAAGACTTAAAAATAAAGGTAGCTTGTTAATATTTGCTCTCCATGAAACTAGATTATTAAGACTCACCTCTTCCTTTTCTTTTTTTTTAAATCTAAGTATTTATTTTACTAAGTTCCTTGTAGTATTTTCTAGGAAATATTTCAAGCAGAATCTTCTTCTTTTACATTTTTGAAGATGCTAACTATATTATCTATCTCCATTTGTATAATCTTCAGTATTCTTTTTTTTTTTCTTCATCTTCAGTATTCTTCTGTGGTCACCTGTCATGCCAATAATATGTTTCACAAGTGTTTTGTTACTCTTGTAGGCATTCTTTAAGCTTCTCTTCCATCAATGTTGTTTTAGGATTCTTAAAGTTGAGAGTTGTTAAACTAACTAGGCATTGTTAAATGATGAAAGGACAGCTATAACAATTTTATCTTAAGACCTAGACTTTGTGTCTCTTTAGAACCTGAGACTCAGAGAGTGATTCAGTAAAATAAATGTTCAGAAATGGAAAGAGACACACACATTCAAGTAGTCTATGAAGTATGTTCATTAGTTATTGTGATATAAAACAAAGTAAGAAAAATTTATTGAGCATTATGCGCCAAGTATTGTTTGAGCTCATTTCATAAACCTTATTTTATTTGCTTTTCCAAACAACCTCATGATGTAGAGTGACATTCTGACTTTTCATACAGGAACAAACTGAAGTTTAGAGAGATTAAAGGAATTTGCCCAACTACTTGTGTGAGTAAGTAGGTAGCAGAGTCTAAATTTAAACTAGGGTCTCACAGATTTCATTTTGCTTTTACAAACTTGAGAAGAGTATATGCATCTTATAAATGAATCAAATACTACATATTTGGTATTTCATAAATTAGTATCTGTAGTCAATTTCAATTTCATTTTTATTAAATGCTTTAGGGAGAAGCATACGGAATGTATATATATATCTAAATACCATATGTATACCATCAATTTAGGAAAGTGGTTCTCTTTTCCTGGCTTTTCCAAGATAAAACTGGCTTGAGAAATTAAAATAGTGCTGCTGCTAGTGGTGATGATGTTGTTGCTGTTAAATATTTTAGAAGAAAACAAACTGTAGCAGAGCATACTAGTTTAAATTTGCTTTCAGTTTACTGAAATCAGCCAGACTAAGCATGGTAAAAATAAGATTGGTTAGTGTTATGCTGATTTATAAAGTGAATGACATTAATTTACCCTAAAGTCCATGTTCTTTGAATAACTCTAGAGAACAGGTCAAATTCAGGATTACGAATAGTATAGGACTAAGTACAAAAGAGATTTTATCTAAGAAGTCTGCACCTTCACTAACCTAAGCTTTCTGTTTACTGGAGAGAGAAAAATATTAAAAGCCTGTCCTATCTGCTAGTTCAAGTATACTTTGTACTCCTGACAAGTTTCTGCAGAAATCTCACTAGTCATATGCAGGCTGGCAACCCTGCTTTTTCCCTTTCTCAGCATGCAATGCAACATTCTCTTTTTCTAAGAGCTTCTTGGAGTATAATCCAACTGTCTTGTCTTACTTTATATATATATATATATATATATATATATATATATATATATATGTCATCAGATACCAGATTGAAATTGCTAATCTATATCCTGCTTTAGGAAATTAACATGACCGTAATGCATATCTACATTTGGTGGAATAACCTCATGTGGCCATAGAGTGACAAGAGGTTGCTTTCCAAGATGTAGAAGGTGTTGCAAAAAAATTTTTTTAAGATTTACTTTTTATGTATTTTGAGTGGGTGAACAAAGGGGGTGAGAGAGAGAGAGAGAGAGAGAATTTCAAGCAGAATCCCCACTGAGAACAGAGCCAGAGGCAGGGCTTGATCTCACAACCCTGAGATCATGACCTGAGCTGAAATCTAGAGTCAGACGCTTAATTGACTAAGCCACCCAGGTGCCCCAGTGCTGAAAATTTTTAAATGAGCTCTGCTCCTTGCAAAGTAAAGGTACATCTGGAGTTGCAATTCTAGTCAAGTACCAAACAAAAGGCTCAGTGTTGTTAAAAGATAAAGTACATTAAAATTTTAAGAGTTTATTTGAGCAATCATTGGTTCAAATCAGGCAGAACTCACAATCTGGGTAGATTTTATTGGAACATTTAGTGCATATAGTTAAATATTTCTTCTTAACCAATCAAGAGCATTACAACATCCTCAGGAAGACATTTGTCCTTCATTTTTCCTATTAATTAGTTGGCAACTTTATCTTATTAAGGTGTGCCTGGCTGTGACAAGACTGCTTGATACTTCATGTAACAGTTTTCGTTCACAATATAGAATACCAGGCATAATATTGAACAATTTTATTCTTGCTGATTTACTGTCACCCGTGTTTGAGGGGTGGTATAAATGGCATACCTTTAGAAATAAAATTGTGGTTCTCTAGCATTTATTTTATTCTGTAAGAACTGAAAGATTTCTGAATAGTAACTTATAAGAAGACAATTTTCCTTCTCCTTTCCTTTCCCTTTCTCTCTCCTTCCCTCCCTGCCTTCTCACCTCCTTTCTCACTCCTCCCTTAATCCCCCTTTCTCCTTTCTCATTCTCTGTGTATCTATTCATCCCTCCCTACCTCCTAATTTTGAGCTCCTTAAAAGGTCAAATACTTAACTAACAAAATTATTTTATTTTGAGGGAGACTTTATAGGTCAATATTTGCTTCAATTTTAAAACATCAAAATCTCAAGATTATAATTAAAATAATAGTTCTATAATTATTAACTGCCCCTCCCCAATTAAATAAAAATAAACATATATTTAATTTAAACATAAAATGACTTCATAATCAAAGACTGCTCCATTTTCATTCAAGTTTTCAAATACATCTGTGAAAACTGAAGTTCTAAATTTTGTTTTCTGAGAATGCATATTTCTCATTTTCTATTGGCAAACTTGAACATGTACATGTGAATATGCTTCATTCTATTTTCCCTCTTGTAGTATCTGCATTTGTGCTTTTTCACGTATTATTTTACACATGTAAAAGATGGCTTTTGGTTTTATTTTATTTTTATAAAATTAAATACCCTAATAGCCAGAACTCTACTTATCTGTGTTCATATATACCTACTCTACAACAGTAAACATTTTTCTGTAATCAGATTGCCTCTCTCAAAACTTCTCAAATCCACAGCTGTTGGGCAGCTCCGGTGGCTTATCAGCTTAGCGCCGCCTTAAGCCCAGGTGGTGATCCTGGAGTTCTCCCTCTGCCTCTCTCTCTCTCTCTCTCTGTCTCTCTCTGTCTCTCTCTCTCTCTCTCTGCCTCTAATAAACAAATAAATAAATCTTAAAAAAAAATTCCACAGCTGTATCTAAACCCAGGGCAGAAGCCCAGTTTCTCATGTGGCCATATTATCTCATTGCCCAGAAGCACTTTTCAAGTTTTCCTCCTCTGGGAAGGCATCCCTTTCCTATTTTGGTTCTCTTAGTGTCTCTTCCTCCTTTGAATACCTTTTTCACTAGAACTCTGAGGCACAGATTTTCGTTATTTTGTATTATTAGTGTAATTCTTCAAGTAGATAGTATGATTCTGAAGAACCAAATTTCTTACTATGCTTCTTTTATCAGAGAAGCAAATACAGTGGAATTTAATCACACATATTGATTAGAGTGTACTACTTTTTAAAGCTCAGAAGAGGGACGCCTGGGTGGTTCAGTGGTTGAGTGCCGCCCAGGGCATGATCCTGGGGTTCTGGGATCGAGTCCCACATTGGGCTCCCTGCATGGATGGAGCCTGCTTGTCTCTCTGTCTATGTCTCCACTTCTGTCTGTGTCTCTCATGAATAGTTAAATAAAAATTTAAAAAAAACACATAAAGCTCAGAAGAGTACATAAAATTGCCAAATAGAAGTTTTTGTTATTTGTATTTTGAAGATTATTTGAAATATAATTCCTTCAGGTTTATAAGGTAGGAATAATTGGGCCATAGAGAAATAAATTTCCTTACTTTTTTCTGATATAAACTACAAAATACATATTTACTCTTAAGTTATATATTGAAATTTTATATTTTATTTCAATGCTCATATATCTAAATCACTTATTATTTAAGAATAGTTGTTGCTTGATGAGTCATTTATATAAGTAAAATGAAAGCTTATCATATGTCAACTGTAAGTTAAACATGCTCATATTATAGTAAATCTTGAGAGTCTTTTTGATCTGGATTCAAGAATTTGATGGAGAATGTTGAAATCCTATTATGATTAATAAAATACATAATTGTTATTTGTTCTGCTGCCTCTTCAGGCAAAAAATCACAGAGTTTAAACTTCATCAGTTGGAACAGGGTCATGGTTTTTGGGAAGTTTTAGTGTCATACTATGCCAGATAGTGTCACCAAAAAGGCCCTAAGTTAGATAGCTTTTCTTAACTTCACTCAAACTCTGAAAGTTTCTTCTAATATTAACAATTAACAATTTCCTTGTAGTCACATAGTGTTCTATATGCATGCTAGTGCAAAATGAAAGGCATTACACATTTATTATCCCAACTGCTCAAACTTTTGGATAAGTAGTAAATAATAAGAATATTCAATTTATTTTTGAAAACAATTGTTTTCTGAATCATCACATAACTCGCTCTCTATATCAGAGTAAGGGTCTCAATTTATGTTAGCTATTATTATTAAAGTTATCGAGCTCCAAGCTAAGTGGTATCTATATTAAAAAGAAAAAAGATGATTACATAATTGCAAATGTTGTTTATCTTACTCAAAGACAAGGAAGCTCTGAATGTACAGAATTTTTTACCTCTAAAATTTCACTTTCCCAAATATTTTATTTGTAAAGGTGTTACAGCATTGTGCAAAGATTACCTCCTTGAGATTAAAAAATCTATTGCTATAGTTTTGGCTACATACCAACCTTAAGCTCATAATCAAAGTCTCTTCAGGCCTCATATTTATAACTTAAAAAGGATTGTGTTAAAGATAATTTTTAAAAGTCACTTTTAAAATTCTATCAGAGAACATGTGTTTAGTGACACTGAACTGATCTGCTGGAGATGGAAAATGTGGTTCTAAAATGTCTTCCTGCTGTTCACTTCTGGCACTGCATTAAGAAAAATCTTTTTCCTTGAAGAAGTTGGAAAAGGGGAAGAGCCATACATTGGTGCAGATATACCTTGGTGTAGAATTGGAGTGGATGGAGAATACTAGGTAAGATATCCAGTCTAGGAGTTTGTGTATTTCATTGTGTATTTATAATTTCTATTCATTGTATTATGGTTCCATTGATACTATCAACATATCTTGTGATTCAGCTCTCACAGAGGATTGAAGGACAGCATGTAACTTTTGAGTTAGCAGGCTTGATTCATTTATTCATTATTTTTATTGAGTGCCTAGCTGGAAATTGCCTGACAATTTCCCAGCTTGTTCACGGATTAGCTTTCTTATGTCAGACAAGTTATATAACTTCTTTAAATCTCTTTCATCATTTTTGAAATAAAGATAATATTCTGATTAAATGAGTTGATATGTTTATAAAGCTTTGAACCTAGAAAATAGTGAGCATTCCACAAATGCTAGAACACAATTCCACAATGCTATCTCTTGATAACTAAAGACCTTAAAACCTAACAATATTACAGGAAAAAACAAATAATAGATTAGCAGAAGTAGAACAGAAGAAAACTTTGGTACAAGGGCAGCTATATATACTTTTAAGTCAATGTTCTCAGTTCTGGAAAAAAGGTTCAACACTATATTGTAATGAATAAAAAAGAAGTTGATAGAAAAACAGGAGGGAAAGACTATTCTCATGCACCCTCAGTTAAATTTATGTTGTAGAGAGTTTTATATCATTTAAGTAGGACATTTTCTGTTTTTTTTATTCTATTTTCCAATAGCGAACACATTAAGAATAAACCATGAGTAGAATACATTTTAAATACATAAAATATGAGAGGCAATGAAGAGAAATTATAATAACAAAAAGTTGGATTGTTGCCTGATGTTGTGACAGAGTTCACTGAAATTTTTTCTAGACATTAAGCTTCTCTGGTATTGGATTTACAGGGTTATTAGTCAAAGAAACATCTATGTTCATTTTCTGTTGACAGAATTTTTTCTTTTTATTATGGAAATTATCACACAAATACAGAGAGAATACATAATGAACCTTCACATATTTGTATATGTAATCGAATATTGATTTGTAAAAACACTAAGGAATTTCAGTATCATATTAACTCTTCACTCCAGAAACTCAGTGTGGATCCAGCTTTTACAGTTTACCTGAATAAAATCAACTAGTGGCACCAGTCCTCTATAAGCTCTAGTAAATATTTTTATTATAGCATATTCTCAGGGTGTAAGACATGAGTTGCACTGGAATGTATTGAGTATTAATATTTATTATTAATTTTAACATTGTCATCAGCCATCTTCTTATTAGTCAACAAAAGAGAATAAGTAAAAGATACAACCGAAGAGTTCTTAAATAGAAATTAGATGATGTAAAGGTATATAGTGACATATAATGAAAGATAAAAAAAAATTCTTTTGAAGATGAAATATGACCAGCCCAGGGGCTCAACGGCCTAGCGCTGCCTCAACCCAGGGTGTGATCCTGGAGTCCCAGAATCGGGTCCTGTATCGGGCTCCTTGCATGGAGCCTGCTTCTGCCTCTGCCTGTGTCTCTGCCTCTCTCCCTCTCTCTCTTTCTGTGTTTCTCGTGAATAAATACATAAAATCTTTAATAAAAAGAAGATGGAATTCTTCAATAGTTCTTACTATTACTCCCATAAGTAAAACTGAAAATGTTGAACATTATATGTTAAAAACCAAACAAACAAACAGAACTGTAAGATACTGAGGGTGGTGAGAAGAAGGAAGACTGGCTAGGGAACTTGAGATCCAGCATGAGTTCTCTGTTTTCTTTTGCCTCATATATTCCCAGACCTGGAACAGAGGGAGCTGACAAAAAAAAAAAAAAAAAAAAAAAAAGCCCCAACAAAAGCTTGTTCATCTAGCCAAAGGCCCATGAAACAGACAGCCTAGAAAGACAAAGTTTTAGATAATATCTGCTCTACTCCAGTTAAACCCATGGAAAAACTATGGTCTCATCCTCCCCAACCCCATGCTAACAAAGGCCAGGTGGGAGCCTAGACCTCTTTTCTCATGAGCTTTTAAAGAAACAGCCCACCTAGGTCGTGTCAGTAAAGGTCAAGAGGGAAATGGGTTATTCATTCTTGATGGCAAGTAATGAGACTCCCCCATAGTATCAATAGAGAGTTGAGATGATGAACCTGAATATACACAACATCCTACGCTATAAAGGTGACCTCACTCAGGTAGGATCAGAGGAGGTCTAATAGTGAGTTAAACTTATACCATCACCCAGCACTAACAGGGCCATCTCCACCATGGAGTCAATGGAGATGACTCGGGGGGGGGGGGCTGGAAATACAATCTTTTCTACCAGTAAAGAGGAACACTGTTCCTTCAGGTGTCAATGAAGCGGAGTGGAAAAATTGTACTTCAATCTCTACCTGGCCCTAGTCAGATGACTCCCTGACTTTGCCAGTGAAAGTGGTATAAAAGGAAATCAGTTTGTAAGGTTTAACTAAGAGAGTCTCAGAACACTAAAATGTTTAGGCTTTAGTTAAAAAAAAAATTAGAATTGTAGCAAGAATCAGAAACATCTCAGACTGGATGAAAAAAAGGTAATCAATAGACACCAATGCTGAGAAGTTAGAGATGTTAGAATTACCTGACAAAGATTTTAAAGAAGCCAATGATAATAATGCATTAAGGAGCAATTGAAAACTCTAGACACAAATGAAAAAATAGAAAGCCTAAGCAAAGAAATAAGAAGTTTCAACACTGAAAGAAAAGATACAGGTGATCCCTGGGTGGCTCAGCAGTTTGGTGCCTGCCTTTGGCCCAGGCGCGATCCTGGGGGCCCGGGCGCAATCCTGGTCCCGGGATCAAGTCCCGCATCGGGCTCCTGGCGTGGAGCCTGTTTCTCCCTCCTCCTGTGTCTCTGCCTCTCTCTCTCTCTCTATCATAAATAAATAAATAAATCTTTTTAAAAAAGAGGAAAAAAAGATACAGAAAAGAAGTACCAAATGGAAATTTTAGAAATGAAAAATGAAATAAGCGAAATGAAAAGCTCAGACTTCTGGGGAAGATGGTGGAGTAGGAAGACCCTACGCTTCCCTGGTCCTATAGATACAACTAGATAACACATCAGTATAAACAACCCAGAAAACAACCCAAAGACTGGCAGAGTAAACTCTGCAACTAAAGTTAGAGAAGAGACCACATTGAAGAGTTAGGATTAGCAGAGACATGGTTGGGGACTAAACAGACTTGTTGGACCGTCCTTGGGAAGAAGGGATGCCACATGTATGGAAACAGGAGAGAAACAGACCCCCACACCAGGAGCCCACAGGGGAAAGACAAATCTCTATAACATTTGTTTTTTTACACCAGGGGAACCAAATTTTATGGGTTTCTACAACCAGCAGGACTTAACACCTGGAATTTCAAAAAATCAGTGGGCTTGGCTCTGGGAGAACTGATGAAGGAGAGGACCCGAGTCCCGTCTTACAGAAACAGTACAATTAACAGCCCATGGAGATACAGCATTGGAGCAGCAGTTTGACAGGCACCTGGGCCATATAAGAGGGAGAGTTATTTACTAATCTCAGAGTGCATGCCTGAGGAGCACAAATTGCTGGAGAACTTCTTCAGGAACAAATGAACCAGCAGGCACCATTTACCTCCCCTACCCCCAGTATAAGCACAGGGCCACCTGCAGGACTACCTAACTTGCTAGCACTACCAACCTTCTCCCAACCCCACCTCACAGGTACTTCTTCCAATCCACCCCTCCAGACAGCCTGACTCAGTTCCTGTGCTGAGAGTCCCCTCCCATGGAGAAATAGCAGCACAAAAAGCTTGCTAGCATCACCAGAGGACTGCACTGTCCCCTTGAGCTGTGCTTTGGCAAATCCACCCTCTCCAATACACTTTTGGCCAGAGGCCATATAGAGCAGTGCCTTAGGCCTAGCAGTGCAAGCAGGCCCTACATTGGCCAGCACTATTCCAAACTGACTCCTGTCCTAGAGAGAAGGAAAGATGTCATATGCACCAGTCAGAGGGATGTCCCAGCAGCGGGCTAGAAGCAGACAACTGGTCTGACTGCAGGCCCTGCCCATCAACTAGAGTTTCTTAGAGTTTCTTAGTTTCTAGTTTCTTAGGGGACAACATAGAGAAAGCACTCTGCAGTTTGGTAGTAGGGCATCTCTGGCAAACACCTGGTCTGATTCAACTCAACGCATTCAAAGACAGGCCCACTAACACAGGGTCCAAATACTGCATATGACAGGCATTGTAATCAACCAGACTGAGAGAAAAAGCTGGTGAGACATGCTAGTAGGGCAAACACATCACACACAGGAGACATTCTTGAAATTCCAGGATCTGATGAGTAGGTGACACCACGTGGCAGTGCACTACAGGATCTCTTCATAAGGTCATTAGTTTCAAGTGCAAGAGACAAAGCTGTCTTTCCTAACACAAAGAAACAGACACAGAGGGCTAGACAAAATGAGGAGACAGAGGAAAATGTCCCAAATGAAAGAACACAACAAAATCGTAGCAAGAGACCTAAGCAAAATGAAAATAAGTAATATGCCTGATAGAGAGTTTAAAGTAATGATCATAAAGATATTCATTGGATTTAAGAGAAGAATGGAGGATGTCAGTGAGACCCTTAACAATGAGATAAGATGCAATCAATCCGGGACCCCTGGGTGGCGCAGCAGTTTGTGCCTGCCTTTGGCCCAGGGCGCGATCCTGGAGACCCGGGATGGAATCCCACGTCGGGCTCCCGGTGCATGGAGCCTGCTTCTCCCTCTGCGTGTGTCTCTGCCTCTCTCTCTCTCTCTCTCTCTCTCTCTCTGGGGGGAAAAAAAAAGATGCAATCAATCCGACATTAAGAATACAACGCATGAAATTAAAAATACACGAGATATAATAAATAATAGACTATAAGAAGCAAAAGAATGAACCAGTGACCTTGGGGACAGAGTAATGGAAAGTAATCAAGCTTAGCAAGGGAGAGAAACAAAAACATGAAAAATGAGAATAGACTTAGGGAACTCAGTGACACAATCAAGTTTACACATTTGCATTACAGGGATCTCAGAAGGAGATAAAGAAAAGGGGGCAGAAAATGTATTTGAAGAAATAATAGGTGAAAACTTCCTGAATCTTGGGGAGGAAACAGAAATCCTAATCCAGGAGGCACAGAGAACCCCAAACAAAATCAACCCAGAAAGGTGAACCAAAAACACATAATAATTAAGATGGCCAAAAGTGGTGATATAGAGAGAATTTTAAAAGCAGCAAGAGAGAAAAAAATCAATTACATACAAGAGAAACCCCATAAGTTTATTAGCTGATTTTTCAGTACTTTATAGGCCAGAAGAGAGTAGTGTGATATATTCATAGTACTGAAAGAAAACAACAACAAAACCTGCAACCAAGAATACTCTATTAAGCAAGGCTATCAATCAGAATAGAAGGAGAGATAAAGAGTTTCCCAGATGAAAAAATGTGAAAAGAATTCATCAACACTAAGCAGGAAATGTTAAAAAAGGACTCTGAGTGGAAAGGAATGATCATAAACAGAAGTAAGAAAAGTAGGAAGCACAAAAGCAATAACATTAAGTATGTCTATAAAAATCAGTCAAAGGATTCACAGAATAAAAGGATGTAAAGTATAATACCATATACCTAAAACATGGCAAGAAGAGTAAAGAATGGTCTCAAACTTAAGCGATCATCAACTTAATAGAGACTGCTATAAATAAAATAGAAGATATTATATATAAACAATGGTAGCCACAAATGAAAAACCAGTAATACACATACAAAAAAAAAAGAGAAAGGAATACAAGCATATTACTAAAGAAAACCAATTAATCATGAGAGGATAGAGCAAGAGAAGAAAGGAATGGAGAAAAAGTTCAAAAACAACCATGAAACAAGTAACAAAATGGCAGTAAATACATACCTGTCAATAATTACTTTGAATATAAATGGGCAAAATGCTTCAATCAAAAGACCTTGGGTGATGGAATGGATAAAAAAACCAAGAGCCATCTGTAGGCTGCCTACAGGAGACTCATTTCAGACCTAAAGACACATGCAGATTGAAAGTGAGGGGATGGAAAAACATTTATCATGCAAATAGATATAGAAAGAAAGTCAGGGTAGCAATACTTGTATTCGACAAAATAGACTTCAAAAGAAAAAACTATAACAGGAGACAAAGTAGGTCATATATAATCATTAAGGGGCAGTATAACAAGATGATTGAACAGTTGTAAATATTTATGCACCCATTTGGGAGCACCCAGATATTTAAAACAGTTAAAAACAAGCATAAAGGAAGTAATTTATAGTGATACATTAATAGTAAGGGGCATTAACAAACCATTTACATCAATGGACAGATTATCCAAACAAAAAAATCAACAAGGAGACATGGCTTTGAGTGGCACACTGTACCAGATGAATTTAACAGGTATATTCAGAACATTTCATTCTAAAACAGAATCAGGAGAATACACATTCTTTTCATGGAACATTCTTCAGAATAGATCACACATTAGGCTACAAAACAAGTATCAACAAATTAAAAAAAGATCCAAACTATCCCATGCATCTTTTCTGTCCCCAGTGCTAAGAAATTAGAAATCAACCACCAGAAAAAGTCTGGGAAGACTACAAATACATAGAAGTTAAATAACATGCTACTAAACAATAAATGGGCCAAGTAACAAATAAAAGGAGAAATAAAAAAAAACATGGAAACAAATGAAATGAAAACATTGTAGTTAAAACCTCTGAGATGCAGGAAAAGCAGTTCAGAGAGGGGAATTTATAGCAATACGACCTACCTCAAGACACAATAAAAATTCCAAATAAACAATTTAACCTTAGTCCTAAGGTGCTAGAAAGAGAACAAGCAAAACCCTAAATCCAGTAGAAGAAAAAAGAATATAGATTAGAGAAGAAATAAGTGAAAGAGAAACTAAAAGAGCAAAGTAAAACAAACAAACAAAAAAACCCCAGTAGAACAGATCAAGCAAACAAAAGCAAAAATAAACTATTGGACTACATCAAAACAGAAAGCTTATGCACAGTGCTGGAAACCAGCAAATCTAAAAGACAACTTATAGAATGAGAGAAGATATTTGCAAATGTCATATCGAATAAAGGGTAGTATCCAAAGGAGAAGTTATAAAACTCAATACCCCAAATACAAATAATCTAACTAAAAAATGGGCAGAAAGCATAAACAGACATTTCTCCAAAGAATACATATAGATGGCCAACAGACATGAAAAGGTGTTCAACATCACTCATCATCATCAGGGAAATCAAATCCAAACTGCAATGAGATATCACCTCACACCTGTCAGAATGGCAAAAATAAAAAACACAAGAAACTAAACTAAACTAAACTAAAATAAAATAAAATAAAATAAAACAAAATAAAAATAATAAAATAATAATAAATAATAATTTAAAGAAAACCCACAAGAAACGACAAGTGTTGGTGAGAATGTGGAGAAAAAGTCACCCTTGTGCACTTTTGGTGGGAATGCAAATGGGTGCAACCACCATGGAAAACAGTATGGAGTTTTCTTAAAAAGTTAAAAATAGAGGTACCCTACCTTCCAGGAATTACACTGCTGGGAATTTACTCCCCAAATAAAAAACTCTAATTCAAAAGGATATGTGCACCCCTATGTTCAATGCAATATTCTTTATAACAGCCAAATTATGGAAGCAGCCCAAGTCTCCATCAATAGATGAAGGTATAAAGAAGAGAGATAGATATATAATGGAATATTATTCAGCCATAAAAAGAATGAAATATTGCTATTTGTAACAACATGGATGGAGCTACAGAGTATAATGCTAAGTGAAATAAGTCAGAGAAAGACAGATAGTATATGATTTCACTCATATGTGGGATTTATTAAACAAAACAAATGAACAAAGGAGGGAAAGAAGAGGGAGATAGAACAAGAGATAGATTCTTTTCTATAGAAAACAAACCACCAGAGGGGAAATGGGTGAGGGGGATGGTTGAAACAGGTGATGGGGATTAAAGAGTATACCTATTATGACGAACACTAATGTATCAGTTGCTGAATCACTATTTCATATACCTAAAACTAATATCACATTGTATGTTAAATATATTGGAATTAAAATTTAAAAATTCAATAAAAATTTTTAAAAAGGAAAGCTCAATAGATGGGCTCAATGAAATAATGGAGGGGAAGAGGAAATAATCAGTGAAATGAGTGATGGAAAAGTAAGTGACCCAGTCTTGAAAGACAGAGAGAAAATAGACTGAACAACAGAACAGAGATGGGGGATATTAGGAACATAAAAAGGAAAATCATAAAAATCATACTATAAGAGTCCCATAAAGAGGAGGAGAGACCAAATTTAAAAAGTACTTGAAGATATAATTGCTGAAAAGTTTCCACACTTGGCAACAGACATAAACCTACAGTTCAAACTAAGGGAACCCCAAACAATAACTCAAATAAATCTATACCAAGACACATCATAAACTTCTGAAAAATTAATACAAAGGAAAAGTTGAAAGCAGCAAGAGAAAAGCAAGACCTTACCTATGGGTGACAGTAGAGTCAGGTGAAGGGAATATAAAGGGAAGTAGGTTTTCTATAGTTCATATATGCTGGTGAAATGATGAGGACACCTATGAACTGTGATATGTGTATATATAAAGTAATATGTATAGGACCCACTAAGGAATCTATGTGAGGTGACACACTCAAAAACACTACTGAAACAAAATAGAATTCTTGAAAATGTTTAAATTATCCAGAAGAAATCAGGAAAAAGAAAGAGGAGGAACAAACAAACAGTAACAGGAATAAAATGGCTAATTTAAGCCCTAACATATTAGTAAGTACATTAAATGTAAATTATTTAAATGTACCAATTTAAAGACAAATCAGGAGGAAGAGTGGATTAAAAAAACATGACATAACCTTATGCTGCCTGAAAGGAACTCACTTCAAATAAAATGATACAGAGAAGTTGAAAGTAAAAGGATGAAGAAAGGTATATATGCAAACATTAATTGAGGAAAGCAACAACGACTATTAATATCAGATAAAGTAGACTTAAGAGCAAAGAAAATTAGCAGAGAGCTATTATATAATGATTAAAGTCAATTCACTAAGAGGGCATAACAATCCTAAGTGTGTTTGCATGAAGTAATGGAACTATACAATATGTTAAGCAAATGTGGTGGAATTGAAAGGAGAAATAGACAAATCCACGATTAGACTTGGAGACTTCAATACAACTCTCTCAACTATTGATGGGACAACTAGACATAAAATCAGATAGGAATTAAAGAAGCTTAGCACCACCATCTACCAGTGGGCTCTAGTGAGCAATAAAAAGAAAGTATTGATACACACAACTTGACTGAATCTCCTGGGAATTGTACTGAATGGAAAAAATCTAATCCTGAAAAGTTTGATTCAATTTCTATAACACTTTTAAACTGACGCAATATTTAAAAAGGTGAGAGATTAAGGAAGGCGGAGGGTTTTAGGAGGGAAGTGGATGTGAATATAAAAGGACAACAGGAAGGATTCCTGTGGTGATGAAAATGTTATGTATTTTGACTATATTGTCAGTATTGATATCTTTGTTGTGATACTGTTCTAGTTGTGTAAGTTGTTACTATTGAAGGGAATTGGGTAAGTGATACAACAGTAATTTTATTATTTCTTATGACTGCACATGGATCTACAATTACCTCAACATAAAAGTTAGATTTAAAAAAGGTAGATAGGCAAAATAACAAACTATGAAATAATACTGTAAGACAAAAATAAGTTAATATGATTAAAAGTGGTCATCCAAAGGGGTATGAAATGTCTGTCTTAAAAATAAATGAAAACATTCAGTATTTTTTCAGCATTACCGAGGACTAGGGGAAATGTATTTTCGTATATGGATCCTTCGTGATTATTTTAGAAATCCACATTGAAGACTTAGAAACGAAGCCAGAATGCTTCTCTTGTAATTTTTCATATAATAATCCTAAGTTACCTTATTTTTAAAGTCAATTCAAGATCTGTGGTATTGAGTTTTCAAAGACGTTTCCTGCAAAATTATCCTTCTTTGATGTATATGCTAACCCCCAATCAAGAGATGACGCTAATTTTCCTGCCCTCTGACTCCTGAGACTGGTTTCATCAATAAAGTATGCCCAAAGTGACTCCATTGTCAATTTGGGCCACTTAATTGGCATGAGGTCTCTGTTTTTCCCTTACTTGAAATACTCATTTTGGAGGAAGGTACCTAACAAGTAAGTTTCTATCTGGAGGCAATTGTGAGATAGCAAAGCTAAGCAAATTGAGAAACCATGTGGAGAGAGAGATGGACAATCAATATGCAAGTATTCCTGCTGTCTCAGCAGAGGCACCAGACTTGTAAGTGAAGAGGCCATCTTGGATGTGCCTGGGGAAAGAGTCAGAAGACTCTACTCTCAGCCATCATCTTACTGCAAAGGCCTCAGAAATCCAGGTGAGAGTTGCCTGGGTGAATTAAGTCAATCACAACAAAGCCCTAGAAGACAATAGTGTATTGTTTTAAGCTACTGGGTTCTAGAGTGACTCATTCCAGAGTGTCAGCTAGAACACACTCCTGGTAAATGAGGCCAGTGTTGAAAATACTTTTCACTGTCAAGAACTACTTGTGCTTATGCCAAATGTTTATGGTTCAATTTTTCCATTGGTATAAGGAAGAACTAGTCATTATAGTTACATATTTTATACGTGTGTGTATTTATGTTTATGTGTATGCATATGTATAGCATCATATATATGTATTTGGGAATTTTTAGTCAATATTCTGCAATTCTGTTGCCATGTTGAATAATTCTGGCTTCTAGCATCTTTCCAAATAAATTCTTTTTGTCTCTTTAGTAATTTTAAGTTGTGTTTTTTAATCTTCTGTATAAAGTATTGATTATATTAATAATATTAATTTATAAATTGATACTGTTCTGTATTTTTATTAACAGAATATTTAAATCAAAGTAAAGGTGAAAGAAAAGGCAATTTAAAAAAAATCAATACTGCATAGCAATAGAAGAGGTTTTGTTTTTATAGAAAAAAATCCCTACATTTACCCCCTTATTCTGAAGCTATGATAATGTGTTAGATTAAACTAAGCTTTTTTGGGGACCTGTGTGGCTCAACTGTTAAGCCTCCGACTCTTGGTTTTGGCTCAGGGCCTCTTATTGGGGTCCTAAGATTGAGTTCCATGACTTGCTCAATGTTCAACCCAGAGTCGGGGTGAGATTCTCTCCCCCTCTCTCTGCCCCTCCCCCCCATGCAAGTGCATGTTCACTCTCTTTATCTCTTCCTCTAAAATAATGAAATAAAATCTTAAATATTATTAAATTATTAATCTTGGTAGATGCGCACTAGTGCACAACCAACTAAATTCTTCAGCCCGGAAAGAAGAGAATTTGCCTGCGTAGACAAAGGCTGGGAATAATAACAATCCCTCCCTTCTGCCAAATCTTAAAACTTGAAGAGAGGAAATTGCCTGATCTAAGTTTTGCAGGTGGCAAAACCAAATCTTTAAGTCACTTTAACAGCAATTTTTAAGATTTCAAACTTCAGTCCAGCAGAGGTTGAAGTTTAGCAAGCATCGTGTTGGTCATTGCAGAGACCGGCATTTTGCTGTACCTTAAACTGGTTTTTGAGAAAAACAATGGCATTCTAGCCTGGTAGAGTCAGCTATGCGATCCCGATTGGCTCTACCTAGGAAGAGTTGACTTGATAATGTAAAGAGCCTCCTTAGATGTATGTCATTTTTAGTTTTGATGAATGAGTGATATCTATTTCTTGGAATTTCTAGGCAAAGACAGATGAAAATGTAGTTACAGACACACGCAGGTAGACGGCCTTGGCATATAAGCTAGACATGTTGACATGCCTGACGAGAGGTGATTTAAACGTGATCATTTCGTCTTCAGATTGAGTCTAAGATACAGAGCTAGTTTTAAAATAATCCTCAGATAAAAATCTGCATTGTCATTATCCAATTAACTGATTTTTCTCTCTTTTGGCCTCACTTTTTGTTTTCAAGTAGTTCTGCTATATTCACTAATTCGACTAGGCCATACACGGGGCGATGTAGACCTCAACCATTTGATGGTTTCAGCTCCAGAAAGATGATGGGGGTGGCCTCAGGAGCGGCCCGACCGCAGAACTTGCGTATCCCCTGCCCCTGGTATGCCAGCATTCAGGGAAAACACCCAGTGTATGGTTCTGTCCATCTCTGCCGAATGGGGCTGGACTCACAGGTATCTAGCCGAAAAGGGGAGCCAGAAAAGTACACGCATACCAAAGCTGCTCGTCCTCCAACTTAAATGATATTAATCAACCTACAGATAATTCATACTAGAACTTGCCTTTGTTTAGATGTCCCTTAGATTCAGGAACGTATCATTTGCAGTGCTTGTATTGGTTTAGAATATACGATTTTAAGATCATCCACCACTGTACTAAAACATTTCAATAAAATCATGCTACTTCTTTCTATCAAAAAATATATATATTAAATTTTATATTAATATTAAATATTAATATTTAAATATTAGTTAAAATATTTAACTAAGCTTTTGGTTTTTAGTCTAGCCATTCAATACCATTAGAGAATTTTATGTGAGTTTTTATCTACTGCTTTTTGTTTTTGGAATCAAGGAGTTAGGTACTATCAATAATTGGATGTTTAAAGTAAAGGCATAAGTTCTTGCTAAACTAATATTTAGTCCTCCTAAGAGAAAGTTTTAAATGTATTATGATTCTAAAATTGATTCTATAGATTAATTTTCTTTAGCAAAATTTTATTCTTGTTTGATTTTAATACATATCTTTTAGAGTTTTGTAAAGAAAATTATTTATTTAAACATTTATATAACTCATTATAAAAAGTGTGGAAAATTTAGAAAAGTTTAAAGAAGAAAATTATCTTCCATATTTTCAACTCTTAGAGATATTAGTTAATGTCTTGGCAATTTTCCTAGAAGTGTTATATAATGATGATTATATGGAATTTACAAAATTATATGACCCTATTAAAAATAGATTTCTTATTATAAAGCAATGCATGTTCACTTGGGAATATATGTAAAATAAAGAAAGGTGCAAAGTAAAACACTGATCACTTAGAATTCCAATTCCCAGTGATAGCATGCATATATATGTTGGTATATTTCTTTAGTCATTTTATCTATATATTTTAATATGAAAATGGTAATTCTGTATAAAGTAATTTAGGCATAATTGGCACAATACCTCCAGGTCCTAGATAGATAATACCACGGAAAAAGTATCCTAGGAAGAAATAATTTCTTCCACTGAGTGGTATATTAGTTTTTAACAATGATCCAGTTCACTATTATAAACCACATATTTTAAAATATGCCAAATACTTTTAAATTCTTTGGTTTTATTTGCCTTTATTTTTCTAGTTGAGGTCATTTATTTGAGCTATTTCTTCTATTGAAATATAGACATTAATTGCTATAAAATCTCTCCTCAAGTACTGATTTATTGCCATTGCAGAGATTTTATATGCTCAATTTTTATTTTTATTCATTTGAGTATATTTATTTACTTTAGAGTTCCTCTTTGACACATAGGTTATATAAAAGTGGGTTATTTAGCTATGGATTTGCCAGAGACTTTTGTTACTTCAATCTGTTTAAGCTGAGACTTGTTTTTGCCCCAGATATGATCTAGTTTTACATTTGTTTGATACACACTTGAATAGATACTGTGTTTTGCTACTGTTGTGTTGTGTTTTATAATTGTCAATTAGTTCACTTTGGTTCATAGTGCTATTCAAGTCTTCTGTATTCTTACTGATTTTAAGTCTCTTTGTTTTATCAGCTCTTGAGAGAGAGGTGTAGAAATGTCCAGTTATAATTGTGGGTGTGTCTATTCCTCCTTATAGTTTATCAGGGTTTGCTTCATGCTTTTGAGATTTTGTTATTAGATACATAAGTTTATAATTCTTTTGTCATCTTAGCAGTTATCTCCTTTTTATTATGAAATGCTCCTTTTTATATCTGATAACATTCTTAGCTCTGAAACTTACTGAGTTTGCTATTAATATAGCTACTCTGGCTTTTTTCATTAGTAATGGCTAGGTGTTATGGGCTGAATTATAAATTAATATTTTACATTCAACACCTTCTCTCAAATTCATATGCTAAAATTCCAAATCCCAATAACTCAGAACATGACTTAATTTGGAGACAGGGTGTTTCAAGAAGTAATTAAATTAAAATGAGGTAATTAAGGTGGACTCTAATTCAGTATGACTGGTGTTCATGTAAGAAGAGGAAATTTGGACACAAACGGGTACAGAAGTAAGACCATGTGAAGATACAAGGGAGAAGATGGCCATCTATAAGGTAAGGAGAAAAATCTGAAAAGAAACCAACTCTAACAACACCTGAATCTTGGACTGCTAACCTACAGAACTGTGAGAAAATACATTTGTCTTGTGTAAGCCATTCAGTCTGTAGCACTTTATTATGACAGCCCTAGAAAGCTAATATACAAAGTATGTCATGTATAACCTTTAACTTTCTAACCTACTTGTCTCTTCATATGCTTTATGGGTTTTTGGTAGTCAATATAGAGTTGAGTTTATACTTTTTTTAGCCATTCTGACACTCTTTGCCTTCTATTGGATATTTAGCTCATTTGTATTTATTTATTTGATAATTCATACAGTTGGGCTTAAGTCTATGATCTTGCTAATTTTATACTTGTATTACTTATTTACTTTGTTTCTTCTTTCCCTTCTTTTTGGTTGAGAACTTTTTATGATTTTATTTTGTCTTCTTTATTGGCTTATTAAATATGACTTTTTGTTACTTTAGTGATTGCTTTAGGGTTTAGAGAACATATCTTTAAGCTTATCACAGAATAGCTTCCAATACTGTATCACTTCCTAGGTCGTAGAAGAGTCCTACAAGAATAAACTTCTATTTCTGCCCCTTCTGGTCACTATGATACTGTCATACATTGTGCTTGACCTATTTTATGAGATCCATGCCACGTGTTAATGTTTTAGGAATCAGTGATGTTTTAAAGATATTTAAGTAATAAAATTATTCTATATTTACCTTGCAGGTGCCATTTTCAGGGCTCTTCATTCTTCTATGTAGATTCTTCTTTTTAATCTGTTATTTTCTTTCACTTTAAGGTCTTTCTTGTCATGTGAGTCTCTTTGAGATGAATTAATTTACCTTTCATATGCCTGAAAAATATTTTTTCAATTTATTTTGAATTTTTTATTGTTGAGTATAGAATTGTTTCAGTATTTTGAGGTGTCACTCTATATTCTTGATTAGATTGCTTTAGCGAGAAATCTGCTGCCATCTATATCTTGGTTCTTCTGTTCATTTCTCTGCTTTTAAGATTTCCTTTTTTTTTTTATTCTGGTAAAACATACATGATAAGAAATTAACATTTTTAACCATTTTTAGGTGTATAGTTTTTTTAACAAGAAGTACATTCACATTGTTGTGCAACCATCATCAGAATTTTTTTCTAGAATATTTTTACCTTCTTCAACTGAAATTCTGTAACCAATAAACAGTAAATTTCCTTCCCCCTTTCTTCCAACACCTGGCAGCCACCATTCTATTTTTTGTCTCCATGTCTTTGGCTATCCTAGAAACCTCATACAATATGCACTTTAGTGATTGGTTTATTCTACTTAGAATTATGTTTTCAAGGTTCATCCATGTGTATTTCTCTCTTCTTAATTAATTTTGATATGTTGTGTTTGCATTTTTGTTTCATTTTAATTTGGAAAGATTTTGGTTATTTTTGGTTCAAATATTTATTTATTTATCACATATATTAAATTTGCCATATATTGTTATATTTTAAAAATACATTTATATTAATAAATAATACATTTATAAATAATTAATAGGATATTTATTATCATATATAATTATTGATAATAGTGTCTATTACTATGTCTTCAAATTCACAATCCCTTTTTGTGTAATGTTTATCCATGGCTCTTTATTTTTAATACCAATTGTTCATCTCTAGATGTTTTATTTTTATATTTTATTCCATTTCCCATACTTCACCTTAACTATTAGATCATAGAATGCAGTTACAATAGGCTGTTTTAATGTCTTCATCTGCTACCTCTAACTTTTGTATCAGTTTTGGGTCTGTTTTTATTGGCTATTTTATCTCCTTGTGATGTAGTTTCTTGTCATTTAGCATGCCTGGTTATTCTTGACTGGATGCCAGGTATTCTGATGTTTAACTTTAGAATTCTGGGTATTTTTGTTTTGTAGTTAAGATTCTTGAGTACAATTAAGGTACTTGTAAATAATATTATACTTTTGAGTTTTGGTTTTAAGATTTGTTGGGCAAGGGATCCCTGGGTGGCGCAGCGGTTTGGCGATCCTGGAGACCCAGGATCGAGTCCTATGTTGGGCTCCCGGTGCATGGAGCCTGCTTCTCCCTCTTTCTGTGTCTCTACCTCTCTCTCTCTCTCTCTGTGACTATCGTAAATAAATAAAATAAAATAAAATAAAAGATTTGTTGGGCAAGACCAAACCAGTGCTTATTCTAATGCTAATTATTCCCCTCCATGGTGTCAGGACTCTTCTGGATAGTCTATCCAATGACCTCTGATTTATAAGGTTTTCAAAATTGGGTAGTGGAGACAAACATCATTGCTGTGACTGAGTGGGCACTGGGTACTGTTATTTCTAATTCTTTTGGGTGGTTCTTTCTCTAGCCTCATACTGTTTCCTCCCACACATCCACTGATCTGCTAAACACTTGAAGAGTACCTAGCCAGTGCAGATCTCCATCATTCTGTATGCAGAAGAATCTTTTCTAGTAATCTTCTCTGTGAATTATATCTGCCTTAGTATCCCTGGACTCTTTAGTTATGTTTCTTCAACTCAGGAAGCATGCTAGACTCTACCTGGTTTCCCCTTCCTGAGTACTCTCTTAAAAGTCTTTCAAGGCAGCAAGCTTTGCAAATCAAAGGGCACATCACATTTGTTTTCTGTCTTTCGTTATTACTGCCTTTTGTTGCCTGATATACAGTGTCTTGCAAGCCACTGTTTCATTTATTTTGTCCAATTCTTTGGTGGTTTTTTGTAGAGGGTAAATCTTGTCTATGTTAGTCCATCTTACCCAGAGAGGAATTTTTTCTTTTGATTTATCTCTTAGTTGGCTGACAAGAATACTCTTAGTTTTTGCAAGGGAAAAATATGTGATTTATTTTATGAGTCCTTGCCTACATGAGCATGTCTCTAAAAGTTTCCTTAACTCATAAAAAAAAAAAAAAGGATTACTGGATTGGGCATAAAAATGCTTGGATCCTATCCTTTTGCACTAAACATTTCTTGGAGTAGTATTATATTGCATTCTGTCAGAATGTTTCAAAGAAAATCTTGAGTCTAATTATCCTTCCTTTTTTAGATATATTCTCTATATTTTTATTGTGAAACAGTACTTTACCTGTATGTGCCCATTTTAATAGGCCGATTAAAAATTTTTATTTTATTTTAAGTAAACTCTGTGCCACACATGGGGCTCTAATTCACAACCCTAAGGTCAAGAGTTATGTGCTCCACCAACTGAGTCAGCCAGGCACCCCAATAGGCCAGTTTTAATTTTAGTTCTTTTATCTCTTTCTTTGACAGAAACCACTTACATCCCTAAATAATGTGCTGATAGCCTGGATATCTTAGGTTTAGAGATTATCTATTTACTATGGAAGATGTTGATGTACTTTTTTCATCCCTCATTATAACCAAAACACATACAACTCCCATCTTCTAGTCATTTCAATATTGTTTATTATGATTTCATAAACTCCATTTAGAGCTACATAAAGTGCTATAATTAGTTTTCCTTTCTTTCAGGACTTTTTTCATCTTCCTGGGGTACAAATTGCCTTTTTTGCTTATATGCTTACTTATTTAGTTTTTTTTCAATGGACTTGTCATGGATTTGTCCCTAATCTCTCCTCAAGTTGTGTAAATATTTTCTTAATGCATTAAAAAATATAAGGAATTCTGTCAATTTTGACTATATGGAAATATTGCTGTAAATTTTGATGTGCTCTAATCTGGTTGATCTACTTTAAGATACACTGCACAAGCATGACCTTGAAGGTTTCATTTGATAAAGGAAACAGGTCGCTGTTTCCTGTGTAATATTTCTTTCTCCTTTTTGATTTATTCCTTTATTTTATTATTATTTTTTTAACATTTAACATTTTTAACATTTATTGAGGATTCTTGCCCAAATCTGTCCATATCCTAATGGTTACAAACTTTCTAACTCTACTACTCCTTCCAGTACATTAGAGGGGGAAAAAGTTTTCATAATCTCCAAATCCACAACAATAAAACAATGTTAGAATCTGCCATAAGAACACAAGTAAAAAAAATATATTTTCTAAGAACCACAGGACTATAAATTTAGGAAGGACACAAAAAATTCTAAATGAATCAAACTCATCAAATTATATACATTAAATGTATAGCTTTTTTAAAAAAATGTTACTCATACTTCATTTGAGTGGTTTAAAAAAGAATCATGCCAAAGAAAATCATGATTTTTAGCTTAATCCTGAGTTAAGAATATTAAGAATTTGCCCACAATGCATATGGCCTCCTAAATACAATAGATGATTTTATATGCAATTTAAAATGCAATACATTATGAATTTATGATTCAGAAGTACCCTTAAATATTTTTAAGCAGTAGAAACACACAAGATAGTTACAAGTAGAAATAATACCCGCAAAGGGTTCATATTATTATCCCAGAGACATACCATAGAGGTCTCAGGTTATTAAGAAAACATCAAAAAATGTTTTTTATATTAAGAGTATGTTTTCAGGAGTGGGAAAGAATAACAGCTTTCCCTTTGGTTTAAAATACTCAACAGCCCGAAGTCACAAACCTAAGAAGGTGTAGCTGTCTCTGGAAAAGTTGGAATTGCAGAGAAATCCAGTGTGGAAGCACACCTGTACTTTCCACTCCACCCCCCATTCCCAGGGGCTGAGGTTCCCACTTTAAAAGAAGTTAAGGTCACTTCTATTTCAGAAGGGCAAACGTTTGGTAGTATGAATGACTTTTTCTTCTTATTAAGTAGAATGAATGGTAATTTCTGAAATGCTCTTCCAATTTAAAATCTAAGAGCTCCTGCCTCTCAACCCATGAAGCCACAGGCCCCATGGAGGTTGGAGGGTAACATCTGCAATGCACTAGCCTGTGCCCCTGTAAGCAGGAAGCATGGATGGTATGAGCAGCTTACAGTCCGGCCATCAGTGTCACCACGGAGTTGATTGTAGTTCTCTTTGTACCATTGATTATAATGACAGCTGTGTCCCTTTTCCTGCTATCGAAAGCTCATTGGAGGCTTTTCATTAACACCTTATTCCTGTGAACACATTTGGGGCACAGCATATTGTCCTCCAGCTGTGGGGGTGGAAAGTTACAAGCGGGGAGCAAGAAGAGGGTGCATACTCTCCCCCACTTTTCAGGCACCCAGGCTTGTCCTGCATGAAATTGCAGGTGAACCCAACCTTCTGTGTCTGCAGGCAGACTTCTCCCATGGACCACACACCACTTGGCACCGTGGGCCTCCTGTGGCGATGCCACTGTCTCCATCTTCCCAGCCCTGGCTGCAATTCTGGACCAGGAGACAAACACGGAATCTGGGGCCGAAGTGGTCACAACAACAGTATTGACCCCTCCCTCCCCAGGAGAGCATCAGACCCCTTGGGGCGGGGGGGCGGGGCAGCCACTTCAGGAGGGTAGGTTCTATCAGAAGGTATCTTTGTTCCAAGACTTTCCAGAGACATTTCCCCCTTGTCCATCATTAACCTTTTTTGTGTCTGGGTGAGAATCTTGGCTTGTTCTGCGGTGACAGGAATGTTCTTCTTTTGATCTGGGTAAGCATATTCGCAGATTCGCTTATATACATCTAATTTCTGGCCTTTGGTGCTCAGCTTGAGTTCTTGGCACCAGGCCCGCAGGATGTCTCGGTGAAGCAAGTTGGCTGGTGGCAGTTTCGAAGGTAATGGAGGAACTGGGATTTTCTTCCAAATTCTTACTCTTGTACTCTCTTGTGCCATCTTTTCTGAACAGGAAGCTTTGCCTTCTTTCATAGATCTCTTCCATTTGGTCCCACTTGCTGAGGTTCCTGGTAACTTTGGTTCACCATACCCCTGCTGTTTCTCTTTGGCTTCTTCTGATACAGGTTGGGATTGGCCAGCCAGATAGTCTTCCCCCCACTTCGTGGAGCCCTTTTTGCCTTTTGCTTTCTTCATATCCAAAGAGAAGTTAAGGTTGACAAAAAGTCTTACTCCTGAAATCTATTCCTTTATTTTTGTGGAGAACATTCTCCAGTGGCTTCCTAAGTAACCATGCATTGAAGGTAATATATTTAAGCTCTTGCATTTCTCATACTGTATTTTACTACTCAC
Source organism: Vulpes vulpes (assembly GCF_048418805.1). Classification (NCBI taxonomy): domain Eukaryota; kingdom Metazoa; phylum Chordata; class Mammalia; order Carnivora; family Canidae; genus Vulpes; species Vulpes vulpes. Next base: position 67,764,199 of record NC_132785.1, read on the forward strand.
TGATAATTTGTTTAGGTCAAGAATTCTAGGTTGGAAATCAATTGCTCTACAAAAGCTAGAAGGCAGAGATACTGTTGAAAGGCTGATAGCATCATTCTCTTAATCTTTTGCAGAACCCTATTTTTATTTCCTGTTTCTCTTTAAAGCTTTTTGGATTAACTCTTTGCTTTTAAGTTTTAAAATATCATGGAGATATCCTTATCATGAGTTTATTTTTATCCATGGTTTGAGGTATTCATTCAATGAATCTTTTCTGTCTACAAATTTATGTTTTTTTATTTTGAAGCATTTAAATAGCTTCCTTGATTATTTTTTCTCCTTTTAAAATTATTTTATCTTTTGGAAGTTCATTGATTTCTTTATTAGATTTCCTAGACTGATCTGCAGATATATATATATATCTCAGTACCCCTCTCAGTATTTTAAGATCAGGGAATTTTTTTATTTTATTGTATTATTGACTATTACAGTACACTGATATTCTTGGGCCAGCTGTGTATGTGTTGTTCCCTCTATTTTTCCCTATTTTTTTTCTCTTACCATTTGTGTTTATTTCCACTCTTTCTTTTAGTATCTAAGAGTTTCTCAAATCATTACTGACAATTGCGATTTATCTTCCTAAAATGTTAGCTATGACTTTTAATTCTCCCATTGCAAATTTTAATTTTATTATTGAAAATTGTTTTCTCAGCTCACTTATAGTGTATTTCCTTCATTTCTTGTTATCTTCTGGACTGTCTGCTCTTGTTTCTTTTTTTATTATATACTGTTAAGAAGAGCTCAGAAAAAAACAATCTGTCTTCTGTATGCAGACTATACTTGTGTTTTGTTTGGCTACATAACATTTTCTTCCTCTTGTTGTCATTCATTTGTTTTGTTGGTAATCAACATGATAGGAATGAAAAAGAAGGAAGGAAGGAAGGCAGGGAAGGAGGAAAGAAAGACATTTTTTTTTAAAATCCCCAGATTTCCAGGTGTACCTGGATGGCTCAATTGGTTAAGCGTCCAACTCTTGATATCTGCTCAGGTCATGATATCAGAGTCCTGGGATGGAGTTCTATGCTCTATGCTCAGCAGAGAGTTTGCTTGAGGATTCTCTCTCCCTTTGACTTCTCCCACCCACATTCTCTTTCTCTGTATCATTCTTCTCTCAAATAATTAAATAAATCTTTTAAAAAAACCCCTAGATTTCCAAAATGAGAAATCTAATATCAATAAGCCTATACAACATTTAGATGGTGCTGATGAGTGTCGTCTCTTTAGACATAGTCTGTATTGGCCATTTTCCAGTTCTTCCTACCCTCTATCGGCCCTTTGAAATTTTGATGAAACTATACTGGTCCCTGAAGATATTGAAATAGTTGGCTTTGTCTGTGTAGACTACTGAATTGTAGAAAAAAAAATATATATAGTATAACATGCACATCTTTTTCTTTTGGTTATTGCAGTTAAAGGAGTACTGTACTATGCTCTTCCTTAGCTTCTTACAGTCTTTTCTTTCTTCTGTTCTGCAATATTTTTTTCTGTACATTTCTAGTCATTGTTTTTTCTCCTTACTCATCTTTGAATGAGAAGAGACCTTTTTAATTCAGTGTGTGTCCATAGGCAGGGTATGTGACCATTTCCTTGGCTCTGTTCACTAACACTTGAGAGATGCTAGAATTCTCTCCTCTGCTCTAGAGTTGGAGGGCACAGTGATGGGTATTCTTTCTTGCCCAGTTTCTAGTACCCAGGAGGCTCTACTTGACAACTTTTCTCCTATTCTGGAAATCTCATACACCAAATAGTTCATTAATCCTCTGGACTGGAGTCCATGAAAAAGCATAAGCTCTAAAATTCACTTCTAGAAATCTTATTATTCCTTTCTTCTACCTAAAGTACTTTACATCTAGGGATAACATATATGAGAATTAACGTGTCTTCATCCACTATACTTAGAAAAATATATCTGAAATTAATTAAGCACGCCCCCCTTTTTAATAAAAAAATGATGTTGTCAATATGATTTCTTATTTCATTTTGGTCATGATATAACTGCATTTACTCATGATTAGAATTATATATGAAGATAATATGACTATCAAAAATATAATTCTGTATCCTATAGTAACTAATTCCTATTATCATTTTTCTGTAATTATTTTATTGTCTTCAATTCTCTAAAATCTATAAATGCATAATATTTAAAGAGCTGTTTCTTATTATCTCATTTAGTACTAAAAGTTAGTACTTAAAAATTAAATAAACAGTATCATAACCAGAATATTTCCTAGCTTGGGATCTGTACATGAGGAGGAATGGGATGATGTATTCCTTGATGAACTTGGGAGGTATGTGAGCTTTGTGTTAGTACCTCCTGCTGCTGGGTTTATGATGTAGTCAAGAAAAGCCTTGGAGAGATTAATGAAGGATGATCCCTGGAAGCTATTTTGAAAGAAATTATTTTGCTTATTTACATTCAACAAAGCCAAATCAATCCACAAACAGAAGTAGGGAGTCAGCCTTTATTTTTTTTTAAGATTTTATTTATTTATTCATCACACACACACACACACACACACAGAGGCAGAACACAGGCAGAGGGAGAAGCAAGCTCTATGCAGGGAGCCCAATGTGGGACTCGATCGCCGGACTCCAGGACCACGCCCTCGGCCGAAGGCAAGCGCTAAATCACTGAGCCACCCAGGGATCCTGGGAGTCAGCCTTTCTTTGTGTTTAAATGTCTGTATTCCACTGTCATTTACTGAAATGACCATTCACATGGAACTGGGCAAAAATTTTTGTAGAATGTTAAATAATTGCAGAGATAAGAACAATATTTGTCAAATTTCCTTTGTTTCTTTTAGCTGAATATAATGAGCACTTTAATAAAAAATAACTGATATACAATTGCTAAGTAAATAGAAACTGTGCTTAAGTTCTCTCTGAAACATTAAGGACACAAACCGACAGGTTTATTCAGTTCCCAAAAATGTCAGTTTATGAAAGTATCTGTATTTTCTGAGTTTGCTCTCACCATTGTTCTCATTATTAAAAATGCAAATGCTTCAACTTATCATTTAAAATCTTCAGTAAAGAGATGCACTTGGGTAGCACAGTCCCTTTGGGCATCTGACTTCTAGTTTCGGCTCAGGTTATGATCTCAGGGTTGTGAGATCAAGCCCCATTTTGGGCTCTGCACTAAGCATGGAGTTTGCTTAAGATTCTGTCTCCCTCTGCTCCTCCTCATTTTGCTCTCTCTCTCTCTCTCTCTCTCAAATAAATGAATAAATATTTAAATATGTATATAATAAAATATTGGGTAAGGAGAGAGAGAGTCCTATTTAGGAATAGGGGAGAAAAATGTTTACTAATAAGAAATAAGATTTTTTTTTTTTTGGTCTCATTTGCAGTTGGGTATTGCCAGTTGCCCTGGCAGTAAATTCTGACCAGTTATTTGGGTATTGCCAGTTGCCCTGGCAGTAAATTCTGACCAGTTATTTGAAATTTCCAGGATGTGTCTTCAGAGACAAAAAGTGTACCCTTTTCATTCCTTATTCCTTTGTGCTTACTGAAATGCATAATGGTTGGAGTTAAAAATGCCACCTGGAGGCAAAAATGCTACCAGGAGGTAGAAGGCATGTATTAATCATGGTGAAGCACAGAGTGTGAATGACTGATAACTCTTGAATTCTTATGTGTGGACTTCACTTATATGTGATAGAAATAAGTTTCTATCTCTCTCTCTTTTTTAGGCTTTTTGTTGTTGTTGTTGTTGGTTACATTCAAAACTATTTCTGTCTGATGCAAAGTTTTTCACCTTTCATTCTATTTTTCAAATCTTATCTTATTTTCTATTACTAAAGTCCAGCCAGATTAGATGTTCATTGTTCCTTTAGTAAGCATTATGCCTTTTCAGGTTTGACCTTTTGTTCAGTCTACTCTTTCTGCATGATACAAGATATTCCCTGCTCTATCTGTTTGGAGTTCTCTCTCAAGCACATTTCAGCTTTCTTATATCACAGTGGAGTGATCTTTCTCTAAATTCCTATAATATTCAATGGAATTTTCCATAAATATATTAGGTAATAGGCTACTTGCCATAAATATACAGTGAGCACCCATTATATGTCAGGCATTAGGATAGAGATGATTGAGGTAGGAGGAGGATAGATACTGTGTTTCTGCCCACAAAATTTTCATAATTTAGTGAAAGGAAGATATTTTTACAAGTAATACTAAGAAATGAACACAACATAATGAAAGACACATTGTAGAATTACAAATGAAAAAGTGACTAATTCTTTTGAGGATGGAATGGGAAGGAAGCCCCAAATGATTTCTCCAAGCAGATGATATTTGGGCTGACCTCAAAAAATCAATATGCATTTATGTAGGAGGTAATGTAGAGGAAACTGTATGAGAAAGGTGAAAAACAGCTCTGCATCTTGAGAGAGCTGTGTATATCCAGCTGGATGCAAGTGTTAATTTTGTGATGAAGAGAGTTGGAAAAAATAAATGCTGCTCTTCATTAGAAAAGAAAGAACTGAAAATGCATGTAAACATGGAACAAAAGAACAAGTGCTTACCATTTGTATACTTTTGTGGGGTTTTTTCATAGAAAGGAAATATCTGAAGAAGCAAGGAGAAATAGATTAAATGGGAGTAATTGATATGGACAGACTGAAGGACATGGATCTAACACATTGACCAATGTGGCAACACATAAAACTGAAAGAGTTAAAAATGGGTCCCTGTAGAAGAGATTTTGAATGAATTGTAAGGAAGAAGAAAGACTGCTTTGGCTAGCCTCTGAGGTTTTTTGGCAAATTTGGAGATATACTATGTTTCTAAGAGAAAGTTGCCATAAGATTGTGGACTTGGAAATTAAGATAAAGATTTAGAACAGCAGCTGTGGAGATTTGGAAAGAGAAGAAATGGAATGGAGAGGGACAGAGGGAGCTAGCTAGCGTGAGTATATATTTAAAGTGGAATGCCAAAGTACCTATGCCTGGGTTAAGAAGGAGACCAAGAGCTGCCCAGTGGACCAAGGAAATAAATAGTGGTGAAGAAACTAGAAATTTCCTTACAACAGATGTAGTGGGAGTATTTTACTTCCTTGTTTTCCTTCATGGTACATAACACAATGCTTTCTCTTGAGGTGTCATAAATGCTTATTGCATTAATATGCTGTCATTCATGTTAAATTATTGTATTTTTCTTATATTTTCATTTAAACTTTGTGAGCTCTTAGGGGAAAAAAGGAAAGACGTTCTTCTGTAGAAGAGCTATTGGTTGTAAAAAAAAAAAAAAAAAAAAAAAGAAAAAGAAAAGAAAAAGGAAAAAAGAAAGAAAAGCTATTGGTTATGGTGGCCCAGGACAAATTTATCTCTGTTTGTGGGTGTTCAGTAAAACCTCATGGGCTAAATTTAGTCAAAGTAACCTTGACTGTAGCTTTCTAATAGTGTTGATAGGGTTGGTTATATCTCTTTTTTAGCTGTTTTTATATAAATAAAGAGAATATATATTTTTCACTTATTTTGTGAACAAAGATGAGCTATACAGAGGAAAACACAGATACAGCGAAGCAAAGTCTACGTTGAGCGTTAGGTAAACAGCCCAGAGGCTCAAAGATTTGTCACAATATGCGAGGCTTCTCTGAGATCACAGAATTGCTTCTTATTAGAAAAGATCTAGCATTTATAGAAAGTGCCATTTAAAGGACTGTAGCTCAGAGGGGAAAAAAAGCAATATTCCGGTAGGCTGCCTTTTGAAGCAATAAACACCTTTTATGTCATTTAATAATGGCTTGGATAGGTTTGAAGAACTATGTGTCAAGTATTCTGAAAACAAGGAATATAAGTTTGGTAAACTCTTTCAATAATTTGAATCTTAAATCAACCAGCCGCGGTGTCTTAAAGCAGCTTATTTGGTTCATGTAAGCTTGTGGGTACAGTAGGGATAAAATTCCCATGCCTATTGTTGTTTCATTTATAGTTGATTAGATAGTGTGATAGAAGATTAATACACACTACTGTTTTCTCTTTTCTGTGGCATATAACAAACCGATATATGGTTTTATGGGGAAAAAACACTTATGTTTTCCATGTTAATAATAGAAAAAACAAGCCATTTCTAAATAAAACAGATCATAACCCCCATTGAGCTCTAGGGCAAAGACTGGTAAATTTTGTTTGGGTCACAAATGATTGAACAGTATAGTGTTTAGAATATAAGATTTAATTATCAATCTATAAAGCATGGTCCAATAGAATTTTCTTTTCAAATCCTTGGATTTTTTGTTTGTTTTACATATTTGACGAATTTGAGGAATTATTTCTGCTAAACTGCTCCCAGATTGGAAGTTGAAAATTATATTTACTTAACTTATCTTCCAATGATTTTAGGTTGCTCTGAAGTAAGGTTGTGCTTACTGTTTATAATAGATAATAGTTTATAATAGATAGTTTATAATAGATAATAGATAGATATAATAGTTTATAATAGATAGTTTATAATAGATAAACTATCTCCTCCCTCCCTATCTCAGCCTGCCTTTCATTTTCTTCATATTTCTTTACACATTTTTGAAATAATATTCTTCATGATATAAGTTACCTAACTGAGATATCTTAAGTATATCAATCAAGCCTCATGCAATGGTAATGTCATATGTCAATCATTTCATAGGTTATATTCAGTATTATTAACATATTCTGCATTCAAATAATCAAACTAATTCTATTTGAAAATATTCAGGCTGGTCCTTATATTCAGACTGCAGCTAAAAGTCTAGCTGCATGAGATTGTTATTAGTTTCCAGGTTAACTGCTGTCACCAAGAGTGCTGAGATATTGCTTAGCCCATAATCTCATTGGATTGAGTTGAGCTCAAAAAAGAGAAAGAGAGAGACAAAAACAGCTTATAGTAGAAAATAAGTGGATTGAATTTTGTTTTGTTTGGGAGATTATAGATATATCTGGAATGGGCTTTTAACAAAATAGGGTAATGATTAATACTTCATCTCCTTTGTTATAACATTAATTAGAGATAATTCATTTAGTATTTGTGTGGACAGATTAAATAATTTCATATATAGGTCTTGACTTTGATTCTTTTTTTCTTTTTCTTTTTCTGTTTTTTTGTTTGTTTGTTTGTTTGTTTTCCTGGCAAACTAACATCCAATAACTAAAAGAGTAAGACTCTGGCCTAATGGTAACCAAGTTAAGAATAGATGAGTTATAATAAGTGAAACTTCCATATTGCTATCTCACTAATAAGAATAGGTGAATCTGATACTGTGAAGATAATAAAAGCAAGGTAGAGTATAAGTATTTATGTTTTTTTCAAATACAACTTATTAAAACATTTTGAAGTGTACTTCTGCATCTGTATGTATTTTCATGGGGCTAGGAAAGACTTTGAAAGGTTATCTGATATATTGTTATGGAGAACATGGTCACATCTTAATTATCACATTGTGTCTTGGATAAGAGTTCAGTGGACTTTAGAATGAAATATCTTGGATTTGAATCTTAGTTCTGTTACTCATTAGTTGTGGGCCTGAATAATTATTTAATGTTTCTATATCTATCTTGCCATCTATGAATGGGACATGATTGTACAGAAATTGTAAAATAATCCATTTAATTTGGCTTCCAAAGTCCACTCAGTAAATAATAGCTATTGTTTTTGTTGGGGTAATATCTCTTGTGTAAATGCCTTAGTAAAATAGATTCCCTAACACCACTCTTTATTACCTCAAGCTTAAATCATTTGTGTTGTTTAGTCTAAATTATTTCCACACAATGTAGGTCAATATTTTTCCTATGTCAAAATTAAAACATAAAAATTATATCTGCTTATTTTCTCATCTTTCTCTATAAAAGTTATCACTATTCCTAATGTTGTTTTACTATTCTACCTCTGAATGTCTCATGAAACTTGACTTGGTGCAATTTTTAATTTGTTTACAATTGGAACTTATTTAATTGAAATGTTTTGATCCTAAACAGCAGTAGAACAGAAAGAAAAACAGGGCTCCATATCCATACTTAATAGGCTAGGTGATTTAGAACACCTTTCCTATCAAGTGCAAAATGTTGGGTAAAATAATTAGATATTTTTTTGAAATCACTGAGGTACTGAAAGAATGTCAGAAATTACAAGACAGTAATCTAAAAGAAAGCTACAACTAAGGGAAGAGGAGCAATGGAGATTTGGTAAATCTAATGAAGCTGAGGTTGGCATGTGATTGCCTTTCAAGACAAAAATGAAAGGGATCAAAGCTTAGGGCCAGGAAAAGTCTATTAGGCAAGACTTTATCTATGAACCCAGAGCTCTAAAAGGCTATACTCTCAGGGCAAGAATAAAACAAAAGAAACCTGCCTCTTCCTCACAGAGAAGTAAAATAATATGCCATAGAAATTGTAACCACAAGCCTAGTAATTTACAAATATGCAGTCAAAATTAGTGTTATCTGAACGTACTCAGATGCACAATATTCTCTGAATGTACTAAGAATTCTCAAACCAAAAATTCGGTTTAAAATGTTCCAAGACTCATGGTACTCCCAATTCTGTGGCAAAAACATGAATCATCTCTAGAGGAATATAGTTTGTCTTCAGTCTTAAGTAATTTGCATGAATAAATTCTTGGGGAAGATGATAAAATCATAGGAGAAAAACAAACATACATGTGAACAAGGTACAATGAGTTTGAAATAAGTGAAATAAACAGAAACAAAAAGAGCAGAATCAGGCTAATAAATCTTCAAATTCTGAAACAATCAGACACAGATTATAAGCTAACAATAGTTGGTATATTTAAAGATATTAAAAAAAACAGGGTTGAAAATATTTATAGAAAAATAAAACTGTAAAACATGACCTGAAATACAACAGTGGGAGTTTAAAACTGAATGTACACATTTAAGGGCAGATTAGACACAAGTGAAGAGAGAATTAGTGAATTGGAAGACAAATCAGAAGTAATTAAAAAGTACATAAATGCAAAGTTCTGAAAAAAATATGAGAAAGCATAAGAAACATGGAAGATAGAGTGAAAGTTAGTTATACAGAAATAGAGGGCAGTGAAAATGTGGCAGCAAACAATATTTGATTACATATTGCCTGGAACTGTCCCAGGACTGATGAAAGTCACTGAAGAATAGATCTAGTCCATAGGATCTCAAGCAAGGGAAATAAAAAGAAGTTCAGACCTAGATACATTGTTGTGAAACTACAAGAACAAAACAACTGTGTGGGGAGGGGGGAATCACAAAGGTAATTAGCTTTAAAGGAGCAGCAGCTAATGTCTCAACAATAATGAAATCTAGAAGGCAGTGAAATAGTTTCTTCAATGTTCTGACAAAAAATAATTATAAATGTAGTTTTCTATATCGAGCAAAAGTATCTTAAAAGAAAGAAGGGGAAATAATCATCTCCTCCCATTCCAAAAACAAAAATCAGCTGTTTTCTTCTCTAATTTATTTTACCTATATTTTTGATAGCTGCATATTTTTTAGCATGAAAGGATTTAAAGTGTACCTGATTTAGATTCTGTTATCACTCAAAGATATAGACATTTCTCTTTCATTATAGAAATTAATGGGATATAATTATAGCCATTACAAGTGGAATTCATTAATATTCTCCTAAAGGAAAACAGGATTCTAGAGCAGAATCCAGAAGATTTGATAATTTTCCTGACCCCTCTGTATCCCCATGGAATGTTTCTGGTACTTCTGGTTGGTTTGATAAGTTATTTGTTTTTTTAAGAATGATTACAATGGAATAAAGTTGTATACTCATCCTTAGTATAGGCCAGTAAACTAAGTGCTTTTTCGTGATCATAGATCATCATCAGTAACTCATAACATGTTTGAGAGCAAGGATCAGAGTGTAAATAAATCAGAATGAACACATACTTGCCATTAAAAAAAAATCTCCTTTAAAGTATTTATCCTGCTGACAGTAAAGAATCACTTATAATTCATTAGACCAAGGGACTATGTAGAAAAACCATCACCACATTATACTTTAGAAGACTGAACTCTTTCTGATGTTAAGCCCATATGACTTTGGATACACTTATCCTCAATATTCACATTCAGCAATCCAAAATGGACTGTTGTAAGTAGAAAACGGTCTGTAGGACCTTCAGATTCTCTCAGATAGGTACTTTCAGTGCTTAACAAAGTATTAAATTCATCTTACAGAGTTAGAAAGTATATCAAATACAGTAATGAGGAAAGGGGGAAAATCTAAGAGTTTCAGAGATTTCCTCTGAGACTTGTAAAATATGCATTAGAAGAGAGTAATCTAAGCACCAAGAATTTTATTACCAACCCAAAAGTTATCCCGAGCCTTATATTTTAGCTGATTTACATTCATGCTGTCTTCAGGGGACAATAATGAGTTCAGTCTTGCTTGTATCTGGGTCTAGGTTGCATGGTGCATGCAGGAAAAGTTGCTTAGTTAAAGTAATATAAGCAGAACACTACATTATTATTTTATAGTTTGTTCTCTACTTTTAAAGAAAAATAGCCAAATGTAATATTTTCATGAAGTTTTTCCCAAGCTGGTGTCTTCCTCTTAATTTTTCTTAATCTTCAATTCTGGTTCATGTTTCTTCTAGTTTTTCATTACAATTATTTTTTCCCCATTTTTCATTTTCCCACATAACCAAAAGAAAACCTAATGGCAAACTTGTATCAATTCATTTTTTTCTGTATCTTTATCTACGTATCTATCTATCTATCTATCTATCTATCTATCTATCTATCATCTATCATCTATCAATCATCCATCTACCTTAAGGTTGCACCTATTAATATTATGCTTCAAGAAAAGATCATATCAAACATGTTAATTCATATTATATAGTGAAGGGTTTAAATTAGTTTCTTGGTGGTTGGATGATATGTATGTTATGTATTTTTCCATTTATTTCTGGGAAGAACATCAAGCAAAACAAGAAGGTCAATATTATACAAAGTAAAACAGCCTAAAATTTCCAAGCTCTTGTTCTCTCTATACTCAGTAGAATATATTCCATTCACATGCAAAACAAAAACAAAAACAAAAAACAAAAGCCCTGCAAAACTGGGTTTGTTTCCTTATAAAAATATAGACCATAAATACTGTCAGTGTTATACCGTGTCTCTAGTTTGCAGTTTGTTCAACTGTCTCTTTGACTCAGCCATTTTAGATTATTAGCTTAATTTTCCAGTCTCAGATCCCACAACAATTTTGTGATTCACACTGCGAAATGTCTCCAAACTATTTTACAACACCAACTAAAAATTCTTTCAATATATTGTCTTGGGTTTCCATAACTATTTATGTAATATTATTCTAAGTATCTTGTGGGTTAGCCACGGAGTGGGTCCGTACAAATATTGACGGCATTGCAGAAGCTATATCTAAGTAAATATTGTTAACATAGGCTTTTCTTTTTGCTAGTATGTTTATAAGTTTTGGCTCAACAATTTTGAATTTCATCTAAGATGATTGGAAACAACACATAAAATCTATGGTCTTAAAAAAAAAAATCTATGGTCTTTAAATTTCGATTTGCCTAAAACCTGTATCTTTTGAGATACATCCTTCAATTTGATTTGCCAAGTGATTTGCTAATGTTCTCAAAACCAACGTTGATGATTCTGGCTGCAAAATTCTCAAAAGAATATCAATAATAGTGTCATTATAATCCTGCAAAATTAGAAGAAATGATGTGCACAATGATTTAATGAAATCTCCCCTATAGCTGATGATCAACATTAAAATGTTAATGTTAGTTGCATGCTTGCTATATGCCAAATATCCTAGGAAGCACTTTATATGTATTATCTCACTTAATATGAATCATCCCAATAATACCATTAATACGTTCTTTGTACTAATAAAGAAAATACTATTTAAATATTGCATTGGCTACTTAGTGCTGGAGACTGAATTTGACTGTCTGATTTCAGAATTTATGTTCTTATACTGTATACTATTTTGTCTTTCAAGAGGCTGCTGAACATCCTGGAATGGTTTTGAATATTTGATCTGAATAGAACAATGTGGGATTTTAAGGTAATTTAATAGCAAGTTGAACTGTTATTTCTCAAGGTGTGTTCTCTTCTCTGAAATTATAAAATGTTCATCCCATCTTGAGTCATGACATCTTTGATTGGTTCCTGAGCATTGTCAGCATCTTTGCCACATGGTTGGAGGCCAGATTCCAGTTTGTCACCATATAATGTATTCCTCCTATCTTGTTGGGAGCATAGAGCAGGTGCTTGGAAATCTTGCTGTCATCCATTCTCCACACATGACTGGTCCATGTTCAGCTGAATTATGGTGAATATCACTTGAGAACTGCCATAGTGGCTGCAGTCCAAGACCTGGCTATAATCTTGCCTATAGTTTGATATTCAGCAGAGCACATAGGTGAAATTGTTAAGACCACTCAGATATGCTTATATCATCATTATGTCTTATCATCTTATGGTAGCTGTATCAGTGTAGTTTTGAAGGAGTTAAGCTTGACCTTGAGATTGGAACACATTTGAAACACCTATTTCATGGTTTGCTAGTAAACATTGTACTTTTTGCATATAATTTCTGATATTTTTAATCTGCTGGATTACAATTGGGAATTGAAATTGACAACAAAAGTTTATATAAACAAATTTTTGGAGACCAATTTCATTAATTCAGAGTATTTATATTAAACTTTTAAAGGATAAAATTTTGCCTTGATTTAGCAAATGTTAAAAACAAAAATTAAGATGTAAAAGTATTACAAATTAAACAAGTCCTTGTCACTCTGAAAAATAATTCCAATTAAAATTTCTTTAATAATACATATGAATGCTTAATAAATAACTTGATTGAAATATATTTATTAGAATTTTCCTGTATCATATACATAGTGTACATAGCAGATATCTACTCTGGGCTCTGAAAGCTTTATGATAAGGTATAGATTTTTATATGCATAGCAAAACTCCAGATGTTGGTGGACTTTGAATATATTTTAGAGGCAAATGTACTTTGAAACGAAATACATTATTTGAAGAAATCATACTTAAGTTATATAAGAGGGAAGCTTTTTTTGTTTCTAGAGCTCAGGTTTGAATTTTCTTCTGTTCATTTATTTCCCAGCAGGTGTCTCTATATAGCAGCTTTACTCAGAAAGAACAAGATGACAAGAACTAATTGTATAAAAATAATAATAATAAAAATGAAGCAACTAGAGAAGTGAACTGGTTATGGAGTATATCTATGTTGACAGTATAGAGTCAAACTACTTTAAAGATATGTGTTATCTATAAGTAGTTAGAATATTTTTGTTTGTTTCTTGATTTTATTTGTGTAAGTTGCTTTCTCAAAAAGAAAAGCCTAGAAAGAGCCTTTGAAGACATTTATACTATTTATAGCCTAAAGTAAACACAAACCTTTTCTATTAGGGTATTAATTTACATTTTGAGATCTTGATCTGATAACTTCTTCATCATTGTGGATAAGACATATAAGAAATAAGGCTAAAATCCTTGCTATGATTCTAAACAGTGATTTAAAATTAGTAATGAGCAGTAGAGAGATTAAAAGGTGGAAAGAAAATGTAAAATAATATTATACAAAGAAGTAATTTATCCAGTTCTTCTTGATCAGTGGATTACAAAAGTCATTTTGTTCTATTTAGAATGAGATGTAAAAGAACATTTTTAGTGCTTTATTGTCAATATGTAAGCTTTTTAACTAAACAAAATTTGTGCTTTGATGGATCTTAGTTGAATTTCTACCCCAATTTAGGTATAATCAAGAATTTTAACTTTACTAAAAAGAATTAAGCACTATCCTGCCTTTTTATTGTAATAGCAGATTTAATGCATCAAAATTCTGAAATGAATAGTGAAATCAATAAATCCTTAAACTTTTAGTGTTAATGAAATAGTTTTTAAGTTAAAATTAAATTTTAGCATGTAGAGTTTCTTTTTCCCAGGAAATAAAAATTTACCTAGTTTAAAAATGTTTGAAAGCTATAAATATACAACATGTAATGTTAAAAACATGAATATAAAAGTGTATTAATTTTATATAAAGGTTAAACTGGCTAAAATTCTTGACTGGCTTTATATCAGGGACAACATTTATGTGCTATATTTTTATGCTGTACTATAACTTAATATTTATTGGCATTTTCAGTACATAGTTAGGAATTTTATTTTATTTTTAAAGATTTTATTTATTTATTTATTCATGAGAGACACACAGAGAGAGAGGCAGAGACATAGGCAGAGAGAGAAGCAGGCTCCATGCAGGAAGCCTGATGTGGGACTCAATCCCAGGACTCTGGGAGCATGACCTGAGCTAAAGGCAGGCACTCAACCACTGAGCTACTTAGGCATCCCCATAATTAGAAATTTTAATACATCAGAACCCAGTATGCAACAAAAATATATAAGTATTTTGGGCAATTAGAACTTATGGGATAGCAACAAAAATATATAAGTATTTTGGACAATTAGAACTTATGGGATAATTATACTCCATCAGATCCCAATTTTCCTTTCAATCTGATGCTACTATTTCTTTTATCTTCAGTCATTTAAGAAATACATAGGTTGAGTTGTAAGGTCACTGAAGCGATTTTATAGGCTGCCTCCGTACTTTCTGAAAGGGATGAACTTTTCTGAATCATTCTACTTGGATAATCTACTTAGTTTCTTTAGAAATTATCAGATAATATCTTCTGGTTTGAGATGATGGATTAAAAATCCACTTGCTGCTCTTTTCTCTTAGAACCTTTTTTGAATCATGAAAAACATAATTACAAAAGCAAATTAGTAAGGAGAAACAAGGAAGGGAATAGTGAGAAGATTGGAAAATTTGAGAGTTCCCAGAAAAAAAAAAAAGGATACTGAATAGTTTTTTTTTTTTTTAAAGAAATCAGAATAGATAAGCTATGTCCCAAGAATAAACATGATTTTGTCCAAGGGAACCAAGGAGAGACTCTAAATTCTAAGTCAACAAATTGAAAGGAGTGAGTCATACGACCACAAAAATGGAGTCCATGAGAAAAAAGGAGTCATTTATCCTGTTCATTGCTGTAACTCCAACATTTAGAATTGTGTTTGACACATAAATCATTTAATACTTCTTGCGGAATTTTACTTCTGAAAGGGTAAAGAGAACCACATTTCTTTTATGGCTCTTTTATTTTCATAGTAGCTAATCAAGATGCAGAGTAGTATTACTTCAACTTTGTTTGCATTCTCAGGCTCCATTTATCCCTCTGGGAATCTTCCCAAGATAAAGGACCAGTGGTGTGCTGGAGTTGGCTTCTATAGCCTCTTGAGAACCAATTGTTAATTTTCTAGGAATTTTGTAAGAAGATTTTTATATGAAGCCAGTAACTAATTTTGTAATATAAACTACACTTAAGTAAGTTATATTAAAAAGAGGCAATAAATACTCAAAATTCATTACTTCCTAATTATTTTGCTACATTTTACTATTATTTATGCTTTTGAAATTATTTACATCTATCTACTTGGTAGAAAAACTATATAATGGTGTAGCACCAGGCACTTCTTCCCAATTCTGTGTTCAGTGCTAGAAATTGACTATGGTAAGAACATTAACACCACAGAATGGAACAAATGTTTCACATAAGGGCTTTTATCCTTCCTGGGATACCTAATTTTTAAGTATTTACTATTATATAACTGTGCAAAATCCACTATTTAAAAAAATTTGAGATTTGTTTCTCAACCTTTGATCAGAGGATAAACACAATTGCTATTTAAAAAAAATTTTGACAAGTTTTGTATTTACAATAGAGAGACTGATAAATAAGCCATATGCTATCTTTATCTCCGTTCACCAATTGTTAATATTTTGTCCCAGTTGCTCTAATTTGCTCTTTCTGCATAGGCATTTCACAAATCCTCCCTCTCCCAATCCCTGCTGAACCATATACAAATAAGTTACTGACATATGATGGACGATCTCTTTACATAACCACCCACATCAAGAAATTTAGCCTGTTTCATAGCCAAGAAATATAACCTTGGTGTAATAACCATATTCTACCTACTGAAATGATGTCCAAAATGTCTTTTGTAGCTTTGATATAGAACCATTCAAAGGCCACCCTACTACATCTGGGAATTATGTCTCTTTGGTCTCCTTTAATCTAGATCAGAATCCCTACCTTCTTATGTTTCTGTATTTGGCTTTTTGTAATATTAATCTTTTTAAAGAGCCTAGTCGGGTTGTCATGTTGAATTTCCCAATCTGAATTGTTTGGTTGTTTTCTCATGATTCGTCGATATGATCTATTTTACATTGCATTGTATTAGGAGGCATATGAGTTTGTCCTACCACATGTTAAGTTTAATTGCTTAGTTAAGGTGCTAAACACAATGCTGTCCTTTGTAAAGGTGAATTTTCCCCTAAATGAATAAATAATATGTGGAGGAATATTTTGAGGTTATATAAATCTGTTGTTTCCCCTAACTTTTAACCCAGTAGTTTTAACATCTATTATTAGTCTTTATCTAAATCAGTATCATTATTGTGAATACCGATACAAATAATATTAAATCTTATTTAATGGTTCAGAATTCTTAAAATTATTGGGCAGCCCGGGAGACTCAGCGGTTTAGCGTCACTTTCAGCCCAGGGCCTGATCCTAGAGACCCAGGATCGAGTCCCACATCAGGCTCCCTGCATGGAACCTGCTTCTCCCTCTGCCTGTGTCTCTGCCTCTCTCTCTTTCTGTGTCTCTCATGAATAAATAAATAAAGTCTTAAAAAAATAATAAAATTATTTGACAAATAAAGCACACATAACATAATTATAATCATAACAATGAAGAATGAAAATTTTATAAATCATAACAATGTAAAACTAATAATACAAATAATAAGTTCTAATTATTTCATTTTTCATAGCAAGGAGCCATTTAAATCAAAGATTGCTTTCAAGATTATTTTAAGGACATTATCTAAAATCATATATGCAAATTCTAAAGCAAGTATTGTCAATAGCAGCACTATTGATTCTTTGAGAAAGGATGGTTCTTCGTGGTGAGGGGGTGTTCTATGTAGGATGTTTAACAGTATCCCATCTCTACCTATTAGATGCCAATAGCAACTCCCAATTGTTGCAACCAAAAATATTTCTGGACATGCCAAATGTTCCCTGGGGAGCAAAATTGCCTTGTTCAGAACCGCTGTGTTTTATGATATAAATATATATACCAATATATACCCCAAAAGGGAGGGATGAGAGGCAGAATGTATTGTAACTGCATTGTGTCATTCATTGTAGCACAACATCCTTCTATAACTGCCCAATTATGAAAAATTAAGAAATAGAGTTATATCATTCAAATTGATAATAAAGAAAATTATTAAAATATAAAATTTCTCATTTTGCTTCTGCAAAGAGGACAGATGAGAGAGGAGTACATTTCCTTGTATATTAAGTTTTTACTGTTAAGAATTTTTCTTCACATGAGTATCATGACTTTAGTGAGTTAAAACTAGAATGGGTGTGAATATACAAATAAATGAATACATTTCAGGGAAAATAGTTCCTAAGTAAACTGCAAGGAAGTTAATTCTGTCTCTCTTTCCCTTCTTATACACATTTTCCTAATTATAGTGATACTTACTCTTGTTTTCTCTCCCAGCCTGGAGCCCTTTAGTTCCACAATACCCTTTTAAAATATCTGATGCTAAGAAAACATTATTTACTCTAAGCTAGAGTCTTTTTATCATGCAGTACCCTCATTCCTTTTTACTCTATTGCATTGGGGTAGGAATATTGAGGACTGATGGGAAAGGAGGGAAGGGATCTTGTTCTCCTTTTGGATTTGTCCCTAAGTATTTGATTTTTCAAACTGCAATAAATCACTTACATTTTTAGTTACCTGAGAGCTTGTCTTTAAAATAAATGCAATTGATTAGATGACTCAATTCTCTAGCAGCTCTAAAATTTCAAATTTCTTGGAACACCTGAATCAACATTCTCTTTACACCTACCATGTATTATTATATTTGAATGAATGACAGAAATACTATTTTTGCAGAAAATACATCCAGAAGGATAATAATTGTAGTGCTTTAAGTTTAAATTTTGGAGGGTTAACCCATTAAAATAGCATTTATATATGTACTGATACATATATTTATGTATTGAAAAGCATTAAATAATGGCTACTTAGATACATTTATTGCATTTGAATGAGGAGATTAGTATACTTTACTTTTCAAAAAATAGACCCAGTTTATAATTCTTTTTCTTCTACATTAAATCTTATTTCTGACAAGTGGCTGGCTCTGTTGGCTTAACTGGAGACATAAAAATTACATAGAACATTTTTCTGGCAGTTATCTAAAAAGATGAAAATTTTTCTCTCAGGTAGGCACTTGGGCTTTTTCATGACACTACATGAATGACAAATAAGCACATTAATACAATACTCAAAGTCAACAGTCATTGGGGAGATGCAAATTGAAACCAGGAGATACCTTTATACACTCGTTAGGATTGCTAAAATTATACCAAGGGCTTGCAAAGATACAGAGCAACTAGAACTCTCATACATTGCTGATGGGAATAAAAATGGTATAGCCATTTTAGAGAAACAGTTTGGAAGGTTCTTATAAAGTTAAACATAAGCTTATCATATGACTCCGTAATTTTACTCCCAGATATTTATCAGAGAAATGAAAACTTCTGATCACACATAAAAACCTGTGTGCAAGTATTTATAATGGTCTAATTTATTACTGTTAAATATAGGGAAAACCTAGGTGTTCCTCAACTGGTGAATAGATTAATTGTGATATATCTGCACAATGGAATATTACTAGCAATAAAAAGGAACAAACTAATGATACAACAACATGGATGAATCTCAAATGCATATACTAAATGGCAGAAACTAAATAGAAAAAGTAATATACAGTATGATTTTATCTATATGGCATTCTGGAAAAGTTTGCCATGAGCTAAGGTTGTAGGAAGGGTTGACTATAAAGAGCAGCAAGAGGAATTTTTTTTAGGGTGAAGACATTGTTTTGTATCTTAATTGTGGTCATGGTTTTATGACTGTAAGCATTTACAAAATTTATAGGACTGTACATCAAAAAGAGCAAAATTTATTTCATGTAAATTTAAAAGTGACTAAAATAGTAATAGTGACAAAACAACAATAAAAGTCTAAATGAGAAATTATGCAAAAAACTGAGTGACCCAAAGAAAGGAAGTAACTTGAGATGCCTGAGTGGTTCAATTCGTTGAATGTCCGACTCTTAATTTTGGCTGATGTCATGATCTCAGAGTCCTGAAATTGAGCTCTGCATCTGGCTCCAGGCTCAGTGAGAAGTCTGCTGGAGATTCTCTCTCCTCCTCTCCCTCTGCACCTCTCCCCACTTGTATGGGTGCTTTCTGTCTCTCTCTCAAATAAATAAATAAATCTTTAAAAAAAATAAAACATCAATAAGATGAAAGAATAAGAAGATATAGTTTTTGCATAATTTGGGCAAGAGCAATATTATATAATTTGCACATCTTAGGAAGCTAAGCAATTAGCCTCAGGATTGTCCAAGAAAGGCCTGCACATATTCGAGAAATTAGTTTAGGATACCAGTCAATCCCCACATTTAAATGAAATATTGTAAGGAGTTGGTTGTATATCACTGGTTTAGACATAAGAATAGGTGGCAGTGTGGGATCACCTAATCAGGTTTTTTCCCATTTATTTATTTACTTATGAAATTAAAAAGGTGGACTAAGAAATGTTGAGTTTGAGTTTTGTGTAAGTCTGCAAATCTAAGGTTGCTTGTTTGTGAATATATGGTATCATGTGAACGTTGTTTTTTCAATGACCTCTCTCTATCAGTTTAATTCTGAAAAAAATTGTAGGAGCAGACTGATGTTTTGACTCCTTAGCTTATCGATATTACTCCAAGGTGGGAGACCTGACAGTTTATTCTCTGGAAGTCCTGGTTAATAAATAAGGATTGTAGTGATATCGAAAAAATTGTTCTAACTTTCAATATTACTTTTTGCCAAGGATAAGGTTTCCCAGGTATAGGAGTTAGAGCAAGGGGTTGTTAACACAATTATTATCGCTTAGCTGAATATGGAAACTGACGCATTTTAGGATTTTTTTTTTATATCTTCTAAGATCTAAACGAACCAACCGGCAATCAAGAACATCGTGCACTAATATTAGAATATGGCTTGCAAGTCCATCTTAGTTATTCATTTCCTCGTCTTTTTATCCTTTCTTTATTCAGAAGTATTTATGTGATGTCTTTGGTGTAACTTGACCTGTTCTGACTCTTGTTCCTTGTTTGAGACATTTACTTGCAACTGGGGTCTTTGGAAATACATGCCAACACTCCTGCCATTTACTTATACTATTGATGCGACACTTTTGACAAGGCTCTGAATATCTGTTCTTAAAGAATAATAATTTTTTAAAGGTTTTATTTATTTATTCATGAGAGACAGACAGACAGAGAGAGAGAGAGAGAGAGAGAGAGAGGCAGAGACACAGGCAGAGGGAGAAGCAGGCTCCATGCAAGGGAGCCTGATGTGGGACTTGATCTTGGGACTCTGGGATCATGCCCCTGGGCTGAAGGCGGCGCTAAACCGCTGAGCCACCTGGGCTGCCCAAAAAATAATAATTTTGTAACAGAGAGAAATAGCATGAACTATTTTGCAGAATACTTAGGTCAGTCTTTTTCTATCTTTCTTTCTTTCTTTCTTTCTATTTATTTATTTATTTATTTATTTATAGAGATGCAGAGAGAGAGAGAGAGAGGCAGAGACACAGGCAGAAGGAGAAGCAGGCTCCATGCAGGAAGCCCGATGTGGGACTCGATCCAGGATCTCCAGGATCACGCCCTGGGCTGCAGGCGGCGCTAAACCGTTGCGCCACCGGAGCTGCCCGGTCAGTCTTTTTCTATATAAAAAAAGTAAAATGGTAACTTAAGGGATGGGACAGAAGAGGTTCCTCCAAGAAAAAAAAAAAAAAAAAAAAGATGCTGAACTAAGTAAGATGTTTGAAAGAAGAACTCTCACCATCAGAGATATGGAAAGTGTAGGGATATTATCTGAATGTGGATTGGTATTTATTTAGTGTAGAGAGTAAAGGAGACAGTTCTTTAAAAAGAATTTGTCCCTGTCTTACGGTGTCTCAAAACTTCAAGCTTAATAGAAAAAATCGAAAGTAGGCTTGTCCAAAAATAGGGAGTTGTCTCTTATTTTGGCGATATTCTAAGACTAACATCCAAAGGTCCCATGATACCTTTATTAAAGAAAAGACAAGAAAAAGTCAATGAACAATGGCTCAAGTATAATTCTTTATATCTCTATATAAGAGCTAAAAAGACATGAGAGAGTTTACTTTAGAACACAGACAAAATTTCTTATGGCATTGAATGTAAATTTGGAGTAAAAAGGTTAAATTTAAAAAAAGATTTGATCTCTTAAGAAAATCTATTAAAATTTTAATAAAATAATCAAAGAAAAAGGGGGAAAAAAAAAACAAAGGGAATGATACTCATGGCATCCACTCAGTGAAGGAACCAAAAGAATGAGCCACATTTTATGAGATCAATATTTTCTTATTTAAAAAAATTAAAATAAAAATTAATCGGTAGACAAGAACTGAAAACAAAAATAATATTCAAGAAAGAAATAACATTCAAGAATACTTTTATTAGGATTTTAATTGTTGAAATTACATAGAGAAATTAGAAAACTTTAGGCTATTTAATGAGCAGCATGTACACATTGTTATAACCACTATGCATAATGTAAGCTAAGGTATTCTTCTCTCAATGTTATTGACCTCATTCCATAATATTAACAATCATTACAATAGCAAGCATTTATGCAGTATTTAAAATATATTTGCTCTTTCTATGAACAGCATGACTAATATTCAAATAGCAAAGCCACTTTGGCAATATGTGGTTAAGTTTATATTTCTTAACTAAAGATCATAGGCTTTGGAACATTAATGAATGATAAATTGTATCTCATATCCTCATAGATGGTTAATAAGCACATATACAGATTTAATAAAAATGAATAGTATCAAAATATTTGTGAAGTACATTTATATAAAAAGGGGTTTATATATAAATGCCCTCGAAAGCTAGGCATTGATCTTAATTTTGCTTCCCATTTCATTTTCTTCTTTCCTTGACTTTTTCTGCACTAAACTATTCTTTTATTTGCTGTGAAGCTAAGAAAACATATGCATCAGCATATCCTGTAACCAGTGGATCCTAAGAGTTAATTTATTGGCATATTTCATGCAAAATTAATAAGAATGGAAGAGAAATAACAGGCTGAGTGTATTAAATTTTCCCGTTAGAAAATACTACCTGATATTTTGTGTAGGCCTAGTCATATATCTCTTTGGTAGAGAGCAGGGCATAAAAGGGCATGTTTATAGCTATTAAATATTTATACTCAAAAAAGAGAAAGTTCATATGACCACTATTAGAAATTTTAGAATTTGGAAGTTTAAAAAAAACAACTAGAAACTTTGAGAAGTAACAGTTATTGTTTATGGTTTCATTCTCCCAGGAGATAAATTAGATGTAATATGGATTTGTGAAAAGAGGATTGAAAGAGGAATCAGCAGGCCTAGCTAGAAGCTCTAAACCCTTCAGCAAATTACAGCTAAGTCTTTAGTCAATGTACTTTACTTTTCTAAGCCTCAGTTTTCTTCCCTTTTATTTAGGGAACAACTATATCTACTCTGAGTTTCTAAAGTTGTTATTATGAATAAGGATAATATAAATGAAAACATTTTTTATATTCTAAAAGTAGTACAATATATTCAGAGTAAGCCAAATGATGAAGCTGATGGCACAGTTTGGCTAAGACAGCATAGACTTCCTGGTTCAGGCTACAGCATTTGAGATGACTATTCAGAGAAACTAGGGGCAATGTAATTAATGGGGTATATATCATTCCTGTGGTCAAGGAGGGAAGCCAAAAGTCAAGGCCACAGAAGACATAGGAAACATCATTTCCAAAGTGTGGGACAAAGCTGTTAACAGGAAATAATTTATAGAGTCAAGAGCCAAAAGAAACAGGAAAAAGACAAGAAATCTATCACCTATGGGGATAGATGGTTGTGCAGGAGACTGTTGACAATTGGAGGGCAAAAAGGCACTTTGTTGTGCTTATTTTATGACCCTGAGCTTGGAGTCTGATGAATTAAAGGGGCAATACTGTGCTGGGTGACATTTAAGAGAGAATACCTCTAGGCAATAACTTTCATATTAACCCTCATAAGGTCGATGCCATTCTCTCTTTTACAGCATGAACAAGAAATATTATTACAGGGAGATGAAAGGATATACCATTTTTTCCATAGTTGATGGTTGCAGCAATATGGCCTATGGAAACTGTGTTTTTTGTTTTCAGACTTTTGGGAAAGGTATGGTCTACAGAGTTATCCATAAAGTTGAATTGGTGTTGAATTTGTGTATATCCCACAATTGTTAATTTAAAGCTTATTCTTCAATGTTATAAGTCAATTAGCTTTGTCTTGTAATGAACTACAAAATCAGTAAAAAAGCCAAACTCCTCTTTTCAGAATCCAATAACTATAAACAAAGTAGGACATAGAAAAGTTTTGTATTTTTATGCAGTGGAAAACCATGTTCACAGTAATAGCTCTTACACATTAAAATTATTGCCAATCACATGAAATAAAAATAATAAAATAAAATAAAATAAACAATAAGTGAGGGGGAGCCTTGGTGGCTCAGCCCTTGGCTCAGGTCATGATCCCAGGGTCCAGGGATGGAGTCCTGTATCAAGCTCCTGGTAGGAAGCCTGTCTCTCCTTCTGCCTATTTCTACCTCTCTCTGTGCATCTCTCATGAATAAATAAATAAAATCTTAAAAAAAAAAAAACATTAAGTGAGTTAAAGAATTATACTCTATACTAGATCCTAAAGGACATGTGAAGGTCAAGGCAACAGTTGGTGCTCTCATAACAAAAAAACATCTAAGTGTTAGTTCAAGCTAGGAAAAACAAAGCATAAGATTATGCTGATCAATTACCTCATAAATGATACTAAGAAAATTGTCAGAGGTAGATAAAATCAAGTAAAAATATATTTTTAATCCAGTTTTTAATACTTGAGTTTTTGAAAACTAGTAACATATGTAAAACCAGGATGTTTTCCGAAGTCATTCATGAACATCTATTGCTCTTTACACTGATTTTAGTAGTTTATTGTTCAATTTATCATATTTTTTTGTTAACGAGGACATCTTGTCTATTCCACATTAACTGAATATGATATGCCAGTGTAAAAATGGGAAAAAAATGAATTTGCACTATTTTGGCTGTCAATTTTAATATTTTTCTGTAATTTTGATAAAAATGAATAACCGAATTTGCAGACTAGGTTTGCTCAGTTTGAGTGCTGGCCATGTTTCACTGGTGGTTTTATAATATCAGGGTTTGAAAGATCATCCAGACATGCTTTAAAGTAGGTTTTAACATAACATAGCCATCAAATACAATACCTATTTTATGAAAGTTTTATTTATGACATCTTTACCCTAAGTATAATTATATCTGCACCTTTATCCTTCAGTACTGAAGAATGAATTAATTATCTTTATAAAAAAAAGTCAAAGTTTTAAAAAACTAACATTTCCAAAAAAGCATAAACAAAACTCACAGGAGGAAAGCACACTTTATTTTTTTTGAAGAACCATTGTTGTTGCCTGATTTGTCCTTTATCTCAACCCTAGTATTGTTTCTTTTTTTGATGACCATGTGAAATAATGAATATTTTCATAATTCTTGACCATTTGAATATGCTGATGCTAATGAAAATTATCATATGTTTTAGATATGTAGAGAGGACTTTCAACCGTATTCTCATCAACTCTTCTTCTTTCTCTAAAAGTGTTGAAAATAGGGATCCCTGGGTGGCGCAGCGGTTTGGCGCCTGCCTTTGGCCCAGGGCGCGATCCTGGAGATCCTGGATCGAATCCCACGTCGGGCTTCCGGTGCATGGAGCCTGCTTCTCCCTCTGCCTGTGTCTCTGCCTCTCTCTCTCTCTCTCTGTGACTATCATAAATAAATAAAAATTAAAAAAAAAAAAAAGTGTTGAAAATACTTCCTGAAATTTAACCACACATATGCTTCCTTTTAATTCCAAGAAAAAAGCAGAAAAAGTTGTTATCCTCAAAATATATACTTAATGAACTCTATGGAATTAACTTCTTTCTTTTCCCCTCCTCTTTGTATTAATAAAACAAAAAAAATAGATATTCATTCTTATTTTTAAACAGATTCATTTAAAAATTTTATTATTAGGTTAACATACAGTAAAGGGGCTTTTTGTGTGAATATGATTTCATTTATCTAGAATAACTATGATTGCTTTGTCCTATGCTGTATGTAGAACTTTATGAGAAACTTGTGAACTGTTTCTCAAAGAACTCACACCATTCCTATGAGCATTTTATGAAAGTTCCAATCCTCCCCATTCTCCTCATCCTCATCAACATTTGATATTGTTGGTATTTTTTATTTTAGCTCTTCTTACCAATGTATAGATTTAATATGCATTGTCATGATACTTTTGAGTGGATGTTATGATGTAAAACATCTTTTCCTGTGCTCATTTTTCACCAGTTCATCATCTTTAGTGACGTTTGTTCAAGTCTTTGCCCATTTTACAATTGGGTTGTTTTATTATGTTGTAGAGAGTTTTGATTATGTCATAGACAATTCTTAATATATGTATGTATGTAATGTCTGTATAATACATTGTAGATACGTTTTTGGTCCTATATGTGCATTGCAAATATAGTCTCCTGGTCAGTAGTTTGTCTTTTTAATTTTCTTAATAATGCCTTATATGAAACAAAAGTTTTTAATTTTGGTGAATTCCAAAGTATTGGGGTTTTTTCTTTTATGGAATATGTTTGTGTGTCATGTCTAAGAGCTTTTTACTTAGCTGCAGATAATGAAGATTTTCTCCTATGTTGTCTTCTAAAAGGCTTGTAGCATTCATTTTATTTTTAGATTAACAATCCAATTTGAACTACTTCTTGTAAATGGAGAGAGTGTTAGATTGAGGTTCATTTTTTTTGCATATGGTTGTTCAGTTTTCCAACATCATTTATTGACAAAATTCTCCATTCTCCATTGAATTGCTTTTGCACCTTTGTCAGAAATCAACTGACCATATTTGTTAGCTCTAGTTCTTGACTCTTTTTGTTCCACTGATCTGTGTGTCTATTTTTTGTCAATGTCTTGATTACTGTAACATTATTTTAAGTCCTAAAATTAGTTAGTGGCATTCTTCTCACCTCATTCTTCTTTTCCAAAAATGTTTTATTCTTTTTTTAAAGATTTTATGATTAATTTGAGAGAGAGAGAGAGAGAGAGAGAGAGAGAGCACAAACAGGATGGAAAGGAGTGAGAAGGAGAAACAGGCTCTCCACTGAACTGGGAGCCCAAGGTGGGATTCAGTACCAGGCCCTAGGATCATGAACTGAGTCAAAGGCAGACGCTCAACCAACTGAGCCACCCAGGCACCCCAATGTTTTGTTATTTTATTTCTAGTGTGTTTTCAAAGAAGGTTTAGAATTAGCTTTACAGAGGAATTTCCCTGAGTTTCTGATATACCTTTTTTTAAACTTCTAGATTTCAGGGTTGTACAATAGATGAATTGACTATAGGAACAAATGGGTTAAAAACACATTACACAATTTAAATGAAGAGACAGGAAACTTGAATTCTTACTAATAAGAAAGTTAAGTCATATTAATAAACCTAATAATAATAATATGTCAAAGTGATTTTTAAAAACTGCACTTATCCTCTGAGATGCATTCAGAATAGCTTCCAGAAACATGAAAGATTTGTTTAAAAAAGGAAAATTATGAAATGTTTGTACATTAGAATAAAAAACAAACCTCCGTTAATAACAGAACAAAATGTACATCTAAAAATGTTTGAAAGTACTATGATTCCATAGAGAGCTTATGTGTATGAGAAGAGAAGAGGGAGTATGAAAGGGAAGGGCTTCCAGAAAATTGGCTGAAGGAAAAGTACTAGCCATTGAATTTGCCAAATCAAATAGACATCTGATGTCCAAGAATCAATTTGGGGAACATTGTTCCCATTACTCCACTGAAGCCCTTTAGTAACTAGCAGAAGGATATAATAGCTCTCTCCATCGCCCCCTGTAGACTTTTAAATGGAAAAACAGGCACTTTCTTTCAGAAAGATTATTAAAGGAAAAAAAGGGTATTTAAGACAATGAAAAAGATACTCTGTTAGGAGCAGAGGAAGATGACAGAGTAGGACGACCCTGAGTTTACCCTGTCCCACTTTTACAACTAGATATCTGCATCCAA
Organism: Vulpes vulpes; assembly: GCF_048418805.1. Taxonomy (NCBI): domain Eukaryota; kingdom Metazoa; phylum Chordata; class Mammalia; order Carnivora; family Canidae; genus Vulpes; species Vulpes vulpes. The sequence goes on from NC_132785.1 coordinate 67,791,620, forward strand.
GTCAGTAAACCAGATAGTGATCTGAAGACTGACAGAACGAACTCCACAACTACATGTAGAGAAGAGGCTGTATCTGAAAGTTTAGAAGTTAGAAAAGCAGAGAGAGGCTGCCTGCAGGAAGGAGGGAGCTGTGCATGTGGAGATGGCCAAGAAATCAGCCCTTCCACTAAGGGGTTCACATGGGGGAACAATTCCCATCGTTTTTGGCTTTGAAAAACAGAGGGGCTGAAGCTTGTGAGTTTGTATAACAAGTGAGACTTGGAGTCTGGAACTTTAAAAGTCAGCTGACTCAGCACTGAGGGAGTTGGGAAGGAGAGTGATATGATAGCTAGGGTCACTGCCCTTAAAGACACAGCAGTCTGCATGGGGAGGCAAGGTAAAAATGGCACTTTTACAATGTCAGGGCAAATGAGACATATCTATTCATACTGATTTCAGAGCATGTTGAAGGACTTCCTCACAAGCAAGGGAGCTGGCAGGTACCATTTTTCTCCCCTGTCCCGCGGCAAAAACAGAGTCAGCCACAGAAGGCAGGACTGCACAGATACTTGTTACCTAAGTACACCATGCCTGTGAGTTCTTTTGAGGACTTACTCACTCCAAGCCTGCTGGCTTTGACCCTGGGCAAAGGGCAATATTGTTAAAGCTGTGCATGTGCCCTGCTCAGCTGCAAGGTGCACAACTGCTGCCATAGTTCCCATCTATGGGAACCCATCTCTTCCACCAAGCCATGTGCCCCCAGCTGCTGTAATGTGCTTTGCCCAGCTGTTGCTGGGTACCATGCCACACCCCTAACCACCATTATGCACTGGACCTGGCCTTACCCAGCCCTTCCAGAAGCACTGCATCCAGCCTCACACCCCTGGCTATTCCAGCACACAGCCCCAAGCTATTATATCACTTCAGGGAATCCAGCATAGGACTAGTGGTCCAGTACAAATTTTGTTAACACCACTGTCCATCTCCAAGTTTCCCAGTGGGCATACCCCTCAAAGCTGGCCTGTCTTGGTCCCACTAACACTACAGAGAGCAAGCACAGCCATCGATAGGCAGAGTCAGTGCATATGACTGCAGTGAAAGGAAATGTGTGTCAGACACAAAAGCAGGACATAAGTAGCACACATAGGATACTCCCCTGAAGTGCCAAGTTCTAATGAGCAGGGGACACTGCAATGGGGCACTCCAGGACCTCTTCTTAATAAAGTCACTACTTTCAAGAACAGAAGACACAACTACTTTCACACAACTAGACACACAAAAACTAAGGGCATTCACAATCACTAAACCAGTCTTACAAGAAATATTAAAGGAAACTCTTTGAATGGAAAAGAGAGGCTAAAGGTGACAGTGTTGAGGTAGGAAACACAAATGCAGTAAAAATTAATAGTTCTGTGTAAAAATAATAAGAAAGGATATAAAATGTAATAACATATACCTAAAATGTGGGGAAGAAAGGACAGAAGAATAGGGTCGAACTTAAATGACCTTCAAATTAATATATACTTTTTTATGCAGAAGAGGTTATATATAAACCTAATGGTAACCATGTATCAAAAACCACTAATAAATATGGAAAAAATAGAGAAAAAAATCCAGTTATGTCACTTAATAAAATCAGTAAAAAGTGAAAGAAAGACAAGAAAGGATCAAGGAAAATCTTTAGAAATAATCACAAATGAGTCAATAAAATGGCAATAAATACATACCTAACATAATTATGTTGACTATAAATGTACTAAATATTCCAATAAAAAGACATAGGATGACTGAATAAAAAAATAGAAAAACCCCAAGAAACAAAAAACACACGACCAACAACAAACAAAACCGATCTATATGCAGCCTACCAGAGACCCATATTAGACCTAACGTGACCTGCAGATTCAAAGAGAGGATGAAGGCAGGGTACCTAGGGGCTCAGTCACTTAAGCATCTGACTCTTGATCTCAGCTTAGATCTTGATCTCAGGGTCCTGAGTTTGTACCTCATAAAAGAAAGAGGGTGGAGAAACATCTATCATGCACAAAGGTGTTGAAAGATAGCCACAGTAGCAATACTTCTATGGTACAAAATAGATTTTATTTAATTTTTTTAAGATTTTATTTATTTATTCATGAGAGACACACAGAGAGAGGCAAAGACATAGGCAGAGAGAGAAACAGGCTCCCTGCAGGGAGCCCAATGTAGGACTCAAATACTGGATCCTGGGATAATGCCTTGAGCTGAAGGCAGATGCTCAACCACTGAACCATCCAGGGGTCCCAAACAAAATAGATTTTGAAGCAAAAACTGTAATGAGAGACAAAGAAGGACACTATATAATCATTAACTGCACAACACAACAAGAAGTTTTAACAATTATAAATATTTATGCACCCAATATCAGAGCACCCAAATACATAAAACAATAACAAGCATAAAGGAACGAATCAATTATAATACAATAATAATAGGGGACTTTAATACCCCACTTACATCAATGGACAGATAATCTAACAAGGAAACAATGGCTTTGAGTGACACACTAGACCAGATGGATGTAAAGGGTATATTCAGAAAATTCCCTTCTAAAACAAGAGAATACACATTCTTTTCAAGTGCACTTGGAACATTCTCCAAAACAGATCACATATTGTCCACAAAACAAACCTTACCAAATTCAGGGAGATTGCAATGTAGATTTTCGGGCCATGCTATGGTACTAGAAGTGAATTACAAGAAAAAAATCTGGTAGGACCACAAATGTATGGAAGTGAAATAACATGCTATTAAACAATGATTAGGTCAACCAGGAAATAAAAGAAATAAAGTACATGGAAACAAATGAAAATGAAAACACAAATATAACATACTTATATAACATTAACTATAAAATATATAAATATAACATTAAGCATAAACACTTTATAAGTACTTTATATATTTTGGATACTAACCCAAAAAATGAATAATCCAATTAATATGAACAGAATACATGAACAGGTATTTCTCCAAAGAAGACAGAGAGTAGCCAACAGACACATGAAAAGATGCTCAACATCACTCATCATCAGGGAAATACAATTCAAAACTACAATGAGCTATTATCTCACACCTGTCAGAATGGCTAAAAATCAACAGCACAAGAAACAACAGGTGTTGGCATGGATGTGGAGAAAAAGGAACCCTCTTTCACTTTTGGTGGGAATACAAACTAGTGCAGCTATGGAAAACAGCATGGAGGTTGTTCAAAAAATTGAAAATAGAACTATCCAATAATCCAGTAATCACACTACTTGGGATTTACTCAAAGAATACATGAGCACTAATTCAAAGAGAGAGACATGCACCCCTATGTTTTTTGCAGCATTATTTACCATAACCAAGATAAAGAAGCAGGCCAAGTTGCCATCAATAGATGAATCGATAAAGAAGAAGCCCTATAGATATACAACAGAATATTACTCTGACATAAAAAATAATGAAATCTTGCCATTTGCAATGACATGGAGGAGCTAGAGAGTATAATACTAAGTGAAATAAGTCAATGGGCAAAAGACAAATACTATAGATTTAATTCATGTGTGCAATTTAAGAAAGAAACAAGCAAAGGGAAAAAATAAGAGAGAAGCAAATCAAGAAACACAGTCTTACAGAGAATAAGCTAATGGTCATCAGAGGAGACGTGAATGGCAGGGGATGGGTTAAACAGGTCATTGGGATTAGGGAGTGCATTTATCATGATGAGGACAGGGTGATGTACATAAGTGTTGAATCACTATATTGTACACCTGAAACTAATATAACATTGTATGTTAACTAACTTTAACTTTATTAAAAGTAAAAAGAGGCAATAAAAAATAAAAATGGCCAAATTAGTTCGTATTTTCCATGTTGTTTCACCTTTTAATTGTCATTCCACTCCATGTGGTGGTTTGCTATATAGACTAGCACGTCTAGAGCAGAATATTTTGAAGAAAGATGCAAATGCATATTCTCTGGAGAACCAAAAGTAGCAAAAGGAATGTAAGCTCTTAGGTTCTTTAAATTTTCAAGTACAGTAAACCCATTTTGTTTTCTGTCCTAATATATCACATCTTCACTCAAATTATAAAAGTCAGTGTAGGTATAGTTTTTTGATTGATTTTTTTTCCATATCATATAGGAGACACACAGTATTCCCCCAAATTAGTACCATTATAAGTGTATATAAATGTTCAGACAACATGAAATTTCATCCTTGTTTTTCTAACCTTCTTCTCCTTTATTTTGTAAAGATTAATTTTAAAGGAAGAACACATACATTATATTGCTAGATCCTATCAATAGTGCAATTTTTTTTTATGAAACACAATAGCAAATATCAACACAGCGAACTCTGAATTGTTACCTGGCACACTTCCACCAAAAAGGATTTCTGCCTCCTTTTCAAGACTGATTCGTCTCTAGTTCACAAACAATCTGGCATTGAAATATTTGAGGCATCTACTCCTTAAGGTCACTGGAAAGGCAAAGAATGAGATCACACCATATAAAAGAAAATTGTGGCATCTTCTCAGCAAATAAAAAGTTCGGTCTCAATTTTGTAGTGAAGTATGAAGTACAGTCTCTGAAGAGAAAGCCAGTTTGGTTTGTTATAGTAGGATTTGTAACTGTGGAGGTGGCTAAGTTTTTCCACTCTGTGGAAGATACTGTGAAATATTTACTGTGAAGAAGCTGGAATAATACCAACCCATAGCTATAAAAACGAAAGGGGGGGAGGCTTATTTTGAGAAATTTTATATTTTTTTTATAAGAACTGCTCCATTATTCTTAATACAGACAAAGGTTGAGTCAAGTTTGTGATGCAGTAAATGAAAAGTTAACAGTTCAGCTCATCACTTCAAGCGAATCCATATAGATTCACTGCGTTCGTTTCTCTCCCTGTTCTCCCTTGCCCTGCACTTCTTCATTTTGATTAGCTCATTCTCTTAACTGGTGAAGCAAGTATTTGTCCTTCAAGTCCAATAAGTTCTAACTGTCATTAATCACAAGTTTCTTTGGTAAGTGTTTAAAAAGTCTAATCAGAGAAGAAGGGCACTAAAGAGAAAATATATGGCACTTTCCAGTAAAAAATCCAATAAAGGATCAATGAATGATGATAGCTGAGTTTTGAAGTCTAGACAATATAGAATCCACAATCAAACTATACGTCTCATAAATGTATTTTCAAATATGTTTGTGCATTTCAAAAATCAGTTATATCCCCTGTCATGTATAATGAATAGTGCAAATCAATTAATTCTATATTGTATCCTGTCCCCTTTGGTGTAAATTGCACACCACCTTTAATGATAGTAAAAGTTGTATGAGGAACAGGAAATAGGCAATAGTTTTGGAGATCAAATATCAGATTCCAAGAAATGAAGTGACAGACAAATTAATAGTATATTGTTTTCCATATCTTCACACACAGATTATTATTGACTAATTGGGATTCTATTAATGCCTAAATCTTAGAAACTGAAAATTAGGTTCTAAGGGAGTCACAGTGTAATTGGAAACATGGATTATTAGAGTTAAGGAGACTATTTGAGCTGGAACCTCTGTCTAATATATGAATCCCTTCAATAACAACCATGAGGAGGATGTTGAAGAGATAGAACATGCATCAGAATATCTAAATATCTTTTAATATTTCCTGAAGGCATATCTCTATCTTCTTAAGACAACCTATGTCAGCTGCTTTTTTTTTTCCATTTCATTTCAACCATCATTTATGGAGCTCTATTTCATATCAGGTGATTATCAAGCTATGTTGATACAAAGAAGAATGAAACTGCTTTTATGGAATCTTAATTGTTGTGAAGAAAGGAGTAAAAAGAGAGGAATATAAAGCAAATTTTTTATGATAATCAAAATGTCAATGCTTTGTTGTAGGATGTTGTGAAAAATAGATGAGTTCTACTTAAACTAATAAGGGAGAAATGTTGCAATTTCTGGAGTAGGTGACAAGTGAGTTAGGCTTAAAAGACAAGGTGTTGATTACAAGAAGAAAGGATGACTTGAGGGAAGAGTTTGTACAAGTGACGTAATCGTGGATTACCATAATCTGTTCAGTGCTTTTAAGGCAATTGTTGCTTAAGTGCAAAGCACACAAGAGGAAATGAAATGAGAGAATCAGGTGGGGCAAGGCTATGCAGATTGTTGTATATATGTATGAAAATTTAGATTCTTAGATAAACAGGAGACTTTGGAGGTTTTTAGAGAGATGGATGGCATCAGCTATATGCCATAGATAAATCAGTCTATTGGTAGTGTGGGGGATGGGTTTGAGGGGCCTAGAATACAAAATGGATTTGATTGTTTTAGCCTAAAGAGGATGAAGGACTGAGTGAGCAGAAATAAAAGTGGTGTTCCAGATTTAGTAAGTAATTACTAGGTAAACTTGTCCAGCAGAACATAGATCAGGGATATAGGTTAGGAATAAGGCTGAGGACTACTAAAAATAATTATAACAGTAAAGCCCAGGGTTTTCTGACTAGGTGTCTGGATTGTTGGTAGAACTATAAACTGACATGTGGAATTTCGGAAAGAAAGCAGATTTAGAAGGAATATGAGTTCCATTTTAAGGAATATTGACTTTAAAAGACCCCTGAGATACCAAAGTGAGAGGTCCAAAAGTTAAGTATACATAAATGTTTAGTGTTCTTAGGAGAGATCATGGCTAATCATATTACTCTTGAAATAATAAGAGCATGGGTAGTCATTAAAAATCACAAAAGTGGTAGAGATAATTCAAAGAGAAATTTAGTATAAGAACATTCATTTGATGGAGAAGGATTGAACGTTACCAGCATTTATGAGATGAAAGAGAGAAGAAGAGCATTATTTAGAAGAAAATTACAGGAGTATAGTGTTATAAAATGAGGGGACTAGGAAATTTTAAGCAATAGAAAGTGATCCTACAATATTAAAAACAGCAGAGAAATCAACTAACAAAAATTAAGACTGAAAATGTCTGTTGTATTTAGGAGTCAGGGATATCTAGAATAGGAATAGTTTTAGTGGAGGCACAAGTGAGACTGCAGTGGACTGAGGAGGATCAGCATGAAGAAGGGGAATTTTAAAGGCAAAACACATGACCAACTATTTAGCATAAAAACAATATGTGGGGATCCCTGGTGGTTCAGCGGCTTAGCGCCTGCCTCTGGCCCAGGGTGTGATCCTGGAGACCTAGGATCGAGTCCCACATTGGGCTCCTTGCATGGAGCCTGCTTTTCTCTCTGCCTGTGTCTCTGCCTTTCTCTCTCTCTTTCTATGTATCTCGTGAATAAATAAATAAAATCTTAAAAAAATAAAAATAAAAATAAAAATGATATGTGATGTGTTATCACTGATGCAAAGGAGATGTAAGCTGTTGGCCAATTACTTCATTTTTCTGCTACCTAATATCCAGAATTTTATAATTAGAGATTTATTATTTGGTATAAGAAGTTTTCCATAAAGAAGTTTCCTATTCCACCAAGAGGGGGAAATACAATGAGTTGTATAATTTGTAGTGCCATAATATGTATTTTATTTTATCCTTTTGTGAAAGTTGATTTTAATATTTCTGATGGAAGGGATTGAAAAGGACTTAACAGAATCCTGACTTTGTGTTTTTGAGCCACTTTCAATGGTCTTATTTTATTTTATTATTTTTTTAAACATCAGGCTATGGGACCAAACCTCCTTTTTCTGGGTTTTTATTGAATGATACACCTACAATCCAAGAACATGTCATTTAACACAAAGACAGTGTGCTTGATTTCCTGCAAATTTCTTGTTATTTTCACTTAAACTGGTGTATTTCCATTAGCCAGAATTAAGTCCAAGAGTAACAGTCTTCACTCTCTCTGGCTATTAGAAGATAAACTTGCAGCTCAGCAAGTCCACAATTTATCAAGTATTGTATGTATGATACCTCTGCCTACAGTGCGTCTTATCATTCCTACTTTACTTTTCTTCTTGCATAATTCTATTCCTAAACCTTACCCTAAACATAATCTCTTCCATACCTTCAGTTTAAACTTACCATTATTTGATCTGCTGTAGCTGGAGTGGTCTATTATTATTGTTGAGTAATATTGCTTCTATTTAACTAAACTTAACTTTTTCAGTTATTTTAAAAGAGGCTTGTTAATATATAAACTAAAATGTAATGAACATTGTCACCTTCCCTTTATGTCCTATCCATTTATTTATTTATTTTTGATCTGGTAAACAAAACAAAGCCCTTCCTACCTTACCTTCTATGACTTTAACTTTTTTAAAAAATTAGAAGGGAAGCTATTGATTACAAATGAGAATGAGGGAAATTGGGGGGGATGGAAATGCCCCATTTTGGGTGGCATCATGCATTTGTAAAGCCCACTAACTGTACCTCAAAAAGGGGTGAATTATAGTGTATGAGAGACTATACCTCCATTGGCTTGAATTCTAAAAATGTGTCTTAAATGCAGATAATTAATTTCAATATTGAAATATATGTGTAGGGGGCAGCCCGGGTGGCTCAGCGGTTTAGCGCCGCCTTCAGCCCCAGGTGTGATCCCGGAGACCCGGGATCGAGGCCCATGTCGGGCTCCCTGCTTCTCCCTCTGCCTGTGTTTCTTTCTTTCGTGCTCTCTCTCTCTCTCTCTCTCTCTCTGTGTCTCTCATTAATAAATAAATAAGTAAATAAATAAATAAAATCTTTAAAAAAGAGAGAAAAATATGTGTAGGATATTTAGAAAGAAATTACCCTACAAAATATTATAAAATTGCATATTATAAAATTGCAATGAAAGTATTATATATGTGGCCCCTAAATCAATAGAAAGAACAATTGGTTAGATAGAGAACTACCTAATGCATAAATACATAACAACACAGAGAAATTTAGTTCAAAAAGAAAAAAAAAAAACAAATATGCCAAGTCAGTTTGCCTCTGTTAGAAACCTAGCTTCACGATTTCCCCATTGTGTGATATGAATCAATAGATTCAAACTATCCTTCAGTTTCATCATCAGTTAAATAATAATAATGCTTACTTTGTAGGGGTCCTATAAAGACTAGATGAGGCAATAGACATAAAGCAGATGTTCTTAACCATCAGGTCCATGGATAAATTTTAAGGGCCTGGAATTTAATTGGAAAAATTACATTTTCATTTTGTTCAATCTGTAACTAAAATATACTGTTTCCTCTGATCATGAATCTAGGCAATAAATTGCAATAGTACTAGAAGGAGCTGTGACATCATGATTAGGTATCACAGATTTAAAAAAAATTTTTTTTAAGATATATTTATTTTAGAGAGAGAGAACATTCTTGTGCATCAAGTGGAGGGGGGGGGAGAGGGAGACAGAGGAAGAGAAGTAGACTCCCAGCTGAGCCTGACATGTCATGTGGGGCTCAATCTCAGGACCTTGAGATCATGATCTGTGGTGAAATTAAGAGGCAAGTGGCTAATTGACTGAGCCACACAGGCACCTTGATATCACAGATTTTTTCATACCACATTACAACTTTTACAAGTATTTCAAAATCTTATTCACATCTATCATTAGACAAAAGTGTAGTGTTTTTAGACCCATCATCAGGCCATATGTTATTGAGTGTTTTGTTAAATATCAGGCAACTCTGTATCTATTAGTAATCCATTCACCAAGTAATGAAATCAGATGACCCAGTCATCTACATTGTTTTACAGTTTTCTGACTACAATTGTTTGCTGATCAACACAGAAAGGAGCTGAGTCACTTTTATTGTTGTTTCAAGTTTTCAAAATTGCACAATTCAAATAAAATTTTTTGACTCTTATAAGAGGTAAATATAGGCATTCATATAAGCCATAATATCAACTTGTACTTTTATTTTTGGATTTGTGATCCCTTTTCATTCTAGCACCTGCTGATTTGATTTTTTCCCTTTTAAGCTTGGTTTAATATTCAGTATTCATTTGTCATTGTTGCTTTATTTTATGCTGAATTTCCAAGTATTTGTAGCGGAAGGGGTTGCAATAACAACTTAATGTGAGGTATTGTTGGATCTAGAAGAGCTTTCTTCTTTTTGTAAAACATACAAATTCTTGGGCAGTCTGGGTGGCTCAGCGGTTTAACGCCACCTTTAGCCCAGGACCTGATCCTGGAGACTTGGGATCGATTCCCACTTTGGGTTCCCTGCATGGAGCCTGCTTCTCCCTCTGCCTGTGCCTGTGCCTCTCTCTCTCTCTCTCTCTCTCTGTAATTGTGTCTATCATGAATAAATACAATCTTTAAAAAAAACATAAAAATTCTTTACTGAGTCTTAGGTTTTGTGGATTTTCAACCAGTTAACACATTTTTTTAAATGTACAACTTATGAGTCCCTTACTTTCCTTTAGTCTGTTTGTTTTGAAATATATTTTCCTTTCCATTGCCTGCCTTCCTTTGGTCATGAAGTACTAAGCATTATGTGCTATTTAACCCCTTTGTTCAGAAAAAGATAAATTCACAGGTGATATCAACTTGGAATTAAGTTATATTTCATTATTTTTGTGTATCTGTCCTCTATAGGAAACTGAAACTTCTAGAACTGTTATTCTTAATTTTATAAATCTAATGGTAATCAAAAGGAAGTATTTGCCTAGAAGGCTTTTAATGATTCTGATTCTCTACATCACAAACCTAGACTCTGGAATATTCATATGCCTGGTAAACTTAACAGGTACCCATTTATCCCTACCAATGACATAGATCCTGACAAAGCAAGATTTCAGTTTTCTGAGCTACCTTGAATTTTATGCCCTGTGGAAACAGACTGTTCTTGTGAGGATGTTCTGAGTCATCCCTAATCCGTGGATCATGAGAAGATATTTTTTCTCATTCTTTTAAGCATTTTTTTTCCTGAAAAATTATGCTTTCTTGTTTCTGCCCTCCTCTGCTGTTTTCATCTAAAAATTTCCAATCTGTGAATTATATCTTGAGAATATCGTAAATATGTAAATAGGTTTATAGACTATCTCAGCATTCTCCATTGTCAGGAATAAAATACCACTGACAGATTTAGCACCCCACACAGGCAAAAGCATCCTTTAGTACCAAGGAAGGATTTTACCATCTGGCACCCTGCTCGGTTGTGGAACACAAAAGGTCCTCCAAAGTACTTATTATAATTCATACACCATGAGACGCTGACTGATGTTTAATTCCCTTTTTAATAAGTGATCTACTCACAATTGTGTCTTTCTTCAGACCTGGTTCTCCTAACTTAGGATATAAACTTCTTAACAAGTACCATCACATATTTTTTCTCAATTCCAAAAAGATAATAGAATAGACATCTTGAGCCAATTAAAGGGACATTGTGAGTAAAACTGAAAGAAATGTCTAAAATGGATGGAGATTGTGCCAGAATGTTAAGAACCACAAAAGAAAAAAGGTAAAGAGGAAAAAGGTCACTGAACAAATATTTTAATAATGCTTTATTTGAAATTCCATCAGTTACACATTATTACCTTTACTATGCTGCAGAAACTCAGGAGGGATAATGTGAACAGTATTGTTGATAATACAACCAACCTCAGCACCTCCCAGGGTGCACATCAGCTACCAAGCCCTTTGCCATGTATTGCCCAATTTTCTGACTTTAAAACATTGCTTTTCCTCAACAGAAGGAGACTGTGTGCAGAATCAAACTGAAGTGAACATAACAAAGAAGGCTTCTTATTGTCAGTTCAGTGTAGTGAACTTCTTAATCAGAATATTAATAGTTACTCAGTGACTGTACTCCCAGGAACTCTATTGAGTTTTTTACACATTTTTACTCATTTCTTCCTCACAGCTCAACTCTAAGGTAGATACCATTAATTTCTCTATTTTATAGAAGAAAAAAAAAGAAAACATATAGAGTTGCAATAACTAGACCAATATGATTCATGTAGTGACATAGATTCATGTGCTGTGTGATAGTTATTCAGTCTCCACCTCTCTTCATCTGAAAATTAAGATACATAGAACATGCACATGGAATGGTTTTGAAATCTGAAGAGCTTTGTCTTTATTCTAATCCAAGAACACTGTTTCCCATCTTAGTTGTTCACTGTGCTTGCTAATTGCTATAGGAAGCCACAGAAAAGCATAACTGAAAATCTGCTCATGCCTTGTTTGTCTCGTGTGACTTGACACAACCTACCCAGGATCCTTCAAAAACAGATGCTTTTATTACTTATCCCTGGGAGATCCAATTGTTTACTGTAATTCAGTGGGTGGACAGTGGGCAGGCATAGATATAGGGAAATACCTTCCCATTTTTTAAATCGAGGTTTTATATATAACCTCTGAGAATCAATGCAGGCCTCCAGGTTTTAACCATAATTTGTTTTCAAAGTCTAACCCTGGGAAGTGCAGATAATTGTGCATAAAACTAGGTAGCATGATGTTCCTAATCAGAAACTTGTGTTCATATCAATTTGCAATCCTCTGAGGATCCCTGCCAAATCTTCTGTGTCATTCAGCTTCCATGGCTATTAGGTGTGAGTTAATGCCTTCACGGTTTTATGCTGTCAAACGGCTTTTTTTTTCATTGTTGTGCTCTGTACGTGTTTGGGAGGAAAGGGTAGAACCAACAACTAAGACATAAGACTGATCATGTAAAACCTTAATGACTGCAGGGAAAAGTGTGAAAATATCTGGAACACTGAATTTTGGTTTTAAACTGTATTTTTGATCATTTAAAAAAATCTGATGATCTCGAGATAAGAGAAAGGTAAAAGATACCGACTTTCAATGACAGAAAATCCTGACAACTCTTCTTCATTAATATATCCAGAATCTGACCACTTCTTACCTTTCTACCTTTAATACTCTAGGATGGAACTCTTATTACCTCTGATTTGGAATACTGACCCAATCAAACCATCAGATTGAACCTGGTGAAGTGTAAATCTGACCCTGTCATTCCCATCCTCGAAATTGTGATAGTGTCCCAAGTCAATAAGAAAAAGTGCCACTTTCCGGTATGACACAATAAAACATTACTCATCTAACTTCACTATCAACTCTTCCTCCCCTCAGTCTTTGCTCCACTTAATCAGCCTCATGATTGTTTCTCAGATATTTTGGTGTTCTCCCACCTCATTGATTTTTAAACTTGCTTGTCCCTCTGTCAGAAACACTGCAACTGCAGTAGAATGGACACTTACTCAATCTAGAACAGTGCCATCTCAGGGTAAGGGTGGCTCAATAGGTAACCAGTCGACTCTTGGTTTCAATTCAAGTAATGATTTCAAGGATAGTGAGATCAGACGCTGAGCTCAGTGGGGAATCTGCTTGAAGATTCTCTCCCTCTGTCCCTTCCCCCACTCCTACTCTCTCATAAATAAATAAGTAAATAAATAAATAAATAAATAAATAAATAAATAAATAAATCTTAGAACAAGGGCATCTCTCCTTCACTTACCATACCTATATACTTTGAATATACATGTATATATACATAAATATTTGCATTCTCAACAACATTTCCTACTTACTTAGGAAATGATCTAAGTTTCATCTTTTCATAGGGCCACTGGCATACAGATCTGAAAAAAGTATTTGTACTGATGCAGCATTACTCTGTTCTTATTCATTCATTTTATTTTATTTTTATTTTTTTTACACTAACAATACAAAGTTTATTTAATATTTATTTTTTAATAATAAATTTATTTTTAATTGGTGTTCAATTTACATCTTGGAGGCATTGTTTAAATATTTAATGCTTCTCCATGTTTATTATGCAGCATACCAGAGACTGCGAGGCTTTTAAAGGAACTACAGTATCTTACACTCTAAGGGTTTGGATGTTCATATTCATATTCAGGAACTCTTCCTTCTCCTCTGCAAAATCATTCTTTGTTTTATTATTATTCACTGGAATAGGGAAGCAACTGTAAACCATAAGACATGAGTTCTTTCTTCTTGACAACCATTATTAACTCATTCTTTAGAAAAATGACCTAATAAAATTGTTTCTTCTAGCTTCTATTTAAAGGCCCATCTAGTTTTCAAAACTCTTAAAAAACTATCTGAGCTTCTTCGAAGCCTACTTCCGATTGAAGGCCAGTATTAGATGCAATATTCCTTAGCAAACCAGGTGAATGTTACATATTCAGTTGTGATGCTTTTCTCACTTTTAAGTACACAGTGTTTCATTTTATTCTTGGTTAGTTTTTAATGTGATCTTATTTACCTTTTACCCTACACTTCAAAAAAAAAACTTACATAAATTATCAAAAAAAGAAAAGAAATTATCAGCCTTGGTAGGAATATAATTGAGTTTGAAATAAACTATATTAAGACTAAAATGTGAAAGACTGAAACCTCCTAAAATATATCATAAAAATTCCTCTTTTTGAAAAGATATGAGATTCTGTTTGATGGGCTCTACATTTCCAATTTCAAGAAAAAGCTATTTTCCCATTCAATTACAACTTTTTTTTTAAGGTATGATACTTTCTGGGAAAAAGATGTCAAAATTCACGGATTTGAAAACATTTGGAAGAAAGTAGTACAAGATCACTGTCTAGTCTGCAACAATTTTAGCATTATCACGGAGCAGTCCACAGCCTGACGTTGTGCTACTCATTTCCTTACTTGATTGTTCCTTCTCCTAGCATATCTGTTTTAGTAAAAGTCATCATACTTTCCCAGTCCTAGGATCTTACCTCAATCATTTGCCATTGTACTAAAGCTTAGAAGATTTTACTCATGCATTTAATACTTTCAATTCCTAACTTTAAATTCTTCAATGTTTGTTTCTTCTTTAATGTTTCATTTTAGCCATTTGTATGACATTCTTGAAAAACCTCAGGTGGTGATGAAAGATCAAGATTGAAATTGCACATTTGAAACTTATCAGCTGTTTGAACTCGGACAAGTTTCTTAATTTTGCTGAATTTCAGTTTCCTCATCTATAAAATAGAAAATCAATAACTATTGTATAATACTGTTGTAGTTAGCAAGTAAAAGAATGTATATAAAGGACTAAAGATACTACTGGCAGGATTAAGGCTAAGCAGCCTGATTTTTCTGTTGTTGTTGATATGTGACATATTCTAAAACACTTAAAATTCTGTAAAATAGTTTTACTTAAAAAGAATACTTCTACTTTCAATTGGTTTGCTCATTTGGAGGCAGCTTTTTTGAAGTTCTTTCAAAAATCTTGAATTGACATTTACTGAGAACAGCAGTAGAATTAACTGGTAGAAGAAAGCAATTACAAGGAAAATGAATGCTAGGTGATTATTACATCAAAAATAAATAAAAATATATGAATATATGTACATACACTGGAAAGTAGAGAACACAACCCCAATGAAAGGACAAAGTGGCAAGTATTTGACACATCATCATTTAATTAGAAAACCCGGTTTTATACCTCTTTACTTTGGCAAATATAAGTCCATTTCATCCTGCATTATTAAGATGCTATTAGTAAACAGGAGAAACTCTATGGAGTATGGACGTGTATATGTGCATAACAGATTGAAGGAAATAATGATGACAGAAACAGCTTCTGCCTTCTATCTACTGCCACAGAGACATCTTAATAGAGGTGAAAGAAATACTTTTCTTTTTTAAAGCCATTTTAGGAAATGGTTATAGACCTCCAGGGCAGAGCAGGGAGGCAGATCAGGAAATATTTATGCAGAGGAGAGATGCCTATAAAAACTGTAGAACATTGATCATAAGGGATTGCAAAATTATGCTGACACTGATTCAAATTGGAGCAGGACAATGGCCACCAACGGCGTGTGTTTTTAAAGCAGCACAGGCCGGTGGCTGATAAAGCAACTGTTGGAGCAGAAAAACAGTCTTTGTCTTAAGAGTCTGATCATATAACCATGCAAAACTTCACTTTTAAATAGTAATGAGAGTTTTAAGGATCCTTAGGAGTCATAACCTGATTTCCCTTGCTTAAGTCACTCTCTGATAGTAAGTCAGTATAGAGATGCTTATTCACTCTTAGAGGCCAGGACACTGAAGCAGTATGGTGCTAAGTGTCCTCCAGGGGATAAAAATCTGCATGCACTTCCCTGAGTGTAAAATATTACTACCCACAAAGACTAAAATATAATCCTGTTGAACATGTGTATGTATTTTCTTTGACTCAGCTTTACAGTAACAAGGTCAGACAGGCAAAACTATGAAATTCAACTTCAATAACTCTACCTCATCCTCAGTTGAACACCTGATTTTCTGAGGACAGTAGCTCTATGTTGCTTTCTTCCTTGTTATCCAAACAAACTTGGAGCTAGCTGTTACATATAATGGGAACTGATAAAAGAAACCAATTCACATTAAGGATTTAATGACATAACGGTTTAATTTGTCCCTTCTTTCCAGGTGGGAAATTGCAGGCATCTGGGCTAAGCTCCCAGGAAAGTGTTTTTGAAGGTAGCCCTGAATCACGCTGCACAAACATCCACCTAGAATCTTGTCAGGTGGTTGCAAACTTGAGTTGCTGTTGACGCTCAACATCCTATTAAGACTGATAGGGAGATACTTTACAGGAGGAGAATTCTAATTTGAATTTGATTGCATGTCCTTAAAGGAAAGGAAAGTTCAACACAAGTGAAAAACAACATTGAGGGGCTCCTCCTCCCATGTGTACTTGTAATATATTTACCAAACCTGTCTATATAATAAAACAAAAGTTGGTTTAATATTGTGACCCGAATCACAGTTTCTTATTCTATCATTTAATTGGAAAAAAAGAAAATAGGAAAACTCTTGGTAAAGTTAATGTGGTTTTATTAATCAAGAGAAGTGCCTTCAAGTCAGGTAAATATTACAGTAACTCTAAAGTATACATTCTTGAACACACTTTCTTTCTTGGCCCTTGTATCTTTATTTATTTATTTATTTATTTATTTATTTATTTATTTATTTATTTATGATAGTCACAGAGAGAGAGAGAGAGAGGCAGAGACACAGGCTGAGGAAGAAGCAGGCTCCATGCACCGGGAGCCCGACGTGGGATTCGATCCCGGGTCTCCAGGATCGCGCCCTGGGCCAAAGGCAGGCGCCAAACCGTTGCGCCACCCAGGGATCCCGGCCCTTGTATCTTTATACTAAAATCTACTTATATGTTTCTGTGTAGTTTAGAACCCTTACTAGACATGAAAACAGTAAGTCTCAGTTTCCTTAAGTAGGAAGCAACTCTTGAGAGGCATGCATTACCCCAAAAAGCCACAATCTGAGCAAATATAAATGTATTTAACATGCACATGCATGTGCATGTTCACACACACTCATACACACACACAAACATACACAAAGGGAAGGTACAACAAAAATCTCCTGTTCTGGTTTTCTACTGTGGCATGACAACCTCAAAACCTTATGATTTAAATCTATAATAATTTGTTTGATTTCTGGACTTGCAATTTTTGGCAAGGTTTAGTGAGGTAATGTTCCACAAGGCTGAGCAATCCACTTCCAATACGGCTTACCCAAATATCTGGTAAAGGGGCACTTGTTTGTTGGCAAAGAGCTAAGCTGGGACTAAGGGTCAAGGACTTCTCTCTATGGGCCACCTGTCTCACTCTGGGCATCACGATGACTGGGTCCCAAAAGTAAGTAACCCAACCAGACTCAGGAAATGGATGTTGCCAGCTTACTGAGATAGGGGTTCAGACTCAGAAACAGTATTACTTCCTTCTTAGTTTACTAGTCAAGCAATCACAGAGCCCAGGTTCAAAAGGAAGAAACATATAATCTAACTCTTAATTAGAAAAGGGGTTAAGCATTTGGGGTCATACTACATAGATCTTTAAAAAAAAAACTCTCTTGGTGGAATCTATTACTTAACGTAAAAGAGAATTCAATGTATAGAAGCTTTACAGAAACTACTATTTAAAATTTAGTATGACTCCTTTAGAAAATATTCATATTATTTTTTATTTCTCATTATGATACTGCATTATTCCTAACAACGTCAGAGCCACTGTTGTGATTTCTACCTGACTTACCAAAATGGGTTGATTCATTGTGCTATGATAAATGACCCATTCTGAAAACCAGCTTCAGCCTGGCAAACCACTTTAGCAATATTTCATACTTGATTGCAATGATCTGAAAGAGTTAATGCACCCTCTTGAAAGGCTAACAAACAAGCACTATCAGGAAGGATCTTAGGTGCTGGAAAAATCGGATTCATTATGTAAAATGGTGCATGAACTCTCTCCCCTAACTCTGGGAGGACTTTTTGAAGCAAATGGAAATTTTGTGCTTGCATTAAGTCTACCGTAAAGATTACTGCAGATGAATTTAAAATCTTGGCCAGATGACTTAACAAAGAAATGAAGGAAAACACACACACACACACACACACACACACACACACACACGCCCCAAGTTTGAACATACAATAAGCATATCTATTTCTTTAGTCCCATTTATAGGTTTTCCAATAATTTGAAAATAAACAAAAACTTCTGGCTTTGCATGTCTGTGGGGAGTTTGGGACTTTAGGTACACATATTTGAGAATCTTTTGCATAAATCTGCATATGTTTACATGCAATGACAGACATACTGCCGCTTCCCAATGTGGCTAGGATAATTTAATCTTCTGCAACATTTTGCATAGCATATGTAGGTGTAATATGCTCAGAAACATTACCTGAATATATGCAAAGTACACTTAGCTCATGCTTATATAGTTCTCATATCAAAAGATGTAGTTAGAACACATTTTGGAGCTTTACTCTGTGCATTTAAAGAACTCAAATTAAACCGAATTATCGATAAAATAAGCTTTTCAAAAATTTGAATTAAAAATACTTCTAGATTTGCTTATTATACATTCTTTGAGCTAATTTGTATTTTTGTGGCTATCTTCTTTTCTCTTTGTATTTATTACATTTGTTTTTTTAAGTTCGTTAACACTCCGAGTTGAAGATCATTGAAAGATATCATAACAAGGATTATGAGAACATTTACTCCAAAACAGTAAGTCATTAAGCAGTAAAAATAATAAAAAACAATATTGGGCTGACAATATATTGTCTTTTAATATAAGATACTGGTGCATTTTTAAAAAAGGAAATATTTTAAAATTCACAAAATTTATTAAAGCATATGGACACCATGCTTTTAATTTTTGTTGATAGAAACATATCCTCTCCTTTTTTTATAGCTCTTTGATTTCATAGACTAGCTCTCTGTTACAAATTTTCTTGTCTAATTTCATTTTTGCCTACCCATCTATTGTAAAATATTGTAAAAGTGAAAGTAGGCAAAAAAGAACCCAAAGCACCTATAGTCCTAGTTATCTAAAGTACTGTTACTAGTCCATCCAGATTTTTCTTTCACTATCATACTTTATTTGTACAAAGTATGACATACATTTCTTTCCACTAAATAATATTGTTAATATTTTTCTACATCATCTAAGCATTTTCTCTACCATCCAATGCACTGCATCATTTCTAATTATCAATTTTGAAAGCAACTTCTTGGATCCTCTCTTAGGTATTAACCTTTAGTTGGAGACGATCTCTAAAGGAACATGCATCATTCTGAACAAAGCAATTAAATAAATTAATGTTATTTTTAAACAAGTGTTGAAAGCAGCTCTTTGTCTGTTCACCAGTCACTCCCTTGTATTCATCCTCTCCACTTGCAGGTTTGGAGGCTTCCATACTGGTTGTCCTTCATTCATTCGTATGATTTATCTCCATTTATCTCATTACTGTAAGAATAGCACTTACACCATTAATGTAATGGCCATTCCTGGAGCATTATTTACCCATGTTCACAAATACAAACTTGGATTTTTTAGGCGTATTGTTTAAAAACTAATGAGCCTCAAATTCATGAATGGTGAAGATTAAATTGTAAAAGCTCTCATCATTTTATTTAATGTATTGTATCCTGAACTCTCAAATAGTCCACACAGATTTTATTTTATATAACCTGATTAGGTTATGTCTCTGCTTAAATACCTCAATCAGTCCTATTACTTTTGGAACTGAAGCTAAAATCCTAAGTGTGACATAATAGGTCCTTCATCATCTACCCCTGTCTCACCTTCCTGTTTCTCATTCCAACCTTGTCTAATCCACAACTTCTCCGTTCATAATGAATCAGCTGAAGTAACAAGCTTCTCTTTCTGCTTGGGAATGTAGTTCCTTCTGTTTTCACTTGACTGTTGTCTTCTCTACCTTCCAGATTTAGCTCAGACTTGTTCTCCCTATTAAGTCATCCTTGACCCTATTCTTCATCAGGTTCCTTTTCTCTATGAGCTGCAGCGTTATGTTTTAATGTTCCATTTGTTCCCACAAGCTGTGAGCTCCTTGAGGACAGGAATGAGGGAAAGAAATTAGTTTACTGGGTCTCTGAAAACAATATTTTCAGATATGTTGTTATGTAGGTAGCCCTACAGATAGTTCTCTTTGGGCTCTCTATGAACCTGTCCAAGAATAAATAGTGCATGTACAAATCTATTCTTTCTCCCTCCATATTGGAGAGCATATGTATTCCAGATCCCAGTGGTTTTGTTTCTGCTAGCCACAATCTAGCCCTAGGTAATAAGTATGCTCTGTGTTATATACGGAGTTCTCAATTGTTTTGTTTTCGCTTCAAGTCTGTGGCTAAAAGAATCTACATATGACACTTGTTAGTGCCCCTCATTCATTCATATAGTCACCTTCTATATCATAACTATCAGATACCAGGAACAATGATGAGTATTGGAGCCACAAAGAACTGTCATTTCTTGTGCAGAACGACAGACATAGTTTGTCTTTAGATTTCTAAGGTATGCCTTTGCCCTACCACATTCTTTCCTTTGTTGGCTGTTTCAACTGCTGTGTTATTAAACAGTGAGATCCTGGGAACTGTGGAATGTAATGAAAAACATGACTCTGGCCCTTGAGGTGCCTTCAAAATAAATGGGGATGGCAGTGCAAAAGACTAATGTGTAAATGGGGCACAAGAGACATATAATAAACATTTTAGAAATTCTAGTAATGTAAGCAATAATATCAACTAATATTTAATGCATACCCCATAGAGTTATGAGGATTAAATGAACTAATGTATGTAGAACACTTGGACAGTGCCTGGAAGTATCAAGTACTTTGTATTTGTTTGCTATTATTACTAATTTACTAATTATATGCTAGATGCTGCTGTAAACATTTTACATATATGAACCTTATATAATTCTCATTCAAATTCTTATATAACCCCATGAAATTGTTGTGTTATCATCATCCCCATTTTATATGTGAAGAAATAGAAGCTTAGGTACATAAGTAACTTAGCCTAGGTTATCTAGAATTCAGATCCCCTCTCTCTCAACTGACTTCTCTTTCCACAGCAGAGAGCTGCCTCATATTTATCTAGCAGTTAGAATCCCTTTGATTATGCTACTCTACTGTTAGCCCGAAAATGATTTTACTTCATATTTATTGAAAGTACTAAGTGCCTCTTGGTTGTAGATAAATAGAGGGCAATGGTGTCAGTGAGACCGAAGAAAAATGGTAGAACATTTTCCTTTTAATTTTCTACTCACTTAATTTTTTTAACATCATATGGCTGTAGTAAAGGTCACATAGAGTTCACTGTTCAAGGGAATGGTTATTTTAAAATACTTTACTCAAGTCTCCTCTAACTCAACATTCAATTAATTTTAGATTTTGTATTGATAATTTTCCTCAGCAAAGATAAATTAACTCTTTAAATCAAAGCTTTAGAAGTTAAGAATTGACCATAGTGAATAATAAGATCTCTTTAATTTCTTCCAACAGCATCTCAAGAGTTGTAAATTTTCAAATCTATGCTTCTGTTAGGAGGGAGTTCAGTTATTTTTAAAAGCAAATTACAAATCTATAGCTATTGAAGACAAATTTTTAAACAACTTTATTATTATCCATGGTTTTCTGGTTACATTTTCCTACTGAAAAAGTTCCCTTAAAGGTTGGTTTCAGTGCAGTTTTAAGTGTTAACCTTCATATTACTTGAAGGTCTCTGACAGGACTAATTATTCACATCTGTATTCCCTCCCAATTCTAAACCTATTGAGTCAGAGACTAAACTGCTATCATTATGACCAGTAAAGTCTGAATGTGGCCTATCACTTAGACTTAAAGCTAGATCAGGTTTAGCTCTGAATTGACTTCACTTACCTCTTCATTGCACAGGAACCCAGGCACTCAACCCCATCTCTTCAAGGGACAGGGCCTCTCTCACTGTTCATAAACTGGGGGCAGAGGAAATGACACATTAATTCCAGGTAGGCAGGTCCAAGAGAGGATAAACTATGCATGCTTACAGACCCTCTTCCTAATGCTTCACATTAGATTATCTCATCGCTCCTCCGTTTGAAGTGATCAGGGAGGACTGAGCAAGTGATGGATTTGGAAGGTTAGAGAGTAGAAGAGAAGAGCAGAAGCTGTCTCCCAATATTTCTTAGGAACTCTTATTTTACAGTCTTAAGTAAGGACATGGGCTAATGGTAGGGCAGTTCCCTTTACATATTTAAGTATTTCTAAATTCTAAAACTGTCTAAAAATGGTAAAGCAGAGCATTGTGTTATATGATAACAGCAGCCTCTTGTGAAAGACAGACTTTTTTAAGAACCCATGACAGTGGAGCATATTAAATACAATAAATACAATGAAACAAAGAAGCCTAGGATACCATGACAGACCTTCACTCATCTTAGGGTGATGGAAAGTTTGGGAAGTATCCCCAAAGACGAACTATGATACCTGAATTGTCAATGTAGGAGATCATCAGATAATGAAGATTTGCAGTGGTCACGACAGTCTGTGAGGGAAGGGTATTTATAGCATTTATAGCATTATACCAGGGAAGATTTGATATGCAAAGACATCTAA
This sequence comes from Vulpes vulpes, assembly GCF_048418805.1. Classification (NCBI taxonomy): domain Eukaryota; kingdom Metazoa; phylum Chordata; class Mammalia; order Carnivora; family Canidae; genus Vulpes; species Vulpes vulpes. The sequence continues at coordinate 67,814,474 of NC_132785.1, forward strand.
GAATACAGACTGTTCGGAAAAAGAACTGGTATACTTATCACATTCAGTGTCAGAATGTGATAAGAAGGAAATTGGAGAGGCAAGTAGGATCCAGTTCACAAAAGTGTCATACATTTTGGTAAGAAGTTCATATTTTGTTGCAAATGGGGTGCAGAGTCATTGCTAGACTTAATGGGAGGAGTAACATGGTCATCCAAGATCTCTTGTATGTATGTGGGAAACAGGTTGTGGGATGAGGTTAGGGAGCAGGAGAAGCTTTTAAAGTTTATGCAGGTCTAGGTAAGAACAAATTAAGGTGGGGAGGGAGCATTTTCAAGAAATATTAAGATGGTACCTGGCGCCTGGGTGGCTCAGTTGGTTAAGTGCCTGCCTTGAGCTCAGATCATGATCTTGGGGTCCTAGGGTCAAGCCCCACATCTGGCTCCCTGTTCAGCAGGAAGTCTGCATCTCCCTCTCCCTCTGCCCCATCCTTCTGCTCATGTCTCTTCCTCACTCTCTCTCTCTCTCTCTCTCTCAAGTAAGTAAATAAGATCTTTGAAAAGAAAAAACTGGTACAATTTTGAAGATAAGTAGAAAGGCTTAGGTAGATATGTTAAATTATTGAGTGTTGGGTTAAGGTATAGAGAGAAGATTATTCATCAAGATATCTGATACTTTGCACTTAGCTCTAAAATAACACTTAACATAATCAATTGTAATTACTTATTTATTATATATTTACTGTCTGTACTCTCATAATATTACGAACATTTTTTCAAGGGTACAAAGAACTAAGAGATTTTAATGGTAAAACGTAATGAAATTTGCTAATTGAGTAGCCTCACTGGATCTGTTTTTACAAATGTGAATGCGGATCAGTAGGAGAGAATTTAAGGTAATCTAAATTTTGTTTTGGTCTCAAAGCACTAAAACCGTATGGTAACAGATAAGACTCTTTGCAGTTGGTAAAAAATCTAGCCATTGAGATTTCTTTGTTTCAGCAGCAGTATTTATGTTAGAGCACTTACATTACTCGCAACCCAATGATATCTTTATTTTTTCTAAAGTCACATTCTAAGAGCAATTGCTAAATTTATACTTTGGGGATCTGTGTGTTTATGGTAAGAGTGTGTGCGTGCGTGTGTGTGTGTGTGTGTGTGTGTGTGTACTAATAAAATTTACCTTCAGAATATATTTTTTCTTATTCTAGTGTTGGAAGCATTTTGATTCATTTGATTCATTAGTCTCCTTTGCAGAGAGAAAAGACAAAACAAAATAAAACAAGAAACATTGTTTAAATACGTCATTGTACAGTATGGTGTTCACCAGATGTATTCATCTATCTGGTCACTCTTTCTCTGTTCCTTCCACAATTCTGCTCTGGGAACTTCCTCTGACCTTCTTCATCCATATCATACAATAAAACAAAGATGCATAGGGTACTGTGGGAAACAGTTGGAGAGGTACTTCATTCAGCCCAGAGGGTGTCAGTCTTCAGAAAGTTTCTCAGAAGCAGCACCATAATATCCAAACAGTGATGGTCAGTGTGGGAGAACACCATGTAATGAAGAGCTATAGAGGTGACAGTGGTCAGCATGAACCTGCACCAAGACAAAATTAAATGATTTTCCAATGGTAGTCAATATGTTCATATTGCACTTACTAGATTTTTTTCTTTGAGAATATAGAATACAAAACAATATATTCCATCTCTTTCTGATTCTCTTTTGAGCAAGAAGTGGAGACTTGGAAGCTGTTGTCAATGAACATTTTATTCCAGGTAGCGTAGGAGTTAGAAAAACCTGCCCAAGCCAGTGGAAGAATCAACATATCTGTGGAGAGGATTGGAGATAATGCGGTGAGGGTCCTTTTTGTTTTCTCTAGAGCACTCCCATGCCTGATTTCAGTTCATTTTTAAGGCTTAGCTACATCCCTGTCTTTGGGTTCCACATGACACTAAATATTCTTAGAATACAAAATAGCTCAATACATTTTCTATTACTCCTGCGGGAAAGAGTTCTATATAACACAGATACAACACAAGGTTTCTTTGGCAGTTGCTGATTGGGCTGCTGGAAGGGACGACAACAGCAACATGTTTTGTGATAATGTGATATGTCTTCTTTAAAGCTTTTCCCTACACTTTTGTCATTTGTATATACTTTCACCAAAATACTATTACTTCTAAGTTATAACACTTTTCAAGGTGAATGGGAGTCTAAGGGGTTGTACAGAAGAATGCTGTCAGCATTTTTAGAAAAGGTGAGGAATAGGTTCTCAATAAAATCACAGTGGCTCCAACTTGCTCAGCAAAGGTGGAACTACTCAACCAAAGTAAAAATTGCAAGAGTGGGGAAAGGAAGAGCAGAAAATACACTGCTGCCCACACTGTTCCATGGGATTTATGAAAATATGCAGCAAATAGGATCCCCTGCCTCAGATGTACGCAGACAAGACAAACACTAGGGAGAAATGTGAACAGTTTGGGGACGTAGGTGTTGTGGATAATTCCTCTCCAATTAAAATACACTCAGATTTTCTCAAAACTTATTTTATTTTATTTTATTTATCTACGATAGTCACACACAGAAAGAGAAAGAGGCAGAGACACAGGCAGAGGGAGAAGCAGGCTCCATGCACCGGGAGCCGGATGTGGGATTTGATCCCGGGTCTCCAGGATCGCACCCCGGGCCAAAGGCAGGCGCTAAACCGCTGCACCACCCAGGGATCCCTAGATTTTCTCAATTTTAGTTTCCAAGGTAATGATGGATCCACCAAAGTAATCACTATCAATAGGATTTAAATGCAAAAAAAAATTGGTATAATTTCCAGAGCAATACTAGCAACTACAGTCACTTAGATGTATAACACCTTAAAAATCTCTGTTAGAAAAAAAATCTGTTAGAGTGGTGAGAATATCAGATATCATGAAAAACTGATAAGTGGGGTTTATGGTATCTCATACTTGATGGTAGATGTACTATGAGTTTCTGTGATAGGGCAGCGATTATGGTTTGATATCTTTGTAGCCTTGGAAACTAGCTTGTCATCAGGCTCAAGGTAGGCACTTATTTAGTTTAGTAAATAAATGAGTGGGGATGTTTACTTCTCTTTCCTATGTAGAGAACGCTGTGTCAGTCAGATGCTTATTGCACACCCCAGAATTACATTCTATCAGATTTAGGCAGAAAAGGAATTTATTACATTCCCTTTATGTTACTCAAAGTGTTGTTGTAAGGCTAGAAAACCAATTCTGAGATGACAGGATCAGGAACAAAGGCAAAAAATAACAAAGTAGGCCTGGCCCTATGAGAACATTATGCCACCAGTGGTGAACATTACTCATTGCAGCTTACCCCTGAACACATAGGATAAAAGAATTGGATGTCACTTTTACCACCATCTGTTCTTATTGCCCAGAGACATGTGCAAAGAGCATGGGGGCAGAGCAGATTCCCTAGCTCATATCTAAAGTCTGATGCAGACTCATCTGATTGGAGGGCACACTCCTTAGGCATAAGAGAGACTGGGAATATAATAATCTACCACTTTCAGATTTTTCGGTAAGAGGTGGGTTATACCTCCCACCAGGAATCCTAAAATGGAAGATTAACCAAATATAGAAAGATTTAGAATAGGAACAGCCAAAAAGAAAAAGGAAAAAAAGTCTACTTCAAGTATCCCCTGGAGATGGATCTGGAAGGTTTATGTATACAAGATGTTGTCATGCATCAGTCCCAGTTTCTGTGCTGTAGCTAACACCGAATAAATTGAGTCTTTCTTTACCACCTCATTTGCACTTCTCCACATTGCACAGTGATTACCCAGATAGCCACCATCCCTACTTATCTCTCCTACCCCATTCTCCAACCATCTCCACCAACATGACACAAACATTATTCAAGTTGCAAATACATGACAGTCCCTGTGTTTCTTTAAAGAGTTAAATTAATACTCAGAAACAAGAGGTTATCGACTAGAATTTCAGTACAAAAGAGTTATACTGTTTTAAGTAGGGCTTAAATGGGAGAACGATTTCACAAGGATATAAGGAAAGCACAAAAGAAACAATGGCTAGAAACATTTAAAATGATCAATGATGAAAATTGTCAGGCTGACTGGATTCGAATCCCAGTTGTCTCACTTAAAATTGTGTGACTTTGGATCATTCTACTTAACCTCTTCTTGCCTGAGTTTCTTCATTATTATATAATTCAGAGGTTTGTAATGAGGGTTAAATTGATATATATACTTTTGACTTCCATGGTATTCTATTTGTACACAGAGTGCTTACCAAAGGCATAGAGCAGGGTGTATAGCATACTGCCATGTATAAGATGGAGGGAAGAAATTATATTCAATTTACTGTATGTGGATAAGTATTTTCTAAAAGGATGCCAAAAACCTGCTTGCAGTAGTTATTGTGAAGATAAGGGAAGTAATTAGGCAGAGTGGAGGCAGCAATGCATGCATTTTGTAGACTTTTATTTTTATTTATTTATTTGAACAACATAGCCAACTATTTATTTATTTATTTATTTATTTATTTATTTATTTATTTAGAGATTGTCAGAGGGAGAGAGAGAGAAAGAGAGAATCTCTAAGCCTAGCTAGAGATTGCCATTCACAACTCTAAGGTCCTGACCCTCGCTGAAATCAAGAGTTGGATGAATAATGAATGAGTCACACAGGCACCCCTTGTTTGATTTTTATATTTGAAGTGTGTATTTGTATTCTTAGTCAAAACCTGTATGTTGATTGTTTTAATTAAAAAATGCAGATAAAAATGATAACTTGGAAAATTCTGAAAAGGAGGAACATGAGAAAAAATGAGTAGATACTAACATACAATTCATTGAAAATTTAAATGGTATAACAATAGTACAAAAGAGAAACATATCAAAGAAAAAGACTAGATATTTCAGAAATAAACAAAAATATATGTGTGGATTAAATATATGTTAAATGTGGTGTCTTAAACGAACTGGAGGAAAGATAAACTATTTAGTAAGTGGGATTAGGACAACTGGGAAGACATCTGAAGAACATGAATTTTGTCCAATATCTCAATGTGCAATAGGATATATTTCAAATAGTTAAAATATTTAAATATAAGGAATAAATGCTAAAAATGCTAGAAGAATCACAAAGTGATTCACTTATAAATTTTAGGTGCAAAGAACTTTGGGACTTTGACTCCAATTCCAAAAGGCATGAAGAAAATGACTGTTAAACAGAAGAGATAGACAGCAAGACAGCAAAAGACAGAGACGGAGACTGAAGTAGGATAAGAGGAAAGTAAATTGCAATCTCTACACTGACACATTTCCCAAAGTTTAGTAATACTCTGATGGAGCAACTATAGGAGAATAGGCACTTATAAACAGCTGTTGAAAGTATCAGTTTGTATAATTATTATGGTGGATAAGTTGAAAGACATATTTAAATTTTAAAAAATAGGGATCCCTGGGTGGCGCAGCGGTTTGGCGCCTGCCTTTGGCCCAGGGCGCGATCCTGGAGACCTGGGATCGAATCCCACCTTGGGCTCCCGGTGCATGGAGCCTGCTTCTCCCTCTGCCTGTGTCTCTGCCTCTCTCTCTATCTCTCTGTGACTATCATAAATAAATAAAAAAATTTAAAACTAAAAAAAAAAATTTTTTTTTAAATATATTGGAATTATATACCCTTTTCCTAATACTTCCACTTTTGGAAATTTGTACTAGAATTCTATTTAACTCTGCAGATATGCAAGGCAATTTATTCCAGTAGTGTTTATGTTCGTTTGGGCTATATGAAATCCACATTTTTATATGGATCAAAAAGTTTGAGTGTTAGCAATTTCATATAGTTTGGCCTGTAATAGCAAATAGTTGAAGAAAATGTTCATTAATAGGATGTGGTTCAATAAATTACATTTCATTAAGGCAAAGTAATAACATGAAAATAATTAGGATGATCTGTTCATAGCCCAATGGAAAGATTGCCAATATATGTTATTATGTCAAGATAAATAAAGTTTTAAGTTTGTACTATATAGTGTTTTTTGTGTACAAATGAAGAAAATTAAAAGTAATGTTATATATAAGTTGTGTAAGCATAAAAAAACCTTAAAAATTATCCTAGTGGTTAGCTTTTGAGAGGAGGTAGATCAGAGCTTCTACATGTGGACATAACATTTGGAGATGAAATTCACATGGAATTGGGAAACATATGACCCTCGTAGGGAAGAGTACCTTAGTAGATAGAGCACAGAGGCAGATGTGGGAGGGAATTTGCATTTTACATACAGATATACATTTTTTTGGTATATATTTGGATTTATTTATTTATTTTAGAGGGAGTGAGTGTGTGTACAGGCAGGGGGAGGGGCAAAGGGAGAGAGAAAGGGAGAACTCAAGCAGACTCCCTCTTGAGCCTGGAGCCAGATGCAGGGCTTAATCCCAGGACCCTGGGATCATGACCTGAGCTGAAATCAAGAGTTGACGCTCAAATGACTAAGCCACCCAGGTACCCCATGCATTACATATGTTTTAATATGTTTTGATATTTGAACCACATGCATTTTTGATTCATGCACAAATATTTCCTGTATAAAACAAGTAGTTCCTACATGGTCACTGTGCACCAAGTGATTTTTCTTTATTTGTATGAAATTATAATCCAATGGCACAGTTAATAAAATATTCTGATATATAGTTATCTTATTGGCATTACAAATATTTAATGGACTAAAATAAAATTTATTTAATAAGTATTTCTTTAACTTTCCAGAAAATGTTTCTGCTTTGGTGCAGTGGCAGAAATAAGGATTCAGAATTTAAGCTCTGCTACATATGTACCTCCCATGTGGTCTTTAGAAAGTACCTCTAAGCTTATATTTTCTCACCTGCAAAATTATAATAATAGTTAAAAACACTTTTTATAAATCAAAAATATTTATAAAATGTTTGTTTATCAAAATTTTGTAAAGTAAAAATTGTTGAAAGTTTGTTTTGAGGCATAAATATTCATAAAAAAATAGAAGTTAGTGGTTTTTGCTATGTGAACAAGGAGTCCAAAGGAGTTATACTATGTGAGCTGCTAAATACATACAAAAAAAAAAAAAAACAGAATCCTACAGACTCATAGAGAATGGTCAAAGAGTAGACAGTAGAGTGAGTATAAGTGTCACATAGTACATAATGGACTACAGTACACTCGGGACTGTGACAGATGTTCCTCTTGTGTGTCTACCACCACCCCACCACTACCAGCAGGAACATCAACATAAGGGTAGCTTTTATTTACTAAACTCTCACTATTTGTTAGATTCAGTGTGGCACATCCCATTTATTTATTTTTTTTTTAAAGATTTATTTATTTATTTATTCAGAGAGAGCGAAAGAGAGGCAGAGACACAGGCAGAGAGAGAAGCAGGCTCCATGCAGGGACCCCGACGTGGGACTCGATCCCGGGTCTCCAGGATCACACCCCGGGCTGCAGGCGGCGCTAAACCGCTGCGCCACCGGGGCTGCCCGGCACATCCCATTTAATTGTCACAAAATTCCTATTGCACAGTTGCTCACTATTGGGCAACCAGTGAAAGTGGCAGATCTAGGATTTGAAAATAAAGCTTTTTGACTTCAAAGCTTATATATATCCTTACCATTATTCCATTTAGTTTCAAATTTTAGTGGGTATTAAAACATATCAGAAATACAGATTTTTCTAACCTTGCCCCAGAGTTTCTGGTTTGCTGGGCTTGATTTACCTGCATCGTATCATCTTTTCCAGTGGTTCTCATGCTATTGGCCAGTAGGTATTGTTTAAGTAATACTATTTCAACTACTTCTTAGTCCTCATCCCTGACAAAGTATCTGCAAATGACTTCTGTTGGCAAGCCTCTGTGTTTGCAACAAAGGTGACAACAAGAGGATCATTGTTCCTCTATGCTGTGCTTTCAAGTTCTTAGTCTCCAGGATCAGCCTCTCAGATGATGATGTAGTTGAAGAGAAGGGATTGTAGATTGTGGCTTCTTTGGTGGAACAGAGACAGAGTTAGGAGCAATATGCATAATCTGGGTTGTAAATCTATTGTAGATTAGAATTCAGGTCTGCAATAATGTTACTTTAGTATTTGCTGTTTTGAAAGGGTTCAGAATGATTCTGATAATTAGGCAGGTTTGGAAACAATTGGGCTAAATCCCTTCAAACTTTTTTCGTTTCTATTCTGTTGTATGATTAAATAATTTCATAAGTCCTGGTTAGAGAATCAAACAATAAATCATATGCATTGTACCTTGTCTTATTAGGATAGCCTTTTCATATTTTTAACAAGTGATATTTTGAATACTCGTTTGTACAAGGCACAGAGCAAGGTGCATGGGTAGATGCAAATATGGAGCAGACCTAGGGTAAATGAGGCATGTCCAAGAGTAAAATGCACTACAAGTTGAAAGTTTGTTGAATATCAATATGCATGGGAGTGCTGTGCTGTGAGAATCAGGAAGGGAGAAAAGACTGAATTTTTAGTAGGGGGCGGGATTTAGAAAAATCTCACAGAGGAAATGATACTGGACTAAGCTTTGAAGAATGAATATGATTTTAACAAGCTAAAATAGCATGGAAAACCACACCAGGCTGAAAAAGCACTATGAGCCCACACAGGGAATATATTCAGATTTAACCAAAACATGTTTTTGTGGTTTTTTTTTTTTTAAGTTTTTTTTTTTTTTTAAGATTTTCTTTATTTATTCATGATAGTCACAGAGAGAGAGAGAGAGAGAGAGAGACAGAGACAGGCAGAGGGAGAAACAGGCTCCATGCACCGGGAGCCCGACGTGGGATTGGATCCCGGGTCTCCAGGATCGCGCCCCGGTCCAAAGGCAGGCGCCAAACCGCTGCACCACCCAGGGATCCCATGTTTTTGAATAGTAGTAATAAACTAATAGGTTTCTGATGTATTTTAAATATATAAAAAATTTAGCATTAGTAAACACTGTAGATCAAAACTTATCAAAGAGTGAACAAAAGTAGGAATAAAACAAGGTCCTGTGTAGTAAGTAGGCCATTGTCTAGTAAGTATAATGCAGTGCAGGAAGTGCTCTATAGAAGTTATCTGTCAACTACTAAAGGACTGTTTTCAGAACCATATTCTATGTAACATGAGAGTCACGGAAATTGTTCTTAGGTGCTAGGGGAGAAAAGCTTCTTGTTCAATAAGTATGGGAAATGCTGGTTTAAACAAATGGTTAGTTTTATTTTTTCCTGTGAAATTCTCCAGAGTCATTAATATATCATGCAGCATTTCTCCATGATTTATTTATATTATTATTATTTACTTATTTATTTTGTAGAGCATCTATTAACATCTTGAGAGCTGATGTTCTACTGAACACAGTTTAGAAAACTGTGCTGGAAAACACAGTAAAGGAGTCTGTATCATTTTTTGGGAAAGATTTCATGGAAAACTAAAAAAGGACAGTTAATGATAGACAAATTAAGTTATAAATATGCATTTTAATGGTAGTATATAATTTTAATTTATACATAAGTTCCATATTATTTAATTTTATCCAATATTATATCTATTAAATAGAAATTAGACTGGTCCCTATAGAATATTGTCTTTGTATGAGGGTTGCTTCTCAGATGAGAAGGAGCAGCATGCCAAGTATGAGAATATCAAGCAAGAAGGACCATGTGGCTGGAGCAGAGAGAACAGAAGTGAGCATGAGCAGAGGAGTGTTATACACAGAGAGATGGAAAAGTAAGTAGGAGCTGGATCCTACAAAGCTACATTGTCTATATTAATCATGTGCTGTTTTTATTTTAACCACAATAGGAAGTCTTTTTGGCATTTTAAGCAGGGTGATGTCATGATCAGATATGTGTTTTAAAAAGATGTGTATGACTATAGTGTGGAGTTTGAAGTAGGGAAAAGTGATGATCAAAATGTTCTAAGAGAGGTATTATCAATAATTTACCAAGGAGGTGATAGTAGAAGATGTTCTCCTTAGATCTGAGTGATAAAAGAGTATATTGTCTATAGAGAATTTAAAAAGAATAATATAAGCAATAAAAAGTCCAACCATTTTTTATTATCACCATGTGCCAGTAATTCTAAACAATGCTGGTGATTAAAATAGTCTGCTCAGTTGGTATAGCACTGGAGATGGTATATAACAGCTTGGACCAGAGAGTTTGGCATTTATTCATTCAAAAATATTTTTGAGTATCATCTACGTGCCAAACACTACTGCAGACATGGGAATGCATGGGCGAAATGATAAAAATGTCTGCCCACAAGGAGCCTACATTTTTGCAAGGAGATTGACAATAGTAAATACATATCTAGCATGTCTGGTGATGATGAGTTTTATGTTTTTTTTAAAGATCTTATAGATTTATCTTTGAGAGAGAGAGAGGGGGGTGAGAGAGTGCATGTATGTGATCAGGGAGAGGGGCAGAAGGAGAGAGAGGATCCCAAGCAGACTTTGTGCTCACCATGGAGCGCCATATGGGGCTTGATCTCACAACTCTGATAGCAAGATCTGAGCTGAAATCAAGAGGCCTGCACTTAACCAATTGAGCCACCCAGGCACACTGGTGATCAGTGTTTTGATATGTACAAGAGAAAGTTTTTTTTTTAAATTTATTAAGATTTTATTTATTTACTCATGAGAGACACAGAAAGAGAGAAGCAGAGACATAGGCAGAGGGAGAAGCAGGCTCCCTGTGGAGAGCCTGATGCAGGACTCGATCCCAAGACCCCAGGTCATGACCTTAGCCAAAGGCAGACGTTCAACCACTGAGCCACCAAGAGAAAATGTTAATTAAATAGTTGGCCATAAGGGCCAAGAGCTCATAGGAAATAGCTGGACTCATAATAGGATTTTGAAGGTCACATGTTGATAGATAGCTATCTGAATTATGAGTATAAAAAGGAGGTTGGGAAGTAACTATGGAATGAGAAGAACCAGGCTAAATCCTAACATTGAGATGCCCCAACATTTACTATCCAGATAAAGATGATTCTTTAATGGAGACACAAGGAGTGGTTAATTAGATACAGGGCATACCAAGGACTGTTGAAGACATTATAAGACGATTTAAAGATCAATAGTGGAGAGAAAGTTGACTATAACACCAGTGCAGCTTCTTTCTTATAAAACTTTGAAATTGTCTGGATTGAATATTTGTATTTTCCCGTTACAAAGATGAACAGGCTTCTGGGATAGCTAGGCTAATCTCCCCAAACAACTAATTTCCCTGTCACTCCCCTTCTAAAACATCCTTCAATGGCTTCTTTCTCATGAAATGGAGTAGAAAGTTCAAAGGTCTGACATTCAGTGTGCTCTGTGACTCAGTCTTAACTTTTCTTTTCAAGTATGACCTCTACTGCTCCCCTACATGAGCCTTTTGCTCCCCTAGGTGAACCTTCCACTCTTGGCCATCTAGCCATTAAGTGTCCTTTAATAGCCTGGAATATTCTTTTTTTTTTTTTTTTTTTTCTGCCCTTGTATCATTTCAGGTTTTTGGAATCTCTTCCTCATTCAATCAATGTCAGACCAATTCTTGTCATTCCTCTTCTAGAAAATCTTCTGATTTTTATTCTGGGAACCATGAGAATAATTTGTTGATACTGTAATATAATCAAGGATGGAGGCTGTTTATTATATGTGCTTGTGTCCCTCACAACATCTAGCTCACATCTCTATGTGTTCAATATTAAATAGATACTTATTGAATAGCTATTACGATTCAGGCACTGGAAAGAGCCAAACAAACAGCTGCTGGTTGAACTATTGTAGTTTTCCTTTTGAGTACTGGGATGAGCCTATCCAACAGAGCACAGAGCTCTGGTATTCAAGGTGGTGTGGTATGGCAGAGATGGTATCTATGCTGTTATGAGTAATTTCAGCTTTTTTTTTTTTCCAGTTGTTTCTTACATGGCTCACATTAGTTTCCACAGTATCAGTGTTTGAAAGGAAAGAACAATTCCTCTTTCTTTTTAAAATGATGAAACCTTAATATTTAAAAGCCTTTCTGTGCAGAGCTGTTGGTATGAAATATCACAACATCACGTCTGATAGTTCAATTTAAATATTAATGAAAACCTTAAGCTTTATCTGGAATAGTTAATTTGGAATTTCAATTCTTATTCATATTCTTGTGCAAAAAGAAGGGAGAATAAAGGGGGAGCTTGTGTGTTTTAAAGGATTTGTGAATAAGATTCCCCAGCAGACGCACTGTTTGCAGACAAAGCAGCACAGATGTTACTTGTCTGTCATAGAGAATGCCAGTCTATAATGAGGCTCACTTGACTTGGTGTGTGTGTATGTGCATGAATGTTGTGTGTATGACACAGCTAACTCACTGCAAAAACCAACAGTAAGCACCAGTCAATCTGCCATATACATAATAGAGTGTTCTGTAGGAGAACAGCAGAAACAGCACGAAAACAAGGCTCTAGTCTGTGAAATCTAATTTAAAATGGGGCAAAATAAGTGTAGGTTTAAGATTATCTGGAATCTGTGAATCTATTTGCTGATCAATAAATGACATTAGGGATCCCTGGGTGGCGCAGCGGTTTAGTGCCTGCCTTTGGCCCAGGGCGTGATCCTGGAGACCCGGGATCGAATCCCACGTCGGGCTCCCGGTGCATGGAGCCTGCTTCTCCCCCTGCCTATGTCTCTGCCTCTCTCTCTCTCTCTCTCTCTGTGTGACTATCATAAATAAATAAAAATTAAAAAAAAATAAGTTTAAAAAAAATAAATAAATGACATTAAAGTTTAATTATATGACATAAAATACTAAGCATTTACAAAGTATAATTTCATATAATGCCTAGGAAAATTCTTAGGTAGATGATGTTTGGGAATGTATTTCTGTGTCCCTGTGGATTCAGGCAAAGGAACAGCTTACTGCTTTTCAATCTTTTTATGAATGCCCCCCAGAAAATATTCTTGAATTTGGCTCATTGTGTTATATGAACAGTGATTGATCTTGTCAGGAGAAAGTCAACCACACTTAGCCCCTTGCAAAGCAAACAGCACAGCCAATATCTTAGTCAAGTTCTCTTTGCTGCTGCTTCAGCTGTCAAAGTCACTGGTGCAATGCAGCATTCAAGGTAATTTCCATTTAGTGGTGAAAGCTGTTTTCTTCAATTTCTTGGCTTCTTTGTCTTTTTACTTGCCCCCTATCCATCTAATACCATTCCTGTGTCATTGGCACACTTAGATTTGCCTCACCTCGCTGATTTCTCCCCACCTGCGTGACATGCCTAGAGCCCCAGTGCTGCTGATGCATTATCCATCCAGGGCTTTGTTGCTCGGTGACATTCCAGAGCAGAGCTCAGCCCACGGGCATCTGCCAATGTGTAGGAGCTCTCCTCTCCGGCAATTATTCAGTTTGATTACACACGATGATAAGCTATTAAGAGGCACTCATGCACAGCCCTTTATTTACCAACAGTTGAAATCTCCCGTTTGTTTCCACTGTGCAAGAAACTAATTGTGGTGAAGTAAACAAAAGGGAAGTGCAGTCACCTGTGGTGGGGAATAGTGCTACAAGGTAGTGAGTGTAAGTCTCCCAAATAAAAATGGTGTCAAAAGACCAGTGAGACCCATCTCCCCAACTAATAGGTAGAGCAGCTGAAAAGAAGTCCATCTAGTGAGTATGACCATGTAATCTAGTTTTCAGAACCCCTATCCCTGTTTCTAATCAGTCAGATGAGCATTTTATTAGGCCAGAAGGGGATGATCTTATATACATTCATACCTCATCAACAAAATGCAGATTGGGATTTCGAAACATGCCTACACGAGAAAAATTCCCTTTAACAAAAACTATAATGAGGGCTATTTAAATTTCCATGTCTCCATTTACAATCTGTAGAGTGCTGCTTTATTAATTTGGTTACAAGTGTATTTTCTGTGTAAATATTCACAGCAAATAATGTTTTGCATAGAAATTCCTATTATTATCATTCTCTAACTCTAAAAAAAATGCCTAATGGCAGACTTATGTGTTGAGTGCGTGTAATTGCCAGTCGTTTGTGAGTCTCTTTCCATTGTGAGATCTAAACAAGCAGTTTTAGAACAGAATCTTTTATTCTGAAAAGAAATCAATCTGTAACGAGGCACTCTTAATTCCCTCAAACCGGTCACCTTAAATAATTACAAACATCCAGTCTAAAAAATTCCATCTATAATCCCTTTTTTTCTTCCTTTCCACTGTCCCATCTTTCCCAGCCCCCAAAACAGGCATTTGGAGCCTGGAGGAAGAAAGAGGAAATTAATTTGTTTATCAGGTAGTGTTAGAAAGTAAATGGCTTTCCTTTGAGGGTTTCTTTCCTTCTTTTCAGTGCATTGAATTTAGAGTCCTTCCTCCCCTACCTTTTTTTCCCACTTGTTAATGCACTGCCTCCTCCCAGGGCAGCATCAATAAAGAGACCTGGAGATCCTGTTTTGAGTTTGTTTACTCTCAGTCACAACTGGGAATATGATTTCTAGCAGTATACAATGAAATCTTGTTGTTGCAGGGGAGAAGAAGGAGATGAAAACTGTAATGTCCTGTGGAGTTCACTGCAATAAGAATAGATTGTACCCATGTAAATAAATACTACACTTATTTATGTATTTATAAGTTATTTTCTGTATGTCCGTATGGGAAGTTGGTTCACTAACATGCACAGTCCATGCACTGTAGGTAAGGGTAACTATAGGGATGACAATACTAACATATTTTTGTACACACCCACAACTGCACATAGCTACTAAACTGGTATGTCTATTTCATTTTATGCATGTTTTTCAGTGACTCATCTCTGAAAGTAAGTAAAATAAATGTTTAAAAAAATTTTTTAAACAAATATTTTAGGTGTAAATAAAACTAGCTTCTTTAAGCACAGTGAGTTTTTTGGAAAACTAAACAAAAACTTTCTAAACATTCTGACTATCTTTCCTAAGTAAGACAACCACATCAAATCGCAACTATTTGTGGTTGGATACAGAAAGATAAGAGCTCTAATTAGAATACACAGAATGTTTAAGGTGCCTACGAGATGATTTTACTCTGAATCATCTATCTTCACAAACTAATACTCAGAAGATCTAAAAATTTCTAAGAGAACTATATTTTAGTTATTTGGATATGAAAACTTTGTGAAGTTAGCAAGTAATTTCTGGAAACCTTAAAACATTAGAATATGAGTATTGCAAAATTTAATACTTGAAAATCTTTTTAGAAACTTTAGAAATATTGAAAAATTACTCTTGTGTTTCAAATTTTTATGATGATATAACAATATTACTACTTACTGCTTTATTCCTTCTAAACCAAGTAAAGAAAGATATTCCATTGTCCAAATTCCCCATTTCCCAATCTGGTTGTGGTATTATATGTTCATAAACAGTATTCACAGGGGCTAGAATTTCTGATCTAAATGTTTTAATATTTTTCATTAGAAATGACCCCAAATTCATTTTAAATAGAATACATATAGCTTTAAAATGAAGTTAATAAGTTTATTTAAATGCTGTAAAATATATATATGTATATATACACACATATATGTAAGTTCATACACTCTATTTTAAATAAAACTCATAGAAAAAAATTAACCAAGACACTCTGCAGGTATTTTTAAGAAAGATGCCAATATTCAGAGATATAAACTGTATATATATATGTATCTATCTATATATGTATATAATAAACTATATATATAAACATAAAACAATGCTTTTATATTGAATTCCTTATGAGAACTTTGATTTCTTCAGTTACTGACTGAGAAAATATTCTTCTAAGTTTTATTCTAAATAGAAATTTCCCTTGATGATGGCATTTAATGAAGAACGATTCTCATCCTTCAATCTACTAGTACATTGGTTTAAATTGTCAT
Source organism: Vulpes vulpes (assembly GCF_048418805.1). NCBI lineage: Eukaryota > Metazoa > Chordata > Mammalia > Carnivora > Canidae > Vulpes > Vulpes vulpes. The sequence goes on from NC_132785.1 coordinate 67,830,341, forward strand.
TCCATAGATAGACTATGATAGACTTTCCATAGACTATTTTTCCATATTCCATAGAGCTCATATTATACTGGAAATCTTTAGTTGTTTGGTTTATAGGCTATTTCATTATTTTCAGGATATGTAATCAGAAGGAATATTTCCTAGTAGAGTTTCCCTGGAAGCGGGTGGGGCAGGGGGGAATAAATTGCAAACATCCACAGGGCAAGGAATTTGCTTTATTTGTGTCTTCTCAGCATGCAAATACATGTGCTGTCTGAAGTGAGCCTTCAGTGAGTACTATAATGAGTCATTCAACTTTAAAGCAGGTTGTATTCTCAACTGAAAATAACTTAGGCTTGTCAGTTATAAGTGTTATAATAAAGATACTCTTTATAAGTAAATTCACTGATGTTAGAAAAGTAATTAAACATCATTAAAAGTGCTTTTGCTATAGATATTCCATAATTAAAGCAACAGATAGATATGCTAACAAAAATATTGTCTCCTTATTGTCTTCAGGACATGCACTCACTCACTTTTATGTCCATTCATTTATTTTCTCATTCATTCAGTGATTGTTTTTTTTATAGGCTGTCTAGTGTATGTATATAGTACTGGTTTTCATGTGGTTTACAGGATGGCATTGAAGACCGATGTTAAAGAAATAATTACACAAATAATAGTAAAATGCAACTGTAAAAAATGCTGGTTGCTCCTAGAAAGGGAATAAGGGAAACTAACCTTGTCAGGGATGGGAGAGGATTCAGAGGATGAAGTAGATTAGGGAAGAAATCTTTGAGGAATCTTTGAGGAAATATCACTTGAACTGAATCCAAATGCAGGAGAGTTTGCCCATCAAAGAGCTGAAAATAGGAAAGAGAAAAGTGAGCCTTTAGGGTAGAAGGAATGATGAAGTAATGTTCTAATTCATGAAAGTACATTTTACACAAGGCAAGAATAAGGTGAGTTGGGGTGTGACAAGGAAAGAGTCAGGAGATATAAATTGAGACTTAGAAGGAATCAAAGGAAAACGAATGGCCTTCATGAAGTTGTCAGTTCTTTTAAAGATATTTTTAGTATTCTGAAGATATGTTAGGGACGTATGAAAAATTTCTAATTTCAACCTAAAATAATTTTTTAATAATTATTCTATTCTTTATCTATATGGATTGCCAATAACTTACTTTTAAGGGACTTGAAATGGGAAAATACAGGAGCTGGGTATGGGAGTTTATGATTAATTTGAATAAGCCTGGCTCTTAGACTAGGAAGAGGAGAGTGGGTGTGATGAACATTTAAGGAGGTAGAGCCAAGCCTAAACAGCTATCCCCAGTGAACTCAATTTTCCAGACAAAAACCACGCCTTAGATTTGCTGTTACAGGAAAAGAATAGCTCAACTAGCTCAGGGCAAGCAGTGGTAAGGAACTGACCTTACCAAAAGGACTCTCAGTAGGGGTCACAAAATAGGATTTCTCAGTGTAAACTCCTATTTCCAGCTTTTCTATGTAAATCACATAGATGACAAGCTATTGTTTTTTATTATACTGAAATGCACAGCCCTTGTGTATCAACAAAATCTAAGGCAAGATATATCACTATAGCAACTGTAACTCCGATCTCAAACCAGAAAATGGACATTCTATGATGTGCATGGTTTTACTGAGGTAGTGGCCTCATGCAGTTCTTAGGCCTCTGGTAGCGGAGACAAGGTATGAGGAAGAAGTCAATACACAGTGTTATCAATAGGTTAGTAGGCAGCATCTCTATACAGCTCATTTCCTCTACTTTGTCCTGCCATTATACTCAGAGATTGTCTTCCGTCTGAAAGCATGGCTTTGGCATTGTGAGGAAGAGGTTGGCTACTGACAGACGTTTCCTCATGGCTTTGACTTTCTGTATTACCCTGAATTGATTGTAGGTGATTTTATACAGATTACTAGGCAATATCATGTATTTTCTTTTCAATGCTAACCTTGGTACACTTCAGGTAAGAAACTGATATAAAATTTTCACCTAATCATGTTTGTCCATATATTCCCTTATAAATAATATACTGTAAGAAATTTAAAATACCTAGAAAAGAATTGTGGTACATTCTTATGCCATATTAATACATTTGCACTTTTAGATGGATTAATATAAAGATGATCAATACAGGATTCCTATTTGTAAGTGATATGTTACTAGGAATCTTGTGGGGAAAGGCTTAAAAGATACGAGCTATGTTGTTCATTAAACAGCCTTCTGAAGAAGCTTATTTTTAAAAATATTTTGTAGCATTCAAACAAAGAACTTATGAAAAAGGAAGTTTTCACTTTGAATTAGTGAATTGAAAGTATCAAGAGAACCACAACTAGAAAGCAATATTATTTTAAGCCTTTCTTACATTGATAGAAAATGTTAAGTCTTTGTTATAGGAGAGCTTCTAAGTTGAAAAATATGGCTTTTTCATATATTCATGAAAACTAATAATTTGATATTAAAAATCTGGAAATTCTGGTCAAGCATCTGAAACAGTAAGTTAGGATATTAATAACTTGGTTATTCACAACAATTTAAGCATACCCAGTTTTGTTTCTTTTTTTCTTCACATACATGTACAAACAAAATATCTTCAATATCAATGATTTATTCTCTCAACAACTCTGTTAAGGAGAGAAAGGAGAGTTGACACGAGCAAGTGAATTCTGAAGGAAAGATGAGGGAGAAATAAATCACTTTCAAATATTTTTAATGACTAGAAGGTGTTCCTTTTATTTACATTCATTTTGCACTTGACTTCTCATTAACATATGCCCTTATTCATCTTTTCATTAGCAGGCATTCATAGCAACCTAGAAAGAGACAGACAGACATTGTAAGCTTTCTTGCATGATAGAGTAGAGGACAAAGTTGTCTTGTTTGTATAACTTTAGCCTTTTTGATATTACTGAGGAGTAATAGAGCAACCACACAAGAGCAACCCTGAATTATAGACATTGGGATGATGAATGAGCAATTCATCCAGAGCTTCCTTTGGGTAGGCAAACAATCTTAGACCTGTGTGTGAGCTACTCTTCAGGCAGCTGGGGAATAGGTCAAGTCAATGTCATTATTTCCCTGAAAGTACTTTCTGTTCTAGGCATGGAGTCTTTTCAAGGCAGCAAGAAGTATCACACAGATGACTCAGCGTCATGCACAGGTGCTAGTTGGATTCAGCCCTTGGACCTGGGATTATAGCCTATTCAGATCATCAGTGAGATGTTAAAGAATTCCAGTCCAGGTTCAAAAACAAAGCAAGCATTCTCCTGTTTTGTTTTCTTTTGTTTTATTTTCCAGTTGGTTTCCCATGATCCTTTTTACGTGTAAATTCTATTTATTGGCCTAAAATTCATAGTCAAATTACTGCTTTAGATCCTGACTTATTAACTGTTTAATTTCCCTTTGTAACATTACTGAGCTATCTTTTTTCAGCTTTACTGTCTTCATCCATAAACATGAGGGTACTATAACCTAATTCACAGTGATATTTCCAGGATTAAAGAGATAACACATAGAAAACTATGGCAAAATCTTTGGGTCAGAGAAAGTCAGCCTTCTTCCAACAAATAAATCAGAGTTTAGCCCTCTAAGCATTTTGTTCTCATTCTTCAACTGTTTCTGGTAGATAGCTTTATTAAAGATAAAAACCAGGGTGCCTGGGTGGCTTAGTTGGTTAAGCATCTGCCTTCAGCTCAGGTCATGATCTAGAGTCCTGGGACTAAGCCCCTCACTGGCTCAGTGCTCACTGGGGAGCCTACTGTTCTCTTTCCCTCTGTTCCTCCCCCCTCCTTGGGTTCGAGCCTGCTCTCTCTCTCTCTCTCTCATAAATAAATAAATAAATAAATAATCTTTTTTAAAAAAGATAAAAATGTAAAACCTTTACTAATATGTCTGTATGGAAAACTGAAACTTCATTAAGTAGTTTTATACCAGATTTCATGGTCTGCTCCAGCAGTTTCCTAATACTCTATTATGACCCTGTCTTAGTTTGGAGAGATATACGTAACTTCACAAGAATACATCCAAAATTGGAGAAGGTAGAGGCAAAGTAAAATCTCTGATTCCTTAACATCAGGTAACTTATCTATTGTAGTCTCTCTCTGTCCTGTGTGGTTAAACTAGGCTATTCTGATTCCTTTTGACTTATTGAAGAAAAACAATGACTGGAAATTGAAGTAGTATTTCCAAATTCCTTTATGGTCATGGGGAATCATTTTAAGGTAGAACCAAGTTCTTTTACATGTGTAAACTCATAGCCTGCTTTAATAATCAGTAGGACAAAACATAAAGCAAATGTTCTGATTAGATAGAAGTTGGAATGTATTTGATATCTTAAAAAAGTGTTTTTTATTTTTTTGCATTGTGAGAAATTTTAAGACAAACTTATGTACATGAAGCAGAGTGTGGTCAAAAGTCTTTATCTCAAATTTTATCTTAAATAAGTATAGCTAGTAATGCCATTTTAATGTAGAAATAATCCTTTCACTGCTATTAATATAATATAATATTTATTATTATTATTATTATTATTATTATTAAGCTTAATGCTTCCTAAAATTCCACTGTGCCAGAAAACCCAGGATGACCTAATTTTTTCTTAATGGTTACTAGGGGTCTTGTACAATTCAATGAAATTTCACCTATTAGTGGTCCATTGTAATAAAGTATGTAACAATATAATTTTAGCTAACAATATAATTTTAGAATCATCTTTCCCAGATCTGCTTTAAGGTTATCCGTATTGAAGGAACCAAAAATATACATAATAATCAAGGTATGCAAAACTTATTTGGTAGAGGTTTGTAGAAATAAATCTTACTTCCATATCCTAATGATTACCCAAATATACTTATGAATCAAATTCTATTCCTTTTTCTAATTTTGTAGTAAGTTTCATAACTTCCTTTACAATTAGTTAACTTACTGCCAAGTAAGTTGGCATTGAAATTGGTCATGAAATTATAAATCTTGGGGAAAATATTCTGGTTCTTTACCAAACATTACAATGAAATAAATTATCTTAATTTCCAAGAATACTTTATTATTTTTATTTTTTCTCTAATAATATTCTCAGTTCCTGAGTGCAACATGTTTTGGGGAAGTAACTTTATTTATTTTTTAAAAAGGTTTTATTTATTCATTCATGAGAGACACACGGAGAGAAAAGGCAGAGACACAGGCAGAGGGAGAAGCAGGCTCCATGCAGGGAGGCTGATGTAGGACTCAATCCCCGGTCTCCAGGATCACACCCTGGGCTGAAGGGGAGCTAAACTGCTAAGCTACCTGGGCTGCCCATGGTGAAGTAACTTTAGAGTGTACACTCTAAGACTTAACTTTGCGGTTGGTTTACAGTAGAAGCCGATTGAAATTTAACTGATTCAATTTGTCATAACATACAAAGGCCAAAAAAGGATAATTGAGAAAATATTCTGAAAATAGAGTTTAGCTTGGTGATCTCTTATAGTATTTTGCTAAAATTTCGGCTGTCAAGGGATAATGAGCCAATGAAATGAACATAACATTAGCTAGATGTTTCACTAATATAAAGATTACTATCTTAGTACCTATTATTTAGTATTCATTCAACAAATATTCACTGAGCATTATCAGATGCACAGTATATTGTTAAATGTTCAAACATTTGAAGTAAAATTGTTGGAGGGGGGTAACCTCAAATTAAAACTCAGATAAACATTTATACAAACTAATCAACAATTCAAATCAAAGCAAACGTATTGATAATGACACAGGAGTTCAGAGAAAGGGGAAAATGATTTATGAAGGAAAGCCAGTTAAAGATGTGCCACATTAGCAAGTGTTGAGGAGAATGGGCATGATTTGTATACACAGACAGAGGAAGAAGATAACAAACATTCTGAAATAAAGGTAACATAAATAGAAGCCTGAGATAAAAAAAGAGTGTGTTGTATTTAAGAGACAGGAAACTATAAAGTTCTCAATGTAATATTTATAGTAGTGCAAAATAAGGTTAGACAGAATTTTGAAAGCCAAGCTGAGATTTGAGAATTTATACAATGAGCACTAAGGAGTTATGAGAAGTTTTGGAAGAAACCCTTCCCTGATGATTGTAGGGAAAATTAGTTCAATATTTCTGAAAAATTTCATATTCTTTTACCCAAACTTGGCAATTCTTGGAATTTATCCTGAGAAGAGAAAATCAGAGGTGACTTAAAAATGAATGTTTTACAGTGCTCTTAATAACATTGAGAAACTGAATTTTGCCCATGTGTTCAACAACAGGGATATAGTTAAGTGAATTATAATACCTCTTGGAACATGACAAACTTATTAAACGCCAACTTTTAAAAGAAAATCTATGACACAAAAAAATGTAATCTATTTGGTAAATTATACAGGATAAAAACAGATACTGGTAGTATTGAAAAGTACACAAAAATATTAACTCTGGTTATCAATGGCTGAGGAATATTCTGGGTGATTTTCATCCTTTTATGGATTTATAAACTTTGTACCATGGAGTTTTCATAATTTTGTAGTACATAATATTTTCCAAAGACTAAATAATCATGAAGTAATTTGTGGCAAGATACTGACATAAGGACTTCTGTATTTTAAGAAGAACAATGTGTGAGAATATACTGATGAGATATGGGGAAGTAGGAGGCATATATAACTGTATGTACTTAAAAGGATGATTAGAACATAAAGAATAGGTGAAGGAAAGAAACAATCAGGATTTGATATCTGCTTGGAAAGAAGGTATGAAGGAAAAATATTGTCAAAATTTCAATCCTGAAAATTAATTGAAATGAAAATCAGTACTTTCAGCAATAAAACCAGTGATTATTTTAATATTGAATTATTTTAGGATCATAATAGTTACCCAGAATATGAGGATAGAGCTTATTTGAAAAAGAGGAAGTTAAAAATATGCATTTAAGGATCATCATGTAGTATTTTAAGCTGTTAGAGATGATCTGCTAGAAAATGAAAAGACAGCAGAAAGAATGGAAGCCCAACTTCAGCCTTGGAGAATAAAATCCATAAATGGAGGAGGATAAAACAGCAAATAACCTAGAGAAAGGTGGTCAAGGAGCAGGAAGTTGGAGAACAGAGTAATCTACAATGTCACTGGAAAACAAGAAAAAGGAAGGGAATGTTTCAATGTGACAGTTGTTAGTGTTGTCAAATACGGTAGTGTTCTGAAGAAAATGTGTTGCAAAAGAATGTCACCAATATAAAACATTAATAAGGGAATGGGCAGAGGAGAGGCCTGTGTGCATCCTTAGTAACTGCAGACTTGAAGTTGAATTAGAAACTGTTGTTTGAAAATTTGGGACAGCATGGAGAAGTTGTGAATATTTAGGAATTGTCTTTTCCTTCCTACCTGGAGTCCACGTGCACAATGATGTTCATGAATGAAGCGCGTAATACTTTCTCTACTATTTGTATTAGAGGCCAATACCTTAGACAGAATCAAGAATTTCACAAAGTGTTTTCCTAAAACTTCAGTTCCATAGGATTTCACTCTAGTGTGAGAATTACATAAAGTGTTCTGGAGTAAAGAGATTTGGGGAAACACTGAATTATACAAAATTAAGTAAGAAGGTTTCTTTAAAGAAAGACTTCATGTAACTTACTATTTTTATATGTACTGTGGATTTCCATACGGGGCTTTGGAACAAAATCATTTCCAAAATTAATAGAGCATAGAATTCTTTTTCCATGGAGCATCTCCTAAACTAGTTTTCTGTGGACTTGATAGTGGGAAATGACAGACTTACTGTAGTGAGAAGTTTGGCCTCTCCCCACCCCAAGGGACACTTGTTCTACAACTTCAGTTTTGATCTCTTCAAGCTCAGAACAACAGAGTTGCTAAATACCGTACATTTATAGAAATTCTCCTTGTCATTCAGTTTTTATTTAGAATTATTTAGCAAAATATTCTTCATAAGGTAACTGCAGCCAACATAAGACCACATAGATGCTGTTCTTCTTTAAAAAATAAAATCTGTCTCTCATGAATAAATAAATAACAATCTTTTTAAAAATCTGATTTTTGATCTTTGATGATATTTAGCATTCCAGTGCTTCTCTTTAAGAAGAGCTATCATTTGGATGTAGTAAATAGTTGAACAATAATTTGAGGAAAATAAATTTCAAGACTAAATGATTAGCCTCACATTCAGTATTTCCTTTTCTATTATCCCACAAACATGGACTATTTTTCATTCATATGCCTGAACTGGATCAACATTCTCCACTTTCTCTACTTCCTGCCTTTGGTTCCCTAAACATAATCTCATCAAAGGGATGTCTGTGACTCCTAGGCCAAAACCCCCATAGAACTCTGTGCCTACTGCTATCAAATAATTTACCACTTTGTATTGTAGTTGCCTGTTGTCTAGCCTGTCTTTGTACTGAACGGGTTTGGAACCACTAAAATTATAGTATCTAGGGTCTAATCATTGCTTAATAAAGGTTCAATAAATGATTAAGAGTTAATTAATGGGTCTTTTGTGCATTTATGAATTCTGAAACTATACGTAGTGTTTGATTATAGGAGATTATTTAGAAATGCAACATGCATTTTTTTTTTTTTTTTTTTTTTACTTTTTGAATCACTTCCTTTGGATTTCTCCCACGCTAGTGAGTATTCCAGAATTCAGGGATTTTTATTGAAAGCTATATTTTACAAATATGAAACGAGAAATTTCTCCCAATGCTTCATCTCCTATCTTCCTCCTTTTTTCTAATTACCTTCTTTTCCTTCATCCTTTAAAATGAACAGATGGGCTGTTCCAAAGTTTTTGCAAATCTACTGGCTAAACATTCTTACAGACTAAGCAACAATTGAAAATGAAATCCAACAGTTGTTTTACTGTTCTCCCATCAACTGGAGCAATAAAATGATTCCATGGGAGCTTTCTGCCACTAGAAGTGTGATAGTGTCGTATTCCATTTCCTTTTACTTTCATAAGTGGTAATAGATGATTTCTTCTTGTTTCTCCCTCTCTCCTTTCTTGTCATCTTCTGCATATGCCAGTGATTTCAAATTCTTTTAGCTGCAGAAACTTTCTTTAAAGATATCTTATGTACATTTCTAGTTACAGAAAAGTAGAACTGCTCTGTATGACAATTGGGTAACTATAGTGTTAGGTGAACTCCCACCTTGTTTTAAGCATCTGCGGTGGCCTCTGTGATGTATCCATGGAACATAAATTCAAAACCAGTGAGCTAAAAGTTTAACTTTTTTCTAAAGAAAGCAGGACTCCATAGTTGATATTTTAATCTAAATAACGTCTGCCTTTCTGTAGCAGGACTCGCTAGACTTCAAAGTTATGGCCAATTCTTTAATACTAATAATCAAGTGATAGAATATGTAAAGTCATTCAATGAACCAAAAACACAGTATCATGCTTTGGCTTGTTTGCTTGTTTTATGGAGGACCTATAAGCTGTGTTTTTGTCTGAAAATTAATAAATAAATAGACAAGAGGAAATGATAGGGATCTAAATGATTTAGAGCATTAATACAAATGAGACATAAAGAAATTTACCTCTAGGCTAATAATCTGAATTTTTCAGAACAATAACAACTAAAAATTGTCAACCTCTGACAGCTGTTCGATGGTTGATAGAAAATGTGGTAGGACTCTCCATCTCATTCACATTATGCAGGTGTCCACATTTAAAAAAAAATCATAATTGGCACTAATTAAGACTATTGTTGGCAGCTTCAGCAAGAAGGCCAGACACTGAGTGGGCAGGAAGACCTGCTTGGCCTCTCAGCCCCAGACTTCCTGGCAGGTCACTGCTGAATTGCATTAACAAAGCTAAGTTATTCTTGCTCTTCTTATTCTGTAGAAAGAGAAACTCAATTTGCTATTACTAGCAAAATAAACAATTCCAGTACATTTATTACTATACATTTATTACATATATTGGAAAGTCCAGGCTGCTCAGGATTTTCTTTGGTAATAAGAAGGGGCACACGTATTATGCATGGTCCCTTATGAGAAGGCAGTGTAGCCAGATCACTGGTATGAGATCTGCAGTTAAAATCCACACGATTGACAGAAGAGGTAATTCTTATTAAGTGTGTGATGGACCTGGATCAGCTGATAACCATGAGCTTTGCTTGTAAGTCTTGCTGAAAATGCCTTTGTTATGGCCTTTGTATTTCAGTTGTAATGTGTGACTCATATTTGCCGCTGGACTCATTTGTGACTTTTGTCTTGTTCGCAAATGAGAATAAAGTTGGCAATTAAACTTACTGTCTTGGGATTCTCATCCTGAAAAGTATTTTTATATTTTCAGGGATGATAAGATGGTAGCATAAAAGATTCATTCTCGTTGGTTGAGGAAGAGAGGGAAAAGTGTGTCTGTGTAGGCCAATCAATGTGAAAAAGGTGCCTGGTGTTGGATTTCAGTAAGTGTATTTACAAATCATTCAGCCTTACAGACCCACGCTCAGTTTTACATTCAGATGCAGCCTGGATTGGGGATGGGAGGGAAATAAAGCCCTGAAGTGGGGTACCTAATCATATGAAGGTTTGCAATTTTGTTAGGAATAATAGAGAAGCAATATTGAGAGCTGTGGGGTTAATGAACACGGATGTGGCTTTCATGTGCAAATTTCTTTTGATTAGATGGAACAACAATTCCCAGAGTTGAGACTGGTGTCCACACACCCAGGCCTGCATCTGCATGTAAATGGCTTCATTAGAGCCAGATCTGTGTGCACCGATGAACTGTACAAGGCAGTCACAGAGTCTCCGCTTCATGGGCTGCTTTCTTGCTGTGTCTGTTTCCTGTTCAGAAAATAAGTGATATATTCCTCCTCTCTGCCAAGCTGTTGAAGAAAAGGGATAGCTTGAGGACACAAAGGGGTGAGGGCAGTGTACTGTTAACACATTTGTTCTCTTTTTCTTATTCTTACGGACTGAAGATTGGAAACCTACCCTTTTATATTTCTGAGTAAAATTAAACTTCCTCAAATTTACCGTGGCAGTTACCGAGCTTAGAGGTTTTGTGGTTTGCCATTTACTCAGTGCTGACAAGAGGATGGTCCTTGTGTCCAACAACGGTGTCACCGAATATACAAAGAATCCGACTGTCTGCTTATTCTACCTAGGTTGAACGACACCTCTACAGCTCCCTGGGTTTTTACTTTATGATTCAGGGCTTATTGTTAAGGAGATCAGTCTCTTTTGTGAGAGAAAAGGATGCAGGATGTCTTCAATACTTGGTTAATGAAATTCTGAAGCATCGGTACTTTGGAATTTCTAGGGAATTTTCATCAATCATAAGTTGCTTTATAAATTGAACTGGTTTGCTTCCAGTGGTAGTACATTTATTTTAGATGGAGTTCATTGGTGCCTGGTTTTGGGGTAGTGCTAACTTGGTGGGCCCTGAAGTAATGAGACATATGTTATATAATAAAAATAGTTGCCAGGTTATTTCTGCTCACAGTTTTTAGGAGACCAGTTTTAGTAACTTTAGTGAGGCTTGATTCACAAAGCATAAAAAGCATAGGTTTTTAAGTGCAGTGAAGAATTTTGCTGAGCCTGTATACCATAATCAAGATATAGAACATTTTCTGACCCCAAAAGATTTCCTTGTGCCCTTTCCTAATCAACTTTCCCTACCCTACCCCCAGACTTTGATGACATTGATCTGCTTTCGATCAATGTATTAGATTTCTTCCCTGCAGCTTTAAATAAATAGTATCATGTGCATTCTTTTGCATCTGACTTTTGTTCTCAGCATAATGCTTTAAATATTCATTCATATCATTGTATGTATTTATAGCTTATTTCTTCTTACCGCTGAGTAATCTTCTTTGGGATATACCACGATTTGTTTATCCATTTATCTGCTGATGTTCTTTTGGACTATTTCCAGTTTGGAGCTGTCATGAATAAACTTGCTGTAAACATTTGTGTACAGATCTTTATTTGGACTTAAGTTTTTATTTCTCCTGAGTAAATACTTGTGATTGTTGGTTCATATGGTAAGATTATGCTAAACTTTATTAGAAACTTCCAAACTATGCTAATGTGACTCTACCATTTTGCATTCCCACGAGCAATGTGTAAGAATTCCAGTTTTTCCATATTCTAGCTGACATTCAATATTGACCATCTTTTAAATTTTAGGCCTTCCAGAGGACTATTAAACGGTACTTCACCTCAGTTTAAATTTTCATTTCCCTGGGGGTTAATAACATTTAATATTTTTTCCTATATGCATTGGCCTTGTATATGTCTCTTTCTGTGAGATTTTGTTCCTGTTTTTGATACTTTTGCATTCCCCTTATTGGTACATGTGAGTTCTTTAATTATTCAGATCTGGCAAGCTCATTTTCAGAAATATGGATTGCAAATATTTTCTCCCAATTAGCATCATCCTTTTTCATTTTCCTGATCATGTCTTTCAAAGAGAATTTTTTTTTAATCATGAAGCTCAATCTATTGTTTCTTTTATGCTATTGCTTTTTTTGAACTCTCTAAAAAATATTTGTCTTCTGTAAGGTCGCAAAGAGTTGTTTCCTAGAAATTTTAGCTTCAACTTTTTGTTTAGTCCTTTAAAAAATTTATTTTATTTTATTTATTTGACAGAGAGAGAATAAGCAGGGAGAGCAGCAGGTAGGGGGAGAGGGAGAAGCAGGCTCCTCACTGAGCAGGGAGCCTGATCCCAGGATCCTGGGATCATGACTGGAGCTGAAGGCAGATGCTTAACTAACTGAGCCACTCAGGCTCCCCTTTTATGTTTAATTCTAGCTCCATTTCAAGTTAATTTTTGTGTGTGGTATAAGATAAGATTTGAGGGGTTTTTTTTTCTTACAATGTTATTTTATCACTGTTTTTTGAAAAATGTGTATCTTTTTAGCATTGAATTGCCTTAGCAACTTATCAAAAATCAAGTAAATATATATTTGTGGGATTATTTGTGGAATCTTCTGTTTCATTAATCTGTATCTCTATCTTTAAGCCAGTGCCACATTGTTTAAATTATTGTAGCTTTAGAGTAAGTCTTGAAATCAAGTAGTGTAATTCTTTCACTTCTGTTTTTCATCTTCAGTTTCAATTATTCTTGATCCTTTGAAATTTCACATAAACATTAGGGTCAGCTTATTAATTTCTACCAAATGAAAACCTGCTCAAACTTTTATTGTACTTGAGTAGAATCTGGAGCTCAGTTTGGAAAGAATTAAATTTTAAGATATTGAATATTACAATTCATCAACATAGTATATCTCTCCATTTACTTAGATCTTAGATTTGTCTCAGAAATCTTTTGTAGTTTTCAGTGGCAGATCTTAAAAAAACAAATTTACCCATAATTTTTTTTTTAACATTTCATTTGCCCGTTCATAAGTGACACAGAGAGAGGCAGAGACAAAGGCAGAGGGAGAAGCCTGTTGGGGGACTCAATCCCAGAACCCCGGGATCACGACCTGAGCTGAAGGCAGGTACTAGCCACTGAGACACCCAGGCTCCCCTATCCATAAATATTTTGTGGTTTTGGATGCTGTTCTAAATGTTATTGTTTTAATTTTGGTCTCCATTTTTTTCTAGAATATGGAAATATAAATAACTTTTGCATATTCACCTAATATCCTGATAACTGGCTAAGGTCATTTATTAGTTCTTTTTTATTGAAAGTATTTTATTTATTTTATTCTATTGTGTAATTTTTGAATGATCATCTGTGCCAGTTACTGTGCTAAGCAAAGAACAAACATTGCCTCATTCAATAATTAAACAATTCTTGAGATAGATTCTATTACTATTTTTAACAGCTTTATTGAGGTGTAATTAATGTACAAAGAACTGCACATGTTTATTTTATTTTATTTTTTTAAGATTTTACTTATTTATTCATGAGAGACACACACAGAGAGAGAGAGGCAGAGACACAGGCAGAGAGAGAAACAGGCTCCATGTAGGGAGCCCGATGTGGGACTGGACTCCGGGTCTCCAGGATCATGCCCTGGGCGGAAGGTAGATGCTCAACTGCTGAGCCACCCAGGAGTCCCAAGAACTGCACATGTTTAATGTGTACAATATTAATGAGTTTGTACACATGCAAACACTAATAATACCATCCCCATAATCAAGATAACAGACCTATCCAACACCTCCCAGCGTTTTCTTGTATCCCATTTTTTGGGGGAGGAGGGGTAAGTAAACCACAAGATGACAGCTCCATTTTAAACAAGTCTTGAAGTGCATAATACTGGATTGTTAACTCTAGGTACTACCATGTGGTACAGCAGATCTCTAAAACTTATGTATCTGACATAAGTGAAACTTTATACTCTTTGAATAACATTTCCCCATTTCTCCCATCCCCCAGCCCTTGACAATCAGTACTGTATTCTCTGCTTCCATCAGTTTGACTATTTTAAATACTTCATTTAAGTGGAATCATGCAGTATTTATCCTTCTGTGACTGGCTTATTTCACTGAACATAAGAAATGTTAGAGAGATTGTGGAGAAGTTGGAACCCTGTTGGTAGGAATGTAAAGTGGTGCAGCAATCATGCAAAACAATATGGAGGTCTCTCAAAATATTAAAAGTAGATCTACCATATGATCTAGCAATTCCACTCTGGATATATATAGAAAATAATTTAAATCAAGATCTCAAAGCTCTTTTGTGCTCATTGAAGAAACACTGTTCACAATACCAAAATAGAGAAACAACCCAAGCATTCATCAATAGATAAATGGATATAGAAAATGTGGCATATACATACAGTGGCATATTACTTGATATTCAAAAATTTAAAAATAAGGTAATTCTTGGGGTGCCTGAGTGGCTTAGTTAGGTAAATGTCCAACCACTGATTCCAGCTCAGGTTGTGGTCTGGGAGTCATGGGATTAAGCCCTACATTGGGCTCCACACTCAGTAGCGAGTCTGCTTGAGATTCTCTCCCTCTCCTTGTGCCCCTCACCCTGCTCTTTCTCTCTCTCTCTAAAATAAATAAATAAATCTTTAAAAAATTCTAAAAATATTTAAAAATAAAGAAATTTGTAACATCATTTATTCTTGAACGATATTCTTACTCTTAAACCAAACTTTAGTTCTTGAAATAAGCATCATGATGTAATATCCTTTTTATACATGCTGGTTTTCATTTGCTAATGTTTTGTGAAGGCTTTTTGCATCTATGTCCATGAAGTTATTATTTTCTTGTAGTGTCTGCCTGATTTTGGTATCTAGGTAATGCTTTCTTCATAAAAATCACTGACAACTTTTCCTTTCTTCTCAATTATTTGATAGAGTTTGTGAAAGACTATCATTAATTCTTCCTTAAATGATGAAATCGTTTAGTATGGACTGTCAGGCCATTTTTTCTTTGTGGGAAGGTTCTTAACTAAAATCCAACTTCTTTAGTAGATATAAAATACTTAGATTTTCAATTTCTTTCTGAATCAGTTTTGTAATATGTATTTTAGTGAATTAGTCTGTATCATTTGAGTTTTCAAATTTAGCAACAGTTCATATAATTCTTTTATTATCCTTTTAATATCTGTAAGATATATAATATCCTATTTTTAAATTCTAAACATTGTTATTTTTGTCAGCTTTTTCATTTTTTGCTGTTGTTTTTGGTAAATCTAGCAAGTGACTTACAGATGTTGTGGGTCTTTTGCAAGGTTTTATTAATTTTCTCCACTCCTTTCTATTACATTTGCTTTCTTTAATATATTTAATATTTTCTACTTTTGGCTTATTGTATTCTATTTGCTCTTCTTCTTTAGTTTATTCATGCAAAAACTTAGATCATTGATCTGAGACCCCATTTTTGCTAATCTAAGCATTTAAAATTAAAATCACATTTTTTCCTACATACACTGCTTTAGCATCATCTCACATTCTTTGACATATTGTATTTTCATTTTCATTCAGTACAAAATAATTTCTAATTTCTTTTGCAGTTTCTTCTTTGAATCAAGAGTTATTTAAGCTTGTGTTTTAAGCTTTTCAGATACTAGGGATCTCTATATATTTTTCTATTATTGATTTCTATTTTAGCTTCAGTTGGTCAGAAAATATGCTCTTATGATTTTAGTCTCTTTAAATTTATTGAGTCTTGCTTTATGGTCTTTCTTTATGTTTAATATGTTCTTGGAACTAATGTGTATTCTGATGATGTAAACTGGAGTATTCTATAATGTCAATTAGATCAAGTTAGTAGGCAGTGTTGTTCAAATTTTCTATATGATTTCTTATCTTCTGCCAAGAGTATTAAAGGCTTCAACTGCAAGTGGAAATTTATTTCTCCTTAGAGTTCTGTCATATTTTGCTTCAAGTATTTTGAAGATTTGTTACTGGGTATATATATATATATATACATAGAGCTTTTAGTTTCTATTAGTGAGTTGATTCTTCAGTCATTGAGTTATCCTTTGTTATCATTCATAATATCCCTTGTTTTGAGGTCTGCCTTGTCTAATATTTACAGGACTCCAACTTTCTTATTATTGTTTGCAAGATATATCTATTTTCCAGAATTTATTTTTAACTTAGCTCTTTGTATTAAAAGTGGGTTTCTCATGGAGAACAAATAATAGGTCTTGCTTTTTTATCCAGTGTGTCAAACTCTCCCCTTTAATTGGGGTTACTTAGATCATTTACATTTAATGTAAGTATCAAATTTGTTAGGTTCATATCTACATTATGCTACGACTTGAAAAAAAATTTCCCATCTGTTCTTTGTTATTTTTTTATATATTTAAAAAAGTTTTTTTCCCCATCTGTTATTTTCCCGTTTTTTGCTGCTTTATTTTGCATTAATTGAGGAAATTTTTATTTTCCTTATTCTAAATCACTGGTTTATTAACCACATCTTTTAGGAGTTACTCCACATTTTGCAATATGCATCTTTCACTTATAACACTCTACTTTCAAATGATATTATACCAGTTTATATACAATAACAGTTTTCTTTTCTAATTTAGGCAATTGAGTTAACCTTCACATAAGGAAAATTAATGTGCTTCAAAATCCATATTTCAACCTATTGGTGCTGGCCTATTTTTCATGGGAAACATATTATTGCTATCCTAAATATACATGCTTTTGGTCACAAGGGTACTGGGATAAGGTGGCAAGGATGTAATGACAATCTTTTCATGAAACCTAAGACAGACAATAGGGTAGGTACTTGAAAGTTGTGTTTTATGTATCAGTTTATCCACAGAGGACAGCACAGTGTCAGATCAGTTTCATCTGGAGTTCTAAAAATATATGTAGTCAGAAGATGAATATATGACCCAAAGGATGGCTAGCATAATTTGGACAAATAGCCAAGAGCTCTAGTACATTATTAAGTTGTCCATAGTGCCTTCGCTACATCCTTTTAGTCAATCATCAGATTTAATAAAGTTTCATTTAAATAGTTTCATATATCTGAAAATATTTTTATGAGGAGGGAAGTTAAACTTTTGGGTAAAGGTCTTTAAAATCTTTTCATGTAAATCTATCAAATGGACTCCTCTGAACTTAGATTATGTATTCTCCTGTGATCCTGTGAAAAATTTGGGAAAGACATAATTAAGTCAGAATGGTCTCTATCTCTTTGCTTTTTCCTATGGCCCCCAGAAAGCCATGACTGATGAAGAAGGATGCAGTGTTAGTGCAAGATTTGAAGGTAGGAGAAATCCCAAAGGCAAAAGGATGAATTAGAATATTCTGAGGAAAATTGTCTTGTATTGTGTGTCTATATTACTTTTTAAAGAACGTTACTTTTTAAATTAGATGCTATTTAGATATAATTTTGCTAAAGCCTACTACCTTGTTATTTATGGTTGTTGTTAAATTTAATGTTAAACTTAACTTTTTTGGAAGGCAATAGGTAAAAATTATTTCCAAGACTTATTTTGGTTAACTTTCACAAGTTATGAATTAAGATATTACTTCCAAGAGTTATGATCATTAGCTATTTCTACTGTCAGAAGAGGAAAAGTGATATGTATTAATTATGTGATGTATCTAAATAACTTCTTTTTTAAATTTTTTTTATGATAGTCACACAGAGAGAGAGAGAGAGAGAGAGGCAGAGACATAGGCAGAGGGAGAAGGAGGCTCCATGCACCGGGAGCCTGATGTGGGATTTGATCCTGGGTCTCCAGGATTGTGCCCTGGGCCAAAGGCAGGCACTAAACCGCTGTGCCACCCAGGGATCCCCTCTAAATAACTTCTTTTTAAAAATATTTTATTTATTTATTTTGTTTTAGAGAGAAAGAGAAGGGAGTTGCAGAGAGAGAAAAAGAGAGAGAGGAGGAATCTCAAGATGACTCTGTGCTAAGCACAGGGCCTGACATTGGGCTTGATCTCATGACACTAAGATCATGACCTGAGAGGAAACCAAGAGTTAGACACTTAACTGACTGAGACCACCCAGGTGCCCCTAAATCACTTCTTTTTATATTCATTTCTTCTCTGCTATAGAAGTCAAAACATCTATTCTCCCCCTAAACTCTTTAAAGATTCTGAAACTGATCCTTATCATTTTCTAGTTAAATATATGTGCTTTATAAATGACATTTTTTAAGTTTTATTTTTTATTTATTTTTATTTTTTTTAATGTTTATTTATTTATGATAGTCACACAGAGAGAGAGAGAGAGGCAGAGACACAGGCAGAGGGAGAAGCAGGCTCCATGCACCGGGAGCCCGACGTGGGATTTGATCCCGGGTCTCCAGGATCGCGACCTGGGCCAAAGACAGGCGCCAAACCGCTGCGCCACTCAGGGTTCCCTTAAAGTTTTAAAACGGAATTCTCATAAAGATAAATTCTTCTCTCAACATTTTAAAAAATAAATTTGACTCTAGAAATATCTACTTTTCAAGGTATCCTTGATGACTGTATTAAATGCCATGTCTTTAGAGATTTCCTGTACTCTAGAGAAATTCTTTTGATGAAATAGTTCAAGTCACATAGAAATTTTGTTTCCTCTCTGTGACTGTAAACTGCCAGTGACCCTTAGAACTCTACCACATCAGAGGTAGATAAGCTTTCTTCTGGAATTTCATCAAGGCATATTAATCTCATTTGAAACATTTATTGGAAATTTAAATCTCTTGTATTATTTAACTTTCATCCCCTATGATTCACTAAATCACTCAATTTATTGAAGACCTATAATGAACAAGGTCCAAGGGAGTAAAAGAATGAAAGAAACATGGTTTCTGCCCACTTGACACTTAATTTGAATAGGGGAGCTGCTATAGACAGTGTTTTTGTCCCCCCACACACATTCTTTTTTTTTGAACTCCTAATCCCCAATATGGAGTTATTGGGAGATTGGAAGGAACTCTGGGATGCAATCAGGTCATGAGGATGGAGCCCTCATAATGGGATTAGTACCCATATACGAAGGGACACATGACAGCATGAGATACATGAGCGTTCTCTCTCTCTTTCTCTTTCAACCATGTGAGGATACAATGAGAAAATGGCCATCCACAAGCCAGGACATAGGCTCTCAATAGACAGGACATCTGTCAGTACCTTGATCTTGGATTTTTCAGCCTTTAGAATGGCAAGAAGTAAATGTTTAAGTTACACCAGCCAATGGCATTACTATAGAAGCCCAAACCTAAGGCAGGAGCTAAGACATAAACATGGAGAATGCAATGGCTTTGGAAGAGATTTTAGAGGCAAGAGAGAAAGCTTTTGGATGGTAGTTTGAGTGGAATGCTAATGACAGGCAGGATTTTGATGCACACCTTGGTTAGAATGACAGTTTATGAGTTATGGAATTATGAATACAAACATGTTGGAAGAAAGAAAGCTCATAATCTAGCAATGGCCAGTGGTTTTGTCCCTTTTAGTGGTAATAGGTGCCCAGCAGAGAAGTAGAGGGTAAAGCTCTATAACAAAATAGTGATTTCAGAAGGTGATTGCAAGATTATGTAATCTAACCTAATTTTATAGATGAAGAAAATGAAGGACACAATTGTTTGCTGTCCAGTGTGTAGCTCAGATTTTTTTTTAATTCCATTTTGCCTATTCAGAGTGTTCTATCTGGGTCATACTTCAGGAAGCCCTGATCACTTTGCTATGTGTTCACATTTGATTTGGTAAAAAATGGTCATCACTTAAGGTTTTTGAGGAGACAAGTAATATGATCAGAGTCGTGTTGAAGAGGATTACTCTGAGAGCTATCTGGAGGATGGATTAGGATGGAGAGAGCCTGATGATGGGAAATAAATTATGAGTTGTTTTAGCAGCCCAGAAGAGTAATAAGGGTCTACACTATAATGATAACAATAGTAGTAAGAAAGAGGAGGTGGAGATAGAGAGATAGAGATATATGTGCATCTGTAATACACACACACACACAAACACACACACAGACTTTGCTTAGTGTTATCAAATGAATGTTTGTCTTCCACCAAAATTCATATATTGGAACCCTAATCTCTAATGTGATGGTATTTGAAGTGGAACCTTTGAGGCATAATTAGATCACAAAGGTGAGAACACTCATGAATAAGGCTTAGTGACCTTATGAGAAGACACATGAGAGAGATATGAGGATGCAGCAGGATTACTTCTGTCTGCAAACAGAAGAGGGGACTCACGACATAGAATTTGCAGGCATCTTGATATTGGACTTCCCAGTCTCCGTGATTGTAAGAAATGAATGTGCATTATTTAAGCCACACAGTTTATGGTAATTTATTATAGCAGCCTGGGCTAAAGCACTTAAGGTAGAAGTGTCTGGATGTATTGTCTGACTGAGTGTGGGCTACCAGGGTGAAGAACCAGTGTACAATGACTTGGAAATGTGGAGTCATGGTGATCTGGAGTAAGGCAGCATTATTACCAGAAATAGGCTGTTGATCTAACAAGACTCACATGCATGTGCACACATGTGCCCATGCAGAGACACATGCAGACACAGAATCACTCTGAAAAGCTTTATTTCCACTGTAGGGAAGCATCTCTCAAAGAGCAGGGTCAGCTACACAGCCTAGAGATTGGGACACAGAAACAATTCCTCTGGAGCCATGATCCAGAAGGGCCAACTGTGCGATGGAGATATATAAGATGACAGGTCAGACACTCAGAGGGTGGAAGCCTGTCTCTCTCTCCTAGGGCATAGCACATAACAAATGGAATGAGGAAGAACCTAAGATGTATTCAAATGTGCTGGATTATAATTATTTTTTAAATTAGAGCTGAAGAAGACGCCATGGACCAACCTCATATCTTATGTAATGGGAAGCAATACAAATAAATATCTATATATTTTATGTCAAATGACAGAGTTTGATTAGTTGGTCTATAGGTTGAAATAACTTGCTCTAGAACCATGTATCCTGACTCTCACTGTAATTTTCTTCCCATTGCTCTAAGGATTTTGGCTAGAAACACAGAGGCAAAATTGTAAAGAAAATCATATGAAATTATACGAAAGGTCTAGGTTAGGATAGAGAAATTATGTTAGCTGCTTGAGAACTAAATTTTTTAATCTACATTGTGAGACATGCAACCCCCTTTTCTGTGGTACAAGCAAATGCTTCCATTTACTCATTTTTGTGACCTCCAGTTACTTTTGCTAAACTTCCTATTCTGTTAATTGAAAGGGAGAAAATAAGGCATTACAAAAGCACCTTGTGTGTTTTCATGCTTCCTACTTGGGAGACCAAAACTTATAAAAGGCTGGTTTTATAGTAAAAACCTTCACTACTGTAATCTTTCCATATGCATCAGTTCAGTTCATTAGTTTAGACCATCTACTGCCCTCTTGTGGCCATATAATCCACCTCCCTATGCCCCAACTCCAAGCTCTTAATGCTTTGTGTCAGTTGAAATGGTTTCATCAGTCAGATAGAAACTGACATCTCAAACTATAATTAACCTCCTTCTTACTATGCTTTATTACACCATTGTATTTTGATTCAGTCTGTCTCTAAAACATGTAGATATTCTATAATGCTAGTGATCAGTTTGAAGACAACATACCTTAATACATTGTGGATTATGTCTTCTGGAGAATTTGGAAGTAATGCCTTTCAGTTTCTCAAGCAGAATCTTAGATAAGCCATTTTATATTAGCAAATAATGTTTAAATATAGAAATAAACATCACTTACCACACAGTAAAATATATAAAGTTGTTAAAACACTCTAAGAAAGCCATCAGGTAAATTCTTGATTAAAGTGTTTTGATTAAAGCTTATCTTCATATAATATTGCTAATAATAATGGCAAAAAAATTGTTTTAGGTAGAATTATTAATTATGTCTTTTTAATAGGTTTTGAAAATTTGGTTTTCTAAGAGATTTTAAATTTCAATGCCAAGTAATACATGAACCAATACGTTCATCTCTAAAGTCATTACACTTCACTTTATAGCCTTCTCTTTTATATCAAGATTCCAATGTTCTTTTCTGGTCAAAAGAATAAAGCCAAAGCTAAACCAAGGATAAAGAATCCTTTTATTAAATTTGACGTGCATGTCCCTGGTATTTCTCATTGCACTGCCTCTGATTTTCAGCTTCTCATTACCATTTTAAATTAGGAGCAGAGATATTTAACTTATTCAATATAATGCTTTAATGAAAACTAAAGAGCTAATTCAGAGTAGCATCATATACGCAGCTACTCTGAATACTCAGAAAAGCTGACAATTCCATTTTAAGGGGAACTTTTTTTTTTTTTTTTTTGGCTGTTGTTTAAAGACTGTATTAGGTAATTCAGATGTTTTTATTAAAATGATTCCTAATTAAAATATCCAAGAATATGGGGAGAAAGGAAACTTTTAAATGTTAAAAGCCTGCTGCTACTACAGGGTTGATAATCGAGAATTTGTCACTCTGGAACACCCAAGAAGAGGTCAAGATTGTGCTTAGGGCTCAGCAAACAAAAAAAAAAACAGATCTTTTTTGAAAATGATTTTATATATGATTAAAAAAAAAATCAAAGTCTCTGAGAAGAATCAGAAACATTGCAATTCCAAATACTTATTTTATGGTTTAGTACTATTCATGGTTTGAATGTGTATAGAGTACATTCTTTGTAAGTTATTTAGGGTCTCTAAAGGTCTTAAACTAGCTCTTAGAATCATCGCACCAGGGGCATCTGGGTGGCTTAGTCAGTTAAGTGGCCAACTCAATTTCAGCCCAAGTCATGATTTCAGGATCCTGGAATCGAGCCCCACATTAGGCTATGCAATCAGGGGAAAGTCTGCTGGAGGATTCTCTCTCTCCCTCTGCCCCTTCCACCACTTGCATTCTCTCTCTCTCTTCCAAATAAATAAATCAAAAAAAAAAATCATTACACCAAATAATAAAACTGGTTCTTTGGAGACTGAGAATATAGAAACACAGAATAATGAGTGAATTAGCAAAATATGGGTTGTGCAAATATTTCTAAGTTAATGGCTGAAATGTTTACTTAAGCATAAATCACTGGGAATTAATCATGGCATACAACTGTTTACCAAAGATAAACACCCTTTCCCTATGTACCTTACTATCCTCATCTCTGGAATGGGAAAATGACTGTGAGAATACCTGAAAGTATGAGATTATCTACCTATCCATCTTTATCTCTCTCTATATATATATAAAGGTTCTCTCCTTCAGAACTGAGTGCAGCGGGCAGACATTTGTTATCTGGTAAATGTGACTACTTAGCATTTTAAGCTCTCCTATGACCTTTCTTCTTTACTATCATGGGATAATCTAACCTGTAAGACAGAGCCAAAGGGGGTTGTCTTAGCTTGTTTTACAGAAAAGAATGACTCTCCTAATTACTACTTTAAACACAGAACACTCCTCGTTATTAAATAAATACATTAAGTCTAACCTTACGTATGCAAAAACTAATTTTTTCTCATCTGAAAGATGGTTAGTCTATGGATAGTGTGTAAAATCTGCTCCACTTGTTTAAACAAAATAAACATGATATATCTATTCTAGATCATACTAATTCATTATTTTAGCATTTCGCTAACTGAAATTAAATCTATCCAAACCTAAAAGAAAATATTTTTCTTTGCAAGTGTTTGTCTTGAAGAAATAAATAAACAAACAAACATTGAGCAAGGAAAATTCTGGCCTGCAAACTCTAGGCATCCCCAGTCTGAATATGCACATAATACCAAAAAGTCAAGCTTTGTATTTGTAAAAATGAACTGCAGATATTTTTCTTTCAATACAAAAAATAGATGTTATTTCTTACTGCATTTCCTCAGGGTTTCATGGGACAAGGAAATGAGCAGTTATAAACAATCACGTGTGTAAAGTAGCATGTTAGGAATGGTCTCAGTTTAAACAAGATTCTAAATCATTGAAAGTTGGATTATAAAATTTATTACAAAAGTTGCATTATAAAATTAGAACTTCCTAACCCATTGTATTGCTCATTTTTAAATTTATAAAATAAGAAAGGTGCCTGGCCTTCATTAGAAATTCAGTGTAATCATTTGAGAAACAAAAATTTAAAGTTTGAATTATATGAAACCTTTCAACTGCAATATGGGGTAGGGGCATTTATGAACCAAATCAGAAAGACACTATCTCAAAGGCGAGATTTTTTTTTTAAGAAAGGTTTTTTTGTTGTTGTTGTTTTAAAGATTGTTATTTATTTATTCATAAGAGACAAAGAGAGAGAGAGAGGCAGGGACACAGGCAGAGGGAGAAGCAGGCTCCCTGCAGGGGACTTGATCAGGGGACTCCAGTATCACACCCTGAGCCAAAGGCAGACACTCAATGGCTGAGCCACCCAGGCGCTCCACAAAGGCAAGATTTTTAAAGAGCAAGTCATTTGGACCAATTACAAATATATGCCAGTAGGAATAATGGTTACATGTTTATTATTCAGTATGTATTAAAGATGAATTCTTATTCAATTTTCATTAAGCATTACTATTAAATGATAGTATTATTTCTATGTTCAACTGATGTTCTTTTCTGTGAATGAACCATTATTGGTTATTGGAAAGATTTAGCTGTAACTGTGCCATTTTAAGAAAACAAATAAGTCACCTCCCTGTGTCCCTCTCTTCCCACTTCTTCCCTTTCTCCTTCTCTTTCTTTCTTCCTCTTTCCTTCCGTTTCTTCCTTCATTCCTTGTCTCATTCTATTTGTCTCCTTTTCTTTTCCTTTCTATATCCCATGAAATGCCCATGTGCGCAAGCAGGTTGGATGCCTTATCCTGTGAATAAACTGGCAGTGTTGATCTACAGCTGTATGCAGACCACATCTTTCTTCCAAAGCTGCAAGGCACACATTTAAACTCAAATCTCAGAGACTGCAGCACCAAGATTGCAGTACAAATTGGTATGACCAACCAGGCCCAGGAACCATCGATCTTCATTCTTCCTGCCACCCTGGAAACTGAAACCTTTTGTAGCAAGAGGTAACTAAAATTCTGAAGTCGACTTGCAATAAAGGGAAGCAACAACTTTAAGATTGGACTGGAATATCTGACAGCTCTCTGAAACAAAACAAAAACAAAATGTACCCAGGTTTCAGTTACGCTCTATTTGGTTTCTTTTCTTGTTAAATAAGCCCTGGCATATAACTCATTAGACACCTTGTGGGCAGCCCCACAAAGATGTGGGCAGTTCAATTTAGAGTAAGTGGGAGGTGTATAATTCAGCATTTATGCTTCTGGATAAATCAGGCTTCAGCATATGAAACTTTTGCCATACACTTCAAATATTCTTATTTCCCAAGCTGCTGGCTCAAATTTGAATTTAAACAGGCATATAAACAATACATGGGGAGGGGAAGAACCCAAGTTTTTCTAAAACAATTTCCATTCATAACGAAACCTTGTTTGAGGCAGTAAACCCAGAGAACTTGTTTCCCTAGTATGTTCCTTCAGTTTGGATGTGGACAGGAAGAATGTGCCTAGGAAGCCAAAACCAGAAGATCATGCATTTAATCCATTCCCAGGTGGTTCTAAAATATTTTTCCGTACCCTTGGAAACATTTACTGTTGCTCAGAGAATACATGTTTAATAGAGAGGGCTTCAGCAGACTCTGCTGGGTATCTCATCACTTCTGTCCTGCTGAGGACCTTTCCCACCATAGACAATATGCCCAAAGCAATGGTTACAATGTCTCCAAGAATGAATTGACCTAATCTGTTAAATGGGCAAGAGAGGCCTCTAGAGATGGTTGTGGATTTTCCTCCTATCAGGAAAAACAAAACCAAAACCGAATAAAAACTGGAGTGTCTGTTATTTGAGAATCATTCCTTCTCTTCTGAAGACATTTAGAATGTTGTAGTATGTGATTTCCACAGTTATCAAAGTGAAGTTCATTACTAAGCATCAACAAGCAAAATAAAACAACAACATACTATTATTTCCGAAACAAATTGCCAAATGTTTACAAATGAAGAGCTAATTTTTCCAATGCCAGTAATGGTGTTATAATACTAGTGTTGCTTCTTGTGGTAGATTATTAGCAAAATATGACAGGACCTTTTCTCCTGTCTGAATATGCACCCCTGGTATCTTTATCTTTTTTTTTTTTTATCTTGTCAAGTGGTGGAGTCTGTTTGCCCTCCTCTTGAGTTTGGGATGGCTTTGTGACCTGCTTTGAGCAGCAGAATGTGGTAGAAGTAGTTTGTGCCAAACATAAATATATTCTTATGTCTGCATAGAAAGTCCTGCAAGACTTTCTTTCTCTTTTGTCCTTGGCATGGTAGAATATTGCCTTTCACTTTCTCTGCAGATCACTAGTCATTTCCTTACTGAGGAAACCCACTCTCATCATTCTGATCCAGGTTAAGAATACTGGATTCTCCTATCTTCCCTCGGAGAGACTGGTCTCCTATTGCTTAATTCCATATGTAGCTTACTTTTAGAATAAACATTTTGATCAAACTCTGTAATTTGTGCAGGGTCAGACTAGGATGGGGTAATAAGTAAGACAAGGGAAGTACTTGCCTCAGGTGTAAAATTTCAGGGAGCAACAAAAACACAATTATCAAGAGAAACAATAGTTTAATGTTTTTAAGAAATTAACATGAATGCAAAAATTCATGGTGAGCAAAATATCAAAATTTTAAAGACAGAATGAGTATGAGACCACACATGTGGATTTGGGGCTAAGCATATCTAAATTCTAAGTCTTGATTTTGCTGCTTTTACTTGGGAGCCCTTGGAGGAATTTCCTCTACAAATCTCAATTTTTTTCACCCATAGAATGGAATTAGTATTTTTATTGGGTTATTTAAAAGATGAAGTAAGATGAGCCCTCAAAATGATTAGTGTGTTCTTACCATATATTGTTACTCAGTAAATGTTATTGATTTCTCACTTTTTTTTTTCTGGGTATGTATATTTAAACTTATCCTTCATTGAACAAATACTTTTTTGAGTGCCTATCAATGTTAAGATTGCTCTTAGCAGTGTTTTTGAAATTATGACTATAATTGTAACCAAAATCAGCTTGGCCCTTGACATTAAGGAGCTTACATCCCCATAGGAAAGACAGACATTAATTAAATAACCAGAAGCCTACATCTGAAAACACAATTGCGGTAGGTATGTAACAGATGGGCAATGCTTCCCTAAGTGCCAGTCTGAGATATGAACATTAAGGATCAGGTAAAATGGAGAAAAAGCATTCCTAGATAGAGAATGGTTTCTTGCAAATGTTTTGATAAAGAAGTGTTTGAAGACATTGGGAGACATCAGTAGTTCTAAGAATGGCCACTGGATTTAGAGGTCATTGGTCACCTTAGGGAATATGACCCTAGGTGTCACTTAAATAAAAATAGAAAGGGAGATGACAAAGGGAGCCATGGAGTAGCAGTACTTCTATTATAGAAAGCATCCCCCCGCCCCAAGTTTCTAAATAGAGATAGGATAGAGAACAGAGGAGGATTTTTTTGTTATTGTCGATTGCTTGCTGATGAAAGACACTTGATAATGTTGAAAAGCACAGCAGGAAATATTCATTCCAGATGAAGGAAGGAAGGAATTAAATCCACAATGGAAAGGAAAAGTAATCAATTCAGTCAAGTGCCTATGGAGGCAGAAAGGAATGGGCTTCCAACCATCATCTCTAGATAGTTGGTGGAGATTGCCATGCAGAGAAGAATAAAATGGGTACAGATGATAGATGATTTGTGTGTTGCTAGGGTGAAGCCAAAGAGCAAATTTTCATCCAGTGTGTCCTTGTGTTACTGTCACTATCTTATGATTGTGTAGTTCATCCTTGGTTTCAGTCCCAAGGATACGTAGGGCATCTTCTGTATACTATTCTGCTAAGTGATGAAGGGCTTCCTTTGCTCTTAGAGTCATCTTGTGTGGAGATACAAAAACAAAAACAAAAAAAAAAAACAAAAAAACATTCCCCATGAAGTATTCATGGTGGTGGCAAAGGAAAAATTTCTGGCATTTGTATTATATTAGTTTTCTCTTACCACTGTAACAACTTACTACAAATGTAGTGGCTCAAACAAGACAAATTTGTTATTTCACTGTTCTGTAGATTAGAAGATTAACACAGATCTCACTAGGCTGAGATCAGGGTGTTGGTGGGTTGCATTCCTTCCTGGAGCCTCTAGGGAAGAATCTTTTTCTATGCCTTCTCTAGTTTCTAGAGGTCTTCTGTTCTCTGTAGTTCATGTTTCCTTTTTTGTATCTTCAAAACCCAGCAGTATTACCTAGGTCCTTCTAACACCACTCTCTCTCTCAGGTTTTCTTCTAATTTTCTTACCTACTTTTAAGGAATCTTGTGGTGATGTTAGGCCCACCTGCGTAATTCAGGATAATCTTTCTATATATTAAGGATAGCGGATGAATAATCTTAATTATTTAAGCAACCTTAATTCTCCTTTTCTATATAACATAATTTATTCATAGGTTCTGGAGATCAGTATATGAACATCTTTCTTTTGGGGGGTTATTCTCTTATGGGTTATTCTACATAATAGTAGATTGCCTGAGACCTTGGGTTCTAACCATGCAGTGTTCCTTAAGTGAGGTTTTTTTCACACAGGTGCAATGAAGACTGATCAGCTATCCCAAACTCTGACTCAGTATTAAATGGCAATGATTGCAGGGCTCTTTTGCATTACTTATCTAGAACTTCAGAATAGATATACCTCTTCTCAATCCACTTTTCTAACTTGAAATCCTAGTCTCCCACTCCACTACTTGCAGAACTTCTAGCTCCTCTGTATTACTCCAGAAGAACTCTATGCTTTTTTTGAAAATCTTATAGATTACAAATCATGCCAAATAGTGCTTCAATTATTAGAATAATCTGTTACTCTTTCTTGAAACCTGGAATGGCTCTGTCTTTTGAAACCCAGTGATTTGGGCATCCACAACTTGTGAAGGAATAAATAGGGGTAGGACATTGACATTCTGATACTATCTTGGGGAAGTCATCATCCCTCACCTCCATACCGTGAATGGGTTGAATGAAATGAGCTCAGTAATTCCTAAAACAGCAAAAACAAACAAAAAGCCCAGTGTAGTTTGATTGATCCTCTGTTAAGGGTCACTCTGTCTTTTCTTTTTGACTTATATATTTAACATTATAACATATTTAAAAATATATATATATACGGATATACACGTAAAGGATTTTTGAGGAAATATTACAGATATCAGGAGGTTACTCAAAGTCATATTCAGGCTAAAATAGTCTGTTTTTTAACGCCAAAGACAAATTATAAATAATTGATGCAATGCAGTGCTCTGAAACTTAAACATCTCTTCTAGAAAACAGAACCATTGGCAAATACTCCAACCTCTTGTGGAGTGTTAGACTAAATTATCCTTAGAAATCATTGATATAGTACATTGAGAGAGAAGGGACATTTGCTCATCTACCTATTAAGCTGTAGGCCTTGGAATAATGTTCCCTCTATCCTGTGATGCAGGACAGAAGGCTTGATATGCTTGACTTTTAAATTAAAGGGCTTCTTTAATAGGAGGGAATATGTAATGGAAAGCAGTTAGAGTTGAGATTAGGCCATAAAGATGAGCTGTTGGCTTCTGGAAGCAACATCTGGAGACGGTTGGTGCTTGGGATTTGCATAAGCCTCTGTTTAAAGTTTGAGAAGTGGGCAGCCCCGGTGGCCCAGTGGTTTAGCGCTGCCTTCAGCCCAGGGTGTGATCCTCGAGATCTGGGATCGAGTCCCATGTCAGGCTCCCTGCATGGAGCCTGCTTCTCCCTCTGCCTATGTCACTGCCTCTCACTCTCTCTCTCTTTCTCTCTCTCTCTGTGTGTGTGTCTGTCATGAATAAATAAACAAAATCTTTTTAAAAAATTGCCAATAGTTTAAAAAAAAATAAATAATAATAATAATAATAATAATAATAATAATAAAGTTTGAGAAGCAAAACAGCCAACAGAAATCTTTGGTGGAGCTATTATCCAGAGCTGAAAGACAAGGTTTATTTATAGCTTTAACATATTAAATATTAACTTCTAATATCAAAGAAATAATCAGTCACTTAAAAAACATGTTTTACATTTCTAATCTAACTCAGGCTTTATGGCAATTGCCTAGAGATACAGTAAAAACTGAAATGTGTCTTTGAAGGTTAGAACTTGGGAGGATAAGCTTGGAAATCGAAAACACCGTTGTAGTCTGGGCCGTCTGTTAAGCATCCAACTCTTCATTTTGGCTCAAGATGTGATCTCAGGGTCATGAAATTGAGCCCCTAGTTGGGCTCTGTGCCTCAGCAAGGAATCTGCTTGAGACTCTCCCCACCTCCCCTCGACTGTGTACACATGTGCTCTTTCTCTCAAATAAATAAAAATCTTTAAAAAAAATAAAAGAATAAAACACCATTGTAATAAGATGTATTTTGGTGAATTTTAAAACTTGAGGGGACATTTGTCAGGCAGATAAGTGGGGATGGTGATGATCTATACACCTATGATTAGAGGGGTTAATTTCAAGTGACATTGGGAAAAGCAAGGGGGTGATGCAGTATACTTATGTGCAAGGAATGATTATAATAATGACTATTGCATACTATTACAGAGGTAGAGACAGGTAAATACTGAAGATAAGAAAATAGCAGAGACCTCTATATAAAGGGTATTCTAAAGCTTGTGACAGGGTTTTTAAATCAGTCATTTGTGTATCAATTTTACAATTATGACTTATGTGCATAATGCATGGGCTGTTTGCTTTGATATTTGCTTTAGTTCAAAGCATTTTTAATTGCATGAACATACTTTTAAAATCTTATATTAATCCTATAAATAGCAAATTAGTACCCCTTTCTGCAAATTATAAATGGAAAGTAGTATCTCAAAAAAAAATTTAAAAATGATCATTAATGGCTAATCAAATACAGTTATCTGCTAATCAGACTTTGAGGATTATAGGTGCCATTCACTGATTTAGTTTAGGATAGTAAGAGAAGCCAGTATAGTGAAGATAAGAAGGTCAACTTTTGGTACCATACCTTTAAAAGGCCTGTGTTTGAGCACTTAGAAAAAAAGTTCAGAATCAGATACCGTTCCGGAAGCTTAGCTCAGAGTCACATGAAGTTACAGGAGGAAGTTGATACTCCAAGAGGGAATGACCAATAATGTTTGTGAGGGTTTAGTCAGTGAGCAGATTTTTTTTCTTTTAGATTTATTTGAGAGAGAGTATATTCTTGCAGGAGAGGCGGGTGGGGGGCAGAGAGAGAGGGAAAGAGAATCTCAAGCACTCCCTGCTAACAGGGAGCCCAAGGCAGGGCTCAGTCTCACCACCCTGAGATCAAGACTTGAACCAAAATTGTGAGTCTGATGATTAACGGACAGCTTCCCAAGGGCCCACAGTGAGCAGATTAATAGCAGACTCATCTAGGCGATCAGTATTACCTACACTAGAAAAAAATTAAGAATATTGTTTTGTTGTTGTTGTTTTTGTTTTTTACTTGCTTTCTTTTTTTAATCTTGTATTCCAATCCAAAAGTAACTAACATTGTCTTCTATCACCCAAGGGCAGAATTGATAAAAAAGGTAAATTTTATCTTAGGGGCATGCCCTCCTGATTTTCTGCTTCTACATCATGGTGATAACTTTCTTTTCTCCTTTCCTTTCTTTGATGTCTCCGTGTTTGTGGCTGGACTCTGGCCTGGGACCTTTATGCTCTTACTAAGTTTTCCTATCTTTCCTACATGTTGAAGTTGCCCTACATATGCAGTTCCTACCCCCACAGATTCCTGTAGGAACTGCCCTGTGTCACCTTTGAAATGATGTTTGCCTGTATTTACATTCTTTTAAGGCTTCAGTCCCTCTGATTAATAAATTGATGCTAGATGGAACAAATATTAAAGAATCATGGTAATATTACAATATATTTGTATAAAAGGAATTTCTTAGATCAACAAAAACAGGAATACTTTAACAATAACTTTCTGGAAAGAGTATCTTTACCTTTCTAATCTAACCTACCATTGACACTAAATGTCAGTGAATTTCAATCCAAATATTTAAGAGGGCATAGTCTGCATTTTCAGCCCATGGTGGCAGAGAATTTCAGCTCAACTGATACCCATCTGAGTTGTAAGATTTTTCTCATGATTAAAGTTGGAATTAGTGAGTGTATTGGATTTGTTTGTGATACCCATAAACTATTTGGGACTTGCAACAATACAATGACAATGGAATGAAAGCTTGTTAGATTGAGAGGGACAATTCAGGGAATTAATCTTCAGGCTAAAGTCAGGATTGTCAGAGAATGTAGAAACAGTATCATCAGACAGTCCAGAAGGCTTATAGCAGGGTAAGCATGTGACACACACAGTATCTAATAAAACACAGACAAGTCTCATGATAATAGAAGAGCTTGGTTCGGTAGGATTAGGCCAGATAAGAGTGTAGTAGTGTATGAACTCTCATATGCACTACATTCCTTCTATACCCTACACTATTTTAATTCTGAATTTGATTTGCTCTCATTTATAGGCTGTATTGTAAGGGCTCCAAAGCCTTTTCTTCATTGGAATGTCTTTACCTCAAGTCCTAAAAATACTCTTTCCAAAGGCACAACTCTTTCCAAATGTACCTTCTTTTGTTTTTCTCCTCCAGCATTTGATCTGCTGCCTTGCACATAAGACTGTACCCAGTACATTGTTATGGCTGGATGGTTTAAGTAATTTTTTTATATAGTTCTAAAAGGTCTTTAAAAACACAGTAAGTAAGAATGTAGATGTAGAAGAGTTAGTTTGACAATAGCCAAAGCCTGTAATAGACAATGTGCTTTTAAAAAGTGATGCCATTGAGTTTAGAATAAATTGGGAGAAATAATTCACCTTTATGATGGATTAAGACAGTTCTACTAATGAAACATGCAAATGTTGATGACATATCTTCTAAAATGCAATTGGGTAAGGTAATAGAGTTGATCAATAAATCAGCTTTGAACAAAGAAGAATAACCATAAAAATTTAGTATGACATAAATTAAATATATGTTTTTGAAAAAATGAATTCTGAGAGATGATTAATATAATTAGTTGTTTGATTTCAAAATAATGGGGAGATTTATCCTTATTCTGGGATTAGACAATTAAATTCATAAAATATTTTTTTCCCAATCTATGCTACTGCAACATGATATCAAAAGTGGAATGCAGGGTCAGAATTAAACAATAAGAATTTCCAAAGATAAGAGACCTAGAGGCTAGTTTCTCTTCTATTTCCAAGTACTGTAAGGCAAATCATCTTTGGTTAGGGGGGTTTCAGATCTCTCTCTAACAATTCAAAAAGATTTATTGAACCCCAAATTTATTCCAAGCATTTTTAAGGCCAGTGGCCATCAACCTGAAATGTTTTTTAGCTTTAAAATTCCCTTTCCATATCTGGATTTTATGCTTTTATGACTTAAAACTGTGCTTTGCAATATTTGAACCTGCTAAAGCTTTGTTTTAAACAAATCTAACACAGAATCACAATATATACTCAGATCAGAACAATGATTCAGATGTGGAGAACTTATTCTCCATCTGCTTGACAATCCCTTCCAAAATTTCTATTACACTACCACCAAAGAACTCTATGCTATAGTCAATTATAATTTAATATGAGCTTGACTGACCTAGACTACACTCATCAATATTAGTTTAATAGAGAAAAAAAGTAAATAAAGTAGATGTAATATGTGAAGATAGACATCTTTGTCTTGCTCTAAATCTATCAATGTTTTCATACTTTGACAACTTCTATTTTTGGCCTTTGAGGTAGTCCTTAATTTAGACTTACTTTTCCAGGGTTAGTTCAATTTCCTACTACCCCTCAGCACAATGCTGAAATAGGTAGGCTGATTCTCCTTAAGAACTCAGCCCCGATTCTTGCCACAATACATCTATTCAGATGAGTGCATTGTTTCATGAAGTCATCTGCATTCTCTGCCTAATTCTTTTTCAGGATCAAGTATCAGTCCTTGACTGAAATCTTCTGTCCTTATTTATTTAAATTCTAATGAATTAAGCACTAAATTGTGTTTCACTTTGTATTACTTCTATTATTTTATGTAGAGCTCCTTTGGCTTCCAAACTATTCTTTTGATAGCCATGTGTAATCAACATGAGAAAAATCCTTAATTTTTTCTATCTTTCTTTAACAATTTGTCTGCCTAACAAAACCCTTTCAAATTGCCTGAATTTAATTTACGTAGTGCTCAAGGCTTGGCAGTGCTTCCATTTTGAATAATGTGGCTTTTCAAAGGATTTCCAATTGGCCAAAATCATGAAGATCATGAGACATGACTTACAAATATCTGCTTCAGCACTGTTCTGTTGCCTTAAATTCCAGTATTTACTTCTTTCTGGAATATGGGCTATGCTATGGAATCCCTAAGTCTATAGGGATATTACAGTTTTATTCACATTTTGCATACCTTATGCCCAATTTTAGAGACAATTTAGGTCTCCAAATCATGATGTCAAAGGGGGATAATTTTTAACACAATGCTAACAACCAAGAAAGTCAGATTTGATGACTGGGTCCTAAGAATGGGGATTTCTTTTTCTTTTTTTTTATAATAAATTTATTTTTTATTGGTGTTCGATTTGCCAACATACAGAATAACACCCAGTGCTCATCCTGTCAAGTGCCCCCCTTCAGTGCCCATCACCCATTCACCCTCACCCCCTGTCCTCCTCCCCTTCCCCCACCCCTAGTTCGTTTCCCAGAGTTAGGAGTCTTTATGTTCTGTCTCAGAATGGGGATTTCTAAGTGATGTTGGTGCTCTGAAATCAGAAAGAGAGAAGATGGGAATGATAAGTACCTAAAAAGCCTGGAAGAGATGGTTGAGACCTTAAGAATTAGAAGCTGGCAAGGGCCAGGCAATTGTCTAGGTCTCTAAAAAATAGCAAGGTTTTCGAGGCGTCTAGGTGGTATGGTTAGTTAAGTGACTGACTCTTGACTTTGGCTCAGGTCATGATCTCAGGGCTGTGATCTCAGAGTGTGAGATTGAGCCCCAGTTTGGGCTGGGCTCCATGCTCAGCATGGAGTCTGCTTAAGGTTCTTTCTCCCTCTCTCTTTGCCCTTCCCACTATGCTCTCGCTCTCTCTCTCTCTCTCTAAAATAAATAAATAAATCTTTAAAAAAAAAAAAAACTAGCAAGGTTTTGGCTCCTGAAAAAGAGCTTAAAACCCAACCAGTAATGAAGGCAGAAATCTATACACTGGACTAGGAAAGGGAGGCAGTAATGATGTTAGAAAGGGGCTATGGATCTAGAGACAAAGGAGAATTCAGGAATCAGACTCAGGAACTTCAATGCTGAGTTTACAGTGAGATAACAAATTTAAATCACCAGGAAAAATGGCTTCCTTATGCATTTTCTGCATGCTACAGTGTTTATGAGCATATGGTAAGCACTGGACGATAGATGGCATGCAAATGCATTTTTAGTCTTAAGTTAAACCAGCCAATACTATTTTTAATTTTTATCTTTTATATTATGTTTATCTTTTCTATTATGTTTATCTTTTAATAGGATATTTGTGTTTTCATCTTAAACATAGAAAATAGCATCATTATTTTATGCATTTCTTCACAAAGCAGAATTTTTTCATTTTCTATGTTTAGCAAATAGTGCAGATAATAATTTCAGCACATTTTTCATCCATGAAAGCCCATGTACTGAATGCAATAGAATAAAATCTTATAGGTGATAGGTGAACTTACCTTTTACATGTAAGGATTATTCATGCTAAAATAAATGTAGATTAAAATACCTTCAGAAGTATATGTGTCACTTATTTAAATTTATTAATAAAAATCTTTAGCTAGGGAGGAGACAATGACTCTGCAGCAATTGTAAGTAATAATATATTAATCTCTCTGTTTTGCTTATACTGATAAAATGTATGATGTATTATTGAAAACACGTAGAAAATAAGCAGTAATGAAGTAATTAAAAAAACAGTAGGACTTTTGTTTCTTAAATAATTGTGAAATATTATGGTTAAGGCATAGTTAAGAAATCTGTTACTAGTGATGTCAATATTATGAAATTTCATTTCAGACCAAGTCTATATAAGTGTTGACAAAATGTGTTCTGTAACACAGAAATGTTTTGAAGGCATAGTTGACCATCTAAGAGTTACAGCACTGATAGAACTGGTGGAAATCCTGTATTTTATAAACAAAAGAATGGTCTGTTTATAGTGTCCTTTAAAATGTGTAAGGCACTTTCATTGTGTTTTTGCCACCAAACCTGAGGAAAATCTAAGGTAATGCATTGTACTTATTATATTAATATAGAACCAGAAGTTCAGCCATTTAATTGATTTGTTTCAAGTCATACTGAATTGCAGAGTCTAGACTCAGACTCAAGTTGTCACCTCCTAAGCATTATTGTCTTTCTCTCATAATAGCCTGTGTCCTTCTGTCATAATAGTCTTTGTCAGAAGGTTGCAGATGTAATTGGATGAGGTCTTGTAGTATGGAGGGAGATGCCAACATTTTTCTAGGTTTTTAAATAGATTTTAAGATCAACATTATATTTTAGGTTTACTATTTGCACTTATAGAATACACCTTGTCAAAACCATAGATGGTGTCTGCTTCATGGGACCTAAATGGAAACATGAGGAGTGCTTCTGGTATGATGGTTTTACTGGTGCTTTCAATTAGTGAAAAATCCATTGAAATTCACTCTCATATGTGCATTTTATGTATGAGTATTATGATTTAATAAAACTTTAAAGAGTTATTCAGTTTATTACGTTTGAAATAAAAATAATACAAGTATTATATACAATATAAGAAAGATTTAGAATTGTTCTTGAGAGAGATCATAACTATACATCATAGACAAATCAAGAAGTAAATGCCAAGGAAATTAATGTTAGAAAATTCCCAAGTTGAGTTACAAATAGAAATTGAAAGGACAATGTTGAGTTCCTAATCCTGAGACATGAGATAAAACATTCTGAATAAATGCCTTGAATGTTGTAACCGACACAGCCGTTCTATACGGCCAAGGATGATTTAAAATGCATTCACATCTTGCTGAGATATTATCTATCATATATAAGAAATTTAAGCCAAAGTACCTTACTTAACCAAAAAATACCTTTTGTGACAAATGTGAAACCAATGTGAAAATTCAGGGTATCAAGAAGATTTTGCTCGGTAATAAGATAGTTTGATACCATGTATTGGAAGAAAAAAAGGAAAGAAAAGAAACAGCCTCAAGGTTTGAAGGCTGATCTTATTAAGAAAAATATATATAAGATAGGCAAAACTTCTTAATTGCAGTTCTGATCTGAGATTTGACATTGTAATTTTAATATCTATGTTACTGACAACAAAAATTACCTTGCTTGTGTATTGGTTTTGGAAATAGATGTGGTACTTGGGTTGAGATTTTAACACAAAGTAAAATGTAGCATTTTATTTCATATGAGAAGCAATCGTAAGCATATAGCATAACTTCATGCATTTACAAAAAGGGTGATGGGTATTTTGGGTAAATCTGACCTTGTTTAGAGCCATGAGAGAAAAACTTGTGGGCTAAAAGCAAGCAGTGAAAAAAGAAATATAAACAATATGGAAAGACAGACCTCATTGTTTCTGGTTAGTTTGAGGAGAGTAAATCTTTGTGTGAACTCTACGGATGAACGAAGTGGAAAGAAATGTGAAGACCTAGTTCTAGTTCTTGGGATCTTTCTTCGGTTATTTGATAAATAAAGGTAACAGATCATAAGGATGTTTTCTTCTACTTAAAACACAGAGGCTGGACAGAAGAGAAATTACAGGATTGACAGAATGGGACCATCCTATTCATTCTTGACTCAATCAAACTCTAAGAAAGACATACTAAATTCAGTTGAAAGTGTTAAGAACTAAAGATATGATTATTGCTATTGATGTTAGATGGGCAATGAGTGCAAAATGTCTGAGTGCTTCCAAACTACAGCATCCAAGGTCACTAGATGATGGAGAGCCTGGGTTCACCCTCAGGAAACTGGTAAATTTGGACCTTGTTTCAACTTTCACATTATCTGGAGACTAATTATTAAAAGTAATGTTTATTACTAATGTAAGATGTTTAAAAAGGAAACTAGATTTAAATCTAAAACTGTCTTAAAAAATAAAGTCAAGTATAAAAAGTGATGTTAAGACACGTAAAAGGACTGGTATCTAAAATATACATAGAAGAATTAAAACTCAACAGAAGTAAACAACCCAATTAAAAAATAGTAAAATATCTGAACAGATACTTCATAAGCAAAGATACACAGATGACAAAGCATATGAAAAGATACTCATTGTAATTTCTCATCAGGGAATTGAAAATTAAAGCAATAATAAGATGCCACCATGTACCTATTAGAATGGCTAAATCTAAATATCTGACAATCCAAATGCTAACAAGGATGTGGACCAATAAGAACTCTCATTCATTATCAGTGAAAATTTGAAATGGTGTAGCTCCTTGGTATTTACCCAAATGAGTGGACAACTTACCTCTACACAAAAACTTGTAAGTGCTTATAGCAGCTTTATTCATAATTTCCAACATTTGGAAGCATTCAATAATTCAGAAAGTGAATGCACAAAATGTGACCCACTCATCCAATGAAATATTCTTCAGCAATGAAAAGAAATGAGTTATCCAGCCATAGAAAGATATGGAAGGGTCTTAAATACATATTGCTAAGTGAAAGAAGGTAAGTTTTTTGAAAAGGCTACATAGCATATCATTCTAACT
This sequence comes from Vulpes vulpes, assembly GCF_048418805.1. NCBI lineage: Eukaryota > Metazoa > Chordata > Mammalia > Carnivora > Canidae > Vulpes > Vulpes vulpes. The sequence continues at coordinate 67,869,507 of NC_132785.1, forward strand.
AATAATAATATCATTCTAAGTAATATTCCAGAAAAAACAAAGCTGTGGAGACAGCAAAAATATCAATGGTTGCCAGAAGTTTGAGAGAGGGAGGGAGAAATGAAAAGGTGAAACACGGGATTTTTATGGCAATGTAACCACTCTGTATGATACTATAAGGGTAGATACATGTCATCAGTCAAAACTCATAGAATATATACAAAGAGTGAATCCTGATGTAAACTATGGACTTTAATAATAATGCATCAGTATTATCTCTTCAGTTACAACACATTTATCACACTAATGCAACAAGTCCATTAGATGGGAAATTGTCTATGTTTTTAGGAGGAGAGGATATATGGGAACTCTGTGTATTTACTGATCAGTTTTTCTGTAATCCTAAAATTTCTCCAAAAAACACTATCAATTTTTTAAAAAGTGATTTTTGTTATTAATAATTTGTTTCCACTATCAATTTCCTCTTCAAACACTATTGACTTCACAGTTGCATAATGAACCACTCATCTGGGAACTTTTATCAAGTCTTAAGTGGCTTTGGCTGAATATATTAAATATAAGCCTTAGGAAGTGAATTGCTGAGGACTATATTCTAAGTTATGAAGAAATATTTTTTGAGTTATGAAGAAATATTTTTTAAATTAACAAAAGTTAAAGGAATTTCATTTCTCCCTTTTACATGTCTCTCAAAATCATCAGTTCTACAGAAAATAATGTAACAATGCAAATGTAGTTTTTGTATCAACAGCTTTTGAGTCATGTTTATCTTGTGTAAAGGTGAGGAGGTCTTCATTGTATATCTAGAAAACCTACACTATTGGTACTTTTATGTTTCAGCATGTTGATGAAACCATTTGTACTTCCGTCTAATTATGATCTTGAAGTTGCAAATAAGCCTAATTTCCTCAGACACTTTCCTTCCACCAACACACCGAATAAAGCATTTCTTACTTTAGGATGAAGCTGTATAGTCCACTGTACATAGGGACATAGGGAAGATACAGAAGTTTCAGGCATAGATAAAAGATTATTTGCTCCAGGACCTGCAGCTAAGCGATGGCCTCAGCGCTGATATCCAAGAGGGTCTTAACTGCTATGTTGTCAGAGAGGCGGTGTTGGGTCATTACAGAGAGTGCATGGGAAGATCATACAGGAATGAGCTTACAATAAAGTGAGCTTACAATTTCAATAAAGTGGATACAAAAGGATGAGTACATTCCCATTTCAAAGTGGAGATAAGAATTGTTTTGAAGGACAGCAAGTCTAAGTTAAATGAGTATTAGGAGACAATGTTAGCGTCTGAAAGTTAGGATTGCTCCAGCATTCCCCTGAGGCCTCTTCAGACTGGTTAGCATGCATGTTATATTTTCTTCTTCCATCAGCTCTTAGGACTATAGCAAATAAAAAGGAAGAGACAGGAGTTGTTAAAAGCCTTTCCAAATTCTCTCTCTGCTCTCATAGGCTCCTTCTTCACCTCTATCCCAAACTCTGTCTAAATCCATATTCAAATGCATTGATTCTTATCTCTTTGGATGACCTCATTTTTTTCCTACAGGTTTTGAATGATCTAGGAAGTACAGCCATGCCCAAAGAGCAAGAGTATTAAAAGTCACACAGTCGTAGTGATGTTAACATTTATGGAACACTTAGAATTTGCTGAAACTTCTAAGAGTTTTTTTACATGGATAATTTCATTTAATTCTCTTACCTTCCTTACTCTCATTTAATACTTAAGAGTAAGTTAAAGGAATTTTATGGGGTCTGGAATCATCATATCTCTTGCTGAAGTTACACCTAGTGAGAAAATTAGGATTCAAACTTAGGTATAGTAACATAAGAGTTCACATGCTTAACTGATAAATGAAACTGTCCCACTCTAGTACTGTATTTTGTCTGTTTTGTTACTGTTTTTTCTTTTACCTCTTTTTTTCTACTCCTCTGCAAAACTTGTGCCTACCAGTGCTGAATCAGTTAAACTAGTGTTATCCAGTCTCCTAACTATGAATGTAGAAGAAAAGTCTGAGGAGAGAACCTGCATTAGTTTTATCGATCTGCTTTTGCAGAATTGAAAACAAAAAGCCATCTTGAAGCACATCAATAGAATTATGGTTTCCCCTGTGAGAATTTACTGCATTGGCGTTCTGATTTGTTCTCTTCTAAAGAAGGAGCACAGAAAAAAAATTATTAGGTGCTAAAATTGGCTGGCCCTGATGAATTACTGACAGTTCCACATATCTTTCTAGTGTTTTGTTTTCCCCAACTCATGCTAACATTACTCATCCTGCATTTAAACAAATTATAAAGGGTTTATTCAGATTGACTCTTAAAAAAAAAAAGATTAAGGCCCTAGGACATCAAAGCAGCACCCAAATTACAAGTCATTAAATGAAGTTCTGCGATTAATATATATTTTACAGTATAGCTTTCCTTTCCTTTTATCTCTTCTATCTTAAATCCATTCTGTTCATGAAGACATTGATAGGGCTATTGCATATCCTACTTATGCGATGATGACATTGAGCTAATAATGGTGAGATGTTACTGCTTCCAGGGAACTTTCTGGGATGTAAAATTCCACACACACAAAATATATACATGAGAATTACACATAGAATCCTTATATATGTTATATACAAGTTTCCATATATGTATGTGTGTGTTTGCTTATTAAAAACACACACATACACACACACAAACATGTACCCTCATGCACACATACATGTGCCCACAAGAGATTTCAGAGCCTAATCTCGTGCCTGCCACGTCAAATGTCTTTATGCAAATCAGTTTTAGTCATTTTTTTCCTGAAAATTAGTTTTAAGGAAGATTACAAGTGAAATTCCCACATGTTGAAATCAACTAGAACATCTATAAAATGTATCTTTCTCAAAAAGATTTGAAGAAGAGATATCTTATACATTAAAAGCAGTAACAGCAACAAAGTAGTTGTATCCAAGTGTTCTCTCTTATGGTCTCTTCTTAGGAGGGCACCTTGCAGTTTGTGTGTTACTTGCTCTGTGGAAGAAAAGTTAGAACACTTGTTTGCAGATAGTTTGGTGTCTCATAAATCACTAGGCTTCAATGATCTCCACAGTGATCTCCTCTGTTCATCTGCATGGCTTGCCCAGCTTTCTGCTTACCTTGGAGCATTAGTTTCCTAGCTAGATTCTATCATTTCCTTTGGCAACAAAACACTGAGCTCTGGGACAGTGTGGACATTGACTGAGGACCACAGACATTGAAGCCCAACAGCACCCCCTTTCCCACTTGATGGGATACAATATGCCAAAGGGAGGTGGATGAAGTATCGTTGCTTTGCTAGATAGTATTGAGAAGTCATGATTTTTGGAAAGTTTTGTAACACAGGATTTCTTTAAAGTTTGGGCTTCTACTTGAAATGTATTTAAACCTTGATGTGAAGTCAACCATTCCATTGTTAAGCATTAGGATAGAATTGGGAATCTTTCCTTGCTTAACTTTTTCTCTATTCAAAAGTGCCTTATGCACTACAGAGAGTATTTTTGAGAAGAGGCTATGAAACTACAAGTCCTTCTGAGTTGACCTTTTTGGTGAAGCAGTGATCTAATGCCACTGGGTGAGAGTAAAACGGTTTATGCTTCGTGCTTTTAAAATGGGTTATTAACGACATGAGGCTGCCTTTATTCAATTACCTTTTCTTTTTTAACAAACACCATCTGTTTGGGCTTGGCAAGTGTCCCACAGGAAAAAGAAAAAAACAATAATGATGTCCTGAAATAGAATAGAGAGTATAAGTTTTTCCTTCATAATTGACCCTGGTAATTTACTGAGGTTAGGTTATGCTGGTTCAGAAACACAGCTTCTAAGTTAGCAGTACTAATTTAGTCACTTAGGTTTAGTTACTTGGTGCAAAAGTTTGACATATTAAAAATAGATATATACTTAAAAAGGCATTTCACATTGACTTTAATTTATTTTTCCCAACAGAGATGAGGGATGAATGACTTTACAATTCTGTCCTCCCATTTTATAGGTTAGGAAATCAAGGCAGAGATGTTGCAGCTTTTTAAAGATGATATGGTCAGCCAATGATAGAGCTAAGTCTCAAATTTAGGTTTTCTGGCTACCAATCCCATATTATTTCCATTACACTTTATTGCTAGGCAAGCAGAAATGACATGAGCTTTACTGGACACCATAGAGATATGAACTTTACGACTGTAGTGTAGAGGAAGAAGCATCAACTGCTCTACAGATCTGAGTGGGGCAGCACTTTTTGTACCTCACTATGGTACAGGTAAGAATGGTGGAGTGGTCACGACTAAGCAGGCTGCCTCCAAATAGAAATTTGCTGAGACTACTTGATGGAAATAGTCCAACCATTTTGGAATGTTTGACCAATAGCCTGGATGATGGCAGACACAAGAGAGTCAGCCAATGTAAAAGACACAGCTGCTCAGGGTTTTGATTAGATTACTTCTTTCAGCATCATCAATTATTGGGGTTGATCATACTTAAATTCTGAAAGAAATCAGGCTAAAACCAAATGAAATTAAAAGTAGACAAAAGAACAGTTAAGATGAAAGGAATAATCCTTGATGTTATCATGATCTTGGTGGCCGCTTGCTGGATGTATTCTTTTTTAACTTTATAAACAGTATAAAGGAGTTGTCAATGACTCTGCCTGAGGTGCTTACCACAGAGCTATCCCTGGCCAGAGTTCACTACTGTTGACCTGGAGGGTTTCTGTCTATGGGTCTAAAAAAATCTGATGGAGGCACAGTGAGGGTAGCCTCAGGTCGGGGATTCTGTACTTGTGTGGGGCAACTGTTGGACTTCTCCTTTGCCTGCAGTTGGAACTAGAGACTTCAAAGATCCGCTGGCATCCTTACTGACATTGTGCTGATTCCTAAGAAATTGTCTATAAATTTTAACTGTGGCAGTATTTAAAATTAAATGTTTTGTTTCCCTTTCTGAGTGCTGAGCCTGGATTAATTTATATATGACTGAGATCGAAGAGCTGGATGACCAGTGTATGGAGCATTCATAGGGAAGATACATTTTGTCTGAGTCTGCTGCATGTCTTCAGCTGGCTATGGCTAATTCTCGAGAGCATCCATAAAATAATCTTTCTTTAAGTCCTTTGCTCCTTATTCTAAATTCCTTAATGAGCAACACAGAGCTCTGTAATAGTTCTTGAAATAGCTCAAGAGGAAATAAAATGGTTTATATGAGTACAATCCCAGTTTCAAGGACAAAAGTATATTAATTAATAGGAACGTATTTCAAAGTCTACTTCTAAAGCTTTCCATTTTATTACTGTCTTGGCCAAAGTACAAAGTGATGATCTTTATTATTTAACTCCAATGGAGCTCCCATACACTGTTTCTGATATTCTTTTTTTTAAGTAGATTATCTTGCTTTTTTTTTTTTTTTTTAAATCCACCCCTTTGAAAGACAATGTGCTACCCTTCTTTTCTGCTGTTCATCCTCTGGACCTTCTTTCTCCATCCCCATCCTTCATTATGTTCTTCCCTTAATCTCCTCTCCTCATGCTCTTCTCCACCTCATCTTTTCTCTCCCTCTGACCTTCCCTTTCTTCTTTATATCTTTGTGATACTTACTGTGCACCATTTAGGACCTAGAAAAGGAGATGTCATATTTTTAAATAATGAGAATATGAACTGGTAAACAGAAAGCCCCAAAAGAAAAGCATACAGAATGCAACTCATAGTCACAGGAAAAAGCAATTCCCTTTAGCTTGGTGGTGGGGAAAGGATCAGTAAAATTTGGTGGATCAAGGTTCTCTGAGTTGAGTCTTAAAATACAAGTAGAATTTGGCCATGTGGTCATGTTAGGGCAAAGGAATGCTCTGATCAAATCAAATACAAGGGGAATATTCCCTTCTCAAGATGAATGATAGATTCCAGACCTCCATTGTTTTGAGTCTGCATTCATTTTAGGCATCTGTTAGGAACAAACTGATATTTTCTCATTCCAAAGCTAATGAATACTTTAGTTCCTTTATGAATTAGGGTCTCCTGGCTTGTTAAATAAAAATAGTTGTTTCTCTACTTCTAATATTTTTAGGGTACGTCTTGGTACCCATCATGCATTTCCTAATCTCTGAAGTTAGCACTCATTTGTAAAGTTGTTAGCCGTTGTTGCTAATGCCTATGTGCTTTTGTTTTAAGATATTGCTAAATATTCAAGCTTATTGAGTGAGTCAGAAAAGTGCAAGAAGAGTCTTGTGCTGGAAATTATTTGAAGACACAAATGAAGGGAAAATATGATTCCTGTGTTCTTAAGTTTATAATATTCTTAATAGATAATATTTACAAAGTTTAATCTAGTCAGGAATAACCACAAAACAATGTACAATGAGAACTAAGTAATGCTGAAAAAGGGGCAGGGAAGCATGAAAAGGAGTGATCAAAGCAATAGTAGTTTATGGAGGAAAGATGTAGTATTTAAAAATAGGGCTTCAAAATTCTTTAACTTTTCTTTCAAGAAAATTGGAGTTTATGTCTTCTTGCTTTGAACATGGACAGGTTTGTGACTACTTTGATGCAAGAGAGCATAGCTAAAGTGACCACTATATTATTTCTGAAGCTATATCAGAAAAGACCATGTAGCTTCCACACTGTTCTCCTATAACCCTAGTTCCATGGAGGTTCCATTTCAGGAGATTCTCTAACAAAACCCAGCCACTATACTGTTAGGAGTCTAGGCCACATGGAGAGGCCATGTTTTAATACTCTGGTCAATAGTTCCATTTGAGCCATACTTGAAAATGAAGAAGACATCTTGGAAGTGACGTCTCTAGATAAATATTACAGCCCACATCATTTGGGTCTTTCTATTCTAATCTCCGGACCTCATGAAGCAAAAAAAAAAAAGTAATTCTATTGTACCTTTCTAGATATCCAACCTAAAGATTTTCCAAGTACAATTAAATGGGGTTGTTTTATGCCACTAAGTTTGGAGTAACTTGTTAAACAATGAATATAAGGGTAACACAACACTTTATGAAGAACTTTATTTTAAAAAAAATTATCCTTATTGCATTCTAAACATTAAGTTGCTTTATTCTGGAAATACACATTTTTAATTTCTGTTTGTCATTGAATAGGTGATTGCGATGGGGTGAGTTACTCAGGCACAATTTCCTTATACTAGTAGACAACAAGTTGGCAGTTATTATACTTAATCATAAATTTAATGACATAATTTGAAAGTTTCCTTTGTGTCAGGTATTGTGTCAGCTGCCTTATATGAATTATTAATTTATTTTAAAATATCCATCTTATTTCTCTAACGTAAGGATGATCATTATATTTTATGTATGAATATAATAAGCTTTATATATTACATAAGTAATTGGCCCAAGGACATTCTTACTTTCCATTCAAAGAGAGCTGGGAAGTGATTTAGGCTGGGTTAACACCAAAAACCAACGTCTTAACTGCAATGAAATAGGGCTTTTGTTCTTGAGATAAGGTAGAAAAATATACAAGGGGAAGATAGCATAAAATGGTTTCTGGTAATATTTCCCATGTATGGGAAAATAATGAATATACCATAATATCTTAGTATCTTTTTGTGCTTTAATGCAAAATTTGGTAGAGAAGACTGTCTTGGACTCTCTTCCATAATATTTAGTAGGAAGAAGATCTTGAATTACTATAAATGCTGCATAAATTCAAGAGGATGATCTGAAAAGAATTCAACCAGGCATTGGCCCTTGACGATAAAGATTTCTCATAAAGTAAAATAAATTATTGTCCTTGCCTATTGCACTAAAACTCTAATATGACAGTAACCAGAAAGCTGAAAAAAGTCATTTCAAGTAGGCCCTGTTTTGCGACTCTGGCCCTACAGATTGATTTTATATGCAGGTTTAGCACTCGGCAGCTGCCAAAAGCCATCAGTGCAATAGCCCATTCAAAGGAACACAAAATTTGAAAAGAGGACAGCCAGCAAGGACATGCTGTAAAAGGCAAAGGACAGCTATGAGAAAGATATGCTGGCCCATGCTCTCAATCTGGACATTTACATATCTATAAAGAGAAAAGAAGACAGAGGAAAGACTAATATCAACTTTGAACATGTGAAATAGAAATCATCTGCTCATTAAATCTTATGTCTTTCCAAGAGAACTTGGAGTTGAAGAGAACTAGCTGAAATTGTATCATTTAAAGTAAGAAATCTCATTTGACGTGGAGACAATGAGATTCTAGGAATGAAGTAAATATGAGAAGTGATGAGATCCCACGACAATTGGAATATAGCCCTCTTTTAGAGATGGCTTGAGTGTGGGAGGGAAGCAGTAGATGATTGAGATGATCACTGGGGATAATTTTAACACTTCTGTCTTGTGTTGAAATGTTATAAAGTCAGGGTATTTGCATCAAGATTTATGAAGTACCAGTATGAAGAGGACACTATAATCTTGGAGTCTAATAGGACTTCTACCATGTGAATCTTTAATTACAGCATTGTGTGGATTTATGTCTCTTAATTTTCAAGGTAACTGTATGTATCTCTAGAAAAGTGTACATTTTTAAAGTGGAATTTACCATGAGATAAACATAGATTTAAATATGAATCTAAATTAATATCTAAAATTGAAAGTAATGGAAAATTGAATCCATAATTATTCACACTTTCATTTCTATAATTCAGAAGGAATATGCCCTGATATTGTTGGTTTTATTTAACAAGGGGCCAGTGATAACTTTGAGAAGAGATAATTCAAACCAACTGAAGTTCTAGATAATAAAGGACTGAGTGTGTAACTGAGCAGAATGCCAGTGCACTGACCAGGGCTATGTGATGCTGGAGCATGGACCACTTTCTGTGATGGGTCTGATGTTCACAATATGGCATCCTGGTAGTATACTAAAGTGGCATTAGGAAAGGGAATGTGGAGCCTCTGATATGCCTTGGATCCCACTGTGCTCTGCAGGCTTCAGTAAAGCTTGACAAAGCATGCTGTCTGCATGTAGGTTCAGATGTGCTTAAAGATCTAAGTAGTGTGAGCTCTGGAGTGACTCTAGCAAGGTGGAATGGAATTACAGATTTCCTTTTAGTAATTTCTTGTTTAGAATTATTTTATGGTATCTATCAGCTTACTGCCAGTAAGTTCACATTCACCTTAGGGGCCAATAAGGCATTCAGATATTTGAATCAATATAGCATATTATTGAATAATTATAGTTTTCAAAGAAGATGAACAGTGGGTATTTTGGGTGAAAAATAATGAATTATACTAACTTTAAATAATTCATAATACTTGTGGGGTGGTGGCAGGATATTATAAGGGAAGCTCTCAGCAGAAATATTAAGATCAACACATTTATTTTTATTGCCATTCTACATTAAGGCAACTGAAAAAATCTTATAGTGGAGCAATGCATTCTAAGACTGAGCTTATCAAATATGTGCCAATCTGGCTATTAGTAATGACCCTTTTAAACATTTGGCCACAGGTGGAACTGATTTTCCCCCAGAGCTTTCTTCATTTTAATTTAGCAATAAACAAAACAAAAATGTGCTTGCCCAGTGTCTGACAACTCTGGGAAGTGATAAGCTGAATGATTTAGAGGCTTCTCACCAGTGACAATTTTTTCTTGCCTTTGTTAATACTACAAATAATTGAGATGTTAATTCCTAGTCCACTGAATTGAAGCAGTGTCAATTTAGTATGACTTACTATGCATGGTATTTTAGCTGATTTTAGCATTCAAAAATGCTATTGAACAAGGAAACCATTTTTAACACCCTTATAGATTTCCTTTGGAAAGAGTTGAGTTTATAGGGAATTCACTTCAAGTAGTCACTTCAATCATCCCTTGTTTGTTGTCAGTGCTTTGGAAACAAAGCTTAGTAACATTTCCTTAAAAATTAAAGAGTTCATGATTTACCTTAGTAATCTTTTCTTCTATGCTAAAATTCTGATAGGCAAGATACTTTTTCTAAAAACCTTTGCCTGTAGTTTCAGTCCTTTTATGTCTCTACCTTTCTTTCTTTTTTTATATCCTTAGAAATGGAGAAAAATTTGTCTACCACCACTTATACAAAATCTTATACTCTACCTAAAAAGAAAATATATTTTGGAGGCTAAAGAAGCTGAATTAGAGCTCTAAGTCATAAAACTGTTTCTCAACCTGTATACACTCCTGCTTTCCATATATTCATTTACATGCTTATATTATGAAACTTGACAAAATACAACCCACTTAAAGGATTAATCAATATTGGAGAATGTGTTTAGATGATACATTTGATTGTATTTATTCACGTGTCCCCACATTTATTTCCTTGAGTGAAAATCACTTCAAAAATCTCAGTCTTGAAGATATCTATATGCTGACTAGGGTTAGATTTCAGGAATTCTGATATGACATGGCGAGAGGATTCTTAGCTTATGCTTTGGGAATGTCAACACACCCAGCAACTACACAGTTAAGTTCCTTCTCACTGTGTGTCTTCATTCATGCCATCCTTGCTTGGAATATTCTCACCATGTTTTCTTTTTTGCCTTCACAAATCCCACCCAGCCCAATGGGCCAGTTTCTATCTAATTCATTCCCTCCTACAGTGCTTTTCTAACTAGCAAATTATCTATTAACTTTCTCCTCCCCTGAAATTCTGCCGGTAAACCTTTAATTATGCAAGGTGTTTTGTTGTTCTCTTAAGGTGTTTATTTCATATGCATTTCCAAATAAACCCTTATAGTCTTTTAGAGTTAAGACTATGTCTTAAACTTCTCTTGTGTATTCACAGCAATTAGCATAATGTTAAGTACATTATAATAGGTGCTTATGAACACTTGATGGAGTCACACAATCAATTGCTATCCTAAGTCCCACAGTTGATTTTTGCAGTTAAATAGTGTGAGACAGAGTGAGTGTCACTTGGAGTTTCAGAAACTCCTTGTCTGAATTCAGACCAAGTTGTAGTTGGGATCTGGAGGATAGACTCTACCAACCTCAGCTTGTAGCTGTCTGTTTTTACCAAGCAAGCAAACAAACAAGTAAACAAAAGATACTACTATATTTTCAGCCTTTCATACCCAAATTCTGACTATAAAAAGTTAGCAAGCCAAACTTGCTAAACAATTTTACAGAATTATCTTAAAATTTTTATCATTACATTAGCACCTGCAATCTTTGGAAACTGTAATTTCTTTGACACAATAATACTCTTAACCTCCAAACTTTTGTTTTGCTTCTTGTAAGAAGCAAAGATCTTAAAGAACCATATTACTGTTTAAAAATCCTGGTGGTGGGAGAATCCACGTGAGTACTTTTTTTTTTTTTCATTTAGTTTTTCTGACTGCAAATAATTTGAATCTGAACAACGCTGATGTACTGAATAAAGGCTGTCCCACTTAACTTCACAAGCACTAGACAAAAGAAATTTTTGACACTTCATGTTTTGATAACTGAATGTAAACTTCAAGGGCAGGGCTCTTAGGTCTACACTGCTCTGTCTCCAGGGCTTAAGCAGTCCCAGGAACAACACACTCATTTCGTGAATATGTTTATCTGTATTTCTTTGAGATTGCAATTATGTTCTGACTTTGTGATTTTGTTAAGCAAAAACAGAGCAAATGAATCTTGGGAGGGAACGACCACCTATTCCTTCTTGCTTTGTATTGATCTTAGCAATATTTGTTACTTCTTTCTCTGACAATCTTGGGTATTGCCTGTGAACAACTAACACTTTTTAAAATAACATAACTTTGAGATCATTTTGAATCTTACACCAACCTAATTTTACATTTTATATTGAAAATAAAGTTGTGGTCTTGACTTACCCACACCGTAGTGCATAATTTTCCACCGATATTACTTTCCTTTTTGTGAGCATGTGTGCTATAGGTTGATGGCATTAAAGGCCAACATGTTCCAAAAGTTTTACAGTAATGAAACCATAGCAATTAAGAAATACCTTCATTGCTTTTGGTAGAACTTCATAGATCTTAGCAGCTGCCTTTTAACTTGCTCCTCTTCAGAGTTAATGACTTTGCTTTTGAAAGACAGTACATATTTTTTCCTCTACTTTAAAGTCTTATTTGAATAAGAAATTCATTACACCCAAGAGGATAATTGCACAATGTCAGTGGAGGAATATCAATATTCCCAATATCCCCTTTTACCCACTGTGGTGAATACATGTCAAATAAAAAGTGTACTCTCAATAAAAGGAGTGCACATACTGTGCAACTGTAGTTTCAAAACACATTTTTTTTAATTCCTCTTACAACTAGATTTCTCTGTCTAAGCTCTTATTGAGAAGTTCTGGAGTTTCCAGTGGGAGGTATGTATTGAGATTGTGCAGTTATTGATTTGTAATAATAATGATAATAATACTTCCCTATGTGTGAAATGTTACAAAAAAATAGCTAGCATATATCATCACGTTTTAATTTTTAATGGTCACTTTAGAGATTGGTATTATTTTCCCATTTTTAACTGTGTAAACAGGTTTACAAAGACAAAGTAACTTGCCTTAGGTCATAGAATTATTGCGTCTTAACTAATGGCTAGAATTAGAAGCCAGTCTGTTTTACAGTAATCTGTGGATCTTGTTCAGCAATACCATATTGCCTATCTCTGCTCTGGGCAGTTATTTTACACATCACTAACAAAGAGACCCAAAAAAATATGTATTGCTCAATTTACTTGACTGACGAAAGAAATTAAATAGACAATATTGTTAAAAGAGAATAGACATTTAATACTTTTATCTCCCCCAAAATTTATCCATCTTACAATAAAAGGGATTTGAATAGAATAGATTTAAGAGATTTTAGAAATAGGAAAAATAGTATGTCGTTTATTCAATCATTCAATAAGTAGATAGTTTGAGTGCCTCCTAGGTGCCATCATTGAAGTAAGGCACTGGGTATACAGTTGGATATGCTTAAAGCAGACATTTCTTTAATGAAAATTAAGCAGAAGTCATATAGAGCAACACATCAAAGATTTAATTCCAGAGACTTTGATGGCAATGCTGCATTAAAGCTCTCACTTCAGTTTTAAGCAACATTACGGAATTCTGTATTTCTAATGAGAGACAGCACTGACCATATTATGTATTCTCATTGAACTTACTGTTCTTGCAGTGTAATATCTATATATAGTTTGCTATATGTATTTATTTGTATGCTTTTATTTTTTTTAGATTCTTTTTTCATTTATTCATGATAGAGAGAGAGAGAGAGAAAGAGAGAGGCAGAGACACAGGCAGAGGGAGAAGCAGGCTCCATGCCAGGAGCCCGACGTGGGATTCGATCCCGGGACTCCAGGATCGCACCCTGGGCCAATGGCAGGCGCCAAACCGCTGAGCCACCCAGGGATCCCCTATTTGTAGACTTTCAGATTGCAGGTCAATCTTCATAAAAACTGTGCTGATCCTACTTACTAATTCTTATAATTTGACTATAGATCATTTTGAATTTTAAAGTATATGACTCTGTTGTCTGATATCATGAGAGTTTTAAGTCCTACATTCAAATTCTTATACCTTTTATTCTTATACTTCTGCAGGGACTAGGACATTCAGCACTATGTTCAATAAAAGGGATAAGAATAGACATTCCTGTCTCATTCCCAATCTCAGAAGTATAACTTTTAATATTTCACCATTAATGAAAATGTTTGCTCTGGGATGTCTGTAGATACCACTTATGAAAACAACAAAGAAGTTCCCATCTATTCCTAATTCACTCAGTTTGAATTGATGAACCATTTTTAATTTATTCTTTTTTTCCTGTTTGTTGTTTTGAGCATATCTTTGTTCTCTATTTTATTAATGTGGATGCCCAGCGACTGGTTTTACCTATTTAGAACATACCGGACTGTTTGTGGTTTTAATTTCCTATTTATTTTGTAGGATTCAATTTGCATTCGATTCATTTTTAAAAATTCCTTTAATTAAAATATATTTGACATATAACATGTAAATTTAAGGTGTACAACATGTTGATTTGATATATTTATATATTTATAATTTCCATTGTAGTGATAATTAACACCTCTATCACATCACATAATTATCATTTCTTTTTAATGAGTGATTGGAATAATTAAGATCCAGTCTCTTAGAAAGTTTGATGATTATAATATTGTAGTCTTTATTCATTACAGTGTACATTAGAATTGTAGGACTTATTTTTTACTCATTGTAAGTTTGTACCCTCCAACATTTCTCCTATCTTCTCACTTCCCAACTCCTGGTAACCACTATTTTATTCTCTTTTTATAAGTTTGAATTTTTTATTTTTTTGAAAGACTTTATTTATTCATGGAAGACTCAGAGAGAGAGGCAGAGACACAGGCAGAGGGAGAAGCAGGCTCCCCGCAAGGAGCCTGACACGGGACTCGATCCTGAGTCTCCAGGATCACATCCCGGGCGGAAGGCGGCGCTAAACCGCTGAGCCACGCAGGCTGCCCAAGTTTGGCATTTTTAGATTTCACATATAAATTTTATCACACAGTATTTGTCTTTGTTTGCTCACCTGACTCAGCATAATGATAATATCCTCAAGGTCAATGTAGGTTGTAGCAAATGGAAGGATGTTCTTTCTCATGACTGAATAATATATGCGTGTGTATATATATATATGTATATATGCATATGAATAAGGTATATATACACACATGTATATATGTATATATGTCACATATATATGCATATGAATAAGGTATATATATATATATTTATATATCACATCTTTTTTGTTTATTCATCCATTGACAGACATTTAGGTGGTTGTTTTCCTATCTTGGCTATGGTGAATAATACTGCAACAAACATAGGAATGCAGATATCTCTTCAATATTCTGTTTTCATTTATTTTTAGTATATACCTAGAAGTGGAACTGCTGGGTCATATGGTAGTTCTATTTTTAATTTTTTGAGGAGCCACCATGTAGTTTTCCATAGTAGTTGAATCAATTTACATTCCCACCAACACTGTATAAGGGTTCCCTTTTCTCTACATCCTTGCCAACGCTTATTGGCATGCAAACTTGTAGGTATAAGATGAATAAGGTCTGAGGATATAATGCAAAACATGGAGGATAGCTGGTAACATATTATTATATAATTGCCATTTTTTGGGAATAGAACTTAAATGTTTCTTACCAGAAGAAGAAAAAAAAAGGTATATGAGGTTATGGCATATATGTTACTTACATGGTGGGACTCATTTCACAATTATACAAATATGAAATCACTATAAGCTATATCTTAAATATCTTATAATTTTATTTAATAATGCTGGGGGGGACTTCAATAAGTGATTTTATCAGCAAATTAGAGCAGAAAACACAATTAGTGAACTGTAAAACAGAACAATAGAAAATATCTATCTTAATTGAAAACAGAGAAAATATAATGGGAAATAAAGGAAAGGATTGTAAGACACTTGTGAGATTTCCATTGTCCAGCATAATAGTAATTAGAATCCCAGAGCTAGAGGCATCAGAGAGAGGTACAAAACAATATTTGAGAATATACGAATTTACAAAGCTGATAAAACCTGACTCTTAATAGAAATAATGAAATTTAGGGGCTCCTGGGTGGCTCAGTCAGTTAAGCATCTAACTCTTGATTTCAGCTTAGGTCATTATCTCAGGGTTGGGAGATTGAGCCCTGCTTCAGGCTCGGCACTGTGTGTGGAGCCTGCTTACGATTCTCTGTTTCTCTCTCTCTCTCTGCCACTCCTTTTGTCTAAAAAAAGTAGTACTGCACTGTAATACATCAAGGATGCATAAAATATATATGGTAATCATTAAAAAATACATAGTTTGAAAATAATTGATAAAGGAAAAACACTGCATAATCAAAAATATTTGAGTACTCTAGTGAAGGATGCAAGATAGAAAAAAACATGAAACAGAATGAATTATAGAAAACATATTTTTGACATTTTATACATATAGATACATAAATGTAAAAATTTACAGCATGTGTATATATATGTGTGTGTATAAAATTTTAGTGTGTGAATGTATATGTGTGTATACACATACACCTACTTACATATGCATATTATTATATTTGTGTTTATATATTTGTGTTTAAAGCTTTTATCCCATTCTTTTTTGTTCTTTTTCTTTTTTTTAAATTTTTCTGAGAGAGAGAAAGAAAGAGCAGTAGTGGTATCCGGGAGGGACAGAGGGAAAGGGAGAGAATCTTAAGCAGACTGCAGGCTGAGTACAGAGACTGAAGCAGGGCTGAGATCATGACCCTAGCTGAAATCGAGTCAGATGCCCAACCCACTCAACCACCCAAGAGCCTCTATTCTTTATTTCTCTATGGATCCTTCCTTCTTTGGTTGTAATCAACTATTTTCAAATTCCTCTTTACCTTTTTGTTTTACATCTAATATCTTTTTTTTTTCGCAGTATAGTTGATAATATAATGTTACATTAGTTTCAGGTCTAGTATTATTCATTCATTAAGTTCTTACAGACTTGAGAAGATTATGTATATTTAGCAATGTACATAAAATTATGTATAAATTATATATAGTAGAGAAAAATTAATAAAGATGAACTTAAAATAGCAATAAAAATCATTATGTATCTAAGGAAAATGCAGGAAAATCAGTTCTGTAATTCTACACTGGAAACTACAAAACTAAGGGGAATTAAAGAAGATCTACGTAATTGGAGATGACTCAATTTTATAAAGATGTAAGTTTTTTCAAAATGTGTACATAGTTTTACTATAAAACCATTCACAGATTTTTTTATCAGCTCTACATTCAAAATGTATAGATATAATTTGCCTTCTTATTACCATGCAGTCTGCCAGTACGTTGATTGAGTGCACTGTCATATTTTTCCAGGGCTGCTGCATTCATTCCTTCAGCTGGTTATATCCCTTCTGCCCTTCTTCTTCTTCATTCTATTCTCATTCTAGGAGCTACAGTGACACATGTCACCCTGTATAAAGCTCTCCAATGCTTACCAAGTTATTCAGAGTAAAAACCAGTATTCATAATATCTTTCTTGATCTACCCCTGTCCCTACTATCTCAGAGCTCACGTCCTACTACCCTCTCTCTCTGTTTACACTGCAACAGCACATCTGTCCTCTATTTGCATCTCGAACATTCTTGGCACTTGCTATATCCTTTGTCTAGGTGTTTTTTCCCCAGTTAGCCACAAGCTTCCACTTTTACTTCTTTAGAGTGTTTAGGGTCTTCAGTCCTGCCTGATAACAACATTTAAAAATGGAGCCTCTCTACACCAGAATCTAGAACAGGGCTGGATACACAGTGAATATTCAATAATATTCATTCTTTAATGTATTCAGTAAATGATTGGTAAACATATCTGATATACTATGGCTTGAAGAATGCCAACATTGAGAACATTCAATATTTGCATCAAAGAAAGTGTCAAGTGGGGTTATAAGTATAACATAATAACTAACATTTATATAGGAGCTGCAATTTACAAAGCACATTTACATATTTCTTTCATTTGAGCCTCACAAACAACACTGTTGTGGAGAGAGCAGGTGTTTCACAGATGTAAACTTGGAGAGGTTAAATAATTTGCCCAAATGGGAAAGCTATGTCTCACAGCCTGGCTTTCTGACTTTGAAACTTTTTTTCCTTTAGTCACACAAGACTGAATTCTCTTTGGACTTTGGAGAATATAATAGAAGAGTAAAATAAAGTCTATGCCTGTAATAAATTTGAAATCTTTGTGGGTCAAAGCTGTGGCACGAGGAACAAAAGGAATCCCATGATGGTCAGTTTCCTCAGGTTAGTTTACAATCTGTAAAATGGAAATCATGCATACACAATTACCTTTGGAGACACACAAGATTAATGAGGCTATGTTTATGAAAAATCTTTAAATTATATAGAGAAAAGCATTATCTTAAAAAGTAGTGTGTGATTTAATAGTCTAAATATTGCTTAAGTTCTTTAATAAAAAAAAAAGAAAGAAAAAACATTTTCCAATGGAGTTCCAATTGTAGACCATCCATCATGCTATTAAGAGACTGAAAAAAATTAAGAAACTCTAAATTCTTAAACTGTGTGGCAGTTGAATTTTGAAAGAAGAATATAAAAGATATCAGGAAGAAAGTTTAAAAGACTTTGGACAACAGAACTTAAAAAGATCCATTTTTTGGTCACTTTTTTTTAAACAAGAGAGAACGATTTCATTTCCAGTCTCAGGTGGATCATTGATATACGAGAAATGGTATTTAATTAACAAAAATTATATTTTCCTTTTTTGTTTTTTAATTACAAAAACTACAAAGTGACTAAGAAATTAGTTTCCTTAGGAACATAATTTCATTAAGACTATGCTTTTTTTATAGGTAGATTTATAAAAAAGTGATAAAAAAGTAGTTATATAAAAAAGAAAAAAAATTTCTAAACTATAATCCTGCATAAAGTACTAGGGAAACATTCACCAAAGTAAGTCTTACCAGGGTTTAAAATAATAGTAATTAAACTACAAGCATTGGCTTTGACCTTACTAAAATATCTGGGTTTTATATTTAAAAAATAGATTTAACTACACATTCAAAATACAAACTTCATATATAGCCACTGAAATTTACTGAAAATCTATGAAAAATTGGAATAATGCAAAGATTCTAGAATAAATGTTCAGCATCAGGAATTTTTTTTTTTTACAAATTTAAATTAGGTTTTGAGGGCGTTTTATAATATATGTAAGTGGATTTACCTCTCCTACAGGAGTTTTATCAAATTTTCAGCTTAGGAAATATTACAAGTCATTTTTCATTTTAATGCTTTTTCTTAAAATAAAGTTTAATAATAATGTTCTTAATATTTTAGAAATGAAGTCATACTCAGAATTCACATTTCTCTAAATATTTTCTAGCACTGTATTTTTTATAATAGATGATGCAATACAACTCAAGTGAAATAGATTTCTGGTCAAAGGAGTAATTGTAACAAACGAAAATGTGATTAAGTTATGTGTCAACTTGACTAGGCTATGGTGCCCATTGTTTGGTCAAAGGCCAGTCTTCATGTTGTTGCTAAGTCATTATTTAGTCATGATTAAAATGTAAATCAGTATACTTTTGCATAAAGTAGATTAGCATCCTTTATGTGGGTGGGCTTTAAACAGTCAGTTGAAGGCCTTAAGAGAAAAAGCTGAGGTCCACCGAAGAGGAAGAAATTCTGTCTCATGATCACTTTGGACTTGGGACTGAAACATTAGCTCTTACCAGAATGTCGCCTGCCAGGCTGCGCTACAAGTTTCAAACTCGCCAGCTCCCAAAATCTCATAAGTCATTCCTTAAACACATGCACATTTATATACACACATGTATATATCCTACTGGTTCTATTTGGAGAACCCGAATTCAGAAAACACCCACCCATACCCACTCCCTTCCCCAAACAAATAAACTGACTTCTATAGAAACCATGCTAGCATAAGAACAAACAACAAAACCTTAGGGAGAATTAAAGAAACAGTGGAGAAAGGCACACAGCTGTTTTCCATTCTTGAATTTTGTTTTCAACTGGAGTAAAAGCTTTGATATAATATGCCTTGAAATTTTACTTGAAAAATTAATTGGATTTGGCTGGGATGAAAACAACCACATTATCAGTGCTAAAAAAACTGGCTTAAGACCATAATTCAAAGCAGAAAAAACCCATCACAGTGTATTCTTAATGAGTTAGACATAGAGAATTAGAACTTTTAGAACAGAAAAGAGATTAAAAGTCAGTAATATTTTTATATGTGTAAGATCTGATATTTCTCTCAGGAGACGAGATAATAAATCCTTTCCACATGATGTCAGAGATAAACAGTTGGAATCCTGGAAATATTTTTGCAAAATGGAAGGTGATGTTCTAAGCAGAATGAATATGGACTGGGTTTTATGATTTGAAGCTTATTGTATGAGAACAGCTTTGCTTAACTAAATATTCTTTACTCTTACACGCTAAGGAGAAACATAAAAGTCTACAAAAAATACGTAAAGAAGATTAAAACTGTAAGTTCTCTAGGTTTCTGCCATGGCATCTCAATATCAGTCTTTTTGTTCATTCTTGAAGATAACTGCTCACGAATGAGCTTGAGAACTACTTACTTAGCTTCTATAGCCAACCAAATAAAATAATAATTAAGATCACCAAATGGACTTTACAATTGGAGAGATACTGTAAAAAAAGGATGATGACCAAACCAGTGAACATTAGAAAATGTGATCAGACTACAAATAAAGGATTTTGTTTCTGCATAAGCGTAGACATTTTTCAGAACCATTCCTGGCTATGAATGCTTTGAAACAAGTGAGAGGTTGGATGAGCTGATATTTATGGATTCTTAACATTTTCATTTCTTATAATTCCTGTGTTACTTATTTGACTGTTTCGTTGCTGGTGTCTTTCTCACATTCTCTTGATTTACTCTGCATTACAGATTTTCCTGTCCATTGACTCTTGTTTATATTCAGCAAATTGCAGGTATTGGGGGGTAAAAAAAAATCAGGGTATTTCCCCTCCTGCACCCCTTCTCTGCCTACAGTAGCTTTTCTAGCAGTGACTATGTATCCGTATTAGTTCCTGCTCCTGATAGAAAGCCCTTGTTGCATGTTCCTGTTTCTGTCTGCCAGGCTGGACAACCCTACCTTCCTGTTCTTCTTATACCATTTCCTCTCACTGTTTCTTTTGTCCTAGGAATAGTTGGTATCTTCCTACTATTGCTAGTATTTGTCATGCTTCATGGCACTCACTCTCAACTTTATCATTTATATAATCAATTATGTTAAAGTTCCTTTGTATGAAAAACTAAATGGATTTCTGTTCTTAGAGTTCTCAAAAGTGGTCACATAATTATCTTGTAAGAGAGCAGAATTTCTCTGAAATCAATTTAGGTATGATCTCATACAAAAACAGAAAATTAAGGTTTTTGGATTTCTCAATGTTTCTCCAAGAATTATCATGACATGTTGCACCTTTTGTTGTTAAATGCAATCTAAACAACTCATATTTTTACTGTTGTTTATGACATTTTACATTCTATCACTTCTTTAACAAATACCTTGGCACTGATCCTCCCAAAATACTTATTTTTTATATTATTTTAGTTTTAAATAGGTGATTTAAAAATGTATTGTTGTTGATGAATTAGAATCACAACTGGGACCTTTCTATTTCCTCTGTGGATCTTAGCTATTTGAACTAATTGTGGGGGTTTTTTTGGTGTAACTAATTACTTTGGAAATATCTCTAGACTGAGTGTAAATGCCAGTGTTGAGAAGAAAATTTTTAAAGACATTGTATCTTCAATTGAGTTCTATTAAACAATATTTCATTAAACACTAAGTGATTACATTATAGATTCCTTATTACACTGTTCTTGAGATCCCTGCCACAGGGCCACCTTGTAAGCAAGACTGGAAAGCATTTACTTCAAGTTATTTAAATGGTTTATTTAAAGGACATACATATAGAAAGTCTTTTTTTTTTAATTGTGAAGTTCCATGATTTATTCCTTTGATCTATATGTGGCTCATTACTTTACCCATATTTTAAACATTAATGTTTACCCATATTTTAAACACTAATGTAGTCCACAATATCCTCAAGAGTATAAGAAATCTGGCCTCTGTACTGAGCTGGACTTTGAGTGTAACCCAGTTAGACCCTAGGGAGAGAGTGAATATTAGAAGTAGCATGCACTAAAAAAGAAGTCCATTGGGAAAAGAGCAACATTCTGTTCTGCCTGGATCTGAGCTCAGTGACCCAGATGCAGCTGAGTGACCTTAGAGTTCCCAAAACAATTCCTTAACTTCCAGAGTAAATGGCAGCTGGGACTTCAAACTCAGAAAATCATAGTTTACATGTGCGGAAAATGCTGAAATGTTGGCAAGTCACATAAGGACTGGATGCATACTGAGTGTATTTATACATGTATTTGAAAATTTAAATTTAAAACAAATTAACATATAGTAAGAAAAGCAATCATATACATATGTATGTATGCATAGATAGATAAATATCCCAATGTTTAAATCATTTACCTATGAGTTAATCTCAATATATTCTCAGCATTTGAGAATTCTCTCAATATTTTTATGATATATAGTCAGATTCTACAACCAAATATAGCATATGTTGGAAAGCCATAAGGTGCTTCAAGGTGAAATTCAAAGGAAATGAAAGATTCTTCTACATGTTTTTCTCCAAATGGTCAGAGCCCTTCTTTTTTGTACTTATGATTGATTCTTTATTCAGCATTAGAATTCTTCTCAACATAGTAGCTAAGAATCTCCAGACTTTTCATAAAAAAGTTCTTCAGATATGATATTTCTTTTATAACACAAAAAGAATCAATAAGAGTCAGCTCTTTAGGATTAGAAGATTCACCAAATACTAGAGGGATTTAAAGGAGAGGTTTTGTTCCATTCTGCCTGCCAGAAGGTCAGGTTCAATTTGATGCCACACTTTTGTTTTTGTGGTTATCTTAGAGCTTTCACATAGTTGTAACTCAGAAGTGGAATTCCAAACAGCAAAGGAATAGAAGGAAAAAAAAGTTTCACAGAGTTGTAAAGGCTTCTATGAAGGAAGATTTCTAAAAAAAAAAAATTAAATAAATAAAAATAAATAAATAAAAAGTGAAACTAGGGCAAGAGAGTCTTAGAAGTTTTGGCTTTTGAGTTACAAGCACCACAGGAAAAAATATTTTGTCAATCTTGATCTAAATTTAACAGGCAATATGCAGGTGGTAAAGCATTTTGTCAACTACCTGTGGGTAACAAGGCATCTCTTGACTACATATGAGTTTTCAGATCTCTAATTATATGCCAGAAATTCTGTACTGAATTGAAACTAATATCTGTTATTTTCCTCATTATCAGTGATAGTTCGGTAACTAAAACTTAAGGAGGATTTAACCTACATTTTAAAAAGTGAAATACAATCGTTAAAGTTGTTGTTTTTAATAATTGCCAAGTAATGCATAATCAGATTATTTTCTTGAACAGGGGTTTAGTGTTCTATTGACCCCTTCAGAATTATATATAGTGTGATATGAAGAGATTTCAATAACAGTGCTTAGATTTGATGTTATTTAAAACTATATTTTTTATAACAGCCATATGGCATGACTGTCTCTAGGGAAGTAGCTCTCTCTAATTCTTTTATGAATTGCTATAGTTTAGGGATAATGAAATAATATTACGGTTCTCAGTGCTTTCACGAAAGTCAAGATGTCCTATTGACTCAAACAGTAATTTAGTGGTATCTAGATTTATCATTTGTCAGGGTCAACCTTGCTCTACACAGCAGCAATGTTCTGAGATTTTAGTGTAATGATAGCAAAATGCACCACGGAGATACTCTGTTTTAGTTGCTTCAGATCTTACGTGTTCCAAGTAAAAGTTGCTACCTTTGGGGGTGCCTGGGTGGCTCGGTATTTTTAGTGTCTCATTTTTTATTTCTGCTCAGGTCACGATCTCAGGGTAAAAGTTGCTACCTTTGGGGGTGCCTGGGTGGCTCGGTATTTTTAGTGTCTCATTTTTTATTTCTGCTCAGGTCACGATCTCAGGGTCATGAGATTGAGCCCCGCCTGGGGCTCTGTGCTCAATGGGGAGTTGGCTTGAAATTCTGTCTCTCCCTCTCCCCCTCTCTTATTTATTTAGTTGAAAGACACAGAGAGAGTGAAAAAGAGAGAGAGAGAAAGAGAGAGAGGGAGGACAAGCGGAGTTAGGGGCAGAGGGAGAAGCAGACTCCTGCTGAGCATGAGTCCCTCCTGATGAGGGACTTGATCCTGGAACTCCAGGATCATGACATGAGCCCAAAGACAGGCGCTTAACCAACTGAGCCACCCAGGCACCCCATAAATAAATCTTAAAAAAAAAAAAGTTGCTCTCTTCCTCAAATAACTACTCCATCCATAGTGGCTAAGAACACAGCCCCAGAGCCGTACAGCCTGAATTTGAATGCTGGCCCTTCCAAGAGCTAACTAAGTGACCTTTGGCAAATTTCTTGGTGTTTGCAACCTCAGTTTTCTTACTAGTAAACCAGGAATATTGATACAAGCCATCTCCTATTGTTATGAGGATTAAATTAGTTTATATATTCAAACCAGTATTGCTACTTAGGGAATAATGGTAGTGGTATATACCTTGTCCTCCAAGGCTCTCTATCTCCCTCCCTTATCAAATTATGATCAATAAGTACTTGTTCTTTTTTTCCTTTCTTTTTTTTTCTTTTTAAAAATCTATCAGCTTTGTCTTTTTCATGCCTTCCCCCATTAACTTTGAACTTGGGCTATTACACCTGATGTCTCTGTTCCATCTTTTATACTTCTACACTCCTGGTAGTAAAGTATTTGTAAGATTTCCAAGCTTAAATCTGTTCACTGGTTTCCAACTGATTACTGCAGTGGCTGTCAAATTATTCAAAAAAGCTTCATTTAAGTCTTTTATATAAAGAAACTCTTCCATGGGCATTCAATATATACAAAAAAATGAACACTGAAATCCCCTGGTTGTAGTGGGAGTGGAGGTAGTAATCCTCCCATTCACTCTATTTTACCTCCTCTTAGTCTTTTAGTGGCCATTCGGCTTTGTAACCTGTTCACATCCCCACATGGCTACTCCTGTTGCCAAATAATTCTGTGGATTCACAGAACTCACATTGTATATATAACTTATTCTACTTAAGTTTTATGACATTTATTCACTGGTATTCTGTATTGCTAGTCTTTACTGGAATCCAGAGGCCATCTCCATGGTGCTAAGTGTTCCTACACTGCACTAGTGATGAGGAGGGGGAAGGCCATTTGAGTTAGACCCCTTATGGCCCTGGGCTGGTTCGCTACCCAGGGCGCCTGTGGGACTCAGGTCTTCCAGGTGCCTCTCATCTGGAGACTTGCCCAGGATGCCAAGGCTGAGGGTTTCCAGTGTTTCCAGGTTCCTGCAAGGTTTTGCCCCCGAGATACTGCGATATCTGGCCTCAGGGGACTTAGCTACTCGGTTTTGGATGCACGCTGGCTGCCTTTCGTTTTTTCTGTGCTGCACTGCCCATGGCCCCAAGCAGCACTCAAGGGTGATACTCTGGACCAATCAAAGGAAGGACCAATCTGCTGCCTGCAGATTCAGAGAGGCCAGCTTGTGAACACTTCGCTCCTCACCAATGTCCAGCCCTGGGGATTCCAGGACCTCTAGGTGTGTGTGCATCCGGACCACCCATCCCCCATCAGTCCTCTTCCTGTAGATAGGGGTTACCTGCACTGTATTTATGATGCCGAGAAGAGCAGGAGGTTTGAGTGAGATGGTGAGACCCCCACGTAGCCCTGTGCCTGGGGAAGGTAAGGGAACCTGTGGGATTCAGGTCCCATAGGTGTCTCTGATCACTGAACTTCCTAGCCATACTGGGATTGCAAGGCTTAGAAGTATCTGCAAAGGGCACCTGGGTGGCTCAGCAGTTCAACGTCAGCCTTTGGCTCAGGTCTTGATTCCAGGGAGCAGAGATCGAGTCCCACATCGGGCTCCCTGTGAGGAGCCTGCTTCTCCCTCTGCCTCTCTGTGTGTGTGTCTCTTATGAATAAATAAATAAAATATTTTTTAAAAATTAAAAAGGAGTACCTGCAAGACCTGGCTTTGGAGGAATTAGTAACTTGGGCATTGGGGTGGGGGGAGTGGACCTCCCCAGGAAATGTCCACCAGAGGCCCTGTTCATCCCCAGAATTCCTGGACCTGATGGCTGATGGCACGGTGCCTAGATGTAGATAGAGCCACAGAGGCTCACACATGTACTTTTCACTCTTGTCTCCTGGCCCCAGTGTTTGGCTCATACCCATTGTGGAATAGGGCCTGCCTTTGCTCACCAAACCATCTCCTGAGGTGGTTTTTCTCATATTGATCCATTGGTGAAGGGATTTGAATGATGTTTATCCTTGGGCCATTTATAGACCTCTTGTTTTTATCGGACTAAGGTCCAGTATCTCAGTCATGATTCCCAGTCCAAGATCCCGGGAGATCTGGCTTTGTTATCTCATGAGATCAGGAGTCAGAGGAATGAACTACACTGTTTTGGAGCAAGATGGACCCTTTTATCCCTGTGTGTGTACCACAGGCTCCCACCTATGGCCAAAATTGTCAGTAAGCCCCTATGTCCCCAACTGGAAGAGAGAGAGGAGCCAGACCATTGATCCAGAACACCAAGCATGCCCTCTTTCCTTCCTGCACATTTCCTACCCTCAGCCTTGTCAGATTCTAGGTCTCTGTGTGCAGGGTAAGCCCCAGCCAAGCAGGCTATCTTTCTGGAGCTAGAGTTTTCTTGAACTGCACATGTGGTGCAATGAGAGAAAGTGCACTTTGGTTAGTTCCCTTGTGAATCTGTGCTGGGAAGAGACGGCCTCTGTGGGAGATAGGTCCTCCAGGTGTTTCCCATCAGTGGTCTTCCTCACTAAGTAGTTCCATTTCAGTGGAATAGGAAATGTGTTTGGGGGCAGGGCAGTCCTTGGCAAAAAAAAAAAAAAAAAAGTGGACTCTGCACTTGAGAACATTCATGGAGTTTACCTTTAATATACTCCTTGAAACTTCTAGCATATAATTATGTATACAATAGATGCTTAATAATATGTGAACAGTAGATCAGTCATGCTTCACATCTGTTTTCTGTTCTCACTTAGGCCAAGAGTTGCCCTGTGTCTTTTTCATAACCCATACCCTCCCTTGTGTTTCTTGACCTTGAAATGCCTTCCCAGAGTTGTAACCCCTCTGGTCTGCCTTTCATTCTTGGATGCTGAGTTCCTAGGAATATCTTCAGTCTGACATTAAACAGTGTAATGCCCGGTATATTAGTTTTCTATGATTGCTGTGACAGATTACTACAGACTTTGGGACTTTAAATAACCCAATCTATTATCTTATGGTTCCGTAGGTTAGAAGTTCAACTTGGGTCTCAGTGGGCTAAAATCAAGGTAATGGCTACATTCCCTCATAGAGGGTCTAGGGGAAAGTCTGTATCTGTACCTTTTGTAGCTTTTAGAGGCCATCCACAGATTCATTGACTCATAGCTGCCTTTCTCCACCTGAAAGCCAGAATTAGAAGGTGAGTCCCTCTCAGATCTCATCATTCTGATCTCTTCTATTTCCTTTTCTATTATAAAGGACCCTTACATTGGGCTCACTTAGGCAATCCAGGATAGTCTCCCCATCCCATACTCTTTAATTTAAGCATACCTGCACATCCCCTTTTATCATGTAGGTAACATATTTACAGGTTCCAGGGATTAGGATGTGGACATCTTTGGGGGCCATTATTTTGCCCACTGCTCCTGGAACTGTTTACTAGAATGATGTTTGACAATAATACTTTGCACTTTCATAATATGTGTACCGTTTTCAAATTCCCTTTTTCTTAGTTAATCTACATAATAATTGGCAAGGCTATTTCTCACATTTCTCACATAATTTTCCTTACATTGGTCTTACAAACTTTAACTTCTATATCTAGGATCATATAGATAGTTGTAAATATATATATATGAGTCTCCACTATATTATAACTTGAAGGTATAGATTCTATTTCATTAATTTCCAGACAACCTATAGCTTATAGTTTGTTTTCATTAAATTGGTGACTGAAGAAACTGAGGTTCAAAGGGATTATGTGACTTACCCAAACCAGGGTTTAAAATTATTGAAGCTATAGTTAATACTCAGATCTTTTGAATTACATATAAAACAAAATTCCTTCCAATTTACTCAGTGCTAAAAATGTATTGGTTGAGCACATATCTTCTTCATAGTGTTTTTAAATGGATTCGAAAAGGTATATTTATAAATACATTGGGAATGTATAGTGATATAGGTTGCACATCATTATTATGATAATTTTAATGTAAATTTCCCAGGATTGAAAAATTTCCCAGAAAGAAATGAAGGTGTTTGACAAGAAAAGGTATAGCAAAATCTTCAACACAAAAATCATTTGTGGATTGTTTCAGAATAGATTTCTATTTCTGTCAGCATCAAATGTACCAAAGTAGTATTCATTTATGTATAAAAATATCTGATGTAAGTAAATAATCAAGAAAATTAAGGATTCAAAAGTTTTTTGTTGTTGCTGTTCTATCTGCTAATTTGATGATATTGAAGAAACGAATAATGTTAGGGAAGCATGGAGTCTTAAGGAAGAATGTTGATTTAGAAAAATTGAGGATGGGATGGCTTTAATACACTTACTGTAGCTGACAATTAGGAAGAGAGAAACCTTCATATTAAGGATACTATTTCCATTTAGTCTTTGTGTGTACACATCCATGAATTCTGACCTAAAGAAGGCATAATTTGAGGTGTGAAATTTGTGGAGTAGATCTAGATTAGAATTACGACAACTTTGGTATTAGTGACTTCATGGTCGCTTGGAACCAGCTGGTTACCATACCTTTTATTTTGTCTGTATTTCATTTTTAATCCCACAGAACAGTCACACTCTGAAGAAGTGTATGCTTTTTCTGCAGACAAATAAGACTAGGCTTCATTTGAGGGAGATTTGTCTCTGGAGCTTCACTGAACCTTGTGTTTTTCATCAGGATTCTATGAAGACCCATTAGGGCCTAGGAGACAACAAATTGGCATAATGACTTGAGGCTCTGCTTTTTACAGCAAGGAAATGGCTCAGTGTTCACCTGTTGGGAAGGATAAAATGTCTTTGGTGTTGAAAAGAAAAGGAAAATAAAAAAAACCTCTTAAGTTTGCGTAATATGCCACTAAAACAAGGTGATGGAATATCTTCAATCTTGTATAACACACACACATTCTTTGCTTGACCTGACTTTACTGACTTTCAACTTAACTTGCTTCCTAATTCTGCCAGTGCAAAAGAGTTCATCCTCAGTTAGGTTTTCTAAGTCCCTAAAACTCTTGGGGAATTTTATATCTAATAAGTAAGAATATCCATTGGATGTATTTAATGAAAGTCTGTAGTTAGAGTTTGATACATAAAGCACATTTTTCCCCTCCTCAGGAAATGATCCAGTATTGACACAAAGTAGCTCTCCAGGGTTAATCTTCTGGGAAGTTCTGAGAGATTAAGACTTCATCAATGATAGCATGCCATTAGGATATGACTTTAATAGAATAACCATAATTGAAAAGCCATTGTCTTAATATGTTTAGAACAAACCAACGCATTGAAATCTTATTTCTTTTTATTTCTCTCTTATGCCAAGAAATGGCATATAAATCTACATGGGCCACTGCAAATCATTTTCAAGAGAAACAACATGGAGGGACACATATCAAGCAGAATTTAAGATCAGGAATGCAACTTTTATGAACTTAGTAATGTCATCATTTGTTTGAAACTAAGTTGTTCATTTTCTGTTGCATAGATTTTATTCTGACCTTAATGAGAAAATAGCATATTCCTCTGTGTGTGTGTGTTTTCTTCTCTGCAGCTGTAATATAAAAAAAGCATAAATCAAAGCTGTTTTGACAGATGAACAACACAATTTTGAAACAGGATAGAAATTAAAAAAAAAAAAAAGACTGACTAGCTGATAAAAGATGAGTCGAACTAGGAGGATTGATGTTAGAGCTGAAGGCACCATTAGAGATTAGATGCTCATTGGCTTTTCAGCAAGCCTGGTGACTCATTCTACATAAATGAAGTTTGTGATATGTAATGAAAAGCTTTCTATCTTCACTGCAAGCAAATTAGCAGGTATTTTGTGGCAGGAATGTTAATGTTATCTTGCATTTGTTTCTGAGCAGGAACACATTAACAGCACAGGTTTGAAAAGAATTTCACTTTTATAACATCGGGTGCCGGCGGTATTAGAACAAGGTCACCTCTGTAAAGTAATGAGGGAAAATTAGGTTATAAACATGCAGTGCCTAAAAATATACTCAGTCTTCTCTGCAGAGTGAATGCCATATAGGATCACCCCAAATTGCTAATTTTCTTTTACTTCAGATTACACTCAGACCCCAGACCGAATCCAAAGAGTTAAATAATAAAGCAAGATAGAGTGGAGGGCGGTTATTGAGCCTCAAAATGGGCAGTCTATCCAAAACAATGTTCACATTGTTCACATATCTGCATATATACGCAACTTGTTTCACAATTTATAAATCAGGACATTTGGAATGTTTTATGCAATAAACCATAAAGATCCACATTATTGGGAAAAATAAAAAAAAAGGCAAATTGAAGAAAAGGTAAAACATCTATTTTAGATAACATTAAAACTTAAGACAAAGTCGAGTGGTTGCTGAGAATACTATCAAGATTAAGACAGATGAGCTAGAAGACAAAAATGACAATAAAGTTTGTGAAAAGTAGAGTAATGGGAGTGCAAATAATTCTGTTCCTTTTATGAATGCATATAAAAGTAATGTGTATGCAGAAGGCCCACCAGATTTGGATAATCAGGTTTTGGGCAGGATATCATCTTCAAGGGTGGACCATTATGGCACCAATGACCTGAGTTTCAAGACTTGGATAATCATACTTGCAGCTTTTTTCTTGACTAGAAAGAAACATGCTGATATAGTTCCTCATCTTGCCCTAAATATACACCCACTTGACTAACCTCCTATCTCCTGGGCCATGTTTTCTGCCTTATTATTTATTTTTTCAATGAAAATCTTGTTGTGATCCTCTTCATTTTGCCCAAATATGGTGAGACTATAGGGTGATTAAAATATAAGAAACCAACACTGGCCTCTAACTACAAAAATCCTTCGGAGTAATATAACAACTTAATTAAGCAATTAACTATAAGTAGAAAGGTGAAAGAAAGAGTATTTGGAATAGCAGTTAATAAAATTTTTGTGCAATTAAAATTTTATTTTGGTAAGAATTTAATTGTAAATGAGAATGCACTGCTGGTTATGGTAGCCACTTCCTAAGAAGATATAAATCAGGTCAGTTACTGGTTGATATTGACTATACCCAATCTCACTTAGTGTGTCTGGCATCCAGCAGATAAAATTTGTTTGCCTAGTAAAGGATTAAAACATCTCATCTAAACTTTTTATGTTACAGACAAAAATCTGAGATTTGGAAAGATGAAATGACTTGCCCAAATTCACAAGGTAATTACTGGCAGACTCACTTGAACCTAGTATCTTTAGATTCTTGTTTTGTTAAAAACCAAACCAAGCAGCCAAACAAACAAAAAACAATATTATTGACTAGTGCAGCCTACTTCTCAACCCTGCCTGATTGTTGGTATTACTAATGTCCAGGTACTACCCCAGGACAGTATCTCTGGGGATAAGTTGCACCATGCATATAACTCTTCTCAAGTGATGTCATGCAAAGCCAGTACTGAGAAATACTGAGCCATTTGGATATTCCATTAGAAAATGTTGCAATTCCTTTAGCCCAGGACTACAGTGCTATTTTGTGCAAGGTAATTTTGAGAGGAAAAACAGGAAGGTCTACTTAATTATTAGCATAGAAAGCACCCTATGTATGTCTTTAATGTTTTTGACATGTATTCAGTTAACAGCAGGGCATGTATCAGGGAAAGAGCCAGTGTTAAGGTAACATAGATCTCATTTTTGAAGCAATCTTTAAAATGAGAGGTCTGGCAAGATGAAACTCAGAAAATAAATCAATGCTTGTCTAAAGGTTATAGAGTAACTTGGGAACTATTTGAGCTCTAGTGATTACAAGATCAGAAGATTAAAAAATAACCCTGAGGGTGTGCTTTAGGAACCATTCCCTCCAAAGATATATGGGAGATTTATGATTGAGTTGAAATAATTTTTGATTGGAAATAATTCCAACCCACGAAGAACATGAGAGTAAAGCCGAAATAGTGGAAGGAAGATTGCCAGAATATGTTTATTCACATTGTAAAGTCTGAACCATTTACCACTGAAAGAATAAGAACCACCTAATAAATTAATAAACTAATGGGAAGCCTAGCAATCAAACAACTGCTAACTATAATTAAGACCGTTGTAAGAGATGGGATCAGACTACAAAGAAGATTAAGTTGTCCTCAAACTCAAGTGTAGATATTACTCAAATATGACAAATGTTTGAAAAGTTACATAGCAAAAGAAGAAATAATTGACAATCTGATGCTATAATAGGTTGTTAGTTACAAAGTATTTATATGGTCAAATGAATATTTAAAAAAATAAATACTTTTGGGAGTTCAGAGGTAAAGAAAACAAAGGCAAATAACAGATTAACAGATAAGATCTAAATACCTTAACATGGAGAATATAGGTCCTTATTTACCTTTCCCTTGCCTGTTCTAGTCTTCTTGTTCAGTGCTTCCAAAATAATGTAGCTCTTAATGCTACATTATGGGGAGGTGAGGGGTGAGAAAGGATAATAAGTATTGAAACTGGCCTTTCTCACCTAGCGTTCCCTAGCTTTTTTTTTTTTTTAATAAATTTATTTTTTATTGGTGTTCAATTTGCCAACATACAGAATAACACCCAGTGCTCATCCCATCAAGTGCCCACCTCAGTGCCTGTCACCCAGTCACCGTCACCCCCTGCCCACCTCCCCTTCCCCCACCCCTAGTTCATTTCCCAGAGTTAGGAGTCTTTCATGTTCTGTCTCCTTTTCTGATATTTCCCACTCATTTTTTTCTCCTTTCCCCTTTATTCCCTCTCACTATTTTTTATATTCCCCAAATGAATGAGACCATATAATATTTGTCCTTCTCCAATTGACTTATTTCACTCAGCATGATACCCTCCAGTTCCATCCACGTCGAAGCAAATGGTGGGTATTTGTCGTTTCTAATGGCTGAGGAATATTCCATTGTATACATAGACCACATCTTCTTTATCCATTCATCTTTAGATGGACACCGAGGCTCCTTCCACAGTTTGGCTATTGTGGACATTGCTGCTAGAAACATCAGGGTGCAGGTGTCCCGGTGTTTCACTGCATCTGTATCTTTGGGGTAAATCCCCAGCAGTGCAATTGCTGGGTGTAGGGCAGGTCTATTTTTAATTCTTTGAGGAACCTCCACACAGTTTTCCAGAGTGGCTGCACCAGTTCACATTCCCACCAACAGTGCAGGACGGTTCCCCTTTCTCCGCATCCTCTCCAACATTTGTTGTTTCCTGCCTTGTTAATTTTCCCCATTCTCACTGGTGTGAGGTCTTCCCTAGCTTTATATAAGAGAAAAGACACACATGGCTGGCTGCCTTTCTATTCATTATTTTAACCAATAAAATTTTGTTGTCCCTCCTGTTTGATTAAAAACTTCCTCTATCTATATGAGATTATGGTTGCTAACTAAACTTATTGTGGTAATCACTTCACAATATATAAAATTATATATATATAATATAATATAATTCAAACTATTATTTAGGTAGTCATTTAAAAAATTTCAGAATTTGGTCCTTTATTTTTTTATTTTTATTTTAAGATTTTATTTATTTATTCATGAGAGACACACACACAGAGAGAGAGAGAGAGAGAGAGAGAGAGAGGCAGAGGCCTCAGAGGGATAAGCAGGCTCCCTGCAAGGAGCCTGACATGGGACTCGATCCTGGGACTCCAGGATCATGCCCTGGGCTGAAGGCAGCGCTAAATTGCTGAGCCACCCAGGCTGTCCAGAATTTGGTTCTTTAAAGAGGAATCCTGCAAAACATAATGGTGAATAGAAAGGAATATAATGTGGTAATATAATTTAGGTACTGCAATACATGGCTTTTTATTTGCTAATTCATTAATTTAGTCAGTCCACAAAAGTAAGTAGAACACAATAAATAGGTACTACTATGAGCCAGGCCTCATGATGGCTCTAGGGTAAGATGAAAGTCTTAAGATTTGATCTCTCACTGAAAGGGGCAATAATGTGATTGGGAATAATGTAGGCCCAAAACTAAGTAAAATGCAAGTTATACTATTAGTGTCATAGGAGAGGTAAAAATACTCAGCATTTCTCAAACCTGGTCTTCTTCCAGTGTTCCTTATTAAAGAGTATAGGACTATTCATTCAGTTCGTTAAGTCAGATATATAGGAGGCAATATGGATGTCCCACTGCACTGCAACCTCACTACTTAGCCATTGGCAAGTTATTGACAATTTATATTCAAATATTTCTGTTCTTATGACTTTGCTCCATCTCCTGTGTTTCTGCTCAAATTAAACTTAGGTTCATCTCTCACCCACACTGCTGTAGTTTCTACCTAACTAGTTTCCCTACATATGCTTCAATAAGAGAGATCTTTTCTTTCTTTAAATATTTTATTTATTTCTTCATGAGAGACACACACAGAGAGGCAAAGACATAGGCAGAGGGAGAAGCAGCCTCCCTGTGAGGATCCTGATTTGGGACTTGGTTCCAGGACCCCAGGATCATGACCTGAGTGAAGGTAGACACTCAACCACTGAGCCACCCAGGTGCTCCAAGAGAGATATTTTCAAAATGCAGATGGATCATACTAAACTTCACGTAGGCAGAGAATTTGTCACTACAGTTCATTATATCCGTAGTAATTAATGTTGTGTTGGATACAAAGGAGATGCTCAATAAATAATCTCAATAAATAAATAAATTGTAAAGTTGGGGAAAATAGTTTGAAGGAAGAGTTCTCAATATTGTGAAATTTTAACTCAACTGAGAGAGGCTAGTCTGCTCATCCTAGAGGGTATTGATCACACAGAGAGGCTTCCAGACCTGAGAAGAGCTGGCAAAATGCCATTAATGGTTCATAATGTCCTAAGTATATATACTTATTTTATAGATATGTGAATTTGTAGAAAAGTCTATGAGGACAATATTTTCTATGTAAATTTTTATGCAAGTTTTTATCAAAATCCACCTAAAGTGAAATGAATGAAATTATGTCACTGAGAATGTAATTGGTACTGCATTAAACCCCTAGTAAAGCAAAAAAAAAAAAAAAGTTTTTTATATTTATAGCATAGCAGTTCTTTACAACTTGGCCATTTATTATTTATTCCCCTTTTCCCTTCCAAATAGCACCCCTGACTTCCCTCAGTAATCCACTCTTGCTCTACTTTCAGCCCTTGCTTATTTGTTGGTAATTGACTCCTTTCTGACTTTTGAAATTAGACACTACATTCTCTTGGCCAGAATAATTGTTGGGGGGGGTGGGGGCGTGTCACCTGACACAGTCAGAACTAATGAGTTGTAATCAGAGATCTCCTGGGACTATAGAACTTGCATTCACGAGATACGAAGCTGAAGCCATTGCATCCATTTTGGCACTATAAGGGGAATTCCTATCAAAGAATGAAGCCAACACAAAGATCACAGAGCTAAGTATTTGAGAGAGAGATCAGATCCTGGTAACATTAACGTGAGCCCCAGGATCAAGGCAGACATGAACAAGGGCTATTCTGTAGGTGAGCTAATCGAGTCCTTTTTTGAATAGACTTGTTTGGGTTTTTCAGTCACTGATTAACAAGAGAGAGAGCCCAAACTGGTAATATCAGCAGCTTCTATATTCCCTAGTGGCTGCAATGTAACAGTTCATCTGAGGCAATTGGTTTCTGCCATGAAATACGATAGATTGTCTTCTGGCCTGGGACATGGTTTCTTAGTGAGTCAGGTAGACTAAAGAAGTGTGAGCTGTGAGCACAGAAAGTAAACTAGCCTCTGCTGTGCAGACTCTGCCGTGCCACGGATCTGGTTTCACTGATAATAGGATGCACCTGTTACTGAGAACCTTTTCACAGCCAAAAAGACGTCCAAAGTGAAGCCCAAGACAAAAAAAATGACAAAAATCCAAACTGACAAAGCGTAGTGCTGCTTAACAGAAACTGTTGATTTTATGACCTTTACTGAGTAAACACGCAAAGTAGGGCCTCCATGCACATTCAACAACCATGTGGGAAACAGAGAGGGGTTTTACAGCAAAAGGAATATAATATTTTATAATGCATTTTAGGTAGAAATACAACCTCCTTTTTATTCTATAATTATTCTTCCTTTTATTATTTATCCATTGAATATTTTCGTTGTTCCTGTAGGGAAAGAAGGGCCACCTGGGGGCAGTCCATACTGTGACATGAGGACCAGAGGAAGGTAAGAACTTGGCACCCTATCAGCTAATCCTACCCAGCTCTCTGCCACTTAAAATGGTGAAAAGATGAAGACAGCAGTTTTGTCACCATATCTGCTTGTAAATGATTGTTTATGTGTGAAATGGTGTTTACAGGGTGCCCTTTGATCAAAGGAACTTAGGCCACTAGAGGATAAGGAAGAAACATCAGGCTGGTAAAAGAATAGAAGCCAGAAGCTTAGCTGCTTAACTTGTGCATCATGGTGCAATCCTTTCTTTGAGAAGCTCCTGACAATACATCCTCCAGACTGCTATCTGCTCCCCCTTTGGAAACCAAATGTCTGACCGTGTATTGGGAATGAATGAGGTGGCAGACATTACTGCTGACCTCAAGGGTCTTATTCTTGAACTATAAATGCTAATCCAAAATAATCTGGGCCAAAGTCCAATGAGAGACCAAAGGAACGTGATATAAAACCAGGAAGGGGGATGTTTCAACTGAGAGATTTTTCATAAAAGAGGTGACATCTAAACTGTGACTTAAAAAAAATTTTTTTAAACTTACCTGTGACTTAAAGGAAGGCTAAGGATTAAATATGTTGAGAAGAGAGAAAAGGGTTTCTGGGTTGAATCCTTGTATAAACAAAGCTCAGGGGAAAATAAGTGAAGTGTTTGTCGATGGAGACGGTAAAGAAATGAATTTGTGAAATAATACGTCCTTACCAAATCTATTAGGGATCTTTTGGAGAGAATTACATAACGTTTTTCTGTTATAATTTAACCTCATAGCAATAATTTCTTGTAAATATATTACCTGAGGGAAAATATATGTTTTAATTCACACTTGGATATTTTTAGAAATTAAAAAAAATATATGGAGTTAGCTTATCATTTTTGATGATCTGTAAAACTTACTAGACCCAGAGGAATTCCAATTATTATATTAAATTACTCTATAATTGAAATAACATCTCCACTCTCAATAAAACAGGTTCTAATGTCCAAAGCAGTGTGTGAGCTATTGCTGAGTGTCTTAATGGCTCCTATGTTTGCCTACATACTCTCATACTAGTCTCCAACTAATTACTTTGTAAAGCACTTTGGGATAATTTGGTTGTGAATAGTATTGTATAAAGCAAACACATTTCTTTTCTCAAACATTGGCTCATGTTGGGAGCTGAAGAACTACAAGTGCTTTTTTTTTTCCTTAGCAGTAGATATTTTATGTTATGCATACATGCATTTTCAGGTCCTCTTTTAGAATGACGTGTTTTCAGGATAGGGCATAAAGACTTTATGTAATATAATTAGTGCTTCTATTCCTGCTGACATTGCTATGACACACAATATTTATTGTGTTCTAAAGTGTTTTATTAATGAATATGAATTATTTTATAAATATTTCTCATGAAATACTCGTCCCTTTAATATTTATTACATTTACATGCAACAAACTTTCAAATAAAGGAAAAATCATCTCTCACAAAATAAATATCAACAATGTAAGTT
This sequence comes from Vulpes vulpes, assembly GCF_048418805.1. Taxonomy (NCBI): domain Eukaryota; kingdom Metazoa; phylum Chordata; class Mammalia; order Carnivora; family Canidae; genus Vulpes; species Vulpes vulpes. The sequence goes on from NC_132785.1 coordinate 67,907,013, forward strand.
TTCTGAAAATTAAAAGAAAATTATAACTAGTGAACTGTATCTCATCTTGTGCTTTCTTGAAGAATTAGTGGCATTATACCAGATTTAACCATCCCTTTACTGATAATCTTTTCTTCCCAAGTGCTGGAAATGGGATTTAGAATGTGTGCCTGGAATTAGCTGTTGTGCACATGCACTAGGAAATAGTTGTGTCCCTGCAACTGTATGGCATCTGTGGAAACTACTCCGGTTCTGGATTAGTTGTGATCTGTTCCAGTCACTTCTGTGTGACTGCTATTTCCTAGAAACCACTCTTTCATTACTACTATTCCGTATTATGACTTTGACTTCACCTTCCTATGGAAAAATTATGATTCATAATTTGCAAGAAATATGTGCAGTGTTTCCTTAAGTGCAACAGGATCTACTAATAAAGGCTTGGTGATATTATCTATCTACAAACAAACCTAGGCTTTGAGTAGTAAGAAATAAAAGTAGAATGTAAATTGTGCCCTTTAAATGAAATGGTCATTACTTATGTTCACTGATCAAAATGTGTATGCATATACATGTCTTCCTCCTCTGAATGACATATTTGAGAATCTCCATGCACTGTGAGTCCATTTGGAGATGGAATTAACATTTTGTCCCTTTGATAACCACTAACTGCCTAAATGAAGTTTAATGATCCTTTGTGAGTTATTAGTGGATTGTTCCATGGTGCAATATAGTTAGTGAAATCTCACAGTGGTGTAGTAACTGTATCCAAATGAATCTGGAAATTGATGCATCTCTGTGAAAGGAAGTGATATCTTTATTCTTCCCATTATGTTCTTTTTTGTTTTTATATGTACCTACCACTATTTAGAAAATATGACTATATTACCTGAATTTTAAGTGGACTGCTCCATGTGAATTATTTCAGAATATGTTTATATTATTCTGGAGAATAATTATACAGAATTCTTAATTGTCTTGTGTACTTGGTGTTAAAACCCCTTAAGATTAAAATTTTGAAATGCAGTTTCATTTTATGAGGTTTTACATTTGTGGTGGTAAGGGAATTCTCAATGATGTTTCTCCAGCAGCAATCTGTATTTGGGTACATTGCAAATATATGGTAACTGGTATTGAAGGCCATTTGTTGACATCAGATTGTACACAAATCAAGTGCTGACACCAGCCAAATAAGAGCTGTGTACATGGTTTGGGAATGAGGTGTCATCATGAGCCAATGAAATTACATGTCACCATGAACTATGTTCAGAGGGATTCACTTATAATGACTGTGGTTATCCTTGAACATCTTGATTTGGAAACATGAAATTTCAAGGGATGCTTTTATTGCTATGTATTGCTAAAAATTTGGCTATTGATAAATAACAAAACATGTTAAAGTTAGGACAATCAAAGTCAGTGAATTAAAAGAGAAAGTTCAAGGGTTCTCTTCATTCATTATCCAATAGCCTAGAGACTGAACTGCAGTGCTGAGAGGCGAGTTGGGATTTTAACTCAGTATGACAATATGGCAAATGTCCAGACCATGATCACAAAACAGCTGTTTTCCTCCATAACAGGGTGAATTATAGTGCATAGTGGAGCCAAGAAACCTCTCAGCATTTGTGCAAAAGGTTCTTTTGCCAGCCAGGGAGTAAGCATCAACAAGCACTGGCTTTGGAAATGTTGGCAACTATTTGACTGTTTGCCCATGACAGAAGTCTTCCCATGAGAAGTTTTTTAAATATTTCCTTAAGGATTTAAAATGATGAGGAGGAATAGAGCATCATAAGTGAAAACGTGGATGGCATTTTTATAAAAAGCGTTTTTGTGAGAGAGTTCTTATGTGATCTAAATGTGGTACTCAGGATAACATCATTAATACGTGAAATATGTTACATTGATATAATCAAATCTGAATACTAGGAAACCATTAGGAGACATCATCATCAAAGTAAAAAAGTCTGGGGCCCACATGAAGTTACACTTCATCTCTGAGCAGGAGACTCAATGACTTTCCATAAAATAGTAAGATCCAGAGATCATGCTGATCACACTCCAGAAACTTAAAAAAAAAATAGCCAAATCAAAGGATTTGTTTACTTAATTGTAGGAAGTTTCAAAGAATGGGAAAAATGGAGGCATTTACCTGTGGAGAAAATATTCTTCCTATAAAAAATCTGAAGGAAAGCTAAGAATATGACTTCAAGTGGAGAGTACTCAAAGGTCAGTATTATGCCTTTCCTTTTGGTAAAGTCTGGACTGAGGTCTCCTGGGGCAGAAGTAGTGGATTGTATTTTGTATCCTCAGTAACAGTGCCCAGTTTACTTGAATTGACTTTTCTAAGAATATATAGTTCTTTCTCATAACTATTTTCAATTTGTAGAATTGACACAGAATCTCAAGGCAAAACTCTAATAAAAATAGAATTAATATGAACAGCATTCTTCTTGATAATCTTTTCTTCTAACCTGTAGTTGTCATCTGTGAAAGTTTTCAAAGGTGCACATGGCTAGTCTTCACCCTCTGGACATTCTAATTCAGAAATTTGGAGATGGGATGAGATTTCTTTATTTTAAAAAGGTTCATGGGATTTCAAGGTATTAAATGATCACTGAATTGCAAGGATTACGTATTTTCCTTTGAGAACTCAAGCTTCTTATGAGTAACGATGGGTTTTGTGTGCCAGTGCTTTGCCTTCTGTAAGAACATGTTGCAACTCCATTGAAGCCAAGCCACACCTAGCCAAAAACAACTGTAGACAGCCTGTGCTCATTTTATCCCACATTTACAAATGCACTTCAAAACCAGTCTTGACTGCTCTGCTGTACTCTTGCTCCGTTCATCTGACAACCCTTTTCAGTGTAGCCTCTCAGTTCAGCGAAGTTTGCATATCCCCGCTGGTCACTCTATATTCCTCTTGTAGCTATAGTACATTTTATCTTTCCTGGTTAGATAATCCTGGGAATGCTGTCTAAGTAACAGACTCCTTTGTTTAGTTTTCTTGGGTGCTTATGGAATTAAGAGCAAGGTGTGTTACTGTTTTTCTCTTGCTGCTTTTAAAATTCTCTCCTTGTTTTTATGACATTTTAATTATCATGTGTATTGATATGACCCTCTTTTGGTCCATCTTATTGGGAACTCTTTGAGCTTCCTGGATCTCGATGTCTATTTCCTTCCCAGGTTAGGGAAATGTTCAGCTCTTATTTCCTTAAATAAGCTTTTGGCTCCTATCTTTCATTCTTCTCCTTCTGGGAGCCCTATACTGTGAATGTCAGTCCATTTGATGTTGTCCTCTAAATCCCTTAAGTTATCTTCACTTTTTTATTCTCTTTTCTTTCTGCTGCTCTGATTGGGTCAGTTCCACTGCCTTGTCTTCAAGTTGAAAAATCACTTCTTCTGCTTCATCTAATCTGATGTAAGCCCTGTAGTGTATTTTTCAGCTTGGTTATCCTTTAGCTTTGTGACTTCTGTTTGGTACTGTCTTGTATTTTCCATCTGTATGCTGAACTTCTCACTATTCATCCCTTCTTCTCTCTAGTATAGTAAGCATCATTGTGACTATTACTTTAAACTCTTTTTCAGGTTAGTTACTTACTTCCATTTCATTAATTTTTTTCTGAGGTTTTTTTTTTGTTGTTGTTTTGTTTTACTTTTTTTTCTGAGGTTTTTATCTTCTTCCTTCATTTGAAACATTCTTCTGTTTCTTCATATTGCTTGATTTTCTTTGTTAGTTTCTATATAGTGGAAGACACAGCTGCTCTCCCACTCTTGAAGAAGTGGCTTCATGAAACTTGCCGTTCAATCCTGCTCAGCTCTTTGTCATCTCTCAAATTTTTGTGTTTTTCCAAATAGCCTAATATATTTTTAATAGCTCCCAGTAGTTGAGAATGTGTCAAGACCTATCATCGTCCCTGAGGGGAGGATCTCAGCATCTAGATTGAGTTTGTTTGGAAGCCAGACTCTCACGCAGCAGCTTTTAAAAGTATGCCAGTAGGTCCCACAGTGGGACCACAAGCATAAGTCCAGCTGGCCATCAGAGTCACACAATCTGGCAGTGTCCTCTGGATAGCAGTTGTATAAATCAAGGCTCCAGATAAGTATATGAGCTCTTTTCTAGGAGATACAAGTGAATTAGAACAAGGTAGAGGGATAGCACTAAGATGGTACCCACAGCCTGTATTCTTTAAAGTTGCTCCATAGGCCATTAGATGTACACCAAACCTGAAGCCGGTCCCTCAGGCTGAAGCTCTAGGACTATTACCCAAAAGACACGAAGTAACAAGTGTGGACAGGGATGTGGAGAAAAGGGAACCCTTGTACACTGTTGGTGGGAATATAAATTGGTACAGCCACTATACAAAATAGTATGGAGGTTCCTAAAAAATTAAAAATAGACCTACCATATGATCCAGGAATTCTATTTCTGGTTATTTGTTCAAAGAAAATGAAAACACCCTCTTGAAAAGATATATGTACTCCCACGTTCATTGCAACATTATTTATAATAACCAAGATAAAGAAACAATGTAAGTGTCCAGTGATGATAAATGAATAAAGGAATTGTAGTGCATGTGTGTGTGTATGTGTGTGTATATCGGTGTGTAATGGGATATTAGTCATATAAAAGGAATAAAATCTTGCCATTTTTGACAGTGTGGATGGGCTTTGAGGATATTATTGTGCTAAATGAAATAAGTCAGACAGAAAAAGACAAACATGGTATGATTTCTTACAAGTGAAATATAAAAAAAAAAAGAAAGAAAAAAGAAACAAGGTCTTACATACAGAGAATAAATTGGTGGCTGCTAGACATGGGGAGAAAAATAGGTAGAGGAATTGAAAAGAAAAGGTAAAACAAAACAAAACAAAAACCAGGAAACTCTCTACAAATTTAAGAGAGGTTCTCGGGCTCCCTGCATGGAGCTTGCTTCTCCCTCTGCCTGTGTCTCTGCCTTTCTCACTCTCTCTTTGTCTGTCATGAATAAATAAATAAAATCTTTAAAAAAGAAAAAAACAAAAGGGGGATTCCTGGGTGGCTCAGCAGTTTAGCACCTGCCTTTGATCCTGGAGTCCAGGGATCGAGTCCCACATTGGGCTCCCTGCATGGAGCTGAGCCTGCTTCTCCCTTTGCCTATGTCTCTGCCTCTGTGTGTGTGTGTGTCTCAAAAGAAGAGGTGATGACACAGACATGTAGGGAAAGATGAGGTGAAGATAGCAGTAGAGATTGAGGTAATGTCTTTACAAGCTAAGCGTAGGACCTGCCAAAAGGTGATAGCTCAAGGAGTTCTTCTCTGGAGCTTGGGAGCATGGATCTGCTGACTTCTTTATTTCAGACTTACAGATTCCACAACAGAATTGAGAGAGGATACATTTTGCTACCTTCTTCAGGAATGCTGTATTTATACTTGACCACTTGTATTTCCTGTGGATTTGAAAATCAGGTTTTTTTTATTTTCCAAAAAATAAGTAATGAAAATTTTAGTCGATATTCATTTACTCCATTATTTTGCATATGTTTTAATTTTAACATTATTAAGTTTTCTAATTCATGAATATAGCACATCTGTCCATTTATTCAGGTTTAATTTTAATAATGTTTTTTATTTTCTAGTGTTAAGGTCTGTTACATTGTGTATTAAATTTATTTCTTATAATTAATATTTTTCAGGTTATAATTTAAGATTTAATTTTCTATTTGTTTATTCCTGGCATACAGTAATTAAAATGATTTTGCATATTAAACTTGTATTTTGCAATCTTACAACATGTAGTTTTTTAAATTTACCTATTGATTTCTTGGGTACTTTTATTTCTTCATAATTCTTATATTTTTTATTTGCTTTATTGAGCTGGCTATTACTTCCCATTACAGTTTTGAATAGAAATATGACAGCAGGCTTCTTTTTCTCATTCTCAATCTGAAAGGTAAAAGTGCTAAAAATTTCTCCATTAAGTATGATATTTGATTATTGCTCAAATAACCTTGCCTATTTATGTCTGTAATTTTTGTTTTGTAATAAAAGATGTCTATAAAATAATACTGTGAACTGCAGATGTTATTATCTTCTAAGGGAAAGGGTTATTTATTCATGTTTTGGACAAACAGAGTAATGTTCTGGTCACCTCGGTCCTTTCAAGAAGTAGACAGAGAGATAGCTGGAAAACAGTTTAAATGAGACTAATTATGTATCTGAGTTGTCCTTGTATTCTTGTGTATTTTGATTTAGGAACCTGACAGGTCTATCTCTGCTCAGCTCGATATATTAAGTACTGACCTTCAGAGCTTTTTAATTAGCTTTTTAGCTTCCCATTCCATAGGGCTTCATAATTCTGACAATGTTTTGAAGTGAAACCTAATCATGTGTTTGAGGTTCCTGAAGTTGTCAGTTGTATCACTACAGCTTCTGAATGCTAAAATGATTGCTGCTTTCCCTGCCCCCATCAATCACCTGACAGGACCAACTTTGGATTCTTACCCTCAAACTGCAGCCAGCATTGGAACACAGTGTGTGTGCAAGAAGCTGTTCGGACTCAGTGTCAGTGCAACTCCCCTGTAGGGCTTTCATCTTTTGCCTATTTTGTTTTATGCTGTCTTCCTCTGGCAGCTGTTTACTCACGACCCCCTAGCTGAGAGACATTTCATTCTGCCTTATAAAACTTTCAGCCAAACTTCTGAATTCGGTTTGAGGGGAAATCGGGTTGTATTCTAGAGTCTAAGTCTCTAGCTCAGCAAGGCTCTGGAAACTGTTAAAGGCTTTGCTGGATGTCTCTTCCCCAGAAGCTACCTCTGCATAGTCAGACTTTGATCTTCAGTCTTCATTCAAAATCATAAATAAGTTCATGTGCCCCAGCCCATTGTCCAACCAAGATGGGGAGAAATTAAAATAAAAACAGAAACGACAAAAAAACAGTTGCTCAGTATTAGCCCACTTCTGACAGGTTTTCTACTTTCTGGGATTTTAATTTATTTGATTCTCATTATAGTTGACCCTTAAACAACATAGGTTTGAACTACATGTATTCACATATATACGGATTGTTTTCAACAAATACAGTAAAATACTGTAAATGTATTTTCCTTATGGTTTTCTTAACGTTTTCTTTTCTCTAGCTTATTTTATTGAAAGTATGCATATATAATACATATAACATAAAAAAGTGTTAAAAAAGTGTTAATTGACTATTTATGTTAGCAGTAAGACCAAGATAAAAGATCTGTACACTGAAATCTATAAGGCATTGATGAAAGAAATTGAAGAAGACACAAATGATGGAAAGATATCCCATGGTCATGAATTGAAATAAATACTATTGAAATATCCATACAACCCAAAGCAATCTACAGATTCAGTGCTATCTCTATCAAAATTCCAAAGGCATTTTTCAAGGAAACAAGAAAAAAAAATTCTGAAATTTGTATAGAATCACAAAAGACCCCAAATAGCCAAACCAATCTTGAAAAAGAACAAAGCTGTCAGGCTCACACTTCCTGATTTCAAAATATATTATAAAACTATAATAATCAAAACAGTATGGTATTGACAAAAAAACAGATACATAGATCAATGAAACCTGATAGAGTCCAGAAATAAGCCCATATCACATAAAGTTTAATCCAAAGGCTGTAGTAAGAGATGAAGAGGGACACTATATCATACTTAAAGGGTCTATTCAACAAGAAGACCTAACAATCATGAATATATATGCCCCTAATGTGGGAGCTGCCAAGTATATTAATTAATAACCAAAGTAAAGAGATACTTAGATAATAATACACTAATAGTAGGAGACTTCAACACGGCACTTTCAGCTAATGACAGATCTTCTAAGCAGAACATCACCGAGGAAACAAGGGCCTTAAATGATACACTGGATCAGATGGATTTCACAGATATATACAGAACTTTCCAACCAAACGTAACTGAATACACATTCTTCTCATGTGCACATGGAACTTTCTCCAGAACAGACCATCTACTGGGTCACAAATCAGGTCTCAACTGATACCAAAAGACTGGGATTGTCCCCTGCATATTTTCAGACCACAATGCTGTGAAACGAGAACTCAATCACAAGAAGAAATTTGGAAGGAACTCAAACACATGGAGGTTAAATAGCATCCTACTAAAAGACAAATGGGGGAGGCCTGGGTGGTTCAGCGGTTAAGTGCCTGCCTTCGGCTCAGGGCCTGATCCTGGATTCCTGGGAATGAGTCCCACATTGGGCTCCCTGCATGGAGCCTGCTTCTCCCTCTGCCTGTGTTCTGCCTCTGTCTCTGTCTCTGTCTCTGTCTGTGTTTCTGTCTCTCTGTGTGTGTGTGTGTCTCTCATGAATAAACAACTAGAATCTTAAAAAAAAAATGATGAATGGGTCAACCAGGAAATTAGAGAAGAATTAAAAAGATTCATAGAAACTAATGAAAATGAAGATACAACCGTTCAAAATCTTTGGGTTACAGCAAAAGCAAAAGTCCTAAGAGGGAAATACATTGCAATACAAGCCTCCCTCAAAAAATTGGGAAAAAAACTCACGTACACAAGTTAACCTTGAACGTAAAGGAATTGGAGAAAGAAGAGCAAGTAAAACCTACACCAAGCAGAAGAAGAGAGATAATAAAGATTTGAGCAGAACTAAATGAAATAGAGTGTATGTAGAACGGATGTACAAAATGTAGAACGGATCAACAAAATCAGGAGTTGGTTCTTTGAAAGAATTAGTAAGATGGATAAACCCCTAGACAACCTGATTAAAAAGAAAAGAGAAAAGACGCAAATTAATAAAATCACAAATGAAAGAGGAGAGATCAAAACCAATACAAAGGAAATACAAAGAAATTTAAAAACATATTATGAGCAGCTATACGCCAACAAATTAGGCAATCTAGAAGAAATGGGTGCATTTCTAGCTGTATTCTCTGTTTAATGATGATTTTGAGTGTCTTTCTATATATTTTTTCTTATAATCTGCATATGTATGTCTTTTATGTGTTTCATATATAGTACTGATATTTTTGTAATTGGCAGATAGGAATTTTTAAACACATATTTTACATTTTAATTTTTTGTCAGAGTGTGACAGATATCTTATTGAGCTGTCTTTTCATTTTCTTGATATGTTCTTTGTATATACAATTAAATAACTCCAATTCCAGTTTAATCACTCTTTTTTATAGTCTGTGCTTCTGGAACATTTTAAAAAATATTTCCCTGTCCTAAATACTTGAAGATTTGTCACATTGTATCTTCTCAAAGTTTTAAAATCTTACTCCTTACATTGTCCAATTTATCAGATGGAAATTAATTTTTTAAAATATAATTCTAGATAAGTATGGTAGATAATTTCATGTATTAACTTGTTGGGCTAAAGAATCCCCAGATAGCTAGTAAAACATTTATTTCTGAATGTGTTTGTGAGGGGTTTTTTTTAGAAGATACTAACGTTTGATTCAGTAGGCTGAATAAAGAGACACATCCTTACCTATGTGGGTGGGCATCTTCCAATCCACTAAGGGCCCTGATGGAACAAAAAGGTAGAACAACTTTGCAGTCTCTTGTAGAGAGAACATTCATCTTTCTTATCACTGGTCCTTGAAGCCGCTGGTTCTAGGGCCTTTGGACTCTGGGACTTAAAACAGCAGTCCCATGTTTCTCAGGCCTTTGGACCTGGACTGAATTGTATACTGGCTTTCCTGGTTCTCCAGCTTGTAGGCAGCAACCATACAAGCAAATTTCTATAATAAATCTTTTCTTATATATAGCTATATGTATCCTATTTGTTCTGTTTCTCTGAAGTCAGTTTCATTGACTAATACAGAAAACGTGTGTATTCAGTTTTGTTTTTTTTCCTTCCAGCTGTTCTCGAAAAGAATCCATAGAAGAGTTTTGAGTGCAGTATTTTTCTATATATTCATTAGATTAAACTTGTTAAATTGTATCATTCTAATCATTTGTAAATTTATATATTGATTGATTGATCTATTAATTGCTGAAATAGGTAAAAATGTCTCTCTCTAAAGGTAAATTTCTAATTTTATATTTTAAGTTTGGTTGATTTTTTGCTTTATATATTTTGAACTTATGTTATTAGGTAAAATGTTAAATTTGTTATGTCTTTCATGTGAATTTAACCTTTCACTTTAACTTCACATACTATAGAAAGCACTTCTTCCTATATTTTATTTTCTTATCCTGACTCAGGACTATAAATATAACTTCTCTGCAGATAGCTTCCCTTATCTGTATTCTAAATTCTGACCTCCTCCTAGAGATTATGTTGCTGCATTTCCAACAACTTGCTAGATGTTTTCACTGGTACATCCATTAGAATTTACAGTTTGTACATTCAAGCACAGTCTGTCCCCAAATGTACATTCCATTAGTACATTCCATTAGAATGTGCAATCTACATTCAAGTAAAGTCCATCCCCAACTTAAATAACCATGTTCCTTCTTAAACCTACTCCTCTTTCTATTTAACTGTTTCTTTTAGTTATGTCCTTTGTGTAAAACACTCATGCATAACATGATCTCTTCAGTCTCCTTTGTCTTATATTTGTATTTGCAGTTTAGTTGTCAAGTGGTATTGATTCTACTTCTACAGTAGAATTGTGATCAATCCATACACTATGCAACAACATTTGAAAGCCTTCAGTACTTACTCTTTGATCATGGTAAATCATCCTGATTTCCCTACTTCCAGCATCAACTCCATCCTATGTTTTTTATACATTAGCTTGCAAATCAAATGTTCTGAACAAATACTTATATCATATGATGTCTTTTTTTAAATGACTTAATAGCATAGTGATTAAATATGTGGCTTTGGAATATGATGGTCTCCTTGTATTAAATGTCTTGTTTGCTTACTGGTCTAATTCAGATCCACTCTCTATTGACTTCCACCTGGTTTTAGCCTGCAACAAAGGGCTGAAGTGTCACGAGCTGTCATATTCCTTATATTCCTTCAGCTTCTTGTAAATTGTTTATTTACCTTGCCTTGTCCTTGTAGTCATATGCTTGCTATGTTCTACTGCCAAAAGCCACAGCTCCCATCACCCTCCTTCCAGTTTCTGGTATTGGTTTCTTTCCTGTATGCCTTCAGATGTAGGAATAGAACTATCTCTCTCTCCATCCTATCACTAGGGCATTGCACTATCCCTAGTAGTTTTCCTACATGATATCTTTATAGATAATTCCTCCATTAAACTCTTGTGTAATATATTAATTTTATTGTACTGTCTTTTCCTGATTGGGAATTATTTAAATCCTGGCCTTGCCACTTACTACTGGATAAACTTGGGGAGTTTATTTAATGTTTTTGACTCTTACTTGGTCATCTGACATGTGCACTAAGCCATTATCTAGAAAAATTGTTGTATCATATATAATACTCAATGAGTAACATATTATTTATAAAATAAAATAGAAATTCTTTAGCTTTTAACTAAAGATTAGTCAGAGAGAAAGGAAAGGCAAAAAAATATTCTTTCAGTATAATAGGCAGACAATGCTGGGACACACTCTACAGAGATATACAGAACCTCTCCAGTGAAATCGAGCCACAGCTGTCAACAGTGAAAACCAGCTCAGTAAGGACCCTTGAGCTGGCTCTTCCTCTTTGCCTGTTATCGCTATTCTGTCTTCCCACTCCTCTATATTTGATTATCTTCCCAAATAAACACTTTGTATCTGAATCCTTACTTCAGGCTCTTTATTTTCAAGGGAATCCCAAACTAACACAAAATTACTGGGATTAATTTTTTGGTAATGTGGTCAAAAGATGTTTTGGTTGTAAGTTTAAGATCCAACTCTCCTCGCTAATACACAGTGTCTGAGAATTGCAGAAGCTAATATTTTACTTTTCTGCAAGAAGCATTTCTTGTTTCTTAAATTTTTATCACCAACATTTTATCAACATTTATTACCAACATTTGGGACTGGAAAAAAATAAAAACTGTATGTCTATATGTAGTGGTATTGACTCTGTGGTAAAGGTAAAGGTAGTGAAGATATAAAACTCAGTGTGTAAGTTTACCAGGTAAATGATGGAATATTTTGGTATTGGATGTTAATATTTAATTCTGTTGACATAAATATAGTTGTTTCATTTGGAAATATCTAATTTGTGGTGGTTTCAAATAAGTTTTATATGATTTCATTTATTATGTGGCACACATTTTCCATTACTTTATGAATTTTTATATACACTAAAAAGCAGAGTGCTCTAAATCACAGCAAAAAAATCCATAATAAAATGTTACTCTTTTTGGAATTTATATCTCATTTTTGCTAGTTTTGACTCGATTACAATCTAATCTACATTTGATGTAATTTAACAAATGACAGTGCAGTCTAACTGGATGCCCATACTTAAACAATTCTTTTTTTATATATAAATTTATTTTTTATTGGTGTTCAATTTGTCAACATATAGAAAAACACCCAGTGCTCATCCTGTCAAGTGCCCACCTCAGTGCCTGTCACCCAGTCACCCTCAGCCCCCGCCCACCTCCCCTTCCACCACCCCTAGTTCGTTTCCCAGAGTTAGGAGTCTCTCATGTTCTGTCTCCCTTTCTGATATTTCCCACTCATTTTTTCTCCTTTCCCCTTTATTCCCTTTCACTATTTTTTATATTCCCCTGAGCTCAATATCTGATTTATGAAGACTGAGCATCTTATTTAAAAATACCATTGGATATAAGAAAAGCATAAAGCTTGAACAGAGCAGGGCCCAATTTCCTTAAAATCTGTTAATGCAATAACAAGAGAGTATCAGGGAAAAAAAGATTGATTGCTTGCTTGATTGGTTGATTTAAATATATCAGGTAGACCTCAAGGACTTATATTTCCCTTCCAAAGCCTAACACTATAAAACACTCTGGAATCCTCCAGTGTGGTAAATATCTTATTCTGCACAGACTGCACCTCTCATTAAACTATTAGTGTACCTCCGTAAGCAACTAGACAGTCAATGAGAAGCTATGTTTATTTACTCACTTATAGCCTGTTCTAATGTACCTTTGTCACAGCTTCTTTGCTAGTTCAATATCAAATCAGAGTGAAAACAATAAGTAGTATTTCCAACTAGTCATAAGAATGGTATTTACCTTTGGAGAAGGAGAGAGGAAAATGTCATGATTGGGAAAAGAATTATTCAGTAGTATGTATAATATTTATTTTGTTAAAAAAAACTGAAGCAAATATAGTAAAAGTTAATGTTTAACAGTTTAGCATTGAGTTTTAGGGGTGAAAATTAGGATATAAGCTAATTTTGTGGCAAGTGGATCCTAAATACAGAAGCTAAAACACAGGATAAAGCTTATTTTTGTTATACTACATGGTAGTATAGATGTAGGTAGATCTGTTTCACAAACAAGATCAAGAGATAATCTGGCTTTCTTATGTTTTAAGCTCTACCATTCAAATGGGTGTTTGCCTAAATTGGATTGTTGGAGCTGGCACATCAGCAGCACTTCCATCTCTAGCCTAGGAGAAGGCAAATAGAGAGAGGCAGTAGAAAGCAGGCAATTTTCTTTTAGGAAAATTAAGAAGAGATTGTATATATTTCTTTTTAAAAAAAGATTCTCATAGAAAAAAAAAGATTCATTTACTTATTTTAGAGAGAGTGCACAAGTGTGAGGGGAAGAGGGAGAAGGAGAGAGAATCTCAAGCAGACTCCATGCTGAATTTGGATCATAGCCTGAGCTGACACCAAGAATCAGATGCTTAACCAACTGGGACACCCAGGTGCTCTTGTACATATCACTTTTATTCATATTCTATTTGCAAAAACTGAATCCTTGTTCACATGCAATATAAGATTATCATCAAATATGATGTTTAGCTGAGCAACTATATGTGTACTGCTAGAGCTCTGAGAATAGAACTTAGTTGCTATTATTAAAAAGGTCAGAATGAAATCCAGGGCAAAATTAGTTATTCCTATAATGCATGTCTATTACATTATGTGCTGTTAAGTTGTGTTATATGTTATACATTTCTATTTTTCTTAAGCTTGAAATTTAAAATTTTAAAAGATAAATAGTTTGTTAATCATTTAGGGATCTGAATTAATTTAACAAGAACATATCTTGCCATCTAATATACTTCATGATTGTTGCTTTTCATTACTAAAGTGATAGAAGGGGTGAGCAGTTTAGACATAATAAATCTGAATTTCCGTAAGGCATTAAACAATGTATTTAAAACAATATAGGATTCTGTAGACCAAATGAATTATAGGTTAGCATATTAAGAGTTAATCATCATTCCCAAGTATATTATTAATAGATCATAGTGAACCTAGAGGGCAGTTATTGATGGTATTATATAGTGTTTCATCTTGAATTATTCAGTAAATATTGGAGAGGTGAAAATGAGGTAGGGAGAGGAAAGCAAAATGATAACTATTAAGGGTCTGTAAGCACCGCTGAAATTTAAATGTGGAATGTAACCTATTACATGTGTAATTTTTAAATTTTATTATTAAAGGCAGACAAGTGTTATTCTCACAATTTTACAGGTAAAATTGATTATATAACTGGCATAAAAGTTAAGTTTACTGAATCTATAAAAGACAAAATTTAGGATAGCCAAAACGTTGAATGTGTAATCAGAATTAGGAACTGAAAATAGTATATGAATTTAGGTAGGTAATTACATAAGACACTATGTTTAATAAAAATCTTTATGTAAAAAATCTTATCACAAATTGGATTTTGAGATATTTATTGTGTAAAAAAATGTATATATTTTAAAACCAGTTGATAACTCAGTTGATGGTTGTGGTTGCCAATACCAACAGAAACTATTGCAAATATTATCTGTAGAAACCCTGATATTATACAGAACATTGGGGTTAATATCCCTGTGATATTCTGTGCTATTCATGTAGTGTGGCCTATTGCATTCACTTTGAGAGTTTGTGTATTAAGAGATGCACAAACTGCCTACCATGTGTCTGGACTAAAGGGATCAGAATAAAGAGATATTTAGAAATTATGCTGTATGTAGAATGATAGAGAAGACCAAGAATATTAAGTATGTAAAACCTTATTGTCAAAATTTTGAAGAATTTTCCTGGTAAATATGCAATGTATTATTTATATCCTGTGTCACTTGGGTGTCAAAATCAAAACCGTTGGTGTATAGGTAAGCAGATAATGACTCATTTAAGAAAACATTTCTAAAAACTTTACGGTTATGGTTGTTCAGAAGTGTAAAGTTACTTTCTATCAAGAAAAGAGTTCTAAGAGAGACTAGATCCCTCTCTAAAGTGTATCTGAATTTAATGATAGGTGAAAATGGTATTAGGTGTGTATCCTTTTACTTTTAAATCATAAGAAATATTCCTATTTCATTCCATTTGTCTGGTATTCTTCAGACACTGTTCATTGTTATCATAAAGTAATAATGTATATATAATATATATGTAATAATTGTATCTTATCTTTTATCTTATCTTAGACAATTGTATCTTAGATAATTTTGCAGAAGGGAAAATGGCCAAACATGATTACAGAAAATACTATAGCATTTTTCTCATAAAACTGGAAGACACTAAAGCAAAATTTTTTCCCACTTTTTTCCCAAGAATATTTAATATGGGAAGAATTCTCAGTCTCCTCATTCCAAGGGTCTAAAGTAGGGCGTTTGTAAATGTGGGAAGGTATTTTTGGTTGCACAGTGACCAAAAGATAGCACTAGAATTTGTTGTGTAGGAGCCAGGGATGCTAAATATGCTGTTTGAAATGCTAATGGTGCCTCTAAACTCATTAAGAAACACCGTAGGAGATGTTCCACCTTAAGAAGTGACTTTTGCTTCACTTACTCATTCAGGAAGAATAATAGTGATTAGTTTTGTCCCAGTTACATATAGCGATAAACACATAGCCTGTGCTCATGACAGTTGTAGTAATGGTGGAGAGGACTTAGGAGCAGAACATAAAACCCTTTGGCAGTGGCAAAGCTGGGCTTTTTCACATGCAGCAAAAAGTGTCCTTTTTCAAAGGCTCTGTGCCTTCTTGGGGAACTTTGGGAAGACTGAGCAATTTGTCCTTTCAGATGGTAATATGCTAATATCACCATCTTACCTATTTAATCATCTAAGTTTCTTTATACTTTTATTTAAAAAAATGTAAATCCCTTAATTATGTCTTCTTGTGTCTTTCTATTATCATACCACTATTTCTCTGGATAACCTGAATCACTCAGGAAAAGGACTAACGGGATCAATATAAATACATTTCAAAAATCAAAATTTTCTTTAAAAAGACAGTCTGTGAAATTATCACTGGAATTATTAATTGAGTAAATACCAGTTATTACCTTGTTCAGTTGAAGAGCGACCAGGGCTGAGATTCAGGAGAAATGTGGCCTATCAATATCAATTTCATCTCTAAAAAAATATTTAATATATCTTTGACTCAATCATATCATTGGAAGGTAGAGATAATCAATATTTGTTAAATAGTTTTATAAAAATAAGATGTTTTATGATGGGATCTTTTAAATGTTACATAAAAGTAAAACTTTTGTTATTAAAGATAGTTTTAGATTCAGAATAACTTAACAGATATTTTGCTTTCTCATTTCAAGATACCAAGTGTGTAACTAAAACTCCTTGGACCATTTTATAATAATTTCAGATATTGTTGTAAAGAAAGACATATCTGTGATAATGCACATAAACCAGTCCAATAAAGGAAACTAAAGAAGGGTGGATATTATTCCACTAACTTTGGGTTTTCTCCCCTAACAAGCAACACATGCACAACAGAGCTTGTGACACTTCTGAATTCTCATTGAAATTCAGATTATAATAGTAAATAGTACAGAACAAACCACTGAAATCCATTCAGAGCACAGGAAAACAAATAAACAAAACACCAGGCTCCAGCATTGTCAAAACTGTACTGCTGAGTTAAGAAGTCAGGCAAGAAAATCAATTTTCTCTAACACATGAATTAAATGAATAAAAACCCAATATGAAGACAGAGGAAAAATAGCCCAGCATTCCTCAGCCAACCTCAAAATGCTCATTTTAAAGTGAAGGAGGAACAATATCCATCTACATGTTTTTTTTTATTTATTCAATAGACATTTATTAAGCAACTATTACAGACTAGAAATAGTGTTAGGCATTTGAAATACATTGCAACCTCCAATTTGTGGCTTCTGTTTTACTGGAAGTGCAAACATATTAGCAAATACGATGTGACAAAGGTCTTGATAAAGCATAAGGTGCATAGGAAACAATTTTAAGAGTCACCTAATCCAGATTGAAGGCCTAGGGAAGAATTCTTGGAAGAGGTGACATCTGTGATAAGCTGTGCAAGTTAAGAATGCTTTAATCAGATGAAGTGATGTAAGAGCATCAAGCACACAAAGTAACAAGTATACAGATGGGCGGTGAGAACCGTGGCTGGCTTGTAATGCAAAAATGAAATAATTCAATATGGTTAAAGCATAGGATGGAAGCCAAGCAAGAAGTGAAGTTGGAGGTGACCATAGATCATTATGTGCACCTTTCTGACTATTATGAATGGAGAGTCAGACATTTAAGAATCTTTAGCAGGGAGCTGGTATTGTTAGATAACGCACGGGTGGCCACCACAATTGATGTGAGGATTTTCTAGGTATTATTGCATGCAAATCTTATTTTAATAAGAATAATAGTAAATAGAGGAGTTGAAAGCTGTATTATAGTACTTCCTATGTTTTGGTTAGTAATAATATAAAGTTGGAAATCATGGTCTTCATGTATACTGTACTGCTAACACAAACCATGAGGTAATGGAAAATATCATACTTTGAATCACAAATTCCTTTTCCTAGACCATCTCACTGCCAGAAAAATTTGCAATTACACTAGTAAAATGTGGAATGTAAAAAGAAGTATAACGGCTTTCTATCAATCCACAGAAGCAGTAAGATTAATATGACAGTTATACATCTCAGAACTGATGGGCAGCTTGTTTACTGAGATGTAGAATATCGATAACCTTACAATGTTATTAAGTATGTTATTAAGTGTTATTAAGTATACAAATGTTATTAAGTATACAAATATAACCTACTTCCCTTACCTATTAGGGGAAATATGGTAAAGCTTACGTGTGCCCCTTTTGGAGCCAGTGATTTACAATAAGGATTTGTAAATGTTGCTTTGGAATCCTGAATAAGAATTTCTGACCACTGTGTAACAAGATTTTTATAGTTAGAGCTAATTATTGAAACTGCTTGGGGGTCCCTGGGTGGCGCAGCGGTTTGGCGCCTGCCTTTGGCCCAGGGCGCGATCCTGGAGACCCAGGATCGAATCCCACATCAGGCTCCCAGTGCATGGAGCCTGCTTCTCCCTCTGCCTGTGTCTCTGCCTCTCTCTCTCTCTCTCTCTCTCTCTCTGTGACTATCATAAATAAATAAAAATTAAAAAAAAAAGAAAGAAACTGCATGGATACCTCAAATAATAGAAATTATATTTGAAGATTTTTAAGAGCTAAACAACAAAAACAGTCTGTAAATTCACCTCAGCCTATGGAATTCCTGCAAGTATATATTTTCTTTCACATCAACACCTTTCCGTGTGTTCATCGTGCCTGGCCACCTGTCTTCGACTTGCTCTTTCTCCTACCTACTTAATCCTCCAGGAAGCTTTGTTTGTCTTCAGACTTTGTCAGATGCTCTTTTCTTTGTATCAGCCTTCTTATGGGACCTATTTCTCCTCTGTCTCTAGAGAGTGAGCTGCTTACGAAGCTTGCACACTGTGAAGGAAAGAATATTTGAAAATATTTGTAAAACTGATTAAAACATATATCTCTTTATAACCAAGAATTGCCAGTAATATTCCTCCTTGCCATGTTATTTGACAAACCACAACTTGTCAGTGTTGAAATTACATGAGGAGAGACTTACTCCATGTACTCTCACTACTGTTTTCATAGTGTTAAGGAATATTTTAGGCTTTGAGAGAAAGATGTCACATCCAATAAATTATGGTTAACCAGAATATTTAAGGAAGATTATTTTAGTTACAGGAATTCCTCATTCTTCTTCCATCCCCAAATGATTCACATGCTATTTTTATTTAAAACCTTATTACAAATGATGTAGAATTTTATCTGCCAACTTTCTGGTATCTTCTAGATAAGATACGAATGCTATCACTGTGGAGTGAAGCACTCCTTGTGTATTCACCATCTGGTAAATTTCCTGATCTGTTCCTCAAATATTGGGCCAAATCCCACTGAACCTAAGATATACACCCAATCCTTCCTTGTAAGGAGGGCACTGTTGATTTTGCTGCCATTTTTTTTGTTCATGTTAACTTCAGCTTACATTGTTCCCCACATCATTTTGAGTATTAATCTACAGTTTTTAAGCATACTTGTTGCTATGCTATATAGATTTGATGCTCAAAATAATAGAAACACAGCTTGCCTTCTTATAGAAGGAATTTAAAGATAGTGTGATAGTCATGTTTCAGAATCACTGACGCCAACCGCTTAAACAGATGGCTTGTTTTCATAGATCTTTGGATGTTAAGAGGTAAATTCCTCCTAAATTTGAGACTATCTTTTCTTGGTCAGAGGAAGGGTATATCTAGGAAGATCTTTTGTGGATAAAAGAAATTGTTTCCCCTTTAGAAAGGACCATTTTTTAATCAATTACACACTGTTCCTAAGAACTTCCTGCCTAGAGTGTGCTGATGGTAGAGTACAGATCATCTGCATAGTTGTTACGTGAGATTTTCTGGTCTTCCCATGCGATACTGACTTCTGTGTTTGCAAGCATTTGGAGTAAGTCGAATACTTCTTCGTGGAAATGTAGTTTATTTACAATCATTAGCACCAGTGCTGCGATACCTCATGCCATCTTATAACCTTTACGTGTGTATTTTGCCTTATTATTAATTCCAAACATTAGGATCCAGATTTTCCCATTGCACTACCATTTTACTGTTACTAGTTATTTAACTGAAAAATGGAGTAAATAAAGAAAAGAAAGTATGTAGGCCAAATCAAACTAGACTATCTTGCAATCTTAAAGTCTTATAAAAATGCAAGTAGGGATTTTGAGAACAAATTAATTATGATTTGTTTTGTTTTGTTTGCAGATGACTGGTACCTTAAAGATGTTTCTAGATAGAGACATCCCTCACGCATCCCTAACCTGTTAGGAAGATTGACCTAGTTAATTTAATATGTGGGAATTTGGGGAGCTTATCCATGGACAGATCAAATATCCTCTCCTATAGTGTTTCTTACATATACATATCCTAACTGATACGGTACCATATGTCAAAAGATAATAATACAAATTTAGAGCTCAGCATATATATAATTTAAGTAAGCAATCAAATTTAGTATTTTTTTTAAGGAAAGGAGAATCATGCCTCTACCCAAAAACGAATTCATCATGAAAAATGTGGGCTTTTTTACTTTACTCACATAAACAAATTTTATCATTCATAATAAAATATGCAGAAAATATATGATGAGAGCTGGCCCATTTTGAAAGAGCAATAAGTAACCGAACATTGTGCAGTAAAAAAAAAAAAAATGAGGACAGTTCATCAGGAAGAGGTACTTTCAGCGGCATATTGTAGAAAAAACAAACTTGTTTTCTAAAGCTACTCCACATGTTACAGACTAATTTATTATTACATTATTATTTCCCTCTAAAATTTGAAATAGTGTGGTTGGAAAAGATTTTATACTTATCAGGAGTTCTAAATCCTTAAATTTTCAGTGCTTTGCATTTTCAATTCTTTATATACTAAAAGGAACAAAATGTTCCAAGCTCTCTCTTTATTTTTATTTCTGTTCAGAGATGCTGCAGAAGCTGTCACAAAGAGGATTATCTAAACATGTGCTGAATTTAAAACATGTATATGGATAAAGAGATATATGATTCAAGAGGAAAGAACAATACCTCCTGTATGAAAGTGCTTTTATCACTATAACTGATTCCATGCAATCATTATTATGCAGATAAGTTGAAAGCAGCTAAATATTGCGAGCTTCTAGCACAACATAATTAAATAAACACATTGCCCTTTGTGTTTCCAGGAAAGTGGCTATAGAACTTGCAGCCTTTGGCAGTTCTCCAGGGCTGGTGGGCATCTGTGGCAGGGTATTTTTGTTCTCTGACAAATGAAAACTATAATTAACAAATGGTCTTAAACTCTGAAGTGTGAGGGGGAAAAAAAGATACGTTTCAGTGTGTATTAGTTCACATTAGTTCTTTGTTAATTTTTGGTATGTTATCCCAACAATATTTTGTGAAATATCCAGCTGTATAATGAGGTGCATGTTTGCAGTTGTCACACCATATCTTGGGATACAGCAAGAACACAATACAAGGATGTCCAGATCAAAGTCATTTACTTCACAAAGTAAAGTAAATAAGAAGAGACGACAGTGGGGCTGTGAAGGAAGTAGAAGGCAGGCTATAAAGTTGGGAAAATGTTGTAGGGAAAGAACAGAGCAAATTCTAGAAAGGAACCAACAATATGACTAAAAAAGTATATGAGTCCTCAGATAAGAGGAGAGAGAGAACATTTTAAAAATGACTAAAAAGGGGATCCCTGGGTGGCTCAGCAGTTTGGCACCTGCCTTTGGCCCAGGGCTTGACAGGATCGAGTCCCGTGTCGGGCTCCCTGCATGGAGCCTGCTTCTCCCTCTGCCTGTGTCTCTGTCTCTCTCTCTCTGTCTCTCATGTATAAATAAATAAATAAATCTTTTAAAAAATGTCTAAAAACCCACATGAATACAAGGTTGTTTCTCCATGATTTATCTGAGGACTGCAACATGCATAAGAATAGCCTTGAGGGATCCCTGGGTGGCTCAGCAGTTGGGTGTCTGCTTTCAGCCAGGGAGTGGTCCTGGAATCCTGAGATTGAGTCCCACATCGGGCTCCCTGTATGGAGCCTGCTTCTCCCTCTACCTGTGTCTCTGCCTCTTTCTCTCTCTGTGTCACTCATGAATAAATAAATAAAACTAAAAAAAGAAAAAAAAAGAATAGGCCTGAATATGTAGGAATGGTAAATCTTCTACCCACTCTTCAGTCTTCTACAAGTGTGGCCATTTGGCCATTATTTGAAACAGAGTTCCTCAATCTCCGTGGTACTGACTTTTGATGCCAAATGATTCTTTGTTGTGAGAGGCTACCCTGTTCATTGTAGGATATTCAATAGCATTTATGGGGTCTACCCAGTAGATGCCAATAGCACGTCCCCTAGTTATGACAACAACAACAACAACAAAACATCTGCAGAGATTGAGAAATGTTTCTGGAGGACAGCTGCACTTCCAGTTGAGAACTGCTGATTTAGAGTTTCCATCTCAAATGCTATTACATTTCCTAGGACAGAAAGGCTTAAGGGATTGTATTCAGCATTTTTGGTTTTAGCATCAAATCATGCTTCTTCATAGACTAGTCTTGAGCCTGTATTCAACTTCATGAGACTCAGATCCCAACTTGTGCTTCATTTTTTTTTTAAAGTGAACTTCTCCAGCATTCCTCATGCCCGTGTCTCTATATTGTTAACTTGAAAACAACCCCATCACTCTAGTAAACAGATCACTCCCTTAGTCTTATGAAGGTCTGTTCTTTATTTCCAGAAATATAGTAGCTTTTTTCTCCCCTTGTACTCCATTACAATAATTGCATTAAAAATGTTCATGATGATTTTTGCTGGTAAAGCTGGCTTGTTCACCTAGGATCCAAAGTAGGACATATATTCCAGAGACATGGCTATGAGTAGAGTTTTATGCTTTCTTCAATGAGAAAAACAGATTTATTGTCAAGTACCATGTAAAGAATGAGAACATCCACACCACCCTGGCCAAAGCAAAGGCATAAGGCATTAAAGGCAGAGATTGCATTAGAATGCCAATGCTCCCTTTTGGAACCAGAAATAAAATTACTGAGCAAATTTACTGAGACAAATATATTGAGAGTAGTTTGTCATACAATTTTCTTGTGGTAACTTTTTGTTAGAAAGACTAGAGGAGAACTAGAACTTATTCCTTCTGCCCTTCTACACTTGCTGGTCAAAGAGATTTTCAGAGCACTTGTTATCTAACTTGAATGAGAATGGGTACAAGAGAAAGTTTGTTTTACATATGGAGGATTCATAGCTGTGTACTTTGTGTAAAACATTCAGTAGGCTTCAAAACAACCATTGATATCATATTATTTCCCCTGTATGTTTTGTTCCTACTCTCCTCTCTGTTTTGCTCTCCATTGATGATCAAACTTTGTACTTAATTAAGAAGCCAGAAATAATCTGAAATAAAAGACGTACTTTTTTACCTTCCCATCACAAAACTCTGAACTTACCTGTATCTGGAACCTGTGACACTGTCTGATTTACCCACTGTTACTTTGGATGAAGTATCTTCCAATTAAACATGTTGGTTGTATCCTGCACTCCACCTTCTCAAAATGTGACCTCTGTAATTACCCACCTCTCTCCTGTTCCTTTAGGGAGATAAAAGCAGCCTGAACTAAAAGGTTATTTGTGGGATCAGAAAGAGTATGTAGATGAGAGATGTCATGGAGTGAAGACTGTAGCATATTTTCTAAAAAAGCCATGGATTGGACCAGAGATAAGAGAAGGAACACTAATCTTATGATCTTTGATTCACACACACATATGCAAAATTATTTCCTATCTTTCCCAGGTAGAGAACACTGTTGTAGCTTTCTCTGCCCTTAGAAACTTTCTAATGCATCCATGAATTCTTCAGTGTTATTTTTAAAAGTACCCTTTTACTTTTTACCTCTCATTTTTGGCAGTATCTTTTTCACATTCTAGTTAAAATTGTGCCCTATGCCAAGCACTTGACTTGTTCAGTAGGTTAAGTCTCTGCCTTTAGCTCATGTCATGACCCCATGGCCCTGGGATCCAGCCCCCACTTTAGGCTCCATGCTCAATAGGGGAGCCTGCTTCTCCTTCTCTCTCTGCCACTCCCCCCCTTAACTCATGCTCTCTTGTGTGCTCTGCTCTCACACATAAGTAAAATCTTTTTCAAAATGTGCTTTATGCATAAGGGTGATTCATATATTCACCTCAGTAATGGAATCTCGGTGTTTTCTCTTTGTGATGATAGAGGTTTTTCCTTGTGCTGTATTACCAAAATAACTAAAAGGGCCTTGGAGGGAGAAATATAAAAAAGAAATCTAAAATGATGGTTGTGACTAAATTTCACATGTTCCAATGATTATTAATTCTTCCAGTATATAGTTTGATAATATTTATTCCTCTCCCCACTGAGTTATGTCAAAATATTAGACTTGTTTTTCATTTTTCTAAAGCTTTTTTGTTTTGATAAAATTCACTTATCAGTATATAGCTTTTATTTAAGAAATTCAAAGTGTTATAACTGGTATTATTCTACTTGGTTCTTCTCTGAATTGATAGCCATGATGTCTATTCCAATTTGAAGCATATAAGCAGAATTTAAATCTGTGGATTTCCACCGGTTGTCAATATCTATTGATTTAACAATCTTAAACATACAGCATTGCTTCTACACAAACTCTGACACACACATACAATTTTTATAAATTTTTATATAAACTGTCACAAAATGGGGCAGCCCTGGTGGCTCAGTGGTTTAGCGCCGCCTGCAGCCCGGGGTGTGATCCTGGAGACCATGGATTGAGCCCCACGTCGGGCTCCCTGCATGGAGCCTGCTTCTCCCTCTGCCTGTGTCTCTGCCTCTCTCTCTCTCTCTGAATAAACAAATAAATAATTCGTAAAAAAAAAAAAAAAAAAAAAAAACTGTCACAAAATGACAGGCTTTGTAAGGTAAATCCTACAAGATCTTTTCTTTAAGATATAATGGTTGTGTTTACACACTTCTTTTTGTATCAGCTGTTCATCATAGACTTGGAAGAGAGCAGCAGAAAAAGGACCAATGAACTGAACAAGGGAGGAAAGCCAGTAATGCAGTAAGTTACCAGTGTAAAAAAATCTTAAAAATTTAGAATCCACCCTATTTGACTGATCTCTATGGTTGAATGAGCATATATCAATTTCTTGGGATGCTATTGGTTTCAAATTGTGTGTCATTTTCCCCATGAGCACACTTAAATTATTAGTTGAAAGTTTGATTTAGAATATATTTGCTATTTCAAATGAACTCAAACTCAAATTTTAAAAGTTTCTATAATCAAACGTGTTCTGAATCTATGTAAGGTAATTTATGATTACCTGAATCAAGTAGAAGTAAATACTTGAGTAGAAATGCCAAGACATGGTGAGTATGCTATGTTTCTTACATTTCCTTATTATAATACCCATATATACTATTCTCAATGTAACCTGAATTTAAAAATGTGAATAATTCTCTTTGTAAAAATCATAGAGAAAAGTGAGGTGATCTGAGATTACCAAAAATATTAAGTAAGCAGCATTAGCCTTTAGGTTGGTCTGGAGATAATCACATCATGGCTAGCAAAGTTTTCTAGCTCTTGCACTATGTCTTAACTCTTCATTTAAGCTTTTCATTTATTCCTCACTTCTATGTTGAAGAAAATTAATATGCATATATACACAAACACACACATATATATGAACTCTTGAAGTTCTAAATTTCCCTAGTTTTTAAAAAGTAATTTTAATAGAATAGAAATCCTTTTCATTTTCATTCTCTCAGTCATCCTGTTAAAATAGCATGAGTTTTCCTTACAGTTTTCAAAAAAAAAAACTTTCCAGATACACTTATTAGTCCAGCAAAGCACCAAAACAGGCATTAGTATGAAGCAGTGACCTGGCAATTAGAAGATCTAGATTTTGTCTCTGCCTTTATCACTTGTTCATTTTGTCACTTGACCATTACTTTTTCTCTATATACCTGAGCTTTTATGTCTACAAAGTGTCTAGTGTTGTACAATATATCCAGGACATCCTCAGGAAATAGTAAAAGATGACCAATGGTAAACCTGCCTCTTACCTCTTGACGACCATAAAGTATGCTTTGTGATTACATAAACAAAAGACTGAAATTGTGGATGGACTTTTGTTTTTTTCCTAGCAGTAGTCTGTGCATTATTCTCTGCTTAATTATGAGTAGGATGTAGAAGAAAATATACACAGAGGCAGTGGACATCTAGATCTTTCTTTGATGTCCTTACCGTTTAAAGCTGTTCCTCAATCCTCTTCTGGTATTTCCTACACTACCCCAAATGGCAGATATGAAGTTAAATATATTGTAACTTTTACAGTACTATAAGGTTATTCTAAAGTTGCCTTTCTCTAATAATAATATTCTGTGAACTTTTGAATAACTTTTATTTCCTTTCCCTACAGATGTGTGCCTTATATGTTGCATGTATTTTATGAGCAGATTTTATCTGTTAATTTATTTTGGGCATTACTCTTAACAACACACAAACTAATATTGTAAATGGGCTGAGAAGGATAATGCATCTTCCAAAAACAGAACTAAGTTCATACTTGATGAATATGATTTTTTTTTTCAGTTGTAAAATCATTTCAAAGGTGGGTTGGTAGTTAAGCCCTTAAACTTCTTAGCACCTCTCTAAAATTCGATCTACATTTTCAAATAGATGTACTTACTTTAAAATTGGAAAGGATTTAAATCTCTATTAAATTAGTCATCTGTAGGACTTTCTTTTAAATAATTCTGTTATTTTGCTCTGTTTTATGTAAAGCAATTCTTTCAGCCTTACTTTATATTCTCAGGTTATCAAGATAATGGGTTTCATCCTTTTAATTGATCTCAATTCTTACTTTTTTATAAGAATTTATTATTTTCATAACAATAAGGGAGAGCCACTCTTTATCAAATTGCAGTTCTCTGCTATTTATGGAAATAAACATGTATTTTTGCTAGTGTTTCCTAGAATCTGAGAAAAAGAGTTGCTATCACTCTGGCTGTTTTTTTGTTTTTGTTTGCGTTTAATTATGCTCACTTTGTTTTTGGCATATGATGTGTTTTCTCATTTTTAAATCAGGTTTATGTTTCTTTATTGACTGATAATGCTTGTACACAAAACCAGGACATTGCAGAAATACTCGGCAGATGGTGAAAAGGTCTGAAAATCTTCCTGGAAAGTCAATAGTTGGAATTCAAAAATAGATCCTGCATATAACAGGCATTTTTCCTATTTCTACTATACCTGAGAGGAGATTTCTTTTTATATGCATAGAACAAAGTCTATTATATGTATTAAACCAACTTTATGACAACAGGGAATCTTTGTGGGTCTGAAAAATCAATGAAATATTTATAAGAAAAAATAGCTACTAAGAACATTCAGTCCCTGGTCATCATCCTGTGTTATAGGTGGTGGCTTCAGCCAATTTCGAGTTACAAAATAGAATTTATTACTATTAAATCTTCCTCATCACAAAGCTGAACTCTTTCCAAATTGATACAAGTTATTGTCCTGCAAGGAGGTAATGCTCATCTCCACTCAGAGCACAAATAGTTAATGTTCAGCACTTGGGACCAATTTGGCTGACATGAAAGAGCCCAGGAGCAGTAATGGCTCTTTTCTGGTCATCTGTGTTTTACTGCACTTAAGGTTCTAGAATGTCTGGAGTGCTTCAGATGTGGATTTATTTTGTTATTGGGCTTAATGCACCCACTTGAATATTTAGATGAAGCACTTTTCTGTCAAACAAATTTGTGTTTTGAATATCAAGCGCTTAAAAATAATACTGATAGATGGCAGTGGATAAAGTTTTTTTCTGCTTAATCAGTTTTTCTTTTCTTTTTTTACTTATCCTGGAACCACTAAGATCTGTATAAGGTTTCACATCCACTTTGAACTGGAGCAGGTATAGAAAAATATGACATATAAAGACAAGATGGACAAATTGACTTTCAATTTACATGGCCGAGTTTGCACAGCTGTTATGTGTGGCCATGCAGCTTGGGCATTGCATAACTTTAGACAGTCCTGGTCACCTCTAGTCTTTGCAGGGGATTCACCCTGTACCTGGAGAGTGCAAAATTGGCACAATATGTGGAGACATTGAAACAGATAGATACAAAGCAAGTCAAGAGTTTGATTAAACCATTATTACAAAATTGCATAACATTTCCATGGTTGGTTACCTGGGTAAATCAGACCCTTGCCTTATCTGAATTGCTTTCTTTTCTTAATGACATTTGATCTTAGGCTACAAAAACCTAAGAGTTCCTCTAGTTTAAACTTCTTACTATATAGAAATAAACACCCTTACCATCCAGGGACTGAACTAAGCCACAAAGCTAGTTAGTGGTTGTCAGAGCTAGATCGAAAATCCAAGTCTGTAGACTTCCTTTCCAGAGATCTGTTTTCAAACTTCTATGCTCTCTTTAGTTTATTAATATGTTGACAGCCACCTCTCACCTGAAGATTATAAAAGACAACACAGGGAAGTGACCTTACAATAATAGAATCCTGGTTTTAGTCTCTCTTCAAGTCCATTCTGCTATAGGGATTCCACAGTTTTGATCTTGGCTTGTTAACCTCATTAGCAGTGATTCTCAACACCTGTGCCTGTGGTTAGTTGGGGACCTAGGGTGTATGACTTCTTTGTACAGAGCCGACAACCAATCATCATTTCTCTTGTGACCTAATAGAATATGAATAGCCAGAAGTAGTGAATCTGGAATCAGTTATGGATGCTGAACAGATTCGAAAAATTTTATGTATTATATACATATGTTTATTTCATACAATAGATGTTTTAGACCATAGGTGAAGGCATGGCAAAATAATTTATTTTTCTTTTCTTTTTATTTTTCCTAGTGAGGCTGATGGGGTTTTGTTTACTTTCCTAATGAGATGCTGATTTACATGTTTTGGAGACCACTTTACTGTATTCTCTGTGCATGGTTACAGCCTTGCAAATCTGAATTGGAGGCATCCATGAGTCCAGAGAAGATGTGTGCAACTGGGCAAACCATTTTGCCATTGCTCTTCTTGGAATGATAATCCACATGCCGGGATTTCAAATGAGTTTAATACACATTTTCTTGATTAATAGAAAATGGCAGAGTGTAGGAGACTGAAACAGTTCGTGCTTTGCTTGATTAATTAATAAGGGACTCTCTTTTCCCAGCTTCGACTCATTATGCTAATGAAGTGTCATCAATTAAGGCTTTCCCTTGATTATTGAATCTGTCAGGTAGCGCTCAGTGAAAATGCTGCATTCCTTTGCTGTCTGGGTGGAATTGCCATTACAGCCTCTTATGAACTGCTCCTTCCATTAGCTGCTGTTTGTTCTATTTTCTCATTATTGTGTCTTTTTCTTGACCTTAAGAAAGATGACTATGGAAGACTTGGAATAAACTGGAAAATGTTATTTTTGGGAATATGGATCAAGAAAATATGGTAACATAAAGATATACATCATTCTTCATTCAGAACTCATTTGTAATTAATGATATAGTAAAAAATGAATCAAAAGAATACAGTGAACTTTCTGAAGTAAGTCTTTGATATTAGGTTAGGTAAGCAGTTGCAAAATAAATGGTCATTAACAATTTCTCACCCTATTATTCAAATTAAGTTTTGAGAGGAAGGTTTTTCCTAAGGGAAAATGCTGTGAGAACAAAAGAATATGTATTTAAATACTTTATTCTCTTCAGGTGAAATTCTAGTTTGTTGACAAATATTACTTGGATTTGGATCCTAGGTGAATAAGGTAACAAAATGTAAAAAGAATAGAATATATCCAAATACAGTCTCGAGTTAAGTTTAGGAAACATTTTTATGTCTTAGTGGCCTTTGCTCTTCACTGAAGATGAGGCTTTGGTATGGATGAATTCTATCCACTCATGTTTTCAGATCCACTCATTAGGGACCATCTTACTTTAATATTACATAGTACCCATTAGTGAGAGCCATCCATTAAAGGTTATAAGTAATGGAAGACCTGAGTAATGCACTTACAATCACCTATCCCAACTTGATTTTTGGTAACTCACATCTTAAGGGAGTAACTTTAATGCATTTGTTTAGTTTTCTCATTTCATTTAACCTAAAGCAAAAAAACAAAGTTTTATAGTTCCATGGAACATATCTGCCTTTAGGGGCAAAAGATTTTAAATCAGTGGTGTCATCTGTTTAATTAATCCATCAATGTCTCAGTTTCCTAACTGTAGAATGAGGAAATAATACTCATTCATGGGTGGTTTTCTAGATATTTTGGGTATAAATAAGCAGGAAAAAAGGTGGGATACGTTACTACTTGCTTTTAGTGAACACATTTACATGCTGGTGCTGTGAGTTTTAAAATTAGAGAAAGACGTTTGATAGAGCTTATAGCTGAGTGTATTGATGCTTAGTTACCCCTATCAGTTTTACTAAAGTTTAATTCTCTTGTCAGAGAGCAGTCTTTTTCTGCTTTCATGTTTCCAGTTCAGTGGAACTCTAGATGTGCTATCTACAGGTCACATCTTTAACTTTCTCCTGGATCCCAGGCCTGTGACAGCATTGAGGAAAAACTGATTCATAAAGTGAATGAAGTATGCTGCTGAGCAGAGGCAATATTGACTGCCTCAACATGGAATCTCTGTGTTATCTTCTCAGAAGGATTCTGGTAAAAAAAAAAATATCTAAATCTAAGGATAGACAAATGGGAGGTTGGTAATCAACAGAACTCAGGTCTCAAGTTGTAGCAGTGCAACTCCTTTAGAGGACTAGCCACAAGGAGCAGATTCTCCACATTCTCCCTAGAGAAGGGCCATCCACTCAGCTCTCATGGCCAGTATTCAGCTTGATGGTCATACTTGCATTTGCACATATGGTATGGAGAAATGCAAAATAACCTTCTAAAGCAGAGACTAATGGAAGATCAAATTACCCAGGTATAGAGGAAACTTGGTTTAAAAATTTAAAGGCAAGCCACAGTGCTTGCATTCAGTGTCATAATTTTAATCTTCTATTCATTTTGTTTTGTTTTGAATTCAAAGTCATGATGATTGACTAGGTAGGATAGATGGGCCGAAAGATAACTTTTAGAATACATTACTCTCCATAAGTTTCTTTTTAACAATAAAACTTTATACTTTATTGTAAAAAAAAAGAAACAACTTAATTTCAACTTTTCAACAAAGGTACATGCTCATGCTGTCATTAAATTTGAAGTTATTTATAAACTGCAGTATTGGTTGAGTGAGAGAAATAGAAAAGTATCATAGGTTTGAGGATTTGAGATATGACTGTCATTCATAACTAAAGTCACGCTGAGTGTATAACATAATCTCCTTGTGTCTTGCCTGATTTGAAATAAACACTAAAATGTGTAGAGAGGAATGCCGTATTTATGAATCTTAATTATTTCTAGCAAAATAGACTTTGGGACCTGAATATATATGAAGTTTGCAGAGCACAAGGTAAACAAAAAAATATTTTCAGACGGACAATGTTGTGTGTTTAATCAATAACCAACAGTTAACCAAAAGGAACTAGGATATAATCAGTTTAATAAGCATGTATAATAAGAAATCACCTTACTTGAGATGCCAGTGGGCCACTTAGTCCTCTAATAAAATTCATTTTTGGTGAAAATTGAGCATTATGTGAGACACAGCAAAAAGCAGTAGTTAAATATGTACACCCTGGAGCCAAACAGCTGGGGGATAAATCCTCTCTCCTCTTTACTGGCTGTATAAAAACGAGCAATCTCTTTAACCTTCCCATGCTTCATTTTATTCTT
Source organism: Vulpes vulpes (assembly GCF_048418805.1). NCBI lineage: Eukaryota > Metazoa > Chordata > Mammalia > Carnivora > Canidae > Vulpes > Vulpes vulpes. The sequence goes on from NC_132785.1 coordinate 67,938,681, forward strand.
CCATAATAAAAGTAATACCTACCCTGTCCAGTTGTATGGCTTAAATGAATTAATAGATGTAAAACTCCTAGAATATGTTAGCACTGATTAAATACTATAAAAGTATTTGCTATTATAATATAGGGCAATGTTATACTGGCAGTTTTTACTGAATTTAAGATCAGATAGATGGGTGTTTATATTTTATCACTATAGATAGTTTTATTATTTTATTTTTTGGTTTTGGATCTTGTGTAAGTACTGGGACTATTGAGCCTCGATTTTCTCATCTGTAAAACAGACACAGTGACAGGATCTACTGTATGTTCATGAAGATTGAATAAGCTCTGTTAATTACTGCTTAATAAATATAATCATTATCTTTAATTTTTATGTACACATTGCTGCATTAATATAGTGTGTTATCCTTGGCCACATTCAGGATATATTAAAATTCCTTTGTTTCAGATCTATAAACTCCAGATTCAATATTAAATATGTACTATTTAGCATTTATTTTGCAATCCAGTATTCCTTTCCCTTTCCACAACAAAGTCCTGAATTATATCAATAAAACAAACATGACAACTCTAATAGAAATGAGTTATGTAGACACAGAAAATCTTTCCTACTGTTAAAAGATATTGGTTTTCTTAAAAAGGAAAGTAATATTTGCCTTGTGACTGACATAATTGTATCTAAGCCACAGAGTGATCAGAAATTAGAGCTTTATTAAAACTTGAAAGTTTACTTTGTGCCTTTTTTTTTTTTTGGCCAGATGCACATTATTCTATGAAACAAAATATAAAACTTCACAGCCTAATAATAATTTCATCATCACTGATATCAAAGCATGTATAAGCAAGGAGACAGTAACTAGGAGAATATATATATATTCATTTAGGAAACTGAAGGAAGAAGTCTTTCCTCTCAGATTATGAATGACATAAATTCAGTGGCTACAGTTGCTCCTCTGTTCAACATATTTTACTTTTACTTTTCTTTACCCTCAATACTTTTATATTTGTATCCATACTTGATTCCTCATGAGTTATGCCACTTTTAAGAACTTCAGAAGGGAGGTGAAAACTACTATCTAGTCACCTGCTCTTTTTTTTCAGGGTGCAAAACTAAGACCCTCTTCTTGATTTCCCTTGTGGGTTGTTGTCAATGTAACCAAGTATCCTCTGGTAAAATGTAAGGAAAGTGATATGCACATTTCTGGGCCCATCTTATAAAAATCACCCATGAGCACTGCTTTATACTTTTCTACCTTTCTTCTGCCCTAAATAGAAACTCCAAGAGTGCCCCTACCCTACCCCCAGGATTGGTCATTGACTAGGCATGTCCCTAGACAGTTTGTATGAGAATGATAATATTTTAAGTTATTACATGTTTAGCTCTATTGTCTGGCCCAGCTCACTCAAACTAGTAGAAAAATAATATCGCAATGGGGTGCTGCTGTAAAAAATTAAAATGTGTTATAACATAAAATTTTACTCTAACAACAAAAAACAAGTGGAGAGGGCAGCCTGGGTGGCTCAGCGGTTTAGCGTCACCTTCAGCCCAGGACATGATCCTGGAGACCCAGGATGGAGTCCCATGTCAGGCTCCCTGCATGGAGCCTGCTTCTTCCTCTGCCTGTGTCTCTGCCTCTCTCTCTCTCTTTCTCTGTCTCTCTCATGAATAAATAGATAAAATCTAAACAAACAAACAAACAAGTGGAGGTCATGTGATAGGTGGTGAGAAAAATGTATACAGCAAGTGACAAAGTGGAATCAGGGGCTATGTGGTGGCAAAACATCTTGAAAACTCTCACTTGTAATTATTTGGAAGGTAGAAGAAATGCCTGCTGGACCTGTAGCTCTAGGGTAAGTGATGAGAAAAAGCTAGAAAGTTAACAAATGTGTGACTGTTATTTGCTACACTGAGCCATGTATTACGAGAAAGAGCTGAGCGCAGGCAAGAATTAGCTGGTTTTAAACAGAGATTGAAGGGAATAGACAAAGCTAGATTAAAAGCATCACAGGGTTTGAAAATGCAACTGCTCTGAATCCTGAACTATAAAAGACTGAAAAAAGCTCTGAGAACCAAAGGCACGTTAAAACAGTATAGTCAAAGGGCTTCAGCTTGTGCAAAAATCAACTTGAGAGGAGCTGTTTTCTCATGCATTCATACTGTTTCAGATGACCTTAAAGTAATCTTAAAGTAATATTGGTAGGAGAAAGAAAATGGCAGAGAGAGAAAGAGAGAGAGAGAGATGGAGGAAGAGGAAGAACAAAGAAATAAAGCCAATTTAATAGAGCTGACTTTAAAATTATGGCTGGAATAAATTTTGGCAGCATTTCCTGGAATATGAAAATAACTGGAACTTGGAACTTATCAGAAGCATATACATTTTTAGTGGAATTATACTGTCTCAGAAACCACAAGCCCATAAAATTATTAATACTTTGGGTATTTTTGTGATGTGGATATGGGGATTTTAGCATTAGTCTTTCAACTTTTTTCTAAGTCTGATGTTATGCTAAAAAGCTGTAGAGAAGCCCTCATCTCCCTGTAAGGGGTACAAGGTAGAATGTGATTATCACATCTAGGCAATTTCACCAGCAGGAAAATAGTTGTCCAAACTGAAATTTCCAAGTATATACTTCACCCACCCTCTTCAGATGTGGCCATTGAAGACAACAAGGAGAGACTTCTCAAAGGCAGAGCCAAGGGCCACAGGGTCAGTGAAGAAGAAGGGAATGTCCACCCTGAGAGTAGACTATGGATATAATCGTAAACTTTCTCCCAGGAGACGGCTTTCCACAGTACCTAAATTGCAGGATTTTATCCTACCATAAAACTAGGAACTGTGATGTGTTTTTCATTTTTTCCTATATTAAACACTGGAGTTTTCATACAACAATCCTACTCTTGTCCTAATGTTGAGTGTGGATAGACTTATAACTTCTCTTTCAATTCATAGGTCATTAGAGTACAAGCAACCAAATTCAAACCTAATAGACTTGGGGCAGACTTCCCTAACTAGTGGGTAATTAGGTTGTCTCACTTGGGAAGGAATAAGTATGCATGGATGGAGGGACCAACCTGGTTGATGGCTCTTTGCAGGCCTCCAAGAAAACATGTTTTTCTTTCTCCTGAACTACATTTTCCAGCTTCTCTTTCAGACAGATATGTACATGCAACTATATTCACTTCTGTGAATATCCCTCGCACACCCCAAATCTCTTAAAAGTACTCCTCCATGCTCATTTCCGATTCTGACTGACTGGGAATATGATCTCCAAGGCAACCTTGCACACTCCATATTGAAGGTAGAGAATGTGCTCTCAGGTTGGATTCTCAAGTGATTTTGGGGAGGAGACATTCCCTGTACCCTGTAAACTTGGATATTCCATGGAGCAAGAAATAACATCCGACTGTACTGATCATTTATATATCTGGGTCCAATTGATTTTTTAGCCTAGCCTACATAATGAATACAAAGGATAAAATCTAATTGGAACTGTAAAGGTCTAAGAAATATCTTAATCTAAAATTATCTAAACTGGTTAGAGTGCTAATTTTAAAAAATCTCAAACTACCTCCAACATGTTTCAAATTTTATATAGTAAGGAAAGATAAAATTAGGCAAAAGCACGTTTAAAAATGAAATGTTGTTTAGATTTCCTCACACTCTATTGATGACACTTAAAGCACATCTTGAGTTTATCTTTGTCCTAATTTAAAAAAAAGAAAAGCTGAAAGGTATTCACAAGTTAATTTGTAACTGTATCTCGAAAGAGCAGAAAACACCATTACTACTTGTCACCTTACTACTGTATTCTAAGATTCTGAAGTGTTAGGAGTCTATTATCATGTCACTTGAATGTAAGTTTTTTTTCACTACTGAATTTTCATATCCCTGGAAGCAGAGTTTTGTCACTGTGATACATAATGTATTTTAGCAAAGTATACTTTTTGCAAACCAAAAAAAAAAAAATACAGTTTACCATTCATATTTATTCCAACTAGATATTTTCCCTTATAAACTCCATTATAGAAAATGTAACATGAGAAGGAGGTAAGTGTAGCCCTAAATTAGCTATTAATCTAACACAGAAATAAAAATATTTAAAATGAAACTTTACGTCAGAAAAATATACTTTTAAAATTTCAATTTATGTTATATTAACATTGTTTTTGTTTTCATGGAGAAACTTTATATTTCAATTATATTTTTAGGTGATCTCATTTGTAGTCTCAGGTGTCAGTTTGTTTTTGGTTTGTTTGTTTTTTTTTACTCGTATTATTTTTCTTGATATGTCTAGAAAATTGAACAGTAAATTAGGAAACATAATGTTCTGATAAAAAACAATAGGGCTCCTTGTGCTGAGGTAAATGCAAGCAGTAATTCTTCACTGCAGTTATTATTATGGAATCAGTAAGTATAGAACTAGAAAACAAATGTATCTTGTTGGAGGTGTAATCAACTGGCAATCTCCAGTAGTGTCCTTCTGTGAAACAGTCATTTTTATGAAGAATTTATTAACTTACATTTTATTTTTGAATCATTGCATGCAAGAGCAGTGTCATTATTTAGTATAGTCTGCTAATTTCCATATAGATCATGTTCTAAAGGTACATCCAGGAATGAAAGGACCAAATGGAGATGGGGCCAGATTTTCCCAAAATATTTATTAAACTTTATATTTAGAGCCATTACCCTTTAAGTAATTAAAATGTGATAAATTATGTAATGAAATGCATGTCCTAGAGGTTTACAACATGTTCGTTAAAAACAATAAAATAAAACTAATACATATTCATCCTAGGATGGTAAAAAGAAGAAAAGAAAATTTACCCATAATTCTACCAAGGTTTGGTCACTTTCTGTATAGCTTCTTTCTTCCTATTTATCTATCTATTTATCATCTATCATTTATCTCATCTATTCTTTCTAAGCTTGTGTGTGTGTGTATATGTGTGTGTATTCTTTATTTTTACCAAATTGGATATGAAATTTATACAATTTTATTTTCTTCTTTATTTACTTCACTATGTTGTGAGCATTTTCGTATCATTAAATATTCTTTTTTTTTAAGATTTTATTTATTTGTTCATGAGAGACACAGAGAGGCAGAGACATAGGCAGAGGGAGAAGCAGGCTTCCCATGGGGAGCCTGATGCAGGACTCGATCCTAGGACCCTGGGATTACAACCTGAGCTGAAGGCAGTTGCTCAACGACTGAGCCATCCAGATGCCCCTATATCACTAAGTATTCTTAAAAATAGAATTTTAGATAGCTTCATGGAATTCTTTATATTGATGTACTATATATTCATTTACTTATAGTCATTTACTATTTCTATTTTTTCTCTTACTAATATTATTTCTGTAAACATTTTTTGCGTAATTCTATAGCTCAGTTTTTACTATTTTATAATTGTAGTTTTTAGAGATGAAATTCTTTTGTCACAAAGGAAAAGCTTCTTTTAACTTGAATTTAACTGCCAAAGTAAATTCAGACTAGATGTACTAATTTAATTCCAACCTACAGTGCCTAAGAGGACCTATTCATTGTACCCTAGCCAACATTAAGTATTATTCTCATTATAAAATATTTGATAGCTGATCATTGAAACTGTATCATTACTTTTAATTGCCTTTTTAACTCAGAGGTTATACTTAACATATGTTTATCTATGTTTATCTGTCATTTGTATTTTTTTTTACAATTTACATTTTACATTTACATTAGTAGCATAAACCAGAATGATGTTTACAAATTGAAGTCATACCCAATATATGTTTCCTTTGTTTCTAAATTTAATGGAACTGCTCTAATGGTTTAGCTGTAAAGTGTGACATTGACCAAAATCATGGGATTTTGAACATAGCTGTTAACTAAAGAGCAAAGGGAAAATCATATGGTTACCTGTTTTTCTTTTAGTTGTTTTTCTCTGCTATTTCACTGCCTCATTTGTTTCAAAGGAAAATCTTTCAAAGGATAATTTATATAGAAACTGGAATTGTCTTTTTTCTAAGTGTACAGCAGTATGGAATACTTTTCCTCATGTATTTGGTTTAATATAACAAAAATTATCGAAATTAGATCTCAGCAAACTAAAGTGTAGAATTAATTACTCATTTACAGGATAGATCAAGTTTATGTTTCATTTTCAGTTTTAAAGGTCTGGATATGCAAACTGATTTTGTAAATTTTAAAGAGAGTATTCTTAATCTACCTGAAATAAACTATTTATAAGAATTTTAGAAATGCAGTTTGCATGCAAATATGTTATGTGCTTAAGTTCAACTATTTCTTTTCTGTTTAATAAGCAAGTCTGACAATAGAGGCCTATCCAGCAACAGTAGTAGTTCTAAATCAGTTATACTTTAAAAACAACTCAGGAAACATGACGGAAAATGTTTTCTATTAAAGAATTCTTAAAGTTTCTATGCTGACTCTAATAATACTATCACTGTTTAAAACATTTTAAAATCCCTTCTGACACTGTCTTCACTTGTTCTAAAATGCTCTCTTGAATATCTTTATTAGTTGCAACTATATTTTGATTTTTCAAATCAGAAAACCATTTGAAGCCATGTAACTATCTATATTAGGATATATGGGTATTGTTCCAACACTGTTTCACAAAAGGTGCCACATGAACAAATGACTTTTTGATGAAGAATATTGTCACTAGACATTGATACACTTCATTGATGTGCATCAAATGTAATTTTTCAAAGTCCTCAAAATTTAAATGTTACAATCTTGATGGATCACATGACATTTTTCAGCTTTTTAATGGTATAATTGACAAATAGGAATTGTATATATTTAAGGTGTACAACTTGATGATTTGATATATGCACATTTAGTGAAATGATAATCAAAATCAAGCTAATTAATATATTCATCACCTCTCTTAGTTTACCCTTTTTTTCCTTTCCATGTTTGTGGTGAGAACATTTGACATTAACCCTCTCAGCAAATTTCAAAAACACAATAAAGCATTATTAACTATATTCACCGTGATGTATTAAATATCCAGAACTTATTCAACTTCTATAACTGAAACCGTACACTTGACCAACATCTCCCCATTCCCTGCAAACCCCACCACTGGCAACCACCATTCTATTCCTTGCTCCTATGAGTTTGTTTTAGATGCCACCTATAAGTGAGATTATGTAGTATTTGTCTTTTTGTGTCTGGCTTATTTTACTTAACGTTATGTTGTTTGGGTTCATCCATAATGTAATGAATGGAAAGTTTTTCTTCTTTTTTAAGGTTCAATAATTTTCCATTGTACCTATGTATATATATACCACATTCTTTTTACCCATTCATATTTTGGATATGTATGTAAAGCTGTTGTGAACATGAGAATGCAGATATCTCTTCATCCCAATTCCAGTTCTTTGGAATATGTGTGCAGTAGTGGGACTGCTGGGTCATGTGGTAGTTCTGTTTTTGATCTTTTTTTTAAAGATTTATTTATTTATCTTAGAGAAAGAGAGAGACAGAGTGTGAGCAGGGGAGGGACAAAGAGTGAGGAAGAAGGAATCTCCAGCAGACTCCTGCTGAGTGTGGAGCCTGACATGGGGCTTGATCCCATGGCCCTGAGATCATGACCTGAGCCTAAGTCAGATGCATAAATGACTGAGGTGCCCCACTGTAATTTTATTTTTAATTTTTTGAGAACCATCCCCACTGTTTTTCATAGCACCTGTACCATTTTACATTTCCAACCACAGTGCACTGGGTTCCAATTTCTTCACATCCTCACCAACATTTGTCATCTTTTATGTTTTTAGTAATAGTCATTTTAACAGATGTGAAGTGATATCTCCCTGTAGTTTTGATTTGATACCCAACATATCTTGATCTTTAGAGTTTTTGCTCTGTGTTCAAAATAATATATACCACAATCTTAGAAGACATTGTTCTTATTCAAAGGAATTCATTTCCACATGTTTACATGCTGCCTTTTATGCCAAACTTAGTTAAAAAAATATAATTGAGCATAATTTGAAAAGTGAAATAAAATAGTATGTAACTTTTTCTAGAGGATATGGGCATATTTGGTTAAAGGGTTTTCTTTATGTGATTCAGTAACTTTAGCAACAACATTGAAAATATACTAATTTTTAAAATGTTTAAATAACCAGATAATTACCAATTACCTGCTTAGACATATAGGCAACAGCAAAGATTTGAAAAATAGCCTTAGCTGGATAGCTTTACATAATCATCACTTATCAAGATGATAAAGCCATGATATTATGTCTGGGAGGAATAAGTATTTAGAGTGCTATACTCATATTTATTCAACCCTGACTCTAATAAAAAGATTGGTACTAATACATGTGTAATATCAAATGGAATCCTCAAAGACCACTGATGATGTTGATGATAGGTAGAATAGTGGAGTCTTCAGGGAGAGAAATGAGGTCAAAGTTACCTCCCCTCACCAGCCACTATAAAATAGTATTACTGATTTCAGAGTTTATCTATAGTTAACTTTTCTTTCAAACTCTAGACTTCTGAATCTAACTTTCTACTAGATATCTTCATAAGAATATTCCACAACCACACTCATAAAATTCAGCATCTTTTTTTTTTCAAAATATTTTCTACTGCCATTGTCTCTGCCCCAGTTTAGACACTTGTCATCACCCATTATCCAAAATTTCTCACTGGAATTGTTAGAATTGTCTCTTAACTGGTTGCCATGCTTCTTGCTATCTCATTGTTTTAATATCTCTATGGAGTTATACTTCATTTTTTGAATATTGTATTTATTTATTTGAGGGAGAGAGAGATCACAGGTGGAGAAGGAGAAGCCTACTCATCACTGAGCAGGGAGCCTGATGTGAGACTTGATTCCAGGACCTCCTGAGGTCATGATCTGGACCAAAGGTAGAAACCCAACCAACTGAGCTAACCCAGGGGTCCCCTAAGTTGTATTTCTGACACACAAAATTGAGCCATTTTTGTGTTTTAATTGCTTAAGTGGCCCCTTAGCTCAATATGACAAACTAGATATTCATGACATACTATAGAAACCTATCTCAGCTAGGCACTCTGCACTCACATTTTATCAAAATAGTTGCTCTGCTCTAAACTTGCCAGATTTCTCATGCCACTTTTGCAGATGCCTTTCTCCATGACTGTAGGCTCTCCAACACTTGCCTGAAGAGGAATCAAACAAATACTTTTCAAGTCTCAGTCAAGACTCATCAGGGAGCACCTAGGTGGCTGAATCAGTTAAGCATCTGACTTGAGCTCAGGTCATGATCTTAGGGTCCAGGAATCAAGCCTTGCTGAGCAAGGAGTATGCTTCTCCCTCTCCCTCTGCCCCTCCCCCTCCTCCTGCTCTCTCTCTCTCTCTCTCTCTCTCTCTCTCTCTTTCTCAAATAAATGAAATCTTAAAAAAGAAAAACCCGATTCATCAGTAAAGTCATATCTGACTGCTCAAGGTAAACTTCTGTTCTCCCTCCACACACCAACGGTACCATTAATTGCACTTAAATTTTGTTTCTCAGTTTTCTTCTCTCCAGATTTAAACTCTCTTGAAGTAAAAGATCATGTTTTGTTATCTTATATTTACATCAGGGAACAGAGTGGTTAGCCTATAGTAGAATCTTTCACAATGAGTCTTTTTGGGGTCCACAGTGGAGTTGGATATATTCACACCATTGGTGGGCTCTGAGTCATCCATCACAAATTAAATTAGAGGAATTGCCCATTCATCTACTTTGTATGTTGAAGAACTGAATATTTTATTTTAATTGATTTAAATTTAAACTACCATGTGTGGCTGGTGACTTTCTATTAGACACCTTGATTCTAAGTAATTGTACTGTTGTGGACAATTACTGCAAGTTACCTGTCATTAGGTGGTATGGATTAGTTTTCCTCGCTTTAATTGAAAGTTGAATCATGCCCCAGTTTTTCTCAGTAACTTTCTATAGTTATATCATTCATCAATTTGATGAAAATTATTTTGAATCTAGTTTAATTTCCTGCCACTGCCATTTCTTGGAACAAATAGTTCTTTAATTTTATTATCCACTATGAATAAGGGCTTCCTGATATTTATTCAAGATAACTTTGCTCAATTTCAGTATTTTACCTCTTATCCACTGTATCAGAATTAGGCAAATAAAGGCATTGATAATTTATTATATTCCTTCCTACATAGATTTTGATCCAATTTTTCTGTACCTTCACCTTTTGAATTAAAAGATTACCATCATGTGAATGTATTATGTGATTGGACCTAATGTTCTAAAAAAATATCTTTTTAAAATTTTTATAAATTTATTTCTTATTATTTTCTTCTTTCTAGTACAGAGGAAGGGAACAACAACAGACAATGCCAAAGAAAGAAACAAATCCAACAACTACTCCCATTCTCCCTCCTTAACAACCATCTTATCTCCATTTTACAAAGGCTGTTTTCCCATCTTAGCAAGGTTCATCCATTTAGGAGTTTGAAATATGAGAAATGGCTGCTTTGGTTGTTCATGCTTCATGCTGCTGGCACTGAGCCTTTGAGTGATAATACAGGGGGTCAGAAAGCTGCTCTCTACAACATGAAACTTGTTCTTTAAAAACACTGTTTTATATCGATTCAGGACATCATATGTGGGTTATTTCTACTGCTGTCATTAAAATGCGTAAGAACTTGTTAAATATTTTGGTTGTGCCAATACAGCCTTTTGCCTTAGGGCAAGAGAGACAAACAAAACCAAACAGCAGTGACAGTTAAAATTGACTACTGTCTTTCTTTTGCTTTAGATAAAGACATTTAGATTTGAATTTTGTGCTGTTATAATTTTTTCTTTGAACTTCCCTATCCTGGCTTCCATTTTTCTGCTTATTTTCACTTAACCATTAGATCCTACTTATTTCATTGTGTCTTCACTTATAAAAAAGGTTTTATGTTATTCAGCAATTTTAAGACTTCAAATCTTAAAGACTTTATAAATTAAAAAGATTATGATACACCCTGATCTCCATACATAATCCCAAATAAAAGCAACAGAAACATGTTAAATGGCTCTGCCAAAGTTTCTTTTAATTTTTTTTTAGTCATTCCATAATCCTGAGCTTATATAATGTATTTAAAAGACTTCTGAAATATTTTTTTTTAATTAGAAAAATTTAAGTAGGTTATATTGACCCCTTTTGGTACGATCATTCTTTCTCTTTAATAATAAATTAATTATATAATAAATTAATGCAACACAATTTACTTCACTTTTGCAAAGGACTAGATATGTTGCTTTTTGTCAGATTCCATAAATACATCTAAAACTCATCTGTGTCTGGTTCTCCCTTTTTTTCTTGGCACATCTCCAACCCCTTGGAGTTAGGTGCCAATAAATGACTCATTATGTTTAAGATGTTTTAGAGTTCAAGTTTTCCTTGCATCTAACAGTTACCTCTCATCTTTGAATTATTAGTAAGTTTTGATACTGGGTAACATCTCTGATATTTAGAGGCTCATTTAATTATTCTCCTGTGTGTCATCTCTAAAGTAAAAAGCAGAGTTGAATCTCATGGTCTAAGAATATAGATATGTTAGTGGATAATGCCAAACAATTTTCCAAAATGGTTATATCAACTCATATCCCCACAAACAGTTCATGAGAGTTCCACTTGTTCTACATCTCAACAACACTAGGTTTTGTTAGTTTAAAAAAAATTAGTCTTTGTAATATATTTACAGTGGTATGGCATTTTGGTTATAATTTTCATTTTTGTAAGCCTATCTATGATTTGAAATATCCTCTTTTGAGAATTGTCTAAGTCATTTTCCTTAAATGACTTTTTTTGCTGACTTTTTCCAATTAATTTTAGAGATTTTTAAAAATATAGATGGATGTTAGTCTATTATGGGAGGAAGGTATTGAAAGTATCTTCTAATTTGTGGAGTTATCTTTTGATAATTTTAATTAATCTAATTAAATATTTTACCTTTTGGTTAGTGTTTTCAGTGCCCTCTTTAAGAAATCTTCAAATACTGCAAGGTCATGAAGATTTTCTCCTGTAATAAGGTATTCTTTCCTAATATACACATCTAAGTTCTGCTTTAGCTTTATTGGAATTTTGGATATGACTTAGGGTTCATTATCTTTTATGCAATATCATATTATGACAGTTTAAGTATTAAGTAATTTAGGGGTTAATATAGCTATTAGAACCCACATGGATATGGGAAGAGATGGGGAAGTATAAGCCCAGAAAGTTGCAATTGAGATATAGAAGAAATAGTCACTAAATAGCTTTCATTGAAATATCTGGGTATATTGGAAAAGCCAAAGCTTAAAAGAAATCTGAAAGGCTTCATATTTAGCTGTTAAGGTACATATAATATGCTTCACCTAGAATCTGCAGAAGCTTCCTTCTTAGTGGTAGAATGCATGAATGTCAATAATTTATCTTTTACTTTGGAGAGGTTGTATCAGTATACCACAGACCACCAAACACCTAAAAACTATACTGATATAGTAGGCCCTAGATTTAGTGCAATTTTTTTTCCTGCTACCCTTGGAAGTTCATGTGTCTTACCAAGGCCATTAGATCCACATACTGTCTTTTTCTCTCTTGCTCATCTGGTTTAATTAACATGGTACCCTCAATATATAGTGAATCAATATGAGCCTGTAGTGTGACCCTGTGTTTAGTTATCTTTAAAATTTTGGGTATTCAATTTTTCTGATTCTGAGTAAGCAGCTGTAGGTCCCTTTGAAGGAAAGAATGGGAAAATTAGTATTCTATTTACTTGCTATGATTTTTCAGAGACCTTCCTTCTAGAGACTTAATCTTTCCTGTGTCCATGAGTTTCAAGGTTAAACCTGGCTCTAGTCAAAAACTGGGCAAGAGATTCTTTTTTCCTGTTTTGCTTCTTGTTGTTTTTGTAGTGGCTGCAAATTTAAGCATTCTTCTAATTTTAGACATATATATTTTTTTATTTTGATGGAATTTCTATTGAAGTATAATTAACATGCTGTGTTATATTAGTTTCAGGCATACAACATAATAATTCAATAAATTGTACATTACTTGGTGTTCACCATGATAAGTGTAGTCACCTTCGGTCACCAAATGACATTATTACAATCTTATGAACTGTATTCCCTGTTATACTTTTTCATCCCTTTAAGAGGAAGTTTGTACTTCATAACCTCCTTTATCTGTTTCACCCATCCCACCCAACTCCCCTCTGGTAACCATCAATTTGTTCACAAGAGACTGATTTTTATAGGGGCAGCTGCCTTCAAAGTCTGGCTATCTATCCTTAATTTTTTTTGAACGTTTAGATTGAGTAGTTTCTTTATTGGCAGCCCATTTATTTGTGCCTAGGGACATACTGATCTGTTAACAATCTCCTTAGTTCTCAAAAGGTCATGTCCCTTTGGCTGCTACTTCAACTTTCACACTCATTTAAGCACTGCCATCTGGCCTGTATTACTTAGGGCTTCTATCACCCTGGATCCCTATTATAGCATCTCCTATTATGTCCTATACCACTGAGTCACCTCTGAGCTTTTCAGTGATGGTGGTGCCCCTTTCCCTAGAACATTCATTATTTCTTTTGTTAAAAAAGAAAGTGTCTTTTGAGCTCCCTCTAAAACCTAGACAATTGGTGAGGTTTTTAATCTTGGTAGCTCATCTACTAAAGTATGTCCCTTCTCTGAGAATTTTAATCTCTTCTTCCACTATCTTTTATGGAAATTTTTGACATTTTACTGTTGGCCATCATTTCCTGCAACTTCCAAGAGCCTTCCCACTTCCAAGAACAGGATGTTATTACCATATTCTTGAGGCCTTGCTAAGATGATAAATCTTGTATCATGAGAGTCTCATATCTATAAGCTTTCCATTATCCAACTTTAATTTTTTTCCCTGCTTCCCCAGACTCCCTAGAATCTTGCCAGTATTTGATGGCTACATCTTAAAGATTCTTTCAACTATATTCCCTTTCCTCCCTTGGGCCCTGTTGTGCTCTGTTGTAGCTTAACTGTATTTATATGCCTGGTGGTCCATAGGAATAGGAGTAGTGAGGGTGAATCCTGAGGAAGGGGCATACTTTCTTGAAAGTCAGTGACTTCTATTCTATCTTCAAGCAAGAAGGCACACTCACCTTTAACATGGAGAAATAGACCATTTCTGAGGACCACAGGGTTCAGAAGAGTCTGGAGATGCAGAATTTTTTAGAGCATCAATCGAAATATCTCCCATCTCATTTCTTAATGTCCCTCTGTCTCCCAGTCAATGACCTGAACTTGTTATAACATACTAAATGAGGCTGAGAATTCATACTCTTTTCTGGCTATTCTTATAAAGAAATTTATAGATAATTCTGGGGTCAGATCTTTATCTTTTCATGCCCTCTGGCAGCTAAATTTTAGAATCTAGTTACATGTTGCTAAGAAAACCTTTTAGCTTTCAAACTAATACTTTAATTGATTGAATCTCATGGTCTAAAAATGTAGGTATAAGATTTTAATTGATAATCATCTTCAGCCTCTCATTAACTTTCTTCAATGCATTTAGAAGAACCTAGAGAAAGCCACTCAATTCCATAAATACTATAATTTACTTAACCGAATTTCTTAAATGCCTATTTATTGTTCCCATCAATATCTTTCCTTCCTTCATATCCCATATCAAGTCATCATTAATGAAAGTTTTAAAACACTGCACGTTACTGTCTTTTGTTGGCTCTCTATGTTCCATCTACCTACAGGGATGGGCATCTTTCTTGCTAGCTGGTCACACAGCACCAAAATCTCATTTTTGTGTCAACTTTTTCAGGCCACTTCTGACACCATTTGTTTTATGTTGCTTTTCAGAGATTGAGATTAAGGTTTCATTCAGTGAATTATTTGAGTACTACCCTTGGGGCCATTTGTGGAGGAGTGAAGGAAGTAGGATTGAATAAAAGAGAAAATGAATTTTAATTCTATCTCAACAAAGGTCTTAACTAGTTCTAGAGGTTTAATTTAGAGTTACCAACTTGCAGCAAAATTTATAACTATGCTTTAACTAGTCACTGGATATTGCTTCTAGAGGAGTTGTGACCTTGGGCAAGGTTGCATACTTACACTGAGAGAAGTTTATGGGAAGTCATTCAGCTGAGAGTTTCTGGCCATAGCAATGTTCAGCAGCTGGAGAATGAGTGTCGGTTCCCAAGAGGGTACCTGAAAAGTACATCATGGCAACAACTATAAGATATTTAGGAAGACTAATGGAAGTAGGCAAACAGTCGTAGATTTTTGTATCTTTTGTAATTCTCATCAGAGTGTACCCACCCGAGAGGAAGTACTCAAATATTAGATAGAAAGAAAGACTTGTCCGTTGGACATAAGGCAAGTTGTCTCCTTAGCCACTAAAGTGCTTGCCCAATGAACTTATGAACAGAGTGGGCAGTGGTGGCAGAGATGGAAGTTATAGAGGTACCCAGTGGCTTAAGTCCCTCCTTACTAAATTTAATCCACATACTGTCCTTGGTGAGAAATCCCACTTGCTAATAGATAAGAACTTAACTCTTTCCTCTCTCAATAGTACACAGTTCCTTAGGGATGACCAGCTGGCTGCTTAGTAGAAAATTAATTTCATGAGTCTCTTTCCAACTTAGAGAGGGTAATGATTCAGACTTAATGGACTATACACCAATTCTGAAAATGGGTTTTTTTCCCAATCCATAAAACTGCTACCAGTACCTTCTGGACTTAGAGAATGCCAGATTTGCTGACCTGGGATTCCCATATAATATTGCCTATAATAAAAGAACTACTTTACAGTAAGGGACATGAAATAATGGTTACATGGTAATAAAATGAACAAAGTCTACTTTATAAAGAATTATCCAGGAGCAGCTAATGTAATAATATTTAGTAGTCTATTAAAAGCTCAATGGATGAGCCAACCCAAGGACATCTATTGAAACAGTCTATTTTTTAAAAGATTTTATTTATTTATTTGATTGAGAGAGAGAGTGAGAGTGAGAGCGAGAGCGAGAGAGAGAGAGAGAGAGCAAGGGGAATAGTAGACAGAAGGAGAGGGAGAAGCAGGCCCTCTGCAGAGCAGGGAGCCTGATGCAGACTTAAGCCCAGGACACTGAGGTCATTACTTGAGCCAAAAGGCAGATGCTTAACTGACCGAACCACCCAGGCACCCCAGAGCACTATATTATATTTTTTAGTATGATCATTGAATCAATGGCCAATACATAGTATTATGTCTCTAGACATAGTTTCTAGAATAAAGAGTCTATAAATAAAATGACAATAGGATTAAGCCCCTTCATCATCACTCACTTGTGTTATTAGGTTTTCTATCTTTATGACTTTAAGTTTTGATTGATCAGAGATACTGGATAAACACTCTGATCAAGTTACATGCACATGTTCTTCTGGTGTAGAAGAAGTCAAATAAGGAAATTCACATATTCATCAGATTATCTTGATTATCTTGAGGAATAGGGTCGTTTCAGGATTAGAACATATAGAAATGTGTTGGGACAAGGGTGCTCACTCTCACCACTCCTATTCAATATAATATTGGAAGTACTAGCTAAAGCAATCAGACAAGAAAAAGAATCAAAAGATATCAGAATTGGAAAAGAAGTAAAATTGTTTCTACTTGCATATGACATAATTTTATACAGAGAAAATTCTAAAGACTCAACCAAAAAAACTGATAAATCTAATAAATAAATCCAGTAAAATTACAGGATGAAAAATTAACATACAAACATCAGTTGCATTTCTATACACTAACAACTAATTTTCTGAAAAAGAAATAAACCCCATTTGCAATAGTATCAAACACAATAAAATACTTAGGAATAAATTTAACTAAGGAGGTGAAAGATCTGTACTCTGAAAACTACAAGACATTGACAAAACAACTTGAAGAAGACAAAAATAAATAGAAAAATATTCTGTGTTCATGATTTGAAATAATTAATATTGTTAAAATGTCAGTATTGCTAAAAGACATCTATAGATTCATTGCAATTGTTATCAAGATTCCAGTGGCATTTTTTATATAAGTAGGAAAAAAAGCCACTCCGAAAATGCATATGGAACCACAAAAGATCCCGAATAGCTAAAGAAATCCTGAGAAGGAAAAACAAAACAGGCAGCATCGTACTTCTGATTTCAAGCTATGTTACAAAACTATAGTCATCAAAACAATATGAGGCTGGCATAAAAACAGACAAATAGAACAAAGGAACAGTATCAAGATCTCACAAAACAAAACAAAACAAAACAAAACAAAAAAAACCCCGAGAGTTAACTAATATTTGACAAGGGAGGCAAGGATACTTAATGGAGAAAAGACAATCATTTCAATAAATGGTGCTGGGATAATTAGATATGCATGTGTAGAAGAGTGAAAGTGGACATGTATCTTACACCATTCACAAAAATTAACTCAATGGATTAAGGCTTAAATGTAAGGCCTGAAACCATGAAACTCCTTGAAGAAAACACAGGAATAAAGCTCCTTGATATAGGCCTTGGTAATGATTTTTCTGGATATGATACCCAAAGCACAAGCAACAAAATATAAAATAAATAAATGGCATTATATTCAACTAATAAGTTTCTGCAAAGCAAAAGAAACCACCAACAAAGTGAAAAGCAAATATATTGAATGGAAAAAATATATATGTAATCCATATATCTGATAAGGAGTTAATATACAAAATATATAAAGAACTCATACAACTCAAAAACAAAACAAAACAAAAAAAACAAGAGGCCAGATTGCATAAAAAGTGCTCAACATCACCAGTCAGCGAAATGCAAATTAAAACCGCAATGAGATATCACCTCAGAGCTACTAGAATGACTGTCATGAAAAAGAAAAAAAGATAAAAAATGCTACTGTGGATGTGGAGAAAAGTGAACCCTTCGGCACTATCGGTAGGATTATAAATTGGTGCACCCACCATACAAAACAGTATGGAGGACTCTCAAGAAATTAAAATTAGAACTATTTTATAATCCAGCAATTCCACTTTAGGAAATATATCCGAAAGTAATGTAAGCATTAACTCAAAAAGATATCTGAACATTCTGGGGCACCTATGTGGCTCTGTTGGTTGAGCACCTAACTCTTGGTTTTGTCTCAGGTCATGTTAGGCAGCATGGAGTCTGCTTGGGATTCTCTCTCTCTTCTTCTCCCTCCCCCTCTGTCCCTGGCCCTGCTCACTCACTCATTCTCCTTCTATTTTTTTTTTTTCATTCTCCTTCTAAAATAAATAAGTAAATAAAATCTTTAAAAAAAGATATCTGCGCTTTCATATTTCATATTTCATATTTATAACACTATTATTTACAGTAGCCAATACATGGAAACATCCTAAGTGTCCCTCAATGGATGAATGGGAAAAAAAAAAAAAAACTGTGATATGTATTTACAATGGAATATTACTCAGCTGTTAAAAAAATGAGGAAATCCTACCATTTTTGACAACATGGACAGACCTTGCAGGCATTATGCTAAGTGAAATAAGACAAAGACAAACATTGTATGATTTCACTTATATTTGGGATTAAAAAAAAAAGAATTCACAGAAAAAAAGAGATAAGACTTGTGGTTACCAGAAGCAGAGGGTGAGGGAGGCAGAATTGGAGAAAGTGATCAAAAAGTACAAACTTGCAGTTATGAGATAAATAAGTAGTAGGGATTTAATATACAAAATGATGACTATATCATATGTAGGAGAATTGTTAAGAGCATAAACCCTGAGAGTTCTTATCACAAGGAATTTTTTTCTTTTTATTCTTTATTTTCTTTTTATTATACCTATTTGAGAAAATGGAGATTAGCTGAATGTATTATAATTATTTCACAGTATATGCAAATCATGCATATGCACCACGCTGTTCTCTTTAATCTTCTACAGTGATGTATGTCAATTATTTCTCAATAAAACTGAAAAAAAATATGTCTGGAACTCAGGATTTGCTGGTAGATTTTTGTTTCTCTCTTCCCTAATGATAACAGTGAATGGGCAATTTTATATAACACAATGACAGTGAGGATTCACACTACCTAGGAGTGAAGGTATGAACCTTCCTCTTAGGAAAAGCAGGCCACATAAAATTCTGCCCAATGATGAGGGAAATCAGAATTGTTTAAGCATATTATTTATTTTCTATCCTAGGGTTTCTCTGATAACATGAGTATCCAAATATTCACTTTTATCTCATTTTGGAAAAGTAAGCATTTCCGGGGGCAGCCCTCAAATAGATGAGAGCCAATGGATAAGTGCTTTTTAAAATTGATCCTCAGGTGTATAATTTTAAGAGGCATTATATATATGCTATTTGGAAGGTTCCAGATAGAACTAAGTCATAGCTACCCACAATAAGTTTGATAAAATTAACTTTGATAAAGCCCTCCTTTATCAACTTTCTCTCCTTATCTCAGTTTCTCTATCCTTACTTCTACCCCCTTGGTTTACCCTCAAATAAACTCCTTAAACAGAAATAATTGTCTTAGTCTAGGATAACGAATTAAAGTAGCCTGGAATAATAAGAAGAAAGGGCTAAAAAAAAAAAAAAAAAAAGAAAGAAAAAGAAAAAAGAAAGGGCTAAATGTGTAGCGAGTTACACTTCCACCATTGGAAAGAAAAGCATATATGATTTCTTTTCACTCTTGGCTCAATAAAATCATAGAAGCAGCTAGCTTGGGGCCATGTTGGAAGGAACTTCCTAAGAAGGACATTTTGGGGTCAATGTTGTGTGAAATGGCAAGCATTGAGGTAAAAGGTGTTTTTTATTGGCTATTTTTGGTTACCATTACACGACTAGCTAGTTAAGGTTCTTTTTCAGTGGGAACAAAATTAGGATCTGTTCATAATAGAAAGGATTCAATAATTTCAACCTGCCATCAGGTAGGTAGAAGATTTCCTGCTGTTCATGCCATATGTGGAGCTCAGCCTTGATGTCTGCTTAAAACAGAATATAATGAGGAGCATTCTATGCTGAAATACTCAGTGAAGGGAATTCTATGTTATCAAGCTTGTTCATAACCTTCATTCTTCATGAAATTTTATACTTGAGTCTATAAAGCAAGAAACAGGGTGCCTGGTAAGGTGATGGTCTGTCATGTATAGTCTGCTTTGTCTCATCTGCCTGCTATGGAAAGCTTCCTCTGCAGTGGATGCTCTTTGATGAATATTTACATGAGAGACAAATATTTTCACAGGTGTGCCCATTTTGAGCAGTGTACCATCATACCCTTATTCTAGGCTTTGTAGTCTCAGTGTTACAAACATTCTCTCCATTTTCCTGAGTAACTTTTTAAAACGTGTTAAACACTACCACAAATCAGATACCTATGCTTTTATTTAATTATCCTTACATTAGAAGAGAACAATCACACATATCACTTCATATTTTGTCCACTTGTAAGATCTTTTCACCACTATCCTCATACAGAAGGTATTTGGAGACAACATATTATATGTAATCAGCTATAAATAAGGCCTGGTGTTTTTTCACTCTATATACTTGTCATAAGGAACTTTCTTTTTTTTAATAAATTTATTTTTTATTGGTGTTCAATTTGTCAACATATATTATAATACCCAGTGCTCATCACGTCAAGTGCCCACCTCAGTGCCCATCACCCAGTCACCCCCAACCCCCACCCACCTCCCCTTCCACCACCCCTAGTTCGTTTCCCAGAGTTAGGAGTCCCTCATGTTCTGTCTCCTTTTCTGATATTTCCCACTTATTTTTTCTCCTTTCCCCTTTATTCCCTTTCACTATGTTTTATATTCCCCAAATGAATGAGACCATATAATGTTTGTCCTTCTCCAATTGACTTACTTCCCTCAGCATAATACCCTCCAGTTCCATCCATTAGAAATGACAAATACCCACCATTTGCTTCGACGTGCATAAGGAACTTTCTATGAGGCCTTTGGGGTAAGATGAAGGCGAAGTGGCAATACAGTGGAGTCTGAACCACGTGAAATTGCTGTGTCTTCTGGAGATATTGAAGTCTATTCTCGGGGATCCCTGGGTGGCTCAGCGATTTAGCACCTGCTTTCCGCCCAGGGCGTGATCCTGGAGTCGCGGAATCCAGGCCCACATCAGGCTCCCGGCATGGAGCCTGCTTCTCCCTCTGCCTGTGTCTCTGCCTCTCTCTCTCTCTGCGTCTCTCATGAATAAATAAATAAATAAATCTTTAAAAAAGAAAAAAAGAAGTCTATTCTCACTTGTACTGTATTTTCATAATAATAGATTGCTTCTATACACTTCCAGCTTTATGTCTTGGTGGAACAGAAAGTTAGCAGTTCATAATGGATAGCTCATATTTTAAAAAAATGAAAAATCAATTTACAATAAAATGATATTTCAATGTGTAAAAACTCAGACACAATGGAAAGTCATAACAAAGTAGAGATGCTCTGTATATGTCTGTTACAAAGGTGAACTAAGACAACAAGTTTATTGTGCTGGTGACTCAAAAATTTTGAGCAAAATTACCATTGGTAAAGAAATTTTCTAAAATAGCATAAATTCTTGGAACATTCAGAACAAAATAAGGTATAACTTTCTCACGATTTATTTTGGTGGGTTTTTAAAAGTAAAACATAGTTAGGATTTGTTTCTAGTTTTTAATCTATAGTTGACTCTTGAAGGCTGAAAAGGAGTTCAAAAGGTAGTGCAGGAGTTGGGAGAAGTTGAAAACAGAAAACCATGTATCAAGACATATATGTCTGAGAAAGTTATGCTTGCAGGATAGGGTACTGAGGCCCATTGTTTACCAACTTTATTCTCTTGATGCAAAACTCTGTTTACTAGGGCATATTTTAATAAAACATCATACTATCTGGAGCCCAAGGAGCAGATAAATTATTACTTTAAGCAATTCATAACTCAGTTCTCTTTGCCAGTAATTAGTTTGAGAAAGAATATGAGATCAATATTGGCCAATGATAAAGTAGTTGAAATTTGATAAAGTTGAAAATTTCCACTGGTGTAAAAAGTAGTCAAGAAAAAATATCTCTTTATTCATTGGATGTTGTTGGTTCTGTATGGAATTGCAGTAGCCATCATGTGATAATGAGGAAAACAGGTGTAAACAATAAGGGTATCAAAATAAAAAGAAGAAATATGGACCTTTGATACTGACACTGAGTAAAAATTAACCAACATTGTAATATTCCTAACATCCCAATTCCTTATTTCTTGAGATATATATTCCCTTATGGCTTAAGCTATTTTATTTTAAGTTTTTAAAGATTTATCTATTTATTTTAGAGAGCACACACAGAAGGGGGTGGTGGGCAGAGGGAGAAACTCTTCAAACCGACTCCCCACTAAGTTCACAGCCCTACTCTGCTCCATCCCAGGACCCATGAGATCATGACCTAAGCAGAAACCACGAGTCGGATGCTAAACCATCTGAGCCATCCAGGTACCCCTGTTTAAACCATTTTAATGAGAATTTCTATACCTTGCAACTGTTATCATTCTACTTGGTATAGCAAGTGATGAAGAGTTGTTTTAGCATTATATTTATCTTCAGCGTCTAACCTGGGACCTAACATCTAAAGATTCTCAAGAAATGTACTCAAATTAGCCAACAAATGAAGTATTTTCACTATTGAAACAAAGGAGTCATCCTATTTTATTAATAGATATATAAAATAATTTTTTACCTGTTGTTTTGTTCCACAAAGCACTTAGTAATCCATAGGGAAAAGAAGGGGGTAGCCTATTCGATTTAATGTCTGTAGGATTAAATATTTTTCTACTATAAAGGTGCATGAAAAATCATCTGTACCTTGTTTATAATGTATGGGTAAGGCTATTTTTAGAGTGATATTAATGACGATTACATATTAGTATTTTATCTAAGGATTTGCATAGCATTAGATTACATTTCTGGTGATAGTGAAGACTGATTTTCCACCTTTCTCAGGAGGTGTTCAAGAGGTTTTACACACACACACACACACACACACACACACAGAAACACACACACACTAAAAGTACTCATTTCTAGCTCTTTTTTTTAACTTCAATTTTTTATTATTTTGTTACATATTTTTTTAATTGGAGTTCAATTTGCCAACATATAGCATAACACCAGTGTCTAGCTCTCTTTTTTACCCCTAGCTATCTTTTACTTTGTTGTGAAAAGTAAAATTTATTATGCTACTTTAAAAAACTATCTGGGGTGGCCTTATATTAATTTCTGGCACATAGTCAATGTAAAGAAATCTTATAGAAAACATAAAGGATACAGGAGAGTGGGAGATACAGGCTTCCAGTTATAGGATGAATGAATCTTGAGGATAAAAGCTAGAGCAAGGAATATAGTCAATGGTATTGTAATAGCATTGTATGGTGACAGATGGTAGCTACATTTGTGGTGAACATAGCATAGCACATAGACTTGTTAAATTACCATGTTGTATACCTGAAACTAATGTAACATTGTGTGTTAACTATATACTTCAATTTAAAAAAGGTTTTACAACTGAAAATAAAGAAGTGAAGGGGCCCTTGGGTGGAACAGTTGGTTAAGTGTCAGACTCTTGGCTTTAGTTTAGGTCATGATCTCATGGTCCTGAGATTGAGCGCCACATCTGTCTCTGAGCCCAGTGAGGAGTCTACTAAAGTTTCTCTCGCTCTCTTCCTCTGCCCTTCCCTGCGTTTGCACTCTCTGTCTCTCTCTCACTCTTCCTCTCTCAAATAAATAAATCTCTAAAAAAATAAAAGAGTAAGAGCTTTATAAGACTATATGCAGGGAACTGTCTTTGCTCTTGCCTACTGTAGGATGATCAGTAAGTGTTTTCATCAAAGCAATTAGATGAATACTCTAAGTTCTGAAAATTATCATTAGATCTACTGTATAAATGAAATTCTAAGCAAAGCAGGGGGAAAAAACTCAAGAAGGAACTCAGAAAAAGTCCTTTTTTTAAATTTTCTTCAAAAAAAAAAAAAAAACCTTGTCACAAAAAAATTAAAAGGGCCTATGCTCAGTTTAGCGACAGAGGATGTACAAGGCATAAGGAAATTTTTTTTTTCTGCTTTGTTTGATTTAGTTCTTTGTTTATTCAGAAGTGTTAAAGGAATAAAGGCTAAAACATGTTTTCATACTGCAGTTACTAATGATATGTGTTAAGTGCCAAGCCCAGTCAAATTTGGCACTGTCCCTTATACTGGGTAAATACAGCTTATTTCTTGGATGTATTTCATGTACTTCATATTAGACACAATATTAATATTTCCAGAAGCACTTAGAAAGAGATAATTTGTATGATGATTAAGAGAAAACTTAAGAATCAAGAGACAGATTTCTCAAAGGACTTTTGTTTTTGGTGTAAGTGTGAATCAGGCATAACGTTTTAAGTGCATGCTTCTTAAAAATTTATAGAATCATCTATGAGAGAAACAATAACAATAAAATTGGCTATCTCTACCACAAGGAGATTAGGATCTAAACCTGAGGAATGCAACATACTAATTGACCTTTTAAGAAATTATTTTTAAAGCTTAGTGAGCCACATTGGGTTGAAGTGAAGGAGACGATATCTTTTCTGTTATTGTTTTTAAAAATAATTATGTTTTCTTGAATCTTGCTAAAGTCTCATAAAACACATAGCATGGGGTTTTTACTTGTTTTTCATTTTGTTTTGTTTAAGAGTTGAGTTTGTAGCACTTTGTACGACCTCATGTGATTTCTGATTGCTAAGTTGATAAAAATTAAGTAGAAATTGATATATTGATATTGCCTATATAACTCTACATTTTTGCCAGTTATTAGTTTTGACAGGAGGTTGGAAATTTCCATTTTTTAATTGAAATCATTATATTTAATGCAGTAATTAAAAATAATTCATATATATCTAAAGTTCTCATCCAGTAAAGAAATAATATATGAAATATTAAACTTTCATATATATATATGACATGTATATCCCCCTTGTCTATTTCTTTGTTTTTCATTTAGAATAAAATGGCTTAGAGACTAAAAATAATTTAATTAATCAAGTTTCTTCTGATTTGATCTCATAGAATGATCTGAAATTCAGTTTTAAGACTGCAAAGATCTATCAAAATATACCATATAGATATTAAATGGTAATAAAGGGAGCCTTAATACCAATAAATTTGACAGTTACATACAATGCACATATTTCTTAAAATACAGCTTAGAAAAACTGACACAAGATGAAATAGAAAATCAGAATATTTCTGTATCTATAATAAAAATTGAATTAATTATCATAAAAGTTTCCAGAGAACTCTAGGCCTACATGCTTTCACTGATGAAGTAAACTGAACATTTAAGGAGTAAATAATATAAATTTTACACAAACTTTTTCAGAAAATAGAGAAGAAGAGAATAATTTCCAGCTTATTTTATGGTGTCAGTGGAGCCTTAATATCAAACCTTCATGAAGATGTTGCAAATTTAAGACTATACAAAAAAGTAGAGGGTAGCCATCAAAGAGGCTTTCTTCTCTTGTTAAGATAATAAAATGTTACTAACTAGAATCAAGTTTTACTAAAATGCATTTCCATGTCCTGTGACATTATTTTAAAAATCTCCTGACTTTAGTTGGTGAGGAGAAAACAATGAAAATTTTGATAATCCTATATAAAAGTGCAAATTCTTTGTATTCTTAGTTCTTCTGCTGTTATAAATGGGTGTTGAGTATTTTCAGTTCTCTAATAAGAATAAAGGACAAGAGATAAAAATATACCAATCACCATACAATATCATTGCTTTTAGAGTTGTGCTACTTCTCTGGAAGCTAAGCCGCTGATCACTTTGATCATTCAAAGTATAACTTCCATCTTGAAATATGTGTGAAAAGCTTTTCTATGAGGACAAGACCATTTAGTGTAGGTATGGAGAGCTAAAGGAAGCTGTGTAGAATACCATTTGCATGGTATGTTAATTGGTATTATAACAATGAAAGTTTATTTCATATTAGTTATTTAATAAATATATTGAGAATATACTGTATTCTACAAACTGAGGTTTGGGAAATGATTGGTTAAAAATAATAAAATTATTCTGTTGATTAAAACTTTTAAATCTTGTTTGGATGCTGTTGTGCATTATAAATCGCCAAGAAGAGAATAAAATATGCAACTAAGGATAATATATGACTGTGCATTTTTTCAGTGCACGGAATTGTCCAGTTAAGTTTGTAAATGGTTGCTGAAATCCAGTTGTACTCTACTCAGCAATCATGCTGTGCATTTTTGAAAAGGGAACATCTAGTTTCTAGTTAGTTCAAAGTTGCCTGCTTGCCTTCCTAGAGTGAAGAAATTTGTTTTTTCCCAATTGGTTAACCTGGAATATTTTTTTCCAGTTTTATTGAGATACAATTGGCAGATAACTTTGTATAAGTTTAAGGTGTACAAGATGATTTGATACATGTATGTCATGAAAAGTGGTTACTATAATAAATTTAGCTAACATTCATCACCTTACATGAGTTTATTTTCTTGTATTAAGATCTTTTAAGATGTGCTCTCAGAACTTCATAATATACAATATGATATTGTTAACCTTAGTAACCATGTTGTACATTACATACCCAGAATGTATTTAGCTTACAAATGAAAGTTTGTACCTTTTGACCACTTTCTTTCCTTTCCCTCACATTCCTCCCTTTCCACCACCTCCCCCAAGTGTACAGAAGGTAATTATCCTGAAATTTTTCATTTCCTTTCTTATCTTTGTCCCCTACCTCACACCCCTCCACACACACTATATTGTTCCCAATTTTAGAGGAAAAAAGAATTGGTGTTTCGCCATTAAGAATGATTTTAGCTCAAGATTTTTTTGTGGATGCCTTTTATCATGTTGAAGAAATTCACTTCTACTTTTATTTTGTTTTATCAAGAAAGAATGTGTTGGACTTCGTTAAATGGTTCTTCTGTGTCTATTGAGATCATGATGTGATTTTCCTTTCTTGTTCCATTCATATAATGAATTATATTAAGTTTTTATATGAAATCAAAGTTGCATTCTAATCAACTTTATTGGAACTTTATTTACATACAATAATATGCACTCACTTTAACAGTTCAGTGAATTTTTCAAATATATTCCAATATATTCCTTGTAATTACAAGCCAATCATTTTAGAATATATCCCCCAAAAGTTCCTTCATAACTCATTGCAGTTATCTCTTCATAGCCAGACCTGGCCCAGTGCAGTATTTGAGGTCATTGCTGTTACTACAAATTCATTTCACTTGTCTGTCCTAAAATTTATGTAAGTTGGAATCATGCAATTTATATTCTTTTGTGTCTTGTTTCTTTCACTCACACAATGTTTTGAGACTACTAAATGCTTTTTTGGTTATCTATAGTTCACTTCTCTTTCTTGCTGAGTATCATTTTATTGTATGGATACACCATAATTTATCATTTTGCTATAAATAGACATTTGTGTTGTTTTTGTGTGGGGGCAATAGTTATTTAACTGATGTACATTGCTGTACAAATTTTTGCATGACTATATATTTTTATTTTTCTTAGAGAAATACCTAGGAGTAGATTGTCTGGGTTGTATGTGTTTTTATATCAAGTAGATATGAAAATTTATAATAAACCATCAAGCTGTTTTTTAAAATGGTCATCATTCAATATTTCCACCAGCAATATATGAAAATTTTGATTGTTTTACATCTGCACTAGTAATTATGTCAATTGTTACAATCTAGATATTTTACTGACTGTGTAAAAGTATTTCATTATGATTTTGATTTAGGTTTCTTTGATATCTAGGAATATCAAGCATTTTAACATCTATCTCTTGACTATCCATATTTTTTATTTTACAAATTATTTGTTTAAATGTCACAGTTGTCACATTGGGTTGTTTGTCTCATTATTTAGTTGAAATGTTCTTTATCAGGCATTTGTATTGTAGATATTTCCTCCTTGTGGTTGCCTTACATTTTCATTATTTTTTAAAAGATTTTATTTATTTATTCAACAGAGAGAGCACAAGCAGGGGGAGCAGCAGAGGGAGAGGGAGAAGCAGCAGGTTCCCTGCTGAGCAGGAAGCCCAATGTAGGGTTCTATTCAGGCCCAGAGGTCATGACGTGAGCCAAGTGCAGAAGCTTAACCAACTGAGCCACCCATGTGCCCCCATTTTCATTATTTTAATGTTGCATTTGAAGCATATTTTAAAAATCAATCCCAAATTATCATTTTTTTCCTTATGATTTGTGCTTCAGGTACTCTTTGAAATATTGTCCTACCATATATCAAAAAGAATTTCTTCTATGTTTCCCTCCATATATTTTATTTGTTACTTCTGAAATTTTCATTTGGTTCTTTTTCTGTTTCTATTTCTCTGCTGAGATTTTCCATTTCTTGACTAAATTTTCTTTCACTGAACACATGTTCTTTAATTTCACTAAGGATGTAGTTAGCCACTTCTAAATTCTTCTCTGCTAATACCTGGTTTCTCTTAGTTTAGGATTTAGTTGATTTTCTTCTGGAATATTGTGTTCCATTTTCTTGTTTCTTGGTATATCATGACCTTTTGGGTTGTATCTTAGACAAGAATATTATATTACATGGATTATTGATTCTGTTATTATCCTCTATGACTATTGTTTCCTTTCTTTTAGTAAATATTTTTCTTGGCTGTATTTAACTTTTACAGTTTGGTTCTTGGGGAACAAATCTGGTCTTGGTTCAGAAGTTAATTCTTCTTGAGTGTATTTTGCATGTGGATAGTTGAGAGATCAGTCACAGTCAAGGGTAGAAAGTTTGAAGACTCCCCTTTCTGTAAAGACTCTTTGTCGTTTATGATTCCACTACTATGTTTGTAATTCCTGGCTTCCTGGCCTGTTTTTTCAAGTTTCTTCAGGCCAGGAAACCTATGGTCTTTTCCAAGTGTACCTCCTGCTGCCCATATGTATGTCTTTCAGACCGTCCTTGAGGCTGCAGGTTGTGGAAACCGTAATCTATCTATATAGCTACTCATATTCCATCCTCCAAGAAAGCTTGCCCTTCCAAACAGGCCTTTTGTTTCTGTCCACACTGCAGAACAATAAAATAGTTTTGTTGTTTTGTTTTGTTTTGTTTTCATTATGTCTGTGTTAGATTCACCGAACTTTTGCAGGGTTAGACAGCCTGGTAGACAGAGAACTCACTCATGATGAGGTACTTTCACCCACTGAAACAGAAGTGATATCACTCTCTCTTTTCTCATTGAATTGTACTAGGTATCTATACATCAAAGTGAATAGAAATGGGAGATGTTATTTGTACTAACGAAGGAAAATTGTGTGAAGGATTTCTTTTTCTGCTATTTTGTCAGATTTCTGATTACACTGATTATCCTGTCCTCAACTGTACCATTTTTCTTCTGTGGATGTAAATTGTCATCATTTTTTTATGAGCCAATCATCATTTTATTTAGAAACTGATAGGATGTGCCTTTAATTTTCTTAAAGTTGTCTTGAAGTCTGAACAATCT
The DNA here is from genome assembly GCF_048418805.1 of Vulpes vulpes. NCBI lineage: Eukaryota > Metazoa > Chordata > Mammalia > Carnivora > Canidae > Vulpes > Vulpes vulpes. The sequence continues at coordinate 67,968,180 of NC_132785.1, forward strand.
TGTAATCATAAAATTATCTGGTGTTATTTGAATTTTTATTATTGTTGATTTTAATAGCAGTTACAATTCAATGTATTTATTCTTCTGAATTTGGTTTTTATAGTCAGAAGTAAGTGCATTTAAATTAACATTGGCAATTTTCACTTTTCTCGTTTTTCACAAAACATGTTTTTAATGATAACAGACATCTTTATTCTCCCTTTCTGTTCCTTTCATTTTCCAGCTGCCATTTTTTTTTCATTTTCCATGTTAAATTGTGTTAATAATTAAAGTTGGACTTTTAATTTTCTTTTCTGGGCATGATTCCATTGTTTTATTTCATGAATACTCATAGTGGTAAATATGGACTAAATATACCTAAAGTCTAAAAATTAAAGTCAGACAAATCCTATCGATCTTGTGCTCTAATTAAACATTGAACTTTGGCAATTTGCTTCCTCCTACTAGCAGCCTGCTATATGTCAGGTGTGTTACAAATTTTCTCTCTGCCTTTTCAACTTTGATGACTCTGTGTTTTGACAGATAACTAAACTGTGTATGTATGTTTTCAGCAAATTATGTACTCTTCATAGGAACCACTAAAAAATTGCCAGTGTTGGGTTATAAAATTATAATTTCTACCTAGAGTAGAAGCACAATTCAACTGTTTAAATAGAGTCAAACCATTTGATTTTATATAAACCTGTTCAAAGTGCTATGAATTATTCCAAATGTATTATCCAGTTTGAACTCACCAAAATGCTTTAAATACTACCATTTGAATATTATAATTGATGTTCTTTCTTTTTAGGTATTAATCACAGCTGAAGTAAGTTTAAATTTGGTTAAAAGTTCATAAAATTATGGGCTGTGATATCTATATTGAACATCAGTGCAGGCCTCCAATGGGGCAGTGAAATACCTAATACCACTGGATATACAGGGGAGATTAATAATCTGACCTAAATTTGAAATAGTTGTAAAGATACATTGTATCTTTGTAATATATGTAATGTAAAGACACATTGTAGTAAGCAGATGATTTCAGTGACAAATCACATATAAAATACAACTTTTAAAAATATTTAGTAAACATCATTTACTGTAGTCTTAATAGCAACATTCTTCCATTATATCCAATGAGCTGAAATATGATCACCAGCCTCAATTTTTTTCTTTCTAATAGACTTTATTTTGTAATAGGCTTTTTATTCATTCTTGATGTTGCATATTCTATGAGTTTCAACAAATGTATACTGACATGTTTCCATCGTAATAGCATACAGAATCTGCTCTAAAAATCCTCTGTGCTCTGCCTTGTTCACCCTTCTTTTTCTCCCCTGGTAACTGCTGATGTTTAACGGTATTCACAGTTTTGCCTCTTCCAGAATGTCATATGCTTGGAATCATGCAGTATGTAGCCTTTCAAGTTGGCTTTTTTCACTCAGTAATATGCATTTAATATTCTTCTATGTCTTTTCACAGCCTGAAAACTCCTTCTTTAGCACTGAATAATATCCATTGTCTGGATATAACACTAGTTATCCATTCACCTATTGAAGGACACCTAGTTTATCCAGGTTTTGGATGAAGGCTAAATAATATAGTTGCTATAAAAATCCTTGTGCGGGTTTTTATATGGACACAAATTTTCAGTGCCTTTGGGTAAATACCAAGGAGCATAATTGCTGGACTGCATGGAAAGACTATGTTGAGAAAACAAACAAACAAACAAAAAGACTATGTTGAGTTCCATGAGAACCAGCCAGTGTTTCAAAGTGGCTGTTCCTTCTTTGTGCTCCTGTCAGAAATGAAAGAGAGTTTCTGTTGTTCCACATCCACACCAGCATTTGCTATTGTCCATGTTCTGGATTTTGGCCATTCTAGTAAGTGTGTAGTGATATGTCATTGTTGTTTTAATTTGCATTTCCCTAATGGCATATGATGTGGAGAATCTTTTCATATGCTTATTTGCCATCTCTATATGTCCTTTGGCGAAGTGTCTGTTAAGGTCTTTGTCTCATTTTTTAATCAATTATTTTGTTTTCTTGTTGAGTTTTAAGAGTTCTTTGTATATTTTGGATAATAGTCTTTATTTAAATGTGTCTTTGAAAATACTTGCCCCTAGTGTGTAGCTTTTATTTTGATATTCTTGACAGCATCTTTCACAGATTAGAAAATTTTAATTTTATTGATAAACCTCAATCTTAAGTAAAAGCATAAGGAAGGTTCAAATGCAACAGTTCAATACAACTTAATAATTTTTTTTTTACCTTTTTTCTATGTGTTGTTTGAGAGTATTATTGCTAGGAGTGAATCCTCAATTCCTTGAACACTATTTTTAGTCTTATAAAATTAACTGGTTCTTTTTGTAATTTCTGGAAATAGGTAAAAAGCATGATATTGGTCAATATCACATATTTATCTTTTAAAAGGCAAATTATTGGGGCACCTAGGTGGCTCAGCGGTTAAGCATCTGCCTTCAGCTCAGGTAGTGTTCCTGGGATCCTATAATGGAGGATAAATAAATAGCAATCTATTGGTATAAATAAAAAGCAATCTATTGGTATACTTTGTATATAATGAAATATACCTATTTTAACTATATAGCTCAATAAATGTTGATATATATATATATTTATGATATACGATATATACATATATATGATTTAATCACCATATCAATATCTAGGTAATTTCCACCATCCCCCAAAATTTCAACTTGTCACTTTAAGTCTCTCTCTCTGACATCCTTTCCCCATTCCCGTCTGCAATAGATAACCATTTATCTAATTTTTGTCAGTAGTAGTCACATCGGCAAAATCATAATATTGTGACTTGTGTCTTGCTACTTTTGCTTAGTACATTTTGAAGACTAATCCATGTTTTTACTTACATGCACTAAATGTTTGTTCCTTTTAGCTATTGAGTAGTTTAAATACACAACAATTTGATTTTCCATGCTTCTTTTCTGTTTAATATAGCTTTTTTTCCTCTCAACTTCCCCATTCCTCCTTGATATCTTAAAGTGAGCATATTTTAAACTTGATTTCTAATATTTCAGAAATTTCAAAAACTCGTATCCAGTTTCTTATACCAAAATATTTGAATTTTTTCTTGACTTTTTTTTTAAAGACTCTATTTATTTGAGAGACAGGCAGAGACAGATCAGGAGCAGTGGGGAGGGGACAGAGGGAGAGGGAGAAGTGGAATCCTCACTGAGCAGAGAGCCCTACAAGATCCTAAGACTCTGCAATTATGACCTGAGCAGAAGGCAGACACTTAACAGACTGAGCCTCCCTGGCGCCCTATACTTGTCTTTTCTAGGTTTTTTACTCCTCCAATAAATGACCAAATGTGTAGACTCCTGAACATGTGTGCTATTTCTCCATACCCACTGATGCAGTTCTAATTTTAACTATCAGTATTTCTTACCTAGGATTTTGTAACTTTGTAAATTGATCTCCTCAAAGATAGTCTTGGGGCCTCCAATCAATTATTTCCCCATTTACTAGTATGTATTTTTAAACAGAAAACCCTTTCTGCTTAAAATCCTTAATTGCTTCTTTCAATTATAAAAGAAAATGAATATCATAAATAAGGCATACATGACTTTTACTTTACCTCAGTAGCCTAGTGGACTTTAATCCTTCTTCAGTAAACTTTAGCTCTAGTATTTTTATTCAGTTCCTTCCTGCCTCAGGGCCTTTGGACAAATTCTCTACCCTCTTCATATGCATAATTCCTACTCACATGTCAAATTTCACCTAAAAATTACTTCATCGGGGAGATCTTTCTTGAGTTTACTGGTTACATGAAAGTCTCTTATTAAAGTTCACATATCATCATGAATCCTACTTTTTCCTATACTGCTGGACCATTTTTCAATTATTCAATTATTAATGCATTTGCTTAAGCTCAAAGTCTTTATATGAGTGCTATTATCTGTAGTGGGAGATGCCACGTTTCTTTCACTGGTTGCTATAATCACAGCACTTAATGAAGTATTCCAGTATTTTAAGTTCTTAACATTTGTTGAATTAACTGAAATGGAAATGAGTCTTTGAAATTCAGTATATCAGTGATCTGGACTGAGAAGTCATGGGAAAAGAGAAAGAAGGCAAGATGTTTAAAGAAATACAGAGGATAAAACTTGTGTAGCTGGAGAAGAAAATGTTTCTTCTGCCTTAAAAAAATATATTTTTAAATTCATTTGTTAGTATGATCAGAGGAGGAGATACTCCAAAGCAGCTCTAACAAAGCACCCCAAAAGTTTTATCCTAATAAAAGTAAATACTCTTTATATGATATCTAAAGAACAACGATATCAATTTTAAATTAGAAAATGATGAGATAATAATTTGTGTCCTAAATACAACATAGACTTTATCCTAGTTTGAACAGTAAAATTAGAGGAGACCTGTACATGGGCTATTTTTGAACTGTAACCCTGATAAGCAGTGTTACCTTGAGAAGCATCTAATTTTTTACTGTGGTACTTATGAGCCAAGTGATGTAGGAAAGTTTTTTAAACCTCTCCCTGCCTCAGTTTCCTGATTTTCTTAAGATAACATTTATTTCATAGCATAGTTATAAGAATCAAATGAGGCAATACGTCATCATTAAGCCTATGCTGTAGGGATTTTTGCATACATGCTTGGGAACACAGAGCTATTAATATTGCTACTGTGTTATTGTAGATGTTCTTATTTCATCACCACTGCCATCATCACTAGAAGAACATTTGGCTAAGGGTAAGGAGATTGTGTCCTTCCTCAATAATAGAAAGGAGAATCCTAGGGCAGATGTATTAACTTCAGCTTCAGCGTATTATCTCAAAAAATGGTATATTCGCCTTGTCAACAGGAAAGGGTTATAGTGAAGCCCAAATGAATAAATGAAATGTGAAGGCTATTCAAACATTATAAATCACTATTGTTAAAATTAGACGATAACTTGGAAGCACTGATTTGAAGCACAGTTCTAATGAGGACAAGTTTATACATTTAATTCCTTTATGGAAAAGTTTAGTTCAGTGGCTCAGAAGGATGTTCCTTACTGGAGACTAGCCAGTGTTCGTATGTTCTTTCTAGATTACAGAGCAGTGGGGATCATTTAAAAATGCATTGTTTGATCAGCCAAGTGTACAACCATTTTGAGCACAGTGTTTTACTTAGAGATCTGAAAATATTGAGTCTTCTTGGCTTGAACGTGTTAATTTGATCACCTACATTATTTTATGTACATTTTCTTGAGTTATCCTATCTGCCCATTCTCAAGTGTTTGTCATTCCACTACTGCTTGGTCATCTTCCTGACTGATACCTTTGAAAATGTGTCAACAGCTACTGTATTTTACATGTTAACATAGTGTTCAACATAGTATAACATTAGATTCCCTGAACATAGAGTTTTTATCTTGTAGAAAAGAAGAAAAGAATTTGGGTTAGTTAAGAATTTAGTCAGTTTCATGCAAAATCTCTTTACTTATTCATGAGAGACAATGTAATATGGTGGAAAAACCTACATTTGAGTACTAGTTCTGTCACAATGATTTTGAAACTCCGAAGAAGTTATCTATTCTTTTAAAGCTTCTGATCTTTTTTACTGTAGTATGGGGATACTAATAGCCACCTGATACATGCTTATTGTGGAAATAAATGAGATATTATGAGGTACTCAAAGAGTGCTGCACAGGAATGAAGACTACTTAGAGAATAAGAGAATGAGTTTCCGTTTTATTTTGGCTCCAAGTTACATGTATACAGAAGAGAATGGTAGACCCAGTTTCAACTTCCCACCCTCATTTATTTACAGAGCAGTTAAATGCAAGCACAATTTGCGGCTTGGTTTTGAGGATAAGGGAGTGATATATCACTTTATTGGACACAGCTGAATCCACAGTGCAGGGAGAGACGAGAGGGTTAATGATCACACGCACAATTTATCTGAATGTAAGCCAGACAGTTGAACTGCTTGATATATGTAAATTAATTTTTGCATAGGGATTATTAGTAGGCATGTGGGGTCTTAGAGTTTGAGTTTACAATTTAAAAGTTATTGGCAGGGCAGCCCTGGTGGCTCAGCGGTTTAGCGCCACCTTCCGCCTAGGGCATGATCCTGGAGACCCAGGATCGAGTCCCACGTCGGGCTCCCTGCATGCAGCCTGCTTCTCCCTCTGCCTGTGCCTGTGCCCCCCCCCCCCCCCGTGTATCTCTAATAAATAAATATGATCTTTGAAAAAAAGTTTAAAAAATAAAAGTTATTGGCAACTTACTGCTTCTAAAAGGGAAGGCTCTAATCATTTTAGAGCAGTACCCCAATTGTGATAAGACCCATGTACTTATCATAGTTATGTACATCAAATTAGGAAATTTCTGCCACTCTATAGATTGACAAATGTCAGGACCAGTACTATAGCTTTTGGAGGATATATTTAAAACTTCATCTGAGGTGATAATTTTACCTCCTGTCCCAGAGGGCTTCTGGGTATCAATACCTACCTACACTGTTCATAAAGCACTTAGAATATACCAGGGACTGTGCTAGGTATGTATCATGAATTTATGCTTTTAAAAACTTATAAGAAATATTATATATTTTTACAGAGGTATAATCTGACACTTAGATAAATTCAGTAATATACCTAAAGTTCATATGGTAAAAAATGATGGAGCCAAAATTTGAGTTCAAGCAAACTTACATGAGATCTCTTTGTCTTGTGCATGGCTAGCAGGGATGGACTCAAAAAGTCTTGAAAGGAAATTCTCCATTAGAGAGAACAGAAAGGGACTGGGATCAACATCAGGACATGACTGTTTCAGGATACATAAATAACAATTTAAATAAATTATGGAACATTGACACATAGTAGAATAGCATACCTACTCTTATACATATGTGTTTGGATCAATACATAAACTACGATCTCAAGAAAAAAAACAAGTTTCGATTTTATGGTGAAATTTCTATAAAGCAATATTTATGTAGCATAGGGCAGCCCGGGTAGCTCAGCGGTCTAGCGCCACCTTCAGTGCAGGGTGTGATCCTGGAGACCTGGGATCGAGTCCCACGTCAGGCTCCCTGCGTGGAGCCTGCTTCTCCCTCTGCCTGTGTCTCTGCCTCTCTCTGTGTGTCTCTCATGAATAAATAAATAAAATCTTTTAAAAAAATATTTATGTAGAATAGAATATTTTTCAAAATCCCTACATGAAATTGATGTGGTTATCTGGATGGAGCAGGGCTGACTAGATAATAGTGATGGGGTAGGGGGCACCAGACAGTTCTCAGATTCTTTTTCATATTTAAAATAAGTAAGGAAAAAAAAAGTGTTCTTAAGATTGAGAGAGGGGATCCCTGGGTGGCGCAGCGGTTTGGCGCCTGCCTTTGGCCCAGGGCACCATCCTGGAGACCCGGGATCGAATCCCACGTCGGGCTCTGGTGCATGGAGCCTGCTTCTCCCTCTGCCTGTGTCTCTGCCTCTCTCTCTCTCTCTCTGTATGACTATCATAAAAATTAAAAAAAAAATAAAATAATATTAAAAAAAAAGATTGAGAGAGCCAAAGTGGTCTACATTTTTTCAAAAAACTTTGTGTTTTATGTCCCAAAGAAGATTAGTAATATAGGTAGGGACAGTATTGATTTATGCATACTGCTATCCCCTTAGTATTCTAGATAATCTCCTGGTTTATTCTATCTTTGTCAACAGAAAGTATGATTAGCATTTAGTTAAGGTATTATTTCTCATCTAGAAATTGAAAATGTGAGTTCTTTAAAAAGGGAAAGGACAGAATGTTCACCTATTTTACTCAAGCAATTTACACTTTCGAAGTGGTGAAGAGGCCAGATTGATAACACTGGACTGGTACATCAAAATAATTAAGCTTTAATCTCCTATTCAAAGACTTCAGCTTAGAGGTCACAAAGAATCAAGAAAACTTTTTTTTCTTTTTAATCAGTCTTGGATGATTAGTGACTTTGTGGAATGATCGTTTTCCAAGTACAGCAATGCAGTGTTAGAGTAAAATAGGGGGAAAAGATTAAGGAGTTTAATTTACTTGGCATGTTATAACTATGTTTATTAAAACACTAAGAATTACAGCAAAACTTTATCATTTGTTAATATTACTTTTGCCTCAATGGGGGTTATATTGAGAAAGCAATATTCTAGACATAAAGGCCACTGCCAAGCCGTATTTTTTAAAAATTTTATACTTTCTTATAAAATAACTCCCCCTGGGTACTTAAAATGAAATCTATTTCTTTGTCAGAATGTAATTCCTCCTCCTCCCTCGATCAGCTTTCCACCTCTGGTTATTATTGCAATGTTGTTCAAATAAAAAGACAGGTTCAGAATACTGATATATGGATCAGCATGCCTTATACCATAAGAAATAGGATAAAAGGGACTGTGTATTATTTCTCAATAAGTGTTTTGTTTGTTTAATGCCACACTTGGGATCCTCCTCCTTATCAGGAAATTAATTGAATTCAGAAAGTATATACAGGGACTGTCCTAAATGTAGAAAATCCATATCAAAAAACACAAACAAAACGAAACCTTCTCCAAAATAAAATTGGAACTTTCATGAAAGAAGTTAATAATTTCAGCTTAGTAGGTCTTATAATTTTTTGCCTGTTTTCTTTTTTTCTTTTATTCTTTTGTACTTTTGCCTGTTTTAGTAGTCAGAGCTGTCTTTTAAGAATCAATAGGTAATCCTTGGTTTCCAAACATAATAATTGACAGAAAGTTGGTTTTGAATAAGGTTGAAATGTGCAAAATAAATACTAAGGAAAATTTAGGAAGGTTTCTAAGCATTTGTCATGACAGTGGTATGTTATTTAGTAATACTTCATAATGGAAATATCTTTTCCATGAGAAAATGGTATCATATTTAGAAAGGATAAGAACTTACTTATCAGGGCCAGAATAATATTTGGTAGCATTTCCTGAGAGTTTAATGAAAAAGTTATACTTAAAAATTTGGACCAAGATGTATGCTATACTTTCAAATAGGAGCTTGTCTTACCAGCCTGCTCTTGAGATCTATGCCCTGTATACTGGAATTCATGTTTTTTCTTTATTGAGAATTTTATGTCATGTACAAAGTCTATGAGACACACATCTTTTAGTGGATTAATTACTTTATTAGAACTTTAGTGTTCCCCAAGTGCCCTTATGGATGACTTTGCAGACTGCAAAGAAGAATGCAGGATAAACTGACAAAAAAGTAAGATGAGGATGTGGGTGTATAAAGAATGTTGCTCAAATTGTCTGTTTGCTTTATGTACAAGACCCATAAATAATTGTGATTTGGGGCCTAACACATCCAGAAATCAACTTTGACGGCATCAGAAGGATTATATAAATATTACTAAACTCACATCATTAAATGAGATCAATTTAATGTATACCATCTGTCATCTTAATACAATTCCTATAAGCATGTTCAAAAATGTAAACACTACATAGTTCATTTTTATTAAAAGACACACACACACACACACGCACACTTTAAAAAATCAGTCATGACTGAGGCAAGTATAAAACTCACCCTATGATACTTTCTCAGGGTTAACCATTTCCCTTTTTAATTCTCTTCATTAATATCTCTAAATAACATAGTTATATTACTGTCTCTTCCCAAAATAAAATATAAACACCTATTGACTCATATTAGTATGCTATTACCACAGCAGTTTTCTTGCTCTCAATTCTATTATTGGCAATGTTTAAAAATTTAAGAAATGTATTTCAAAATATCCCTGTTAATTTTTAATTTTTACTTACACCTTAAATTTACATATAGTAAAATTCTCCTTTTGATATACAATTCTTATATGAGTTTGCCAGATGCATGGAGTTGTATGACTACCGCAATGAACAACTTGTGGGACAATTCCATTACTTGGAATATTCTCTGGTGGTTCCCTTTTGTAGTCACCATTTTTCCCATCCCTAAAACCTCACGTCTGTCATCTTTGCTTATTCTCTATGATTTTTCCTTTTCCAGGATGTCATACAAATGAAATCATGAAGAACAAAGCCTTTGTAGATGGGCTTCTTTGCCTTACTATAGTACACCTGAAATATATACATATTGTTGTCTGTATCAATAATTTATTCCTTTTATTGCTGAGTGATATTGCATTGTATGGATTCACCAGTGTTTTTATCCTTTTATTAGCTAAAGGGCATTTAGGTTGTTTTCATTTTGGGGAGCATATGAATAAACTACTGTAAGCATCCATTTACAGGATTTTTATGAACATGGGTTTTATTTCTTTTGGGTGAATACCTGGGTGGGGGATTATTGAGTCATATAGTACATATTTGTTCACTTTTATAAGAAAATGCTAAACTCTTGACTGTACCATTTTTGCATTGCTACCAGCAGTGTATGAAATTTATGGTTGCTTTGCAAATTTGACAGCACATGTTGCTTTATCAGGTCATTGTTTGCCAATCTGTATCTCTTTATGGTTTTAACTCATATTACACCTAATAACTAGTAATAGTGGACACTTTTTCATGTACTTATTTGCCACTCAAATATTTTCTTTGGTGAAATGTCTTTTCAAATATTTTCCTCATTTTTTTCATTGGGTTGTTTTCTTATTTTTGAATTTTAACAGTTCTTTATATTCTATGGATCCAAGGTCCTTGTGAGAACTCACCTGTGCCAATATATTTTCCTAGTCTGTAGTTTATCTTCAAATTCTTTTAAAGTGTCATTATAGGAAAAAGGGGTTTTAATTTTGAGTAAGTCTAATGTTCAGTACATTCTTTGGGGATCATGCTTTTAATGTGATAAGTAAGAACCCTTAGCCTATGCCAAGGGTCACCAAAATGATCTATATTTTCCTTTAGAAACTTCAGAGTTTTAGATTTTTAATTTAGGGTTATGATCTGTTTGAGTTCATTATTATATAAGATGAGAGATCTGGTCAAACCTTCATTATCTTTATTTGCATATGGATATGCAAATATCCCAGCCTCTTTTGTTAAAAGATTTTTTTCTCCATTGAGTTACCTTTACATATTTGACAAAAATCAGTTGATTATAGTTGTGTGTCTCTATTTGTGGATATTTTATTTTGACTCATTTATTTATTTGTCCTTTCACTGATGCTACACTGTTTTGATTGTTGTAGCTTTATATCAGATAGAATGAGTCTTCCAACTTTGCCCTTCTTTTCAAAACTGTTTGTTATTCTTATTCCTTTCTCATCCCATATGAAGTTTAGAATCATTTTGTCAGTCTTTACAATAATCTTATTGTAGTTTTAGTTTGGATTATATTAGACCTATAGAGCAATTTGAAAAAAAACAAAAATCTTAAGAATCATCTGATATGCGAACATGGTATTGCTCTCTCTTTAAAAAAAAATATTTAAATCCTATTAATTTACATATAATGCATTATTAGTTTCAGAGGTAGAGGTAGTGATTCATCAGTCTTGTATAATACCTAGTGCTCATTTGACATCACATGCCCTCCTTAGTGTCCATCACTCAGTTACCTCATCCCCTCACCCCGCCCCTCCAGCCACGCTCATTTGTTTCCTATGATTAAGGGTCTCTTATAGTTTGTCTCCCTCTCTGATTTTGTCTTAACATAATATCCTCTAGTTCCATCCACATCATTGCAAATAGCAATGATGCTATACATCATATTTCCTTTTTTTTTTAATGGATGAGTAGTATTCCATTATATATACACATACCACATCTTCTTTATCCATTCATCTGTCAGTGGACATCCGGGCTCTTTCCATAATTTGGCTATTGTGGACGTTGCTGCTATAAACATTGTCTCTCTTTTTTATTTAGTTCTCTTTTACTTTTTTATTGATGTCTGGTAGTGTTCAGCATATAATGCCTGTACATATTTTGTTAGATATAAAACTATTTTAGTATTTTCCAGTGCCATTATAAAAGTCACTATTATAATTTTTTTTAAATTTTTTTATTTATTTATGATAGTCACAGAGAGATAGAGAGAGAGGCAGAGACACAGGCAGAGGGAGAAGCAGGCTCCATGCACCGGGAGCCCGACGTGGGATTCGATCCCGGGTCTCCAGGATCGCGCCCTGGGCCAAAGGCAGGCGCCAAACCGCTGCGCCACCCAGGGATCCCCACTATTATAATTTTGACTACTACTTGTTTATTACTAGTATGTAGAAATACAGTTGATTTTTGTGTATTGACCTTGTACCAATGATACTGCTGCATCACTTGTTAGTACCAAGAACTTTCATTACATAGTCTAAAGGATTTACAGCATAAGCAATCATGTTATCTGAGAATAGAGACACTTGAAAAAATTCCTGAGAAAAGCATATTGACAAAGAAACTACAAGTTCACACTGAAAGCCAAGAGCACAGCTGTAAATCTCAAGGCTGCAAAATTGCACAGACAAGGCATAAGGGAGAACAGTAGGAGGTCATACCACTCAATATTTACTTTAGATATGGTCATACAGGATAAGGGAAAAGCAATACTATCTATATAGGATGAATTATGGGTTGTCATGGGGGAAGTTCTTAGGAAGCATAATGAGAGTCTGATCCAGATTTTCCCCACAGTCAGGATAGAAACAAAGCACAATGTCTACCCTAGAGAATTTTATTGAGTTCTGGTCTGTGCTTGCTGTTCTTCCCGTTCATGTTTTCTTTTGTGAATGATAATCTGAAGAGGAGGAACTTCTTAGCGTCACATTTGTTAGCATATATTCTCTTTCATCTTGAACACATAATTATACCCAGAAGACTTCTTGGTTGAAAACCAAAGGAACTGATTGTGGTTAGCTTAAGCTTGAACAGAAGTGTCGAGCAAATATAGCTCATGGAATTAATTTAATGACTAGGTAACTGATAGTCTGAAACACAGAGGAAGCAAAGTGAACCAGACCACTAAAAACACAGCCAGCATCACCAGAATGTGTTGGTTAGAGAGCTGTTACAGCCTTAATTGGATGTTGGTACTGGCCCTGTCACCACTGAACAATGTATATCACTGATGATACTGCCACCACTGGATAATGGGTACTGTATCCCCACCAGTGGCATGACCTGCGGAGTTTTGATTTGTTATTACATTTCTCTAAGGATAACGAAGTAACAAATTCCTGGAATGAAATAAGAGGTTCAGATGCTTGAAGAAGAAAAAGAATAAAAACGGATAAATGTACACTAACTGTTTTAATGTACCTTCTAATCATGGTTCCAATTTTGACTGCTTTCCTTATGAACTGCACTATTGTCATCCTGGAATTCCTTTTATTACTTTTATAGGTTATGCTTCTGTTTAACTGATAGCATATTATACACATTCTTTGGATAAATGTAATGTTTGGGACACATCTTCAAGTATTTTTCATATTATGCATGGCTAATACTGATTTTCTCTGGTTTTCTGTACATTGGTTTCCCCAGATTGTTTCTCCTCTGATGTGAGGGTGACTCAGCATTTCTTTTAATGACTTGAGAACAGCTAGCTTTCCAAAAAACAGCTTTCTATAACCAGGTTCCAGTTTCCTTTTCCTCATACCCATTGTTTTCCTTAAAATTTCTGTTCTTTTTAAAATTCTCTTTTAGAACACTACCACCAAAACAAAGAAAAAAACCCATCCGCTTTCAGCCTCACCTGTCTATTGCTGTATTTTGTTCTGATGTATAAATGCCTGATCAGCTAACCCTCTGAGGGAAGGTGACTAAATTCAGGCACTTATCAGGGGCAGTCTGGTTAGTAGTATATGAAATGCTAATTTGCATTTACAGAAAACATTCCTGATCTAGTGGTTTTTCTGAACCACATTAGAATCTGTGTCACGTGTACATGTTTTAGACTTTATGAATATGTTATTTGCAAATGTTTGAGCAATAAAATAATACAATTATAAAACACCTTCTGTCAGGATGCTCAAAGCACTATGTATATATAATAATTACAACAGTATAAAAATATAATAAGCAATCACCCACTAAGATAAATTTAGGAAGAAAAAGTTTGGAATAGTGTTACATAAATGTAAAGAGGATTAATTGTAAATTCAAAAAAGGACTGCAAACATGATTAAATGCAAAGACAAACACAAATCAAGCTGAACACATTTGTCTTTGGGAAAGGAATTATAAAAATGTTTGGCAGTAAAATGAAACTGCTTATAAGTCATTTCAAAATAATGATACACCCTGGATGATTTTATTGGTTTTATGACTTTAAAGCTGTGACCCAATGCCACGTATGTGCTTTCTTGTAAAGTTATAATCTAATTATGAAGTGACCAAATATTAAAGCGCTGCCGTGAATCTGCTGCTGCCTCCAAATGTTACCTCTGATGTTTAAAACTCTTCTAATGGAAATTGCATGCACTAACTATCAATAGAAAAAGATTAAATACTGTGGTGCAGTGAAGTGAAACAGAGATTGGTTTTTCTCCCTGTTGAGGTTGTGATTGGATTATTATGAACTCAATATTTATTCCAAAAGAAAATTATTTCTTTCTTTAAATATACATTACAATAATTGAATAGGCAGGGTTATTCCTGGAAGTTAAGGGGTGTTTTGAAACCATTAGAAGTACTTGTATATTATATCTTTCCTTCTATCTTAAATATCTTAAATACCTCAATCCCAATTCTGTTGTTATTTTACAAAAAGATAGTACAATGCTCCAGGAGAAAGAAACAGGTTTCTCAACTCCAGAAACTTCTCAGAATGGTTTCTTGTACTTCTGTTTCTATTAGGCTCTTTCGTGTGTGTGTGTGTGTGTGTGTGTGTGTGTGTGTGTGTGTTTGTGCTGCATGTATGTCTGTATGTGTTTGTGTCTGTGTACTGCTTGAGTAACTGATAAAGGAAGAGGGAAATCTAAGATCTGGCTAGCTTACCTAGCTCAATACAATAATTCACTGCCCTTAGGAAGCTGTTTATGCTTCTTCATGATCTCTGTTCCACTGACTCCTCTACTTTCTAGCATCCCTTTCCAGAATACCACACTTTAGTAGTCCACTCAGGTCTCTCTTTAGTTTTCCTCTGGGAAATACCTGTCCATGCTATAAAATGACATCATCTTTCTGTATTTTCCTCTGCATCTCTACAACTCTTATTCCTTAAGTGCACATATTAGTTTTTAAAAATTAAAATTCTGGCTAAACTAAATATGAATGTGAAGAATGACCATATTCTCAGCTTCATGAATAGTACTCTAATAAAAATCTGCTTACATATTCAAATAAATATATATTAGATGATAAAATTTTAGACAAAATGGGCATGGTAGGTGGATTATGGCTTCCAAGATGATTCCATACCTTAATCCCCTGATCCCTAGACTATGAATATGTTATTTACCATGTCAAAAGGAATTTTGTAGATGTAATTAAATTAACTAATTAGTTGAATTTTAAGCAGGGAGATTACCCTGAATTATCCAGGAGCAGGAGCCCAAT
Organism: Vulpes vulpes; assembly: GCF_048418805.1. Taxonomy (NCBI): domain Eukaryota; kingdom Metazoa; phylum Chordata; class Mammalia; order Carnivora; family Canidae; genus Vulpes; species Vulpes vulpes. Next base: position 67,983,612 of record NC_132785.1, read on the forward strand.
ATCATCACATGATCCCTTAAGAGCAAAAGACAAGGTAAAAAGGGAATTCAGAGAAATTCAAAGAATAAAAAAAATGCAATGGTCCTTTGATTGCTTGAATTTGAAGGAACTAATGTGTCAAGAAAACAGGGATCTCAGTTCCACAACCACAAGAGACTGAATTCTGTCAAAAATCAGTAATCTTAAGGGGCCCCAGATGAGAATTTTAGCCCTGGCAAATACCTTGATACCTTATAACAACTGCCTCATTCATCCCTTTAAAAGTAGTGTGCGTTAAAAATTAACCACTTAGGAAATAAATCAAATAAATCTCCTACCCTTAAAACTTTCTAGAGGAATGGAAGAGATAAAGTACACATTGAATTATATGGAATGGTTGAAAGAGAATATTTTTTTCATAAAGCAGGTATGGATAAATTGCTCTGAGACTTCAGAAAAGTGAACTGTTACTTAAAGTTGGAATATGTTGGAAGGTTTCTTGGAGTAATTGAGATCTAGGCTGAGTTGACTCAAATTTCACCACTTTATTTTGACAAGCAATTGAAAGTGTTAATTTCTACATCATTTGCTCATCCAAGATCAGCTCTAGACTTGACAACTATTCAGTGATTAGGTTTATTATTTTTATTTTTTGCATATATTAGGCTTCTTTTTATGTCCTAAAATGAGATTCTAATGCTATTATCCTTATTAATATGTACATATGTTTAAAATAATATAAAGAGTAGTAAATTTTTGGAGAAAGTAGTGAGGTACATATGGCTATCATTATTATTAACATTTAGTTGATAAAAGAAAATTTTTCAATATATTAGCATTCCAAAATATTTTAAACTAAAAAATACTAACGATAAAGAAAAAGTTACATCGTTAACTGAATAATAATATTAAAGTATAAAACTTTTATTTTATCTGAACTAAATAAGAAAGATCTTTCATATGTCCCTAAGATTTTTTATGGACTAATCTTTTCTCCAAGGGAAGTAGTGCAATACAAAGTATTATTTAGTAACTAGGATTCAGCTGGCTACAACAGTGCTGGGTTGAAAAGGCACACAGAGGAAGACACATTAACAAATTCATGATTTCTATCTCTCCTCCTTTTTTTTTTTTTTTTTTTTTTATAGAGCAGTTTTTCACAACACCTCATGTCCACAACAAGCACAGCCAGGTGAATCTCCTGGATTGTCCCCCTCTGTTTTTAACTCCTACTTTACCTTCTGAGCAAGATAAGTGTAGGTACCTTTGTTTATCTTTCTGAATTTGTCCCTCATGTTTTTATGGGCCTAATTTCATGTTTTAGTTTCCCAACATTTTTCTGGCTGATGTGTTCATTCATTTGTTATATATAGTGATACATCTAAATGGTGAACATTTATTTATGCCAGCTCATTATAGCTAATCTATTTATTTTACAGCATATTCATATACTTTTTCAGAACTTTGTTAGTTTTCTACTTACCTGGAGAGACTAATGAACAAAATCTGAAGACTGATGCTTATGGAACAGAGGGTGTATACTACCCACCTCCATGGCTGCATATTTTCAAATTTTATGGCTCATCTGCTAAAATCTTTCTCAACACAAACCCAGACTGTGCAGCTGTGTACATCATGTGTTCCTGTGATCAGGTGTGCCAAGGATGACTGTGGAGATACCTCTGTTAAGTAAACCTCCTGCTAGAAGAGAAACTGGTAATGTTGACTTGATGTTGACAGGCTGGCTGGCTGGCTTGGGAACCAGATAGTTGAAGATTGTTCCAAAATGTTGTCATTTAAAACATGATGGCTGACAATGTGTTATAAGCTTTAGGAACAGCAGGAGCACTCTCCTATGCTAATAAGTATTAGCAAGCATTGTCCTTTGCAGACTTCAGAAACCCTTAACATGTAGGTTAATCTACTCTGCTAAGATTTTTGTTTTCTTTCTGCTAATGCAGAAAAAAAATTTAATCCAAATCACAGTTTTCTAACCGACATCAGTTACTCCATGTAATAGGGATATATTTGTGTGTTTGCTTTTTTATTTATTCGTTTGTTTAATGTAGAGCTCCCTGGAAGCTATCAGTCATTAGAAAATTGTTGATTTTTGTTTTTTGTTTTTAGTTTAATTTTATGACATGATGTGAGAAATGGCTACCTTGGTTATGCTTGTGATGGCTACACTGAAGTGAAGGGACACTGCCTTACTGCCTTGAGTTGAGAAGAAAATCATTCTCTCTTAGTGTAAATGAGTGATTTATGCCAGTGTCCTCTTTCAATTAAGATCTAATATGAAAAGTAGTGTATATTTTAAATCATTGTCACAGATCAGTACATACTGTTCCATCACTTTGATGTTTAGACATATATTACATATTTGCCTTTCAAAAGAGTTGAGAAGTAATAATGTCTTTTGTTTTGTTTTCTGGGTGTTTCTAGCCTACGATATTAGCACCCTACCTCATATCTCTTGTGCGATGTTGTTTGCTCTGAAGTTCTTAGAAGTTAGAGAGAAATAATGCTTTTCATAAGCAACTAATCATTGTTCAAAGATAACAAACTGACATCAACAAATGGTGAAGTGCTCACCCAGTTGAATAAGGGAAGAAATTAAAAAACATTTTGTATTGGTAATACAAGCAAAGAAATAAATTAGAAAATTAAAATTGATTACTGCCTGGATTCTTAACTTACTCAGATAATCACTGAATTGTTGTGTGACTTTTTGCAACTTTTAAACAGGAGTAATATGTCCTACTTCCAGTCCATATCAGAGACCAATTGTTGTGTGCATTAATGCAATAATTTCTACCAAGACATTTGGTATATGTAAAATGGGCTGAGTGAATACAAGACACTGTTATTGTTTATCATGAAATTGTGACGTGTTTTTTTAAGTTTAATTGTATTCAATTTCTTTTAAATCCATCCTTTCTCATTTTTCTTAAGTTAGTTGCTTGTTGTCTCCTTGACTCAGTGATAGCCTAGTTTCTTCTGCCTGTCAACTCTATTTCTGCTTTTCTACCTAACATCTCTTGTTGAAACAGTCCTCACTCTATAGGAATCAGTGTTGCATCTGGAGGCTTAGAAAAATCTTTGCCTGCAGTTCTAATATTAATGAAGAGCACTTAAAATTTCAGTCATGGCCAACAACATACTCTATAGAAACTTACAATTAAATTTGTATTAATAGAAGCTAATGGTAATTTTTGAAGGTATAATCTCTCTTAAATTTTATTTTGAAAAGCAATTCTAGTGTAATAGCTAAGGCCTGTACTTTCTGCTACGTATTTATCAATTTATGTCTTCTTTGTCTCTTAATACTTTTGACCATAATTCATGTTGACAGGTAGGAAATTTTCCTATTTCAGTGTTTGTTCTTATTGTTTATATGCCTAAAACTGGATGTTACACACTACTTTCAGAGTGGTAACTAGGATTTTGTACGTTGTAATTAGTATAGACAAGTTGAACAATATATTGTTTTCTACATCCATGTATTTTTCCCCTCATTTTGAGAGTTGCCTAGGGGAGATCACAATTCATTATGTATGCTCTTTCAGTGAACAATTAAGAGGTGAATCTCATTTTTTCTTTTAAAAATATTTATTGGAAAAATAAATAAATAAAAATATTTATTGGGGTGCCTGGGCAGCTCAGTCTTTTATGCTTTGGACTCTTAATTTTGGCTCAGGTCATGATCTTAGGGTCATGGGATTGAGCCCCATGATGGGCTCTGTGCTCAGTGTGAAGCCTGCCTAAGATTCTTTCCCTCTTCTCTGCCCCTCCCCGTCCACTTGCATGCTTGCTCTCTTTCTACAAAAAATAAAATAAATAAAATATTTATTAAGTAGTATTTGTGTATCTTCTACATTTGAGGAAATTTTATGATATACAAATTAATATTTATGCTTCATATAAGGGTATGTAATACAGTAACCAGATATCTTGACTGTGGTCCATTTATTCAAAATTGCCTGTCAGTCAGAGTATTAAGGAATTTTATGGGTAATGTGGATTTCTCTTTAGCCTATCCCAGAAAAAAATTATTCACAGGTTTTATAAGCCAAATTTCTCCTGTCTTCTCCTAATTCAGTCTCTTCCCATCATTTGGAAGAGATAAAATCACTGTGGAGGTTCTGATGCTGGCAGTATTACTTTGGGCAGGGGCGGATGGGACAGGTTAATAGGAAATACTCAAATTGCACCTTTGTTCTTCCTCATGAGAGGTTCCTATGTATGTTTTTATTAATTAAAAAAGTTGGCAAGCATATGGCTTGCTAAACCACGTGATATATCAAAAGTCTTATTTTATATAAACATTAAGGGTGATATAATTGCATCATCTTTTTATTATCATTTGTACTCACATGAGCTCTAGCTTTTTAAGGCCTATATATGCTTGCTTAATATATGTGTAATTGGACAAGAATGAAAGAAGCAAAGAATTGAATTACTCAAAGTTATCCAATACTAAAGGGTCTATTCGGAAGCTGGAACAAAGCAGCCTGTTTGAGTTTTCTACCTAAATTTATACATACTAATTTTAACATGGACATAGAATATAATAAATGGCATGCTTCTTTATGATAATAAAGATGACAATGATTCCTTAACCTTGGTAGTTCTAGTATTTGGAAGGTACCTGAGAGTTCATCTATTAGAACCTCATGGCCACTGAAAACTGTGTCTTTACAACATCTTTGGTAGCTTTTTCTTGGCCACTTCTATAAATAGGAAGTTCACTACTAGGGTAATATTTGTCTATCTTATACATTTTCTGTTTGTATTAGACCCAAAATGTAGTGAACAGTGATCTTGCATGCTGCCACTTTTTCTCTTCAGTTCTCTATTGTATAAGTAATTATGGCATAGATCTATAAACTAAGAACCAAGGTAATCTTTTACTGTGTTATTCTCTATTTTGAAGTTGTCTATTTTTCTTGTTTGTTTTACTCTTTTCAGTGTAAAGTTCACTTGGAGAAGATGTAGGTAACTTTATCCTTTCTTCATTTTTCTGAGAAAAGCTAAGCTATGCCCTTTTTTTGTCCTGACTTTTCAAATACTTGTTGACTTCACTTATTTGTTAATATAGTCATTCCAACTTCTGATTTTGTGCTTTGGATGACATGATTTGACTTTGGAAGTTTTAGATTCTCCCTCAGATGGGCCTGTATATTTACTAGTTGTGTAGAGTTACTGTTATTTCTCTTCGCTGTCACATAGGCTTCTATTTGTCATTTTGACCCAGATTTCTACAGTAAACTTCAATCTAAAATGGATTAGTTTACAGTCTGGCAAGAGTGGTTACAGCCATTAAAATATTGTGTGTGAACCTTGTGCATACATCTCAATAGCCAAAGCAGAAGTTACATGAGAAGAGAGCAAAATTAGGAGACCTCATTCTCTGGCATTATTCTAAATATACCCTGTCACTATGTTGTCTTTCATCTACCAATGACAAATTCTTGGTCTCCATAGGCTGCCACACCTAAACCCTCTTAAGTTTTCTCTTCCTGCACAGGTACAGGGATGACAGTAGGTACCAAGTAGTTGAGCCTCAGCCCCATTCTTTCCTTATTATGGGTGACAATGTTTCCTTGTCTGTATTCTTTATTAGCAAGTGACTTCAAGTTAGCTATCACTCCCTAATTTTATTTATTAAAATAACCATAGTTGGGCTGTGGCCTACCCCTCTTCAATTTTTATTTTGAGCATGTAAAATTTTTTCAACCATGTCTGCTACAAAGACTCAAGATAAGAAAGGCCCTGAAAGGGCAGCCCCGGTGGCTCAGCGGTTCAGTGCCGCCTGCAGCCCAGGGCATGATCCTGGAAACTCGGGATCGAGTCCCACGTCGGGCTCCCTATGGAGCCTGCTTCTCTCTCTGCCTCTCTCTCTCTCTCTCCTCTCTATGTATCCTCATGAATAAATAAATAAAATCTTTAAAAAAAAGGCCCAAGATGAGTAAAAACTGCAGCTTTCTCTCTTTTTTCTCCTCAGATTCTGTTTAGCCTTTTGTACATAATTTCTTCTATCATTCTAGTATCTCTTTTTCTCTGTAATAAACCAGTGAATAGAACATTACCCCTTAAACCTGTTCACCTCCCTTATCAGAGGTATCAGCTTGTATTAATAGCACACATTGATGGTACCTACCTTAGGCAAGAAGGACCGATAGTAGTAAATAACTTGAAAGTCAATGGGGTAATAATAATCTCCCTGGTTCCCTACAGGTAACATCAAAACTGTGGTCTTTTATGGCTTTTTCTGGAGCTCCCAGGGAATATTTTTCCCTAAATCTTGTCATAACATCTTACTTGTTCACTTCAACTATTTCCTGGAGGCTCGTTGCCATGCTGTTTTTACTCTGCCCTGGCTATTTTTTCCCCTTCCTAGTAAACTCTGTTTACTTCATATGTCTTAGTGGTTTGTAGCCATTTTCTTAGCTAGTCATTATTAGTCAGAGGTCTTTAATACAGACAGAACACAAAGAGAATACAGACTGATAAATAACTCTTTCTTTGTGCCAAATGAACACTGGATTAAGTTTCTATGTTACCTGGTTGTACCATTTACTATTTCTTATTCTCAAGTAAAAAGAGTTAGTGAAATTGTACAATTTCTAGGTATATGGTATAACGGCAGTGCAAATGCTTTACATTTGCCTGGATAAAACTTGTTGGTTCCATTTATGGACTGTGTGATCAAAGGGCTTAAGTGAATTTTCTCTGTTTCAAAAATGAAAAGTAATATATACATCATAAATAATTTAATTAAGCAGAATAATACTTTTTAAAGATTTTACTTATTTATTTGAGAGAGAAAGAGAGAGCGTGAGCGAGGGGGAGGGGCAGGGGGAGAGGGGCAAGCAGACTCTGGTCTGAGCAGGGAGCCTGACGTGGGGGCTCAATCCCAGGACCCTGGGATCATGAACTGAGCCAAAGGCAGATGCTTAACTGACTGAGCCACCCAGTCACTTCAAGCAGAATAATATTTTTAAAGTATATAATGACTAGCTAAGAGTATACATTTCAGAAATAATAAATAGTATAATTATCCTTATTCTACCCTGTAGCTCAATTTCTGGTTTTCATTTATTCATGCATTTGAGAGTCAGCTATGCCAGCCAGTATGCCAAGTGTTATTCATACAAATCCCTTCCACAGGAGGTTATGTGTATATTTAAATAAAGTAATGGAATATATTGAGGTAGATGCTATTATAGAGGTTATATATTGAAACACATGGAAGTATATACATTTTCTATTTCATGCTATACTGATTAACCATTTCTTGGCTTCTAAAGAATGAATATGATTTATTAAAGCTAGTCTGAGATCAAACATCCTAATGTTGAATATCTACAGCTATCATATTTCATTTCTAGCCATTTATGGTAAAAACTCACACTCTCTTTTCTGTATATTTTGCTTAGCAATTATAAAGTAGTCATATCTAATTTATTCTAGAATATGAAGTAGATATATTTTGGTTTATATTCTGTGACAAATCACATTTTTTAAGTGATTTTTGATGTAGTCATCTGTATTTTGGTTAATGATTTTTTTTACCTTAGAGATTGTTTAAAACAGACCCAAGATTGGTAGGTAACCTTACATGAATTACGACTGATGCGTTGTCTTTGTTTTTGTTCTCCCTCCCTTTTGTAGTGTAATTCATTTTATAGTGGGACATTTATCTATTTTAAAATGTATTTAAAACTACTTTTACCTCCAACTGAATATGCTAAAAACTGTACAGGTATCTTACAAAAAATTCAGTTTCTCTTTTTTTTAAAGTATTAAGTTAAATTCTCCTGCTTTACCTTTTTAAAAATAGACTTTATTTTTTAGAGCAGTTTTATAACACGACACAGCTGAACAGAAAGTACAGTGTTCCATGTAATCTCTGCCTCAACCCCTACTATTACCATTCCTCACCAAAAAAGTACCTTTTTTTTTTTACAACTAATGAGCTACACTGACATATCAAAGTCCATGGTTTACATTGGGGTTCACTCTTGGGTTGTCCATTCTATAGGTATTGGCAAATGTATAATGAGATGTATCTACCATGATGGTGTCATGCAGAATAGTTTCTCTTCCCTAAAAATTCTATGTACTCTGCCTCTTTATCCCTCCTTCTTCTCTAACCTCTGAAAACCACTGGTACTTTTACTTTTTCCATAGTTTTGCCTTTTCCAAAAGGTCATATATTTGGAATCATAGAGTATGCAGCCTTTTCAGTTTGGTTTTTTTTTCATTTACTAATACGTGTTTCAGCCACCTCCACATCTTTTTATGGCTTGATAGCTCATTTGTTTTATTTACTGAATGTTATTCCATCATATGGGTGTACCATAGTTTATTTATCTGTTCACCTACTGAAAGACATTTTGGTTACTTCCAGGTGTTGGCAGTTAGGAATAAAGCTACTGGAAACATCTGTGTGCTTATTATTGTGTGGATATGTTTTCAGTTTATTTCAGTAAATACCAAAGATATTATGGTTCTTTGTGATTGCTGCTTTGTATCGTAAGAACATAATAGCTCTGTCAGAAACTGCAAAACTATCTTCTAAAATGACTCTACCATTTGGCACTCCCACCATCAGTGAATGAGAGTTCCTATTGCTCTACATCTTTTCCAGCATTTGGTGCTGTCAGTGTTTGCAATTTCATCATTCTAATAGGTGTGTAGTGGTATCTCATTGTTTAAATGTGCATTTCCCTGATGACATATGATGTTGAACATATTTTCATATGCTTATTTGTAATTTGTGTATGTTCTTTGGTAATATTCTGTTAAGTTTTTTTGTTTTTGTTGTTCACCCAAAACAGACATAATTTAATGCAATTTTTTATAATTATCCAGTGAATAGAAGTATGCAATTCCTTCAAAGTCACAGAGGTAAAGAGTGGACAAAGGAGAAGTGGTTTGCTTACAGAAGCCAAGTTGCTCTTGTGACTTTGATCATGCCCCACCCCCCTCTACTCTCTTCTCAAGGGACCATCCTCTATTCTGAACCTGCTCACCACTTACAGTCAAGCCTCAATCAAGGCACATCACTCCTACTGGGCACCTAACTCCTGTGTAGAGCACCACTTCTGGAGATAAGAAGACGCTGAGCCTACAACTCTTTTGTGGCATCTTTATTTTTCTATCTGGTACACGAACAAAGTGAACATGGTCAGAAAAATCATCTGCACTAAAACACTTCAGCCAATCATAAAGCAGAGGGCACATGGACATGGATGGCCAGGGGTGGCAATTCCAGACCAGCTTCCCCCAAAGGGCTTATGCTCCAAGCCCACAACCAGAGGGTGCTCTGGGAAAGACTGTGTAGCACATCTCTGGTGAGGAGAGACAAGAAGGACCGATTACAAGCACTGTAGCCAGGCATGTGTCTATTGGCTTCTGACCTCACACTCCTGCTTGATGAAGTTGATTAGCCCATTGGTGGAAGAGTCTTGAGAGGTGACTGGGCTACTGCCATCAAGCTCAGGCTCAGTTTTCCTGGCCAGCTGCTTTCCTAGCTCCATCCCCCACTGGTCAAAGCTGTTGATGTCCCTGATGACACCCTGACCGAAGATCTTGTGCTTGTACGTGGCAATCAAGGCTCCCAGAATGAAAGGTATGAGTTTGGTGAACACAATAGAATACACAATATAGTTGGTGTGGCGATTTCTTTCAAAGACCTGTGTGGCAACAGCTTCTCAAAGTCCTCTGGACTCTTTCCCACAGCCTGCAGCTCCTTCCAGGCCTCCTCTGTCGACTTCCCCTTCATCAGGGCCTCAGTTTGGGCCAAAAAGTTGGCCACGAGGATCTTGTGATACAGACCCTTCCTTATCAGGTGCTGGGTCTGGACTGGGATGAGGAAGTCACAAGGTATCATCATAGTGCCTTGGTGGATGAGCTCGTAGAAGGCATGCTGACCATTGGTCCCTGGCTCCCCCACACAAAGGGGCCCATCTGGTGGTCCACATGAGTGCTGAACTTGGTGATGTACTTCCCATTGGACTCCATGTCACCCTGCTGGAAATAGGCAGCAAAGCGGTACAGATACTGGTCATAGGGCAGCATGGCCTGCATCTCACACCCAAAGCAGTTGATATACCAGATACCCAGCAGAGCCAGCAGGACAGGGGCGTTCTTCTCCAGGGGCCTTGTATGGAAGTGCTGGTCCATCCAGTGAGTCCCTGATAGCATCTGCTGGAAGTTGTCAAATCCCATGTGCAGTGCAATGGAGAGTCCAATGGCTGACCAGAGTGAGTAGCATCCTCCTGCTCAGTTCCAGAACACAAACATGCTTTAAGCTTCAATCCCAAACTTCTTCACTTTGTCGTGTTGGTAGACAGGGCGACAAAGTGCTTCACAACTGCAGAAGGATCCTTGGCAGACAGGAGAAACCACTCCTTCGCTGTCTCCACATTTCTGGTGGTCTCCTGGGTGGTAAAAGGCTTGGAGGCAATGATGAACAGGGAGAACTCAGGGTTCAGGGCGGCCAGGGTTTTGGAAATGTGGGTCCCATTGATGTTGGAGACAAACCCAGACCCAGGGTCCTCCTGAAGAGTATGGCTTAAGGGCTTCAGTCACCCTGGAGGGGCCCCAGATCAGAGCTGCCAACGCCAATGTTAATGCCGTCCGTGATGGCCTTGCCCGAGCACCCCTTCCAGGCACCACTGGCAGAAAGACTTCACCTTCTCCGGGACCCTGTGGACCGTGGGCATCACATCCTTGCCACCCACCAGAATGGGTGTGTCTGACCGGGTCTGCAAGGTCACATGCAGCCCTGCCGGGTCCTCCGTGAAGTTGATCTCGCCCTTGAACACGCGCTCCCGGGCAGCCTCACACCTCTGGGCTCAGCATCACAGGGGTGTGCATCACAGGGTCAGTCCCAGAATATGCCCACTGTTGGTGTTCAGGAGCAAGCCGAAGCGGGTGCAACGTTCCTTGTCCCCCTCGAAAAGGCGGCGCGAGTTGAGGTCAGAGCCCTGCCTGCGATGCCTCTTCTGCAGCTTCTGGAACTGCGGGTTGGGGTGAGCGCAGCCACGGCCAGAGCACGGGGTGCAGGGGCTCCGACCCCCTCGGAAGGCGAAGAGTGGTGGGCAGCACGCGGCTAACCAATTCTGTTAGGATTTTCGACCCATTTTTAAAAATCGGGTTGTTTATTTTCTCATTGTTGAATTTTAAGTGTCCTTTGCATATTTTAGTTCTTTGTCAGATGTATTTTTTGCAAATATTTTTTTTTTCCCCAATGTATGGCTTGTCATCTCATTCTCTTCATTGTGTCTCTCACAGAGCAGAACTTTTTTATTTTATTTTATTTTAATTAAGTCCAATTTATTTCTTACATTACGAATGAGGTTTTAGATGTTGTATCTGAAATGTCATCTCTAAATAAAAGGTCATTTGTATTTTGTCCTACCGACTAGGAGTTTTATAGTTTTTACTTTACATTGAGATCTTTATTATGAAAGGTGTAAAGGTCTGTGTCTGGATTCCTTTTTTCTTTGCATGTGTATCTACTTGTTCCAACACTGCTGAAAAGACAACATTTTCTCCATTGTATTGCTTTTGTTTCTTTATTGAAGAAAAGTATTTTACTTTTAACAGTTTGTTTTTATTTGTTCACTATTTCCAAAATACTACTGTACCCTGCATATGTTTTCTTATAATTTAAATTTAATTTAAGCTTGCTACTACATTAGCAGTAACTAGCCAAATAGAAACAATCCTGCTCTTTAGCTTTCTCTCTCATTCTGGATTCACTCATCATTTAAGTTCAAGATAGCCTCTGCCTAATGGAAGGAGAAGTGCATGAAGAAGCCAACCATGCCTAAAAGGAAAAGATTATTTTTTTAAAGATTTTATTTATTTATTCACAAGAGACACAGAGAGAGGCAGAGACACAGGCCGAAGGAGAAGCAGGCTCTTCTCAGGGAGCCAGATGAGGGACTCGATCCCCAGAATGGGATCACACCCTGAGCCGAAGGCAGACACTCAACCACTGAGCCACCCAGGTGTCCCAAAATATTCTTATTTTTAATGAGGATTCAAATATGGGTTACCATCTTGAAGTAGCTCTTACTATTTCTGAATTGAAACTGTATGCTGTAACCTGAAATGACAATTGGAAGTCCGATAGGTAGGAATGAACTGAGAAATGATGAGCGTTGCTAAGTTTTCATACAATGGTGGTGTGGTGGTGGGGGATGCATTATAAAGTAGCAGTGGTAGGCCAAACATTTGCATTTTGAGATCATCCAATGTGAAATACTTGTTCAACATAGCAGTAGTAAAGTAAATGTAGTAATTTCAATCAAAGTTAATGAAATCAGATAAGATATCAGGAACAGAGAAAGTAACTGAGATAGAATCATTTTCAAGATTGTTAAAAGTAGTGAAATGTGATATGGAACAAAGATTGATCTAGGAATCAATAAACTTAGTAGGTTCTAGAACCAGTTCTCTCTCATGTATAGTTATGTCTCCTTTTATTTAATGTTTTATCATTTCAGCCACACAATGGGGAAAGGATAAGTAGGGTGTTTTTTGTTTTTTATTTTTTAAATCTTCTTCAACTCTAAAATTGTAAGCTGCTAGTACAAGAAAAGTCAGACACCATTTTGGGTTAATCTGGTTCAACTAGGAAGCTTTAGTGAATAAATTAAACACATGTTTACTTAACCTTAAATGCATTCTAATAAAAACATAAACCTTAAGTGGACTGTAAAAGCTGACTTTTCCTACTGTTTAATTTTTCTTTTAAAAATCAGCAGTAAACACACACATAACAGATTGCAATGATTTCAACAGTGTTCTTCTACAAATATATTTTATATTTTGCTTTTATTTTTTGAAATCTAACTCAAATAGTTACAATGAGTGGATTTGAGAATAAATATAGTCATTTTGATTCCATCCCCATCCTAACCTCAATATAGCAAAAAGTAAACTGAGGTCCAGAGAACTTAAATGATTTGTACAGGGTCACACAGCTAATTTATGGCAAAGTCAGAAGAACAAGCTAGATTTCCTGATCCTCAGCCCAGTGACCTCTCCACAATAAGCTTAAAGTCCTTAGCAATTAGCATTACTTCAATAATCCATTGATAAGACATTTAATGTTTTATTTGACAGAAATAAGTTTTGACATCCATTAATTCATTTTATCCTTTCAACATCCCGGCAAGGTTATTATCATTCTCATTTTATATACACACTAACACAGATTAAGTAATATGCCCAAGGTCATATAATTAATAAGGGTTGAAATGTGAATTTGAAACATTACTTTTGCCTGACTCCAGATCCCAACCTCTTTCAAGGTTTCAAGCATTAAAGTTTCCTTTGAGTGTTAGTATTATAATGATTCTGTAGGATAAGTTTGTTAAGTCTTTGGCATTAGTCTTTGTCAGGGTTTAGTAATAAAGACCTTTCAAATTTATGATTATTTTCTAATACTGCTTCATCGTAGGCTTTTGTAAAGTGAGGTTTACATTAGAATATGTGCAATAATATATGTTTTGGGTAAATACATGTTTTCAACTAACCTTGGTATAGTGGATGGCTTTAGAAGTGATTCACTCATTATTTCATCCTCTGAGAAGATTTTTATTATATTTGTATGTACACAACTGCATTTGAGAATTGTACTGATCATCGTTTTACCATATTGAGATGTTCTTAAATGCTGATCCAAGGCCCAATGTGTAACTTTCCCAGGAATCTTAGCATCAACTTTCAGAATAAAAAGTTGTCACTGGAGGTTTCTCAATGCCTATCTACTGCATTTCTGAATTAACAACAAATGCAGATTTGTCTTTGATGGCTCTTTTATAGCTGTATGCAGCTGGAGAAAAACCAACTGCCAAGGGAACTCAATTTTCTTTATCATCAATTTGACATTGGTTAACAGATGGTTTCTGGATACCATGGTAGTCTTCTTAATTTGTCTCTCTATATAGTGCTGCAAATACCCTTGGTTAATTGCTTGATTATTACATTTAATTCTTTGTCAACAATATACCTCATTGTTTTGGAACGTATCTGAAGTTATAAAAGGCAGATATTTGAGTGTTGAACTGCTACCATACCTTTGAAACATAAAACAAAACACCTAAAGGTAGACAAATATGTTAAAATATCCCATCCTAAAATCCAGTGGGCTTTTCCTGAAGTATGCAATTTCTCTGGAATACAGTGGATTCTCAGGAGCTAATTTATATAATAGAAGAAAAGAGATCTATCAAAACATGAAAAAGGAAACAAATACACTTTAAAGTAAAAACATCTTTCCAGTTGAACATTAACCTAAGGTTAACTGCAACAGAAGGCTTATTTGTTTCTATTTGTTTGGGGTTTTTTTTAGAATTTCAGTAAGTCGAATTTAAATATTATACTTTAGAGAGTGAAAAATTGTCTACTATTTCAAAAGATATGTAATAATAAGCTTGCAATTGATTGAATATTTTGACATTCATTTTCTTGACTGCTTTGGAGATCCAAAGAAACAAGCAAACTTTTAAAATACAGACTTTGAGAGAGCTGATTCAACCAGACAATATTGCATATAACATTACACACAACATACTTGTATGTATACAAAAAGGAGAGTTCAATGCATGATAAGAGAATTCATTGACCACTGTAAAATCATCTTACATTTGTCAACTCTGAAAGTGGTATATTAACGGCCCGACCATGTCAATTAAAACAGCTACTAATTTTGGCTTTTAATCTTAGTTATTTTTTTCATTTATTCATTATGAAATGGCAAGGCTGTCTCTAAAAATGATGCAAAATTGTACTTGTACATCTACTTTCACTTATATTTGTACTTTTAACAAAATAAATTACTCTCTAAGCATTTTAAATAGATTCAAAAGATGGACTCAGTGGAATCAGAAAATCCTCAAAATAGTACTTTGCCATTATGAGAAAAGAAAATCTGAACTAATATTGCTAGTAATGAATATTCTATTGAAGTTTATGCTGCCACCTATGGGAAATGAAAATTCTTAGTAATTAATCTAAAATGTAGAAATTACTGTTGCCAATTATAAGAGAAAATTGGAACTTCTAAGTGGATTTTATTACTATCTAACTGTCAAAGGAAAGTCCATTTGGAGAAAGCTGTAAATTCTTCACCTGTTCCCTAAAAAAACCCAGATTTGATTATGTGCCATGGAAATTAAGCTACATAATCCACAAAGCTTATTTCTAAAGAATGTCTTTTTAAATGTCAACGTTGTATATTTGGAATCAATAATTAAAAATAGTGTAAACTGAATTAATTCCATTGTGAAATTTTATGTAAGTGGATTTAATCATACTTCTGTTCATTTTCTTTACATCCATCCTCTTCTTTTCACTTCTGCCCATTTAACATCTACTACCTTATTCAAATTGAGAAGCAAGAAGACTGTTTTTAGCCTCTAGTCTTCTAATATGCTAATGTAGTAGAATGGAAATAGAGAAGCTCCGATTAAGGGAAGTTTTTTGTTTCAATTCACCGTCTAACACTTGATACTTGTATCACATAAGAAAAGGAACTCTTGAGTTCTCATTAGAAAATAGAACTTATGGCACCAGTATTTTATAGGAGTGCCAATAAGAAATATGCAGTATTTTACAATGCTTAACAGAGTGCCTAACACAGAATAGAGTCTCAACAAATACTTGCTTTCTTCCAAAACATACTCTGTCATGTCGACAAAATCTAGAAAAACTGAGACATAGCTCCTCCTGTGACTTTATTTTGATCATAAAGATAATGAGATGTCACTCAGATGACTGTGTTATGTAAGATTCCTTTGCTGGCTTTGAGGTAAACATCCAGATGGCAAGCAACTGAGGAAGGCTTTTAGAAGGTAGAGATAGCTTCCAGACAACAGGCAGCAAGAAGTCAGGGACCTCAGTGTACAATCACAAGGAAATGAATTATTCCATCCATCTGAGTGAGACTAGAAGTGGACTCAATTCTAGTCAGTCTGTCCCCGACATGAGAATCCAGCCCTGGCCATTGTACTAATTACTTTTTTACAGATGACCAGTTAAGATGTACCAGGATTCTTGAACCACAGAAATTGTCAGTTAATAGATGCATGTTTTTTAAGCTGCTAAATTTGTTACACAGCAATAGAAAAACTAACCTAATGACTTTTCTTGGATAAGTTATATTTTCTTTTTTTTCTGTATACCTTTAAAAATGTGAAAATATGATTTATAACACATGTACAATATAAATAATCATCCTTCCCACTTTACACCCCTACATCGCCTTCATCACACTTCCCAGAGGCAACCATAATATACTGTTTCATATTTTCATCTCTGATAAAATGATCTTCCAAGTTCATAAATATATATGGAAATTTAAGAATAATTTCTTTTAAGTTTTTCCTGATATTTATCATTTACAAAAGTAAAATGTTTTATTGGCCCATGGTTTTAAAGGTATTTTAAAGCTAATGCAAGAAACTGTACCATGCTGCATAACATTAAGTCTTAAATTTCATGGTCTATCTATGGGAAGTGAAGTAAAGGGAAGCAATAAGCAAAGCCGATAGAAGACTATTTTTAATAAACCTAGGTTCTTATGCAATATTGCTGCTAACTGGCCATATATCTTCATGGAAAGTACCTCTTCTTTATATAACCTTAATTTAAACATTCCAGAATTCAAATTACATGTTTATACGTACCTTAAGGTTTGTGTGTTTCGTCTTTCATAATGATACCCGGTGATTTGCAAACCTGACTGATCACAAAAATCATACTCCAAGAATTCCATCATCATCATCATCAATCACAACAACAGCAACTACTCACCATCCCTGGATATTCTGATTCTGTGAATTTGGGATACGATTATAAGAGTCTATATGTTACCATATTTTCACAGGCTATTCTAATCCACTTGATTGGAAAACAGTAATTTAGATATTTTATTTGCACACCTATAAACCTATAAGATAGTAGTCTGAAATTCACCGTAAGCTACGTAACAGAAAAAGCAATCATTCTAGTTATGAACTGTATGAAAAAAAACAATTGCAAATAAAACAGTTTTGAAAACATTTATTTAACTTTTATTTATTTATTTTTTTAAGATTCCATCTATTTATTCATAGAGATGGAATGGCAGAGACATAGGCAGAGGGAGAAACAGGCTCCCCGCCTCAGGGAGCCTGATGTGGAACTTGATCCCAGAACTCCAGTATGACACCCTGAGCCGGACACAGACACTCAACAGCTGAGCCACCCAGGCATCCTTTATTTAACTTTTAACCTTTTCTCATTTGTTATATATTTTATTCATTCTTTCTTTGGAGGTTACCTTTGTATCTTTAACAAAGCACAACTTATTGCTCATATCCCGAAATCCTCCTACTTCACTTAGAAGCCCTGTTGCTGGTAAACATGAAAGTTCTTTGGAACCGTCTAAAGTCACCAACCAAAGTTGGATCATGCAGGTAAGTATTTCCAGTCTTCCATTCCTATTTTTGGCTTCATTTTCTCGTTGTTGGATCAAACCTGGGAGGTGACTGCTTCATCTGGTGCCTTGATGTCATTAAATTATTCAGCAGTATCTCTTATTCTAAAGCTGCTTTTGACTTATACTTTGTTAACTTACATCAATTTTTTTCAACAACACATTCTTCAGGCATGTCAAAAAATGCCTTTACTTCGTAATTATTATGGAATTTGTTGACTGAAGCATGACCAGGAGATGAAAATAGTTATGGAGACTGAAGCAATGATACAAAGATCTAGCCTCAAATATAAGAAGATTGTAGCTGCCTCATTCTCATCTTCCCTAATTATTTTAAGTGGGTGGGTAGCTAACTAGCTAGCTACAATTACATAGCATAAAATTCACCCTTTTAAAGAGTATACTAAAGAACTCATGAATTCTTATTAATAGTGTTTTATAATTCTCACCAGTATCTAATTTCAGAATCTTTTTATCACCTAAAAGAAACCCTGTATTTATTAGCACACATTCTCTAATTCTCTCCCCAAGCCTCTGCCCATTAATCTATTTACTATCTCTATGGATTGCCTTGTCTATGGGATTGTGAAAATTTTATGCAAATTAAATCATTCAAATGTGGTGATTTGTGACTGGCTTATTTTCCTTAGGATGTTGTCAAGGTTCATCTATATTATAGTTTGTATCAGTGCCTTATTCCTTTGTTGGCTAAATATTACATTGAATGGATATATCACATTTTGTTTATCTATTTGTTGGTTGATGGACTTTGAGTTGTTTTCATTTTTTGGCCATTATGAATAATGCCACTGTAAGTGGTCATATGCGTGTTTTTTTCCCCTGTATGTTGGGTATATACCTAGCAATGGAATTGCTGGATTATATGGCACATGTATTTCTAACATTTTGAGGAAATGCAAAACAGTTTTCTGAAGTTGATGCACCATTTTTCATTTCCAACAATGTATGAAAATTGTCATTCCTCAGCATCCTTCTTAACACTTGTTTTTGTTCTGTCTAAGGGAAGATGAGTGAAGCGAGTTTTGATTCTGTTGATTTTCTGTATTTTTTCCTATTCCTTAATTTATTTCCTCTATAATTTCTTTTGTTTCCTTTCTTGACCTTGCTTTGGGATTACTTTGCTCATTTTACTAGTTTCTTAATGTGGAAGATTAAGCTGATTAGAAATCTTTCTTATTCATAGGTATCCATAAATGTATTCCTCTCTATGCACAGTTTTAACTGCATTCCTTAAATTTTAGTATATTGTATATTTGTCTTCATACAACTCAAACTATTTACTAATTTCCATTTTAATTTCTTCTTTAACCATTTGGAAGTTTAGGAGTCCTTTATTTAATTTCCAGATATTCGTGAAATTTTCTAATTTGTTTCTGCCTTTTCTAATCAGATTTTATTGTGGTAAAAGAACAGATTTTTCATCATTTCTACCACTTTAACTTTGTATAAGTTATATCATTTCTACCTTTACTGTGACTTGCTGTTTGACCTAATATATGGTCTGTGTTGGTGAATATTGTATGCACTTGAGACGAATGTGTTTTCCTCTGTTTTTAGGTAGAGTGTTTTTATAGATCTGCTTCGTTTACAGTATTCAAGTCTTCTTTTTCCTTGCTACTCTTATGCCTTGTTTTCTTCTATTCAAAGTGGGATATTGAAGTTTCCAGCTATTATTGTTATCTGTTTATCCCTTTATGTATGTCAGGTCTTGCTATATGCATTTTGGGGGCTCTTTTGCTATGTGCATATATGCTTATAATTTTTATGTTTCCCTGATGATTTCACCCTTTTTCATTGCAGAATGTTTTCCTTTTACTCGAGTAACAATTTTGTTCTTAAAATCTGTTAGATATGATATTAATATAGCCACTTCAGCTTTCTTTTAATTATCATTTGCATGGTTTCATGGTTTTACTTTTTTGTTCTTTTATTTTCAAACTCTTTGTGTATACGAATTACCTCTCTTACAGACAGAACAAAGTTGGATCATATTTTTTAATTTCATTCCGCCAATTTCTGCTTTTTAATTGGAGTACATTATTCAACAAGGTAAGATTTAGACCTACCATTTTGCTATTTGTTTTCTATATATCTTATATTTTCTTTAGTCTCTATTTCTTCATTACTGCCTAGATATTTTTCTTGTGTACTATATTAATTTATTTAATGTTTATTATACTATATTTTTGAGATGTATTTTAAAACTGTTGCCCTGAGGATTTTAAAGTAACACCTTAACTTAAAACAATCTAGCTTAGATTAATGTCAATTTAATTTCAATAATATACAAAAACTTTTGTCGAGGAAATGGGTATGAAATTCTTGGTCGACAGCCTATTTCAGCACTTTTAATATATCATCCCTTGTCTTCTGGCTTTCACTGTTCCTGATATTGAATGTGTTTGGGTATGGATAGATTTGAGTTTAACCTATTTGGAATTGACTGAACTTCTCAGATACATGAGTTAATATTCTTCATCAAATTTTGTAAGTTTTCAGTCATTATTTGTTCTAATGTTCCTTCTGCTCCTCTTTTCTCTCCTTCTCAATTACCATTATGCGTACTTTGGTACATTTGAAGGTATCCATTAGTTCTCTGAGATTTGGTTAATTTTGTGCATCCTTTTTTCTTTCTGTTCCTCAAAAATAATTGCAAAATGTCAATTGACCTATTTTCAAGTTGGTTGATTCTTCCTTCTGTGAGCTCAAATCTGCCTTTGGACATTTCCAGTGAATTTTCATTTAGTAATTTTACTTTTCAACTAAAAAATACTACTTGGTACTTTTTGAATTCTTTTTGTTTCAAATGATAATTTTCTATGTAGTGAGATATTATACTTTCCTTTAATTCTTCAGAGAAGGCTTCCTTTAGTTTCTTGGAAATATTTATAATAGCAGGCTTTTAAATTTTGTCTAGTAAGTCCAATACTTGGTTTTCCTGAAGAATGGTTTTATTGACTTCATTAGGTTTCTTCCTTTCTCTTTCTTTTCTTTCTTTCTTTCTTTCTTTCTTTCTTTCTTTCTTTCTTCCTTTCTTTCTTTCTCTTCTTTCTTTCGTTCTTTCTTTCTTTCTTTCTTTCTTTCTTTCTTTCTTCTTCTTTCTTTCCTTTTTGGATATGGGCCATACTTTTTGTTTCTTTGCATGTGTCTCTCTCTCTTGCTCTCTCTCTCTTTTCTTTTCTTTTTTTTTTATAGAAAACTGAACATTTGAAATAACATAATGTGAATGCTCTAGAAAACAGATTCCCATTTATCACCAGGATTTGTTGTTGCTGTCTATATATGCTTTTCCTGGACTAATTCTTCAAAGCCTGCATTCTCTGACATGTGTGGCCACTGAAGTTCCTGCTTCAGTTAACTTTGTGATCAGCTGATAACTGGACAGATATTTCATTAAATGGCTTGAACCTGCAAATCTCCCAAACTTTGTTAGAAGGGCTCTGTGTATGTGATGGGGCATGACTTCAACTCTTGACTTTATAATTATGCATTATTCATTTCCAGCTTGTTTAGATCCTGATGGTCACCTAGAAGTAATAGATAAGGGACTGTCCAGGATTCTGGGGTGTACACACAAACCCAGGAAAGTTTTGGAGTCTATCAAAGTCCCATCTGGGTATCTCATAACATATATTTTCCGTTTTAAATTTTTTTGGCTATCTTCTTATTTGGTACAACTGGTATCATTGTTTCTGGCAGTTTCAAGATTAAATAAATGATACTGGTTGCTTTCAATAAACACCCTGAGATAAAGCTTTTTGCGGGAGAATCTCTAAGTCAGGTCAGATGATAAAAAGCCTCGCAAGAAAGCTGCTGCAGAGCTCAAAAAGTGACAGTTCTCTGGAAATGGGGCTTTTATGGCAGCTCCAAATCTATTCTTTTCCCTTCAGTGACTGTTAGGTTACCGGTTTTTAAAACTACCACAGATTCGGCATTAGGAGAATATGACAGGGCAAGTTAAAGCACCACAAATTCACTCTTCTTACTGAGATTCAGCCATTTTTCTTGAATAAATGCTTCTTGGATTTTGAAAGCTTCTTGTCATTTCCAGAATTCTGAAAAAGTTGATTTTGACAAATTTTTCCTGTGTTGTGATTGCTTTTACAGAGGAACAGTTTTTCAGAGGTCATTAGTCTACCAATTCAGAAAGATGTGTCTTTGTTTAATAACCTAATTCTAAAGTAAAAAATAATACATCTTTCCCCACGTCAGAATTTGAGATCATCACTCAACTTATGTTGATAGGAAAGAACTTGGTAGGTGATTTGGGGTAAGCCTTATTCTCAGAGTTCGGCAGTGGAACAAACCTATTCAGTCACTAGGGTGGTTCAGAAACACTACCATTGCTCTGTGATTTTACAACTCCACAGATTAAAGAATGCCATAGAGGAACTTCATTGAATATTCAAAGTTTATAAATGATAGCTCCAACTGTTCTGGTAGGATTTTTAGGCTCACTATTTTAGAGCTTTAAAATATGGACTTGTGTTTATCTAAATGAATTACATATATCTGTATTTTATTCTCATTACTAATTAGTTTGATTAGTTCTCAGTGTCTATGAGCTCTTCCATTAGACTATAATTTCTTTGAGGGCTGAGCCTTCAGTGTATTCAATTTTTAATACCTCATGTCCTATAAAGTGCCTGGTACTTTTTGTTAATTAATCAATTCAGAAAATATATTAAGAATCTAGTACATACCAATCACTGTGAATTATACTAGGGGTTTAAGATGAAAGTCTACTCTTGAAGACCTCATGTCTCTTATAAATTTAATGAATATTCTTCATTTATCTTATTAACACATTATAATTCTGTAAGTGTTTAATTTTCCTGTATCATACTGAGTAGCATGGATGGCTAGAGAGACTGAGTGAGACCATAAGAGAATACTGAATGTGAGGTATCACAGTATGCTTAATTTGTACATTTACAAAAATGTTTTCATTGCTTAGAGATCCATAAAGAGGCTGGTTCCAAGCATTAAACATTGTTACTACATTCAGCAGAACTGTTCCAGTTAATTTATAAGTTCATCAATAATAATTATTGGACTCTTTTTAATATACGAAATATTATGGACATTTAAATATAAGCAAAGAAAATAATATGCTGAGGAAATGAAATATAAATGAAGAATTATTAAATATAAATTAAGAAAAAATATTTTGGTATCCTTCAAACAATTTGGTTATTAAAAATATCCTGGCCTTATATATAAATTATTGCATTCTGTACTTGAAAGATACAGAAAGCTTCAGGGCATTTTGTATTGACATTATATCTTTTTAACAAGAGTAAAGTAGAGAATATTATATCAGAATTTGCATTCCATGATAATGGGTGTATTCTATATCCCATTTCCACAGATATAAAAAGGAGGTATAGTTGAGTACATGAAACGGATGTCGTTTGAATAAAACACAATGACTAAAAATTGATAATTTTGTTTAAGGATCAAGACTGTCTTCGTCAGCTCAGGCTGCTATATGAAAATGCCATAGACTGGGGGCTTAACACTAGACATTTATTTCTCACAGTTCTAGAGTCTGAAAAGTCCAAGATTAAGCTGCTAACAGATTCAGTTCCTGGTGAGAGTGTTCTTCCTTCTTTAGAGATGACCGCCTTCTTCTTGTATCCTCACATGGCAGAGAGAAAGGGAGCTTTGATCTCATCCTCTTCTTATAAAGAAATTAATTGTGCAGTTCTCTGCCTTTATGAACTCATCTAAATATGATTACATCCCAAAGCCCCATCTCCCAATACCATCATGATGGTATGGGCTTCAACATATGAATTTGAAGGGATACAAACATTCAGTTCATAACAAGGCATAAGAAAAGTGAACATCTAGTTTTATAACTGAACTCAGAAGATAAATCCATGTCAATATTTTACAAGACATTGAGGGAAATAGAAGATACTCAGACAAGCAAATGAAAGACACTGCTTCAGTTATTGAATTTAGTTTCCAGTTTAGTGTCCAGGTGGAAAGATAGAACAATCACAAAACAGAGCATCATATACAGAACACAGTATCAATATTGTGATATTTATGACATTCATCTACTAGAACTCATTTTTGGAGTTTACCATTGATATGTGAAAGGAATCCTTCCTAATTGTTTTACACACACAGAGAGACACACACTCCCTCTCTCCATCTCTGTCTCTCTCTCTGTTAAAAATAAATTTCTCAGGGGATCCCTGGGTGGCTCAAGGGTTTGAGGCACGGTTTGGTCCCTGCTTTTGGCCCAGGGAGTAACCCTGGAATCCTGGGATCAAGTCCCACATCGGGCTCCCTGCATGAAGCCTGCTTTTCCCTCTGCCTGTGTCTCTGCCTCTCTCTCTCTCTGTGTCTCTCATGAATAAATAAATAAAATCTTAAAAAAGAAAAAGAAAAAGAAAGAAAAAAGAAATTTCTCAGCCTACAGGAGAACATATTATTCAAAATGAATTAGCAAATACTTTCCAAATAATTAATATCCTATCAAGGCTAAAGAGTGTTTGCAGTCTAGTTTTATGTAAGTTTTTAATAATTTTTGTTTTTAACTTTACAAAACTGCTTAATTTGACTTTTTATTGCTGTATCATCTTCATGTTCTCTGAATATCATAAGATACAAGACCATATTTGTGTATTGATAAAATATATTTTACCTTTGGTATTCAACATAGACTTTATCGTAGATCTTCCATGGTACCTCTCCATGTATTTATGAGCATGAAACTGGCATAAAGGGTGTTGTTATAAGAACACTTGAAATGTAGACTCACAACAAAATTCCTTCTTCACTAAGTCACTTTGGAGGTAATAGAAAACATAAGTAGAGCAGTTTAAAACCTCACATTTTGTTCATATTAGAATTTGCTTTGATGTAATACCTCTACATTTTTGTTTTTTTATGTAAATGAATACAATCCAGGGTTTGATGATATGCCTCTGGGTTTTCTTGATGCAAATTCATAGAGTATTTAAGATGTTTAAAACCACACTTGTTATGTAACTAATTATTGGGTCCATCTTTTGAAACCAAGTTGGCTGTGAAGTATACAAGTGTCTCCAAATTCTGTCTTTCAACACTGAGAAAATCTGAGGCATGCTGTGAGCACCTTCATGTAACATGATTTCTTTGCAATGAACACTCCAGGATTCTATTAAATAGGAATTGAGGAAAGAGCATTTTGGAGAATTATAGTGAGGGGAAGTTATGGAATTTGATAGTACTACTTGTTAACTGTTCTAGGTGATGAGTGTGAAACTTAATTTGTATTAATCAATGTGAGGTGAAGAGAGCACAAATTAATTTGACATGCAGATTTTGTGCTTTAGTAATGATGCTGAAAGTATTCCTGGCCCACAAAAAAACAGCATATTCACCTTGTAGGTCAGTGGATTATACCATGTCCTGCCTAAGAAGCATTGTGCACATCTTCTTTAAGGCTGAATTGGGTAAAATCGCTAATCTAGTTCTTCTGGTCTTGTTGATAATAAACTGATGAAGCAAACTGACCCCTTGTGCCACAGCCATTATGTTTAAGGACATCATACCACAGTGTGGGTAGGGAAAATAGCATATTTACTCCTGAAATAAACTTTACAAAAAGTACCTGCACCTTACCTAACAATAGTCTTCAAAATAGGTGAAACTACCTTCTGAGTTCTTAGTGAAAACAAAGATATCATTGACTTTTATGATTCTGTTGTCTGCCCGTGATAAAACTGTTGCTTTTCCACCACGAACAGACTGTTACATTAGTAATTATGTGTGTGTGTTTCTGTTAAGAAAACATTGCTGTGAACTGTCTTTCAGAGCTCAGTGTTTTGAAATCTGTACTCACAAAATATTGCAGCTATTTTATTAATGTCTCTGACTCAGTTTTTCTCTTTCAGAAAAATAAAGAGATCTAAAAATAAATTGTGGAAACAGACCTATCTAACATAATGCCTGCTCAGTTAACAGCTATTTACAGTACTAGCCCTTGAATATTTCTGTGCTTTTGACAAAGTCTCCTTTTGTTCTAGTATGATGACTTTTCAGTTTAGAGGCACACTAAATACACTATAAAAAAGTGATACTTTGACATTTTAATTTCGGGTAAAGACATACTCAATAATTTACTCAACAAAACAGTTCCTAGAAAAATTATAGAAAAAATTTGAATTGTGTCCCATGTTTGGATGAACCCAAAATGTTTTCTTTTGTATGCATGCCACTAAAAGGAATGAAGAGATAGCATCTCTTTTACTCTTGTATCTCTTGTGCAAGTGAGCAATTTCCATGTATTTCAAAGTGCTCTTAAGATTGATTAGCTTTAGCTTTTCTTTTTTTTTTTTAAATGTATTAAGTGGAGTTTGAACGCAAGACAGCCATGAGACAGAAAAAGGATGAAAAATTGGTAATGAAAATGGTGCAGTACAAGAATGCACAACCTAAAAAATGATTGTTTCTCATATCTTTTCCTATGATCGTCTTTTTCTTCTCAAGAATAAGAAATGTACAGTACACTACTTATATGTAAAAACTGTATACTTTGGGAAATTGTCTTTTCCTTATATAAACATACATTATTATCAATGGGTTTTTCTGTCAGTGAACATGTCTGTGTATATATGTACACAACTTCTTAAACTTTTTATTTAATGAACTGAGACTTTTAAGAAAGGAATGAGTGAATTTCCATAAGTCACAGAAGAGAATTTTTTATTTCTTTCTATCTAGAGCCATATTTTGATAATATGAAATAGCTTTTATAAAGAATTTGTGAATATACTTGCATCCATGCCTTTTCCACATGGAGTTATTTAGATATATCATTTCTGGTTGGCCAAACAGAAGGTGGAATACAAATTAAACATGTTTTAGATGATACTTTAAGCACCTTTGCTTTTAAAATCAGAATAGTTTAAAAGAGGCTAAAGAGGAAATTTAATTTGAAAATTTGCATCCAGCCATCAAAGTTTGAGCATCACACTTTGATGCTCATACTTTGCCCTCTCAAGCAGAACACTTGTCCTTTCAGTGAAGCAGTCTTTACAAAAGCAGTTAAGACACCCTCTCTGAATATAATAGTTACAAACATGTTGGAAAAGCCAGTAATGCTACACCATGTTCCAATGTGATAACATTAATCAGAGTTTGAATATAGAGAATTCAGGGCGCCCGGGTGGCTCAGTCTGTTAAGCATCTGCCTCGGCTCAAGTCATGATCTTAGGTCCTGGAATCAACCCGCGTCTGGCTTCTTGCTCAATGCGGAGTTTGCTTCCCCTCTCCCACTGCTCCTTCCCTCTGCTCGTGCTCTCTCTCTAAAATAAATAAAATAAAAAAATAAAAATAAAAATATAGATGCAGAATTACCTCTCTTCAGAAGTGTTCTGTGAACTTGTTAGTATGACTAAATATTGACACCCACAGTGTCAGTACCTTATTGGCTCTGTAGTACAAAATTCATCATTATATACAACACACAATTAGTTGGGCCCATTAATAACATAACCATGGTGATTTGCTTCTTGATGAAAATTCTAAGAGATATATTATTAATGCTTAGTAGGCGCAACTGTTTGACTTTTAGAGCTGGTAAGTTATTAAAATCCCTTAGGATCGTTAACGTCTTGGTAAATAACATAAATGCAAAACAGGGGGATATAGATTATACCACAGTGATTTGAGGAGCATTTCATTTTATTTTATTTTTTAAGGGAAGGGACCTGAGGGAGAGAGAGAATCTTAAGCAGGCTCCATGTCCAGTGTGGAGCCAAAGGCTGAGGTCATGACCCAAGCTGAAATCAAGAGTCAGACACTTAACCAGCTGAGTCATCCAAGCACCCCGAGGAGCATTTTAAACTACTAAAATACAATGGGCATTCCCCAGACACAAGGCAACTGTGTATTATTACCTAATTTTAGCTTCACCAATATGTCATAAAGGTGTTTTACCCTTTCTATGAATGAAAAAATGGGAGCTCACAATAATTAAGTTAATTGTACAATATCCCACTACTAATGCATTTGGAGCCAGCACCAAGTCCATTATTTAAAACTTATTCCAGAGGCCTACTTGTAAACTAATATACAGTAGTATATCTTTTAAGAAGGTGATACTGCATTCAACTCTGCCATTGGTGTTTCCCTTGGAATTCTCTCAGGTGAAGGCCTTTTACTTTCTTTTTAAAGATTTTATTTACTTATTTGAAAGAGAGCATGAGCAAGGGGTGGGGAGGACAAAAGGTGGGGGAGAAGCAGACTCAAACCCAGGGCCGTGAGATCATGACCTAAACTGAAGGCAGATGCTTAACCGCCTGAGGCACCCAGTCAACCCAAAGCCCTTTTTACTCTTATAAACCTTTTCATCCAATTAATTGCCCACATCAAGATTTATACTACCTATAAAATATTACTTGTAGCAGTTATTCAGAAATTCAGAAATAATTATTGAATACTCCCAGAGCGCCTGAATGGTGCATGTCAGACTCTTGGTTTTGGCCTAGATTGTGATCTCAGGGTTGTGACACTGAGCTCAGCTAGGAGTCTCCTTAAGACTCCCTCTCCCTCTAATCCATCCCCCCACCCTCCAACTCTAAATAAATAAATAAATAAATAAATAAATAAATAAATAAATAAATAACAAATAAATAAATAAATCTTTAAGGAAAAAAAATTGAGTACTCTTGGTGTGCCACAACCACTTTGGTGGGGATACGTCAGTAAGTGAGATGAACAAGATCCCAGTACTTACATCAGGATTTTTGTTGCCTGGATATTTTCATTTTCACCTGGTCTAATTTCACTTTCTTTCCTCGTAGTTTCTGAAATTCACTATGTCAGCTACTTTCCAACTAATTTTTTAATTTTCTCTATTATTTTTCTTTCTGCTTTGCCTCACTCATATTCAACCTGGGGCTAAGCCTATCAACAACTTTCTAGAGAAGAATTATATATACTGCACTGAGTGAACCTCTATAATCTTTAGTTAGCCTTCAGTGTTCCTCAGCCAACTGTGGGCTTCAGTTTGGCTCTGATCGGCTCCTTTCCTATTCCCATATAGCTACTGAGTAACATTATTGCTGCCCTCATAATCCTTACCCTTACTACTCAAACAACTGATTGTTTCCCTACTTTGCTTAAAAAAAGAGAGAGGTGTAACATAGACTTTCTCAATGGTGTGCTCTAACATCAATCACATTTTCTTTTTATTCCCTTTGTTCTGCAAATTTTAGATGAAGCATTATCTTTCCTTTGAAATACTAATAATGTAGCTCTGTGGCCTTTTTCTTTTCAGGCCCTTCCCCATCCATTAGGCAACCTTTTTTTTTCCTAAGCAAGTACATATACTTGTACCACTCTCCAAAAATAAAGAGTAATGATAATGAAATCCTCAAAATTTAGTCCCCCTTATTCTGGTCTTTTTCCTTCTTCATTTTTCCTTAAAATTAAATGTAACTGGGAGGGGTGTTTGTTGAGTGACCTTAATGCCTGAGGCCCTGGAGTGCTGTAAGCCAGATGCTTCTGTGGTCACTGTAGGGTGGAGTCTGTTAAACTGACCAGAGACTTGTGGCTGTTGGCTAGCACCCACCTCCCCTGGGCAGCACTGCAGGAAAACACAGCAACCCTTACTTTTTGGCTGAACCTTTTACAACCCCACCCCTTCTTCAGATAGCCTACACTTGCATAGTTTGAAACATCTGAAAACTAACTTGGGTATTCCTAAAAATCCAGGCTCATATATTTATAGATAACTACTTTATTTACATTTATGAATACCTATAATGCTGTGTAAAAATGATTACTGTTATGATGCTTTCAGCTGTAGGGTTTTTTTTTTTCATTTTTACAGCTTTACACTCTGAGATCACATGTATCTTCAAATATTGTTTTACTAAATTTCCTAATGATGGAATTTAGGATATCTCCTTTCTCCTTCTTCTCTCTCTCTTCTCTTTGTAATTAAAAAAAAAAAAAAAACCACTGAATTATAAAGGTTTTTATTCATGAACCTTCATAATAAATCCCTACTTTCACTGTACATTTTCATTTGCTTTTTGTTAGTCTGTCTTTTCCCTTCAACTACTTTCAAAATTTGCTGTTGTCTTTGGTTTCTATAGTTATATTATTATTTGTTTAAGTATCTATCTTGCTTGTGTGTTTCTTTCAGATCTAAAAATTCATGATTTTCTTCAATTATGAAAAATTCTTAGCTATTTTTTTCTAAAAATAATTCTTTTATATTAGCCATTTTCTCTCTGAGACCTCTCTTTAGGACTTCTCATTCTGTTTTCATGTTTATTAATTTTACTTTAATTTGGTTACTTTATAATTTTAGGTTGTAGAAAATTTTTTCAGATTTCTCTTTGACCTCATTATTTCAATTTTTTAGTTATCTCCAATCTGCTGTTTCTTTCGACTATTCAGTTTAGAATTTTTAAAGCATCATTTTTAATGTTTAGGTTTTTATTTTGTTTCTTTTGAAATTTCTAAAACTGAAGGGTGAGCTTTCGTAATTTATGAAAAATTATCTTTATTTTAAAAACTGTGATTACTTATTTTCTCCTTTATACTCTATTGGCATCACAGATGGCAGATAGATTTCTGAAACTACTTTCTGTGATTCTCTCTCTCCTTTTTTTGTTAACTACTTTGGAGTTTTCCATCTTGCTTTTCCAGAAACTTCCATTTAAATATTCTACATTACTAATCTTTTTCAGTACCTAAGTACTAATTTTTTTGTACCTCAGACACTTATATGCAAGTGATTTTATATTTTTAGTTTTAAAGTCTATATTTTTTTCATATCTAGAATATTATGGATTTATTGTTCTCTTTGGTCTGCTAGACAAATTATTTACAGTTTCTTTACATTTTTGTTATTATTCTAATGACTGTTTTCTCTGTTAGCTTTTCTGATTATTGAGTGTGGTGCTCCTCTAATAGTTTTTAAAACTTTATATACTCATCTTTGTTTTTGAGTTTTCTTCTAGTTATTTTCTGATGCTTTACTTGTTTTTCGAATATGTCTCAATGGGTCATAGGTAATGGTGATATGAGCTATAATACACCAAAATCTTGACTCCTTTTTTTTTTTTTTTTAAGATTTATTCATTTATTTGAGAGAGAGATGGGGGGTGCAAGAGGGAGAGAATCTTCAGCAGACACGCCACTGAGCATGGAGCCCAAAGCCCAAAAAATCACAACCTAAGTCAAAACCAAGAGTCAGAGGCTTAGCCAACTGAGCCATCCATGGTGGCCCCCAAATTTTGACTTCTAAGATCAGGCCTTATTGCTCTTCCAGAGTCTTGCCAGCGGCCTGTTCATTCAGAGCAAATTATCCTATCTGTTGTTACAGTGTCAAAACCAAGTGTTTCTGTTGCCAGTGCTAGGGACAATGTTCAGAAAGGGATTAACATACTCAGCTCATGGAGCTTTCAAAACTCTGTAGTCTTGTGATAGACTTTGTTTATTGGTATTTCAGGGTTATTACAGATTTTTTATTAAAAATATTGTGTATATTATTGACGCTAGAGATTTAAGACTGTGAGTTACACTTTTGCAATCATTTTGCCATTTAGTCTGTTCTCTTTTTGTGTGTTTTCATCACAGTATTGCTAAGGATAATTAAATAATCCTTTTTTTCTATAAGGTAATTTTCTTCTAATTTCCAAGGCTTATTTTGCTCTTATTTCCTTTCTTTGATCCATGTGACTTTTGAATTCTCCCTCCCCAATTCTTTTTTCGTTTTACTTTTACTTCTGACAATTATTTCTCTCTCTCTACCTCTCTCTTTCTTTCTGATTTCTAGTAATTTTTATTATTTAATTTAATTTTTGACATGTAAAAAGCTGAACATTTTTTTTTAATTTTTTTTTTTTTTATGATAGTCATACAGAGAGAGAGAGAGAGGCAGAGACACAGGCAGAGGGAGAAGCAGGCTCCATGCACCGGGAGCCTGACGTGGGATTCGATCCCAGGTCTCCAGGATCGCGCCCTGGGCCAAAGGCAGGCGCCAAACCGCTGCGCCACCCAGGGATCCCAAAGCTGAACATTTTTAATGTATATAATTCAATATGCTTGATGATAAGCACATACCCATGAAATCATCACCACAATCAAGTCCATAGACATATCCACTAACTCTCAAAGTTTTCTCTTGCCTCTATTATTAGTATTATTTTTTCCTTTGGAAAACACTTAACATAAAGTCTACTCTCTTAGAAAAATTTAAGGATATAAGATATTATTGTTAGCTATAGGCTCTATGTCATATAGATCTTCAGACTTATTTATTTGTGAACTGAAACTTTCCAAATCAAAAGAGGAGGCATAAAAGTGTCTCTTTTTGTACTTTACTTGGTCATATATAGAAAATCCTAAATACTCCACTAAAGAAATCACACTGATTAACAAATTCTCATAAAGTTACAGTATACATCATCATATGAAAATCAGATACATTTTTACATATTATCAATGAACTATCCAAAAAAGGTAAGAAAACAATCTCATTCACTATAGCATCAAAAATAAAATATATAGGAATAAATTTAACCAAGGAAATGAAAGATCTATACATTAAAAGCTATAAAAATGCAATGAAAGAAATTGAAGAAGACACAAATAATTAGTAAGATACCAACTGTGGATGGATTGGAAGAAATAATTTTGGTAAAATGTCCATACTACCTAAAGTAATTTACATATTTAATGTAATCCCTATCAAAATTCCAATGGCGTTTTTCTGGGAGATAGAAAAAGTTATCTTAAAATTCATGTCGTACCACAAAATACCCTGAATAGACAAAGCGATCTTGAACAAGAAAAACAGCTGGAGGCATCACACTTCCTGATTTCAAATTACATAGCAAAGTTATAGTAATGAAAACAGTATGGGTGGTTCAGTCTGTTAAGCATCTGCCTTTGGCTGAGGTCATGATCCCAGGTCATAATCCCAGGTTCCTGGGATGTAGCCCTGTGTCAGACTCCCTGCTCAGTGGGGATCTGCTTCTCTTCTCTCTGCTTCCCCCCCACCCCCCACCATACTCTCACTCTTTCACTTGTGCTCTCTCTCTCATAAATAAATAAAATCTTAAAAAAAGAAAACAGTATGGTATTGACATAAAAGCTGACACATAGATCAATGAAACAGAATAGAAAGCCCAGAAATAAACTGAAACATATATAGTCAACTAACCTCTGACAAGGGCTCCAAAAATACAAAAAAAAAAAAAAAAGGAAAGAATAATTTCTTCAATAGCTTAGTTTGGGAAAACTGTATATCTACTTGCTAAGAACAAAGTTTGACTCAGAACTTTTGCCATGCACAAAACCAATTCAACATGGATTAAAGACTTAAATGTAAGACCTGAAACATAAAACTTCTAGAAGAAAACTGGAAAAAAAGCTCCTTGACATTGATTTTAGCAATGATTTTTGGGTATGGCACTTAAAGTACAAGTAACAAAAGAAAAAAGAAAATGGGACTACATCAAACTTAAAAGCTTCTGCACAACAGAGGAAATACCAAAATAAATAAGCAAGCTTCAAAAGGGGGAAAATATTTGAAAACCATGAATCTGCCAAAGAGTTAATATCTAAAATATATAAGGAACTCCTATAACTCAAGAGCAGGAAAACAACCTGATAAAAATTGGGCTACAGACCTAAATAGACGTTTTGCAAAGAAGGTATGTAGGTGTGCGTATATGCTCAACATCAATAATCGAAATGTAAATCAAGACCAAATTAAGTTATCACTTCACACTTAAGATGGGTATTAAAAAGAAGAAGCAGGAGGATGAGGAAGGGCAGAGGTGGAGAAGGAGGAGAAGTAAAAGAAGTAAAGAAAGTTACAAGTGTGGAGATAATATGAAGCAAAGGGAATGTTGGTCAGTATTGCCATTATGAAAAATAGTATAGAGGTTTCTCCAAAAATTAACACCAATACGACGATCAGCAACCTCATTCCTGGGTATATATATCCAAAGAAAATGAAATTGGGATCCTAAAGAGGTATCTACATTCCCTTGTTCATAGCAACATTATTCACAATAGCCAAAATATGAAAATAATCTAAGTTTCCATCAATAGATAAATGGGTAAAGAAAATGTGGTATATACATATAAGGAAATATTATTCAGTTTATTCGTTTTAAAAGAAGAAAATCCTACCACTTACAACAATGTGAATGGACATTATGCTAAATGAAATAAACTAGAAACAGAGGGCAAACACTGTATGATTTTTTTTTTAAGATTTTATGTATTTATTCATGAGAGACCCAGAGAGAGCAGCAGAGACACAGGCAGAGGGAGAGGCAGGCTCCACACAGGGAGCCCAATGTGGGACTCAATCCTGGGACTCCAGGATGATCTTGCTTTTATGTGGAATCTAAAATGGTCAAATTCATAGAAACAGAGAATAGAATGGTGATTTCTACGGTTTGGGGGAAGGGAGAAATAGGGAGGTGATGGTCAAAGAATACAAAGTACTTAATTTTTTTCTCAGAAGTTTTTCTTACCATTATTTTTCCATGTTAATAAATTATAAAAATCCTCAGTCTTATTTCTTAATTGATCATCATTGTTTTTCACGCTCAGCAAGTACCATGTGATTTGTTCAGTGTATATGGATTACCACTTAAGCCCAGATGTTACTATTATATACCTCCAACTCAGTATATACTCTAGATTACTACCCATTAGCCCTGAGCATTTATTTTAAATATGTGATCACTTAAAACTTTTCCAATTTCTAAACTTTTCTCATTTTAGAATCTACAAATACTTACAACAGCAAAGTAACAGAAGCCAAACAATAAAAACATGTTGTTATTATACTTAATCTCCAAGGAGTTCATGAGATCTGAGTCTTGTCTGTGGATAGAAATGGACTTACTGCATAGGATAGAAAATCTCTGAGTAGTTCTGTTATTCAGTTTCTATAGTGGAAACTGTGCTTATAATAACTCAGGCATAAAACATTGGCATAAAGCCATGGTTATCAGTAACAGATATTACTCTAAATAGCAAAGGCCATGCCGTATTTTGTCCATATTTGTACTTTATCTGAAAGAAACAGTAACTTGGAGATACTGGTGTGAAGTAGGTGGTATTTGCCAGGCATGTTTGTATGTTGGAAATTATGCCTCCTAAATGGTACTGCTTTTTTATCTAAAATATTAATCGCCAATGGCCATATTTTCCTTGCATACAATTTCTGCAACTGGGGAGAATAGGTGGGGTTTTGGGTAGCAGAACATTTGCATTCTTTCTATGAGGGACAATCTCCTTTGATTTCTACATCTCTGTTTTTCTCTTTATTCTCTCATTATAAGCTGTTTTCAGTTTGGGGGGGCATTGAGCTATTCTGGTGCAATGTGTAGTTTGTTTTGTTCAGCAGTTTCTTATCATGCAAAAATGAAATGCCTTTTTTTATCACTCATTTAAATTATTGTTTTCCTCTGGTGATGGATTTTTGCAGCTTCTGTATTTACTTTATTACTTGTGACTGAGGCATGTTTTCATACCGGGAACTGAGCAGAGGTTCACGTTTAGTATTACTTCATCATCATTCAGCACTATGCTCTCAGCCATATCTCTACGCAAAGAAAGAAGCAAGGAGTCTATAGGTTAAATAGTTTCAGTGAAATAACTCCTGCCTTCCTCCTAGCCTCAGCCTGCATTGCAAATGATGTTACACTTTTACAACCTATATTAACATAGTCTATTTCCTGTGTCCTATATTTCACATGGTTATGTTTTTGCCTTGAGCAGAATAGTGAAAGTGATAAAATGACATGAACAATTTTCTTCCCATCCTTTCTTTCCAAACCCAAATATGGATGTAAAATTTTTATGGAATGTCAGACTTATCCCTGAAGATTTAAGTGAGTTGAATAAACTATAGTCAAATATCTCTAAATCTATTGAGGCTCTTACATCACTAAAACAAAACAAAACAAAACAAAAACACGAATATGTACAGATGTGTTCCTAGTAGCTTATTTCTTCTAAATTTTCTGCTTAGTTAATTCCAGTGGACCCAAAGTTACTCATTCATTCATAAAGTTAAATAATTGGAGAGTAGTTTTTTTAAAGCATTTTAAAATTTTTCATTTATTTATTCATGAGAGACACACACAGAGAGGTAGAAACACAGACAGGGAGAAGCAGGCTCCATGTAGGAAGCCTGACGTGGGACTCGATCCCGGGTCTCCAGGATCACACCCCAGGCTGAAGGTGGCACAAAATCACTGAGCCACCTGGGCTGCCCTGGAAAGTAGTTTTAATTGGTTTTAAATCCCAACCTCATTCTTCAGTAGAACCACTTGGAAACTGTTATAGAAAATAAAAATCTATCTTGTCTGTTAAGATTTTTAGAGCAAAGAAGTGCACTTACCTCCTTGTTAATGATCCTACATCGTTCACTGCTTACTGACACTGTTTTCCAAAGCCTAACTAAAATCCGGTTAATAATTTAAATCACTTCTTTTGCCCATTCAGAAGGAAATATAACAATTTAGCAAGTCACAGTGCTTGTCTCTGTAAAGCATGCATATTGAGTCAGACACTGATCTTGCTGTTTATAAAATGTTTTAGCCTTATAGGGGCACCTGGCTGGCTCAATCAATGGAGCATATGACTCTTCATCTCAGGGTTGTATGAGCCCCACTTTGGATGTAGAGATTACTTAAATATAAAATAGAATAAAAAAGTTTCAGCTTTCTAAAAGAGGTAATAAGCTAGGGGATTAAACAACTATGGAAAATACCTAATAACAAAAAAATATTCACATAGTGGTATTATTGTTCAGAGAAATGTTCGGTTTCTTTCATTTGGAGAGATATGGACTCCCTCTTGAGAAGAGCTTAGCTCAAGACATTTTAATATTTGAAGAAAAGTTGTATGAGATCCAGGGCCTTGGGACATATTATTTAAGATTTTAGATGCCAGAAGAAAGAGCTTAAAGTTTATTCTGGCAGGAGAATAGCAAAGGCTTGTTTGGGTGCAAGTTCTGTCTTACAGATTTGGGCTGGCTACAGAAACGTTTCTAAGCCTCAGTTTCTCATCTACAGGATCATGATAATAACATGTAGGTTTCGACATATCTGTGAGAATAAAGTGAGATAGAATGTATAAAGTGTTGACCATAGTTCTTGGCACACAGAAAGTGCTCAGCAAAAAAAAGAAAGCTGATATTGATAATGATGACAATTATAATGCTATTTTATTGGGACAATAGGAAGCCATCAGGAAATTCTGAGCAGTGGAGGGTGATTATAGTCATATTTAAAGAAAATTAATTTAAGTGATATGTAAATGTAAGTAAACAGTGGTGGTCTAGGAAGTAATGAGATTAGTTTTATGAAAAACTAGATATTCTAGTATTTTTTGAAAGGCTCAGTTAAAGGTAGGGGCAGCAATGAAGAATGACTGGGAGGAGACAGTATTAAGTCAAGGAGAAAACTTTTTCATTTTAGATAGAGTGAAGTTTTGTATATTTAATTAGCCTTTAATTCATTTTTTAAGAAATCCTGTTCCTTTTGCTTACTACTTATATTTTACAAAATATTTGGCACCCTAATAACTCTATCCATGTCTCTCTTATGTTCTGCATTAATGCAATTAAAACCTTCATCTCCATCAATTTCCATAAAGCTTTTCAAAAGTTGGCAGGTGGCAAGTAATAATCCTATCAATTGAATAATTGAATTTCACAAAATTTAATTTAGGACACATGTTAAACTATTATATAAATAGATCATTATAAATTATAATTTTACTTTCTTTCCATTTCTTCAAGAAATAGTCATGCTAGCACCTGAATGGCAGGGGAAATTTGTCTGGAAATTTTCTCCAAAAGAGATTAGTATAGACTTTATTGGATTTCAGTAAATTCATTTTATAGCAGTTGAGAATTTGTATTCAGGGATCGAAAGGACCTATGTTCATTTCAGAGACTGTTATTTACTGAATATGTGACCTTGGGCAAATTACCTTTTTATCTAAGTCAGCTTATTTATCTGTAAGTTAGAGGTAATAGAAGTACTCAACTCGTAAGGTTACTGTGAAGATTAAAGAAACTAAAATATATATGTATCATATTGCCTGGTAGATGAAATAATATTATAATGGCTATTATTACCATTAACATTAAGCTTTAAACAATGGTATATAATCTCCATTTGTTGTGCCTGAATTGTTCATGGTCCTTTTTTGCTCCATTTATTTCTATTCTTCACTACTAACCTATAAAGGAATGAGAAATAAACTAGTTTTATGTTATCAAGTTTGTTTCTAAAAGGCTCAACTTTGAGGGCATATGTTACCAGTTGTCAAGATTCAAGATCTGTTGAAGAATTGCTTAGATATCCAGAGTTCATTAATCAAATTTCTTCCATAGCAGCAAGGAAGGGATAGCCTCCAGATAATCTTGGATACTACAATAAAGAAATTTTTAAAACATGAACTCAGCTAATTTTGCATTCAGCTCTTATTCTGTGTCTTGAGGGCAAATATGAAATCATTATTATTGTTCTAAAATATGTTGCTTTTCTTCCTCCTCTGACTACTTAAGTCTTACTACTAGTTTGGTTTCTAGTTAATCTTCTCCCAGGAAATCTTATTTCCAATGTTGTATGCAAATAATCAGAGATATATAAGGCAGGAGGGACCCTCAAACAGATTTGTATCTAAACAGTATCTGACAGATGTCAGAAACTGCATAATTTCCTTTGGTGGTCTGCTGTTGTGCTTATCTTCCCTTATTTTCTGAAAGTTATGTCTATCCTTGATCTCTGGCTGCACTTTAAACTGATTTAATCTGTTCTTTCCACTTTCGAGATCAAGAACATCTGGTTACCATCTCCTCCTTACTTATCCTTTACACATTTGAAAACTATTAATAAATTACCACCAAATTTTCTCTCTTGCAGCTAAATTATTTCAATTTCTTCAATCTTATCGTTACTCAAAAGACCAATTGGCCAACTCTAAAATCATTTTTATGGCTTATGCATCACCTCTTTATTTCTCCAAACTCATTTAAAATTAGAAGCTTTTAAAAAGACGTAGTTTTATAAAAATGATAGTCATCACTGATGAGCAGGTGGAGGAATTATGCTTTCCAGAGTATATGCTCTGGAAAAATTTTAAACTATGACCCAAAATGCTATATATCAGGTCCAGGATAATTTTTTCCAACATGGGCTTTAAAAATACTCTCTACTTCTGTTGCTTTTCTGTCTCTAAATTCCATAAGCTTCAATCCATACATAGTCTACAGAATGAATTCCATACTTAGAGGAAAGACTGTTTTAGTTGGAAATCTAAGATGTTCATATCAATGTATAAGTTTTATAATACTCAATTACAAAGTATAAAGTAGAAAAGAAAAGGCATATACATGTATCAAGAGCAGAGGTATTTATTAGTAAACCTCTCTCTGTTCCCTGATCCCTGAAGTCTCACCTTTAAGATTGTTCATAGAAGCCTATGCTTTATATTTATGGAATTTATCACAGTTTGGAATGTTCTGTTTCTTTGTATGATTAACACCTAGTGTTCTACCACACTCTAAATTTTGTGAGAGCAGGGACCTTGTCTATTTCTCTTGAAATTGTATCTCAGGTGTTTGGCATGTAGTAGACATTCTAGAAATATTTGTGGTTTGCACAAATGAATGATGTGCTATTTGTTGGTTGTACCTGAAGAGATAAGCAGCTGCTACTTCCCTATTAAGTCTTAAATCCCACTTTATTTATTCCATTAAAATATATGATTAAAAGCAAACATTGTCTAGGAGGAGATAATATATCATGCCATTACTGAAAGTAAACATGTTAACTCAAATTTATTGACCCATTCTTAAGAAGAAAGAGAAGACCTATGAAAATGGGAGATAGCAGAGGTCAATTTTGATGAATGGGAGGTGGGTAAAGACTTGAAGAAGACATGATTTTGGGAAATCAGCAGTCCTTTGCTACTTTAGCTGGATTATATAGCAGGAAAACTTAGATAGCCAGATATGTCTTCTGTGAAATGTCTTCTCACTTTGAAGTAAATGGGTCTGGAGAGTTTTAGAGATGGGGAGACACAATAGGGCTGGTGAATACAGGCAAAGTTTGAGTAAAGTAAATACTATGAGAGTGCATAGCTTTTTAGCAAAGAGCCAACATCAGGGCTTTTAAAATAACCCTTCTATAATGATTTATTTGTTATTGCAACTTTACTATGATAAATATGCAAATAAAACATTCTTAATCTGTATCAGTACAGGATCATTCTCTTCACTTTCTAATCATTTACAGGGGGCCTATGCATCCTATCACATTTACTTCTTGTTTCTGTGGGCCAGCAATATTCTTGTAATACAATAGCAGAAGTACACTCTTACTATTTTTTAATATAAGAAATAGTAATAAAAATATTCTAAAAAATCTACTGGGCTCTAGATTCCTGGTCTTTATGCAACTCCAAAGAATTTGCAATATATACAAAATATAAATTCTTGTTAACATTTATAGATTTATATAAAAACATGTAATAAAATATGTCATGGGAATGATGTGTGAAAATGGCATAGTACTGGACTAAGAATTAGAAGCCTGTGCCTTATATTTATGGAATTTATCACAGTTTGGAATGTGTCACTGATGCTTTCTAACATGGAACTCCTCTCTGGCCTTCCCCACGTTTTAGTTCTCAAATCAGGAAACTTGTCTAACAAGTACTTTTTGAAATTTTTCACAGGCTGACAAATGCATAATATTTAATATTCCCTGTCCTTCAACACTGATGTAAAATGGTATCTTGTTCTGGAATGGAGATAGCGCCTCTATTCCCCATTTCTACTTTCAGTGTCCGAACACAGGCTCTCATTACATTTTCCTTGAGACTGCAGCATTGTTCTAGGTCATTCCCCTTCCTCCTTCCATGATTGTCTTTTTTTCCATATCACTGCTGCCAAACTCAGTTTAAATTGCCAAATTGCCTTGTTTAGGAACTTACCATAGTTCATTATTACCTATTACATCCCCATCTTTTCTTTCTTTGAAACTGGACCTATTTGAAGCAGATACTGCATGTTGCTTTTCAAATTCACATTTCTCCCTTCATCCTTCTTCTCCGATACATAAGTATTCCAAAGAAGCCAGCTAAAGATAAAACAGAACATGATTTCCCAGGTCCGTTGTACCTGAAGGTAACCATGTGACATGATTTTGTATAAAAAGAGGGGAG
Source organism: Vulpes vulpes (assembly GCF_048418805.1). Lineage (NCBI taxonomy): Eukaryota > Metazoa > Chordata > Mammalia > Carnivora > Canidae > Vulpes > Vulpes vulpes. Next base: position 68,024,350 of record NC_132785.1, read on the forward strand.
TTTGCTGGAGGCTTTGGGGAGCGGTAGGTTTCATTTTGGCTTCCGTCCGCCTGGAACACAGATAACCCTGCTCACAGTACAGGAATGCAGGGAAAACGATCCATTCTTTGGTTAACCTGCTATAGTCAAGTCTCTGGTATACAACTCAACAGTATAATAAACTAATCCATGCTCCACTGGTTCAGCCTTATTTTTCACTAGCTTCCCCAGCCCATATTTCAGTTTTGCCGTTGGAATTCCCTCCTATCCATTTCTATGTTTTGAGCTATGTACTTCCACCCCTTAGTACGCACTCGGAAAAAAGGTTCTTTCTATTGACATTACCCTTTCCAAACCTCAGACGTTCTTCAAGTCCACTCAAGTCACCTTCTACATGAAGTCTCCTCTCATAAACCAACCAGAGTCTGAATTTCTATAGCACATATGCTTTCCACCACACTGCATTACACTGTTATTCGTCCTATTATTTTGTTCCCTTGTGTTAACACTTTAAATAGAGTACATATTCTTTAAGGGCTGAACTGTTCATAAATCTATTAGAATATATGTCCCTGAAAGGCAGGGCCAAGTTTTACACCCAACTTTATTCATCATCCTCCTCTCCTCTTCATCCATCCACCACTGCTATGCAGCATGAGTACTCAAGAATATCCTTGGGTATGTGTGTGTATATATATATATATATATACATGCAGAGACTTAGGAGACTTTAAATGATTCAGTGATTAATGATTATATTTTATATTTATATTTTTAATCAAGAGCTACATCCTTTAGCAGTCTCCTTTATTAGAGATATTCTCACTCTGAAATGTTTAGCAGATAATTTAAAGCAAGACAAAACCTGTGTGATCAGTTTTCTCCTATCCAACTTATTGTCATTGTATAGGAATTTTGTAAGGCAACATTTATGAAGTTAACAAAAACTTAACCTTGTGTCTAGTTATTGCCAAAAGTCAGGGAAAACATAATGCAAAAGTAATAAATCACATGTTTGTTTATATTTCTATCCTCAATCAATTACATTCAATTACAATCAATTACATAAGGAGGTACTTAGAAAACAAACTTTTGCAGGGTAAAAAAAATTGCAACTTAAAGATTTCCTGACAATCTTAAATCTTTCTAATAAAGAATCTTGCGTATTATTTTAAAACTCTAATCACTCTCTCTCCTAGGTCTGGGTGAACAGATTGTGTTAGTATTATAATCACAGCAGTCATTCTAACATAAAAATCACCAAGGGAAAAATAAAGATATGAATGCAATAGGATTTTTTCACACTCTATAAAGTTTTCCTCTTGTTAAGCTTTAAAGATTTTCTAGTGTTTGCCCATATTAGCACTATTTCTAAAATATCTGACAGTTGTTAGACTGCCTACAATAAATGAAGTAGTACCAAAGATAAGGAATGTGCCTACACTAGCCATTTGAAATGAAGTACTTTGCAGAAAGTGGAATTGCTTTCATTCCAAGGAAGCATTTATAGTCTTTGTAGGCATTTACTGTTTTTATGTGCTTTGTATTATGCAAGTTTGGAATACGTTCTTTCCTTTCAGTCCTCTTAATTTTTTAAAGCACACTCCTGATCCTGTTGAAAGAACATGGTCTGCAGTTCATGGCAGTGCTAACATAAGCTTGCATCCATCACACTACATGAGCCTTACCTGATTTTCTGGTTAATTGCCTGTGAATGCAACTCAGGTGTCTCTTCCCTACATCCACTGTCTTCTTTACCTCACTTTTCATGTTTGTGATGGCTTAGGTCCAAACTACAAAATTTATATTGTTACATTGTTGGCTTGACATTTAAACTTGTATCTTTCACCCAGGGGAGGGGGAGGTCGGGGGTGGGGGAGGTCTGTCGGGTTCTGTAGTGCACCAGGGAAGTATGAGAACTTTTTCCTGGCATAATGTACCAACGCCAGGTAGAGACTATGATGAGAAATTGATCCTTCCCTCCCAGATTTGGCTATCGGTGGCACTTTTGTGGCTACATGGTTTCATGGTCTCTATCGAGACCAGGAGGCCAATCCATCTGGAAGAACCTCATCAGTTTGTATAGCAGCTCTGATTGGTTGAAACACCTTTGCTTTGGAAAACTGAGATGAATAATTCATCTCTATTCCTTCAGATTTTAAATTTTACCTCTTTATAAAGCAATCTACTCCTCCATATATTTAAAAGAGGGAGAGCTTAAATTGCTAGTTTAAGAGTATGAATTTAAGGTATAATCTTTAGGCTAAATTGTCTAAATTTAAAATACTCAAAAGTCCATAAGATTTTACTCCTTACTTTGGCCATTGGTGATGAGTAAGTAAGAGCTTATTAAGAATCTCATAGCAAGGGATACTAAGAGGTCCTTATTGAATTAAAAAGATTTGGGGAAAAAAAATAAAAAATAAAAAGATTTGGGCCATTAAGAAGTTCTAACTATAGAAACTGATTCAAATGCAAGACTACAATCCTTGTTCAGAGAGCAAATACTCCATCCCAGAAAGAGACCTAGTTATTTGATGGGTTACCAAGTCAGGTACTCAAGCATGAGAAGTTGAGATACCAAAAGGGGATTTTTTTTTCTCCATTATGTGCCCAGAGCATAAAGTCAAGGTTGGAAGAGCAGCAACAAGACTTCCATTTTGAAGGGCACCTGGGTGGCTTAGTTGGTTAAGCATCTGCCTTTGGCTCAGGTCATGATCCCAGAGTCCTGGGATGGAGCCCTGCTGAGTGGAGAGTCTGCTTCTTCCTCTCCCTCTGTGCTGCCCTGTTTATGCTCTCTTTCTCTCTGTCAAATAAATAAATAGAAATCTTTAAAAAAAAAAAGACTTCAATTTTGAAATGGAGCTAAATAAATTCATCCATGTATAAACATGACTGATTTGTGATTTTTTTACTTGGGATCAAAGTGATGAGAGATTCAGCAGCTAAAACTAGGTATGTATATATGTGTATTTATGTTCATGTGTGGGAATATTGCACATGTGTAGGCTTTTGAGTACTACTCTCAGTTAAATTTACAACAACATAACTTGCCTGTGACCTCTACTTGATAGAACTGTATCTGGAAGTAACCTTAATTTTTTGAAAATACAAACTATTTGTGTGAAACTCATAAATTTTTCTTGGATTTTTCAGTGTGTATAAATCATGGTTATTATCTCTAAGGTGGTTCTTAAGGTCAAGTTCTGTCAGCAGAACAGCAACAGAGAGAGTGCATGGTGAGTACAGCTGCAATCCTAAAGCCATACAGTCTTAAATGCTTTCTTTTTATACTCTTTGCTGATGACCAATGCTGAGGGAAGGTGTAGCTTTCTTTTATCAGCTTCTATTTGTGTGGCAAACTTTGCTTTCTTATCTTTCCTAATTTACCAGCTACAATGAGTTTAGCTTACTTGCTGATGACTGTACAATTTTCTTACCTCCTATAATGTTATCTGCGATAACAGGGACAATCATGAATATCTTAAAGTGCTTTCTGTAATTTGAAAACAAAAACAAATTCTGTTCATTGGGGGCTTTACCCCTCATCGAACTTTCTTCTACTTTGCTTCTTCTATATCTATGAAGTCTATACAGTGCCATCCATTCACGTTGGTTTAAATTTGTAAAATGTTATTTGTTTTACTTATGAGACTCAGCATTAAACTGAAAACATCTTGAGGGTAAAAAATTAATATACTTGATGTGAATGGGATAAATAAGATTTTATCCACACACCTCGGTGTTTTAACCTCGACCTAATCCCCTCAAAAGGAAGTAAATGGGGCACCTGAGTGACTCAGTGGTTGAGTCCCTCTGGCTCAGGGCATGATCCTGGGGTCCTAGGATAGAGTCCTGCATCAGATTCCCTGCAGGGAGCCTGCTGCTCCCTCTGTCTATGACTCTGCCTCTCTCTCTCTCTCTCATGAATAAATAAAATCTTTATAAAACAAAAAAGAAGAAAATGGTAAGTTCAATTAAAGATTCTAAGGTATGAAAGGTAAAATAAACTAGTGCTATTTTTGTGCCTGACTGTTATTTTATAATCATACTGTCTGTTGCTGAAATATTGGTCAAAAGTCATCTCCTTGGGACAAATCTAAATGCCTTATTTTTTATATCCATGCATAGAACACAGACCTGTGGACTGCAGTTCACAGACCTGCCTGTTGACTTAGACAATATAAATTATCTCTCTAAAAACTAACTAAAAAAATAATGAGTTGTCACTTTTGTTTTTTTAACAAATTAGCAAAATTAAAAAGTTTAATGACACATTTTTTTAAAAAGTAGAGAAAAATAGAAATAGGTACTTCAATATAGTTTTGATAGGGGTATATGCTGCAGTAGTATTTCAAAAAGCAACTCTTATCTATAAAAATTTCTCAGATGTTATGATCCAACAATCCAAAGAAGCTGTTCTACAAAAACAATAGCATGACAAAAATATAGAAAAAAAAATAACAGAATTTGTTGCATTCTTGCTTTTAATAAAAATTGGAACCTGCCTAAATTGACTTCAGTAGGAAAATGGTTGAATAAAGAATACTACACATGTGCAATGTCCTATATCAGTTAAAATGAATGAATCTTTGTTGACACAACAATCTAGAAAGATGTACCGAAAAGTTTTTAGCTTTTAAAAGCATTGAGGAATACAGTTTGGTTCCATTGTGTTAAAGAAAACTTTGGAACAGTGTGTGTGTGTGTGTGTGTGTGTGTGTGTGTGTGTCGATATGCATATATCTGACTTCATTTACAAATATATAAGAAATATAAATTTTGGAGGCCCAGAGAGAAATATTGAATAACATATCAAAAACTTAGAAATGTTTCCTTTGGTGGAGAAACACGAGAGCAAATTTCATTTCTTTCACTTAGGTAGATAATTTTTACTTTTGGAGGCATTTTAGTTGTGTGTATGGGGTGGTATACTTTTAAAGTAATAATAATGATAAATGCTACAGTTTTGTACTTCTTAAAAATGTAGATAAAGACATCTCTCTTTCAATATTTATATGAGTGAAAACATTTATATATGTAAAATGCATGGCATATATTTGGCTTTCAAATTCACAAACTACATTATTATGAGACTGTTGTTCTCAGTTATTGTTATGATGAGGACAATCTTATAATCAGTTTGATGTTTAAACAATTCGCAATCATTAAATACCTACAGAATAGAATTTTTTGGTAATTCTTAAGATGATTACTAGAATCTTCCTTCAATTTCCTTAGGATCTCGGGATTTTATAAAATCTATGATTCTGAGAGTGTGCTGAACCTATACTGGAGCATAATCATGTATCTGTTCTGACCTTTTGACCTCCTGATTCCCACTGGCAACCTTAATATACACTTCTAAGTATGTCTGTCTGTTAACTATTACAAAGACCTTATTGACCTTAGCTATATCCAATTGTAAGAAGTGCTTAGTAAGATTCCAAGGCTCTGTTTTTCTTAAACTTCATCTCTCATACAACCCAAATGCTCACCAAGTAATCACTACATTCATTCAATCAGTTATTCATACAATCATACATTTTGCAATTCATATCTTTATCCCTTCACCAAAGTATCCAGTTGCACCCCTACCCCCATTGATTGCTTTTATTGAATTTATCACAAGTTGTGATTTTTTTGTCTTTTAGAAAAAAATATGTTTACAATTTTTTATCCTCACTTAGAATGTTAGGCTCCATGACTGCTAAGATAACTTCCATTTCATTCACCACTGTTCTCTACGTTTAACCCAGTTCCCGATGTGTGTACAGGTATATATTTGAGTGTGTATGGCTACTTGGATAAATATTGGGCAAACATCTTAATATTTAATTAACTTTTTAATTTATTCATTGAACACATGTTTATTGAGAGATCTGTTTTTCCTGGCCTTATGTTTGATGCTGAAGATCCAAAATTTATATTAGATCCAACTCGGGTAGCCCTCCAAATATGAGTGAAAGGTGAAATCATTGATTTTTATGAAGTCAAAATTGAATATTTCACTGTCTGATCCAACTCATTACTTTTCCCCAGAAGTACTTGAAGTATTCTTTTTATTCTCAACCTGAGATTTAGTAGAGTACTCAAAATGTAGGTTACAATTTTCTTTTGTTTTTGTTTTCTATCACTTATGAATATTACTTAGGAAACAGGGATGCACTAAGTTAAATTTCCTGCTCCAAGTGAAAACATCTATAAAAGGTGTGTAAATAATAAGCACAATTTTTAAAGAGAATATAAGAATTTTTTATTTAAATCTCAAATCAGTTAATTACTTATCTCAAATGCTTATTTTAAGGCTTCAAAAATGAAAGAGGTAACTGTTGGAAGGTGACAAACAGGATTTTTCTTGCTTCTAAACCTTTTTTTCTATAAAATAATAGGCTTATAGAAATCTCTCTTTCTATAATTAGAGAAAAACTGGCTTCTCTCTAGATTAGAGTCACTAGAGCAGTTTAAAAAGAAACCCTCCAAGTCTCACAAATACTTTATGTGGGAGACACATCTTACATAGCCTGGAATTTTTTCTTTCCTTCCAAAGATCCTGAATTGAAAGGGAAATAGATACCTACTGACTAATGCAGGAAAAATACCTTAGGCATACATTTCATGTGATAATTGCTTTTCTTTTGCATTTAGGAACTACAGGCAAAAGTGAGAGAAATGTAGCTGGTTTTATTACCCAGAGGGAAAGCAATCACTATGCTTGTCAGGTCTATGAACATTTCTCCCATCCTGGGAAATCTTTGAAAAAATAAAATCATGTTGGTGGCTATCTTGCAGTGCACTCAATTAAAGCTAAGTTGTTAGATTTTTTCCTAAGAAATGTCAGCTACTACCATTACCGAGTATCTGACCAGGTCACATGGAAAATAAACGTGTTCATGCTATACTATCCGCATTTGTCAGGGACTGAGCTAAAAAGAAATACTGATTAGTATCTCATGGATATTCATTCTGGTTTTACTTGGGGCAAATTACATTCATCCTGCAAACTCTTTGACCACAAACGGTTATCTTTGCTGCTTGATTTGCCTCTAAAATATAACAATGCAGAATTTTATAATTTAAAAGTATAGATCAAATGCAACTGGTTTATGCATAAGCTGGATGAAAATTTGAAGAAATCTGCTTCATCAAGCATTAATAGAAAAAAGATACAATTAGAGACTGACTGTTCTGTTGAGACTATAACTAAACCTCTGATTTTAGTTACTGTGGAGGAGAGAGTGACAGAAAGAGAGAATGAGTGAATAAGATGGTAATTGGGTTTCTCAGATTGTTCTATTTGGAAAATGTCACATTTCAGAGATTCTGCTGCCTTTCTTTCCAGGATAGAAGGTGAGATTCAAGAAAGCTTTTGTGGATATAGAAAGGGCAAATTGCCTCATCAGTCATCCACTCCATCTTCAACTACTCTAATAACTCTCATTCCAGTGCTCAGCTGAGGCACAGACTCAAGGCCAAAGTCTACTTCTGAGATATAGGAAGAGTAGCAGGTATTTTTTAGCCTGGAGAACTTGGGAAAAATTAAAACAAAATCTACTGTTCTAGCCCAATATATATTCTCAGAATGAGTTTGTCCTGATACTTTCTTAATCCAAATCCTCTGCCAGTGCTTGCAAATTCTTTTGTGATTGAGTTATCTCTAATTTAGCCATTTTACCATATGGTATTGTTTCTAGTTATTTCAAAGAGCTATGAAAATTGCCAAAACCATTCAAGGAACATTTCTTATAGGCTACGTAACTTTATCTGCCCTGCCTCTAAATTTTTATCAAAAGGTGGTGACATCACCTGAAAAGGACTACAATTCTAATATTTTCTTTTATAGATTTTGCTAAAGATGTCTATTTGATTCTCAGAGAGATGCAACTATGAATATTCTTTCATAGTTTGTTATTACACTTTTACTTTACTAAGATTTCATCAGCATAGATGGAACTATTCTATCACTATTTTGTCCACTTATGTTTTCAAAGGACTCCCAGCCCAGGGAATTTCCACTATAATTAGTTTTAAATTTTTTCCAACTACATTTGGTTTTTACAGTAATTTTGTATTATCCTGGCTATATTTTCATTTTTTACAATATTTTTCTTAGGTTTCATTTATATGAGAGACACAAGGAGTTTGCACAAGTCATATCCTTGCCATATCTGATTATATTAAACTCACTGCACAGTGGAAGCAGTAGTGACCAACACAGAGCAAAGATGAAAAGAAGGAAAACTTCTTCGTTATTTTCTTCTCTCTCAAGTGAGTAAGTCAATTTGTATTATTTTTGATTTATTATTTGAGATTTTTTTTTACAGCTCCAAATATAAATGCATTTTACGTGGAGTACTTGTTTCATTATGACTGAAAAAGTAAGTTATCTCAGCAAAGTGGTACAGTATCCATGCCAAGAAAATATGAAAATACTGACTCTTCAGCAAGGAACTAACTTAGCAAAGTAGTCTCATAATAAAGGAACATATATAAATTATTAAAAAGGATAGAACTTGCTTATTAGCTCAGGAGTTTGCATTAGAAATATTAAATATAACAAATTCAGGTATCTGGGAAAAAAGGCTCAAGATGAGAAGTGGAACCATTGCTGAGTAAAGGCCAATTTCTTGACAGTGAGGACTGAAATAGTATGAAGTAAACAGCTAAAATGTCCAATTGTGCACCAAATCTTGTGGAACTTTGGATTCAACAGATTAACTACAGACTATGGTGATTTTTAAGGCTTTGCTTATTACTCTCTGCTTATAAATTTCTTTTCATTTTTGAAAAAAAAGAGAGAATTATAGAAATTCAATGTTAAAATTGTACTATGAGCTACCAAGTCTAATACATGTTCATTTTGGAGGTAAACATACCAATACTTCACCTGTGTTTACTTTAATTCTACAAATGTCAAAAAAAAATTCTACAAATGTCAAATATGATTTCAAATATTCTTCAAATATGTTTATTTGTCCATTAAATTATATAATTCTGTTTCAAATTTACAATGCACATACATTTCTAATAATGTAATATTTATTTGTTTTATACTAAAGGCAATCTCCCAGTGTTGCCATTGTCCTTGTTAAATAGGGACGTGACTTCATAAAGGGAAAAAAATGGACAGTATGCATAAGTAACTTGCTTTCTAAGCAGGGAATTGCTAATTTCCAGGTCACACACTGAACCTACATCATTTTTCAGGTAATATTTTATTGGGAAATCATACAAAATGTGTTTTATAGTAGAATTACAGAGATTAAGGCAGAAACCTGTTTAAGTAAACATCTATGCATGCTGCCAGCTTGAAGTAGGGCCATTTGGGGTGAATGACTATATGAAGCAGTAAGAGCTGTAAAGAGTATCTTACAGTTTCACACAGGACTTATTTTGTGGGTTGAGTAGTGCAAAAGAAGAGAAGTTGGTAAGCAAAAGCACCAAAAATGCTTTAGACTATTTTTGTTACTCTTCCGAGTATTCTTTCCAGACTACTATCTTGAAAGAGTTTAAATCTGTATTTCATACCTATATTGAATATACCAAATAAAAGCCTGTGCTATACAGTATAAAGTGAATATGGGTGAAAAAAAGAGATATGATTGAGAAGTCTCCATTTTACTGTAATACAATATCATGGAACTTTCCCTGAAGATTGATGTTTATAGTGAATATAGCTACTCCTTGTCAAGGACCATGGGAAACTGAAATTTTAATTCTGTGGATACCTGCCTACTTCTAAGACCCTCCTCAACTGCCTCAAAGATGTTAGTAATCAACATGGGTTTCTATCATCTGTGTTAAAAGAATCTTTTTTTTTTTTTTTTTGCAAAATTTCTGATTCTTCCCAGCTATACAGTTTCTGGTACTGTGAACTATTTCATTTAACCTGTTCCATTTTTTTAATATCATGTTTTACATAAATTTCTGGTTTATTACCTATGAAAATTATATTGGGGGCAGCCTGGTGGCTCAGCGGTTTAGTGCTGCCTTCAACCCAGGGCCTGATCCTGGAGACCCCGGATCGAGTCCCATGTCAGGCTTCCTGCATGGAGTCTGCTTCTCCCTCTGCCTGTGTCTCTGCCTGTCTCTCTGTTTCTCATGAGTAAATAAATAAAATCTTTAAAACATATATATATAGGTATATAAATAATCAACTGTATGAATTAAGAAGGAAAAGATCACCAGCTTACTCAGGACTTTTTTCTTTGATAGAAACACATGGTTCTGTCCCTGAGCACAGGTAATTGGGCAGATTTATTTTGGGTACTAGTGTTTAGTCCTAGAGTTTAATATGAAAACAAAAAAGAAAAGTGAATCACCATGGGTGATTGGAACAAGAACATAGAAATTGACTTAGTTTATAATGAATGGAAAAACAGAATATCAGTTTAACAACCTCTCATGCCAGTAGGCCAGGGAACATACTTAATTAGAAGAATATGAACTCTACTATCTCCAACATATTTTTAAAAATTTAAGCTGCTTTATTAAAAACATTACTTTCCTGTTTTTCTATGTTTCTGTATGTGGAAAACAAGTGACAATAGACCTACAGACATAACACAAGAATTTAGGGATTCTGGAATGCTACAGTATTTTTGTTTCTAATCTTTCCTACTGAAAAGAACTACTTCTTTTTCTTTTTAATACTGTCACGTGGTAAATTAGTATAAAGAAATGCAAATTAAAGACTTATGCCAACATCACACATTTAAATCCTTTTTAATCTATGTAAAAGCAGACTTTCTTCCCTTTACTTTTAACAAGATTAATTCATAGAAATCTCTATAGGACATTTCTCTTGATTGAGAAAGACTTGTAGCCCTTTAAATATTAGAGCTGTGCCAGAATGTCCATAAATAATTCCTACTCTCCCACAAACTAGAGTGCTAGTAAATGTGCAGACACTGCAGATTTTTACTGTTTCCTCTGCTTGCATTCATATTACAATAAATGAGAATAGATTTCTAATATCCATTTCTATTACATACATTAACTGAAGCTGTGGGGGTAAAATGAAAAATTTGCTAGGATTTGAGACACTGAGAAGGCCCATATGTTTATGTGTGGGCAGAAGAGTCAGTATTTCTGCCATGCGGTTTGGTATTTTTTTTCCTTTTTTTTTTTTTTTTTTTTTTTTTAGAGTAGCTTAAAATGTTCTAGGGTTTGCTAAAGGTTGAAGAGCATTCAAACACCATTCTGTTAGTTTAATTGTAGCCCTTTCTGTTAATAATTTTGGAAGGATGAACCAGTTTCAATTAAAAAGCCTGACTTGAGAGAAAAAATAAGCCAAATTGAAATGTACATGAACAAGTTTAGATTGTGCACTTCTTGGCATTATTTTCTTTCAATGGATAATTAGCATGAAAATGCACTGTAAAATTTAATTATAAAGAAGTTGTCTTTATATCCACAAGTGAAATTAAAATAAATCTGCTATTTAGGATGATATAATTTTTATGAGTGTTGATTTGTCTATGTCTCAATTGATTGATTTACTATGGAGGAGTTTAAAGATGTTTCCACATCATAAACTTTTTGGTGGAATATGTACCTGTATATCCCCATTATTTGGCAATGCACATCATAAATATTTGCCAAAAAAAGGATTAGAAAATCAGTGGCAGAGTTGGAATGTGATCTCTGAAGACTCAAATTAATGGAATTCTGCTAGAGACATAAAAGTTGTTTCCCTGCTGTTCACATCTGTTGCATTCTGGAAAAAAAGAAAATGTTATATGAAGAGCTGTGCTTGCATAGCTGACTCTTCTTGATTTGTGCTGATGATAGCTGAAGCTTCAATCTTGGCATCTTCCACTGCACATTGTCATCAGCAAGGTAGGAACACATCCTTGAATTAAATTAGAATTCAGTGTGAAATCTGATTTGTTTGACAGAAATTCACTTCTAGTCTAATCTGTAGAAATGCAACTGTTTTAAAAGTTACTACAACAATATTTGAAAATATTACCAAAGGTAATCTACCTGCAAAAAAAAAAAAAAGTAATTTTTGAAGTTTCCTCAAAGAGAAAGAAAGCAATCATAAATACCATTCAAAAGTTAAGGCCACAATGAAGGTGAGAAAAAATCCTGGTCACACTCACAAAAGCCTTATTGAAGGGACATAATTAAATGGTTTATGAACCTTGAGTTTATAACAAGTTCTAACTCACACTGTTTTTTCTTATCTCTTTTCCTTCTTCTTTTGCATTTTACAAAGATCTGTGCTGTCTTTTACCTCCCTAGGAATAAACAGAGTATTAGTGTCAGGGATTTCTTTAACAGGATAAGCAGCATAGAAGGAGAAGTTTGGGTAAACTGACAAATTAAGAACAATAATATTCTGTGGAATAGCCAAATTCTCACCTGGAGGTAATGAGAGATCCCTGGCTTTGATAAACAGAAAAGAATAAAATGTAGATGGCAGTTAAAAACTATAGAGATAAGGACACCTGTGTGGCACAGAGGTTGAGCATCTGCCTTTGGTGCAGGGCATGATCCTGGGGTCCTGGGATCAAGTCCCGCATAGGGCTCCCTGCAGGGAGCCTGCTTCTCCCTCAGCCTGTGTCTCTGCCTCTCTCTGCGTGTCTCTCATGAATAAATAAATAAAATCTTTTAAAAAAAGAAACTATAAAAAAAAGAAAAGAAACTATAGAGATAGGTGAGATAATCAATCAATCAATAAAATGTAAAGATAAAGAGATTAAGTGAAGAAGGAAAATATCCAACAAAGATACTAAGAATAAATAACTAAGTAGTAGGATCAGAATCAGTGTTCTAGAAATTATGAAGTGAGAATATAAAGTTAAAGGGAATGGTTACTAGGGTTACATGCCACAAAGAAGTTAGAGTAGAAAGTGGCTATATAATTTGAATATTACCAGCTTATTAGTTAATTATTGGAGAGCAAAGAGCCAGAAAGAGATTTTTAAGATAGAAGTAAACAAACATTAATTAAGCACTAAAAATAGTGAGAGTAACCTCTTAGCAAACTGAACATACAGAGATAAATGTGAGGATGATAGATTGAACCATGGTCCTCCTTAATGTGTCATGCATGGAGCATATTGGGAGGAAAATATGTGAAGGAGGGATTTAAAATCTTGAACCCCAGGGACGCCTGGGTGACTCAGCAGTTGAGCATCTGCCTTTGGCTCAGGGCGTGATCTTGAGGTCCCAGGATGGAGTCCTACATCAGGCTCCCTGCAGGGAGCCTGCTTTTCCCTCTGCATCTGTCTCTGCCTCTCTCTGTGTCTCTCATGAATAAATACATTAAAAAAAAAAAACCCTTGAACTCCAAAAAGGATGTGAAACAAGTTTCTTGTTTCAATGACTTGAAATATCATTGCTGTTTTTATTTTTTATTTTTTTTTAACATTTTATTTATTTATTTATTCATGAGAATACACAAAGAGGAGAGAGAATGGCAGAGACACAGGCAGAGGGAGAAGCAGGCTCCATGCAGGGAGCTTGACGCGGGTCTCTATCCAGGGTCTCCAGGATCACACCCTGGGCTGCAGGCGGCACTAAACTGCTGAGCCACCAGGGCTGCCCTCATTGCTGTTTTTATTCATTTAAGATTATAAATTAGTGGTCTTGGATGAAGACTTGTCTTTATACAAAACACATTTATTTTATTTTTTTAAAAATATTTTATTTATTTATTCATGAGAGACACAGAGAGAGAGAAGCAGAGACACAGGCAAAGGGAGAAGCAGGCTTCATGCAGGAAGCCCCATGTGGGACTAGATCCTGGGACTCCAGGATCCTGCCCTGAGCCTAAGGCAGACACTCAACCACTGAGCTACAGAGGTGTCCCAATACAAAACAAATTTAAAGGTAAGAAGTAGAGTTGTAAGACTGGATACAAAAATAATTCAAGATGGAATCCAGGAAGAATGCTATGCTAAAAAAGTTAATGATAATCCTCAGCAGCATGACAGATGGAAAGTTATGAGAAAAGATAGAAACAGAAGAGTCAAGGAGTAGTATAGATTCCTCACAAATTATACGAAGTTTTCAAATTTTAAAAAGATCTAGATTTTCAATTTCTAATGGAATTATAATGAGGGTTTGTAGTCATGAGAAGGCTGAATGAAACCATGTTGTTAACTTCAGGAAGAAAAGTGTTGGGTCTAAAAGGAAGATGGATGGAGACATTCTCCCGGAGCAGGGCAAGGTGGTGGGGGGCAAAGATTGGGAGCATGTGCCTGGCAAACAGGCCATCCTCAAATCCTTCTACTCTCTTGTAATTTGTTTATTGTTTTTTCCTTTTATTAGTTATACTTCATAGTATGAAGTATCAAATATTTCTACAGATTTATTTTGAAAAACAGCATCCTATTGCAATTCTTTCTCAGCAGCAATTCTATTTTAAATTCTATTTCTTTTAGCTGGTAATTTTGAATATCAACTCAATGTCTCTAGATAATGGCCTTCTATTATTAGTTCTTTTGTTTTTGTTTTTGTTTTAGAGCATTATGTTTTGACTTCCAACTATGGAAAATAAGGACTTAGCTTAGTTTTTATTTTCTTTCCTGTTTTCTCTGCTTTTAAATTTTTCTTCTAGAGTTAATTTTTTTCTTGTTTGGTTTTCATATGTGCATATCTCTAATTCAACCCAGACCTTTGTCAATTGCATATTACCTATGTCATCTTTCAAGACATTTTGATGCCTCAAGCAATCTGTTGCTTTAATCTTTATGAAAAAGTCTTATGTAGAATCATTTGACTTATTACAATCTGGATGGGCTGCCCGCTATCCCTGAGTACAGCTGTCATCCTGGAATCTCTCCTCTACATCATTCTCAGGACACTTTCATCACCCTCTTGTGTCTTGCCTTTCATTCACTTGTACATTAATCATTTATTCATATTTTTTGGCTGTGTGTGTAATTTGTTAGGTACTGTTTTAGGTGCTGGCTGTATACCAAAGTGGGGGGGAGAAATAAAATTCATTACTCTTATTGACTTTATATTACAGTGATACTCAAAAGAGAATTCACTTCAGTAATATTTTCCTCTTCTATATGGGTGCCTGATAAGAAGTATAAGAAAAAATACTCGTAGTGTTCTGTGGAAAAATAAGTGTTTCATTATAATTATAGCTTATCATGCACTATCTAAAAAGCAATCTGAGAAAGTCAACAGAACTTTCTGTAATTTTCCATCTGACTAGTCTTTTCTATAGTTTACTCCACTGTCTAAATAGTGTTTGGGAGGCACTCAAGATGAAATCTCTTTCAAAAACTTTGGGACTCACTTAGTAAGATTCTGCAAAATGTGTTCATGGACTTTTCTAATTTTTACCTCACAAGGAGTTATGTGAACTTTGAGGCCTATGGGGGAAGATATACTTTTTAAAGTTTTTATTAAAATTCCAGGTAGTATATATACAGTGTAATATTAGTTTCAGGTATATGATATAGTGATTCAGCACTTCCATTCAACACCTGGTACTTATCACACAAGTGAACTCCTTAATCTCCATCACCTATTTAACCCATTTCTTCCCACCTACCTCCCCTCTCGTAACCATCAGTTTGTTCTCTATAGTCAAGAATCTGTTTCTTGGTTTGTCTCTGTCTCTTTTCCTCCCTTTTCCCTTTGTTTTGTTTCTTACATTCCATATATGATGAAATCATATGGTATTTGTCTTTCTCTGACCTATTTCACTTAGCATAATACTCTCTAGCTCCATCCATGTCATTACAAAAGGTCTGATTTCATTTTTTTAATGGCTGAGTAATATTCCTTTATTTATACAAACATACACACACACACACACACACACACACACACACACACACCACTACTTCTTTGTTTATCAGTTGAGGGACACTTGAGAGAAACAGGGACACTGTTTCCATAATTCAACTACTGTAGATACTGCTGCTGTAAACATCAGGATGCATGTATCCCTTTGAATTAGTATTTTTGTATTCTTTGGGTAAATACCTACAAGTGCAGTTGTTTAATCTAAGATAGTTGTTTTTGACTTTTTGAGGAATCTCCATACTTTCTTCCAGAGTGTCTACACCAGTTTGCATTCCTATCAACAATGCAAGAGGGTTCTTCTTTCTCCATATCCTTGCCAGCACCTGTTGTTTCTTGTATTGTTGATTTTAGCCATTGTGACAGGTATGAAGTGATAGTTCTTAGTAGTTTTGATTTGAATTTCCCTGATGATGAGTGAATTTGAGCATCATTTCATGTGTTTGTTAGCCATCTGGATGTCTTCCTTGGAAAAATGTCTATTCATGTCTTCTTCCCATTTTTAATAGAGTTATTCATTTTGGGGGTTATTGAGTTTGTATCAGTTCTTTATATATTTTGGATCCTAACCCTTTATGAGATATGTCATTTGCAAATATCTTCTCCTATTCCACAGGTTACCTTTTAGTGTTGTTGTTAAGTATAGACTTCAGTGGCATTAGTTACATTGTGCAGCTTGCCACCATCCATCCCCATACCCTTCATCCTGTAGAACTGAAATGCTAATCCCATTCAACAGTAACTCCCCATTCTCCCCTCTCCCAGACCCTGGCAACCATCATTATACTTTCTAAAATTTTGATTACTCATAAAAGTAGAACCCTACAGTATTTGTCTTTTTCTGACTGGCTTATTTCATTCAGCATCATGTGTTCAAGCTTCTTCCATGTAATATACACCAGTTTTCTTTTTTTAAAGTTGAATACTACATTGTAAGAAAAAAAAGGGGGGGGTGTTGTTTGTTTGTTTCTTTTGCCATGTGATGTACTTCCAGTAGTTTATTTGGCATATGGTGCAAGAAAGTGGTCCAGTTTCATTCTTTTGCATGTTGCTGTCCAGTTTTCCATACACCATTTGTTGAAGAGGCTATCTTTTTCCCATTAGATATTCTTTTCTGTTTTGTCATAGATTAAATGACCATATAATTGTGGGTTCATTTCTGGCTTTTATATATTCTGTTGATCTATATATCTGTTTTTGTGCCAGTACCATATTATTTTGATCGCTACAGCTTGGTAATATGACTTGAAGTCTGGAAATGAGAGGCCTTCAGCTTTCTTTTCTTCTTCAAGGTTGTTTTGGCTATTTGGGGTCTTTTGTGGTTCCATACAAATTGTAGGATTGTTTGTCCTAGCTTTGTGAAAAATACTGTTGGTGTTTTATATTTTGATAGGGACTGCAATAAATGTGTAGATTGCTTTCGATAGTACAGACATTTTAACAATATTTGTTCTCCCAATCCATGAACATGAAATGTTTTTCCATATCTTTGTGTCATCTTCAGTTTCTTTCATCAGTGTTTTATAGTTTTTAGAGGACAGATATTTTACTTCTTTGATTAGGTTTATTCCTAGGTGTCTTATTATTTTTGGTACAATTATAAACATGGTTGATTCCTTAATTTTTCTTTCTGGTGCTTCTTTATTGATGTATAGAAATTAAACGGGTTTCTGTACATGGATTTTGTATCCTGCAACTTTACTGAAAACATTTATCAGTTCTGTTTTTCAGTGGTCTTTCAGGTTTTCTATATGGAGTATCATGTCATCTGCAAATAGTGAGAGTTTTCCTTCTTCCTTGCCAATTTGGATGCCTTTTATTTCATTTTGTTATCTAATACCAAAAGCAGATAATGACTCCACTAAAAAAACAAAAACAAAAACAAAAACTGCAGGCCAAAATTCCTGATGAACATGAATTCAAAAATTCTCAATAAAACACTTGCAAAAACCAAATCCAACAATACATTTAAAAAATCATTCAGTGGGATCCCTGGGTTGGCGCAGTGGTTTGGCGCTTGCCTTTGGCCCAGGGCGCGATCCTGGAGACCCGGGATCGAATCCCACATCAGGATCCCGGTGCATGGAGCCTGCTTCTCCCTCTGCCTATGTCTCTGCCTCTCTCTCTCTCTCTGTGACTATCATAAATAAATAAAAAATTTAAAAAAAATTAAAAAAAATAAAAAATCATTCAGCATGACCAACTGGGATTTATTATTCCTGGGTTACAAGAGTGGTTCAGTAATTTGCAAATCAATCAATGTGATATACCACATTAATAAAAGAAAGGCTAAGAACCTTATGATCACTTCAAAATTAAAAAAAAAAAAATTGACAAAGTACAACATCCCTTCATGGTAAAAACCCTCAATAAAGTAGGTTTAGAGGGAACATATCTTAGCATAATAAAGGCCATATATGAAAAACCCACAGCTACTATCTTCAATGGGAAAAACTGAGACTTCTTCCTTTATGGTCAGGAACAAGACAGAGTGACAGTCCACTCTTACCACTGTTATTTAACCTAGTCCTAGCCACAGCAACCTGGGAACATTAATTTCTTTAAATAGTTTTATTTAAACATTATTACTGAAGTGAGGAAAAAAAAAAAGAAGTCACAGATGAGATAAACAGGGAAGGCAAAACACAAAGAAGCAAAGGTACTATTAATACTGTCTTCTCTCTCAAGTATCCTTGAAATAAAAAACAAACCCCAAAAGCTAGATATAAATTTTGATTAAAGAGAATGGCGGGCAGCCCGGGTGGCTCAGTGGTTTAGCACCACCTTCAGCCCAAGGCGTGATCCTGAAGACCTGGGATCAAGCCCCACATCAGGCTCGCTGCATGGAGCCTGCTTCTCCCTCTGCCTGTGTCTCTGTTTCTCTCTCTCTCTCTCTCTCTGTGTCTCTCATGAATAAATAGATAAAATCTTTTAAAAAAAATAAAGAGAATGGCAATATATTTTACATATTTGGATTTTTTTCCTGAATAAATATATTGAAGTATAATATGTGCATTTGACTCTTTTGTTTCCATGTAGTTTTCAGACTCTTTCTGAGAAAGTGTATTTATAGGTGAATTTTTGGAACTTGATACATATACAGTATCTTTATTTTCCAGACACACAGAATTGATGTTTGGTCATTACAGAATTTTAGGTAGATAATACTTTCTTTCAGAAATCATCCTCACTAGTGTGGTGAGGAGTAATGCTATGTTGATTTCTCATCTTTCACATAAGACTTGTTTTCTCCTGTAGAATCTTTCAGAAGCTTCTCTTTAAAATCCTGTTTCCAGGGAGGCCTCAGTGGTTGAGCACCTGCCTTCGGCTCAGGCCTTGATCCCAGGGCCCTGGGATTGAGTCCCACATTGGGCTCCCTGCATGGAGCCTGCTTCTCCCTCTGCCTATGTCTCTGCCTCTCTCTCTGTGTCTCTCATGAATAAATAAAATATATTTTTAAAAATATCAGTTTTCAGAAATTCCGGAATGATGTTCTCTGGTGTAGCTCTGTCTTCCTTGAACAGAACACTTTGTGGGCACCTTCAGTCTAGACCTTATGTCCTAGAGTTTGGAATAATTATCATTAGGAATGTTAATCACTTATTCCTTCACCTCTTCTCTTTCTCTTCTCCAAAAGCCTAGTTATGTGGTTGTTATTTAGGCCTTTTGAAAAGTCGCCCTAATTTTTGCTCTTTTCTCTCCTACAATACATTTCTTTGTGTATCACAATATCTAGGAGGAATCTTCAGTATTTTTTTCCAGTACTTATTAATAAGTTTTTAGCACTGATACCTAATGTTAGGTTTTTTCCAAAATGAACAGTGGAGAAATAACAAGAAAACAGCACAGCCAGGCAGTAGGTTCGAGGGTGCTTTAATGGGGAGCACTCCCGGGCAAGGTCCCGTGACTCAGAGAGGTGGCCGAGTCAGGGAAGTCGCACCGGGGTCCGGGAGTGTGGGGGTTTTTAAGCCTTATGGGTTCCGGGTCTGGATGCAGGTGGGTCCCTTGCCTACACCTTGACCCTAGGTGATTGGCTGGGGGTGGGGATAGTACAGACGATGGGGGGTGGTCCCTGGCTGGAAAGTCCTGGCTGGAAAGTTTGTTTCCTGTCTAGGCTTTGATTTACTGGAGATGATGTGGTGGTCATGGCTGGTTTGGCGGAAAGATCAGCCATTTTGACGCAATTTGAGATGTCCGCCATTTGGGGAGTCCCTGTCTCTCAGCCAGCCCAACACCTAAATGTGAATTTCCCGAAGTTCCTTTTAAATTCACTGACTGTTTCTTTGCCAAGGAACCCCTTCCTCATTTCAGAACTCCTGTATCTTATCTTATCTTTCTGGTAGATTTTATTTTTATGTTTTCTTTCCTAGGCAATGATTTTTCTCAAAAAATTTTTTTACTTTGTTTTAGTCCACAGCTTTCATATTAGCATCTTTGCAGTCTTTTCAATTATCCTTTGTTGTTTGCTCAGATTTAAAACTGTAGCACTGTAAAGTTTGTGAAAGCACTGAGCATGTGTATGGAAAGTTCAAAAAGGAGCTTTATTTTATATGGAGACATCTAACTGGATATTTTAGTTGACAATGTGCTATCATGGGCTTTATTTTCTTTTCCTTTCTCTCCCTTCTTTCCTCTTACTTTTTCTTTCCCCTTTTCTTTCTCTCTCTCTCTGTCTATCTTATCTCACTGTGTGTGAATGTGTGTGTTTGTGTGTGTGTGTGTGTCTTCTCAGAAGCTACTAAGATTCCTGATAAAAGAGTCTGCAAAAATTTTTTTTCTTAGACAGCAAAGACCTGGCTCATGCTTTGGTAATTCAGGGACCCCAATGAAGAAAGGGTTCATTAGCAACATTTATATGCATGCATGTATTTTTCTTCAGTCTGAAGGATGGTGCCTACTTTGCCTATAATGAGACTCTATTATTACTAATTTACTAATTCTTTTTCACTTTTTCATTCACAAAAATCCAATTGTTTTGCAAAATAAAGAAGGAGAAATCGTCTTGTTGAACATAGCAGAGGAAGAGATTGGATGGAGTATTTCTTGAATAGGTTTTCAGCTAGTCCTTCTTAGTGTAGCTTTCTTGTATTTCACCCCAAACCCAGATCGCCTAGTGACTTTCAGGATTCTTGGGGAAAAAAAAAAAAGAAGTTGGTTCTGAATTGTCCTATTAAAGATTTATGATTCAGGTTTCTTACCAGCATCAGGCATTTCCACTCATTTGTATGCTTTCCTAATTCCACAATTGTGATACTATTGTCTTTTTTTTTCTTTCTTTTCATTTTTGTGGGTTAATGTCTTTAAAAATTCATTTATTTCATTAGACAAAATAGATATGTGTAGACATGTATATTTAATAAACTATCCCCACCTTCATTTCTACTCACCTTCAGCTTTTTTGAAATACATTGGAATGATTATACTAACCAACACTATTACAAAATCTGACGGTATTAATATTCAATATACATTTGCTCAATTAACTAATATATAAAAAATGAATGAATAAAGACTTGACTGTCTTTCTAGTGATATTGATGAGCAAATTAGTAAATGTAATAGTAAATAGAAGCATTTGGGAACATATGTGGACTATTTGCCACTTGCAATTGAAGGTTAAAATTTGAAAGAACATGTATTTATGAGCAGTGAACAGATGGCTGTGGTTATGAAGTTAAAAATAGGATTTTAAAATTCTAATTGTTGAAGACATTGGATCTTACAGTACTCAGAATAATGTAGATAGCAAAACGTTCCTATTTGATCAAAATAATTTAAAGTGAAATATCAGAGGGAATTCTCCAAAAAAACAAACAACAAAACAAAACACACAAAAACTAGATTTTATAAGAGAAGGAGGTATGCCATATTAATAATCATTGTAGAGAGAATGCATAGGAAGTACATATAAAGAAATTAAGCTATTGACATGTGGAACTTCAATAACTGTTCAACTAAAACTACAAATAAAGTGAGGACCTGATATTTTAGTTAGGGTAGGTAGATATGTCCTCATGATTATACCAGAAATTCGATGGAATAGGATTCATAACTGGAATATGGCCATTATTTTAAAGAAACAATTCTAGTCAAAGGAGTTGGACATAAGAAAGTATATAGATGCAAAGTAATCTACAAACCACATGGGGACAGTTGTTTTCACCAAATGATCCATTTATGTACCAATTCTTGCAATTCAAGAAAACCATGTACCCGGTTCTGGGTAATGGATAGTGGGTAGAAGTGATATGTAACATTTTTGAGACAGAATGATGAAAATATGCACCTGATTTTCTGGTTGACACCCAGTGAATTGTGACATTCCAGGTAGTAGAGATCCTGGCCAACCTGGATCCTTGGATGAGTATATAGAACAGAAGACTCTTCCGATTACCAAGCCTACCTGAACACATATCAATGACCAAGAAACAAACTTTCCATGTTGTTTTTAAGCAATTTATATGTTACAGTGCACTAGAACCACCTAATTAAGGTAAGTACATTAGTGATTGTAGTAATGACTATTAGAGAGATGGGAAAGCACAGTTTAGCAAAATTTTAGCAAAAAAGGGTAACATACATGTGAAATGAGAAAATCTTATCCACATTTTAACTGGAAATTTTTATTCAGTTAAAACAAGAAGAATTGATCCTTTTTTTATTTGCCTGGCTGAAAATTCAGTTTAAATATCTGTCTGTCATAGTGATGAACAATTAGTAAAGGGTGATTAGGTCATGAAACTACATTATTGGCACAAAGTGATAATGATTTAAAAATATGAATACAAATTAGCATATACAATTGAATATATAAGCTTAGGGAAATATGTTAAAAATTTTATGAAAATAGTAGACATCACACCATGGATTGAAATAAGAAACAGACTAAAGATTGGCAAATGTTTGTTTTGTTTTATTTTTTTAAAAAAAGAAAAAAATGGGATGCCTGGGTGTCTGGGTGGTTGAGCACCTGCCTTTGGCTCAGGGCCTGATCCCAGGATGCCGGGATTGAGTCCCACATCGGGCTCCCTGCATGGAGCCCGCTTCTCCCTCTGCCTGTGTCTCTGCTTCTCTCTCTCTCTGCACCTCTCATGAATAAATAAATAAAATCTTAAAAAAAAAGAAAATATTAAAATATCAGAAATACAAAAAGGAAAAACAGGCAGCTAAAAACATTACCATTATCCATGTAGATTGCTGTTCTATCAGCTCACATTTTAAAAGAATGAGCTAGAAATATACAAGCAAATTAAGAACACTGACAAATCTCTAAGGATATTGACAATGAGATTAGACTTATAGGTGAATCAAGGGTACCAGAAACAGAGATTTTTAAATTTTGTTTTGATCATAAAAAAGAGAGACATATAGAGTTACGTGTCCAACTCTTGATTTTAGCTCAGGTCATGATCTCAGGGTCCTGATATCAAGCCCTACATCAGACTCTCTGCTCAATGGAGAGTCTGCTTATCCCTCTCCCTCTGCCCCTTTCCCTGCTGGTGTGCATGCCCATTCTCTCTCAAATAAATAAATAAACCTTTAAAAAAAGAGAGAATGAAAGACCTACAACTGAGGCAGTGTTTGCAGAAAACAAAATTAAATAGAACTGTTTTATTTTGCTGCATC
This sequence comes from Vulpes vulpes, assembly GCF_048418805.1. NCBI lineage: Eukaryota > Metazoa > Chordata > Mammalia > Carnivora > Canidae > Vulpes > Vulpes vulpes. The sequence continues at coordinate 68,047,732 of NC_132785.1, forward strand.
AAAGATGGTCTTAAAATTAATATAGTATATCTTGCTTTAATGAGAACAATACACGAGACAGGGGTATGTGAAAAGTCTACCCATGAAGTTTAATTTCATCACGAACATTTCAACATAAACAGCATAACTCTAAATTAATAGAATAGTCTAGGAAATATAGAAAAATCATGGAAAATGGGAATAAGATTAAAAAATAAAGAAAGACTAAGATTGCAGTTTTCAAAACAGTGGATTCTGGAATTATAAACTAAGTATAATGAGCATCTCCAGAAAAAAGAAGGTAAGAAAATGGACTATTAAACACAGGATATTGGAGTAGTCATAAAGGAATATTAGAGTTACTAGAACCAGCACAAATTCAATAATATGGCAAGGCTTGCTGAACTGATTTTACTTATTTATTTACAGTGTATTCAGAATTTTAGAAAAATTTTAATATATTCTCATGTATAGTGGAACAATTCAATACTGATGAATAGACAGGGTCACATGGATTCTGACCTCTTTGCCAAGTACTAGTAAGGGATAGATGTTTATTGTCTCATAAAATTCTACAATTGGCCTCTTCAAAATTGTTATCATGATTTTAATGAAACGTAAAAACCATGTTTATTGAATTTGATAATGACACAGCTCAGAAATCATGCTAATGATCTGAAATACTGGATCTTTATCTGAATAAATTTGGAATGACTGGGGTAAGGCTGAGCAAGAAAAATTCTAAGATTTCTCAGATGACCCAAATTCATATTTACAAATGGAAACATATTGGCCATAGGAATCGGGTTTTATTTCCACTCTCTGTGATCTGAGAAAGCTGTCATCCATCCAATAAATATTTGTAAACTGCCTACTGTGTGCCAGGAACTTAGTCCACTGAAGATCTGTCCAATAATAAACAAGGGCTCTTAAGCCTGGAGAGGGAAGAAAGATAAAAATTTAAAATATTTCAAAGTCTGTAGTTCAGAAAAGAGCTTATACTTTTCTGTTTAGTTCTAAGAGATAAGAACCAATGGCCAAAACCACAAGATATATTAGATATAAAGAAAACTTTCTTTTCATTGATACTTCATTAAAGAGTAGGATGCCTGGTGAGATTAAGGCCCTACCTCTTTTTGATCAAACATTCTTATCTGAGTGAGTGTTGATCTGATATGGAAGATGTTGCTTGAATTTCTCAAAAGATTGTGTCTACTATCCCTCCCAAGACTTGATAGTTACATTATTCTTAGCAGGCAGGTACTAGAATATATGGCATTGGTGCTTTCCATGCTTCAAAAATATTGGTTCATGTCTAGCAGAAAACTGTGGAGACAGAATAATGGTGGATATATGAATTTAAGTAACTTTGGGTTTCAATTACAAAAGCAATAGAGCTGTTGGGAGAAATAAAGCAAGCAGCACATAAGTAACTGAGCTAATGTGAGTTTGCTGCTTGATGAGTTACAGGTAGAGACTGTACCAGGTAGACCTGTCACAAAAGGACACTTTATTTGCAGCAAACAAGATGACAGGAATAACTTTTAAAGCCATGACTCCTCAACTGGGAATGAGTGGGTTTCTTTTATTTAGAGTTAGGATGAATATTCAGAAAGGGAAGCTTTGTCATCACATGTAAAGGTGGGCATAAGGTTGCACAGGCATACTTTGAAAACATGCCTATACTTGCATCCTATGTTATGGTAATGAAGCTTATGCTTTTCCTAGGGTAGAAACTAATATTATAGCGAGGCGCATAAAATGACTTTTCTTTCTGAGGACCCCTAACTCTTCCTGCTTACACAGGAGTATTACAATTAGCATACTTTTATACAACACTGAAGTGTTATTGTCACATTTTGTTATTACTGCAACATGTGCATTTAAAGACAGACACATAAATTAGGCTAAGCTGAAGGTGCAGGGTTTTCAATTTTAATACTGCCTTATGAAAATATGGCATCTGTAAATGAGAGTCTATTGGGACAGGAATAAGTTGCTTGTTTTAGTTAAGGGAGAAATTTGCCATAGGAAGGGAGTTGGATGTATGATTTTGATTCCCTGCTGGATGGAAAAGATGATATCATTAGTATTAAAAACCCATCAACACCCAGCATGTTATTGAGGCTGTGTTTGGAAATGCTAAGTGATACTGACACACAAATGTTTTCAGGGTCATTTGCAGAGAGTGTAGAATCAAAACTAGACACTTTTAGACTTGCTGAACAGAAAAAGGAATTTGAAAAACAAAATAGTTGAGTTTTCAGAGGAAAAGTCCTATTTCAAGGTTACTGTTAGTTAAATGATTGACACTAACTCAACACCTTTCCCCTGGTAAATGACAGGAATTCAGTTGAGTAAATTTTAAAGATCTAATTGGCTTTATGGGAGGATTCATGATTCAGGCATCATCCCCTATAGCAACTAGAAAAGAGCTCCAGAGGGCTATAACAAGGGAAAAGCTTTTAAAGGTGGGACAAGAAAGTCATAAACCACCAAACAAACAAAAGTGATCATTTTGGGCAAGTCCCTTTGGGGGACAAGAGAATCTTCTTAGATTACATTTCTGGGGAAGAGTGAAGCTACAGGTAGGTTAGGTTTTAAGCCCCTTTGGTAACGTGGGTCTAGCACAAGTGACACTGTTTTAGGCCTGTGGTTTTCTTTTTAACACACTCAAACAGCACAGGAGAAAGAAGTCTGTTAGCTGTTTACTCTTTTAAAAATTTAACCAATAGATTCCATGGAAATTCTGGTCTACAAGGTTAGAAAAACCTTACTACTCTAATTCTTATTTCCCGAGTGACCACTATAAGATTAAGGTGAAAAAGAGCAACATTGAGAAAGAAAGCATGGAATATCTGAGTATAAGAATTCTGCTTTAATTAGACAAGTTTATATTTGAAACAGAAAATCCAATGGGAGAATCAATTTACTTTACAACAGTTTATATTATTTTTAAGTTCATACATTTTAATTTTAACTCCTTTACAAAACATGCCAATAGTAATTTAATTAATTCAATCCTAGATCTTTTAAAGGAAAGATTCTTAGATCAATATTTCTGACGCTTTGATTCAATATGTTAAAATCTTACCCTATACTTCTCTTTGCAGTTTTCTAACCCCTAAGCTATAAAGGAGAACAGAATTTGCCATGCCAGATGTATCTCTTTAGCATAAGGATTATTTTGAACTGTTTTTTTTTTTTTTAATAGCAGACAAGAGAGAAGTCCTAAAACCAAGTCAACCTTTTGTAACAAACATTTATATTTATAAGAGAAATCTCCATTTGTAAGGGGTCTTCCTATCTGTTCCAGAAAGAGGAGGATAACTAATCTCTAGAAATTCTTATCAACAGAGAAGGCATGGACTAAAATCTGTAGAACAACCATACCCTTATTTACTGTACTTTGCCTGACAAACTTCCATAACTGACTCCCCTACCTCAAAAATCATTATATGTCTTTAGAGGGAGATGGTATTTAAGGTAATGGCTTGGGTCATTTTGGAAGTTACTCAGTTTTCTTGGGTCTCCCTCATGTAAACTTCTGTTTTGTTTTGTTTTCTCCTGTTAATTTGTATTTTATTATAGGGTGGTCTCATCCACAAACCTAGAAGAATAAAAAGAACATTATTTTTCCTCCCCTACAACTATCTTTAGCTCTCCTTGTTATGCCTCATTCATGAGAAGAATAGGAAGCCTAAATGGAGTACATTTTTGAAACTAACTGCCAGTGCCATTCAGTAGCATACATTACCCAAAAGTACAGAATCTTAACTTCCTTCCTTTTGTTCATTTCTTTGGAGATAACAATTGCAAGTATTTGCCAAGTAATTCAGTAAGTCTTTAAAGTCTGAAACCGGGGGCAGCCTGGGTAGCTCAGTGGTTTAGTGCCACCTTTAGCTCCAGGTCCTAGAGACCTGGAATCAAGTCCCACGTCGGGCTCCCTGCATGGAGCCTGCTTCTCCCTCTGCCTGTGTCTCTGCCTCTCTCTTTCTGTGTCTCTCATGAATAAGTAAAAAATCTTAAAAAAATAAAGTCTGAAACCAGGAATTTATCACTGTACTTAAGTTTCAAGGCATAAATAGTACTTTTTTGACAGCCACAAACTTTACAAATAAAAAGAAAAAAAAGCTCTAAATGCTTAGTAGTAAGTTCAGCAGCTTAGCCTCTCTCTCCTTTTCTTTCCAAGCTAAACCAGTAGAACCCTTGTTGCCATAACACAAGCAGAAGAAAATTAAGTTGCTTTGTTTTTGTTTTGTTTTCATTTGTCTTCCATTGTCTATTAAAGTGGTTTTTGTTGTTGTTTTCTCAATTGTTAATATGCATAGCAATCAACCTGAGATTCTATTATAATGTAGATTTTGAATCAGTAAATCTGGGCCTGAGGCCTGAGATTTTCATTTCTAATTAGCTCTCAGGTGATGGTGATGTTGATCAGCACAAATCACATTTTTGGTAACAAGTGTCTAGGATCTTAATTTCTTTCTTCTTTTGATATTATCCTAACATTATTGTTTGAGTTGTTCTCATTAGAATTTTCTTAGAATGGTCAGTATATCTTGGCATTTCTACATTAGATAGATTTATAATTTTGCAAAAATGACAAATTTCTTTTCTCTTTCTTTTTCTTTCTTTCTTTTTTTCTTTCTTTCTTTCTTTCTTTCTTTCTTTCTTTCTTTCTTTCTTTCTTTCTTTTTTCTTTCTTTTTTTCTTTCCCCTAATTGTGGTATTTATAGAGAGGTAGGGAATATGATGCAATATAATGCAAGATGATGGTTACTATGGATAAACCTGCAAGTGATGTAGTATGAGGGTTGGAGCAAGCTCTGTAATGGAACCAACCAACATGAGTTTACTCCTCGTTGAGTCAGAAATTGCATCATGTTGAGTTGTTGCACAAAGAAAATTATATTTGCAGCAAATGAGATCACAGGGAATGCCTTTGAAAGCTGTGACTCAGGCAGACCTGGTGGCGCAGCGGTTTAGTGCTGCCTTCAACCTGGGGTGTCATCCTGGGGACCCGGGATCGAGTCCCACGTCGGGCTCCCTGCATGGAGCCTGCTTCTCTCTCTGCCTGTGTCTCTGCCTCTCTTTCACTCTAAATAAATAAATAAATAAATAAATAAATCTTAAAAAAAAAAAAGTTGCATCTTAAAAAAAAAAAAAAAAAAAAGCTGTGACTCCCCAAACAAGAGTGAATGGATTCTTTTTATTTAGAGTTATGATGAATATTTAGATAGGGAAAACTTGTCATTATATGTACAGGTGGGTGGGCATAAGGTCACACATCTGTCTTAAGAAAACATGCCTATACACACATTGTACATTATGTAAATGTGGCTTGTGCTCTACATTGGGTAGAGATTTTAGTATTATAATGTAGTAAAGGTAATTGTCAGTCATTCTAGAGGTCACTCCATGGTCCATCTGTGCAGGTGGGAGTCAGGGGTTAAGCTCAAACTGCTCTGGGTGTTCTGGTCCAGTAGGAGGTTTTGCTATGGCTGGAAGGATGGTTTCACTTTGTATTTGCCTGAATTAAAAGATAAGCTGAAAAGAAGAGCATAAGGAAAAAATGTGGGACAAAGGTGGGTGAGTACAAGCAGGTGGGTAGTAAAGGTCAGGTCTTGGAGTTTAGCTGGTGACAGCTCCACAGCAGAGTACAGAAGGGAGACACACTGCTGAGTTTCATCTCTTTCCTTCTGTATTTCTTAATGTAAATAGCTCTGGCTTCCATTCATTGAACACTGTCTGTATTCCAGGTTCTAGTTTAACACTCTTGAAAATATTTGTTTTTAGATTTTTTTTTTAATTTACAAGTTTGTTATCCCTGCATTACAGATAAGGAAACATCATTCATCCCATTTGAAAGATGGGGGGTTAATTAGTCTGTTAAAAGTTAAACACTTCTCAACTCAGTTTCTGAGGCCAGCATTGACCCTAATTTCCAAACCAGTTAAAATAGTACCAAAAAAAATAAAAATAAAAAAAAGAAAGAAAATTACCGACTAATATCTCTCATAAACCTAGGTATAAAAATCATTTGTAAATATTAACAAATCAAATTCAACAATATGAAAAAAGCCCATAACAACCAACTAAAATGTAATCTAGGTATGTAAGACTGGTTCAGCATATGGAGATTGTGGAGGCCGAGAAAATTAAGGCCATTCCACTTTAAGTTCAGCGTTAGCACAAGTAGAGCCATCCCAGGCCCCTGTGAATAAGAGCTGAACTTTATCTTACTTCAGTTACAGGAATAAAACAGTTTACAGCTTAAGGTCCTAGAAAGCCCCATATTAGAATAAGAACAGAGCCCAAGCCAAGGGCAGGAAGCCCCTATTAGAATAAGAATAAGAGCTCAATGCCCTTGAAAGCCCCATATCAGAATGTAAACAGAATTTGAGAAATTCCTCCACCCCTTCTGGAGATCCCCTAGACCAGCCCTTAAAACTAAGCTGAAACCCACCTCAGGGTCCAAGTCCCTGCTCCACTGTGTCAGGTATACTTGGACCCAAGCTCGAGCTTGTAAATAAACCCTCGTGTGTTTGCATCGGGGTCGGCTCCTTGGTGGTTTCTCGGGTTCTCAATCTTGGGCACAAAAGAGATCAGTCAGTGTAATCTACCATATCAGTAGGATAAGGAAGAAAATCTCATAATCATATCAATTGATGCAGAAAAAGTATTTGACAAAAGCTAATACCATTAATGTTAAAAATGATCAAACTAGAAAGGGAGGAAAACTTCCTCAACTTGATAAATATATCTACAAACAAAATTCTACAGCTATCATACTGAAGAAACCCCCCCTGTAAGTAGGATCAGCCCTAATCCAGAGGCAGCCCATCCAGGTGCCTTCCTGAAGTTTTAGCAACAAAAAGCATTCTGTTTAAGAAAACCATTTCCCCCCACACCCTGATTGGAATGTCCCTGAATAGGTTCATGTTGACCTTCTGAGAAATCAACCTGGATGCTATGCGACTCCCGCGGTTCTTTTGTCTTTAAGCGTTTTTTTCTTTTACCTTTAAAAGATACCTGTAATTGGGGATCCCTGGGTGGCACAGCGGTTTGGCGCCTGTCTTTGGCCCAGGGCGCGATCCTGGAGACCCGGGATCAAATCCCACGTCGGGCTCCCGGTGCATGGAGCCTGCTTCTCCCTCTGCCTGTGTCTCTGCCTCTCTCTCTCTCTGTGACTATCATAAATAAATAAAAAAATTTAAAAAAAAAAAAAAAAAAAGATACCTGTAATTGCTAATCGGGGCTCTCTTCCTCTTCGGAGGCGGAGAGCCCGTTTGCGCAAACGTCCAATAAACCCTCTTGCTAATTGCATCTGCCTGTCTGGGGTCTGAGTCTCTGGGGCGTCCACGCTGGCACCCGTGAGCCAGGGTCCAAAAATACTTAATGGTGAAAGACTTACTATCCTTCTAAGATTGTGAAGATTTCAGTCTCACTGCTCTTATTCAACATGGTATTGCAAATTCTAGACTATATAATAAGGCAAAAAGGGGAGGGAAAGGTAATAAAATCACACAGATTGGAAAGGAAAAAATACAACTATCCCTATCTGCACATGATATGATTATCTAGATAGAAAATCTTGATTCTCCTAACAAAACTAGAATAAGTAGGTTCAACAAGATTGCTGAATATAATATCAATACACACACACACACACACACACACACAAATTGTATTTTTTAAAAAAAGTTTTAACTCACAACCCTGAGATCAAGATCTGAGCTGAGATCAAGAGTCACACTTAACAGACTGAGCCAACCCCCCAAAATTTTATTTCTGCATATTAGTAAGGAGCACATAAATCTATATCAAAACTGTACTAGCATTTACAGTTGCTCCAAAGAATATGAAATTCTTAGGTATAAATCCAACAAAACATATACAAGATCTATATGCTGCAGTTTACAAAAAATTGCATCTGTATGATGCAATTTACATCATTTCTTTGATGAAAGAAATAAAAGAAGACTTGAGTAAATGGAAAGATATATCATGCCCATGGATTGGAGGACTCAACATACTTGTTGGGGAGAAAGAATCTACTGTGCCTTTAAAGGCCCTTTTAGCTGGACTAAGAATCAAATTGACATGAGATAGGTTAACAGAAGAAAATAAAATTGAATAGTGTACTTACCAGGAATCTGCGCAACATGGAGTTTCAAAGAGAGTGAAGCAACATGAAGATTATAAGAGCTAAGGAGAGGAGTAGGGTCTAGGATACAAAGAAAGAAAGACCATTAGCAGAAAGGTGGAAGATATTTGGAAAACAAAGATTGCTGTATTATGCAGGTAAGTTTCTTAGGTACAGACAAATCTCTGTCAAAAACTCTCTTCCTGGTACAAGCAGGCAGTGAGGGAAAGATAAAGAGCTTCTCCTGAATCTGCTGGGATTTGATTGCTTTTAACTCAAGTAGTGTTCATGCCACAGTGGCCCAGCTGAGCCCAATTTCCTATGGGGGCAGCCATAGGAAATATAAATTTAATGCGATCCCTATTAAATTCTCAGAGATATCTTTGGCAACATAGATAAACATACTTTAAAATGTATACGTAAAAGAAAAGCTCCTGGAATACTCAAAGCAATTTGGAAAAAGAAAAATGAAGTGGAAGAAATAAGTCTTTCTAGAGTTAATAAGACTTACTCTATGGTTATGATGAGGGAGCAGGGCCAGCTGAGGACAAAGCAGAGCTGATATCCTTCAAACAACCACCACCCAGGGTGGGATATGTGTGACAATCTTCAGGAAGCTTCCAATTTTCTTAGTGTTAATGCCTTGCTAGAGGGAAAAGCTATCTCTAACTTGACAATGACAAGGGCTCCAGTATCTCCTAGGTCCTCCTTAGCATATGAAAATCCTTTTGAAATCTCCGTTTTTGCTTACCTCCCCCAACTCTGCAAGTATATAATCAGCCATGCTTCACAGGCCCAGGGCAGTCACTCTTCCTGCTTTCCTGTCCTGTTCCCATGCTTTAATAAAACCACCTTTTTGCACCAAAGATGTCTCGAGAATTCTTTCTTGGTCTTCGGCTCCAGACCTCACCTGTATTCTAAAACTTCATCAGTTATAGTAGTGATAGTATTATGGCATAGTGAAATAGACATTATAATACCATTATAGAGAAAGTTACACAGATCAATCGAACAGAGTAAAGTAACCAGAAATAGTTCCATATAAGTATATTCAATTGATATTTAACAAAGTTACAAAAGCAATTCAGTGGAGGAAAAACTGTGTTGGAGCAATTTCATATGTAAACGTATTAAAAAAGAGAGAGGAGAGAGAACCTCTACCTAAATCTCACACCTTAATAAAACAATAACTCAAAATAGATAACATTTAATTTAAAATATAAAAGTATAAGATTTTAGGGGAAAAAATAGAAAAATCTTCAAGACCCAGGACTAAGTGAAGATTGTCTAACTTGACACCATAAACACCAATAAAGAAATATTAATAAATTTGGCCTCCTCAAATATAGGATATTTACTGTGTTAATGATCTTGTTAAGAGGAAGAAAAGAAAAAACAGAAATTGGGATAAACTATTTGCAAATTGCATATCCAACAGAGGACTTCTTTTCTAGAATTTATAAAGAACTCTCAAAAGTCAATATTTAAAAAGCAAATAACCCAACTAAAAAAATAGGCAAAGACATAACTATTTCACTGAAGATCTACAGACATCAAATAATTACATGGAAATGTTTTTCAACATTGTTAGTTACTAGGAAAATGCGGTTAAAACCACAGTTTTAATATAAACACTAAAATTAAAAAATAATACTGATAACACCAAATGCAAGTAAGGATGTGGATAAACTGGACCATTCATACATTATTGATGGGAATGTAAAATGATACACGTAGCTACTTTGGAAAATCATTTGGTAGTTTCTTTTAAAACTAAAGATAGTTACTACATAGGACTCAACAGTTGCATTCTTGGGCATTTTTCCCAGAGAAATGAAAACTTATAGTCACAGAAACTTGTACACAAATGTTCATAGCATCTTCATTTGTAAAGGACTGAATTGGGAATTATTCAAATGTCCTTTACTGGGTGAGTGGTTAAACAATCTTTGATATACCCATACCATAGTACACTGATGAGCAGTTAAAAGGAACAAGCTATTGATACACACAACAACTTTGATGAACCACAAAGAAATTGTAAGTGGAAAAAATGTAACCTCAAATCCAGTCTTTATATGTATGTCCATATATATTATACATATAATATATAAAGATTATTGATTTTAAAAATCTAGCCTGCATATGATTCCATTTGTATAATATTCTTAAAGTAATAAAATAATAGAGATGGAGGAAAGATTATTAGTAGGCAGGGCTTATGGATGAAGTAATGGGGGTGGGTTTGGCTATAAAAAGTGATACAAGGGAGCTCTAATTTATGGTAGTGCCGAGATGCTTGGGTAGCTCAGCGGTTAAGTCTGCCTTCAGCTCAGGGCATGATCCTGGAGTCCCAGGATCGAGTTTCACATCGGGCTCCCTGCATGGAGCCTGCTTCTCCCTCTGCCTATGTCTCTGCATCTCTGTGTCTCTCATGAACAAATAAATAAAATCCTTAATAATAATAATTTATAGTAGTGCCTGGTCTGGATTGTGGCAGTGATTACATGAAAATACACATATCATGAAATTGCATAGAAATTCACACACACATATCCACACATAAATTAGTGCATGAATAACTGATAAATTAATTGTACCAATGATAACTGCCTGATTTTGATATTGTGCTTTGCTATCCAAGAGGTCAAAATTAGGGAAGGCTGGATACCTGGTGAACTGGACCTCTCTTTACCTTCCTCATTGACTTTCTGTGAGCCTATAATTATTTCAAAATAAACATCTAAAAAAAATATATCAGTTGTTCAGTTAAAATCCCAACTTAACTTAAAGAACATATTACTGACTTTCTAGCCTTTCCAGAGTAACAGTTCTTATCTCTTGCTCTGTACTATATTCTCCTAACTTCTAACAAGTGACATTCTGGGGGGGTGAAGATAGGAAGACAATACCAGGTTATAAAAGTTAATATCAGGTATAAGAATTCCATGACTCCAGATATATCCTGATCTATTTGGGAAACCCTACCTTATGTGAAGAGTTGGATTTATAACCTCAATAAAACACCTATTTCTCTTTTCTTTCCTATTCTCATTTTCTGTGCTCACTAAAGTCTAAATTGTGTTGAAATAGAATTCTAGGGGAAAACCTTCTACGTAGCTATTTACTATTGTCTTTCTTATGGGTTAGACTCTACCCTTCTGGAAGGCTTTTAAAATACAGCACTATTTTTCTGATTCTGATTTTAAACAATCATTATTGTAAAGACCTTTCTCTGGCTTAGTTTCAGCTATTTTCCATTCTAAAATGTTTAAAGTTAGTTCTTCCTCCCTAAGTGAATTCTTTCCAAATTGCTAGTTCTGTTTTTTTCTTTCCTCCTCTTCTCTCTGTTTTAAGCATATAGAATCACATCTGCTTAACTCAGGGATTGTTGAGATTTCATGGGGATTTGGAGAGTAGGAGGCATCTTGGCATGGAGATCATTATTACTTTTTGATCCGCCTCCAGTAAGCATTCTGACAATTCCTCCCACACCTTCTACTAAAAGTTTTCTCCTCAGGCTAATTGACTGTTAATGGAAGATAAGTAAGGCATTTATACATCCGTATCTCCTCAGTATACATGATTTATGTTGCCCTCTTAAAAAACAAGATTTAAGCAGCAGTCACCTATTTTTTTCTCTGCCACATCAGAAACTGGGTTTGTGTGGTGGATCAGGAGACAGATTTTATTTTCTACTTGAATTCTTTCAGGGCTGATAGTAAACTATTAACATTGAAGGCATAGGGATATAAAAAGGTCAGTTTTTTATGTAACTAATATATATTTTGAAATTTTTGAAAAATATGAAATTTTATTTGAATACAGTCTATGCAACATAAATCTTTTATTTCTTTTCTGTGATAATTTACTTGTGGATTAAAAGTTTGGTAGGTTAGAATTCTATAGGCATAGCATCTGATCTCTGAACTAGCTTTTGACCTCTTAAACACAACAATTTTAAAGTTACAAATTACACCCTTTATTTTTCCAGGCTAAATAAATACAGATAAACTCATTTAATTAGCCTTCTTTCAGACTTGTTATGCAAACAGCTAGTCATTATTGAAAAATGAAGGAGAATCTCTGGAATAGATTGTGTTCTGATTCTATCATTTTCACAATTCTCTCATCAATGGTGATTGAATGGCTCCCCAAGAGAAATACATTCTATGCACAGTTATCTGAGACAGCTGTTTGAAAACAACACTTTATGAAGTACAAATAATTCAGTTAATTCCAGGAAGTAAATCTGTTATCCTGTGAATTCTCTCAAAGCTGATCCTTCTTTTAAGTTATACTGTTATTGTTCAAACATCAATCATCTGTTATAATAATGTGCCCTTCCTACTTTCCCAAAATGCAGGTTGTAATCTTCATTGTCCCCAATTAACTTTCTCAAATGCAGATCCTACTATGCTGCCCTCTTTAAAAATATCTCATTATGTTTCAGCATTGTTGACTATGCCATGGATTGCATCTTCACTTTTGATGGCTCTAAGATTACTTGACAATGTGTGAACTGTATGTGAAATCGGAGTGTAAATAATTGCACTTATTCCTTGAATGAAAATTTTACTTAAAGGTTAGGCAAACTTTTTAAATACAGAATGCTGATTTATTATAGAATAGCATTAAATGCCGTATGAATTTTATAATAAAATATGAAACCTCAAAGAAATGCCATGCTTGTAAAATCAATCTTCTTTGAAATTTGTGTTCAAACTCCATAGTATATAGGTCTCTTAATGCTTAGACACCAACTAACACCATAGCCTGCAACTCCATTCTATTGACATTCTTTTTTTTTTTTTTAATCCTAATTTTATTTTTATTTTATTTTTTTTTAATAATTTTTTTAAACTTTTATTTATTTATGATAGTCACAGAGAGAGAGAGAGAGGCAGAGACATAGGCAGAGGGAGAAGCAGGCTCCATGCACCGGGAGCCTGATGTGGGATTCGATCCCGGGTCTCCAGGATCGCGCCCTGGGCCAAAGGCAGGCGCCAAACCGCTGCGCCACCCAGGGATCCCTCTATTGACATTCTTATGACATACCATTATTCCCAAAACAGCCTATGCTTTTCCTGCACCTCTTAATTTTTTCATGGTGTCCTCTCTGCCTAGAATACGATTTTCCAGTTTCTCTGAATTATTAATGCTATTCACCCTTAAAGTGTACAAACTTATTTGAACAATATAAATTTATTATTCCTTCCTCTACATCTAAAAAAATACTTCACATAAATCTATTCAAGTATACATCATACTGTATTATGCTTATTTATTTGTTACTATTACCAGTTATGAAAGTCTTGAAGTAAAAATATATCTTATTATTATTTTTGTTTCTACAATGTCTTATAATATGGCTATAAATCAAATACTTTGACACTCCTCCCTCCAAAAAGTAAGTTTAGATTCCCTTTCCTTGGGTGTGGATTGTACTTTTTGACTCTCTTCTAACAAATAGAATGTTGTAGAAATTACAGTATAACTTCCAAGGCTAGATCATTATCAATAAAAATACCAGTACCTAGAAGTGGTTCATCATGCTGCCATGACATAGATGTAAAATCTCTTTAGAACCAGACAATGGATAAAACTTGTAGGATATAGAAAAAAAAGTAATAAAGGTTTTTATAACCTTGAAGAAAGTCTACGTAAAAGAATGGTGACAGTTTAGGAAGCTGTGCATAAGGGCTGAAAATAGAGTTATCAATATCTTCGTAGAACCTGGAGGAAAAGGGGTCTTTGGCATAGTAGTAAAAATATAAGCAATAGTGATGCCTAAAAAAACATGGAAAATGGAGAATATACCTAAGGACCTGGGAGACCAAGCTATGCTGTTTTCTGAACTAAATGTTCTTGATATTCATAGTAAAATGTGAGAACAGAGAGATGAACTGACTTAAGTGTTGTTTAACATGAAAGAATGAGGATTTTATTTCTTTGAAAAGTCTCCACTGAGCACCTGGGTGGGTCAATGGTTGAGTGTCTGCCTTTGGTTCAGGTTGTGATCCCAGGGTCCTGGGATGGAGTACCACATCAGGCTCTCTTCAGGGAGCCTACTTCTCTCTCTGCCTATGTCTCTGCCTCTCTCTCCATCTCTCATGAGTGGATGGATAAAATTGTTTAAAAAGAAGAGAAAAGAAATTAAAAAAGAAAAAGAAAAAATTCTCAACCATTTCAGATAGCAAACACTGCTGGTAAAACATGCTATACAGTTTAAATCAAAGTTGGGACTGTAAAATCTTTGCTAAGACTTTATAAAACTCTAAGGTGATGCCTCAGGGTACCATTTAGTAGGGGGGAAGGAGAAGGTCCTCTAAAAATTTTAAGAATATGTCTCACAGATCCTTCAACTTAAATGATAGAGGTGCTAAGAAGCTTAAGGATAATGGCCATTAGCTTAAAAATAAAGTAAAAAAGATATATATTAAAGAGATTTGTCAGTTTGACTTTGGTACATTAAAATCAACAGAAGATCTAAGCAGTTTCAAAATAATTATATTGGTGGAAACAATGCCAGCTTGGAATGAAAGGGACAGTCAAACTAGTGGAGATTTCGCCTTTGGAATTTTGAGCCTCAAATGTTCTAACATGATTGGATAAACTACATACTATGTTGTAAAGCCATTCTAGCAACATGAAGTCCACATTTTGAGGAAGTGGGATCTCCTACTAAAAACCAGTAAGAAACTAATGTCTCTAGTCAATGGGTATATGATTGAGCCAAATTGATAGTGCATCATTTAGTCTTGTCAAATCTTAAACTGACAAGCTCCAGCTAATATCTTGACTCTAACCTCATGAGAGACCCAAAACCAGAACCACCCAGTAAATTACTCTTGTATTTATGAGTCTCAGAAACACTGATATAATAAATATTCGTTCTTGAATGCTATTAAATTTGTGTGAATTTGTTATACAGCAAGAGATAACTAATACAATTTTCTTTTTCATCTACTATAGTTTGGTGTATAGTTATTACTTATCTAATATTTACTGGGAGAGAAAGGCAGAGAAAAGATGAAAACATTGTAGGTGGAATACAAAATAGAAAAGGTGTATTAAGAAATTATGATATTGAAATGACTAAAATTCTGCAATGAAAATTTTGATCATGATATATGTTAAAAGTTGTTTGCCTTTAAATGTAAGGAATTTTTGAATTTACATTGATAAATCAAGACAAAGGTGGCGGGTACTGATATTTATTGACTTTTTCTGCACATCAGATAGGCAGTCTATTATGACCTTCATTAAAATTTGTCATTTAATCTTAGCAAAGATTCTGGAAGTTAGGTATTATCACCAATTTATATATGAGGGAGATGTCTGAAAGATGTGAAATAATGTGTCCATAATGATAAATCCAGTAAGTGCAGAGGCTGAATCTGATCTCACTTCTGTCTGATTCCAATTTTTCTGTTTTTGCTATATTATGAAATATATACTATTAAAAATGTTGAATTATAATAATTCAGACTACTGGTTCTAGAATAGCAGGGGATATTTATTTTTAATGTATCTTTTAAAATATTTTATTTATTTATTCATGAGAGACACACAGAGAAAGGCAGAGACATAAGCAGAGGGAGAAGCTGGCTTCCCATGGGGAGCCTGATGCAGGACTCGATCCTAAGACCCCAGGATCATGCCCTGAGCCAAAGGTAGATGCTCAATCACTGAGTCACCCAGGTGTCCCTTTTCCATGTTTTATTAATTCAAGTTATTTACTAAGAAGCTAAAATTATTTATTAAGGGAATATTTAGTGACATTCCAGACTCAACTATGTTTACTTATATATTATATCCCATTGAGGAGCCTTTTAAAACATATAAGTGAGGGCAGAATATAAGTAGGCCTAGGAATATGTTTTTTGATAATCTCTGCAGAAAACAGAACAGAAAAATTATTCTAGACATTAAATCTACACAATTCTAACTTTCTCTTCAATCTCATGTTAGCTTTTCAACTTTGTTCTCTCCTTTTTTCTTTCTCATGAAAACATTTATTGTCTCTTGAATGTTCAATATTTTAATAATAAATTATTCATATAACTAAGAAGTAGAAGAATTAGGTCATACACTGAATAGAATTCTAAGATCCTTTATTGAAAATAATACTGACTGTTGTCTACAGTGATACTGGAAATAAAGTGTTGAATTGGCTGTAATGCACATGTGAAACAAAGAGAATAATTCATATTAATGCAGGACACAGAAGACATCAGAATAAGTGGGCTCTCACTGTGGATAGTTTGTGAAGACTATAAAATATAAAATATATGCAGGTGCCTGGCCAGCTCAGTCAAGAAAGCATGCAACCATTAGAAATAAAAGTCAGCATGGGCCAATCAGGTGACTTGTTGACCAAAACAGGTCCATCCATATAGAAGAGGTAGGAGACAAAAGAGATGAGATAACCAAGAGCCTTTCAAGCCAGATTAATCTGGCCCAATCCTGTATAGTTTAAATAGATTATGGAATGACACCACTCCCAACAATCTTTGGGAAGCTAGAATTATGAATTGTTTTGACATAATATTAGCATTATTCAGAATAACTCCTATAATAATTATAAAAAATCTCTTAAGTAAAACTTACTTTTACAGACCTAAAGTATAATTTTCCTGGTCTGGTGTTTCTCCTGAACAGTTCTACCCTACATAGTGACTCAGGAATCCAGGTTTCTATGTCATGTGATTTCTTAAAATTTCAGGCCTTAGAGTCTTTTCCTTCCTGATGCATAGATGGATAAAAAGAAATAACATCTTGCGTTGTACGGAAAAGTCAATGGCCAGGCATCCTTATGGCATAAATCATTTCAACTTCTATTCCACCAGACAATCAGAATATCAGAAAGCAGGAAATTAATCAAAAGGTTCAAATAACATAACCACATACATGGGACCTGGGGAAGGTAAGTATGCTCAGGAAGAAGAGGAAACAAAATATTGGTAAACACGAGCAGCCTCAAAGATACCCAAAGGCAATGTTTTAAAGTAGGCAAAGGGGTAGAAGTCTGTAAATGGGAGTTCAGGTAAATGGCGACATTAACATTTCTTCTTTGCCTTAGATTATATTTGAAAATATTTGTATTTATGAGACTCTATAAACTAACAATTTATAGATCAATCTGAAGGTAGAAAATCACCTATTTAAGTTGTAACCACATATCTTTAATAAAAGACTGTTTTTGCTCAATTATTATGTCCTATCCATTTCTTATCTTGCCCTGATAATATTTCTTTTTAAATGTAAAGGTTCTTTGAAATTGACTGTTTTATCTTTCTTGATGAGAGTCTCTTCTACATTCAGTCCTGTAGTATATGGCTCAAAATTTATACCCAGTAAATTTATTTTTCTATATTTCTATATGCTTGCAAAAAAGCTCTAAACAAATGCTGAATTTACCTGTAACATTATGATTTAAGTATCAGTCTCAGAATATTGTTCACATTTGCTCATTCACCCGAAAGCAGGATCATTTTACTGTCTGGATCTTAATCAGTTGGTGAGGTTTTGTTTTGTGTATGTGTGTAAACTTTACAAATTTATTTTACAAGCTCAGAAAGTTCTTCTAGGTCACCTAAGTAATTGCTGATTATGTGATTCTGGCCAGTGGGATTGTGAAAGCATGTTGATAATATCAAAACAAGAAAGATAATCACTTCTATTCCTAGAGCCCTGAGAATGTTACTTTGTCCTCCTCCTGACATTCTCCATGACTAGTCTGACTCCATGGCTTGCACTTGAGCTGCTCTCACCGTGGAGAGAGCCTTGGATTCCCTTAAGTCTAATAAAGTCCAATTAAGGACTGCTAGTTTCTGAGCTGCATACCCTAAGGACACATGTTAATGATGAGTTTAAAATGGTGTCCTATTACAGGCTTATAGAGTGCCAGCCACCTTAGCACTTCATTTTTAAAATGAGTGATAATTGGTAAGACCTTAGCATTCCTATTTAAAAGATAAGGAAGTACAGATTCAGGGAACTTCAGGGACTTCATCAAGGTTACCCAGACAAGCTACACTTACAGCTTCTTAGATTCTGAGCAGATTAAATGATTGAATAACAGAACTAAAATCCATTTCATCATGGCCCACATTTTCCTGTATTTGTGTGAATGTGTGTGTATATACATACATTTGCCTTCATTTTTAAAGATCTGTGCAGAATTTTATGGAATAGAATTCACCAGAATACTAACAAATTTCTTTCTGTACTATGGAAGAGTGCATCCAAGTTTAGGGCCTACTGTTATGATTTGGAAGGAGTATATGTGTGATGATACTACAGTAATTAGGAGGGGCAGTCTTCAAAGAAATGAACCAAAGGATCGTCCAAAAACATCAGAAATTGAAAGCAGACATTACCTCTTTAACACACGTGTGTGTTTGCATGCACATATACAAACCACACACACACCCCGACTCCAAAATAAATCTGCATATAGCATACCTGCTTAAGTGTATAAAAAGTTCTCTAATTTGTATCTATGCCCAGGTTAGCCAAGAAGATGGAGTAGCGTTAGATAAACATAGTTCTTTTTTTTCTTTCTATAAATTTATCTTTTATTGATGTTCAATTTGCCAACATATAGAATAACACCCAGTGCTCATCCCATCAAGGGCCCCCCTCAGTGCCCATCACCCAGTCACTCCCACCTCCCGCTCACCTCCCCTTCCATCACCCCTAGTTCGTTTCCCAGAGTTAGGTGTCTCTCATATTCTGTCTCCCTTTCTGATATTTCACACTCATTTTTTCTCCTTTCCCCTTATTTCCCTTTCACTATTTTTTATATTCCCCAAATGAATGAGACCATATAATGTTTGTCCTTCTCCAATTGACTTATTTCACTCAGCATAATACCCTCCAGTTCCATCCACATAGAAGCAAATGGTGGGTATTTAACACTTCTAATGGCTGAGTAATATTCCATCGTATACATAGACCACATCTTCTTTATCCATCATCTTTCAATGGACACCGAGGCCCCTTCCACAGTTTGGCTATTGTGGACATTGCTGCTAGAAACATCAGGGTGCAGGTGTCCCGGCGTTTCACTGCATCTGTATCTTTGGGGTAAATCCCCAACAGTGCAATTGCTGGGTCGTAGGGTAGGTCTATTTTTAACTCTTTGAGGAACCTCCACACAGTTTTCCAGTGGCTTCACCAGTTCACATTCCCACCAACAGTGCAAGAGGGTTCCCCATTCTCCACATCCTCTCCAACATTTGTGGTTTCCTGTCTTGTTAATTTTCCCCATTCTCACTGGTGTGAGGTGGTATCTCATTGTGGTTTTGATTTGTATTTCCCTGATGGCCAGTGATGCGGAGCATTTTCTCACGTGCAAGTCGGCCATGTCTATGTCTTCCTCTGTGAGATTTCTGTTCATGTCTTTTGCCCATTTCATGATTGGATTATTTGTTTCTTTGCTGTTGAGTTTAATAAGTTCTTTATAGATATTGGACACTAGCCCTTTATCTGATACATCATTTGCAAGTATCTTCTCCCATTCTGTAGGTTGTCTATTAGTTTTGTTGACCGTACCCTTTGCTATGCAAAAGCTTCTTATCTTGATGAAGTCCCAATAATTCATTTTTGCTTTTGTTTCTCTTGCCTTCATGGATGTATCTTGCAAGAAGTTACTGTGGCTGAGTTCAAAAAGGGTGTTGCCTGTGTTCTCCTCTAGGATTTTGAAGGAATCTTGTCTCACATTTAGATCTTTCATCCATTTTGAGTTTATCTTTGTGTATGGTGCAGGAGAGTGGTCTAGTTTCATTCTTCTGCACTTGGATGTCCAATTTTCCCAGCACCATTTATTGACGAGACTGTCTTTTTTCCAGTGGATAGTCTTTCCTGCTTTGTCGAATATTAGTTGACCATAAAGTTGAGGGTCCACTTCTGGATTCTCTATTCTGTTCCATTGATCTATGTGTCTGTTTTTGTGCCAGTACCACACTGTCTTGATGACCACAACTTTGTAGTACAACCTGAAATCTGGCATTGTGATGCCCCCAGCTATGGCTTTCTTTTTTAAAATTCCCCTGGCTATTCGGGGTCTTTTCTGATTCCACACAAATCTTAAAATAATTTGTTCTAACTCTCTGAAGAAAGTCCATGGTATTTTGATAGGGATTGCATTAAATGTGTAAATTGCCCTGGGTAACATTGACATTTTCACAATATTAATTCTGCCAATCCATGAGCATGGGATATTTTTCCATCTCTTTGTGTCTTCCTCAATTTCTTTCAGAAGTGTTCTGTAGTTTTTAGGGTATAGATCCTTTACCTCTTTGGTTAGGTTTATTCCTAGGTATCTTAGGCTTTTGGGTGCAATTGTAAATGGGATTGACTCCTTAATTTCTCTTTCTTCAGTCTCATTGTTAGTGTATAGAAATGCCACTGACTTCTGGGCATTGATTTTGTATCCTGCCATACTGCCAAATTGCTGTATGAGTTCTAGCAATCTTGGGGTGGAGGCTTTTGGGTTTTCTATGTAAAGTATCATGTCATCTGCGAAGAGGGAGAGTATGACTTCTTTTTTGCCAATTTGAATGCCTTTTATTTCTTTTTGTTGTCTGATTGTTGAGGCTAGGACTTCTAGTACTATGTTGAATAGCAGTGGTGAGAGTGGACATCCCTGTCTTGTTCCTGATCTTAGGGGAAAGGCTCCCAGTGCTTCCCCATTAAGAATGATATTTGCTGTGGGCTTTTCATAGATGGCTTTTAAGATGTTGAGGAATGTTCCCTCTATCACTACACTGAAGAGTTTTGGTCAGAAATGGATGCTGTATTTTGTCAAATACTTTCTCTGCATCTATTGAAAGGATCATATGGTTCTTGTTTTTTTCTCTTGCTGATATGATGAATCACATTGATTGTTTTATGAGTGGTGAACCAGCCTTGCATCCCAGGGATAAATCCTACTTGGTCATGATGAATAATCTTCTCAATGTATTGTTACTAGCCTATTGGCTAGTATCTTGTTGAGAATTTTTGCATCCATGTTCATCAGGGATATTGGTCTATAATTCTCCTTTTTGGTGGGGTCTTTGTCTGGTTTTGGAATTAAGGTGATGCTGGCCTCACAGAAGAGTTTGGAAGTACTCCATCTCTTTCTATCTTTCCGAACAGCTTTAGTAGAATAGGTATGGTTTCTTCTTTAAACGTTTGATAGAATTCCTCAGGGAACCCATCTGGCCTTGGACTTTTGTGTCTTGGGAGGTATTTGATGACTGCTCCAATTTCGTCCCTGGTTATTGGCCTGTTCAGGTTTTCTATTTCTTCCAGTTCCAGTTTTGGTAGTTTGTGGTTTTCCAGAAATGCGTCCATTTCTTCTAGATTGACTAATTTATTGGCGAATAGTTGTTCATAATATATTTTAAAATCGTTTGTATTTCCTTGGTGTTGTTAGTGATCTCTCCTTTCTCATTCATGATTTTATTAATTTGTCTTCTCTCTCTTCTTTTTAATAAGGCTGGCTAATGGTTTATCTATCTTATTAATTCTTTCAAAGAACCACCTCCTGATTTTGTTGATCTGTTCCACAGTTCTTCTGGTCTCTATTTCATTGAGTTCTGCTTGGATCTTTATTAACTCTCTTCTTCTGCTGGGTGTAGGATATATTTGCTGTTTTATTCTCCAGCTCCTTTAGGCGTAAGGTGAGCTTTTGAATTTGAGTTCTTTCCAGTTTTTGAATGGCTGCTTGTATTGTGATGTATTTCCCCCTCAGGACTGCTTTTGCTGTATCCCAATGATTTTGAATGGTTGTATCTTCATTATCATTAGTTTCCATGAATCTTTTTAATTCTTCTTTACTTTCCTGGTTGACCCTTTCATCTTTTAGCAGGATGATCCTTAACCTCCATGTATTTGAAATCCTTCCAAACTTCTTCTTGTGATTTAGTTGTAATTTCAAAGCATTATGGTCTGAGAATACACAGGAGATGATCCCAATCTTTTTGTATCGGTGAAGACCTAATTTGTGACCCAGTATGTGGTCTCTTCTGGAGAAAGTTCCATGTTCACTTGAGAAGAATGTGTATTAAGTTGCAATGAATGTATATTCAGTTGCCTTGGGATGTAAAGTTCTGTAGATATCTGTGAAATCCATCTGGTCCAGTGTATTATTTAAAGCTCTTGTTTCTTTGGAGATGTTGTGCTTAGAAAACCTATTGATTGTAGAAAGTGCTACATTGAAGTTACCAAGTATAAGTGTATTATTATGTAAGTATGTCTTAACTTTGGTTATTAATTGATTGATATATTTGATTGATAATTGATTGATATATTTGGCAGCTCCCACATTCAGGGCATATATATTGAGCATTGTTAAGTCCTCTTCTTGGATAGATCCTTTAAGTATGCTATAGTGTCCTTCATCTCTCACCACAGTCTTCGGGATAAACTTTAGTTTTTCTGATATAAGGATGGTTACCCCTGCTTTCTTTTGGGGACTATTTGAATGGTACGTGGTTCTCCAACCTTTTCTTTTCAGGCTGTAGGTGTCCTTATGTCTAAAATGAGTCTCTTGTAGACAGCAAATAGATGGGTCCTGCTTTTTTATCCAGCCTGTATCCCTGTGCCTTTTGATGGGGTCATTAAGCCCATTCACATTCAGAGTTACTATTGAAAGGTATGAGTTTAGTGTCCTCATGATACCTATTCAGTCCCTGTTTTTGTGGATTGTTCCATTGGACTTCCTCTTTATTTTACAGATTCCCACTTACAATTTCTTGCAGAGCTGGTTTGGTGGTCACATATTCTTTCAGTTCCTGCCTATCTTGGAAGCTCTTTATCTCTCCTTCTATTCTGAATGAGAGCCTTGCTGGATAAAGTATTCTTGGCTGCATGTTCTTCTCATTTAGGACCCTGAATATATCCTGCCAGGCCTTTCTGGCCTGCCAGGTCTCTGTGGAGAGGTCTGCTGTTAATATAATATTTCTCCCCATAAAAGTTAGAGATTTCTTGTCTCTTGCTGCTTTAAGGATCTTCTCTTTATCTTTGGAATTTGCAAGCTTCACTATTAAATGTCGAGGTGTTAAGTGGTTTTTATTGATTTTAGGGGGGGATCTCTCTATTTCCTGTATCTGAATGCCTGTTTCCCTTCCCAGTTTAGGAAAGTTTTCAGCTATGATTTGTTCAAATACATATTCTGGACCTCTGTCCCTTTCGGCGCCCTCGGGAACCCCAATTAAACATAGATTTTTCTTTCTGAAGCTGTCATTTCATTCCCTTAATCTATCCTCATGATCTTTTAATTGTTTTTCTCTTATTCCCTCAGTTTCCCTCTTTGTCATCAACTTGTCTCCTATGTCACTCACTCGTTTTTCTACCTCGTTAACCCTGGTCGTTAGGACCTCCAGTTTGGATTGCATCTCATTTAATTGATTTTTAATTTCTGCCTGATTAGATCTAAATTCTGCAGTCATGAAGTCTCTTGATTCCTTTATGCTTTTTTCTAGAGCCAATAGTGCTCCTGAATTGGCTTTCTGACGTTGAATTGCAATACAAATTTTGTAATTCGGTGGGAGAGAGGACTGTTTCTGATTCTTTCTTTTGAGGTGAGGTTTTCCTTCTAGTCATTTTGCTCAGTGCAGAGTGGCCAAAAACAAGTTGTATTGGGAAAAGGAGAAAAAGAGAGAAGAGAAAGAAGAAAAGATAAAGAAAAAGAAAAAAGAAAAGAAAAAAAAAGAGAAGAGAAGAAAAAAAGGGTGGGGGAAGCAAACAGAAATCAAAAAACAAAAAACACGGGAGAGTATCCTCTGATTCTGTAAACTTTAAGTCCCTTGACTTCCCCTGGACCTGGTCCGTCTAGCTGGTCTTCTGGGGGAGGGGCCTGCTGTGCTGATTTTCAGGTGTTAGCACTTGGGGGAGCTGCTCTGCCCCTGCCAGGTGCAGGGCTCAGTGGGGGTTGTTTACCCCGTGAGGCCCCAGGAGGAACAACCACAGTGGGGGGCCAGATCTGCAGCCTTGGAGTCAGCCCCCGCAGTAGCTCCGGGGCTCTCCGTCTGCAGGGCCTGGGGGCTCCGGGGCGGGGCCGCTGATCTGCTCAGCTGGGGCAGGAGCCTCCTCGCTGTCCTGGGCCCTCCCGGACTCTGCCTGTCCCCGGGGGAGGCCGGATCCTGGGCTGTGTCCCGGCGCCCTGTGCTCCGGGGCCTGCGCTGTTGGATTCACGCTCCTGCCCCGCAGCCCCCTCCACGGAGCCGCCGCCCGAGCCCCTCCGAGCTGCTCCGGGTCCCGCCGTGCGTGCTGCAGCCCTTAGGGAGCTCGGCGCACTCTCCCGGGGCGCAGGTGCCTGTTAGTGTCCCCGGGAGCCCGAGGGCATCCCCGCCCTCCTGGGTCCTGCTCCAACTCCCTGCGGGCCCCTTTCCTCCCGGGAAGGTTGGTGCAGCTCCTGCTCCTCCGGGACGGGGCTCTCCTGTCCTGGGGACACTCGCCCCGGCCTCAGCCCGGCTCCTCGCGGGGCCCCTCCCCCTTGGAGGCCTTTTGTTTCTTTATTTCTTTTTCCCCGTCTTCCTACCTTGATAGAAGCGTGAACTCTTCTCACTGTAGCATTCCAGCTGGTCTCTCTTTAAATCTCAGGCCGAATTCGTAGATTTTCAGGATGATTTGAAGGTTATCTAGGTAATTTGGTGAGGACAGGTGACTCGGGGACCCTACTCTTCTGCTATCTTGCCCCGCCTCCAGATAAACATAGTTCTTAGTGGCATTAGCTTTCAGGGATGCATGAGGATTTTCAGTAAGTGTTCTTCCCCTTGGGTTCTTAGTTATAGGTCACAGATACATGCTTCCCAGAAATATGTCATAACAGTTTGGCTGATGAAGAAATAGTTTGGCAAAGTTTCTCTTTGGGCATAAAATATTTAGAATTATTCTGAAATCCATGTGAAAATTTGAATTTCATTCCATTTTCATATATGTTTATATCCATTATCTCCTCGATCGCAAAATTATTGCAAAGACAGAGTCAGAAGGAAATTACTTTGCAATCCAAGTCATTTGGTAAGTAATACAGCTTAATCAAGAAGCACCACTAGGATAAGTACCCATAAGTAGTCTCTTAAGTATATTATTCTTTCATGGAATTTCTGTTCGCTTTTTTCCCCCTAAAGGTAGTGACTATATCTTACCTACATCCTGTAAATCCCTTGGTGCCACATCTGAGACAGTGTTCAGTTGTTTGTTCAATAAGTAGACCAATAGTGAGGTTTATCAATTCCCTGATATAAGTTCCACCAACTGCTTTGAGATTACAGAGCAATAATGGTGAGATCTCAGAATCATACCTCTGGCTGACTTCCACATAGGGATAAATAATAGGTGATGAAATTTACAAAAAAATAATAAGGTAAATCTAAAC
This sequence comes from Vulpes vulpes, assembly GCF_048418805.1. Lineage (NCBI taxonomy): Eukaryota > Metazoa > Chordata > Mammalia > Carnivora > Canidae > Vulpes > Vulpes vulpes. Next base: position 68,073,237 of record NC_132785.1, read on the forward strand.
AAATTTTAAATAGCTCTAGAACAATTACTATATAATTTTTGGGACAGCTGCTGGTGATTTTGAAATATTTAATTCTGTGATAATAATTCTTCCATTTGGTGTTTTCTAGATACAGTTGGAATAGATTTATAAAAGAAACTTAAAAAGGTAAGAAATTAAAGAAACTTGTGCTATATTTTTATCCACATTAAATTTCAATTATTCTTGGATTAAATACATATTTTTGTAGCCTTTTTCTTATTTCTGAGACCTTTTTTCGGGAATGTTCCCTAGAGCAATTATAATTTTAGAGATGCTTCTTTTGCTATTTTTGTGTTACTTTATAAGAGATAAGTATTTGATAAAAATAAGTAATTTGAATTATTCGGTTTAGGGTTTTACCCTGCAAAGTATTTAGTGTCATAATGATACTACAAACTATACTGTTCAGTATTTACAAGAATTAATATCCCCACATATTTATGATTTATTTATCTGATGCTGGTAAAGTATCTTCTGTTAGACAAAATGCATATAATTATTTATTCCAATTTAGAATCTCTATGAACTTCCACCATTTATTTACTAAAATGTTTTCATAATGATCAGTTTCCAGAAGACATCAATACCAAGATTTAGCTCTTCACATTAAAAATTCAGGAAAAAACCCCACAATATTACAATTAGAATGATGGTACTTTAAACCTGACATTCTAATGTAGCAGGAGTGCTGCCTGAGTCTTTAAAAAGCAAACAGTACTGAAAAAACTAGGTATGGTTAAGGGGTTAAATCAAATATTTAAATATAAGGATAAAGAGGAAAGAGATCTTTCTCCTGACTCTGTTGCTTCATGGATTTGGTTTCTGTTTTATGCCATGCAATTTTTATCATTGCAGTCAGTGAACCTGTTCATATATTCAAATGTTTCTACTGTTATCCAACAAAACTGTGAAGTACTTCAGGAGGTAGATGAGTATGATTTCTATTTTGGTGAATACTATTGTACTAACAAGATGTCTAGTTAGAGCAAGGTATGTTTACAAGACCTATCACAACGACCATTGAATTCATTCCAGAGAGGAGCAAATTTATTTATCCTGATATTTATTTGCTCATGTGAAAATGCTCTACATCTTTTTTAGTTTGGTCCCAGGTGGATATGTTAGTCTTTTTTTTTTTCTGCTACAGTGAAGTCAGTTTCAATAGTTGGCATGAGATAAAGGATTTTGAATATTTAGTAATTATGAGAATCCCCACAAGATTGGTCTCCACTTACTCCACCTCTTTGTCTTGGGCTTTGTTTGTTGCTCTATGCATGGTGTTTTTTTCCAAAAGACAATGTCAGAACAGGATTATTCCTCACTCTCGTATTCTCTTGAGTGTGAGTCACAATATAACAGAACTAATAATCTATTACCTTTTTCTAACAATTAGAAAAATATCGCTGGTAAGCCTCCATCCATCTCTGCTCCCTCTCCCTCCTTCCTCACCAAGGATATATTATAGCAATTGGAAAGAACAGTTTGTCTCCTTGAAAGCAGAGGACAAACAAGGATACTAGTTCCTATATTTCTATCTTTTAGCTTACAACTGGGTAGGAGTGATGAAATAAAAAAGATAAAACACAATATATGTGTGTTTACACCCTAATATGAAATGTATTTTACCAAATGATAAAGTTGCTTTTTTTTTTTCCTGTAAAGGTCACTTTGTTTCCATACCTATTGTCTTATTTATTGGAAACAGAGGCACTGACTGATAAGGAACAGACTCAAAAGTGTGCATATGACAGTGACAAAAGAGGGATTCTTAGACTTCCTGCTTGCTTGTCTTTACACTAAGCTATTTTGCCTCCTAATTTATATTTCTTCACAATCCAGGAAAACAAGTAATGTCTTCAGTGAGTTAGTAATTTAAGAAGTTAATAAAGGTCTAAAGAGGCTAACTGCAGTTGTGGCACAGAATAGAATATCTAACTTAACCTTTTGTTGGCATATTTCCAAAAACTAGAACAACTGCGCATACAAAGGAATGACTTTAATTCATCTCGCTGTAGATGGAAATATAATCCTCCAGTATTTCCATATCTGTATTTTCTCCCTAGTTATAAACTCAGCCCTAAAATTTTATTACAGGGATCCCTGGGTGGCACAGTGGTTTGGCGCCTGCCTTTCGCCCAGGGCGCGATCCTGGAGACCAGGGATCGAATCCCACGTCAGGCTCCCGGTGCATGGAGCCTGCTTCTCCCTCTGCCTATGTCTCTGACTCTCTCTCTCTCTCTCTCTCTGTGACTATCATAAATTTTAAAAAAATCTTATTACAGTGAAATAGTAAAATATACTGAGAGTAAATATGAGATGTATACATTTGACTATCAAATCTATGCACATGAAAATGACCATAATCTGAATGATGGAATTAATGTAAATAATTTCTTCAGAAAAAAAATGAGTATATATTTAGAGCCCTTTAAGTTTAAATTTCAAGAATGGAAGCAAACTCAGAGATCTAGTATAAACATTTCATTTTACAGAAGAGGAAAATAAGGTACAGAAAAATGCAGTGAGCTAGTTATTGAAGATTGTTATCACATCCATCCATCCATCCATCCATCCATCTGTTTCTGTCTATACTGTCTATCATAGAAGTAATTTATAATAGAAATGTTAGGTAATGCATCTGTATTTTTAAAAATATTTTATTTATTTATTAATGAGAGACACACAGAGAAGGCAGAAGGAGAAGCAGCCTCCATGCAGGGAGCCTGATGTGGGATTCAATCCCCGGTCCGCAGGATCACACCCTGAGTGAAGGCAGATCCTCAACCGCTGAGCCACCCAGGTGTCCCAAAGCATCTGTATTTTAAAGGCAAGGAGACCTGAGTTTCTGAGAAGACCTAATATATAGTGGCGTGAAAATCTCCCATTTGATACCATTTTGGAGGGGATTTCTTCTGGGAAATGTTTTTCTTTGTAAGTAGATGGAAAAACAAGACTCTTAATCTCCCTTCTTCTGTGCAATCATAAGTGCATATGTGTGTTTGTGTGGCTAGATAGACAGTATATATTGGAGTCTTAGAGGAAAACACATTCTAATTAACTATTGAGGAATAAATGGATGATTCCAGGTGGAATAATAAAGAGAAGAAATGTGAACATGAGGCACTGGTATGCACAAAGATACAAACATATAAAAACAGTAGTTTATTCAAGGTATTCAAAACAAAAGGTTATTGCTTGAAATGTCAGGTGTAAGAAAGAGCTAATGAGATCGAAGAAGTGGTTTAAAGGCAGATTATAAAGAGTCTTTTATGAGAAGTGATGGGTTTGAAATTTATAGCCCACAATGCCTTTAGGCAGGGGAGTTAGATTAGGTTTTTAACAAAGATTATTCCAGCAGCAGGAAGAGGAAAGACCAGAGAGAAGAAATATTGACAACAGGAAGTCCAAAAACAGTTTCTATAATGATTCAGAAAAGAAATGATAGACTCTGAACAATAGCAGCAGCAGTAGGGATAGACGGGGTTAAAGAGAAATGAGGTGTTTTAATGCTTGAATGTATAAGACTGCTGATATTATGTCCTCTGTGAAAAGCATAGAAGTATCAAAGATGACACCATCATGTCTAGATGGATATCTGAACACCAGAAACTGAGACAATAAATATAGGAGAAACAGATTGGATTTACTGAATATTACACTTGATTTGTTATGTTTTGACTGTCAGTGGTTTATTCAATTGGAGATGTTCATATAAGTGACTGGATTGGGAGCTCAGGAGAGAGGACAAAAGATATGAAGATCTGAAAGTCAACCATTGTGTTTTGGGGTAGAAGTAATCTTATGAAATTATCCCAGGTAGTGTATATAGACAAATACAAGAGGGCCAGTGACAAAATCTCAGAGAATACGAAAATATGGTAATGAATTTTGAAAGTAGAACCAGTAAATTAAATAGAAATAACATTTTCAAGTATATAGGAAGTAAACTAGGCAAACAGGATGTCTAGGATTCATAGAAGGAGAGAATTCCAAAAGTTCGAGTGGTAAGTAGGGACAATGGTGTTAACAAAAAGTCAAATAGATTAATGATTGAATATAGACCATGAATTGGACTTGGCAATTTGGGCATCATCAAAAATTTGGTAAAAGCATTTCCAGAGTGGTGGGAAAGAAAAAAAAAAAAAAAAGATTGTGATGAAGTATATAAGAATATAAAGATCTATGAACTAAAGCTAGAGTTTTAATAAATAGTAGTCAAAACATAAAAGTAAGAAATAGCAATTACATTTCTAAGCAATAAATCAAGAAAAATTAGTAATTAAGAGAGATATTCCCACAAATTATATTTATGTGCAAAATTGGATATTACAAATTAGAATTAGCTGACATTGTTGGTGGGTTGAAAAACTGATTATGTCAAAAATAGAAGATAATATCAAAGTTATGGGGAAAAAAAGCAAAGTTCTCCTCAGGAAGAAGGTGATAATTGTTGCTAATGGTCTGTAAATGAAGTGACATTTCTGTAGAAAGTACTTAAAAGCAATCTTCTCAATCCAGTCATTTTTGCCACATTTTGTATATCTTTGAGATCTATGTGTTTTTTGAGCATAGGAAAAAATAAATTTCTGGTTTTATGAGATGGAGTGATCGGGATGCTTTATACTTGGATCAACATTGGCACGAGAGGGCAGATTAGAAAGCAATCCAGATCGCAAGCTAATGCTCATAGTTGAGGTGGAATTCATTATCTTCGCCATAGGAATCTACTTAGCTTTCACAAAACTGGCAACTTACTAAAAATAAGATAAAAACATAGTTTATTCTTTCATAAACTAAGGAGATAAACCAGGCTTTTTCCTATTTCCTATTTAGGATATGGAATAAGTTATTCCATATCCCAGCAATGCTGATTTGTTGGAGGACTGCATCATATCATTGAGATTACACTAGGTAATGATTGAAGAATCTGGACGCTAGTCCCAAATCTGCTAAGAACTCTTAATGGAGAGGTGATTTTAACATTTTAAAGATTTAATTGTCCTTCATTGTATATTAAAAGTGTTGGATGCAGTACTATGCAATGATCCCTGTAACTGTAAAATTTTGTGAGTTAAGAAACCTAGGCCAGAGATAATTTCTTCCAGAAGCAATAGTATTAGAACAGATTAGTTTTTTTTATTTTGTTGTTGTTTGACAAAATTTACTGGATTATAATTTACCTAAAATAAAATGTACACATTATAAAAATCTGATTTTTAATTTTTTTTTTGATTTTTAAAGTTTTGTAAATGTATACACCCATGTAGCCAGCACCCAATCAAGGTTTGAAAATATTTTTATCATTCCAGAAAACTTCTTTTTCCTTTTTACAGTCAAATATTCCTACCCATATCCCATCCTACATCAGGCAATCATTTATCAGCTATATCACTACTGATCAATTTTGGGTATCCGTAACTTCATATAAATGGAAAAATATCATTCATACTCTTGTGTCTGGCTTCTTTCACACAGTATACTATTTTTCAGATTCATTCTTATTACTGCTTTTATCTGTAGTTTATTCCTTATTGTTGAGTAATATACCATCATGAGGTGTACCACAATTTGTTTTCCATTCTCCTGTTGACAAAAATTAGGATTGATTCTAGTTTAATGCTCTTTAATCTCTGAACTTATATTTTAATTACTCTTGTGTAAAATACTTAGGATTAAAACTACTAAAAAACAAAAAAAACAAAACAAAAAAAAACCTACTAAAATACTTCCCAGCATTGATGAGTCTTCCAGTTATACCACTTGGTATCCAGCACTTAATTTTAAGCTTCCATTAAATTATCAAACAGTTGCCATTTTAAAAAAAATATTTAAGAATTCTAGTGAGTGTGAAAAAGTGTTCTTATTATGAATTTAATTTACATTTCTTTGATGACTGAGGTTGAGCATATTTGCACATGCTTAATGCTGTTAATGAAAAGTATGCTCAAATATTTTACCCATTGTTTTATTTTATTATTTGTCTTCTGATTACTGAATTTTTAAATGTTCTTATGAATTCTTGGTACAGTCTTTTGTGTATGTGAGTTTGTGTGTTTGTATGGTGTATACATATATAATTGATCCTTGAATAAAGGGGGTTTGAACTGTGCAGGTCCACTTATATACAGATTTTTTTGGACAAATACAGTAGAGTACTGCAAATGTATTTTCTCCTCCTTGTGATTTTTTCAATAACATTTTCTTTTCTCTAGCTTACTTTATTATAAGGGTATGTAATACAGTATATAGTACATATACAAAATATGTGTTAATCAACTGTTTATATTGGTAAGATTTCTGGTCAACAAAAGGCTATTAGCAACTAAGTTTTGAGAGAGTCAGTAGTTATACATAGACTTTTGACTGTGCAAGAGGTAAGGGGTCTCAGCACCCATAACCCCATGGTCCTCTTGGTCAACTGTATTACGTGTACGTGTATTTATATATTTCTTCTTCCATTTTTGGCTTGTGTTTTTAATTTCATAATTGTTTCTTTAAAAGAGTGATAACTTTTAATTTGAATGAAACAATTTTACTCTCTAATGGATATTACTAAGTCGTATTGGTATTTATCTCTTGTCTATGCAATGTTTGCCTACCCCAAGTTTGTGATGATTTTTTCCTTTCTTATTGAACCATTTCAAAATTTCGACAATGGTTGAGTTAGAGGTTGAGGTTCTTCTCTTTTTTACCCCCAATAGAGATATTCAGTTGATCTAGAGCCACTTTATGAAAAGACTATTTTCACCTTGAGTTACTTTGTAGCCATTATAAAAAATCATTTGGCCATATATCATTAATTGACACTATTTCTAAACTCTTTAATTGACATGTAATTCTGATGGAACACAAAGTCCAGACTATCTTATTTTTTGTAACTTTACAATCAGTCTGAAAATCAAGTAATGTAAATTCTTCAATGTTTATCTTTCTTTTTCAAAATGCTTGCTATTCAATGTCCTTTGCATTTCCATATAAATTTTGGAATCACTTTGTCAATCTCTATAATATCTATTGATATTATAGGATTGTTATTTTGTAGAATCCATAGAAAAATTTGGTCACAATGAATATCATAAAAATAATAAATCTTCAATCCATTAATAATGGATATCTTTCAGTTTATTTAGATATTCTTTCATTTCTCTCAGCAATAATTTTCAGTGAAAAAATCTTTTATATATTTAGCTATTTTTTCCTGTAGCAGTTTATATATTTGATGCTACTGAGTTTTCAAAATTTTATTGTCCATTTTCTTTTTGCTAGACTTTAGAAATAAAATTGATTGTTATATTTGACCTTGAATCCTGTAGTCTTGCTAAATTCCAGCAATATTTTGGTATATTCCTGAAGATATTCTAGTTAGATAAATATACTCTATATGAATAGAGAGAATTTTCATTCATCCTTTCTAAGTTTTAAAAATATATGTCTTTCTTTCCTTATCACACTAGGTAATACTCCATCCAGTTCAATATGGAATGGTGGTGAGAGTGCACATTCTTTTAAAAAAAAAAAGATTTTATTTATTTATTCATGAGAAACAGAGAGAGAGAGAGAGAGAGAGAGAGGCAGAGAAAGGCAGAGGGAGAAGCAGGTTCCATGCAGGGAGCGCAATGTGGGACTCTGATCACACCCTGAGCTGGAGGCAGATGTTCAACTGCTGAGCCACACAGGCATCCCGAGAATGCACATTCTTATATGATCTCATGATGTTTCTCTTTTTTTCTGTTAAAATAAATTACAATAATTGATTTTCAAATATGGAATCAGTATTGTAATTCAGAGAACATAATTACTTGTTCATGATGGATCAATGTTTTCATCTCTTTTTATATTTGATTTGTTAATATTTTGTTGAAGATTTATATTTCTATTCTAATAAGGGATATTGGGACACCTGGGTGACTCAGTGGTTGAGCATCTGCCTTTGGTTCAGGGCGTGATCCCAGGCCCTGGGATCGAGTGCCCCATCAGGCTTCCTGCGAGGAGCCTGCTTCTCCCTCTGCCTATGTCTCTGCCTCTCTCTCTCTCTCTCTCTGTGTCTCTCATGAATAAATAAATAAAATCTTTAAAAAAAATAAGGGGTATTGATCAATCATTTGTTTTCTTTCATTCTCTTTGTCAGGTTTTGGTATCAAGATTACGCTGGTCTCATAAAATAAGGTGTGAAGCAATCAATTCTCTTCTATTTTCTGGCAAACTTTGTAAAAGCTTAGAATTAGATCATTTAAGAATTCAACAATATAATTACCTGAACTTGGAGTTTTATTTGTGAATGACCTTTGTTTTGAATTAAATTTATTTAATAATTTTATTAAGTTGACTTTTAAAATTTGTGTTATTTTTTCTATCAGATTCATTCACATAAAGTTATTTTTAATATTCTTTCTTATTCTTTTAATATATGTAGGATCTTTTGTGGTGGTATATCCTCTTGCATTCCTAATGTATTAATCCTCTTGCATTCCTATATTTGTTCCTTTTTCTTAACATTGTTAGGTGTTTATAAACTTTATTAATATTTTCAATGATTGGATTTTTATGTTAATTTTCTCTATTTGCTGCCTGATTTCTATTTTGTCAGTTTTATTTATAGAAATCTACATCATTTACCTTAGTTAACTTAGGCATTAAAATCTCTAAATTTTCCTCTAAGTTCCACTTTCATTTTCCCATATATTTTGATACATTTTGTTTATATTATCATTTTTCTTAAAATATTTTCTAGTTCACCCTAGGGTTTCTTCTTTGATTTGTAGATTATTTGGAAATGTTCTGTTTTATCTCCAAATATCTCTTTGTTATTGTTTGCTAATATAATTTTATTGTGGCAGGCAGAATACTTCATAAGATTTAACTTTTGAAATATATTTAGACTAATTCATTGGCCTAGCACTTGTTCTGGTGAATGTTCCATGTGTACTGAGATTGTGTGTGTTTGTTCTTCTGAGGGGTAGTGTCCTATAAATGTCATTTCCAATTAGTTGTTAATGTTGTTCAGACCTTCTCTATATCCCTGATTTGTGGCTGGAGTGGGGTGGGTGTTGCCAAAACGTTTCCTGTTGTTAGGCTATCATTGTCCCTGTCCTTTGGCTAAGGGTAAGAGGCTTTTGTCCTATTGACAGTTTATCCTAGTGACATTCCAGGTTAGAGCAACCCCCACCCCCACCCCCATTCAGGATGTATGGGAAGCAACAAGGAAACACAGAGAATGTGCCACCATGCTGTTCCTAAAATCCCAAATTCCTGGGAAGCCTGTCTTCTTCTTTCACCTTTGAAAGTATTCCTATGTTTATTTGGTCTGTTATGCCAGGGTTATTTAGTTGTCAGAAGGAGACCCTAAGAGAAATGAGATTATTCTATCTTGGTTAATCAGAAGTCCCATAACTCTTTTTAACAACCTAGACCTCCAGCTGCAACCTCCAAAAGGCCAGAACTTCCCCTCTGTAACAGAACTTAAGTGAGTCTACTCCTTGCTGAGTTACAGATAGACATTAGACCAAGTGCACTTGTCATACAAAGGAAACATTATTTGCAGCAAATAAGGAGATAACAGTAATAACTCCCAAAGCCATGCCCCCCAAACAAGAAGGAGTAGGTTCTTTTTATCTAAACTTTAGGATGAATATCTGGAAAGGAGAGCTTTGTCATAGCATGTAAAGGCAGGCATAAGATTGCACACGCACACTTAGAAAACATGCCTATAGGGGATCCTTGGGTGGCGCAGCGGTTTGGCGCCTGCCTTTGGCCCAGGGCACAATCCTGGAGACCCGGGATCGAATCCCATGTCGGGCTCCCGGTGCATGGAGCCTGCCTGTGTCTCTGCCTCTCTCTGTGACTATCATAAATAAATAATTAAAAAAAAAAAAAAAAAGAAAACATGCCTATATATATGCATCCTGTGTTACAGTAATGAAGCTTGTGCTCCTCCTAGGTTGGAGACTTTAACATTATAATCCATCAGAGGTAACTATCAGACAAAGGGAAGGGGCTATGGGAATGCTTTGAACTCTGGTATAAACCTGATAGCATACTGGGTTCCTTATCTCACATAAGGAATGCAGGGCTTTGCCTATTTTTGAAACAGCACTGGGAATTTTACCACTGATTTATTGTCTCTAATATGGTTAGTCTATATCCTGGCCTGGTAGAGATAGTTTTGGCACCCCCTTTGTTCCCTTAAAATCCTTAACTTTTGTGTTTCTTTGTAATTCTGACACCTCCTAGGAAGTTCTGCCAAAAGTATGTTTAGGCAAGTGGAGGCATAGATCACAGAAAATAGCTGGAAGGCTGAAATATTTCTCATGTGTCACAAAAACTATGTGTTGTCTTTTTTTTCCCTCTGGGAACCCCTAATTCTCAGCTTACACCTTCATACCCTACACAGTTTTGGTGGGTAAGCAGGGAGCTTCTTTTCCACCCCTTAACCAGAAGAAGCAGGCAGTGCTTCTGTTTTTCTCCCCCTGTAGTGTTCACAGAGCTGAACTGGAAGTTAATCTATTCTGCTGAGGAAGTAGGTTGTCCCAATTTCCTCAACAAGGTAATGGGTTCCAACAGTGATCTGAGCTTCCACCCTCACCTGGCAGCAATAAGACTAAAGAAGGCAGCCAGAAGCAGGGCTCCTTGGCACTCTGAGCCCCTACTCCTGCTGTCCATACCCAGTAGGAACTGAAAGGAGAGGAGAATTAATCTCATTTGCTAGGGGTTAGGGGCTTATTTTGGAAACAGGTCTAGTGTACAGGTGTCTTCAGGAATCCATGCATGGTAGGGTCGTATCAGGGGCAAATGTTGAGTGAACAATAGGTGTTATTCCATAAATTACTGAAGTTAGGGATGTTGATGCCAGCATCAGCAGAGGTTTGTTTGAAACTAATGTCCTGGAACACATTTGGGATCCAGCAATTCTTAGGTGATATCAAATGCTTGGGGCCTAGGACAAAGTTCAGAGAATGACCGACTTTCTTGCTTTCCCCTTGAAGTAGGAACATAGCTTCTTTGGCTAATTCAGAGGCAAAATATGGAACATGAGTAAATGGGGCCTAGCAGAAAAACAGCAGAGGTGGAACATGTCAAAAATGGCATCCTTTCAGCTTTCCTACTTCAATATCTCTGTTCTGTTCCCAACTCTGTAGCATTTGCTTTTTGGTAACCTTTTTGTATTCTTACCCTGTGTGTTCATTACCCAGGATCCTCAGGAGACCTTAACACATGGATTTCTGTGGCTTCAATATGTCTCCCCCTTCTAGAAATAAAGGTTGAGCTGTTGCAGTGTCCACTCCTGTGTCCCCTTCTCTCAGGACAGAGTGCAGTGCTGCCTGAAACCCATTGCCTAAAAAACAATTGGCTGATAATTCTCACACACACACCCCACCACCTCTTATGGTTATTTTTTGTAGGAGACTTAATCCAGTGGTAGTTAGCAATCATAGATGGGAGCAAAAAATTCCTGGTTAGTTCTGAACCCATTTTCTAGCACCAGTGAATGTTTTGATTCAGGGCACATCACCTGAGTCTCTGCTTCCTCACTTATAAAATAATACAAAATTCCCTTTAAAAATCAACTTCTATCATCATCTAAATGGGTTGCCTTTCCTACTAAATACTACCCTTCTAACTTTTGTCTGTGGATCAGCATTTTATAGAAGAATGAATAAACTATTTTTAGAATTTAATTGTGCAATTCTAAACTGGAGGTTAAGCTAGAGTATACATGAGTCATAACATCTATATTTTCAAAATGTGTCATGAACTTCCCTAATGCATGGATTAATTCTCCTAACAGCAATAATGTTTCACAAAGTTATATTGTCATTAAAAAAACTTAAAACATCACCACATATTATAGTGTTATAATTTAACAAAAAGAACTATGAAGTCCTCCATTATAATGACACAACTGACAGATTCTGCATTTTGATATGAATCATCCCACCAACACAAAAGTAGTTCTGTAAACAAAGATTACTCTCTTGTTCTTCAGTGAGAAATTAATACAAATTTGAAGGAAAATTATTAGTTTGCTCTGACAGTCTAAGTACATATTTCTCCAGGAAAAAAAATAGGACTTAACCAATGCTTTTCTCAAATCAAATTTCTTTCAAATACAATTATTCAACTAGAGTTATTTGGGATCATTAAATTCCTGCCTCAAAGTTACAATATCAAAAAGGGAAAAAAAAGTCTCAGAGACAAACAAATCCTAAGTTATAGATTATCAGGTTAAGACCCACATATATTGAATTTCACTGGAGTGAAAATGCTTCCTTCTTACTTGATTGATGTGTGTAGCTCTCCCTGATTTTCTAGGATCCAGTGAGTGTATTGGGCTAAGCACCATGGTAAATACATAGGTATAATTAGTACCTGCCCTTAGGTAGTTAGAATTTTATTAATGATAACAACAAAAAAGGATCAGCTTACTTAGAAATTTACATATCAAAGAGCAGATGGATGTCCTAAGAAAATAGCATGTTAATGTCAAGTATGTTGTAGAGGCAACACATGCTGTATCTTCAACATTTATACCTACAACTATTACCTTGACCTTTTATTTTCACAAACTGTTTAACCCTATGACCTTTATTCCTCATCAATTTTGTTTTTATAGAAGCAGACTCCAAGTGGCAACATACCAACATTTGGAACTGTTCAACCACAAAAAATTGGATTTTTGGGGGATCCCTGGGTGGCTCGGCAGTTGAGCGCCTGCCTTCAGCCCAGGGCGTCATTCTGGAGTCCCTGGATGGAGTCCTGCGTCAGGCTCCCTGTGTGGAGCCTGCTTCTCCCTCTGCCTGTGTCTCTGCCTCTCTCTCTTCTGTGTCTTTCATGAATAGATAAAATCTTTAAAAAAAAATTGAATTTGCAATGTCTATTCTGTTTTTGTAATCTAAACTTAACTCTTTCTCTGACTCATTGGCCTTTTTCTGGCTATGTGCATCTTTCTATTTACCTGGATCTTATGGTTAGTAAATAAGTCTAATCAAAAGTAAATTTTCTACCTACTGATGAGGGCCCAATAACAGACTACTTTCACTCTATAATGACTTAACTGTTATACCAACAAAAAAACAAAAAAACAAAAAACAAAAAATAAAAGAAATCACAAACTTTAGTTAAGCTACCAACTAGGCCCTCAGAACTTGGGCTGCCCAGAGAAGAGTCACTCGTCACTCAACACATTAAACAACAAATTAAAAGCCAGTAGCATTTAGCATTGGGATCTAAATGCAAATGCTTCATCATAGACATCCAGCTTCTTTGACTTTCTTTTGGATATCAATCACTATCTTAATCACACAGATTACAAATATTATAAAAAACTTTTGTCAAAACTGAAAAATAAATTGCTGCTGTTTGTTGAACTTGAACAATCAATTACAGATTTAAAAGGACTATATGCTTTGGAATCAGAATAGCAGAATTCAAACCTCAACCCTACTTAGTCAAATTAATCTGTCAGTATCTCTGAGTCTTCATCTCTATGTATTGATAATAATCTTATCTACCTCATAATATTGCACAAATAACACAGTTTTTTAAAGATTTTATTTATTCATGAGAGACAGAGAAAGAGAGAGAGAGAAAGAGAGAGACGCAGGGACATAGGCAGAGAGAGAAGCAAGCTCCATCCAGGGAGCCCGACGTGGGACTCGATGCCAGGTCCCCAGGATCAGGCCCTGGGCTGAAGGCGGCGCTAAACTGCTGAGCCACCCAGGCTGCCCCCCACACATGTTAAGTTATTAGGGTAGTACTGTTCTATATAAGGTACTTAATGTATTTTGGTTATAATTGTCTTTTTTTTAAAGATTTTTTTAAAGATTTTATTTTTTCATGAGAGACACAGAGATAGGCAGAGACATAGGCAGAGGGAGAAGCAGGCTCCATACAGGAAGCCTGATGTGGGACTGGATCCCAGGACTCCAGGATCACTCCCTGGGCTGAAGGCAGGCGCTAAACTGCTGAGCCACCCAAGCGTCCCTAATTGTCATTTTTAAAGAAAATATTACATTAATAATAATTTACTTGACATAGGGAGAAATAGATAGAGTTCTAAGTCAGATAAGCTTCTCAAAGAATATAGCACTAGAGTTGAGACCTGAAAGATGGGAGATTTTTAGATAGATGAATACAGAAAGGCCAAGTACAAGCCAGAAGAACAGTTAGGAGCTTAAAATATGTGTAGGGGAAAGGTGATGTGTACCTAAAATAAAGAGGAGATAAATTAGAGATATTTATGATGTCTACTGATATGTTGTAGGGTTGATAAGATGTTGGAATAAGTAAATGGGAGCAAAATCAAAGGCCCCTGTTCTGCCTTACATAAATTTTTCTTCACTGAAATTTGGTACATAGGTGAGGAAGAAACTGATAAAAAAAAAATGGAGGAAAAATAACTAATATAGGCTGGATTTTATAGGATTTATGTATCTGCAAGCAGTTTTTTTAAGCTATTTAATTGAATGTTTACTGGGAAAAGGCAAGTAACCTAAATGAGGGAGGTGGACTTGACCTAAGTATAACAAATTGGACAGCACATACTCTCTACAGGGAACTACAGATATGACTCAGCTCCAATGGATTGTTGCCATGCTCACATGTGAAGTTGATGTTGCTAGATCTTCCTTTTTTTTTTTCAAGAGGACTTTTATTTAGGTTAAAAATTATAAATACTGGCATGCAGTATATTCTTAATTATATGGTTCCCCAAGATGCATGTGGTTTATGTTCATTTCAAAGATTCTAGATTGTGACTTCTCCTTTAGATCCCGTCTATTTTTTCAAAGCATATTAATTGGATACTTCCTTAGTGTCAAGAGGTATTTTAGATGCTGGATATACCTGAATGAGTCCTCTAAGGATATGTCATAATTAGCATTGTGGAATTTTGCAATATTGTCCAAGAAAATTACATAATGCAAAGAAATAGATGGTTTGATTAGGTGCCTGCAGAAATACCAATGGAAATGTGATCTAAGGAATGCCTCAGAGAAAGAATAGGAAGAGAATCAGGAGGAATTTGCATGACAGAAAATGATAATTTCAAGATGCTGCAGTTAAGAGAGGCAAATGCTACAGGAAGACAAGTAAAATTGGGACAAAAGGGTATAGTTTGTTTAGTAAAAGTGTACCAATGGAACCCTTAGAGAAAACAGTTTCAGAAAAAAAAAAAAAAGAACAGAAACCATATTTTAGTCATTGAAGAATGAATGGAAAGTGGAGAAGTGGATGTGATAAGTATAGTTTATTGTTTCTAGAGACTGGATTAGGAAAGAAAGCACAGAAATAGTGCAGGAGGTAGTTGGACATACAGGGTTGAAGGAAGAACACATTTTTAAGATGTGAAAAACTTGAGTATATATTATATAAAGTCAGTGAAAAGAACGGGATTACAATACAATAAAGTAAGGAGGAAGGAGGAACATGAACCAGAATTCCGGAAGAGATGACTGGTTTCTATGGTTTCTAGCAACCAAGAAACTCCTTTCACCAAATTTTTTCTGTGATCAAATTTTAGCTTCCTGGGTGCCTCTTGCCACTCCTACTCTTGATTACTGCTTCCGGGACTACTCAATTTCACTCAAGAAAGTTGAAAAGAATATATATATATACAGTACCAAGAAATGACCACTTCTGAGTTGTTGTTTCAGCTGCCAGCTGGACTTTCTCAGTATGTCATCTGTCCATCTATCCATCCATCCATTTATTCACCCAACCATCCCCCAAATACCATATTTTTTTAAAAAGTTTTTTTTTCTTTTATTTGAGAGAGAGCACAGAGGGAGAGGGAGAAGCAGACTCCCCATTGAGCAGAGAACCTGATGTGGGGCTCAATCCCAGGACCCTGAGATCACCTGAGCTGAAAGCAGTTGCTTAACTGGCTGAGCCACCCAAGTGGACCCAAAAAGACACTTTTTTTAAAGGGCCTTCTCTGCCTGCCTCCAGGCTGGAAAATGACTAAATGAAGACATGATCAGGATCCATGTGCAACAAGCTGTTTTGACAGCAAATCCAAGAAAACCTCATTTCACCACTGGACTAGAAGATCCCTCGGGGCAATGACCAAATCTTGTTTATATTCTTGTATGCAGTTCTTGGCATAAAGTAGGCCTTAGGTACATTTCTTTTGGGGGTATGAACTGGCTTCCATCTTCTCTCAAGCTTCATTTCTCATCACTCGGCCTCTTAATCACTAGAATTTAGTACCATGGGTCTCTAATCTGCTCCTGGATCATGCCAAGACTTGCCTTAGTACCTCAGCAGTTGTTCTTCCTCTTGACTTTCATATCCTTCCTCAGAAATTCTATGAATTGGCTAATTTATATCCATTACTTCTTAGCTTCAATGTGAATCCTCAAAATGGCCTTTCCTGACCACATTACCTAAAAAGAGACATTAACTTTTTTCTTTTTTTTTTTTTTTTTTAAGATTTTATTTATTTATTCATAGAGACACAGCTAGAGAGAGAGAGGCAAAAACACAGGCAGAGGGAGAAGCAGGCTCCATGCAAGGAGCCCGACATGGGACTCGATCCCAGGTCTCCAAAATCACACCCTAGGCTGCAGGCAGTGCTAAACCACTGCGCCACCGGGGCTGCCCAAGACATTAACTTTCTAAGATACTGCCTTGTTTATCCTTTTGTAGAAATTGCAAACTCATCCTGTGGAGGTTCCCCTCTTCCAAGTATCAACTCATTTCCAGAATTTGCCTACCATTGTTTATTCTTCAGAGCCTTCAGGTAGATTTTGTTATGTTTTGTTTTCTGGGATTATAATCATTATCTGCAGAAAGGTTAATGCACTGGAAGATTAACATATTTTGATTTCTAAAAAATTCTGAAGAGACCTTATATTACTAGAAAAGTGCATGTTTCTTTAGGCATTTTCTCAAAAAGAAAATATTAAAACTACACATTCTAATAATAATAATCTTCAAAATAAAAAAATATTGAGATCGATTTCCTGTTCCTTAACACTCTGACTTTTGACTGTTCTTTTATTTTTCAGAAATTTCTATTTCTTGCTCAGGTCAATTAATAAAGCTCTTAAAGATGGCTAAGAAATTTACAGGGGAAGGCTTAAGCGTGAGGAGTATTTGACTCATTGACTAAAACACTGCAAAGATTCTGCAAGAGCAATGCAGGTTCCATATTTTCAGCAAATATTTAAGTTAAAAGTTCATAATTTTCTCAGTCAAGAATACGATCCTGTCTATAACCCATTTTTCTTTTTCTTAATTACATTTTTATATTCCAAACTTACAAAAATGATTAGTGTACATTATGAGCTAATTACTTTCCAACTTCATTTTAATTAATGATGCTATTTTTGGGGATACCAGAGCAGTGACACATATAATTCACATAGCTTTGATGTTTATATTTTTGTTACTCTCTTTTTTAACTCAAATGACTGTTTTATTCCCTTCAAATGTATAAAAATCAGGGCTCCCATGGGCTCCAACTTAGTATGCTAAGCTTTATTTTAGAGCAAATTTTTGTAGTGGAGAACATTAGCGGTTTATAATGGCTAAGTCAGCAGACCTTTAACTATAGTTATAATAAAGGGCATCTCAAGCGGAGAGATCACGCTCTCACAAAAACCTCCACAGTCATATCTCCAAGCTAAAGAGGAACAAGAGCCCCTGATTGGCACTTTGTTACTTGAATGGTCCCCCACTGATGAGGCAGAAAGGACATTAAGGATGATTTTAGCACAATCTAAAATCTCGCTGATGCCAAACTTAAAGTGGTGAAAGCCATAGTGCCATTTCTAAAATATGCTCCAGCATCTGAAAAGCTTTGCTTTCCAAGATACCTGGGCCTTAGTCTTCTTCCTACTTATTACTTCTAAAAGGCCCTCTTCATCATTCTGTCTCCTGTCTTCCACGGCTCAAGACAAACTAGGGAATAATCTTCATTTATATGCAGCACAATCTTTCTGCTGCTGGTGCCACAATATAAACGTGTTTTATTAAAAATTAAAAATATTGGTTTTACTTTCCATCAGAATGAAAAGTGAAGTCTCATTCGCATTTTCAGTTCTGTTTTCTCATGGCCATCCTTCTTGCATTGTACCTCAGGACACTACTATTAACAGATAGGCCACATTCCCAGAGACCTTAAATTATGTCAGCCTTTCCTGAACTCTCAGTCATGAGACAATAACAAAAGGCAGAGGACTTTTCAAAGGATAGGTAAGGAGATGCCATGCTCCACTGGGATTAAACCTCTTTCTTGATCTTGTGTCAGAATGATGCTGAGAAAAATATATGTGGTGTCTTATCATCTCACAGCACATGGCTCTTAAAAGTCGAAAAGGCTATTATACATTGAAGAAAGTTAAAGGCCCAGAGAATTACTCTACAGTATTCAACTCTCTTTAAAAAATAAAAATAACAAGGCACATGCTGGATGGTGTTCCCACGGATGTTTGTCTGCTACATTGCATGCTTGTTTCCCTTTTGTAATGTTAACTTTCAGGCTCCTGTTGGTATTTTTGGAAAGCAGAGAAGCATGTATTTTGTTAGTTGCCAAAATTGGCTCCACGGAGCAGCACGCTTTGCAATTTGAAGGTTAAATTCCTTTCAAAGAAACTTGTTGGAACTGCTCTTCTCACTCCTATTAACTAGTGGAACTGTCTGACCTTTATAAGTGCAAGTCAATATTCACACTGTCAGAGGAGTATCAGTGGGAGTAATCTTTTCAGTCCCAGAGAGAAACAGTTTGCCACAGGCAGATCATGAGTAGAGAAGGGGAGTTGGTGAGCAGTGACATAAAACACTTTTAAGTGAATTCAAACAATGTCTTTGACACAGCTTGGAATTTTATTCAGTTTTAGTTGTAACAGTGCCTACTGGTCCTTCTAAACTGCAAAGGTGTCATTTTGAAATAATAAAGACACAGAATGTGAAATGAAGGCTGTTAAATGGGCTCATCCCTTTTTATCCACACCTTTGAGAACACAGGTGGCTTTTGTCCCCCAAAATATAAATCTCTGAAAACCATTTGGAAGTGAACATTATTATTTTTAATGAGCACCAGTATTTCTTTTCTCTCTCCAAGCAAGACCTAATACCGGGGCGACATTTTAATAAACTTAGAAAGAGAATTATATATATATTTTTTGCCTTTTATACCCCAAATTGCTATCAGAGTTTAACTCAAAAAGCAATTTTTTTCAAGTAAGACGTCTTCCAATGTGACATTCACAAAATAAAAATAAGGGAAGGAGCACTGTAATGTCGATTTAAGTTTTGGTTGAGTTTCTCTTCATTACTATATCATTATAATTACATTTGTGATCAATTGTGCTATTACAGGGCTTATTTTAATAAAAATATTTTAATGAAAATATAACAGCATAGGTTAATTTTTGAAGACTGAATTATTTAGTTGCTGTTTCTACCAATAGATAGAATATATCTTAGGAACAAAAAGAAATCTTGAATATTACTTAAGTGTTTTGTCGTTAGTAACATCAGTGCAGTAAGTTGAAACTATTTCATTTATATGATAAAATAGAGCAAGTGATTTAAAATATTGGTATTATTGGGAATTAGATTCTTCACTGTGAAAAAAGGGAAATATGATAGGAAATGGAAGAAGGAAAAGAAAACTTTTAGGTTTTTATTTTAATTACAGACAGAATAAACTCAAAATTTTATATATATGCATAATACTTATATGTACATGTGCATATAAATAATTCTAAACATATAAGAATGTAATTTTATAATTATTTGATAAATTACTCAAATACTGGGAATGAATTAACAAAGGAAAGATGTTAAAAAGGACTCTCATTGACCAATTTTAGAAGATACTTAGCGTCAAAATAAACAATAATAGAAAAAATTATAATATTTTTTTCATGGTCTATGATCTTTAGTTAAGTATAAAGACTTCCAATCACATTGCCTAGGGACCATTTTACCCACTGCTCTGTTTGGCCGCCAGTCTCTTGTCTCTCTCCTCAGCAATGGTGAGGCGGATACCCTTTCCACGGGGGAGGGAAATCCATGGTTTGTTGCCTTTGCCAATAACAAAAATGTTGGAGAGTCTGGTGGCGAAGCTATTGCCATTGGCATCTTTCACGTGAACTACATCAAAAGAACCAGGGTGTCTCTCTCTGTTGGTGATCACACCAATTCTTCCCAGGTTAGCACCTCCCGTCACCATACACAGATTACCCGTATCAAACTTGATGAATTCAGTAATCTTTCCTGTCTCTAAATCAATCTGAATGGTATCATTCACCTTGATGAGGGGATCTGGATAGCGGATAGTGCGAGCATCATGAGTCACCAGATGAGGGATTCCTTTTGTTCCCACGAAGATCTTTCTCACTTTGCACAACTTATACTTGGCCTCCTCAGGTGTAATCCGATGAACAGCAAATCGACCCTTGGTGTCATAGATCAGACGGAAATTCTCCCCTGTCTTGTCAATGCTGATGACATCCATAAAACCAGCAGGGTAGGTTATATCAGTTCGGACCTTGCAATCAATCTTAATAAAACGCTGCATACAGATCTTCTTTACTTCATCTCCTGTTAGAGCATACTTAAGTCTGTTCCTTAGGAAAATGATGAGAGGGAGACATTCTCTCAGCTTATGGGGGCCAGTAGTTGGGCGTGGGGCAAACACACCAGTCAGTTTATCCAGCATCCAATGCTTTGGAGCTGCTACACGCTTCAGATGCTTCTTGGGACCACGAGCCATGGCTATGCTAGGCATGAAAAGAGCAAAAATATTGTAACATTTAATTAAAAATAAATCCATTAATTTAGACTGATAATTTTTTTAAAAATAAAAGGGGGGATATAGAAATAAATAGCTTATTTGCAAAAAAATAAAGCCAACTACACCATTAAATATGGAAGAAATTATAGAGACAGCACATAAACATTTCGCAACCACCACAGCAATTAATAGACTCAGAAAAAAGTCATTAATACAGGTAAAAACCCTGGGTAAGACATCTTTTAAAAACAGGATACTCATGCGGGGTCAATAATCATTTTTAAAAGTATTTATTAATTACAAAAGGAAAAAGTACCTTTTCAGTGGATAAATCTGGTGAAGATCATTTTAATCAAGTGGCTAAACTTAATACCACTAACCATACAAATTGACGTCATGTACTATACAATAGGATGTATTAATCAGTTAAGTAGTGCTCTCACCTATTTCTTAACGTGAATCATGAAGAAATAAATGAAGAAACAACTAGAAAACCCAAATTAAGAGACATTCTGTCTATCTAGAATAGACTAAAAATATCCATATTCTAAACTTTTTTAAAAAAGAAAGAGTCTGTAAGAAGTCTATAGCTTAAAGGGAGCTGGAGAATAAGACAACTACATGAAATTCACAATCATTTGCATTCTGGATCTTAAAAGTTTATAGAACACATTATTGGGATAATTGATAGTAGGTAGAATTTAATATAGACTATATTAGATAATAGTATTGTATCAATGTTAAACGTCCTTTCTATGACAATTTTATTATGGTTATGTAAGAGAATGTCCCTGTTCTTAAATGATTAATGATTCATGCTGAATTAATTAGAGATGAAGTGTCACAATATTTGCAACTAATCCTAAAATGGTTTATTAAAGAATATGAGTAGAAAGAGAGACAGAGAGATTGAGAGAAAGAGGACAGATGGGAGTGAGAGAGATAAAGGAAGGAAATGAGTAAAATACTAACAATTGACACATATAGGGTGAGGGCATATGTTTTTCAAACATGAAAAATTTCCTGCAATTTTTTGATAAATGTAAAGTCTTTTGGTATAAAATTTGTGAAAGCATTAAAAATCAGTGACTTTTATTCTCTCATATATTTCCCATAAAAGAATAAAAAAGACTATCAATTTTGGCATATATTACATTATATTTTGTATTACTTAGAGTAAAATGTCTAATAATTTCCTGATGAAATAGTTATGTATACAATTCAAATACTTATAGAAATTTAGACTTGCAAGGATTTTTGAGAGTCAGAGAAAATTATAGAATCATAAATTTCCACATATGTTAGCTTATTTATCATCTTTTTGCTTTCTTGTATCTTAAATTTCTCTCCATTTGTTTTTCTTTTTCTAATCAACATTGAACATGCTCTATTTGACTTAAGATAAAAGAAACCCCTTTTCTCAACCCAAAGCCTGCCTCTGGATACCACTTATCCTGCTCTCTTCCTTTACAGATAGACCTATTCACTCTTTTCACACAGCACTCAACACTACTGAAATGGCTTTTGTCAAGGACACCAATGACTTGAATGTTGCTTGATCAAATGGGTACTTTGCAGCCTTACTTTCTTGTTTACCCTCTAGAGATCATTTGACAAGGTTAACTTCCTCCTTCAGGAGGGGAAAACATGATGAAAAACTTGCCTCTGGCTTCCACATTTCCCTCATTATTTTGGATCTTCTATTGTCAATCTCCTTTGCAGATTCTATAGCTGCCCTGGTTCCTTAAAAGTTTGTGATTGACAGATGTCTGTCCTAATTCATCTGATCTTTTCAATAACCATCTATATACTGGTCTACAAAATCTAAGCAGAGCAAATGTCTTTCCTAATTCAAAACTTTTTTAAAGTGGTCTCCATCCGCAGCATGGAGCCTAATACAGGACTTGACCTCACCACTGTGAGATTGAGACCTGAGTTGACATCAAGAGTCAAATGTTTGACCAAATGAGTCACCCAGATGCCCTCTAGTTCAAAACTTTTATATCCAGTTTACTATAAATTATCTTCTTTTGAATACCTTGTAGGTATCTGAAATTGAACATTCCCTATTTTATAATTACACTAATCTACTGCATGCTAATGGAAATTTTTTTATTCAAAAATATTTATAACGTGCCTGCCACATACCAGTTTGTTCCCTAGGAGCTTGAAATACATTAGGCAACAAGAGAGATAGATTCTTGACCTGGTAGAGCTTACATTTAATTGTCCAGGCCAGAAATCTGAATGGCATCTTTAATGTATTCTTGTTTTCCACTGCCCCATCAAATCAGATATGGCTTGGATTTACTTTCAGTGTGTTAATTTAGCTCTGTGCTATTCTCTTTTGACTATAATATTACATAATCACTAAATCAGTTTTAAACTCATGCCAATAACTTTAAGCCCATGTTAATTGATCAATTACATGCTTCTGAAAACCAGCTTCTGAAAACCAGCCAATTAGTAGCAGCCAGTTACCAATGCCACAGTCCCCCCACCAACCTCCTGAAAGTCTGCCAAGTACTGTATATTTTATTTTATTTCATTTTGCTTCTCAAAGCCTTTATAAGATCAGCAGTTTGTTTTGTTCAGAGGTACTATGTCTTACATGTGCAGCTCTCCCTTGATTACCACGAAAAAAATTCAGTTTTCCCCTGATATTGAATGTTGACATCTTTTCTCATTTCACTGTCATTATCATTACTGTAAACCATATTTTAACCATATCCACCTGACTTATTGAAACAGCTCTTTCATTGGTCCACCTAGCACTCTCTTTTTCTCTTCAGTTCATTCTTCAAACCTCAATTCATTCTGTGAGGCCAGTATTACCTTGATGCCCAAACTAGGAAGACACATCACAAGAAAATAAAATTGCATATTAATATCCCTTATGAACATAGATAAGAAAATTCTAACAAAATATTAGCACACTGAATCCAACAACTAATAGAATAATGATTATACATCATGACGAAGTGGTATATATATTGGAATGGTGGACTGGTTTAGCGTATGAAAATCAGTGTAATCCATATTAATAGAATAAAGGACAAAAGAACATAGTCATATCAGTTGATGCAGAAAAAGTACTTGACAAAATTCCACATCCTTTCATGATAAAAACATTTGACAAGCTATAAATAGGGAACTACCTCAATTTTATAAAGGCATCCATGGAAAACCTACAGGCAACATTATGCTTAATGTCAAAGAGTAAATACTTTTCCTTTAAGGTCAGGAAGAAGAATATCCATTATTACTGCTACTTCTATTTAGTATTGGATTGGACGTTCTGGCCAGAGGAATTAGTCGAGAAGAAACAAACAGCATCAAGATTGGTATGAAGTAAAACTACACATAGTTTTACTTCATAAATGACATTTACATATGTAAAATCCAGAGTAATCCAGCATCAAGATTGGTATGAAGTAAAACTACACATAGTTTTACTTCATAAATGACATTTACATATGTAAAATCCAGGGTAATCCACAAAAAAATAGGCAACCTTTTAGAACTAATAAATGAATTCAGCAAGTTTCTAGGATATAAGATCAGTATAGAAAAATCGTATTTCTGCATACTACCAATGAACAATTTGGAAATGATACCAATAAAAACAATTCCATGTATAATAGCACCCAAAAGAATAAAAATCCTTAAGGATATAGTTAACAAAAGGAGTGCAAAACTTGTACACCCAAAACTATAAAACATCATTGAAAGAAAATATGGATTAAATGGGAAAAATATTTCATGTCCATAGACTAGAAGATTCAATATTATTGAGAGCATTATACTCCAGATCTACAGATTTATCACAATCCTTATAAAAATCCCAGTATCTTTTTCTTATTCAGAATTGACATGTTGATGATAATAGACAAAACCATCTTGATAAAACCATCCTGATTTTAAAACTTACCAAAAAGTTGCAGTAATCAAAACATATTGTGGTATTAGCATAAGGATAGACATAGAAAGCCGTGGAATAAAATTGAGATTCCCAAAGTAAACCCATACCATATTCCAAAACCTTTCAATGGGGAAAAATGGTCCCTTCAATAAATGGTTCTGGAACAAATGAATATCAACATGTCAAAGAATGTTGTTAGATCCTGATCTCACTCCATGTACAAAAATAAATTCAGTATGGATAAGCAACCTATATATAAGAGCTAAAATTATAAAATTCTTTGGATAAAAAAATATCTTTGTAACCTTGGATTGTGATTTCTATATATGACAAATAAGTGACAAAAGAAAATATAAATTGGAGTTCATCAAAATTAAAGTTTTATTCTTCAAAGGGCACCATTAGGAAAGTAAAAACACAGACTTGTATCCAGAATATATGTAGACTTCTTATCTCAACAATAAAAAGACAAATAATCCAATTTAAAAATGGGCAAAGACTTAAAATTTCTTAAAGAAAATATAGAAATGATCAACAAGCACATGAAAGATGCTAATGTCAGGGCACCTGGGTAGCTCAGTGGTTGATCTTCCGCCTTTGGCTCAGGTCGTGATCCCAGGATCCTGGGATGTAATCCTGCATCAGGCTCCCTGCAGGGAGTCTGCTTCTCCCTCTGCCTGTGTCTCTGCCTCTCTCTCTGTGTCCCTTATGAATAAATAAATCTTAAAGAAATAAAAATAAAACAATCACAACAATAAAAAAGGTGCTAATATCATTAGTCATCGGGGAAATGCCAGTCAAAACTGCAGTGAGATACCACTTCATATCCTTAAGATGGTTTAAAAAAAATTTAAAGACGTAACAGGGCTGGCAAGGCTGTGGGGAAAATTGTAACCCTCATAAATTGTTGGTGGGAATGTAAAAATGGTGCGACCACTTTGAAACAATTTCTCAGATTGTTAAATCTAGAGTTTCCATAGAAGCCAGCAAACCCACTCTTAGGTATATACCCAAGGAGAATGAAAACATGTCCATATAAAATCTTGTGCATGAATGTTCAAAACAGCATTGTTAGAATATCCAAGAAGTGAAAAAAACTCAAATGTTCATCAGTGGATGAACAGATAAACAAATGTGGTGTATTTCCAACCATACAATGGAATAGAAGAGTTCTGATACATGTTACAACAGAGATGACCCTTGAAAACATGATGCTAGGTAAAATTATCCAGTCACAGCAAACCACATATTTTATGATTCAATGTATATGAAATATATGTATAGTTAAATGCATAGAGACAGAAATATATCAGTGGTTGTTAGGGGCTGAATAGGAGGAGGAACACAGAGTGAGTGCTAATAGCCATGAAGTTTCTTTTTTTAGAATGATGAAAATATTCTGGAATTAGACAGTGATGACGATTGAACAACTCTGTGAATTTCTTTAAAAAAATGATGAACTGTACATTTTAAAGAGTGAATTTTATGGTGTATAATGCAATTCTCAATAATGCTATAATAAAAATAAAACCAACCCAAGCAAACTGTCTAAAATGAAAATCTAACCTTATCAAATCTGATTTTTTTTTTAATGCTTTCCAGTGACCTCCTCTTGTCTTTAGGATAAACTTCAAACTTAACATGAACTTTTTATACTCTTTAATGGTGATCTTAATGTAACTCTAGTTGCATCTCATGGCACTCCCCACTCCAACTATAGATACACCAAACATTGTACTTCTCTTTAGGATACTTTATACTAAACCTCTTTCAAGTCTATAGGTCTCGAATTTTTAGTTCTCTACACCCAGTTCTTCAGTCTCTTCATCTTTTGCTCTATTATGAAAACTTCCTTTGCCCACCATCCACTATTAATAGGTTAAGTATGCTTGATTAGTTATTCCACAAGATGTTAATAAGTACTAAACTTGATTGTAATTACTTGTTTACCTTTTTGCCTCTCTTACTAGACTGGAAACCTACAAGGGTAGAGAGATTAGATTGTCCCTTCTATTCTCTTCATTCCCCATGTTTAAGTAATAAAACACATATTTGTTGGATGAATGTATCAATAAATGAACTCACTCCAGGTTATTTTCTGAATACATTTTGTATGATGGTTTTAGTAACAGTTCTAATGAACTGGATATTTTTTTCTATAAAATGTAAAATTTTTCTTAAAAAATTATTTGCATTTGTTTACCATATTTATGATGTTACCAAACTGATGCCTTGATGGAGCACATCATAGTAGGGCCATCCTTATGGCTAGATATCTACCCTGATCATCTATGTCTTCACAGTCATTACTATCCTTCATTAAACAAAATGCTTAAGCATCTGAATAATTAGTTTATGCTTAAGAAAATTTGTATTAATAATATAAATTTGCACAGCATCATATTGCTTGAAGAACGAACAAGAATTTGAATTTTCTTTTAAAAATGACTATATTCTCCCCTTTGAACATATAAAACTTATTTTAGTCAAACAAGTCAGATTGCATTAGCCTGGGTCTGCTCAAAGTCAGCTATGCAAAGAACAAGATTCCATAGGCCTCTTGAAAGTTTTACAAATCAGCTCTGCCCAGTTTAATAAAAGCATTTGTGTTGACTTAAATTTTCAGATGAGCTATGTTATTAAAACAGACAGCCACAAAGATGGTAAGATGGTTATTTAAAAACTGGTTTTCTATCTAAATAATGTAGTTTATTTAATAATGCTTGATTAGTAATTAGTGATTTGTTAGATGATGCTTAGTTGGTGATTAGTTAATATGTTCAATTTAATGGGTGTACTAGACAAGGTTCTCCAGAGAAACAGCACCAATAAGATGTAGAACTGAGACAAAGAGAGAGTTATGATTTGTTATAAGTAATCGGTGTATGCAGTTGTGGAATATAAGTGCTCAGATCTATGATCAGTAAGCTGGAGACCTAGGAGAGCTAATGGTGTGGTTCCAGTCTAATGGCCAGTCGACTTGAGACTGAGAAGAGCTAACGTTACAGTTTGAGACCAAAGGCAGGAAAAAAACCCATGGCCCAGCTAGAAAGTCATCAGGCAGGAAGAATTCCCCCTTATTTGGGAGAGGGCCAGCCTTTTGTTTTATTCAGGCCTTCAACTGATTGGATGAGCCTACTCACATTAGGAAAGGCAATCTGCTTTACTCAAGGTATTGATTTAAATGTTAAATTCATCCAGAAACACTCTCACAGAAACATCTGTAGTAACGATTGACCAAATACCTGGGCAACCTATGGCTCAGTCAAGCTAACATATCAAATTAACCATCACAACAGGCATTTGCTACATGTGTCTAGTAGGTATTTTCCTTTTTGTCTGTTACTATTTTTTATTTCTATTTTTTAAGGAGAGCTGTTGGTAGTAGTAGGAATTCCTTGCACTCCAGTTTTTCAGATTGGTGTCTGTGGTAGGCAGAATTCTAAGATGAGCCTCAGTGAGTCATGCCTTCATAAAATCACCTCCCCTTGAGTGTGAATTGAACTTGTGACTTGCTTCTAGCCAATAGGATATGGCAAAGATAATTGGAAAGTCATTCCCTTGATAATGTTATAAATATAATATTCTATCTTAGCAGATTGGAGTGAGAGCTTCTCCTGCTGGCTTTGAAGAAGTAAGCTGCATTGTAATGACAGAGCTAAGTGGCAAGAGACTGCAAGGGCCACTAGCTGCTGAGAGTGGTACCTCGATGACAGTCAGCAAGAAAACAGCAACCTCAATCCTACAACCGCAAGACATTTAAACCTTCCAACAGCTATGTGAGCAGCCTGGCAAACAGCTAGATTGCAACCTGTGAGATCCTGAGCAGAGGACCCAGTTCAATCATACCTGAACTCCTTGACCCATGAAAAGTGTGAGATAAGTGTATGTTTGTTCTAAGCCTCTAAGTTTGTATTGACTTGCTAAGCAGCAATAGATAACTAACGCTGTATCACCGACACCAAACTCTTCTCTAACCTTAAAATGAAAAACTATTCTGGTTGTCATAGTTTGAAAAGTGGACAAGCGGACTGCATTTAATTACGAATTAGGACAAACATAGAGTGTCCAGAAATTGGAATGAGAGTTGAAACCTGTGCAGGAGCAGGGCAAAAAGAAATTCCTGGCTCATAAGCAGTAGAGATTTGACTCAGACATTTAACATGAGCAAAAGCATGTTGGTAACAAGTGTACAATGTATTCAAGTACAGTATAGAGTAGGCATATTTTGGCATCTATGTTGCCAGGTTTGTAAACTCTTAGCCGGGGATTGGCTTCCAGGCACAACATTTAAATATCTAAGAAGTGATACTGCACAAATTCAGGGCTCGATTTTAGTGAATAACAGCAGCCTTAACAAACAGGAATAGGATTTAGTCCATTAATAAGATAGCTTCTTACTTATGAGAACTTGGAGAGATTATATATATATATATATATATATATATATATATATATATATATGATGAAGTCTAAGCCTTCAGTGTCTGTGCTATAGCTACTTTTAGTTAAGTTTGGGTTCTAGATTTCTTCCTTATCTGTGACAAAGAACTATCACTGACATCTAAAAACTAAGCCAAAGATATTTGCGTTTAAGTACAGAGTAGTATACAAATATATACATATATAAATAAAATGACCTTTTTGTTCCTTAGAGCAACTCATAGGTCTTACAGAATGAGGACTTCCCTGAGAGGCTTTAGCTCCCTGATTATCACTGAGTATACCCATATTGTGTGTCAGAGTGGAGAGAAAAGGGTTGCAGTAAAAGACAGATTGGGGCCCAAGCCCACGTGTTTGATAATGTTCAGCAGACATCCATAGCAACAAGACAAACTACTCTCACAATGAAAAGTATCAGCAGTTGGCCACTTCTAACCCCATTCTAAACTGAATCAACCCACACCATGTTTGGCTCTGAATATTTTTAACTAATATTTTCCCTCATTTTTCTATCAAATCCACTTATCTCTCTTTACCTTTATTCAAATGAGCAACCCTAGAGTTTGACACTCTTAGATGCATATTTATGTGATTTAAGGCATTGTAAGAAATTATATAAGTTACTAAATGTTTGCTGAGGAATCTTTAACATAAACTCATTTTCAAGTCATCTCTTAATACCAAGGGAGTACATAATACAAGCATGCAGGCACATCTGGATGGGGGAAAAAAAACAAACCTTAAGAAAACCCTAAGATTATTTCTCCTATCAAGCTGGTCTTGGAGAAAAAATTGAACATTTCATGTGTTCACAGCTTAGAGTAAAAGCAATACAGACTATAGGTAATAATGAGGTGCCAGACAAGATTACTAATGCTTCAACTCTCTGTAATCCCAGCATTAACTAAAATTCTTATTTAGATTCAGATCAAATGCTAAAAACTTGAGCATCATATTCCAAACTTTCCATGATCTGGACAAATTATATATTTCTTTTTTTTTCAAATTATATATTTCTAATTTAAATATGACTTTTTTCATTTTACTCTAGCACACTCTATCTGTTTGACACATTTATATATGTTCTTTCTGTTCTTTTTGTCCAGAATGCCCTTTAACTGATGTTACTTGCTGGACTACTTCATTTTTTTTAAGTCTTACATCTTACATCCTGCCTAAAATATGGTCAAACTGTTTTTGTTCTAAAATAAATGCATCTTAAATACTGTTCTTGCTTTAAACTCTTTCACTCTTTCTTTATACCAAAAATCAGCTTATAGTATAGTATCATGCCAACAAGACAGTTGACTAAATATCCTAGAAAAAATTCCCCTCCCCCTGCAGACATCCTAAAAACGCTAAGTAAAAAATAGCCACAAACTTTGTGCTCTTAAGAAAGTAAGTGAAGGCTACAGGTGGTAAAAGTGATGAAGTAGAAAACATGTTTGTGATGAGGATGCTGAAACCACAGGTGCCTTGAGGCTGTTTGCAGATCTTATTAACTGAGAATCTAGGGAAAATAACATCTTTCCTGAGATTTCACATATGCAAGTCTTTCTTCTTTCACTGGGGATTGAAATTTGTTATTTATGTTACCTATATGGTCCAAGAAATCCTAAGTTGAAACATTAATTTAAAAATTGTTATTGCCTAGTGGTGCCTAGCAGAAAATAATATAAATATTCTCTGAAGGGATTCAGCCTCGATTGAGGACACATAGATTCCCACACGCAAAACCCTGCCAAAGCTGAGCTCACAATACAAAATTTCCAAAAGTAGAAATAAACAAGCTACCAGAATTAAGAATTAGTAGAAATAACAAGCAACAAAATAAAAAGCTCCAAAAACTCCACATACTGAAAATTTGGAACAGAATAGAAGCTAAGTGATCTTAAAAGATATAACTAAGTAAACAGTTGAGTAAAGAAAAAAAAGACACTTTGAAAATATACTTACAATTATTCAAAAAGAAAAAATGTTGCATCCATGCTTCTTTTGTAGCAGAAAAATATTCCAACTGGAACAAAGATTTCAATGTAAAGTAAGACACGATGAAAATACTAGGAGTAATCATGGAAGAGTATTTTATAAAGACTGAAAAATTCCTCTATAGAAAAGTAGAAAATTTCTAAATGGTAACATACAACAAAGTGAGAAGAAAAATAATAAAATGAGAGGAAATTAAAACTCATATCACCGGAGAAAAAGGATTAACCTGCTTCTCTCCCCATAATTAATAAAGAATGCCTACAAATTGAAAAGAAAATGACTAAAATTCAATATCATGTGGATGTATGAAATAAACATAGCTCTCAGGAATGAAAATGCAAATTCCTTTTAAATAAGAAAAGGCATTCTACTGAATCAATATAAAAGCAATGCAAATTCAAACTAGGAAATACCATATCTTATGTCAAAATAACAAAATTGCAAACATCTGGATACTACACCGTTACTATTTAGGCTGTAGGATGATAGACCTTTTCACACATTCCAAATGGGACTGCAAATGGCTGCAATCCTAAAAGAATGCAATTTGACAAGTACTAAAAAACCAGATTTATATAGCTTTGACCCAGCAAATCTATGTGAGCATTGATTTATACATTAAGCTATTTTTGGAAAGATTATACAAGTAATCTAAATGTCCATCGTTAGAGGGATGAATAGATTAAGGTATACCTATAAGATGTATTACACACATGTGTTAAAAAATTTTAGTGAGGAAGCTCCCTGTGTACTGATAGGATTACCTCCTTAGTACATTACTAACTAAAAACAAAAACAAAAAAACAACACCCAACCAGAAAGTTAAGGAACAGTGACTATGTCTGCTATTTGTGATTAAAAAAAGGATGAGAACACACATTTTAATTGCTTTAATAGGTACAAAAAAATCTCTGGTAGGTAGCACGAGCAAAAAGGTAATATTAACAGCAGGCAAGCATAGGGTTCTGGAGAGATAGTTTTCATAATCTATCTTTGTATTATTCAAGGTTATGTCAGGAAAGCAAATTCAAATGTACTCAAACTGAAGATATTTTTTTTAAATTTTTTTTTTATTTATGATAGTCACAGAGAGAGAGGCAGAGCCAGAGAGGCAGAGACACATAGGCAGAGGGAGAAACAGGCTCCATGCACCGGGAGCCTGATGTGGGATTCGATCCCGGGTCTCCAGGATCACGCCCTGGGCCAAAGGCAAGCGCCAAACCACTGCGCCACCCAGGGATCCCAAACTGAAGATATTTTTAAGCAAGAGGTTTACCTAAATATTAGGCAAGGCTGAAGAAATTAACAAGAGAGGTTGAGGCACATAGAAATTAGCGACAGTGGGAAGCCATTATCTGCTATTCATGGAAAACAGTAGGAAATAGGCTAGGCTAGGCTAGGCTAGGCTAGGCTAGGCTAGGCTAGGCTAGAGGCTCTCTCAGAGGACCATCTGATCACATCTGTAATTGTAGCGGGACAAAGCAAATGATAGAATCCATGTGCTGAAGCAGAAGAAAAGGGGAAGAAATATTCATCTCTCTCTTGCAGCCTTCTGATACTCTCCTATCCTTTTATTGGACAAACTCAACCAGAAGCCAGATAGCAAGGAGTCCTATAAGGGGGAAGACACCTCAGAAGCATAGAGCAGGAGATAGAAGAGGAAGCTTGTATCCTTATTACATGCAAATTGAGATCAGAATTAGATACCAAGTGGCATATAGATTGAGCAAGAATAAAAGCTTGACAAAAGTCTTGTTAGCAAGACTTGTCTCAAAAGCAATTCTTATATGTGACTAGTAGATATGTAAATTGATAGAACCTTTGGAAAGCAGTTCAGCAATATCTAGTTAAAGTTGGAGATGTGCATTCCTACAAACCAGTAATTCCACCTCAAAATAAATTACCCTAGGGAAAGTCACTCATTTGCACCTAGAAACATGCACAAGAATATTCACTACAGTTTTTCTGTAATAGTGTAAATATTGGCAAATCACTTGAATATTCCATTAATGAGACAGTGGAAATGTGTGCCTTATTCATACAACAAAAGGGTGGACTGCGGCGAAAGTGAATGAACTAGAGCTACAGCTATCAAACACAAATATCACACCAAAAAAGAAAAATTGCTGATGTTATTTATATAAAATTTAGCAGCATGCAAATTATATATTGTTTAAAGGTAATAATAAGGATAATACCATATTCAGGATAGAGGTTAACTCTGAGGCATGACAGATGGGTATGCAAAATATTTGGCTGTTTGAAAAATGTTTCTTTTTTCTTAAACCATGAAGTGGGTATACTAGTGCTCACTGTATTTTGAGAAGTTCTTAGGTATATCTGAAATATAAAAAAATTCAAAAATATGTTAAATAGAATCAAAGTAAAAAAAAAAATGTAATGAAAGGATACCCGAGTTATATACGGAAATATATCCCCCCAAAATTCATATGTTGAAGCCCTAATGCTCACTATGACTGTACTTGGAAGTAGGGCCTTTAATAAATGAGAACTTAAGAGCAGAGCTCTAATCTAAGAAGACTAGAATCCTTCTAAGAACAAAAAAGGTAACAGCAGTGAGAGTGCATGCAGAAAAGGCCATGTGAGGACACAGAAAGTGGCCATCTGAAAGCCATGGAGAGAAGCATCAGGAGAAAGAAACCACACATGCCAACATTTTGATCTTGGATTTCCAGCCTCTAGAATTGTGTTAAAAAAAAAATCTGGGAGGCCTGGGTGGTTCAGCAATTAAGCGCCTGCCTTCGGCCCAGGGCGTGATCCTGGAGTCCTGGGATCGAGTCCCACGTCCATCTCCCTGCATGGAGCCTGCTTCTCTCTCTACCTATGTCTCTGCCTCTCTCTGTGTGTCTCTCATGAATAAATAAATAAATAAAATCTCTAAAAAAATTGTTGTTTTAGCTACTTGGTCTCTTGTATTTTGTCATAGCAGCCCTAGCAAACTAATACAAATGTAGTTTATTTCTTATTACCCATAGTCATTACCCCTGAAATTCTGGTATTTCTCAGCCTTTTTTTAATATTTTATTTATTTATTCGTGACAGACACAGAGAGAGACAGGGAGAGAGAGAGACAGAGAGAGATGCAGAGGGAGAAGCAGGCTCCATGCTGGGAGCCCAACGTGGGACTCCATCCCGGATCTCCAGGATCAGCCCTGGCCCAAAGGCAGGCACTAAACCAATGAGCCACCCAGGGATCCCCATCTCTGCCTTTTCAGTGTATTTCCTTTCACCATGATCATTGGTGTAACTCCCTAATCGTAAAATTTAATGATCCTTTAAATTTGTTTCTATACTTCAGTGTGTATTTCTGAAGAAATTACTATTACCTCTTCTTTTATATTGTTGCTTTTAATTTTTTTGTCTTGTTTTGAATTGTCATGGTTCTCCTCTAAAAACCTATATTATTTGCCCTTTCCCTCCACATTTGTTCCCCATCCTAAGATAACTTCTCCCAAGTCTATGTCTTGTCTCTCTTATATCTCTCACTTTCCTCCATGGAACAGCATCCAAAGAACTCCCTCAACCATATCTGAGAGCCTTTTTTCTTACTTCCCAAGGACAGAAACTAACTTAGTTGCCTACTACTAGCAGGTCATTTTATGATGCTCTGACATATATTGTCCCCTACTATGTACATCTATTCCATGAATACTGTGATATTAGTCACTGCTGTTACAGTAGCAATGCCTGACACATTATGAACAATGCAGTTTTCTTTTTTTTAAGAAAGGAAGAATTATATCAATTAATGAGACGACAGAGAGGATCTTAGAGTTAACCACGCATGGAAATGTGTTTAAAACCTTATCCTTCTGAATGTATACTTTTGCTATTGATTCTCAATCCCTGTTTATAATTTCCAGCTCCATATTCCATTAACACCTCTAAAAACATACTTCTTAAGCTGATTTCATCATTTTATCCTCATAGCTGTTTTTCCATTTTCTTTACCATCTCTCATATTTCCACTGCCATCTTCTGAGTCACTCAAGCATGAAAACTTTGTATTGCTTCTAATTCTCTTTCCTCTTTCTTGCTGTCCAACTCTTTATATTCATTGCATCTTCTTCCTGTTGATATTATTTCTTGTAAGGCTATTGAAATTATATTTTAACTGGATCTTTTCTTTCTAGTCCCCCTCCTCTAGTAACTTAAATAGTAATCTTTGTACAGTCTTACCAAGGCCCTGATGTAAAATTTCTCTTTCAGATCTAACACATTTCCAGTGCCCCAGGCAAAATTTCTTTTAAGGCCCTACCACAGTTGTGTTGTTTTTGTTTTTGTTTTGGATTTTAATTCCAGTAGTTAACATATAGGGTTATGTTAGTTTCAGGTGTATAATATAGCGCTTCAATAGACTGTGTTGGGAAAACCAGACAACCTACCAGTTTCTTGACTGTCTCACCAATTCATGTGATCCTACACATTCACTTTCATACCAGTTCCTGCTTTGTCTCCCTATGACTTTTCCATTTGTGAGTGCCATTTATGTCCTGGTTAAAAAGATGTCCTTGATTTATGATTTATTATAAAACATAGCTTAATTTATTTCTTCAGGTCCTGCTTATTAACATATCTTTGGCTTATTCCCAACCACATATGTGTAGCATCTCTTCAATCATTGACGGCTTCTTCCAGCTTCTGTATCCACTTTATTCAAAAACTGATTTTGGATTTTCTTACATATGGCTGGCAATACCGGGTACTTCCCAGAACAAATATAATAAACTTTTAATATTTTCTCCCACTTTTCCCTCTTATGTACATGATCTCCTAACTTTTTATAACATGACACATGCATAAAATTGTCTTATATGAACTAATATCATAAATGAAGGTAGATGCTGCAGAGATAACAAGCTGAGGGCTCCTGCTGTTCAGGCAAATTAGATGCATATTGGGGCACATGAGTAGTTCATTCAAGACACACACATCAGTTTTATATCTCACTTATTGGGAAGATTCTCTTTATATAATATTTGGTAATTGAATACTATACATAATAATTTAAGAAAGAAGCCACAGAATATTCATATTTTGACATTTTAAATATTTGTGACACCTGTGCCAGAATTATCACTATTCACCAGCATTAGTTTGTCCTCAGCTCTTGAGTACAGGAATGATACCACTATATACCCACTCAATTCATTGTCAGGAGGATTGTTCCCACATACCATTTTGCCTCCATTTTAAGATGCCAATGATTAGGACATTCCATCTCTTTAATGATAGCACATTGAAGAAATATAAAGAAACATTAAGTGCATTTATTGATTGATACTTCTCAATACCAGAAATGTTTAAATGAGTGTGTCTATTTGACAATCAAGGAAATACGGTGTTTACTCATTTATCTAAAGGAGAAAATATTATATACTTCTTTATTTGCAGGTGACTTCTGGTGGGCAGAAGCTTTTAATTCTCTTCTTAAATGACAAACACGAAGGGGTCTATGTCTATTTAACTGTCTCTGTGTATTGGCTGCTGGAGCATTTGGTGTGTTTCATAATTCTTGGAGCTATGTGAAAACTAAAGCAGGTCTCCAAGTGGCTGTTAAGAACCATGTATGAACTACCGGAGGATACAGGACAGAGTAGATAAGATTCCCTCCCAGTCATACATGTCCCTCCTTCACATTTGTGATTTCCATTTAAGAATGGTAGGTACATATGTATGTGCATGTACCAGCACTGGTGCTCTGTTGTGAAAGCTAGGTTCATTATACATACATTATCAAATACAATTTTAACATTCTCAATACTATTAGCGGCAAAATATTGATTTTTAAGTTTCTCCCTTACCCAAGGGCTTGCTAGGGTTGCATCACTAAGAATTCCAGATGGAGAACTACTTTCTGGATCACACATGGAAGCCCGCCAAGGGGGGAGAGGCTGTGGTTTAAATTAATCTTCAGCTGGGGGTGGGGAAGACTTCACCACAGTCCCCTGGAGGATTTGGAAAGCATATTTACACCTCCTGCTTTGCCAACAGTGAGAGCAAAACAAATCATTGTTCTGTACAGATAGCATGATGGAAGCATATTTAACTGAGGGGAAGTTAAAAACAACAATTGCTCAGCTTGCCTCAGAGCAAGGCATTTCAAGAAGGTATTCCATTTTTTTCTGTCTCAAATTTTTCAAAGATAGAAGAATATTCTCCACTTTATTCTTTACCTCTCCCATTCTAAGTCAAGTGATATACTCAGCTCAGAAAGAGATCTTTCTGAATACCTTTTTCCTAGTCTTTCCAAATGAGTTAAAATCTAGAATCTGTAATTCCATCGCAAATATATCATTGACATATTGTAATTGTCAAAGGGGTGAATACTTGATAATGGCTTCATGAGTCTGGCTCTTAACCCAGGGTTAACAAAGGCAGTACTTAGTTCATGAAGATGTTATTGAGAAGAGTCATAATTACCCATCCCTCTTCCAACCTTGTTTTGTTCATTCAGTTCCTTGGTATGGGAGGTTAAGAAATGTGTTGAGATTTCGGGAAGATGTTTCATGCATTTTATCTGATCTTTACCCTATTTGTACCAGTTTAAGTATACTTAACACTCATTGCAAATTTGCTAGCCTGGACCCTGAATTCTTCAGAAAGCCAATCCACATGGAAGTTTTGTGAATTCCAACTCTTGTAAAACATCTTTGAGATTGCTACACTTGTGAACACAACATTATACCCAATTATGTGTAAGTGAAAACTTATATACTCCAATTATGCAAAGTTCCCTTTTGTTCAAATTATGTCATAAAGCTATGCCAATATATGTTTTTGATAGAACTATTTGGTCTTTCTAATGAAAGAGCCATTAGTGACGTCACAATAAGAAACTTGGTTCTCTTAAATTGTCCAAGGTTAGTAGCAGATCAATATGGTTCAGCTTTCTAGACTTCTGTTCAAGCACTTTGCCTATGTTAGCTTTGATTTGAAATACATCTAATGCATCCCAGGTGTCTCAATTATAATTTATTAGTTTTGAAAAGCATTCATCCCCAAGTAGTGAAAACTTAATATACTCAAAATATACCAGTAACCAGAATCAATTCTGGATGATAGCAAATTAACAAAACAATTCAAAACTGGACTTTGGCAAATTCTTTGGAGCAATTAGTGATAATCAACTCATGAAGTGACAGAGAAGAAGCTACCACATGCTGTTAAGAAAAAAAAAAATCACCATCTTGTGGAAGCATACATTCATACCAAACATTTAGGAATATCCATTCCCTTATAATCACAGACATTGTATAGCATGCTCTTCCATTCTTGTGTGCACTGCAGGCTGTATTATAACTCTCTGTAGCATATTTTCTCATTAAATGGTTTAATCTCAGGGGATCCCTGGGTGGCGCAGCGGTTTGGCGCCTGCCTTTGGCCCAGGGCGCGATCCTGGAGACCCGGGATCGAATCCCACGTCGGGCTCCGGGTGCATGGAGCCTGCTTCTCCCTCTGCCTGTGTCTCTGCCTCTCTCTCTCTCTGTGACTATCATAAATAAATAAAAATTAAAAAAAAATGACTAAGATCTTTAAAAAAAATGGTTTAATCTCTAGGTTTATTTAATCTATAGGCTCATAAAATTGTTGTAGTCTACAAAATATAACTCAAATTAGAGGAAATGTCCAACATTTTACTAGATAATCAGACATCTCCAATAGTGCTAGTTATTTATCCGTAAAGAAAAATGTACATTAAATATTACAGGAAAAATATTAAAAATGAATTACCCTGGGCCTCAAATCACTCCTTTTCAGTAATTATTCAAAAAGTGAAATCTTTTTGGAAATATATTTATCATTTAGACTGTCACTAGGATTAGATTATATTTAAGGTTGAAGAGTAATCCATTTCAAATAACCCTGAAAAGGTTAAAAATACAGCTTCAAAAACCTATTTCACCACCTGATACTAGGTTCATAGTTTCTGAGAAAGTAAAGGATCCTGTAGCCATTCAGACAGCAACTGAGTCTTGAGTGTTGAACACACCCAGAATTCCATGTGGTATGGGGGAAGCTTGATATAAATAAATGTATAAGAAAATATATTTATCTCTCAGATGTAACAGTAAAAAGAAAGTAATCATCATGTGCAGAGTCAAATTAATACTGAAATTATAGGTGATGAATGACACACACATACACAGGGTAGGGAATGTGGAGAGAGTGATTAGGTTGTAGGCATGTCAAAAAGAATTCAAGAAAAGGAAGTGTAATTGAATATTTCAAGGGCCAAATCCAGAAGAGTGCTGAAGAGATCCCAGGAAATTAGGGCTTCCAACTTCTCTGGAGTCACAGGATCTTGAGTGACAGTTTACCTTTGTCTGTCTTTGGCATTGTTTCTTTCTCTTTTTTTCTTCAACTTACAGAAGGCTTAAATATAGTTCCGTGTGTGTATCTTCATATTCAACAATAGCCAATTGATAGAATTTCTTTGTCTCAATTCCAAACTCCTAAGACAATTTGATCAACTTGGCTTGGTTCTGATGATTACCCTTGATTAGACTTGGAAACTGTGTGTGTGTGTGTGTGTGTGTGTGTGTGTGTGTGTGTATGTATGTAGGAAAACCTATCTATGAAATCTGCTCGTGGGTAGGTAAGAAGAAGTCCCTTGAGACAACATTGGCATTTCTAACATACTCTGATATATTCCCATTCATGTATTATTTGAGCACTTCCATGGGAAAACAAAACCAAACCAAACATATGTTAATTTGACACACGCAGAGATTTAACCATACACAGTTCTTGTATCTAAGGAGCTCAAACTAGAGTGGAGGAGATAGAAGAAAACAAATCACCAATTTCAAGGCATATATAGAATACTAATGGCTCTGATACATTAGATACATCAACTCTGGTCTTCTCGTGTATCTCTTCCCAAGAGGGTGAGGAATCTACAGGGCCCAGATGTTACAGAGTTCTCTCTGGATATCCTGGCATAGAATTAGCTTTCCAAATGGCAGAGGACCTGTGTGAGCTTCATCTACATGATTGTTTTCTAGAAGATTGTCCTATATTGTGCATTCTCCCTCTGCCTGATGGATAGGTGAAAGGATATGTGACTCAAATTGGAAGAAACATCTGCATAAATAAGCCCCCTGGGAAGGAAAGGGGCAGGATAGAGATAGGGTAAAGAACTAGAGAACACGGAATTTAAGCAGGGTACCTCTCTTTGTACTCTTGTCCTGGATAACAAATGTTTGGGGCAAGTCTAAATACCTACTAAAGGACTATTAGAGATATTTTCTGGGTGTTATGGGAGTATAGAAGAGAGTCACTATAGTTAAAGCTGATGAAGATATATTTGGAAAGAAGGATGACATTATATTTGAATTGTAAAAGACTTAATAGTTACGTGAGCAGTGATGAAGTTCTTAGAAACTACTATGTATGAAAAGGCAGGAAAATCCATATTTATCTATATGGTATGATATTCATAAGGACCTACAGAAGGACTTTATGCATGACACAGCATTTGGTACATATTAATGGATACTAAGGATCTTCAACTTCCTTTGGTACCAGCAGTGACCTAAGACATTCCCCTTTCTTCCCATCCATGGCCTCACAAGTTTTCTAACACTCCTCATTTGAAAGTTAAAAATACTCAACAATTCATTGAGCCTTTCCTCTGGAGATAGGCTGGCTATTTCATTTAACATAAGTGTAAATGTAAGAGTATCTCTAAGGAGTGAGTAGTCTGCATGTTCTCCATTCAATAAAATGGAGTTCAATTAATGAAGATTTAAATATTAAGGGTGTATAGTTGAAGGTGGTAGGTGGGTTACACACATGATCTTCCATTCCCCCTTGAAATACCAGTAAACTTTTAACAAAGGAATTTATAAAAAAGACTTAAGCCAAAAAAGACAAAGATTATAGAATAATGCAATGTTAGGAAAAGTGGGAACTGGATATATACATGGTGTGATGGTTAATTATATGTATCAGCTTGACCAGGCCATGGGATGCTCAGATATCTGATGAATCATTATTTCGAGTGTGTCCGTGAAGATTTGTCTAGAATAAATTAGTACTAGAATTAGTGAACTAAGTAAAACAGACTGTGTCATCCAGTGTGTTGATGACCTCAACAAAAAGGTGAAGGAAAGGAGAATTCTGTCTGGTTGCTTGAGCTGGAACACTGGTCTTCTGCTATTGGGCTAGGACTTACACCATCTGCATTACGGTTCTCAGGCCTTTGAACTCATACTAGAACTATATACCACCAGCTTCCCTGGATTTCCAGCTTGCAGATGGCAGATCATGGGACTTCTGGGCCTCTGTAATTGTATGAGCCAATTCCTCATAATTAGTCAATCAGTCTTTCTGTTTCTGTTTCTCAGGAGAATTCTGACTATGCACGTGAAAAAGGCCTTTAGAAACCTAAGATAGATAGTTTCTACCTGGCAATGAGCAAAAATCTATTATACTGTGGAACACTCAAAAATGATATCAAGTGCCTTTTGAAGTAGGGGAAAATGTGAAATCAAAATAAAAGAGATTGTTGAAAGTTCAGTATTTATACCTGGACCTCCTTTATCTGTTGTGAGGCAGTACTCAGCTGTCAATAGTATTTACATATTCATGAGTTGTGTATAGAGAACATTGATGTAACCTAAGTGACCATCACAATATAATTATATTGAGAGAATGAGAGTTTAGTGTGTATGAGTGTGGAGGAGGGGTGGAGACAGGGAGGAGGCAGTGTACAAAGGACATCTACATCCTCACCTTCCATGGAGGGATGTCAACAGAAAAAAGCCTAGAAATCAACAATTTAGAAACTAATAAAAATTTTTATTTAGATATAGAGAGATATATCAAAAGAATAAATTGCAAGATATGAAAGTGATTGCCTCTGGAATTGGTAAATTGAAGGGATTAAGATACTGCTAATTTTTGCCATAAATCCGATATTCTTATTTGAGCCTTTAAAAGACTACATGCAATTATTAGTTAGAAATACAAGCTAAATCAAAAGAAACAGCATCAAGTTCTGTAAATTTGACATTCTCCCAGAAGAGTACTTGAAATGCTGATATTCCATATTGTTTTATAATTATAAACTTGTATCCTTAATAATCAACTGAAGTAAAGGTACATTTTTGCCCATATTTGAAACTTCCTGTTTCTTCACCTAAAATATAATTGTATGTAGTCATTCTTTGCATGAACGTCCTAAGAATATTTGACATACCACACAATATAATCTATTTAGATCAACTGTAAGTAATTTAAATTTTAAATATCATTTGATCAATGTTGAGAGGAGAACTAAATGAGACCCTTGGAAGTTAATGACTTGCCTGAGGAATTTCTATTGGCAAATAATCATAATGATAGAGAAAGTCTTTTAGTACTGTCATATGCCTAAAAGAGGCATCCAATTCATGTTTTTTTTTTTTAATTCTTTTATTCACACCAAATAAAAATAGGGGCTTACTTAGATTTTAATTCAGATTGCTTTCATGGAAAGTTGAAGCAATATATCTATAGAATATCTTGGAATATTTCATAAATATATCCTACTGCATGATAGTTCCATTAATCTAATTTGAAAGTATCAACATGATAGTTCCATTAATCTAATTTGAAAGTATCAACATGAAAAATCTTTGATTCACAGAATATTTTAAAAATATATCTCTAATGTTTTGTTTTGTTTTGACATGTCCTTTTATATTATTCTGTCAGCACTTAGTCTAGATGACTACAGTCAGCAGAGCCAACTAGCCAAGGATCATCCTTGATTTTCTTACATACATGCTACAGAACATTTTATCATCAGCTCCAGAAAATGCTATTTATCAAGGCCCCTTCAGGCAAAGCCTCCCTAGGGTAGAGTGAGGCCCAGAGTCAATTTTAAGAGTACAGGGGAAATTGTAGTTGAAATAAATACTAAGGAGAGATTCAAGGGAATAAATAAATCACAAAATGGCTTATGCATAACATTAGGGAATATAAAGGATCCAAGGGTTCCTTTGTGTACCTTGGATCTTTTTATTTTTTAATTCACTGCGGGAAGAGAGGGAAATTCTAGTATCTCTAAGCCCTTTACTCCTATATGTATTGGTTATTGGCAAGAATGGTTAACTCAACTACATAATTTCTTCTTGACCAAGTGTCAGCTTACTGTAAATTTTTAGTATCTTTATCAGATGATTCACTTAAGATTTTTTGGTAATAAATATTAAGTAAACAATACTTATTGCAAGTAATAAATATTAGCTTAGATCAAAGTCTCCTTTCTGTAAAGGATCAGATGGTAAATATTTTCAGCTCTGCAGACCATACAATTTTGACAACTACTTCACTCTTCCACTATAGCATGAAAGCAGCCAGAATTGATACACAAATAAATGGGCATGGCTGTGTTTCAACAAACCTTTATC
Organism: Vulpes vulpes; assembly: GCF_048418805.1. Lineage (NCBI taxonomy): Eukaryota > Metazoa > Chordata > Mammalia > Carnivora > Canidae > Vulpes > Vulpes vulpes. Next base: position 68,116,777 of record NC_132785.1, read on the forward strand.
TATAAAACGTGGCAAATAGAATTTGGCTCATGAGCCATCAAATGCCAACCCCCAGATTAGGTGCTATTATAACCAATAAATCAAGGGACTAAATATTGCCATAAATATCATATCCACTACTCAAGAAGTTCCCTAGAAGAATACATAATAGTAGTAGCATAAAAAGAATCAAATACCCCATAAGTATTTGATTTTTAGGAGGGTAAACGTTGGGCAACATCCAATGCAAAGCCATGGATCTGTCCGGTTGAACCACATGAATAAGCCTATAGGCCAAAACGAGTTCCTTTTCTGTCTACACTGAAAGAGAATCTGACTCTGGATATTATCGATTTCCTCTGAGTCACATGCCACAATACATAGAAACAGTGGCAATTGTGCCGAGATAAAGAATGTTGGCATGACTCCTGAAGACAGGTGGTCACCCACTAAGCCACCATACTGAATGGAATAGGTATGGTTGGACTAAGGCAGCTCTAACTACCAGTGACTACCACTGTAGTGGTACTGGTAGCACTGTAGTACTGGTAGTATACTGGCTACCAGTACACTAGCCAGTGTACTTTACTGAGACAGCTAGATCCCCAGAGGGAAGTATAAAAAGAGATCATCCATAAATTAGTTTCAATTTGTTTTTCAGGCAATGGTGAACATAATTAGTAGTGAACATAGAATAGACCATTTTTTGCTGATTATTCAGAGGCTTAGTTCTCTTTCCCTATAGTGGGAGCCAAGAAGTAGAATAAAAAGAACTGAAACTCTTGAGATGCTTGGGTGGCTCAGCGGTTGAGCATCTGCTTTCGGCTCAGGCTTTGACTCTCTCCTGGAGTCTCGGGATTGAGTCCCACATTGGGCTCCCTGCATGAAGCCTGCTTCTTCCTCTGCGCCTATCTCTCTGCCTCTGTCTCTCATGAATAAATAAAACCTTTGAAAAACCAAAAAGAACTGAAATTCCTGAAAGAGAGAGTGAATGAGGTAAAAAAAAAAAAAAAAAAAAAAAGTAATCTTTGAAAGCAGTTCCTAACAATTGATATACTGTCTCAATAAATGTTACTTTTATCTTCCCCCTGAAATCTAGCCTTGGCTTTTATACAAATTAGTTGCATATATGGCACATTTATAAACATTTGTAGGGCCCTAGTTTAGGTATCTGAGAGATGAGGTAATGTTAAACCAACTTTACCTAAAGCCTGTTCCTGATCTCAGCCCTATCTTAAATTCTGCAGAAAAGCCTGGCATAATTTCCTCTTGATTTAAGGAAATCAGCCTAATATACATTTTCACTGCTCCATCTACTACAGTATCGTATACCTTTCTTTTATTATCACACAGTTATTACAGTGTTTTATATTCATTTATGTATTTACTTGATTAACTTCTATGTCCTCACTAAATCATAGGTCTATTATGAGAGACCTATAATACCTTCCTTGCTCATTCCCTAGCAGAGGTTTCAGAACTCTCTTCAAGGAATACGCATTCAGATTTTTTTTTAAAAATAAACTATTATTCTATGATTCTCAAGGATCTTCAATATTATTCATTGATATGTTCTTTCATTTTTATATTTATTCATTTTGAAGCCACTTCCATTTTATGACCATGTGTTGTGCTAGGTCCTGGTGAGACAGGCATGGATTGGCAGGAAGGGTCATGACCTCATAGTGCAGAGTCAAGAACAGGAAGCAGCACACCTCCATACACACTTATTCTAGTTTTTTAAAAGGTGTTAAGGGATGCCTGGGTGGCTCAGTTGTTTAAGCATCCACCTCTTGGTTTCAGCTCAGGTCAGAATCTCACAGTCATGGGATTGAGCCCCAAGTCGGGCTCCGTGTTCAGTCCAGAGTTTGTTTCAGGTTCTTCTCTCCCTCTCTCTCCTGCTTTCTCTCTCTCTCCCTCAAATAAAATCCAAGCAAAAAAAAAAAAAAAAAAAAAAAAAGTGTTGAAAGAGAAGCATAGAGTGTTGTGAGCATCTAAAATTAACATATTTGACTTTGGAAGTGATCTCAGTAGGTTTTAAAGGTTTAGGAAGTGGCATTTAAGCTTATACTTGAAGGATGAATGCATAGGTGAAAAGATATTAAATAGATTGCTCACACGTGTACACACACATGCTGTCCACAAGGCAGTGTATAGTTATTAACACACATTTAATAACAACTATAGTTACAAAAAACCCCAGAATATCCAGAAGTGGCCTAAACTTAGAGTTGAGCCATGATTTGTTTCAGACCAGGACAGAGTTAAGGTCTGAATGTTATCATAGTAATGAATTTAAAGGGAATCCAGGTTAAGTTGATCTGTCTGTCTCTCCATATATATATATACACACATGCACACATTTGCCACATTTACCTTAACTCAGCCATGAAGTCTAATGTGCTGTGAATATTTTTTTCAGAAAGTTTCGAATTTTACTGAATTCATGTTCAGGTATTGTTTTTCCCTCCCTATTTTACAGCCCTTATTGTATTAGGACTGATCATCTACATTGTTTTCTTTCTGGATTTTAGTAAGGGATAATTTAAGACATAAGTATTCTTTCTCCCCTTTAGTTTTTTTGCAAGGATAATTAAAGTAAATGGGGCATAATAAAGAATATTAATTTTCAAGTAAGAGTTTCTAAAATGAAAAAAAAAATAACTGTACTTTGGACTTGTAGAAAAGAAGGCCAGTCTAAATTGCAAACTATTTTAGATGTATATATTTTAATCATTTTATCTATATTCAATAACAAAAATTGGATGTCAGGACTATATGTTGGAAATTGCTTTAGGAAACAGATAATGACTTATATGTAGACAGAATGGTAAAATAATTACTTTGAAATACTAAAGAGTGCTTAAGAAGCTATCCAAATAACAGTAATTTTAAATCTAGTAATCTATCTACAATTCTTTTACTATCTACAATCTAGTAATCTATCTACAATTCTTTTACTATTGATGCTTTACATGGAGAAATTTTTCTTCATAATTAGTAAAAAGGCCAGAGTCAGTAAGACATTTATTTAATCATCTGAAATTATCAAGTAATGAGGTTTTTCTCTTTGTATTTTTATCTTTATCTTATAAATCTTTGCTATTCCTCTAGAAGTATCACCATCTCTAGTATGTTCAAAAATAAAAATGAGCAATTTTAATGCATGCACAACTTCCATTAAATCTAATAATAAAAAAAACAATGGTTAGCAAGTTTTTTGTTTTGTTTAACTCTGCTTCAAACATGGAGATTATTTAATTACAAAAACAGTCAGATGATTTCTTTTTTCCTTTGAAACAAGTGGTGAGTCATTGAATGGGAAATGCAATTTTACACTTATTTTAAGGGAGCCGTTTGTGAGTTTTAAAAACAAACCTTGGGGAAAGGAAGAAACCCTTGGGTGCTGAGCTGTCAATCCAGAGATAATAACACATGTTTTTGGAATACTGCTGGCTCAGAGACGTTATAATATGTCAGAAGTAGACACTCCCACTCATTCTGATAGTTTTATTGCTTCTGGCGTGTTATGATTAGAGATGTGTGTGGCTTTAAAACTGAAAAGATTGAATTGCTTAACACGCTATGTATTGGAAAGCCTGGGCCAAATGGAAGCTTAATCAGCATTTTTCTTCCTTCTAAATGTAAATGGTATGATGCAGTGTCCTGTAAATGATGCTGTTTATCATATACTGTCAGATGCTGCTGCTGAAAGATGCATTTCCATTTGTTTCCTTACTTGAGTTTGATTTGTAAAATCAGATTTAAACAGTGGATGAAATCGAATCTAAATTTCAAGGACAGACAACCTAATAATATTTAGCATAACTGGGACTAAGTCTAGAAATAATTGTTCCAATTCCAGCTTTTAGGATTTGAAAGAACGTGTCTTTATTTTTACTTTTAAAATAATTAGCCGACGTGTAATGAATTTTGTGGTAATTATAGTCATTAGCAATGGAAACTTAATCTCAGCCCAAGTATTCATGTGCACACTACAATTCGTATACTGAGCTACAAAAAAGACCTTTTTTTTAAACACATCTATAGCACCAAAAACAATTAAAAAAAAAAAGACTATTTATTTATTTATTCATGAGAGACACAGAGGCAGAGACATAGGCAGAAGGGAAGCCCGATGTGGGCAGGATTTGATCTCAGGACTCTGGGATCACAACCTGAGCTGAAGGCAGATGCTCAACTGCTGAACCACAGCAGTGGAGATGGCAGCTATTGAAAAAAAAAAAAGTGGGTATAATTAACTGGGCAAGATCTCGGAGGGAAGGCTAGAAACAATAAAGTCCAATGAAAAACTTATCAGGAATGGAAAGAAGGAAAAATCACCTTTTCCTTGACAAAAGCTAGCATTAGGTATAGATTACTGTCATCATAATCTAAAATTCATAGAAACATTACTGAGAGAGAAACAAATTACTTTCTTTTAAAATGCTCATAGGCTGCTGAAATTCTTTTCTAGCTACATAATTAAACTACGTTTATAACAATGGACATAGGCTATGGCTATGCTGAGACCTTATATATGTTCTCCCAAATATAGTGATAATTTGTGACTGTAAGAGGAATCCATATAAACAGAGATTTCATTAGCTGCTAATGAGAATTTATGTCCACGCATCCCATGTGACTTCCAAGTATATGACAACATTAATACAAATGGGAGTGTGGGGAAAATTTACAGTATGTTGATATCATTTTATATCATCCAATGTAGCAATAACAGAGCTAGGAAGCTGAATCTGGCACTTAGGTATTTAATGAAAATCTTTTGCTTCAAGAAAATTTGGGAAAAACTCTCCCAAATATTACACGTGTTCTGTTCAAGTGACTGCCTTGAAAAATGGTTAGACATAGCTATAAGAACACAAACCTTGTAATATTATGAAAATAAAACTAAATTCACATGAATGCCAGAATTTTGATTTCAGAATAGTCTGTGTAAACATTAGCCACTTTATTAATGGCTTCTGTACAGATGTATTGCCCCTATTTTTCCTTATTTTGCTTTTGTTTTACTTTATTGCATGCATTTTGTTGCCTAAGCTCATTTTTGAAACCAGTCAAATATATAAATATAATAATGTGTTAATATCAGAGTTTTGCATTCAATTTATGAATGCACAATGATTCACTATTCATTCTAATGAAAATAAAGATTTGGATTTTTCCAAGAATATGAATAATGCTGCTAAGAATATTTTCTCCATACATCATGCATGTGTACATACACTTACATTTGGTATACATGATATCCACATCACTAGAGATTTCTACACTGCTTTCAAAAGTCACCTACATAGTATGAGTATCCCTAATATTCCCAGGTCAAGCATTATGGTCAGGAAGGTCCTTTGACACAGAAAATTGGGCATTCTTCCCACCAAAACAAAAATTTTCTTCCTCCAATACCTCAGAACATATTGAGCAATAATGTCCTAAAAGGTCAAACTTTTCAAATCTCTATCACCGAATTCCTTCTTCAGGTTAGAGTAATAAAACTAGTCAGTGCTAGAGAGAAATGCCAACTGGAAACCAGTAAGTCTACTACCCTTGGAAGAGTGATACCTGTTCAAACAGAATAAATTGCCTGAGGAGCATCAGGAAATAGGAGAAACCATCCAAGAACTGCATCGAGCAGATACTGTGCACCCTGTCCATAGTGCCTGTAACAACCTGGTATAGTCAGTAAAAAAGCCAAATTGCTCATGGAGTTGACTGTGGGCTACTGACAACTAAACAAGGTAGTGCCTCCTGTTGATATTGCCACCATCTTAGATTCCTTGGCCACGGTCCTAGGAGTGTACTATGCCATAGTAGACTTAGCAACAACAACAACAACAACAAACGTTTTCAGTATACTTCTGGTCACTGAGTCGTAAGATCAGTTTGCCTGCAAGTGGAATGGGCAACAATGGATCTTTCAAGTGCTTCCCCAAGTTCCACAGTCCCATAATGTATCATGGGATGGTAGCCTAAGATCTGTTCTCTTTCCCCACATCAATAAAATGTGGGCCCTTTACACTGACCATATAATGTTGACGTGTAAAAACTTGTCTCTGCTGCAGGACGCTATGAAGACTTTGCTGGAACATCTGGGAGTGAGAGGATGAGTGAACTCAGAAAATTCAAGGTCCAGACATCGCCAAATTTTTTGAAGTCATATGGTAAGGTAAAGCATGCATTGCACCACAGACTATTATCAACAAGGTGCAGGCTTATCCAACCCCGAAGAGTGTGAAAGAGGTGGAAGCTTTTGTAGGAATTTGGGGGTTTTGGAAGACTTTTATTCCCCACCTGGCATAGTGCCTCTGTCCCTTGTACCACGTGGTAAAGAAGAGACTATAGAGGATCAGAACAACGAGCTGCCTTTGAGAAGGCAAAAATACTAGTGAAGCAGATTATTAAAGCTCCGGGCATCACCCAAGTAGGGCTACCACTTGCATTAGATGTATCTGTGATCCTAGAAGGTATGGGTTGCGCACTGTGGCAGAGACAATAGAAGGAGAGCGTACCCTTAGGATTTTGGTCCCAACTCCAGAAGGGGGCAAGAACTCAATATACCCCCTTGGAACAACAGCTCCTCACAATATGGAGCCTCTCAAAACGGAACAGCATATCATGGCAAGAACTTATCTTGCTAGTAAAGGGGTCTATTGAGAATATATTCCATTGATCTACCTCTGCCAGGGCTCAAAACTCCCACTTTGCTAAATGGCAAACCTATTTGCAGCTGAGAAGTTCCTTGTCCACCAATCATTGGTAGAAATGTGGACACTAGTAGGCCCTGGAGAATATGTAGATTCTCCAAATGTCCCCACTCCTATTCCTGTGGTGGCCTTTGTGGCCTGTAGAGAAGGAATGGGGAAAATTCTTGCTAATGCCTGGTATACCAATGGGCCTAGTCAGGGCAGCCAGCCCACTTGACTATAGTCCCTATTCAACCCAACACTGAAACCTTTGGGTGAAAACAGCCGGTGGGCTGTACTTAAGAGCAGTTTGGCTGGTGAGCACTAATAATAAGCCCTGGCTGTTAACCCTTTGCATGGACAGGCTGTTCTAAATACTTTGCACTAAACAGGCTGTTTCCAACCCTATGGCTTGGAAAATGGGAAGCTGAGTTGTGAATGATCATGAATAAGCCCTTTGGGGGTCAGGATATGTGGAAAAATATTTGAGTTCACTTGAAAGACCCTGAAGTTGTCCTCACTGTCTTCCATATCCTGGCTCATAAAGTACCAACACTCCCTGGAAATCAGGAAGCTGATACCCTAGGTCAGATACCAGTCCTAGCAACTGCCCTTTCAGTAGCTACAGCAGATTGGGTGCATAGAAGGAGTGACCAGTATAGTGCCTGATAGGGATGGCATATTGCCAAGGATGCCAGATTGTCCTTAAAATGTAGTGACTTGGTTAATGCCGTAAAAGCATGACTTGTGTATTCTAAACAATGCCCCAGGTAGGACTGCCAAAGGAGTCTGAGGCCATCCACGAGGAGGGATTGGCAAATTGATTGTCTTAGCACTCACCTTCCTTCTGAGCGTTCTAAGTATGCCTTGGTTTGTATGGATACGTATCTGACCTAACCCAAACTTCCCCTGTTGCCACACAAACCAGGCTACCACTATTAGGGGATTAGAGGAGCTGAGTACCAACTACAGATAGCCTTGTTGAATAGACAGTGGTGGGGATCACATTTCAAAGGTTATGATATGCAAGAGTGGGCAAAAGAACATGACACTGGATGGAGGTGCCATCTCCCCTATCATACACAAGCAGGAGGATTTGTAGAAAGGAAAACTGAAATATCAAAGCATCAGATAAGTAAATCAAATATTACTTGGGTTGGCCAAATATTAATTTATGATATCTTAATGTTGTATCCTCTTTATTAGATCACAAAGGACACAAACGAAGAATATTCTGAATGATTTGACCGCAGCCTATGGGACTTAATAATAAATCAGTGGTTTGGGTCATGAGGCTTTTGGTGGGAAAAAATATTGGTACTTAATTTGGGGATCAATATCTTAATCTGTATTTTCTCTTGCATGTGCTTATGTCATTGCTGTGGTATTTGCCTACAGTGTAGCTAGATGGTTGCCAAATGAACTACCTGCATGCTAACAAGCAAACCTGCTGACCACTCGGGAGGATGCCAAAGGTGAGGGCACACGTAAGCTTGTAGAGCTGGTCAGGAAGGTGGTCAAGAGGATGTGACAACTGGTTGATCCTCTAGGGGGACCCAGTAATCAAAGGCTCTTTATTCCCTCCCCTGTTTTTGGAATGTATGTTTTGCCCTCTTCCCACATTAGAAAATACAAGTAGCAGCCTTGAGAGAGTACTGTGGTATTGAGGCTGTATGGACTCTGTGCCTGAACCCTGATTAAGGCCTCTAAGCTCGTAAGGTTCTGGCAGGCAGGTACGGAGTGCTACTTACTCCTCTTTGCCACCACCCAGGACAAGCCTGGTTTGCAAATTCTTTGTTGATGCAAAATGAACACATCTTTTAAAAAATTTTAAAGAGAAAGGAAAGGATTTTGTTTGAGCCCAGGTTAGAACAGCTGCCTGGGATAGATCTTCAAGAAGAAAGTGCTCCAGAAAAGGAACATTTGGTGCAGGGTGATATATGTTTTTTACAAACCATCATGCCCGAGGACATTCCAGAAAGCTGATCTTATGTTTTTATATTATGTTTTTAGTGTAAGCAAGGCTTATGACTTTTATGAGAACAAGGGAAGTTTCCGCCTCTGTCCTCCTGTTGTGTCCTCCCCCCACCCGCCCCCCTTCCTCCTTCCCCCCGCCCACCCCCCAGTTTCACTCCCTTCCTCCCACCCTCCCCAAACAAATTAAATTTTTTTTTTTTTTAAGAATGCTCCTTTTTGGTTAATTATTCTTAACAAGCCAGCTGTCCAGTGTGTGCCCAGGGCAGAAGTAGAGCCCACCTTGATAAACATTAAAGTGTAGCTTCCTTAGGATTCCAGAAGCAGGGCCCACGAACATTCAAAGTCGGAAATCTCCTCCTGCTTATTCAAAGTGCCACCCAGCAGTGTGGACCGGCCTACCTCTACAGTCCCTCCTCGCCCTCTCCTACATAGGGGCCACTTTTGAATTCCCTCCGGGAAATACCGGAGTTGCGGGCCAGCAGACTCCAGGGGACAGGCTGTGCGCCGCACCCTTCACTGCGCCCCTCCGCCCACGGCTCTAATGCTCAGACACCCTCTAGTCTTGCTTCCAGAATCTTTGCCAGCGCAGGGCGGTCTCCGCGAACACCGCAGCAGTCACTGGCTGCTTCGTCAACCTGCAACATTTGGGGCCATCCCAGGTGTGAACCGAAAACCTTTCCCTCATTCCAGCCCCAGAAACAACCACTGCACGACCCCCAGCAGCTGCCCGCCCGCCCGCCCAAGTGAGACAGCCGGAAGCGAGTCAGGAAGAACCGTTGCACGGCGCGGGTGGGCTCCAGAGCCACGCGGGACGTCTCGCGCCGCCTTCGCACTGTCTCGCGAGAGGCCGCCCCGCGGGAAGTGAGGCCACTTCCGGCTTCTCCCCGCCGCGCCTCTCTCTGAAGACTGAGGAGTCGCAGGTGGCGGCGTTCCCCGGGTTCCCAGCTAATGGTCTCCAGTGCAAATTGCGTGTTCAGTGAAATTCGAAGATAAGCCGTGCATGCCCATCCGGAGTTTGAGTTAATATTTTCGTTCACGCTGTTATTTAAAGGCAGCCTCTGCGCCGTGAGGGTTAACTGCAGCGTGCCTGGAATGAGTCGGAGCTGTTTTGCTGAGGTGAGGTATGTACCAAGACACTGTTGACTCCAGACAAGGCATGACTGGCGCTGATTAATAGTGTCGCTTTTCAACCGCGGGGCCCAGGTGAGTTTCTTCCGGTTTGCGCGGCCTTGTGAAAACGATTTGGTTAACAGCGCGGTGGTGGTTTACACCTGGTTTGGGCGGCCCTCCCCCGCCCCGGCTCTGCCAGCAGGGCGGGTTACCTCACAGTACCGTGCTTACAGTCGGCCCCTGGTCCGAGGCACTCTGCACCTCTCTCGGGGGTGATTGGAGTGTGTCCGTCTGCCCTGCAGGCGGAGGACGGTAAGAGCTAGCTCGTGGCGGCTGTCTGTGCTGTGAGCCAACCTTGAGGTGCAGTTCCTACTTGAGGGCTGCTGCCATTTTGTACTCTTTTCTTGCAATAGCCAGTAGATTCTTAAGCTTTGTAATTGCATGTCCTGTGAGTGGTTTGAAACTTGTCTGACTGCCACAATGAGTGAAGCCCAGAAAAGCGAAGAAAACAAGCCAAACAAAACAAAAAACAGAAGAAACCGGGAATGTAAGGGGGAGAAGAAAACGAGAAGGCAAGAGACCCATAACTCCTATCTTCAGGAAGATAGAGAAGGTGGGTTTACTATGTCCAAAAGAATAGACTTGGAGGCTAGGAAGTTTAGAAGATAAAGCAGGGGAAATCTGAAAAGCAGGAAAAAAGGCAAAAACATGAAAAAGACTGGAGAAAAGATGTCCAGATGTTTAAATATTTTCTAACAGAAGTTCTAGGATATTAGAGAAAAATGAAGTGGCAGAAAATTAAATAATTCATAAAAGAGTCCCAAGGAAGGAAAAAGCAGTCACCAAGTACCAGCCCAGTGAGTCAAAAGTCTCAGCTAAGGTATACTTTATCATGCAATATTGTAACACCAGAAATAGAAATAAGAAGAGATTTCAGAGAGAAAAAAACCTACTGAAGTACAGGATTCTGTGATTATAGAATTGCAGCAATACAGAGAAAAATCAGATTATTTCTGGAGGACTTTTTAAAAAAATCCTTTACAAAGAGCGATTTAAAACTTACAAAATTAGAAAATCACAAAAATTTCAGAATATATTTATACTTGTACATTATGGTCATAAGTATATGCCTTCAAACATGTATCAATTTTTTTTCATTATAAGGAACAGGTATCATTTAGTTGCACACGCGCACGCATGTGTGTATGTGTTTGTGTGTGTCTGTACAGGAATGCATGCGTTTGTGGAATACTTCAGAAATTTTCATGTCATCCTTGTGCAGGGGACTTGTTAAACCTCTCTGTGTCATTCCGATTTTAGGATGTGTGCCACTGAAGTGAGTACTACTTTTAATATGAATAGTAATAGCTAAAAAATGGCCATATATATATTTTTTAATGTTACAAATAGTGGCCACATATTCTTCACTTCAGTAGTAGAGACAACAAACTTTCTAAATCACTGACTATCCTGTGCTGGACCTGAAGACACTAGAAAGTAAGATGTTGATATATTGACAATTATTTAAGTGTTAGATGTTCTAGAAAGTATTAAATGTTTTCATTTTTAACGATAGTGGAAATGTACCAATTTGAAACACATGATAGTGACAGAATATTGTTCTTTATAATCATGGGTTTCTGTATAACACTGAAAATCACTGAAGAACAGTCTTCAAGAGAAGGGGAACTTAAAAAAAGATATTATTGTATCATTTGATTCATTCCTATGTTATGGTCTAGGTATCAGCAAACCAGAAAATTTAGCCTGCACATTTCCAAAAGATATTTTCTAAAGGCATTACTAATATTCTGTTTTTTATTACTTCTCCAAGAAAGTCATCTCTTTCTTCTTCCCCTCTTTTACATTGAATATGTATCTTGATAGCAGGAAATAAAGAAGATAAATATGTTTTCTTGACATCAAAATGAGATTTTCATAAACAATGTGTTTCTATGGCTGTTGTGCTTATGTGCGTGCCTATGTATGTGTTAACTTCATCAGGTTTTAATCCTTAACTGTACTATCAGAGATTACTGAGCACAGGCTTTCTATTTATAATCTCATGTAAGTGATTTTTGAAAGAGGAATAATCTTTGTTGTGTTATTTACTGCATGCAATACAGCTCAATAAATAAATTGCACGCGGATACAGTTTATTGTATGGAGAATCTGTACAGAGCAAAGATGACTTGCACTTGCCTGTTCAGCACTAATCCCTCATGCTTTTTGTATTTGTGCCAAAGTACTTTTGGTAATATTAATTGAGAGGAGCCATGTGGTGTTTTAAATAGAGTCATGGGAATTTGTTGCATTATACAACTGGGTAACTATGCAAAACATCCATCGGTACTGACCACACCATCAAATATTGCATCGTGGCGTCAACCCAAGACATTACATTTATCTAATCATTGACTTTACATTTACCTCAATCTATTTCAAGACAAGAAATGAAATGCTTGCTGCAAAATTACATTTCCAGCAATTTCTGATAAAGGAAGGAGATGAACTTTGAATGGAGCAATTGTTTTCTAAATGGATTTTTAAGACATGGTGTATTGGGTCTTGAGTTCATTGATTTGTATTGGACCAAGAGACAGGTTGAAAGGGGACATCTCTCCAGTAGAGAGAGTTGGAAGGAGATTGCTTGTTCCCTGAATCAAAGGTCTCAAGCCAAACTGAAAAACCTGCTCACAGAGCAAATTTCTTTTGATTCTTTAAAATAAAATTTCAAAATCCTATAAGCACGAGGACATCTTATATCTTTTAGGACATTTTAAAGAGAAAAACACATTAGTTCAGTACATGGTTCAAAGGAGTGGAAATGGGATATAGGACCTTTCACCCCGGGTTACCATTTGATGAATGCCACCCAACTTTAAAGTGATCATAATTCTTTTTATTGTGTTGCACTATAGTAGTTTAAGGGATAGTCATAAGGTTTTCATCAAAGTGGGAACACTTGGATCCCTACATTCCCAATTAAAAGGATTTCTGAACCTCAAAAAAAAAAAAAAGCCACGCTAGTTGTTTGTGAGGATACATTTACTTACAATAAACCATGAGGATAAAAGGATAAGTTTTCCCTAGCTAAGTATCTAATTTTTATTATGAAGTAGGCAGACATAAAGTCTTTAATTGCCTTAGCCCCAGCTAAAATAACTACAGATACTTTTTTCATTCACTAAATCAAATCTAGTTTTTTAAATGCCACTGCACTATTTGCTTTAGTGTTACCCTGTGGAAATAAATTAAATTAATACAAAAGCTTAATCTGTTTCATATTACCATTAACTTTTTTTTCCTCATCCTTTCAGAAGATAAAAGGTAAATAAGAATATACAAATAATATTTTTCCCTGTTCATGATTTTAGAAGTTCTGTTTCTCTACCACTAAGGCAAATGAGTTTGCTTTTGTTTTTAATAAATGCTTCCCATTAGAATTTAATTTAAAAACACATAACACATTCATACTAATTAATGAGTGACATGGAAATCCCAAGCTATTTGAACGAGATACTGAGAGGTTCTTGTGTAGCCAATGTTCAGTTTTACCCCAACCTTGCTTTCAAACTGTTGCTGAGTTCAGGGGATGGTTATGTCCCAAGAATTTCCCATCAAGGGATTTTGCCTTTAAAAAGCATCTGATGGGACTATTCAGGGATTCAGTAGATGCATTCTATCAGGTCAAGCACCATTGTGGCCCAGAGAGTTGCTTTTTTTTTTTTTTTCCTAGATGAAGAATGTTAAAAAAAAAAAAAAAAAAAAAAAAAAAGAAGAAGTGCTTAAAAAACAACAAAAACATCACAATGTTCTCCTTGTGAGTAAATGCAGGGTTATTAATCTGATTTTGAATTCATGATGCTGTGGTTCAAAAAGTGGTTTTTTTCCTCTACATGGTTCTCCCTCCAAAATATATATAAAGTAGCTAACTTTAAATTGGAAAGTGCAGGGGCACCTAGGTGGCTCAGTGGGTTAGGCACCGGACTCTTGGTTTCAACTCAGGTCACGATCTCAGGATCCTGTGATTGAATCCTGCCTTAAGCTCCCTACTCAGTGGGGAGTCTGCTTGAGATTCTCTCTCCCTCTCCACCTGCCTCTTCCCACCCCATGCTCTCTCTCTCAAATACAATCTTTGAAATGGAAAATGAATTGTTATTGGCCATTTCAGATTTATAAATAATCCACTCAAAGGCTTATAAATGGATGGTATAAAATTCCAATGATTTCAAAGTGAACCTGAGAGGTGGTATTTTAATCGAAACAGGTGAGATGATAGAGTGAAAATGTGTCCAACTTTCTCACTTCTTTGGCGTTCAATATTCAGAACTGTTCTTTCTCTTTTTCTTTCTTTCTTCCATCCTTCTCTCTTCTTTCTCTCGTTCTCTCATGCTCTATTATACTTTTGACTTTTCCATTATTGCTTCATTTTTTGGAGAAGACTAGATGGCATATATCCTAATGGCTGTTAAAATTGAATTTAAGCATACTTACAAACAGATTGATGTCAATAAATTATATTCCTGAAGTGCTTAAGCACATAACAAATCAGTACTGAACAAATTTTAGTTGATGGTGTTGAAAATCATGTTTAATGGTGGAGTTATAAGTTCAGAGCTGAAATTTTAAAGCTCATACCCTAATTGAAAATGGTGATTTCAATGTGCAATTCATCATTTTATATTCTTGCATCAAATCTGCATCCCCACAACTATGAAAAAACACATTTTTAATGGATTATCAGGCATTACATTTCACAATACAGACTTATCAAAAATGATAACTAATAATAGACCATATTTATGCATTATGCTTCAATTTCTCCAGTTTTGCCTGAGATTGTACAGAATATGGAAAAAAATATTTTTGTATGTTAGCTACAAATAAATACATGGAAATACTTATTTTTAGCATGTTCCATATATGGAGTCACTTTTGTAGTTGTTTTTGTTTAGAATTTTGTTTTCATTTTATATTAGTTTAGCTCTTAACTGTGGTCACTTTGTCCTTAAGTTATCTATGATTTTAATTCAAATCTACATTCTACAGTGTTCAGAAATTTAATGACAATATATACCCACCCACCTCTGCTTCAGGATTAGGTTACACACATTTATGGCTTACATCATCATACCTGTCTCTAACTCAAAGCTTCTCCTTCAACAAATTAATAAGTTTCATGGATTAAATCCATATCCTACCCATACTTTCCATTCCACACACACTTGGATGTAAAGTTGTCCATTCATGAAACCACACCCAATTTCATGAGGTATTTGTGTGTGCTGAATAATTTACTGAACAATTAAGAAATTGTAACAATCAACATTGCTCAGTCTATTTTAGACTGAGTTACTGAACACTACATCTGAAACTAATAGTCTACTATATGTTGGCTAATTTAATTAAAAAAGAAAGACTGATAGCATTTATTTTTCTTAAAGAGTTTTTTTTCTGCTCTTAAGTCTTCACTAGTAAATTATTCACTTGTTATGTCTGCTCAAATACTGTATGTTTTTATGCTTTTTGATTGTTTTTCCTTCCTTTCATCCCTTTTCATTTTGGAGAAATCATTATAGAAGCAAACAAAAAGGTTCTATACATTTCTAATACAAAGGAATTTAATCCTCCCTTAATTTTTCCCCTCTTTATCTAGACTCTGCCAGCAGCTCTTTTTCCATCAGATGTTTCTAAACAAGGACAGTTAATCCTCAAGACAAATTCTTGTTCTGTTTTTCAATGTTGTAAGTATTTACATGGTTAAAATGTGAGAGTTATTATTCGCTTCTTTCTGTGATAATATGCCTGTTTTATAAAAGCCTACTTACGATAACAAATATATTAGAAAAAGTACAGTTCATTTAACATTAATAGGTGGAATTTGTTGCCATATACAATCCAGTTTTTCAAGATCATATCTTCCCCTAAGAATATGAGAGCCTAGTAACCACTGAGCAATTTGTCATTGATTGGTCCCTAGCCAAGTAACATATAGTTAATTATCATCTTGGAATCAGTTTTCTTTCAACTGTAAATGCATGACAATACCACCAATGGAATCTTAGTTAAATTCACACATTACGATGGCAATGTCTTCAGTGGGTACCTTTTGTTTAATTCAGCAATGTGTGCATTTCCTGCTATGTGCCAATCATAACATAAGATCCTGAGATTATAATACTTTATACAAAAGACACAGAGCCCTCCCTCATGAAGCTCATTAGTAGACAAGGTAGATCTATCTCAAAGCCATATTTTTTTTGGCAGTTCAGCTTCCAGTGTCCTAAAAATCAGTAATTCCACGGCAGGTGCTTCAGTTTGAAATCTTAATATATCCTCCGAATATCTCCTAGCACCAATTGAATATAAATAATAATAATACTGTGAAATATACCTCTGGCATCAATGCATTAACTGTATGATGAATTCCCCAGAAGACCATCAGAAAAACATATTCATGAATTAAATCTAGGTTTTATTAAACTTACAGTAAGGGAGAACACCATCTTGACATAGTTTAAGTAGTGTCTTAGGGAATTCAAGAGAAGATACAGGATTTTAAAGCATGGGCTAAATGATTACATGGTGACTCTTCTAAGTCTGGAAACTGGTATTAGAGTTTTGTGATATAATGGCTTTGGATTAGAGAGCAAGTAATGTTGAGCAAGTTTTGAAAAGTTAGTCTTTATGAGTAAGATAGTTTAGTTGCTTCATAGTTTCTTGAGAGTATGTATTTCATGAAGCAAGTAGCTAAGTTATTTTTGCTTATTCTGAGAATGTATGAAGGAAAGGAGCATATACCAAATATCAACATTTTGTAATACAGGAATCAGAAGTTGTTTCAATGTTTAGCTCACTTAAAATGTTTAGCTCTAAAAATTAAAAAAATAATATATTAGAGTGTTCTTAGGACATCTTTTTTTTAGAAACAATGAGACAGATTTGTGAAACTTTGAATTTTGTTAGGTGTTTACTTTGGCTGACTCCTTTCTGTTATATACTGTAGTGATGTAGGGCCTACAGTCAACATCATTTCCTTTCAGTTGGAAAAGATATATGTACATGTATTTAATTATATATATATACATTCATATGTACTGTTACATAATATAAAATAAATTTATGTATTATATATTATATATATTGAATTTTTCTTGTTTTTTACTTTGAAGGGGGAAGGTCTTTCCACAGTAGTGCACCAAATTGCCTCATTATTATCAAGTTTTCTTTATGATTAATCCTATCTGCTTCATTTGTGGAATGTCATTTCTTTTAAAAACCAAAACAAAAAGCCCTCATTCCTGAAAAATCATTTCAAAATGTCCTTACAATTTACTATAGGTGCCACCTAAAACTTTGGCAAGCTATTTGGTGGTCAAATCCAGCCTGACCCAAAACCTTACCTCATAATTTGCTACATTCCTTACTATTCCACTGGGTACTTTAACCACATTGAATTCTCCATTAATAAATATATTTTTACCTGTTTTTTTTTTTTTTTCCCCTCTCATGAAGTGCCCGTCTTTTCTCTGTGTGCCTCCCTAATGTTTTGTTATCCTTCAAGACTCATTACAAGCATTTCATTCTTAGGGAAAATTTCTCTAATGGCTTAAGGCAAAAATAATTATTCCTAATCAAATTGTGCATTATAAACATAGTTTCCTAAGAAAAGTACTCTCACTAGACTTATTAATGACAATGAGGTACATTTATGTTAGTAATACAAATAATAGCAAAAAAATGTTTTTAAAAGATTATTTATTCATCACAGATAAAGCAAGGAAAGGAAATTAAAAGAGATGGTCTTACAGAAACCAAAGGATGAAGGCTGCATTGGGATAGGTAAAAATAAAAGACAAAGAAACCTGTCCACAAATTGTCAAAAAAAAATGCAGGATAGAGAAGTACGATGACAGGAAATTAAGCATAAAGAGAAGTTTGAGGTAATGACAAGTTTATCAAAGTGGCTTAATTGTAAAGGTGGAGATAAAAATCAGATTTGAGGGCGCTGTGGTGTGTTTGAGAAGAACAGTAGCAAATCACACTCAAAAGGTTGGGTGTGATAGAGACAGGAAGAAGGACCCATAGTCAAGTTTGGAGCTGTTTTGTTTTGCAGGATGGAAAAAGAACAAAGATGATAGGCTTGTAACTCAGGAGAGAAAAAATAATAGTTGTGTGGAATTCCAAGAAGAAGTAAGATGAGGTAATAACTAGGTAAAACAGGAGTAATGGTATTATTCTTGAACTGGAAAAACAACATTGGATCCAGAGAAGAAAAGAAAAAGGGAGGAAAATGGCTGCAGATGTAAATAAGTACTTGAGTAAAGATCAATAAATATGTGAAGATATATGCAAGGCAATTTACTGAGAAGAAGGGTGTGCTGGCTGGGTGGGAGACTTTAAGGAAGTCTGGAATAGCAATGGAGGATAATAGGAGTTGTTGATCAAGGATAACTAAAAATATTAATAAATTGTTTTCAGAATTCTGCTCTTTGGAAATTGGGAATGTGTAATGGCGACAATGTGTACCTTTATGTAGTTTTTATCATAAGCTCTTGAACATTAATTGAAACCATGTTTTAGGGGCGCCTGGGTGACTCAGTTAGTTGGGCTCACTACTCTTGGTTTCGGCTCAGGCCATGATATCCGGGTCATGGGATTGAGCCCTGGCTCAGGCTCCACCCTCAACAAGAAGTGGGCTTGAGATTCTCTTCCTTTGCCACCCCCCCCCAACTTGTATGCAGATGTACATATTCTCTCTCTCTAAAATAAATATTTTAAAAAGCATGTTTTAGAATGGGGACTTTTTGAGGATTTTTTTGTTTTGTTTGTATGTGAGGCAGAACATCATAGAGGAAAGAAATTAGGATGCTGGTGAGAGATACTCAGCCTTGGGGCTCAATTTGGGAATATGAGCCAGCTTATCAGTTGCAACAAACAACCCTAAAATGTTAGTGGATAATAGCAACACTCTTATGACTTGCTGACAGATGTATACAGGTCAGCCGTGGTTTGTTTGGCTGTTAATCTTCTCCGAACACAGCATTTGTCACGTCTACTGACATCTCATTGACCAAAGCAAGCCATATTATACGGTCAAGCAGAATATAAGATACACATTATGTAGAGAGGCTTGGTAAATCTAAGATATATAATACTATTTGGGGAAAGGAGTGGATAGTTGGGAAGAAAAACAGAACATATTACATCTAAGAGCAGAGATGTAAAGCTTAGTGGTATTTTATAGGTTAAAATAAAAAGGTGGAAAGAGACTGAAGGCTAAAATGAAAGAGTAATGAGTTTAATGAAAAGAAGGCATGGAGGCAGCTTAGATGTTTATTTTAGATGGAGCTAATTAAAGTTTCTGAGGTAGACCACTAACCAGCAGTGGGAAGGTCTAGAGTGTCCTCCTGAGAGAATACTGCTGTGGAGTAATAGGATGGTGGTATTTTTAAGTGGTGGCATTATTAGAGTTGTGGAGGGCAAGTAATTGTGCAACTAGAATTTAGGGTTGTCAACCACATTAATGTTGAAAATGCCAAACTTAATAACCAGAGCAATGGGGGAAAAGAAGTCAGTGAAATTCCTGATTATGCCTCTTGGAGGAGTAGTCAAGCAATAAATGAACATTAAATATGGGGTGGGAGGAAGACTTGTTTGCACTCTGAAAGTCTCCACTCTACCCTAACAACAAGCTGAAAGCTAAAGAGACTGAAGAGTCAATAACTCTTTTTTTTTTTTTTTTTTTTTTGATGCATAGGAGAAGACATGGCAAGCATCTCAAGGTTGGAGAGACAGATGAGCAGATATAGGAAGTTTACTTACTATAGCAGATACTCATGAGTAGAAATTGCTACAGGAACTAGTGCCAGGAACCAGTGCCTGGGTAAAAAAACTTGAATGTAATGGATGAATTGCTGGAAGTTAGGTGTGGACAAATATGAGAATTAAAAATGTCTGTGGGAATCCAGTGGTGGAGAGGCCCCGAAAACATTGTCAGGTTTACCTCTAGGAGCTCAAGAAGATTCCTATAATAAATATCAGAGAAAAACCCCTTCCTGTTTCCTGTTTCGAGGGGTAGGAGAGGGAGAAACAATTTTGAAATCTGTCAGAGCACTCTCCTTTCTTCAGTAAGGCCTACACTCAGGGGAAGTTAACCAGAGTCTAACAGGCTGGGAAAGTATCAGAGACTAACTGGCTTGGGAAGGGAAAGAACTCCAGCACACTCTAGCCATCCTGTCACAGCTTAAGGAGGGAGAAAAAAAAAAAAAAAAGTAAGTACCTGTGAAGTGGCACAGGCTCACTGAAAAACTGAGATCTACTCATGGGACTGTAGAATGCTTCACCTCTCCAGACACCTCACTGCCATATTGCTAAAAGCCTATTTATAGCAATTCCTTTTACTCAGCTATATCTGACTATCAAGAAAAAAAAAAAAATTACAAAGCATACCAAAAGGGAGAAAAAGGTTAAGAGACAGAGCAAACATCAGAACCAGACATAGCAGGGATGTTGGAATTGTCCAACTGGGAGTTATAACAAAACAAAACAATGATTAACATGATAAGGATTCTGATGGATATAGTATGTAAGAACAGATGGGTAATATAAGCAGAGAGAGGGGAAATCAACAACAACAACAACAAAATGCTAGGGTTAGTATTGTAAGATTTGTGAGAGTCAGAAAAACAGTTTAGGTAATTACGTAATAATTTTGCAGTAATTATGTAACATTTAATAATTTCCCAAATATATATACAAGCTAATATATAAATAAGTAAATATACATACATATTTATGGCAGATGGATGGAAAGCAAATCAATTAAAATATGCTGTAACAAAACCTATTTAATCCAGTCTATCAGGGCGCCTGGGTGGCTGAGTTGATTAAGCATCTGCCTTTGACTCAGGTCATGATCCCAGGGCCCTGGAATCGAGCCCCACGTTGGGCTTTCTGCTCAGCATGGAGCCGGCTCCTCCCTATCCTGCCTGCTGCTCTGCCTGCTTGTGCTCTCTCTCTCTCATTCTCTCACATTGTCTGTCAAATAAGTTAAATCTTTTTAAAAATCTAGTCTATTATTCATATTAAAGTTTAGTCAAATATAGATTTATTTCCGTTTTACTAACTTTCTAGTTGACCTAAAATGTATATAAATGGACATGCTGGAAGGACTTAGTTGTAAGGATGGGTCTGAGAGAAGGTGTATGCTATTTCAGAAAGGATGTATCTTATGGTAACACAAGGAGGGTTAACACAAATGATCATTATAGAGCCACTCCAGACTGAGTATCCACTGGAGGAAAATTTGCTTTGGAGAAATAGTATTACTTGAAGTTATTCATAGAAGCATTGCATATACTCAGAAAATCAAGGCAAGTTTTAGTGTTTTCTGATTATTTTTACTAACTTTTGGAGGTAATTTTATTTATTTAAAAAAATTTTTTAGGAGGTAATTTTATATCAAAATGAGTCTGTTAGCCTTTTGGATGTCTTTAGAAAAATGTCTTAAAAAAAAAAGATTTATTTATTCATGAGAGAAAGGCAGAACAAGCTCCCTGTAGGGAGCCTGAGGTGGGACTTGACCCAGGACCCCGGGATCATGACCTGAGCTGATGCTCAACCATCGAGCCACCCAGGCATCCCTAGAAAAATGTGTATTCATATCTTCTGCCCATTTCTTAACTGGATCGTTCGGTTTCTGAGTATTGAATTTGATAAGTTCTTTATAGATTTGGGTACCAATCCTATCAAAATACCACCAGCATTTTTCAGAGAGCTAGAACAAAAATCTTGAAATTTGTATGGAAACACAAAATACCCTGAATAGCCAAAGCAGTCTTGAAGAAGGAAAGTAAAAGCTGGAGGCATCACAATTCTGGACTTCAAACTATATTACAAAGCTGTAATCATCAAGACACATAGATGTGGTACTGGCACAAAAACAGACACATAGATCGATGGAAACAGAATAGAAAACCCATAAATAGACCCATAGCTATGCCAAATAATCTTTAACAAAGCAGGAAAGAATATACAATGCAAAAAAAGACCATCTCCAAAAAATGCTGTTGGGAGAACTGGACAGCAAGATGCAGAAGAATGAAACTGGGCCACTTTCTTACATCACACACAAATTCAAAATGGATGAAAGACTTAAATGTGTGGCAGGAAACCATCAAAGTCTTAGAGGAGAACACAGGCAGCAACCTCTTTGACATAGGCTATAGTAACATCTTATAGACGCATCTCTAGACAAGGAAACGAGCAAAAATGAACTGTTGGGACTTCATCAAGATCAAAAGAAAACAGTCAACAAAACTAAAAGGCAGCCTATGGAATGTGAGAAGATACATGCAAATGACATATCCGTTAAAGGGCTAGTATCTAAAATCTACATTTTGTGTATTTATTCATCAGTAGACATTCAGGTTGTTTCCATGTCTTGGCTATTATGAATAATACTTCAATAAACATGGGAATGCAAATGTATCTTCAAGATAATGGTTTCATTTCTTTTGGATATAATTCCCAAAAATGGAATTACCAGATCATCTGGTAGTTCTGTTTCTCATTTTTTGAAGAATCCATACTATTTCCATGGTGGCTACGCTATGGTTGCTTTGATACCAACAGTGAAGTAGGGTTATCTTTTATGTACATTGTCACCAGCACTTACCTCTTGATTTTTTGATAATAGCCAGTATGACAGTTGTGATATCTCATTATGGTTTTGATTTGCATTTCCCAATGATTGGTGATACAGAGCACCTTTTATGTACCTGTTGACCATTTGTGTGACTTCTTTAAAAAATGTATATTCAGATCTTTTGCCTATTGCATAGATTATTTATTTTTTGGTATTGAGTTGTTTTTTTTTTTTTAAATGTTTATTTTTTTTTTAATTTTTATTTATTTATGATAGAGAGAGAGAGAGAGGCAGAGACACAGGCAGAGGGAGAAGCAGGCTCCATGCACCGGGAGCCTGACGTGGGATTCGATCCTGGGTCTCCAGGATTGCGCCCTGGGCCAAAGGCAGGCGCCAAACTGCTGTGTGAATTCCTTACATAGTTTGAATATTAATCCCTGATCAGGTATGTGATTTGCAGATATTTTCTGTCATTCCAATGGTTGCCTTTTCATTTGCTTGTTTCATTTGCTGAATTGAAGCAAATAAAATAATTATTATTTAATAAGTTTTGCTCCACTTACTTATTTTTGCTTTTTGTTGCTTGTCCTTTTAGTATTGTATCCATGAAATCATTGCCAAGACCAATGACAAGGGCTTTTTCCCTCATTTTTTCTTCTAGTGGTTTCAGGCCTCACACTAAAGTCTTTAATTCATTCCATCTTAATTTTGTGAGTGGCATATAATAGGGATACTCTTTCATTCTTTTGTATAAGATTGTTTAGTTTTCCCAACACCATTTATTGAAGACATTCTTACACCATTGTGTACTCTTGACATCCTTGTCAAAGATTAATTGACCGTGTGTGTGTGTGTGTGTGTGTGTGTGTGTGTGTGTGTAAGGTTTATTTCTGGGCTCTCTGGATTTTTTTTTTCATGGATCCATATGTATGTTTTTATCCCAGTACCAAACTGTCTTGATTATTGTAGCTCTGTAATAATATTTTGAAATCAGGCTATTATAAATACCGACATTTCAAACTTCATTTGGCTTCCCTGGGCTACCACCTTCTTCTTCCAGATATTTCTACAAATTATATTTATAGAACTTCTAAAACAATTTCTACTATAACTATTTTGAATGTAAACAATAACAACAATAACAAAACAAACATTTACTAGGGTCTTATCAAGAACCAGAGACTTTAAATATATTGTCTCACTTAATTCATGACATTAATCTACAATACAAATTGTATAAGGTGAGGATTTTAATTAACTTAAAAAATAGCCAGCAGTCAAGATTGGAACAGATGACTTTGAAACAACTTTTGTATACTGGAAAGTTACTCTCTTTTTAGTCCAAAATCCTTTAGATATGGCATTAAAGGTAAATGCAGAAAATGATTACAATAAAGTACCTCTGTAAAGCACCATTCATATGAATAGCTCAAAGCATTTTTTATTACATTACCTCATTAATCTTTGTGGTATCCTACTGAGTGAGGGTGGCAGGAATTTTATTTCTCTTTTATGGATTTTTTTTTTAAGTGAAAAAAAGAACTTTAACTTCCAGGTACTTTCTCCATAGAATATCAATGACTGCTTGAATTAAAAGGTGGTAGGCTTAGATCTCCTATTCCAAAATACTTCATTAATTTATTAAGTCATATGTTTAACCAATAGTTATTGAGTGCAAATATATGTTATATAACTACTAAAATGAAAGAAGCTTACAATCTGAAAAAAGCTTTAAATATTAGACTATGTTTTTAATGGATGCAGTAGACAGTGGGAGCCCTAGAAGGGTTTGAATTGAGGGTGACCTAAAAAAAAGCTGTAACCTAGCATTATAAATGTTCATTTTTATTAAGTAAATAGGGAAAGAATAGCTGATAAGCTTTGTGCAAAAACTCTCCCTGGTACTTATGGCTTAATAGCCCTCTACCAATGATTTATAGAGAGGCAAGGCTTAGGATGATTTTGTCTGAGTCATATCAATTCAAAATATATTTAGCAAACACTGTAGCCAGAGTGCTGAATATAGAAGGAGGATGTCTTTGCTTGCTCCTTAAAAATATACAATCTCATGGGAGGGATGAAGTAAGTATCTAAATATCTGTAGTATGTAACAGAATATAAATATCAGAGAGAAAACAAAGTGCTATTGAGGTATAAAGGTGAAAGAAAATACAATCTACTGGCTGCAAATCAGGAGAGATTTCAGAGAGATTATAACTCTCACAGTACTGCAGATACACCTGTGGATGAAACTGTTTGCCTTTGTGTTTTACCCACAGTGATATGAATAAACAGATTTCAGCAGGCTCATATGACATGGTTGTGAGAGGACTTTCCCCAAAGGGAATATATTTTTTAACAGGCGAGGATAAACATTTTGCCATACAACAATTAATGACTGTGTAATTTTCCTTGAGAATAAATATGTAAAGAGGATCTGGGACCATCAGGAAAAAAATGGTTTTGAAAGGCTTTTAATACTAGGCTTACTTTTCCTATATGCTGATAATGTGCATATGGTTCACCACAAGGAAAAGTAACTTATAATTAATATTATATTAAATCATTTTTTGTAGTGAGGGCTTCATATCTCTAAATGCTTTATGTTATATTTTCAGTCTTTATGTTATCCTAATGATCTTCTAACACTGCACATTTACCATCAAGAAATTATTTCTCTGGCTTTCAGCTGAACTGTTTATCCTAGAGGCTTGGTGCATAATTATCATCCTTTACTTCCCTTTACTGCCCTTCTAGCTAGTATTTCCTCTTCCCTAGATATCTGGTCTTCCTCCTTTTTTATCTACTCTTTCAGTTTCCATCAAATAACGCGCCAGATAAAGATGAGTAGCAGATCAGATTTCTGATATTTAATTCTGTACTCATAATTTATATTTTAACTTAGTGTGGACATACAACTCAAAGGGAAAATTGCTTCCATTTAAAACTTTAGAGTCATTTTTCATTTTCCATTGTCTTTTAGCATGCAATTTTTCTGATGCAAACTCTAAAACCCAGCTTTTGTTCACTTTTTGTTTTCTATTTTGGTATTTGTATTGTTTTGTTTTTGGCTTTCTTTTCTGGAAGCTGATTGTTTTTTTTACTCATTTTGGGTATGTAGAAAAAAATCATTGTGAAATGTTTGGGTGAGGTCATTTTGTCTGTAGGTGTGTGTATGTGCACATGTGCGCAGCGTACTTAATACTTTTGTACACTTAGTGGGCCCTATCAATTTTAGGGCTTCTGTCACTTTTTATTACTTTGAATTTTTCTGCTGTTACTCTCTTACAGTATATCCTATATTATTTTCAGTAACTTCTGTCTGTTTGACAATATGGAGCATACCTTCGTGTCTCCCAAATTTTCAGTTTCTTAGTTGTTTTACTCTAAATTCTAAAACTTTTCTTTGATTCTGTCACTTTTTCAGCACTTTTTCAGTACTCTTAATTTCCAAAGTTTATTTTTGTCATTTTCCCGTTTCTCATAAAACCCAATTCTGTTATTTATTACAAAATCTAGAATTTTTCTAATGATACTAGTTAGATGTAGCTTTTTTCAGTGTTTGAAGTATCACGCTTCCATCTGGAATTAGGGGTTAGCCTTTTCATTTGTATTGTGGGCTTCCTTGACATATTTAGTGGTCCTTGGATATCCATTAATTTCTAACGGTGGGTGGGACTTTTAAATTAATAGACTTAAGCTAAGAATAAGCCACAGGCATGTAGCTATTATGTAGGATATTCTTTTTTCTTTTTTTTTATGTAGGATATTCTTAAACCCATAATAACAAAAGTGTGTCAACTGTTACTGTGTGGTACAGATATCCTATTATCCTGTGTCTTTTAAGACTATTGGTTCAAACTCTTTAGATTTAGAGATGACTTTTTTTTTTTTTTTGATCTGTATGTTTGTTCTATAATAGAACTAGAGGAAGCAGGGGAAAGTCCAGGTGGACCACTCAACACTCCATTTCCCACCCCCACTTCTCATACCTACTTCTGCCTGTCACTGTATTCCTGAAGTTCAGCATGTCTTGGTATTCTTCAAAGCCATTCAGCTGTATCTTCTGCTACTGTTAATAGTTTTTCCACTTTTGTTTTTATCAGTACATTCCTCTTCAGCTCTTTTCTGTCTTTCAGAGAAGGTTTAACATTTCTTACCCACACTTGTCCTGTATTACCAATTCTTTATTAATTATAAAATACACTTTCTATTTTACTCTTACTATATTCTTAAGTGGGATAGAGTATAGACTTAAGTGCTCAATTCACCTTCTTATCTTATAAATTGATACCATTTTTTAAAATAAGGGAAGTGATATGATCAATGCTGTGATTTAGAAAAATAACAATAATGCATAGTATGGATTGGAGTGGATATAGGAAATACAATTTTTGAGGTTGGTATTGTCAACATGTAAAAAGAAATCTATTAAGTATGTGAACAATGGAAATAGGAAGGCAGAGATTTTTAGAGTTAAATCTGTGGAATCTATCAACTTAATGTTCTTTGAAAGAAGTTTTGGCAGCTCTGGAAGTGCTAGAAGTTAAAGAAAAAAACAGCATATCTAATACCATAAAATAGAAAAAGGCATTGGCTAATTTGGACAGCCTTACATCATGGTAATTAGAATCCAAAGGCAAGTGCCCTGACGTAGAGAGCAAAGCAGAAGCTTTATCCTATTCATGAAGTCACTACTTCATCTACTACTTGATGAGCATTCACAAACATCCATTTTCTGTTGGGAAGTATTAGTTACAATGGAAGAGCATAGGGAATAGTGTTGCTACCTATGGAAAATACCACCCAGATCAAGAGTCAGAGCATTGCCAATAGGGTATAATCTACTTGTGTATCTTTCTTGATCTCAGGTCTTCTCCAACAGGGTCCTAGCAGACAGATTTCAACAAGACTGGAAGCTTTATACATCCAGATTGGTTTTAAGAAAATACAGAACATGGAGAGTGCCCCACTGTCCTTAGAGCCTATGGCTGGTGAAAGACATTGTCCTTTCTTCAATGGAGAGGGATTTGGGTATACCAGGAGCACTCAGGACCTGCATTATGACCAGAGAGGGCATTAGGGAGATAGTTCCCCCGAGGAAGGATTGATTTGTGTGCTTAATCATTAATCAGTTCAAACCTGATTAATTATATATATATTATGTATATATAAAATCTCCTATGTAGGTAGCCTGGATTGGTTTTTTCAACAGAGGACAGGGGGAGGGGGTTTGGAACTCTTTATAGTGTGTGGAATTATACTTTATCTCCCTGTTTTTTTTAAAGATTCATTTTATTTATTTATTCATGAGAGACACAGAGAGAGAGAGGCAGAGACGCACAGGGAGAGAAGCAGGCTCCATGCAGGGAGCCCAATGTGGGGCTCGATCCCAGGAAACCAGGATCATGCTCTGGGCCAAAGGCAGGCGCCCAACCGCTGAGCCACCCAGGTGTCCCTACCTCCCTATTTTCATCCCGTTCCTTTGTTTTCAGCCCTGTTTTAGGTGAACCTCGGTTTGGGTTCCTTTAGTTGACTTATTTAGTGAAAGTTGGGAATTTTCTTTTTGTTCAGAGGCAAATAATGCATATTTTTGGTCTTGTGAAAATACAATCTCTGTTATAACTACTCAACTCCATACAAAAGCAGCCATAGACAATATGTAAAGGAATAAGTGCTTCATTAGTTATTTACAAAATTAGTGATGAGATGGATATGGCCAGCAGGCTGTAGTTTCCTGACTTGTGATTATAGTGCAAAACTCAATTTTTTTACTTGGTAAGAGAAATAATATATGGAATGTGGGTGGCAGGTTAACTTCTTTTCTACATACTAGTCAAAATCTGAATTTTAACCTCATGACTCATGATCAATTTCTGTGACTTCTGGTTCCTATGCTTCCTGAACATCTCTGGGATCCTGCAAGAAAATTTGTTTACTTCCTATCAATGTATGCTCAAGTAGGAACTTAAGTATTCTCAGAGTTTAGAGAAGGTATTTGTTTTGAAAAGTCAATGATTTCTCATATACCTCTTTTCTGCCTTTCCAAAAGGCAAAGGGTAAAAACAGACAACTTTTATTGACTCTTTTAATATTATCCCTTGCCTTTACTCTTTTGAGTTTGCACTTTACACCTGCGCTGGATTTTATTAGAGTACTAGAAAGAAGTAGAGGTAAAGGCATGAGTTTAGCTGCTCAGCTTCTGCCACAAGCTAATCTCTTCCTCTTTTGAATTACCAAATTTCTATTGGTTAACTTTCCCAACTTTTGCAACTTTAATTTTAGCACTGTAATAACTACCTAATGATAACGATATAATCTTACGAAGCTTTTTTTTTTTGAGAATGGGATAAATGTTGTAAACATGAATAATAACTAGAGAATGAAGCCTTTTTGGCTTTTTTCCTAAGTAGTTAAAAAATAAATTATTGTGGCTATGCTAGATTTAGCAAAGGTATATGTCTATCAAACCAATTTGACTCGATTTGATAACTTTTGCTATAATGAACAACTGGAATATTCCAATTTACTTAGTGTTTGTTTATTTTTTTGGTATTATTTTCACCATATATTTTTACATAATTTAAAAAACCAAATATTTGATATTGCTCATCTTGATTATCATGTTGGGTATAATCTAAGTCTGTGAAGTGAAGGTTGTATATTAATAATTAATTCTGCTACAGTAATTAATGAGATGTTTAATTTTTTAATGTCTTTGAATCTTATCTTTTGGCCAATAGGCATCTTACTTCCAAGGAACATTAAAGGGAAGCTAAGACTAGATCCTCTTTTATTTATTTTTTTACTTCCTTCTAATAAAAAGGGTAGGATAACATTATGGAATATAACCCAGTATGAAGTATAACTGTGCGAAGGAGTTTAAGTACATCTATCTATTTATGATTTCTTTCCATTCTTGAGCAATAAGATAAGTTAGTATAAATTAAGTTTAATATAATCTATCTTCCATCTTTAATGGCATAAACCAGGGTGGCATAGTGTTTCTGGTTTTATTCTACTCATTTTATTCAGTTGCATGGGAAAAGAAAGAGCATACTTGCATTAAGGTAGATTTATAATCTAAAAGGAACTTTTCCATCTCAGCAAACTCTGGGGACTGATAAGTCCTTTAGCTAGTCACCCATAAACCACCATGCAGTGACATATTTTCTTTCAGTGAGATATTCTCTACCATTCTCTATAGAAGCGAGTACATAATAAGTAGACCTGAGAAATGGTAAGCCTAATTGGGAGACCAGTTTTTCCTCATAAAAGAATCTGAAAAAAAAAAAAAAAAAAAAAAAAGAATCTGAATAGATATCCTAAGACTAATATTGAATACCTATACATTGACAGATGATTCACTGGCCTGCATTATAAACTAGAATTACACCAGATTCTTATTCTTATGAAGACGCCAGAGCCCAGTAAATCCCATGAATTATTATATACATTTCTAAGAAATGTATTCCTTGTTTCTGTAAAACTAAGCCTGAGGTATAGCCTCGAGATAATTGTATACCATGTGGTCCTACTCACAACCAAGGAAGTAGTTGTAGAGGAAAATTAGGCAGTTGGTTTACTTTCTAAGTTTCAGAGGTTTTACTACCATATATCATGTCAAGGATGGAGGGATGTCCTGCAAAAGGCAGTAAATGCTCTGAGCCAGCAGTCAGTAAATGGTTTTCTTTCTCCTCTAACTAGAAAATATGGGTCTAAGAACCAAGGGAAACATGAGAGTTGTTTGTGTTGATTCTGATAACTCAGTCACCAATGTTGCTTCCTATCTCCACAGGATTACCTACTGTTGGTCTTAAGATTTTAGTTTCAAAGAATAACATTTCCACTAAGATAAACAATGTTTTCACCACACTGCATGCTGAGACTGCCACCTGATTCCTTATGACATTGAACTAGTATGGAGGCACAATGTGCTTCAGTACTCCTATATTGGCATCAGTGAGTAGTCTTAGTTATTTTAAATATATCTTCATTTGCTTCTCGTGATCTATTATTTATCATCTCCACTCTTCACTCTTTTCTAGGATGATAAATGATGACCATGTCAACAATCTCTGATTTCTAGTTTGTTTCAGTTAATAGAGGAGACCTGGAAAAGGATCAGAAGGAGGGAGAGTGAAGTCAGCATATTTGTGTTCCATAGTTCTTCCTTTAAGATTGCCTCACGCTAACTGTTCCCCTGTGGTGAAGACCACTGCTTCTTTGGAGAAAGGTGAACTTCAGATCTTTTTTATTTTTATATTCACTCTGTTGCTTTGTTCCGTTAGACATGAGCACGGTAGTAGCTCAAGTGCTAAAGAACCACAGGTTAATGCCCTAATCAGTTTGGGGTTTGTCAGGGGTAAGGGTGTCTTCCTTTTTTTAAGGATATTTTGCTTTAAGCATCATAATAGTAAAGAATGCTGATGTTGTAATTATTGTGTTTTGGGATATAAACATGGAAAGAAGCTATAGGGATGCTCACAGCCAAGGTGGCAGAATATGCCAGATTGTCTCTTAGCGGCTCTGCACCATTATCACTCTTCTTTGGTCTCTACATTATCTAAGGAGTGAATGATTGGGAACTATGTTCTCAGTGTCCTTGCGAAAAGAATCTAGGTTAGATTTTGCCAGATACTCATTTGAGATTTGGAAGGCAGAAAAAAGGCAAAATTTATATTAGTGTAGTTTCCAGCAGTGGCAAGCATACTCATGAGCATTGATAGGCATCCTGTATGAGTTTCCTGAAAATTACCCGCTTTAGTTCTGCGGGTAGCTGTGACCTAACTGGTGGTTTTCCTGTGATTCCTGTAACTATCCAGTTTTATCTAAACTAGCTGTATTGATCTTCCTGATCTTCGTTTTCTGGTCCTTGCAACATTTTTGGAAGCATCTTCTCTCTCTCTCTCTCTCTCAAATTTTTGTGTGTGTATGTGGAAGGCATACAGTGGTTTCTTTTTTCCCCTGAGTATTTTGATTAACACAGATGGTGTATATTTCCTTTTAATATGCATATTATATAATATATGATATAAATACATATATGTATATACATGCACATACATACACACATATATTTTAAACTATGTGTATACATAACCAGAGCAAAGCCATTAAGGGAGATGAATTATTTATGTTTTCATTTAATTTATGGTGTGTTGTGAATAGATAAGTAAATTATAGTGCCAAATTAGAAATATGCCTAGGTTCTATGGCTGGCGAAAAGATAGAACCATTTGGAATGCTTCAGTTTTGAAGCCTCAGGGAAGGCTTACTCTAGGTGAGTTTTAGCTGAATCTGACTGTGTGACTAAGAGTTAATCAAGTAAACAAGAAACTGAAGATAGCCTCAGTGGAGGAACACCATTGGAAATGTGACATTGAAGTAAGAATAGTCTAGTGTGTGAAAACTACATATATTTTGATTTTATAGGACCACTTTCGAGTGGTAAGTGATAATGCTCGGCCTAGGTCCTAGAGAGATGTATTGCCATTTTAAAGCTCTTGGACTTTGCCCTATGTGCAATGTAAAACTGAAATGGAGTTTACCAGCTGGAAATGGAATAGATGAATTTAAGGCTGATGAATTAAGAATCATCACAAGTTTGTGTTTTGGCAGCAAATGGTCTTTAAAATATTAAAATATTTGCCCTTAAAATATTTGTAGATTAATTTATATATGAATAAAGGGCTCCTTCCCATAACTATAGTATAAATTAGGAACTGACGGTAGTCATTAAACATGATGGCAGCACTTAGACTTTGCATTGGCTAATTAAATTTAATTTTTTTTTTAACTTTTGGTCTACTTGGCCATTCATTGCAAAATATTCAGAAGAGAAACGATTCTAACTTGAAACCTCTCACAGGATGCTAAGTTATGTAGTTTTTGACGTTCAGTCTAATTTGATAGCACATGAAGTCACTGTGAAGATTTTCTTATTTAAATACTTACATGTCACAGCAGACATTAATCTTTGATTTTTCTTCCTTTCACTCATTCAGACCAAATCAATCCATTTTCCACAGATATCTAGGGAGTAAAATAAAATCTTAAGGCTTTAGTACTTCTTTTTTGGAAGACTGGTAGAAACACATTCTTAATTTTTTAACTAATTTTTTAAGTTGAATGAGAACATATGTTTAAAGGAAATATATTTAAAGTAAATAATGATGTCAAACCTGAAAAATACATTTCTACACTAAAACTTATTTTAAAATCATAAGTTTTTGTTATCTAGTTATTTAAAAAGTGATTTATGAATATTTAGTAGATAATATTTAGCTTTAAAACTTAGCCTTATTTGTAATATTTCATGTTTCCAAAAGGTGTAGCTAATTCAGTATTTACATAAATTCATGCTGATCAATTTTATTTTTAATTAGAGAGGTTTTTATATTTTATTTTTTCTATTGGGATGGCTAGTTCAGGATGTTAGCTGAAGCATAGGAGAAGCATCTGACAGTATCGTGTATGAGAGGTCGTTAATTAAGTCATGTCAAAAATATAAGCATGATTACAGTTTTCCAAGAATCTAGTTTGTGTTCTTGTTGCAATCAATGCATGCATTAACTAACTAGAAAAATAATTGCATTTTGTAGATTAAGAGATTGAAGCAAAAATAATCCACATGAGAATATTTTTGGAATAGGCATTGTAATTCTTCTATTTGACAACATAGAGATAAGGCCAAAAATTTAGCCATCATCCTGCTAGTATTTCTCACTATAATTTATAGCTCTGTCTAGGTCAGTAAGTTGAATAGGTAGATGTCAATCTGTCTAGTAAAACAGTCAGTATTAAGAACATTGTTACGTTGGGAACACTATTTTCAAAATTAAATTTCCTAAACTCCTTGGTAAGCCCTTACTTTTCTTGGAAGCAGGCAAAAGTGATTACATATTAGCATGAGAGTGAAAGTAGAATTGCAGAAATGAAGGTCTTTGCAGAGAACAATCAATAGAAATGAGGTAACTGAATGAAAATCAAGAGTTTAAACTGTCAGTTCATCAGTAGATTTCCCTTGGTAACCATGGAATTTAAAGTTGTGACCTTCAGTGGAAATAGATGTTCTTACAAATTGATAGTCAAACCTGAGATTCTCTGAGAAAAAACTTAATTATATTTCCTCTGTATATTAAAAACAACACACACATACACAGACTAACAATTATTAACCTAGTTAATGAACAACTGACTTGGATATAACTATAATTTTATCAATAAAATATGGGACCAAATAGATATAAGATAAGGAAAACCACAAATCAGATTTTAGGTTGTTTTTGATCTGGAATAATAATACAATTTTGTTGGCTTCCAGTCCCAGTACAATATTATCTTTAATTTTACAAGGAGAATATTAGCTCTTCTGTCACTGAGTCAAACTTCTTATTCAATTTCCTGTATATGTCTTATCCTACTTTATTTCATATTACTTAAACATCCTTAGAAGGGTTTCTCTAAATAAATCTTACTGACCTAGTTTATTTTGGGGATGTAGGCTTTTTCTTCTTCCTGAAAGCACTGTGTTTCCTCAAATATTTGAAATGCATAATATGCCTCTAATTTGTAGGGTGAAATGTAAGATTATATTTCTTCTATACAAATGTTTCTCCAGTCTGGCTGTGGTAGTCAGGGGTACAGTTCTGAAATCTAAAGATTCAGCAAGAGCAACTTAAGAGATGCAAATTGATTAATTAAATCTCTACCTTACTACATTTTGCACATCTTTAACTCTTCTGTCAAGATCTTAGAGATGCCACTATGAACAATATGTCTCATGGGATTTTCTTAGATGGCCAGTCTGACCTACATGTGAGTGCTCATGGCTCAGGTAGATGCACTACCTTGTGATGCCTTCTTAATTTCCTGGCCCAGTTTATCAGGGTGTGTAGATATGGGTAGATAAAATAAAACTATGCCATAAAATTCAATATAGTCAATATTATTAAACATCTCGTTACAGAAACATTTCATTATGATTAGTACTCACTTTCAGAAATTTTGAGAGCTAAATGTGATTGACTCAAAGCACAGCTCTAATATTTTTAAAGATAGAAATAAAATCACTAAGAAGTTAGTGGAAAAAAAGAATATAACATTTTGGATATGATAATATTTATTGTGGTGTGGGCTTTTATGTTTTAATCCTGACGTATAATTATAAGAAAATAAAAGAAATGTAGCTGTAAGTCAAATTTTTTAAAAGTTTGATGGTTCAAACTGTAATACAAAATAATAAATACATATATTTTCTATATATGTAATATAACCATAACATGTTTAAAAACTGTAAATGAAATATAGGCAGATTCTGATACGGATTTCTAGTTTTCAGTCATTTTACATAAGTTATTTAAAACAGTAATATAGGAGTAGCATGGAAATGGAGTTTCTTCAGTTTAGGTCTTCTGTATTCTGCTCATCAACTTCTGTGGGTCTTGAGCTGTTGGATACCCTCTTCATGAAGGGAGGACCGTACTAGTCTAGTTCATTGTTGAGTTTGCAGAATTTGATAGGAAACTTGGAATATAGAACTCACTTAATATTGTTGAGTATAGAAATTAAAATTTGAAAATGGGTGCCACTTTTTTACATAGAAAGCAACGGATTCAGGGGCACCAGGGTGGCTCAGTCAGTTAAGCATCCAACTCTGGTTAGTAGCTCAGATCTTCATCTTAGGGTTATGATTTCAAGCCCTGCATTGGGCTCTATGCTGGAGAGCCCATTGAAAGAAATAGAGAGAGGAAGGAAGGAAGAGAAAGAATGAGAGAGAGAGAGAAAGGAAGGGAAGGGAAAGAAAGGAAGGAAAGAAGGAAGGAAGTAAAGCAAAAGAGAGGAAGGAAAGCAAGGAAGAAAAAAACAGATTCACAGTGATTAGGTCTATAATTACAAAAAATTATTAAACAGCATAGTTTTTACATCTGATACTTCCAAGGAATTTTAGTTCTTGTTAATTAATCTCTGCAAAATATGTCATTACATATTTGTTATATAAGAAAAATGTTTTCTGTCTCTTTGTAAGGAATTGATTAAAAGAGATAAACTGTGTAATGTTTTTTGACCAGAGCTTAGCACATATTTTTATTGTCTCTTTTTACTAATTATTTTTGGTCTGAGCATGCTGGGTCCTTATGCATGGTGATACAGCAATAGTTTTATTTTTGTTTGTTTGCTTTGGTTAAGAAAGAGAAAATTCCTGAATTGAGTCTGACCAGAAAATGGATTGACTATACAGTAAAAACATGAGTACTATGAGACTTTATTGTGTTCATTGAATCCAATGACAATTTTTGTTTTTGCTTTTGATTTCAGCGTAAAAACAGTTTCTGCTGCTTTGTATTATAGCAACTGATGCGTTAAATCACACCAGTGACGAGTATCTTGGTAGAATGAAGACTTACCTCCCCAGGAAGGGATTCTTCTACTAACCAGTTTTTCATGTCATGACATCAGTGACCAATTCATTCTTTTAACAGCATGATAGTGTAGTCCACAGGGTAGCAGTCCATATTGTAACCTTTCGGTTACTTTGAGATATTCTTATCTGCTTTAGATAAATTAGTTTGGATTCTATTTGGAGGGGAAAAAATGGAGTTTATGAAATCAGAAGCTCATTCCCATCTTGTCATTCTATGATAAATCATGCTGGTTACAAAGCCAGTTCTTCTCTGAGGGCAAATCTAAAATTGCTCTACAAATATATCAGACCCATGCGTCTGTCTATTGCTTCCAATAAATGTTTGCTTTTTAAAATTCAGTATTAATATAGATATATTTTGGAGATGCAAAACACATTTATATGGTTGGGTTAGTATTTTTTTTTTCAAGAACTGTTTTTTTTATTCCATTACTCATATACTTAGACATTAAGTGGTATAACGGGTATAAAAAAACACCTTCATATTCTTTTTTAAACAGTGTTTAGTCTCAGCCAATATATGTGGAATTTAACCATATATTTCAAACTTTAAATTTCATTTATCTGTCCTAACCTGTTTTCACAGAAAATGAGACTCTCTGACAGCCACTTTACCAAATTAAAAACAAAACTCAGGCTTTAATTGTCTTTACCTAAATAAGAACACTGAATAGTAACTTTAACAGATAGGTCTTAATTGTAAGACATGGCTAATGTGCTTTAAAATTTCTATAGTTAAAGATCTATGATTCTATAAATGAATAGGAATTTTCTTACCTATGCTAATTTTGTAATATTTAGGTAGACAGTACTTTGATTTTGAATTGACAGATATACATATTTGTACCCTAGTTGGAATATATGAGTTGTGTGGCTTCTAGCAAATTTTGTGTGAATTAAATAAGATAAAATACTTTAAATTGCTTGGCATGCTTCTTTTTCATATATTAGTTGCTGTTGCCATTTATTTAAACCATTCTTTTCCACTGTAGCCACATTGATACCAGCAGGAGAGCACTAATATGCTGTGTATTTTTTATTTTTACAGTGGAGGAGCAGACAGTAAAAGTAATGCCCATGAAATATAAAGTAAATTCAGTGCTCTCAATAAATCCATAATCTAGTCATGACAGAGGTAAATATTTGTATATTAAGTGACGCAGGAAACAACCAACATGGAGGTTAAGAGAAGAGAATGGATCACTGAGAACCAGAAGAGTAGGATAATAGTAATAACTGTCATTGAAAGCTTTCTCTATATTATCTCACTTAAAATGAAGATCCAAAGAAATAAAGCTGAAATATTCTCAATTTACAAAGGCAGGAATTGAAGCTTATTGCCAAAATCACTCAGTTACTGAGGATATAGCAGGATTGGGAATACAAGGAATCTAACATAAGACCTTATGTTCTTAATAATATAGTAATAGTAAAATATAACTTTTTTGGTTCAAGATATTTGGGTAACAGAGGAGGCTTCGGGTTTATCCATGCTGGAGCAAAGCAAAAAGTAGATTGAGCATGTGGTACTTTTGGGACATTGAAAAATTACAGGGGAGATTATAAATTGGGTTACTTAAAATATGAATGTTAGAAATAAGATAGTCCAAAGACACCTTTGAGTTTAGACACAGAAGAATTAGTTCTAGCCTCAACAAAAAAAAACATGCACACAAATAGATACCTTTTCAGATATTCTGAGTGAAAGTGCATGGAATTACTTTGCTTATCCAAAACTTTGACCTCATTTTTCTCTTTCTTAAAATTAGCTAGAAACATCTATCAAGCAGTTAGTGACTCAATATGGCAACAGTAGTGCTAGGGCTTTATACAGGACTTCGATTGACTGAAAACTGATCTATTTTATTGATAACTGATGATGGTTACTCTTAGGCAAAGCAATATCATAAGGGTCTACTTAAACCTGTAGAAGAGATTTTATAGTTTAGCAATGTGCTATTTTAAAAAATGTTGGTTTCCATTTTGTAGCATATTGCATAAGATTTGAAATAAACATAATTTAAAAGTAATATTCTAAACATACCATTTTCATACATATTAAGTGAACTATGAGATAAGAGACTTGTTTGAGTGGGGAAGGAAAGTCCTTTGTATTACTATTAATAATATTATATAGCATAGTGGGTTATGTTCATGTAAGTAGTATAGATCTAGAAAATTCAAACAGGAGTTTTCAAAAACGAAGACAAAACCTTGATTCATATTCTGGATGCCCTCTAGGTTTAATATAATTGTATATAACATGAAAATATAATATTAGCTGTATATTTAAACTGTTTTAGTGTTTTCATTTTCATGAACTCTTTTTGTATTGACATCAGTGTATACCATCAATGATTTTGGTTAGACGTAGTCAGCCATGCACTCAGATTGTTGTGCAGCCAACTGCGTGTGTGTGTGTGTATATGTGTGTGGTGTGAGAATGGAAACAGACTCCGTTAGGATTCAGTCTTATAAAAATAGATTCTCTACATTCTTTTTTCTCTTTTGAATATATGCTTCTGGGATCCCTGCGTGGCGCAGCGGTTTGGCGCCGGCCTTTGGTCCAGGGCGCGATCCTGGAGACCCCGGATCGAATCCCACATCAGGTTCCCGGTGCATGGAGCCTGTCTTCTCCCTCTGCCTGTGTCTCTGCCTCTCTCTCTCTGTGACTATCATAAATAAATAAAAATTAAAAAAAAAATGAATATATGCTTCTTAGGGATTCTTAGCATGTATTAATGCCTACAGTTTTATCATATCATATACTTTTGGTTTTTAAATTATAAATACATAAAATTCCATAAAGCTCCCTTAGAGTCCTCCTATGCAGCACCTGTTATTTTTTGGTACTTGTATCAAGTTTTATAATTTCTGTAAATTATCAAATCAAATCGCATAAACACATCTGCTCATTTAGATACTTCATAAACAATAAAGATGGTTATAATAGGATGGCTAATTTCCCAACAACATTAACCATGGATATTCTCTGATTTTAGAGCACAATGGCAAGATTATACTTTCCAGTAGGAAATAATTTGAAAGTGTTTGCAGAAGAGCTTTGCTCTTTGTTTCAGTCTTTTAATAGCAGTATATTAGATTATAACTGACTGATTCTTTATGCAAGAGCAAAATGTGAAAATCTAATTTACATGTCAAAGCAAAGACAAGACGGGAAGAGAGGTTGAGAGGCTAAATTAATCATTTTATATTTATAATTAGGACGTATCTGTACCTATGAAATATGACAATATGCATACTTTTATATGAAAATAATGATTATATCAAATCATGAGTTTGCTATTCTTTTAGTAAAGGAACTTCCCCTCATTGGCTTCATGTTATTTTCACTAATGAAGGAAGACATTATTGATGTCTCTCAGAGAAACTTTCTTCAAAACCAACCTCTTGAAATTTGAAACTTATCTAATCAAAATATTCCACTTTAGGAGCAGTACCCACTCATTTTATTACTCTAAGCTTAATGGTTCTAGAGGAATTGCATTTAATATTCCCTTTGAATCTGATTTTTCAAAATCAATTAATTCTTAATTCTAATTTCAGTTCTTCTGGGCCATTGATTCTTTTCCTCATTAGATTCTTTTAATCACTTGACTTCCTCAAAAAGCAACAGTTCAAGTTTTTTAGAGAAAAGTTTCCTATAAAAAAATTAAATGCATATAAATGTAACAACCTAAATATGTCTCCACTACTAATGCTTTTTTTTCTCTGCATTTGTAGTGTAAAGAAGTGTACACCAAACAAAATGAGCAACCTCTCCAGTTCCTTCTGCACATATCTCTTCAACTTTCACTAGCACTCTTGAAGCCACCTGGCATATTAAGAATATTAAATGCAGTGTTCTTTTTGTACCATGTTTTGCAATGGGTGTGATAATTTTTTAAAACATTGTTGCAGCAGAAAAAAAAACAAAAAAAAAAACATTGCAGCAGCCTAGAAAATTTTATGCACTGTCAAATGCATATTTTCTTAAATATATGTAGTCCTATACTTAATTTGAATCATGAATGCATGTGTGTGTATGTGTGTGTGCATGTGTTAATTTCTGGTATCTCCTGTCTGGAACCTTAAACTCACCCTTGCTATTTTTGCAGTATTTCTCAAATTTTTTTTTCTATCTTCGTTAATGTTTTTGTTTTGAGAACATTATTTTATCAGATTGTTTCTAGAGCGAGTGTTCCAGATTCCAATTTAATTCAACAATTTTGTAAATTCACAAAACTGTTGGAGATTTGGGGGCAAATACTTATTGATCAGGCTTCAGGAGACTGAGTGCTAGGTGACTCAGAACACTGTTTACTCATTGATTCTTTCAAAAGTGTGAACATCTGCTATGAATGGAACAACTGGTTTAGATCTCTGTATAATCTCGCTGAGTCTATTATCTTTAATGTTAACAACATTAGGAATCTGAAGCAGCCAAAACAGTATTTATTTTCCTACCTTCCTTCTCACCCGTAACACTTTTTAACACTTTTATTTTGTTTGATCTTATAAAAAATGGAAATTTCTTTATTTGTTGGAATTCTTTCCTTTAATTGATGAATGTCATTATCAATTTTTCTTTCCTTACCCATAGCAAGTATATTCCTGTCACTAATTAGTTTTATATTGACTCCCACCAATTATAGTAAAAGCTCTCTAAGGCAGGGTATTTTTCAGATCCAATTAGGTTTTGAGTATGTGGTACTTTACAAGGGTCTCAGTTGGAAGGGGGGGTATGCCAAAGAAGAGCCAAGAGCATAAAGAGAATGAATCCTATCTCAAATCACCTTGAGAACACTTTTTTTGTAGGCCAAATCTATAAATTTGATTTTTAAGACAAAGATAACATTTCCTTTTTCTAAACCATTTCTCTGCTTTAGTGCCATTTTAATCTGTTTTCAAAGAGACCAGTGACCACCCGCTTTTCCCAATATTTTTTCTGTCAAGAACTCTTCTCAAAATAGAATCCTAAAGATAGCCTGGAGGTACTGCTGGAAGAGAATACACTCTTGATATGGAATAGTGTGTTACCATTCTGAATTTCAAGCACGAAGTATATCCTTAAACAAAAGAATAGGCCTTAATTATAGAAGTTTCATCATCCACAAAGTAGTGTGAAATATATTTTTGAGTCATGATACAAATTTGGCACCCTTGATTTTATATAAAATTACCTAATTTTGTTAAGCAACTTTATGAAGAGTGATTATTGCTTTATGCAAATTATTTCATGTAATCCTAGAGTAACACTATAAGAAAAGTTTTATCTCAGGTTTCCAGAAGAAGAAACTGACATCAAAGAGATTAAGGAATTTGCCTGAGGCCACATAGTAAGTGAAAGACTCAGAACATAGGTTTCTTTAACTTCAAATCTATGTTCTTTTCTACTGATTTGCATGTTTACTGGATTAGACAATTTCTTTCTAAAACTATGAGCTAGGTGATATTCCAGAAATAAAAAAGGAGTTGTTGATGTTTCTTTATACTTATATTACTACTGCTATTATTATTGTTTTTATTTATTATAAAAACATACACATAAGTTTCTGAAATTTTGATTTACAGCCAACATGTTTATTCAAAAGCAAACAAACCAAAGACTATGACTTTATTCAATATAACAATAGTACTTAACTATCACTATGAACTAGAATCATGTAAGCTTTGAAAAATCTAGATTCTCAGACTCAAGACCAGGCTTTCTGATTTAATTAGTGTGAATTGAGAGACTTGCATGTCTGTCCTACCTATCTAAAATACTTAATTCCCAGGATTGAAGACCACCATATATGTAATACAAGTGTACACACAATGTAATAGAAAAATAACCTTTTAGAAAAAAATAGTATTTTTGCTGTGGTCTATTTCCACAATAGATTATCTAAAATATTGATAAGTTATCTATAAGTACCATAAATACAAACAGTACACATTGAGCCTCCCTACTGTCAGAAAACTCATAATACAACTGTTACCATAGTAGGCTAGTATAGTCTGCAGTAACAACCCTAAGTAGTTGAACTCAGCAGTTATTTCTCACAGATGCTAAATTCACAGATTCCCAATACTTTCCACAATTTCAATACAATGAATGATCCTCATTGTTTCTGTCCTCTTGCCACCTTAGTTACTGTGATAAGGGAAGAAACCACAAAGAAAGGTCAGCTCCACTGTTTGTTGGAATGGATTAATCATAGCCCATTTGTTAGAACTATTCACAAATCCTCACATAATTTCAGGGAGGTTGAGTAATAGTGAAACCCATGGAATATGTGGTTGACTGTACTATTTCTACCCCAGTAAATGAAGTAAAGGGCTAGCTTTATCTGCTTTTAATTAGGAAAAAGAGATGTTGAGGTGCTGGACAGCTATAGATAGTACAAACAGTAGATTTTGAAATGTCCCATATAACTTCACTTTCCTGAAGGTACAGGTTTTCAGAAAATGTTTTTTCTTTGTTTTTTCCCCTGCTCTGAATGGCCTTCTTTTTTCTGTTCCTGTTTTCTTTGCTGGAAAAATTATCTATTGAACTTTTAGGATTGTAGTTATATTGAAGTGAGATTAAAACAAGCTGTTTTTCCTCTTAGTATTGACCATATAGCCTAGTAAACACAGGGTGAGTCAGATGGCAAAAATAATTTAAGTCAAGCCAATGGGAATAAAAGTCAGGTGGGCTGGTTGACATTATTCCAGTGTGATTGCCTATGATAGTAAAGATGAGTTAGTTTGGATTTCCTTCTTAGTCCCCCTTAGATGAAAATAGTCTTACAATAAAGAGCTGCAAAAGGCATAGAATATTTATATTATTCCTATCTTGTTTACTTTGGCACATATGTATCAAAATATATGGAAGTGCATGATTCACTTAGGGAATTTGTTAAGAGTAGCCACCTCTAGGTAGCTTCTGGTATACATAGGCTAATAATAGTTTATAACTTTTATTGAGAATCAAATACAGAGGATCTTTAGTTAGTCCAAGAAAAAGCACATAATTTTTTCAGTATCAGA
This sequence comes from Vulpes vulpes, assembly GCF_048418805.1. NCBI lineage: Eukaryota > Metazoa > Chordata > Mammalia > Carnivora > Canidae > Vulpes > Vulpes vulpes. The sequence continues at coordinate 68,159,642 of NC_132785.1, forward strand.
TGCTCAAAATCAGTTGTTTTACCTCTGTTAGAAATTAGTTTTATCTGCTAAGGTGAGGTGTATTTTAGGGAATGATCTATTCTGAAGGTTGTTCTCTTTTTTATAAAATCTTAAATTCATTCCTTATTCTGTTTTTTTTCTTGGCCTTCAAATTTTAATGCCCTTCCAAATTGCTCAACCTAATTCCCTAGCAGTGATTTAATCCATATAGCTATTGAATTTATACAAAACTTAACCAGAGAGGCCTCCTCACCCTGATGGCTGATAATCAATTGATGAAGAAAAACCAATATGATAAGTGTCATATAAGAATATAAATGTCATGTACAGTAACACAGAGGCTGAGAAAAAAATATTTGATAGGAGATATTAAATGTTAGGCATAACGGCATTTAAACTGAACTGTGAAAGGATGGTGAAGATTCTCACAAGGGGAGATGGGGGCACAGAGAATTATTTAGAGCAGTAGCAAGGTAAGTTATTGTGTAGATATGGGGAAATGTTTAGGGTATTGAAAAGATTAAGTGACCCAATATAGGTCAACAAAGTCTGCATGAACAGCACATTTTCTGGATAATATATGTTACAGCCTGTTTAGGGAGGATCTATAATTTCATTCTGAAGGTTAAGCTTATTCTATAAGCAGTCAGAGATTCTTGGGCTGTGGTTGATATGATTGTACCAGGCTTTGAGGGAATTATTTAAATATGGAAAAGATGTTTAGCAAGAAAAAAATTTAAGAGGTTATTGAAATTTCTTGTGAGAGGAGATGAGAGGTGAAAACTAAACAAGGAAACAAGGAAACAAGGAAAGAGGATGAATGCCAAACAAATCTGTGTATAGATGCCCTTATATATTTACCATGGAAGGGCGTGAGGTATTAGAAGAATTTTGTACAGTTAAGTACAAATGATTGGGTATTTTTTGGTATCAAAGACAAAACAAAAACAAAACAAAAAACAAAACCTAAAAGCAGAAACTGCATTTTGTGAATGAATGAATTTAGCTTTGTATATTTCAGAGCATTGGTTTGGAAAAGAGAATTACTTCAGTTCAGCAGTTTGAACTTTGCTTACCCTGATTAGCCATACTCAGTAAATCTTACTTCAGCAGGATATAGAAAATTCTGTATATGTCTGAGGTTAGATTTTACCTGATCCAAAGGTTCTCTTATCTCTTGTGTGCTATATCTGATTCTCATGTCCAAAACCTTATCTGACTGACCAATTGATTTCAGCTTGGGCATACTTTCTGGTATCTGATAGCTAGACAGTTTTTTAGCAATATTTCCTTCTTGACCTCTACTTTTTTCAAACTTCATAATCTACACCATCCCACTGGGTTTCTATTTATTACTACCTCTTCCCTCTATCTGTCTTGTTTCTTCTGGTTCTGGATTTTATCCTTTTATCCTTAACCTACCATTGCCTCTGACCCAGAAATAAGGCTTATACCTCACTCTTAGATAATATGATACATAATAAAGAAGCACCAAAGTAGAATTAAGGTAGAAGCAGCTATTCTGGATGAGTCTATAAAGCCAATTCACCTCCTTGGTAACTTTTTTTTTTTTTTTTTTTAATGTAAATAGAGGCCATGAGTGAACACTTTGAGGTGGAATTGTCTAAGAGTCAGGAATTCATTTTGATGCTTAGTATATAAATCAGGGATACAAGTATCAGCAGAAACTTAGTTATATGAAAGTAGCAACTATTCCAATACTTTTTAGTGCTCCAGCCAGTCACTGAAGGCAACTAGTATTAATTATCAAGGGCACTTAAAAGTGACATTTAATACAGTTACTAGAAATCATTGTGTGCCAGGATACATAGATTCCTGGCATATTAAAATTGGAGTGATACTTACATGTGATCTGATCCTATAATTTAGGACAGGGTGGCCATTTTTACTTTTTTTTTAGTTCTATGGCATTAGGTCTACTGTTTTATATACAATGAATACTAAATGATGGGCTCACACGTGTGACTCATATAAATGCAATAAATATCTTAGCCTGAATTTCAGACTGCTTTTCCATTTACTTATGATGAATTTAAAACAAATGGAATCAATTGAAAGATAGCATTTCTCTCCATACAACATATAGAATTCCCAGAGGATGGTATTTATGTTTCTTTGAAGGACAGTCAACACTGTAGAAATTTAGTTAGAAGAATTGTAGGTCAAAGATCTTGGATGTGAGTGACATTGGCAGCATAAAGAAATGATCAGGGAATAAGTTTTTTTGAACTTTGCCAGTCAATTTCTAGAAGTCAGAAGACTTATAAAGAAACCTAAAGGAAAGGTTTGTCAAATGCAGCTATATTCTAGAAGAATGGAAACAGTACCAAATAAGGCAGAAAACAAAAGACAAGTGAGCTAAGTTTAGATGATAATTGTGTGTGTGTGTGTGTATTTTACTTATTTTAAAAAGATTTTGGATTTACTGAATAGTTGCCAAGAACAGAGAGTTCCGATATGTGATGCATCCGTCTGTCTCTAATGTTCACAACTCATAGCATCTGGTGTATTTATCAAAATCAAGAAATTAACATTGGCACAAACTGTTAACTAACTTCAGATTTGTATTTCAAAAGTGTTTTCACTAATATCCATTTTATGATCCAGGGTTCAGTACAGGATACCATGATTCACTTAGTCATCATGTCTTCTTAGTCTTCAATCTGATTTTTTTTTTCAATTTTTCCTTTTTATGACCTTGACCTTGAAAGCATAATTGTATGTTGTAGTATGTCTTTCAATGTGGATTTGTATAATGTGCATCTCATAATTAGATAGGTTTTGGGGAAGGACACCACAGAGATGAAGTGGCCTTCTTCTGACTTTCTATTCTGAGTACATAGTATCTACATGAATCATTATTGCTGATTTTAGCCTTAATTGGTTAAGATGGCATTTCCAGGTCTCTTTACTATAGTTACTTTTTTTCTTTTCCCTTTTTATATCCTATTTTATAATAAGCAAGCTGCTAAATCCAGCCACCACTTGAGTGGAGGGGAATTTAGCTTTATCTACTGAAGGGAGGAATATCAGGTAATTTGTCAATGTTTTAAAACTACCATAGTAATTTTGAATTTTGAACAAGCTGTGTTGACACCATGCAGATATCCCGTTCTCTTTAAAGACCCACTAATTTCAGCATTCTTCAGTGGATCTTGACTGCATATTACCACTTGCTTTCTGTTACCATAAGAGACTTCAGGCTCATCTTGTATTTTAGGCCCTAGTTTTAGCCATTATCTAAGAATCCTCTAGGTCTGTTTATTAGAAAATGATATCTAAAAACCAAGGTATATATGGATACTGGTTCTGATCATTTCTGCTAGGATGTTAATGTTTATAGGCTAACTTAATGTACAGAGTTAGGAAATACGTGTATGTATACCAACTTAACTATATACAAACATTTAATTGTTCATCATCTACCTTTGAATCTATTGTAGCATCTCAGGGCTCATTCTAGCCTACCTCTTATTTGTAACTTCTACCTCTTACAATAAGAAATCCTCTTCTTCCTTTTCAAAAAAATTTTTTTTACAATTTATTTTTTTGTTCAACCCTAGTATGTAGGTAGTTTCAGAATTACAAACTAGAGTACAGTGTTTATGGACATTTTATTCATTATAATTTAATTCTACATTATCCAATGAAAATACCATTTTCCAAAGTTAATTAGGTCAACTCTTTTTATCTTCCCACCTACTTCTGTGAGATTATGTCATTCATTTTAATATAGTAAAATTAATTCTCCATAATGAGTATTCCATTGTGAGACTCCCTGATATCCTGGTTATTTTTTTTTTTTTTAATTTTTTCATAGTAAAACTTGCTCTTCTGGATTATAGCTCTGTTTTGAAAATGTATAATTGTGTATCTGCTGACACACTACCACACAGAACACTCCACAAACATAAAAATTCTCATGTGTAGCCCCTTTGTAGTCGTTAATAAAATTAGCTAATACTGAAATCTGAGGAATTAATTTTAAATAACTTTAAATTTGGTTTTCTTGGTAATAGCGTGGTAAGTTATCAGTTAAATATATTAAAACTGAATTCAGCTTAATAGAGATGTCTTTATTCTAATTAGATGACAATGGTGAAGGTACAGCCCTCAGATTCTTTAACTTCTACTCTTTTGTAGAAAGATGTCTACATAGTAGACAGAGTATTCTATGTGTCTATAATTAATTTGAAATTTATTTAAAAGTGATATTTAGGTAAAGATTTGACAATCTTACATTCCAAATTGAATCTCTTTATTGATAGTAATTTCATATTCCAGATTATCTTTACCTTGAGTCAGAAGATGAGGATCTGAAAAGCTCATCTCTTGCATTCTGTCTCTTAGAGACTGGTAATAATAATAATACAGATTTATTTCTCTTATATAATTTCAGGCCTTTTGTAGCAAAAGTCTAGTGGAAAACATTTTAGGGCCTGAGTAAAATAGTATTTTTATGGAATGGGACATGTAAGGACCATAACTTTGAAGGACTTTTAAAGACCCTTGAGTGTTATGATTATAATGCAAGTAAAGAGAAATTGCAAGTTGGGTTCCAGACTATTATAATACAAATATTATAGTAAGGTGAGTCAAATAAATTTTTTTTTAGTTTCCCAGAGCATATAAAACTTAAGTTTATGCTCAACTGTAACCTATTAAGTATGCAATAGCATTATTTAACGATATAATGTATATATCTTAATTTAAAAATACTTTATCACTGAAAATACTATCATCTGAACTTTTAGTGAGGTATAATAACTGATCAGAGATCACCACAACAATAAAAATAATGAAAAAGTTTGAAATATTATAAGTATTACCAAAATGTGTAACAGACATAGATTGAGTAAATATTTTTGGAAAAATGGCACCAATAGACTTGCTCAATGCAGAGTTGTCACAGACTTCAATTTGTAAAGATGGAATATCTGCGAAGTGTAATAAAATGAACTTTGTATGTATTAGTTTGCTGACTGGGTTTTGGGTTCTGATCAAAACTACACGCAAGACATTATCTTTCTACCTCAGAACTAAAATGATACCCAAGTCATGCTTGCATATAACCTCCAATTTATTCTTGGGGCATGATTAGCCCACAATAATTTCATTATTTTTACTGGCATAGGATTTAGGGGCTTGAATTAAATCAGCGTTGGCATATACTACAATATTTGTACTACCGTATTTAGGTCTTCCCTCTCCTCCCCAAAACCAGAAGAATCTGGAAAGAGAGATCACATTCTAGAACTTTAAGCCAAACTAGGTTTTATTCCTGGTGTTATCTTTGAAGTCTTTTAAAAAATAAATTATGTGTGTTCAGATTGTTGGCTGAAATGTATATGGTGATATTTGCAGATACATCTGATCTAAAATTAGATTTTATCAGATAACAGGTACCAGACTGATCACAATGATGCATTCTCTTTAATGCCAGAATTTATGTTTCAGTATATGCTTCATTGATGGAAATAATAATGGTCACCATTCATTGGCCACCTAACTAATTTACCAAGCAACACTAGAAGGTACACATCATTAGCATTATTCTATTATGAGATTCAAAGCTGTTTGAAATGAATGGGTTAGAGTATATCTAAGTTTAACATCTTGCTGCTTCCATTATTTTTCACTTTTCCTCTTGAAGCAGTGTTCGTTTATTCATTTAAACATTTTTATTTTTATGTGAGACAATAACTGACCAGGAATTGCTGGAAAGAAGAGGGGACTGTACTCCAAGATGAATTTCAAACCCACTTTAGTAACTGTAGTGCTCAGATCTCTGTGTTCTAAAATGTTTAACTTGTACACTCTTTATGATGCTATTTGTCAGTCACTATCTCCAAATTCTGCCCACCAAATATCATCTAGTTGATGAACTACATCTTTTGACTTTTTATAATAGTGTGTTCTCATCAGTTATGTTATAGTATGTTCTTATAGCAAAATTATGTTCATAGAATGTGACTGGAATAGAGTGTTAGAGGAGCATTCTAAGCCTGACTTTGAATGATTGTTCTAAATGTCCTCATTGAGTAACATTCAGTTATGTTCCCTGAAAATATAAATAGTGGTATCTAATTTGAAGATTTTTGCAACTATTAACTGTTACAATAAATGAGTATTATAGTAAATGAACCTAACTCTCAATTTATATGAACTATAGTAAAAATGCATATCAACCTTTCAACCCTTAACCCATGAAACTTGTACAGGGTGGCCATCTTGAAACCTATACCGAAGTTCTATTCAGTGTAATGAATTATTTGGTAAAACATAGGAGCAGTCAGATTTAGAAAAGTTGAGTGAATTATGCAACATTCTCTCACATCTTCTACTTCATTTTTTTTTGTTGTCTATTAGAGTTTTCTTTCTAGATTCTATGTACTTTGTATGTTTCTTCTTGTGAAAGTAACTGGAGAAAATAGACAGTTTTTAGTTTTTGTAGTTTTAGGTTCTTTAGTTAAAATCAGTTGACAATATCTCAAGCTAGTATAAGACATATTTTCCATAGGATTGAGACCTCCTTTTTTTTTTTTTTTGTCTGCATTCTAGTTTATACATTCTGTGTCAGTAAAATTCAAATAGATTTTTATGCTTTCATTATTAATTTTATTGTGTCAATTGCACTTAAATTTGGAACCCAGGATTTTAATATTAAGTGGATTTTTAAAGATATATGCAGAAACTCCCAGTATTATTTAGGTCTCCCCCCACCCTTGCTTATTCCTGCTTCCAGTTCATTTGCAGTGCTAAGCTAATCAGGTTAAAATAAGACAGTTCAGTTGGGTTTTCTATAAAAATTACCAAAGTGTAGCAATAACTGCCCTTATTAAACAGAGTTGGTGTTATCAAAGTTCTTTATATGATCCTGATACAGTACTTGAGAAAATTCTTTATTTCCATGAAAACCAAACAAACTGATAATCTATACAGTCAGGGTAATGGATTCAATAAAGTGTCTGTGGAGTGTTTGCCACACACAAGGTGGTTCACTTGGTGCCATGAATGCAACTATAAACAAAACAGACCTGACCCCTGCCTTTGTGAAAGTCACATTCTATCTATTTTCCTAGGGAAGAACCCAGATATTTAATAAGTAATTATTCAGGTATTCATTCAGCTACAGTTGGGGTTATAGACTAGTTTCATATCCCATCAAACAAAATCTGGCCTAGGTGGAAAGTCAAGTCTTCCTTGAGTGACGGATGTTTTTATGTTGATCTCTGTTGAAAGATGACTTCGTGGATACTGTGGATTGGGTTGCCCAACCTACATTTCACCCTCTTTGCAGGTTGGTGTTTTATACTACAAAAAATAGACAGCCAGTGCTGCATTCCATGGGTTCTATTGCAACATGGATTTAGATGCAAATGGTTCATGTAAGGTTTGGAAAATACATTATTTCCCATTTTTCAGATTCTTGAGAGTCAAGAGTCATTTGAAGTGGAGACAGTAATTGCAATGCCTTGATTCTGGATTTTTGACACCTGAATTAGTTTAAGAACTAAACTATTTCATAATGACTTCCCTAAAGCTCTTCTGTCCAGTAAGATGCTCAGAGGTAGTAGCTTTCCCAATGGGTTGATTCTGTTTTGTTCTGGGAATTTTTCCTCCATGCCCACATTTTGAAACTTATAGTTTTCATAGTTTTGCTGATACTTAATCCTTTTTTTAAAAATATTTATTCATGAGAGACACACACAAACACAGAGGCATAGACATAGACATAGGCAGAGGGAGAAGCAGGCTCCATGTAGGGAGCCTGATGTGGAACTCGATCCTGCAACTCCGGGATCACGCCCTAAGCTGAAGGCAGATGCTTAACCTCTGAACCACCCAGGCATCCCAATACTTAATCCTTCTTGATGTAGATAGCTAGAGAACTTGTTATTGGCACTAAACCTTGCTAGCAATGGTTGATTAAAAATTAATAAGCAATCAACTTGGTAGACAGCATTTTAGACAGTAGAAACAAAGTACAAAGGCCCAGGAACAAAAAGGAGCATAGCTTGTGTTAGCAAAGGGAACAGTGCCTGTATGGCTCAAGTGCAGAAAGTTAGGTGGAGAATAGCATTCCAGGAGATGGATAGGGAAAACTTCATGGTTTTAGTTTGATCCTTACATCAAATGCAATGTCAGACATAAAAGTTGTTAAACTATATATATATATATATATACACACACACACATATATATATATATTCTAATTATTCTAATGCTAGTGTGAAAAATGAATGTTAGGTTTCTAGAATAGTACTGGGAAATGGTTGAGTCTTTTGCAAATGCACAATGCAGAAATAATGGCACATAGACCAGGATGTTAGTAGTAAAGATGGAGGAAACTCTATAAATTAAAGAGATCCTTAAGACTTGAAGTTCATAGGACTGTTAGTTGAATAGCCGTGGGAACTGAAGGGAAATAGGATTAAAAGATGATTTCAAGTTTCTTGTTGGTAAAATTGGATATAAGGTAATGACTGTAATGGGGACATGAATCACTGAAGTACATGGACTCTTTTTTTTTTTCTTAAGATATTATTTATTTATTTATTCATGAGAGACACAGAGAGAGAGGCACCTGGATAGGCAGAGGGAGAAGCAGGCCCCCTGTGGGGAGCCCAATGTGGTTCTCAATCCCAGGACCCCACGATCATGACCTGAGCCAAAGCAGATGCTCAACCACTGAGCCACTCAAGTGTCCCTGAAGTACATGGACTCTTAAGGAAGATTAAGAATTCAGATTAGGACATACTGAGTTTGAGTTCTCTATGGCAAGTTTAAGAAAGTAGCTGAATTTGTAAGTATTGCTACCTTTACAACCCAAAACCATGGAGATAAATGGTGAAGTGACGTAAACCTCATGGATAAAATAAACATAATTGTCATCTTAATTAGGTTTTTAAATATTAATCATAAATATTAAAAGCAAATTAAGATAAATTCTTAGAATTCGAAATTCTGTTTTATCAGAAGGTAAAAATTGAAGTAAGATAGAGTTACTAAATCAAAAACTTAAAATTACAACATCAATTCTTATTTTTAGTATTTTTCAAGAAATCGTGCATTATTTCTCAGAAAACTATGCAGATATATGTATAAGTGTTAGTCTAGGAATTTTTGTATTTACAAAGATCAAAAGTGTCTAAAAGTAAAATATAATGGTTTTTTTTTTAGGATTATAATTAAGCACTAACTGACACTAGTTCATTTGGATTGATAGATGGAAAATAGATATTTGGCTGTTTGGTTAAAGATTAAAGAAATACTCTATCACAAAAACTAAAACTGCATCTTAGTCCAAAAACATATTATTAAAGTGAAAACATTTTTAGTACTAAAAGGAATAAAGGTAAAATTAATTATTAGGGAACACAAAGCTAATTTCTTTTCATTAGTTTGCTCATATATGGCCTTTTTATGTCTTTCACTCTCTTGCACCATAATAAAATGCATTTACATCATCTTGGCTTGTTCATATGTGTACATCAAAAATCAGGCAGCCAGTAATATTTACCATCTTTTCAGAATGTAATATTTTCATCATAAAGGAATAATAGAAAGGGGGAAGATATGGTCTTATATAGGATGTAATGACTCATTACTTCTCACAAATAATTTCTGTAAATCAAGGTAAATGAACATAAACTACATAAAATAACTGAGAGGTTTAAGAGAATTTACATTAATTCACTTGGTATCTAATGAATTTTTAATTTGTGCAAGTTTTAATAGAAGGAACATAGCAGAGGCATTTCAAAATTTATGTTGAGATACACTCAATTTCAATTAATTCATTGCACCAGTGGTGCAGAAACAGTTGGCTCTATGAATCTTAGGAATAGTGTCTGATTTCATGGTACCATATATGTTACATTTGATTTCTGCCGCATTGTTTAGCATGATAGAAATAAAATGAATTCAGATCTGAAATAAAATGACTGTATATACAATAGCTGTTTTGATATAATTTAATAAAATGAAGCACTGTATTTTATGTTTGATGACATCTTTGTGTCATATTTTGTGCTAAAATGCATTTGAATGAGAACAAAGAAAAGAATTGGATATCAAGATGTAAATACGAATTTAAGGTTGAGAAAAATATGTTTCCCTACTTAACAAATTTTGGCATTAGTTTGAATATTTTAAATAACTCCTAGGTAAATAATAAACATCTTAACATATCCATTGATGTTGGCTTGAATATTTAATATGTTTATCAATACATTAGTGTTTTAAAGATGAAATGTTCAAGACTATACTTTGAGTTTCCTTTTAGGTCTCAAGTAGTACTATATTTGTCCTACTCAAATTACCTATTCAAGCTAAATTCTAATACTCTCCTAAATACACATTTTTCATCAAAATTTCTGATCCTACATTACTTATATTTCATATACCCTTCCATGGACAGTAGCTTTCAGAGCTATTTAAGACCTATTATTGCTGAAATCATTTTTTCATCCAGAGGTTCTTTCCTCCCTCTCTAAACAGCTTCAGTTCTTTTAAGATGTGTTTTTAACACATCTAATTGTGTTAAGATGCTTGAATTATAATTATGTATGCACCTATACAGAGAATTAGGGTTGAGAGAAATATTAAAACCTGTCTAATGGCATTCCTCTCACTTTGCTGATAAGGAAACTTATATCCTGAGAGGTGAAGTGACTTTGAAATTGTAGATTAGAAGTTTACTTTAGCTTGGGGCACCTGGATGGCTCATTTAGTTGTGTCTGACTCTTGATTTTGGCTTAGATCATGACTTGAGATTGAGCCCCACCTCAGACTCCCTCTTCCTCTCTCTCCCTTTGCTCTTCCCCCATTTGTGCATGCTCACGTGCACACACACTCTCACTAAAATAAATTTTAAAAAATTATTTTTAATTTTACTTTATCTAACCATCCATTTAAATAATAAAACCTCTAAACTCAAGATGAGTTTACTGACAGTACCTGACATCCGTTAGTGACAACAGGCTTCATCAACTCTCAAGATGGTCCCACATTGCTTTTTTTTTCACGAAGATGGCGCCGAAGGCGAAGAAGGAAGCACCTGCCCCTCCCAAAGCCGAAGCCAAAGCAAAGGCTTTGAAAGCTAAGAAAGCGGTGCTGAAAGGCGTGCACAGTCACAAAAAAAAAGAAGATCCGCACCTCACCTACATTCCGAAGACCCAAGACCCTGCGTCTCCGAAGGCAGCCCAAATATCCTCGAAAGAGCGCCCCCAGGAGAAACAAGCTTGATCACTATGCCATCATCAAGTTCCCCTTAACTACTGTGTCAGCCATGAAGAAAATAGAAGACAACAACACACTTGTGTTCATTGTGGATGTCAAGGCCAATAAGCACCAGATCAAACAGGCTGTGAAGAAGCTCTATGACATTGATGTGGCCAAGGTCAACACCTTGATCAGGCCTGATGGAGAGAAGAAAGCATATGTTCGACTGGCCCCTGACTATGATGCTTTGGATGTTGCCAACAAAATTGGGATCATCTAAACTGAGTCCAGCCGGCTATAAATCTAAATATAAATTTTTTTCACCATAAAAAAAAAAAAAAAGATGGTCCCACATTACAAGTACAGTAGTTGGGCCACACCTTCTCAGACTCATAACCAAGTCATATTATGTTTTTCTCTTCATATGCTACTGGCATATTTTGTTACTATTTTGGCTTATAATTTTCTTATATATTCATTATAGTGATTGGGCTATGATTTTTATTAATTGTAATGTCATGAATTTTGTCAGTATTACTTTTACCTCATAAAATGACTGGGAAACATGCCATATTTTTCTGTTTTATAGAAGAATTTGTATATGATTTTTCCTATCTTTTCCTTAAGTATTTATAAGAAATTATTGGTAAAGATATCTGGGGCTAAGATACTCTTTGTGGGAATATTTTTAATGATGAATTAATTTTTACAAACAGATACAGAATTATCCAGATTCTCTTCTCTTTTGGGAATTTGATGTTTATTTTTCTAAGACATTGTCTCATTTTTATAAATATGTTCCTAATATTTTAATAACTTTAATATATATAAGATATATTAAAATGCTTTTTTTTATTCCTGGCATTAGAAATTTGTGCCTCCTTTTCCTACCTCCATTTTAAAAATCAGTCTTGTAAAGAGTTTATTGATCATAATTTGTCATGCCCTTTCTGACTTTATAAAATAATATTTAATTTAGCCTTTTATTTTTTTTCTGTTGTGTGATTTTAAGGCTATAAATTAGCTCTATCATGACTTTGCTAAATTCTCTAAGTTTTTATATATTTTTTCATTATCATTCTTTTCATAATATCTTATTCATTGGAACTTTTTTCATTCATAGTTATTTTATTTACTTATGTATTTTAAAGATTTTTTTAAAAAAAATTTATTTGAGACAGAGAGCATGAGCTCTCTGAGGCAGAGGAAGAGGGAGAAGTAGACTCCCCACTGAGCTGGGCCCCCAGATGTGTTCATCATCTGAGCTAAAGGCAGATGCTTAATCTGAGCATCTATAGATTATTTTAAAATATACTGTTTATACTGTTATACTGATTATTTTAAAATATACTGTTATTTCCCTTCTTTAAGGGACTTGCTAGTATTCTTTTTATTATTGATGTTATTTTTCTTCAACTTTGAAAAACTTGCTTTGTGGCTACTATATAGTCAGTTTTTCATGCATACTTTAAAAGAATGAACAATGTGTCTTTTTTTAGCTATGAAGATTAATTTATGTTGAATTGATCAAGTATGACAATTGTGTCCAACTCTTTTATATATTTGCATATTTTGGTTTCTTTTTTCTATCAACTATTGAGAAAGTAATCTGAACGTTTTTCTAGTTTGGATTAGGATTTTTTTCATATGTTTCAGTTTTAACTTCATGTAATTTGGATAGATAACTATTTAGCTATTATAGTTTTATAATGGTCATAAACTTTATTAATCCATTTATCAATATGTAATTCCTTTCTCTTAAGTACTACTTTTTTTTGTTTAGTGTACTTACAGTGTGTATTTTTTATCCTTTTTTCCTTACATGAAAGGTGTGATTTTAGTAACTGATACAGGTATTGTTATTTTCTAATTTACTCTACAAGTATTACCTAAACATTTATCCTATTTACATTTAATGTAATTACTTATTAATTTGGACTTGTATCTACTATCCTAGGATTTAGTTTTTGTCCCACTGGATTCTCTGCACTATGTTTATCTTTGTGCTGTCTTTTCCATGAACTTTTTATTTTATTTTACTTTTTGTTAGAGAGAGAGGGGCAGAGGGAACAGAGAGAGAGAATACCAAGCAGCCTCCATGCCTAGTACAGAGTCTGTCACAGGGCTCTGTCTCACAATCCTGGTAAGTTTAACCAACTTAGCAACCCAAGTGCCCCTGAACTCTTTATTTTAATAGTCATCATTATTCTTTTCATAGTTTTGAGTACAGAGTTGACAAAAATTTATTTCTACATGGGAAATTTACCTTGGGTTAACTTTCATTTAACTATTTTACTTCGTGGAACCCTGATGATAACAGTATTTCAGTGTCATACTAATTATAATTAATAAACTCCCAGCAACTGGGTTGGTAAGGAAGGCCATGGATGAATTTTAAATATCAGATTAGAAGATACAGCTTTGATTTCCCCTTTTTGTAAAATAATTTATACAGAGGGTGTTTTTGTTTTGCCTTTTTTTTTTTTTTTTGTAAGGATCTGGAAGTTATGCTGAAGCCTCCTTCTGTGAGGCCTATGGTTTCTAAGATAAAATTTCTACACTCATATGTGTTGTTGCCTCACATCTAGGCTTTCACTTGGTAGGCCAAAGAATTGTTCTTGAATTTTTGTAAGAATTCCCACTGATGCTGCCCTGTTGGCATCTTGAGTTTCTAGTCACTTTTGTTCCTTTAAAGCTGAGTAAACTGTACTGGGATAGTCTATTCACATCTAGGGTGTAAAAGGTATAATGGTATAAAGGCTAATGGATGTTCTATCAGGATGGGTATTGTAGGGACACCTGGGTGGCTCAGTTGTTTGAGTGATTTAGTCTTAGGTCATGATCTTAAGGTCCAGGGATGAGCCTCACATCGGGCTCCATGCTCACTGGTGAGTTTGCTTCTCCCTCTCTGTTTCCCTCTGCTTCTCCCCCACTTGTGTGCTTGTCTCTGTCCAATTTTAAAAATCTTAAAAAGAAAAAAAAGAATGGGTATTGCAGTAGTTATCAGCTGTATTACGGTATGCATCCTTATAATAGTGTAATAATACCACTTCTCAGACAATTTAATTCCATAGCCTTGGAACATTTTAATTTCACTTGATAACTTAATTCTTTTTTTCTATTTTTGTTATGCATTTTAATTATGGATATATTTTAAATATTGTTGTATTTGTTATTTATACTGTTACTTCCTTTGCTTTTTATTTACTTTCTCCATTTCTATGCTTCATTCTGGAATTGTCACCCCTCTGTGTGAACACTTGGATTTAATATTTTGTTTAGTATTGAATTACCTCAATTTTTAATAATCTGCAATTTTTTAAATTTAGTTTTCACTTCTGTAGGATATTTATACTGGATATATAATTCTATACTTATGATGGTTTTTTTCAAGTTTTCATTTAAATTCATCACCTATTTAACCCATCCACCCATCTGCCTCCCCTCTCATAACCATCACTTTGTTCTCTATAGTTAAGAGTCTGTTTCTTGGTTTGCCTCTCTCTCTTTCTCTCTCATTTTTCCCTTTTGCTCATTTGTTTTGTTTCTTAAATTCCACATGAGTGAAATCATAAGGTATTCGTCTCTCTGACTGACTTATTTTGCTTAGCATAATACTCGAACTCTCTGTCTTTGCAAATGTCAAGATTTCATTATTCTTTATGGCTGAGTAGTGTTCCAGTGTGTGTGTGTATATGTGTGTATACCACTTCTTTTTTCATTCATCAGCAAATGGACACTTGGGCTGTTTTAATAATTTAGCTGATATAAATATTGTGGTGTATCACAACATATCCCTTTGAATTAGTATTTTTGTACTCTTTGCATAAATACTTCCTAGTGCAATTGCTGGATCATAGAGAAGTTCTCTTTTTAACTTTTTGAGAAGACCCCATACTGTTTTTCAGAATGGCTGCAGCAGTTTGTGTTCCCACCAACAGTGCAAAAAGTGTTCCTTTTCCTCTATATCTTGGTCAACACTTATTGTTTCTCACATTTTTTTTTTTAATTTTAGCCATTATGACAGGTATGAGGTAATATATCACTATAGTTTTGATTAGTATTTCCCTAATGATACATGATGTTGAGCATGTTTTGGCACGTTTCTAGCATGTGTCTCTTGGCCAATCAGATGTTTTCTTTGTAAAAATGTCTATTCTTTTGTTCTGCCCATTTTTAATTGGATTATTTGGAGGTTTTTTTGAGCGTTGAATTTGATAATTCTATATTTTGGATACTAACCCTTTATTGGATATGTCATTTGCAAATATCTTCTCCTATTCCATAGGTTGCCTTTTAGTGTTCCTGATTATTTCCTTTGCTATACAGAAGCTTTTTTATTTTGTTGAAGTCCCAGTGGTATGCCTTTGCTTTTGTTTCCCTTGCCTCAGGAGACCTTTCTAGAAAAAAGTTTCTGTGGTCAATATCAAAGAAGCTACTACCTGTATTCTCTCTGGGATTTTTATGTTTCAAGTCTTACACTTAGGTCTTTAATACACTTTAAATTTGTTTTTGTGTATGGTGAAAGAAAGTGGCCCAGTTTCATTATTTTGCATGTTGCTGTCCAGTTTTCCCAACACTACTTTTTGAAAATGTATTTTTTCACACTGGATATTCTTTCCTGCTTTGTTGAAGATAAATTGGCCATGTAGTTGTGGGTTTATTTCTGGGTTTTCTATTCTGTTCTTTTGATCTATGTGTCTATTTTTATGCCAATACCATACTGTTTTGATGACTATAGCTTTGTAATATAAGTTGAAGTCTGGAATTATGATGCCTCCAGCTTTATTTTTCTTTTTCAAGATTGCTTTGGCTATTCAGGGTCTTTTCTATTTTCATACATATTTTAGGATTGTTTGTTCTAGCTCTATGAAAAATCCTGGTGGTATTTTTAAGGGATTGCATTAAATGTGTAGACTGCCTTAAGTAGTATGGATATTTTAACAATATTTCTTGTTCTAATCCATGAGCATGAAATGTTTTTACATATCTTTGTGTCATGTTCAATTTCTTTCATCGGTGTTTTATCGTTTTCAGAATACAGGTCTTTCACCTCCTTAGTTAGGCTTATTTCTAGGTGTCTTACTGTTTTTGGAGGAGTTGTAAATTTGGAACATACTCTTTCTGCTGCTTCATTATTGGTATATAGAAATGTGACAGATTTCTATATGTTGATTTTGTCCTGCAATTTTACTGAATTTGTTTTTCATTTCTAGCTGGTTTTTTGTGTAATGTTTCCTTTAAGGTCAGGAACAAGACAGGGTTATCCATACTGGAAGTTCTAGCCACAACCATCAGATAAGAAAATGTAATAAAAAGCATTTCAGATTGGCAAGGAAGAAATAAAACTTCCATTGTTTGCAGATGACATGATACTCTATGTAGAAAATTTGAATTATTTCACCATTTTAAAGCTATTATTCCATTGTTTCCTAGACTTATTTCTTTTAAGTAAGCTGTAAGTGTATTTTTGTAAGACTGTTAATAAATTTGGCTTTTCTATATACATCTTTTTTTTTTAAAGATTTTATTTATTTATTTATGAGATATAGAAACAGAGGCAGAGACACAGGCAGAGGGAGAAGCAGGCTCCATGCAGGGTGCCTGATGCGGGACTTGATCCCAGGACTCCGGGATCACGCCCTGAGTGAAGGCAGATGCTCAACCGCTGAGCCACCCAGGCGTCCCCCTACATATATCTTTATCTTGCTTCAGTCTATTACTTTGTAAAAAGAATCATTAAATGTTGAAGCAGGGAGGTGATGAGTAGAATATCTGCTAACCTCTCTGATTCCTTTCTGTCTTTGATCTTGTTACTGATGGCCTCAACGGTCTGTGATGTTTTTTGTTTCATTAGTCTTTATTTTTCTAGCTGATAGTATTGGGCTGAAGCAAGACAATTCTTCATTCATCATACATAGAAGTAGATATCTATACTTATTGATATGTGATCTATTAGTAAGTCTTTTTTTTTTTTTTTTTTTTTTACTTTGCCACTTAAGTTTATGGTGTTGCCTAAAAAGGTCACTAAAGTGAAAACAGGAGCCATTAGCATATTCTTTTGCCTTGCTACGGCTACTATTTTAAATAATACAGTTTTGTGCAAAATCATTTGCATTGGGTCCTAAAGTAGATCCAAACTGCCTAATTTATACTTTGAGTCTATCACTGATTAGCTCTATGACCTTAATCAACTTGCTAACATTTTCATTTACTCATATGTTAAGAATAATACCAGTCTTTACACCATGTTTTTTTTATGATAAATTATTCAATTTATTGTTAAGTCTTTTGATGATGGTGATATAACTAAAATACTAATTGCTATAGATATTATATACATAAAACTAATGATACTGTTACTTTGTATGAGATAGTTATATATTGTTATATAGTTATATTTCCCAACAATAATAATACAGGTGTTAATACTAACACAGGTGTTGTAGCAATTAATTTCTGTAGGTGATTTTACTAAAACAGCCATGGAAATAGTATGTACCATCACCTAAACTGAAGTTTGGGACTAACATTTCAACATATTGTCTAAGAGTCTGTATCTATTTTTGACTTAGTACAAGATCACTTTTTAATATTACAATTGGATCTATTATTGATTCTGTATTTCTAGGAGAAATCTTATTTACCTGAAATGTATATCATAAATTAAAAACATCTGGTTTTGCCTTTTTTGTGTATATTTTTTAAAAACTTCACTTATCTTGTTCAGGTGTTTTCTTGATTCAATACTAGATGTCTAAGAGGAATTGCTAAGTTATGAATTACATTCTTCGATACTTTTATGAAGTTCTCTGCCTTGAAACTATCAATTCAGTGAAGTAGTTATGCAATTTCTATGCATTGAGCATGAAGTAGCAGCTTTCATTAGCAGGTTTTCACAGTCAAAACTGTTATTTCTCTACCAGCATCTCTAATTTAAAATGCAAGCTGCTTGTTTGCAGACAGAGAAATTGGAACTTGCCAATTATGTTAATCATCAGTTATAAAAATCTCTTGAATGTCTTATGATCTAAAGAACAATTGAAAATTCACTTTTTAATGCCTTGGGTACAACTTTCTATCACATTTTTCTGTCATTTTGAATGAATTACAAACGGATTTTTAAAAGCTTTTTTGTCAATTAATGGATATTATTAATAATTAACTTTTAAGGGATTTAGCTGGAGCTTGCTGCTGAATCAACTTACTGTAGATGAGTAGAAACAATGAATTATTCTGTAGAAGCATAGATTACTTTTTACCATCGTCTATATTGTCTGGCTTGGAAATTTGGGAGTCAATAACATTCATATTTCAGAAGATGTTAAGATGTTTTAAGTCACTAATTTAATGCTATATTGTGAAAATTTAGATGAGTATTCTTTTCTATAGGGCCAGAACAACATAATAACTTATTAATTGTTCACACTAATGATGTTATTACCATAATATTTGTTACACATTAAACGTCACTAGGAAATAGATTACTGGGATGCCTCAGTAGTTCAGTGGTTGGAGCATCTGCCTTTGGCTCAGGTCGTGATCCTGAGGTCCTGGGATTGAGTCCTGCATCAGGCTCTGCGCAGGGAGCCTGCTTTTCCCTCTGCCTATGTATCTGCCTCTATCTCTGAGTTTCTTATGAATAAATAAAAATCTTAAAAAAAAAAATCCAGGTTACCTTTGTTTTCTCATTATACTAATAGTTTTTTTTTTTAAATTTTTTTTTTAAATTTTTTATTTATTTATGATAGTCACAGAGAGAGAGAGAGAGGCAGAGACACAGGAGGAGGGAGAAGCAGGCTCCATGCACCGGGAGCCCGATGTGGGATTCGATCCCGGGT
This sequence comes from Vulpes vulpes, assembly GCF_048418805.1. Lineage (NCBI taxonomy): Eukaryota > Metazoa > Chordata > Mammalia > Carnivora > Canidae > Vulpes > Vulpes vulpes. The sequence continues at coordinate 68,178,730 of NC_132785.1, forward strand.
CTCCAGGATCGCGCCCTGGGCCAAAGGCAGGCGCCAAACCGCTGCGCCACCCGGGGATCCCTACTAATAGTTTTATAGTCAAGTCTTATTGTCTGTCTTTTAAAAAATATCTTTGATAAATAAAGCAAAATATGTACATGCAATTTAATGTGATATTTTACTAGCTCTATGCCAGCATTAATTCTTTTAATCAAATTATTTAAAAGTATGAATGTTGTGGATACTTTCATCTGGAATATGTGTTGTTTTCCTAAAAGAAAACATAGTTAGAAAAATAATGCAAGTTTGAAATGAAGCATTTTATATATTTTCATCATTTCTTTGTTTAAAAAACAACTCTGTGCCACAGTGCCTTCATTCATAAAATGTAGAACACTCCCACTGTGTGAATTTGTGGTAGACAAATAAATGTAAGCATATAGTAAAGAAACATTGATCTTAAGAAGTGAGAAAAATACTTTGAATTTCTTCAGATATGTGATTTTTTTAAAAAAAGCCAATGTTCAAAAAAAATGGAAATTCAATTCCTTTTACAAATATTTAATGTCATATAGTAGCTCCCTATGATACAAAGGAAAGTTTTTATCAAGAAGTGGTGCAGGATTAAATGTCCTCAGCTTACCCATGGAACAGAAATAAGAAAAGAAGGAAATTTTTGCTGCTCTTTCCTGCTTTCAGCTTAGAAGTAATGGCATAGGATAAGAAATCATGATATCAGATCCTCTAAAAGCATATATTTAGATACAAAAGTATAGATGTAAAGTGGTAGTAAGGTATTAGGAAAACCGTCAGTACAATGGATGCATGAATTAAACTATAATTACACAAGAAATGGTAATTATAGGAAAAGGCAATATCCTAAGGGGCTGAATAGTGCCAAGTGCCAAGACAAGATAGGGAAAGATTAAGGTAAGGTAAATTCCTATTAAAGTTATGAATACATATAAAGAAAAAAATAAATGTATAAGGAAAAAAAGAAGAAAAGCAAGATGGTGTTGAAGTTTAAAAAAATAAAAAATAGAGGTGCCTAGGTGGATCACTTGCTTAAGTGTCCAGTTCTTAAGTTTGGCTCAGGTCATGATCTCATGGATGTGAGATTGAGCCCTATGTTGGCTCTACTGAACATGGAGCCCTCTTGAGATTCTTCCTCTGCCCTTCCTCCCTCCCTCTCTCTTTAAAAAAACCCAAGACATTAAAAAGGTGTCTTTAGGAGTCCTTTTCCAATCACTGTCCAAAACTGAAGGTTCTGTACCCTGAGAGCTAATTATATCTGATAGCAGAAAAATTTATTTCAATGTCATTGATTTAAGTCTGGTTCCCTAAAATGCAAATCCCCCTACTTTGGCCCAATCTTACCAAAAGAATGATGACTTATAATTTGTTTCTTCTAGTGGTGTGTCTAAATACTGTTAGTGTTCTTTCACTTTAGAATGTTGATTTTAAAGTACAAAACAGTGTTTCTATGTATTTCAACCTCAGTTTACTGCAATATCCACAATAGTCAACTTTGCAAAAATAGTCACATATGGAGTTTGACAACGTTAAGTCTGTGGATGAGCTGAAAATGTTAACTACCAATTCACTCAAAAAATATAGATTGTCTTATGCATTTGGGGTATTAGGATAAAAGATGATAGAAAATATTCAAAGGAAGTTGATATTTTCTCCTTTGCGTTACTGCTTCATATTCAGAATCCTTCCAAAAATTAGAATCTATTGAAAAATAGAAACTATATTCTAATCTTGACATCATGGATTCATATCTTTATTTGTATTGTGTATTGTAGTCAAGGAATACCATTATATTCAGTAAGAATTTCTTCAAGGAAGGGTCATAAGATAAGACATGCCACAGTGAGTAGAGATAAGAGTAACGTTCTGTTCCAAGTCATCAAGCCCTTTAATTCTCTAGGACAGTTTTACAGTGCATGTGTCATAGTGAATCCTTAGGCCTAACATCAATAAAGATGTATAGAAAATCACTACCTAAGGACAGGTACTCCAGTGTAAAAAAGAAAAAAAAAATCATTCTACTTTTTCTGCAAATCAGGCCCACTGAGACTGCCTCATGACTTTGCTTGTTTTTGAGGCTTACACTGACTTAATTCTGTTCATAAAGGAAATCTAAATCTTCATTCTCTCAAAACTTCTCAGCAAAGAAGTGGCTCCAGAAGTTCTCTAGAGGACTTGACAAGTGAATATTAACACATTTCCTTTAAAAGAAAATATTCTGTATCTAAGTACATTACCAAAATATAGCCAGTGTATCAGGTTTCCTATTTGTTTATATATATATAATTTTACATTCTATCTTTGAGAATTATACATGTCCTCACCTATAATATCTTATCGAAAATAAAGATTTAATCCCCAAATAAAAAAAGGACTGTGTGCAATATGTTACTAATGAAATTGCTTTTTGAATCCTTTGATTTTGAATTCGTTGGCATTAAAAATAATAAATTCCATGAAAAATGCCCCCTCAGAAGTGTTCTCTTATAACATATGTAGTTCAGAGAGTAACTAGCAAGGCCTATAAGCCAACACACAATCAACTACATTATGGCTAATTTTCTGTTTTTAGTGAAATTGACGGTTATGCCTTAAAACTGGAATTGTTGGCAGAAGATATGCTAATATTTTGATAATACTAATCCAGCAGGACAGTGGCAACACAATAGATAGGACTAGGCCAAAAACCTGCTCAATAAATACATGATGACTTAAGGGCTAATTAATGCCACTGTAGAAGCTAGTTTTTATGGGCAATCAATAGTTCCAAGGCACAAATACTGAGATACAGCAGGCTTTGTTGTAATTCACACAGCTGTAAACACCTTTAGGATTTATTCAGGGTATGAGGCAGAGCACAAACAAATCCATGATTCTGTCAAATATTGAACAAATAGGTGGGCCAATCAGGATTCTAAGAAATGTTTCCATGAGGAAAAGTAGGAGTAATGCAGGTTTGTGTGTGTGTGTGTGTGGGGGGGGGGGATGCTGGAGCCACCAAAGACAGAGGGACCTGGTAAGAATTAGCTAGTTTGCCAGGTCTGACCAAGTGTACAGTGTTGGGGGCTTCAATGCTAGTCATAGCAGGGAACTATGGTATTAGCCTAGGAAATTAGAAAAATGATAGAATAAGCATGAGAGAAGAGGATAAAAACAGGAGGAATAGAAAAGGTTTTGCCTCAGGCTATTCATGAGCTTAAGACCAACATCTGGGCAGTGAATCCCTAGTCTTGTTTCAATTAAAAATGTTTTGACTACAGAAGAGGTAAAGGACATTTTAGATTATTGATAAGCCACTAAAACTGGAGACCACTAACTTGCAGAGGCAGTGTACTTTTTTTCCTGTAAGTTTTTAAAGCGTAGGGGAAAAAAAAGGTAGATACTAAGATTGATCCAGCATATTGTATGCTTGGGCCAGTAGATACAAAAAGAAGCAAAATAATTGGTAATATAATTATTAGTGAAATGTCTCACTTCCTATCCATCATGACACTAAAGGCCCTGGTGAACTAGTGATTGTTAATAGACTTTTACCATTGAGTCTTTAACTAAATTGTCTTTTTTTTTTTTAATTTTTTTTTTTAAATTTTATGATAGTCACACAGAGAGAGAGAGAGAGGCAGAGACATAGGCAGAGGGAGAAGCAGGCTCCATGCACCAGGAGCCCGATGTGGGATTCGATCCCAGGTCTCCAGGATCGCGCTCTGGACCAAAGGCAGGCACCAAACCGCTGCACCACCCAGGGATCCCTAACTAAATTGTTAAAATACATTAAAATCACTTGGTGTAATGTCAGTTTAACAATGTGGCTAGTGTAGGAAGGTGGTACCCTCTCCCTTTGTTGAACTTTTAAATTTGCCTTATATGTCATTGCTCAATGGGTTTATAGTGGTTGAGAGAGAGGGAGTGAGCGAGAGCAAACTAGTGGAAGCAAGGGAACATGGGACAAAAAAAAAAAAAAAAAGTGAAAGGTCCAGCTATGGCTCTGTTCTCTATTTTTACTTTGCAAACCATTAATACTCCAGACAGAAATCTGTTCTTGAAAAGATTTAACTGAACTTCAGCAATATGTTTTGAATAGTATGTTGGGGGGGTGGAGGAGGAGTTCCAAATGATTGATAGGTTTTGCAAAGATTAATAATTAAAATTATTCAGCGTATTCTTGGGGAGAATCATTCAAAAAGAATACTACCTTTTAATCTAATTTCCCTACTTGTTAATTTATGAATATATATTTTTGTGACCCACCGGAGGAAAATAAAGATTTCCAAAAATAAAGCATGATAATTAATTGTATTTTTAAGTGTATTGTGCAACGTTTCTTAAAGAGTAAATATCATTTAATTTATAAAAAAATTTATAATTTAAAGGTCATGGACTCCTTTTTTTTCCCTCTTTGACACCTTTGTGCATTCATCTCATTGTTTGACTGTTTACTTCATGCATTCAGTAATATAAATTCCCTGGCATTTAGATGGATCTTTTTTCCCCTTGTGGTTTGAGATTCTTTCCTTTTTTTAATTAGATTGACCTTTTGGTTCACTTGAATGCCCTCAACCTGACAAAGAATAACTGTTCCCTTCTGAGGCAACCAGAAGTGAACAGAGAGTGAAACACTGACACAAAATAAAAAATTTTGATGCAGTGATCTGGGTATTATAATTGTATAATCGTTACTTTTCATAGTCACTAATGTAGAGAAATACCAGCTCTGTACAATTCTCAGAACTTTAATGTGGTGAGCTGCTTCTCATCTTCCCAAGTAGACACTTTTATAGTGGCTCCTTAAAACTAATATCTTTAAAGTGTTTTTAAATATCTAATAACAGCTGACCTTACCTTTCTAAAACCCAATGATGAATATTGAACAAATAAAAAAATGTGACTACTACTCATTGCCATTCTGTCATCATGTGTCTGTACGTATGATATACATACACACAATGTATGTGCACACACAGTTCTTTTCATTATATAAAAGTAAATGCTATAGAATAGTTAGAACTACAGCTGTTGTTAAGATTGAATCCAAACTGCCTAATTTTCAAACTCTGTAAGATTCAAATATTTATTATATACACTTCCACACGATTAATAATTTGTAACTCATTGTGAGATTAGGTAGTAACCAACTTGAGTTCAAGTAACCACTTGAACTAGTGACTATGTGCCAAAGCTCTTACCTACATTAGGTAGGTAAGAATTTACTCTGAATATGTGTTGAATACAATACAGCCATAATAATACTAATGCAGGTTACTTCTAATATTCTAAGACATCACTTTTCAGTCCCCCCCCCCAAAAAGATTATTTTTTAAATGTATAAGGTTGGTATAAACTGACTATAGAATACATACTCCATTATTTCTGAGTTATCAGTTGACAATTTAGGTAGTTGCTTGGTCAACTTGGCCTGAATGTAGGAAAATACGATAATTAGATCTCAAGGTAGGTAAAGCAATTATAAAAGAACACCAAGGTAAAGGCATTCCGTTCAAATTTCTAGCCTTTATCAAATTATTTATGGGAAATGGAACCGAAGATAGAAGAGATATCAGAAAAATAGAGGAACAATCTAATTTTTTAAAGGAATGGCATGTAGACTCTGATGCCAGAACTCTGTAATAGAAAATTAATAAAATTATATCACAAACTCCACATTATAGAACACTGTGAAGCCACAAAAATAATGTCTATAAATAGCGATGTGGAAATGTATTCATAATTTAATTTTTAGTGAAAAGAATACCAGGATATACAACAGTATATATCCAGCATATAGCATCTATATGTATAGGCATATACACAATTCAGGCATTTATTCCACCATTATTTATAATTTTAATGTGTAAAATAAATTTAAACACTTAGGGAATAGTGTATGAATAGCTTTTGATTACATTAGAATTATAAACCAAAAGTTATTCTAGCTCTGGAAAAAAATTGAGTAGGTGATGAAGGTGTTTGAGTGCCTGTGTGTTTTTAAATAGAAACAGCTGATGGGCAACATTAATGAGTCTTTGTAAGGTCTCTGTGTTAAGGTAGGATACTATATCTAACAAAAGCTGAGTGTAATAATAACAATAATCCTAATAATATTAATAGCTACAACAAAAGATGTCGTGATTGCTTCAAAGGTGGTTAAAATGTTTACCAATAATGCCAACACAATTTTACAGAGATGTTAAGGCTATTCAGTGAAGAAAAGATTGTCTTTTTAAGAAATGGTGCTGAGACAATGAGCTATCTACATACAGAAAGATCAATTCAGAGGCTTATCCTTTACCATATACAAAAAATTAACTAAAATGGATAATATAACAAAATGTAAGAGCTAAAACTATAACATTCTTGGAAGCAAACCAGGGGAAAATTTTATGCATTTGAGGTATACATATATTTCTTAGCCCCAACAGCAAAACTATATAAAGAACAAAAGTTAATTAGACTTCATGAGAATTTTTTAAAAAGTAAAGATTTAAAAATTCAAAGATTTTAGTGGACATTTCACCAGAAAGGTATTCAAATAGTATATAAAGACATAAAAATTGCTCAACATCATTAATTATTATGGAAATGAAAACTGAAAACACAATAATATGCCATTTCACATATATTAGCCCGATTATGAAGAAACTAGAATTCTCATTCTTTTCTTATGGGAGTATCAGATGTGCCAGCCATTTGGAACATAATTTGTCATTTTCATAAAAAGGTAAACATGTATCATATAAGCTAGCAATTCTACACCTAAATATCTCAGAGAAATTAAGTTGTATATTAACACAAAGTCTTGTATATAAATTTTTATAGCAACATAATGACCAATGACTAGAGACAATCCAAATGTACATTGGTGAATGAATAAACAAAGTGTTATATATTCACACAGTGGAATTGGTTGATGGAAATTAAAGGTGGAATATTGTTATAGTTGCATAGTTCTGCAAATATACAAAAAGCCATTGCATTGTACAAGTTGAATGTGAATTTTTTAATCAAATTATTCCTAAAAAGACTTGTTCAAAAAAAAAGAACTACTTAATTTTTTCTTGTTAGAATACATAATAAAATTTCATCACGTTTTATACAACAGTGTGATAGAATTTATAACCATGGCAATAAGGCAAGAAAAAAGTATAAAGACTTAAAAGGAAGAAATACAATATCAAGTATTTTTTAAATGGCATGATTCAAGTTGTAAGAGTGAAAATGATATTCTAAAACTCCATGCCTCCTTAAAAACTGTGAATAAGCTAGCAAGAACTGTCAGAATTAAGTCTTTCTGAATTTGGGCATCTAATAAAACAACAACCAAGAGAATGCTTAACAAAGAAAAAAAGCTGAATTTTGATGAGAGCTCTGTGGCATCTTAACATACTCTGTTACCGTCCCTCACTTTCCAGCTTAGAAGAACCTTGAAGACAGCAGCCTGTATTCCTGGTGTAGGTTTTTGTTACAGAAAGAATAATAACCTTAGTCTCCAAAGATCGTTGTGTGTTATGACCTGTCTGGTGGTTCCTTGAAAGATCCCTGAACATTTGCCTTTATTTTTTCTGCTCTGGACACAAGGGAAATTTAAATGAGATGAATGAAAACAAAATTGCAATGTCCCAAAACTTAGGGATATAGTGAAAGTATTGCTTGGAGGGAAATTTATAACTAGAAATGCCTACATTATTAAAAAGGAGGATATCGAATCAGTAGCCTATGTTTCTAACCAAAGGAAATAGAAAAAGAGCAATCTAAGCCCAAAGCAAGCAGAAGAAAATAAGATGGAGTGCAATGAAATAAAGAATATAAAAAGAGTAGAATCAACACAACCAAAAGTCAGTTCTTTAAACAGATCAACAAAATTGATAGTCCTTAGGTAGACTGACCAAGAACAAAAGAACTAAAATTCAAAATACTAAAAACAAATAAAATTGGGGACATTACTTATAGCCTTACATAAATTGAAAGAAAAGGATTTTTAGAGAGTACTGTGAACAATTCTGTGAATTAATTAGATAATCTATGTGAACTGGACTTACTCCTAGAAGCACAACAAATACTGAAACTGACTCAAGAAAAAACAGAAAGTCTGAGTAGATGTATAATAAGGAGAATGAATAATTCAAAAACTTCCCAACCAAGAAAAACCCAGAGCAGGATGACTTCATTGGTGATATTTACCAAATATTTAAAGAAGAATTAACAGTCCTTTACAAAATATTCCAAAAAATAGGACAGGAGAGAACACTTTAACTCTTTAATGTGATAATGAAGCCATTATTGAAGGCATTACAATAAAACAACAAACAAAAATATCTTATGAATTATTGATGAAAAATTCTCAGTAAAATACTAGCAAACCGGATCCAGCAGTATATAAAAAAGATGATATACTTTGACCACCTGGAACATTTTTTCCAGGAATACAAGGGTCGTTTATAGTATAAAAGTAATCAACAGAATGAAGGAAAGAAAAAAATGTGTGATCATTTTGAATGATGCAGAGAAATCATTTCACAAAATCTAACATACTTTCATGATAAAACACCACCAACAAAAACAAAACACTCAGAGAAGTAAGAATAAAAATTCCTCAACATGATAAAGGGTCTTTTAAAAAATTCACAGCTACTCAATGATGAAAGCCTGAAAGCTTTACCCCTAAATCAGGGAGAAGACCAGGATACTCACTTTCACTTCTGCTATACAACACTGTACTGGAATTTCTATCTCCAGCCACTAAGGTAAAAAAAGAAAGGCACCTAAATTAGAAAGGAAGATATAAAACTGCCTCTGTTCCAAGATAACACGATCTTATATATACAGATGTCCTAGTGTCCTAGTCACAAAAAGCTAGTAGAATTTTAAGTGAATTCAACAGAGTTGCTAGATACAAAATGAACATACGTGAATCACTTGTATTTCTGTGTACTAGCAAGGAACAATCTGAAAAGAAAGTTTAAAACCAATGCCTTTTACAATAATATCAAAAAGAATAAAATCCTTAGGAATAATTTTAGTATAGGAGGTATAAGACTTGTGTACTGAAAACTATGAAACATTGCTAAAAGAAATTAAAAATTTACAGGTAAGATCCTGTATTGATGGATAAGAAATCTTAAATAGCAGTAAGATTGCATACCCCCCTTCCAAAGTGATCTACAGATTAGTTCAATTCTTACCAAATTGGAATGGATTTTGCAGAAATGGAAAAGCTGATTTTAAGATTCATACAGAATTTAGGATAATGAATGTATTCATTATATTTGTGGGGATGGTGCACATAGGTGAAAACAAACATACAATTATTTTACCTCAATTTTATTTCAAAAAAGCTGTTAAAAGTCAACATTTAATTTTTTCTTTGTATCCTAAAATGTAGGGTAATATAGAACACTGACTTGAGAATCAGACATCATTTTTATAAGAGACTTTTCTAATTTATTTTAATACATACAGTATTCCTTTTATTTTATCATTCTTTTAAATGTTTTGAAATTTTCCAGGGAAATATACCACTCAATTTATTCTTGAATTTGTTGAAAAATTTAAAATCGTAAGTAATGTATTCTGAATGTTATGCTGTAAAAAATAGTTGGTACTCGAAGTCTTCAGTCCTTTCCTCTACTACCAGAATCACTTTGACCAAATTATTTGTATTAGGTCTTATTTTATCACTTGTCTTTTAGTGGATATGCTAATGAGGGTTGAAATGATCAAAAGTTGAGAAAGAGAGCAATAGAGTAGAGTGGAAGCAAAGGGTCTGGAGTGCCCATAGTGAAATATATTGCTCTTGAATAATCAGTGATTAACCATAGTCAGAGCAATTATAATGTTAGCAGAGCAAGGTACTTCTATTCAGTATAAAACTAATGAGCTTTTTGGTATCTCCTTGCCATGATAAAACTAGTTTTAGTGTTATTTTTTCTTTATTTTTACATAAAGAATCAGTAAATCAAATCTAAGACTGGTATTGTATGTATATGATATTTTAGATTCTCTGGTGAATACAATATTTTTTCCTGTTTTATAGCATCTATGTAATTTATTGCTGCAAGACTCAGCAGTTACCATAACAAGGTATAAATGGTAATGATGGTGATTAACTTCCTGCTTGTATACATTGAAGTTTTAGCATTATGCTAGGGTGTCTTTCATAATATTCTCAACTACAAGGAACACATGCTAATTGAACTCCACATCCAATTTCAAATAAGTACATTAGTGAACATTAGCTCATTTAAAAAAAAAAGGAAAAAAGCTGAAATCTTATTTTGGAATTGTATGAGAAATTTATAATTATTTTTAAAGTCTCCTCTGAAGAAAGAAAGATTCCACGTTTCATGTTACATTTCAGTGCTTTCCTTGGATATAGTATCTCTACCTATCCATATTTTTCCAAGACAAAAGACACCTCATTATCATAATTTGTCATAAAATATGTAATACATTGTTTTATGGAAGGCCATTTATTTTTTTAAAAGTTTCTTTTCATCTTTTAGTTGTACAGACTAACCTTCCTTACCCTTACCTTTTCCTGTCATGCCCCCCCCTGCTTCTTGCACAACCCTGATCAAACATCAAGCCTAAACTTTCATTTTTAAAGGGAAAAAATGGCTCACACACAAAACACAAGGTGAAAATTATGTAATGAATTGGAAAAAATAAAAAAACAATGATCTTTTATTAAAGTAATGTTTTCTTTGGCAAAACTATAAAAAGAAGAGTTTGTTTTCCTTTTTTTTTTTTCTTTTTTCTTTTTTTTTTGTCGGGGGTAGGGGGTTATGCAGAGGAAGAGAGATAGAAATTGGAATCTTAAGCAGATTCCATGCTCAGTGCAGAGCCAGATGCCAGGGGCCTTGATCTTAGGACCCTAAGAACATGATCTGATCAAAAATCAAGAGTCCAATGCTTAACAGATTGAGCTACCCAGGTGCCCTAGAACTTGTTTTACTTTAAAAAAAAATCAATCTTATTTATCTCATTACCTTACATTTTTGGGTCACTAATTCTGATATTGCTTGCCACCTACCTAATTTTAATTCTGCAAACTGTTTCCTCCTTCCTAAAAGAAAACCAATTTGTTTTGGTAGCCCAAAAGAGATTGATTGACACAGTTCCCTGCATTAGGGGTAGGTTGTGACTGGTCTAAGCTAGTCATGGTGTTCCCTTTCCTCTTGCTAGTGATTGGTTTAGCTATAGGCATATATTATCACTTTAGTTGATGAGATATGATTGGCACCCTGCTCCAAAGAGAAGTATATACAAAAACTATTTGATTTTTTTTTTTAAATTTCTGAAAGCAACACATAGATTTATTAAAGTTGTCAGAGGAAACATCTAGGATTGTAAAGTATCATCTGGAGCCTTTGGGATATTTTTGAACACTGACTTGATGTTTAGATCCTTCCTCTGCCTGACCTTATCAAGGTAATAAATTTCCTAGTTGTTAGAAGTTTGAATTCTTTTTTTGAAAAGATTATTTATTTATTTGAGAGAGAGCAAGCATGTGCGTTCACAAGCAGAGGGGGAGGGAGAGGGGCAAAAGGATCTGGATAAGCAGACTCTCCACTGAGCAGGGAGCTGGATTTCAGGACCCTGAGATCATGACCTGAGCCAAAGGCAGATGCTTAACCAACTGAGCCACCCAGGTGTTCAAAAGTTTGAATTCTTAATCATTATTTTTCCTTGCAGGAGAGTGTCCTAACTAGTAGGCTCCTACTGAATATTTTAATAATAATAGTTATTCTAGGCTATTCTTAGAATTATTTTTGCTGGGAAAAAATTCATTCTTATGGGTGGAGAAAAATATGAATCTAAATTTCAAATACTCTTTAAATGTATCTATATTTGAATAAAATTTTGACAAACTTATGTATGGAACATTGACTTGTTGGTAATAAAGTGATTAAAAAATAGACACCACTTCAGTCTTAATGGCAACTAAGGTATGTGTGGAAAAGTAGACATAGGAAGAAAAACAATGAAAAGCAAATTTATCATAATTATGGCAATTGCTATATAGGAACAGTTTAATGTATCTTGAAAACACACAATCAAAAGCAGGTGAAGTGGAAAAGGAATTGTAGTAGACTAGACATGATGATTGAATAGATATCTTCAAGGTAACGAAATGGGTGGAGTGTGATTAGATAATTAAAGATAAAAGGAATAGGGCTGATGAAGGCTTGAAATCAGAAGGAACACGGCATATTCATTAAATTAAAAGTTTGCCAGATTTTAGTTTACTGGAAGCAATTGGGGACAGGGTGTCCCATCCTATACCTTCAGAAACAGCAGAGTCTCACCAGAATCAACATACTCTTTTCATGAACCCAGATGGTTCCAATCATACCCTACACTGAGAAATGAATCAGTTAAAAGTATTTTTTTTTAGAAAAACTATCTTATAGAAGCCTATAGGGTCTAGAGACTATATGGCAGAAATGGTTTGATTATACCTTACCAAAGTCAGTATATGCTTGTCTGGAAAACTGCTGCTGAAAGAGAGAAACTGAAACAAAGATGAATCAGGGTGGGTCTGGCAACTGTTTGGACTGCTGCTCATATAAATATACTCTTGGTGCCAAAAACATTTTCTTGTTCTTGTTGATAGAACATTGCTTATTTTTTTAGGAATTGAATACAGCATGTGAGTAAGCTAGGTATTTCAATTACATAATTTTTAAAATTAAAGATTTTTTTATACATCCAATATAAAAAACACCAAATTTATCTTTTTTACAAGCTAAAACAATTTTGTTTTAAAGCAGTGTGAAATGCCACTAAATGCTTTTTTTCAAGAGGAGTTGAAAGTTGTGAGAAAACGTGAACTGATAAGAGGTAATATTACTTTAAATTAATAATTTTTAAATGAAAATCTGAATTCTAAAATAATAAATAAATCCATTCTTCAGTTATGACTAGTAAATTAAACTTATGGAAAAATAAATGTGTTTAAAAAATATTCATTTGAAATTTAAAAAAATAGCATGGTGGTGTCTGGGTTGCTCAGTCATCTGACTCCTGGTATCAGCTCATATCATGATCTCAGGGTCCTGGAATCAAGCCCCACGTCTGCCTCGGCACTCAGCAAGTCGGCTTCAAGATTTTCTCCTTCTGCTCCTCTCCCCACTGTCTCTCACTCCCTCTCTCTCTCAAATAAATACTTACTTAAAAAAAAAAAAGTAGCATGTTTTAACTATGTTTCAAATGTAATTGCTTGGAAAACTTGCTGTGATATTAGAGCAATGATATTTTACACATTGTGATAAACTGAACAACCAGGAAATGCTGAGCAAAACTATACTAACCAATGCAAAATCAGTGGAAATAATTCTTTTTTAAAAAGTAAATCCCAGGGCAGCCTGGGTGGCTCAGCGGTTTGGCGCTGCCTTCTGCCCAGGGCATGATCCTGGAGATCCGGTATTGAGTCCCACATCGAGCCCCCTGCATGGAGCCTGCTTCTCCCTCTGCCTATGTCTCTGCCTCTCTCGCTCTCTCTCTCTCGTTCTCTCTCTCTCTCTGTGTCTCTCATGAATAAATAAATAAAATCTTAAAAAAAAGAAAAGTAAATCCCAGCCCAAAATTTGTTTCCCCTTTAAAGTGAAGAGACATTTTTGCATCTTACTCTTATCTGATATAATGACAGTATGGGAGATCTCAGTAAAATATATTATTGCCTAGAGAATTTAAGATTCATAGAAAAAAAATGTAACAGTTGTGATTCCTCTACGAAATGCACTTGTGCAACCATCCACGGAGAGAATTAGTGTTTTCTGTATACTTATTAGGGCCATTGAAGTTGGGTTTTTAATTTTTAAATTGTAGGGGTTTCATCAGATATGTAGAATCACCCCAAACCTCAGGGTATGTAAATATATGTGTCTATATGTGATTGTATAAATTTAACTTGATTCTTAAAAGATTCTGAAATCCTTTAACTCATGTATATCTGTGCATTTAACAGTTCAGAGGTCTCAGATATTAACCAATAATAACAAAACCAATACATTTTTGGAATGGATTCAGAAAGGGAATAACCTTTAAAATAACCTAACATAAAGAATAAAAAATCATTTCATGTGAGAAGTACCATAATGTTAACACTATAAAGATGAGAATAAAAATTTACAATATGAATGAGCTTAATACTGCTTTTTAAAAATGATGTCTGAATGTTTGAGTCATTTTAATTTTTATGCTTAAAGAAGCTCGGTATTTAAAAGATTAATATCAGTGCATCATTAACAAAAGGACATGACAAAATCAAATGCTAATAAAAATTTTAAAAGTATTTGCAATGAAATCCAACTTCCTTAAAATTATCTAATTATCTAGACATAGATATCTATAAATGTCTAGTATAAGTTTATTTCATGAATATCCATTAAAATAATTAATGATGGGATTGTTTTTCTTAAATTTTTGTTTTATTTTTATGTTTTACCCTAGGCCCAAAAGAGTCCTTTTCTTTAAGGATATTGTTTTATTTGATTAACATATATATGGAAAAGCCCATAAGCTAAACTTTAATTGGGTTTTATTTATATGTCCTACTCACTAAACATAAGCCCTAGAAATGAGAACAATAAGAATGTATTAGAGTTGTTTTTAAAGTGTAGAGCTCTCCAAGTCTATATAATATTTTACAAAACTAACTCCTTTAAATGAGGGAAGAAAAAGTTGTAAACTAGTAGCTTTTCATTAAATTTATCTTAGCTTCTTTCTTTTATCAGCAAGTGGCCTTTGTTGTAGGTTTTTGGCATCTTTTCTGTCATGAATAACCTTACACCATTTTCTTTTCTATTTAATTATTCTCTCTGGCTTAAAGCATAATCAGCATTAAACCAGCTGTGCAACCTTGAATGAATACCATTTCAATAATACATTGATTTTTAAAAAAGCACAAGGTGACTATTAATTTTACTTGAAACTCTCCCTCCTGACTATTGCCAGTACACAGTTTTAGAGGCTGTATCCATTTGCTGCTAAGTAGTACTATCCCTAGTATACTCATTATACCAATGAATTCTCTCAGAGGCTGACACTATGAGTGGCCAGACAACTACTAATAGCCAGGAAAGATACCTTTTGAAAAGAAGGCATCCTTATTATTATGACTAACAAGATCATGGAAAATCTTTTTAATAGCACAAAAAAAAAGACCAAGTTCTTAAAAAGGGGGAATTTTCTGAAAATCTTTTCTAGTAGGATATAATTAGTTCATATATTAAGATGACCTGCATGTAAAGAAACCACAGTCCTGGTAGAGAGATGTTGATAATTTATTCACTCAACAGTGAAGTCAGATTGCTGGCAGAAAAAGCCTTAAATACTCCAAAAAGGAACACATTAATCATGAATATGTAGTATCCAGGTCTGAATCTTGGCTAGTGATAAAGCATAGGACTTACAGTAAATGAATTACATGGGTTTTGGCATGATTTCTAAATATCAAATTTCACCTTGGGTGACCCATGCAGTTTTATGGAATTAAGAAGTTCTAAAAAATGATTATATGCCACCATTCTATCCCAGAGAGGATGTCATAAAATCATTGATTATTAGTGCTGGAAAGAACCTTGATGATTCAGTCTAGTTCTTTCGTTATCCAACATAAAAACAAACTAGGAGAACACAAATGAATTACCAAATATGCAAAGCCTATTTCTTTTTGTAATTTTTTTCTTACTATCACTACTACGGTTATTTTGAACTTTGGATAAAGTTATATATTGTCATATATAAGATTTATTATTATAGTATGGATCTTTATTAGTTAGGATAAACAACATTGCCTTCTATAATAACCCCAAATCTCTGTTCCTTACTATAAAATGGGTTCAATTTTTTCTTACAAAAAGTCCAAGTTTTGAAGTATACAGTCAGATGACAATCTTCATTCTGGTCATTCAGGATTCAAAGTTTGTTTACCTTTTACTTTTACTACCTAGCCTCGTCCTTTGCTGGATCATCAGCAGCAAGCAGTACATGAAGGAAGACAAAGTGTGGAGATTACAGAGGAGAATTCTATGTACCAAACCCAGCAATTGGATTTCATTTGGTCATACCCTGGGAGACAATCCAACATCCTATCTTGTTATTCCATTTACCCTAAGGCTTTTTGGGTGATAGAGTGGCCTCTCCAGCAGGTCCAGCAATCACTAAATCAGAAAAGACAAATTATCTGCCCCTAATCTGTCAAATACATTATGGTGGAGAAGGGCCAGGAAAGAAAGAAAGGAAAGGAAGAAAACTGAAAGATGTGTCATTACAAATACATCTTAATGTTTGATATCCTGCTGGACATGTGTTACAAAGGCTCACATTTGTAGTAGAAATAAGTGAGGAAATTTCCTTGATTAGACTCTGATTTTGACTTCTGAGAGAAATATCCCTACTCTATCAATCATTCTCTCAGGGCTTTACCTCCACCATTTGTAGGGTTTCTTCTTTATTGATTATATCTTATATGAACAAAGGAGAGTATGTTCTGATTGGGGTCTACATGTGCTTGCAGTTTACTTATTGTTTAGGTAGTTCTGTTGTTTTAGGTTTGAAAAGCCGCAGACATTTTGGATGAGTCTTACATATTTTTTGGTTTTTAAAAATTGTATTATTGAAGTCTAATTGACATATAATATGTATTAGTTCCAAGAGACTCTTATTTTCTTTTGGCTATCTAATTCCAATCAAAACTTGTTAAGCTCCTGATCTGAGTCCAACCAGTTATGAGGTAATAAGCAAAACCCAAAGTTCTTAAGTACTTCACGTTTTCTCAACTCTGTCACGTTGTTATTCTTTTTCAAGTATTAACTTTTTTTACCTATTTAATTTTCCCTAAATAATTTTTGTTTACTTTTTTTATCCTCATACGTTGTAGTTTATAGAGAAGAATCTAAAATGCTTATCTTTCCAATGCTGGATCTCCATTTTTTAAAACTTTATAAGATCATCTTTTTTTAGAAACACTTTCCTAAAGGCAGCCAAAGTAACCAACACTTATTATTCTGCCTTTTCCCAATCATTTTCTCTAGAGCAATAGTTTTATTATGTATATGATTTGCCTTCTAAGTTATGGCAGATGGAAGTTTCGTCACAGTGTAACAAATCTCTAGGGTTTCAGACTGTGTTATCTGTTTTCTTGCCTTATACAAAAGCCATGCAGTTTAGTTTTTAATGGCAACACACTAATTATAGTTAGGTTTTTTTTTTTTTTGTATTATTTAGGGTAAATAATTGTTTAAGGTAAGTATTTTAAAAACACCTCTGAATTTTACTGGCTCAGCAGATTATATTATTTTCTCACTTAAAGTATGGTGTGAATATTTCCAGTGTTTGCATAGCCTTGGACTTGTTCATCTAGACACTTAGACTCCTTTCATATTTGTCTTTGCTATTTTCTTCTAATCACTTG
This sequence comes from Vulpes vulpes, assembly GCF_048418805.1. NCBI lineage: Eukaryota > Metazoa > Chordata > Mammalia > Carnivora > Canidae > Vulpes > Vulpes vulpes. Next base: position 68,196,155 of record NC_132785.1, read on the forward strand.
ATTGCTTCTGGGTGGCAATTAGAGAAAGAGAAGGTATGGAAATTACTTGGATACATTTGTTTTCTGGCCTAGTCCTGGTAGTGATGTACTCTTTCAAAGAAAATCCTTTGGTCAGAACTTGGTCATAAAGCCAAGTCTGGCTTCTCTAGCAGGCAGTAGAAACATATTTCACAAACACAGAATATCTGCTAATAGAGTCTTAGTGTTTATGTATTTTTCACTATGTATTATAAAAACTGTGTAACAATCAATTATCATGTGACATCATTGCCATTGACAAATTTCATAAGCACCTTAGTTAATTTTATTTCTCTGCTACAATATTCTTATATTTTCAAAATAAGATATGCAATATAGGGGTGCCTAGGTGGCTCAGTTGGTTAAGCATCCAATTTCGATTTCAGCTTAGGTCATGATATCAAGGTCATGAGATCAAGCAACGCATCTGACTCTGTGCTAGGCATGGAGCCTACTTAAGATTCTCTCTCTCCCTCTTCCTCTGCTCCTCCCTCCCACTCCCACCCCCATTCTCATGTGCACACTCACACTCACACTCTCTTTCTCTTAAAAACAAATAATAATAGATATGCAATGTATTAAGTATGTCATATCAAAAAAATTCTGTGGCAACTATATTAACTGGTTAAGGATAGGGACATGCAGTGTACTCATATCCAAACAAAATGATTTTTGGAAAATAACTATTAACTCCTAGAGTACATATAGAACCAAATTTTACTTTGTTTCTATTCTCCTGAAGTGTACTCTCTAATTACATTTAATAGTCCCTAAGTAAATACCATGTGAACTGGAATCTTCTTTAAAGGAGAGAAGCAATCACATATTCACACTGTAATGATGGGGTATTTGTATGGCAATTACCAAGCCATTATATTGCCTTTCCTTTAATTTAGTCAACTTCATCTCCTAAATCTTGTTCAAAGTGGTTAAGCTAAATAACTTTTAACTATCAAGGTGTATATTTCTTAAAGCGGTTGTCATTGGCATTTTTGTAGTTACTCCAGTATTTTTCTTATTTTAATAATTTCAGAAAAGAACATTTTATTTTTTTAAAGATTTTCTTTATTTATTCATAAGAGACACAGAAAGAGAGAGAGAAGCAGATACATAGGCAGAGGGAGAAGCAGGCTCCACGCAGGGAGCCCAATATGGGACTTGATCCTGGGTCTCCATGATCACGCCCTGGGCTGAAGGCGGCACTAAGCCGCTGAGCCACCGGGGCTGCCCGGAAAAGAACATTTTAGACATCAAACACATATCAGACTGGTTGTTTCAAAATATTCCAGTCACAATAATTATCTACATTCACTATGGAAAATTGAATATTAAATTATAGGTAAAGAGTACAATAAAATTATTCTAAAATACAAAGTTACTTGAAAGTAAACCCAAAAGTTAAATTATAAAATAGTTCTTTTAGTTGTGTGTCTAAGTGTCATGTTACTTTTTAAACTAAATTTCAGGTTGAAATATAACATGTAGAAAAATACACAATTTATACATTTATAGATTGAAGAATTTCCATAAATTGAATTTACCCATGTAATAATTACTGATATTGTGAATAGAACATCACCAACATAACAGAAACTCCTTTCATGCCCTATTCCAATTATCTTCCTAAAGTTAATTTCTCTCCTGATTTCTAGTGCTATATATTAGTTTTACTTCTTTTAAAATTGTATTAAGTTGGAATTATATGATTGTAATGTAGTGGATCCTAAGTTGTACTATCCAAATCCCCTTTGAACTTGAGATGCTTACTCTCACGGATGCAAAGAATATTGGCTGCTGACTATAAATATATGTGTCCCTTCAGAGAAATGGAATCATCAGGGACCTCTGTTGCAACATATTATTGTTGAATATCTTCCTGTACTCATATTAGCATCCCTCAGTCCCTTCAAATATTGTTTCTGTTTCATCCTCCAAGAAACCTCTGTCCTGCATATCTCTACCTCAGAGATTGTTCCAGAGAATATATCTAAGACATTTAGTAATGGAAGTGTTTCTAGGAAGAAGTCTCTAACATGGGATTTTTAAAACTAATGGTGTAATTGTCAAAACTCTTATTAGTATTGAATGAGATAGAAAAGAATGCACTATGTATACAATGTCTAATGTACTAGAGAAGTAGGGGGAAGAACTAATTTAAAGTATTGTAGAATTGAGCTGCTACTGATGGGTGCTCTCAAGGCATTGAAGAAAGACATAAAAGTGTGAGCTTGATTAATCACCAATTAAGAAAAAGTTTGAAAGCCAGAAGTCCTTTTTGGCAGCTTGAGGCTCTCATTTATTACAGTTGGACACAGAAAGAGGTTGAAACATGAGTTTAATTACAAAGGGAAGCAGAACTTCAGACAGGATGAATTCTCAAGTCAAGTAGATCTATTCTAAGAGGGCTTCTTATTGAAAAAATAGGGTTCATCACATTTGGCATGAAAGCATCTGGATCAGGTTATTTGAGAACTTTTAAATCCTGAATCCTCATTGTTCTTTGGATCTATCACATTTAAATGTCATAACAGGTGATCCAGTTGTGGGGCACAAAAGGAAGGAGTGAGGCTTCGAAGCTATGAGCAAACATGAAAAAAATGGAGTCAAGATCCTCATTACAGATATTGAACTTGTTGAATATTTGTTATTTTTAATGTCCATGTTAATATGAATATTTGGGTACTCCATGGCTCATTACTTGATTTTATAGCCCCAAACTCACTTGTAATCTTAATATAATTTGATCAATGTGAGTTTTGCCCAGTTAAAGGGTTTCTGATTGTGGTATTTTCAGGGATTGCTTTCTGAATTCCTATTTTGTCACTTCAGAATGGTGAAACTGCTGAAAATCTCCATGGTTTTAGTTTCATTTATATTTAGATTTTGGTTTCTTATCTCTCTGGTTGTTTTTTATATATTTTGAATTTGGAAAAAACCACCAAAATAAAGGATTCATCTTTCTTTCATTCTTTCTGAACGGGAGAGAAAGAGAATGTGAGCATGCACTTGTCCAAATGGGAAGAGTAGAAGGAGACACAGGCTCCCTACTGAGCAAGGAGCCTGATGCAGGGCTCAATCCCAGCACCCTGGGATCATGATCTGAGCCAGAGGCTGATGCTTAATCAACTGAGCCACCCAGCTGCCCACCATGCTTCTCTTCTCTTTAGGAGCTTGGCCCCATAGGTACTAGGTGCTTTTGTAGCCCAGAACTCCAATTTTTGCCTTCTGAATCTTATAAGTCTGCAAAAAACCTCTGTTGGCCCATCTTTCCCTTAGTCGTAGCCTTTTGCTTAGATTTGCCAAAAAACAGATTACAACCCTTATGGCAAAATTGACTTATTTATGGTTGATATCCTATTTTTCTGAGATCTTAGCACTCTAAATCTCTGATGTCATCAGATCTCCAAGCCTTCATTGTATCTTTATACCTATCTATCTATCTGTCTATATCTGTGTATATTTAAATATTAATATGATTGTTTCAGTGAGAGTGTTGGACTTCCATTGTTAATTAGTAATAAGTTATCAATTAGAAATGTTCATTGTTTCATTGTCCATTGTACCTAGAAAGTCTTTCTTTCACTGATATTTTATTTTTTTTTTAATTTTTTAATTTTTTTTTTTTAAGATTTTTATTTATTTATTCATGAGAGACATAGAGAGAGAGAGGCAGAGACACAGGCAGAGGGAGAAGCAGGCTCCATGCAGGGAACCCGACGTGGGACTCGATCCTGGATCTCCAGGATCCTACCCCGGGCTGAAGGCATCACTAAACCGCTGAGCCACTGGGGCTGCCCTTTCACTGATATTTTAAAATTAAAATTCCCTGTGTTCTTTTTAAGCCTAGATATAGAGGGAGATATGAAGACAAACATTGTGTCTAAAAAATAAATGGGTGAAGTCAAGTACAATTTATATAAAATGCTATGGTAAGTTGGGAAGTTGTAAATTTTGTAAGTTGTTACCATCATTTCTCTATTCTTATATTTGGTACTGTAGTTCTACCTATTTTGTAAATAAATTTTTCATAACTAAGTGATTTTTTTAAGAAAATACCATGATAATTCAGTTGGCTGAGTTCAGCTCCACACTCTTTCAACCCAAATCTTTCTATTTTAGCACTATCTCTAGTTAGGTAGATTTCATAATTAGGTACTGTATTTTAGCGTCCTGAAAGTTAGTGAATGCATTAATCTAACTTTAAAAATAAGTTTTTTTCAATACTACAATACTTTTTATTTACCACTTAGTAAAACATTTTGTAAGTAGAATCTTCTCATGTTTAAACTCAAAATAGATTTTATATTTATAACACTAATGTACTATATTTCCAACCTACAGAGTCACATCATTCACTTTCTAAAAAACTTTATATGATTTTTTTGTGTATTGTTTTATAAAATGTTTGATCTTGGTCTACATCAGTTATCAATTATCTGCAGCAGAAAACTAAAATTTTTATTATCTTTTTAAAAAGGTTTTTATTTATTTATTTGACAGAAAGAGAGTCAGAGGGTACAAAGAGGGGAAATGGCAGAGAGAAAGGGAGAAGCAGGCTTCCTGCTGAACAGGGAGACCAATATGGGGCTTAATCCTGGGACTCTGGGATGATGAACTGAGCCCAAGGCAGACACTTAACTGACTAAGCCACTCAGGTGCCCCTGTCATCTTATTTTATATTGGAAGTCATACTACAATATAGCACTAACTAGGGATGTGGGAATATTATGTATGCTTTATGGGTCTTTGTATCAAGATAAAAATATGCCTCAAATTATCTGATATGTTTTAGACTTCATAGATTTTTTTTGACATATTTTAGATACTAAGAGTACAAGATATTTTTATTATCTTAAGATCTTAAATTTTTACCTTTTGTAATATTTTGTGGAATTATAGTAAAACTTACTATAATATAGAAAATTTCAGTAAAAGCAGTGAATGAGATTCTAAGGACTTGGTAGAAGGTAATTTTTGGCTTTTTTTTTGTTTTTGTATTTTCTCTTAAATTATTTTATTTATTATCATTGTTATTTTACTTCATTTTTTTGCTGTTGAATTTGAGGCATAGGTGTTTTGTTCCCTGTTGTTACACATAGAAAATTAAGCTTTGTTTTTAGGCCTTGAAAATAAAGTGGGAATAGAGTAAATTTAAAAGCTGCAGGGTACCATTAGAAATAAACAGAGGAATGTGAAATGTTGATTAAAGATCAAAGGATAGTAGCAGAATTAATTATCTGGAAGCTGTGAAATCACTTATAAACTGCATAAAGCCTAGGCAAGGGAATTGAAAACTTATTACTAATTAATTCTTAAAATACATTAATAAAATGGACAAGGCATATCATGATATTTTGGTGGAAATTTGACTTAGTGTCCACAATCATTTTTGAAAGGTATATGAATCAAGTGATTAAACTATTAAAACACTAGCTATAGAACTTGCGCATCCAACCGGAAGACAGGTCATAATACAAGTGTAAGTGCTATGGAGTTACTAGGTTTGGGTGTAGAAATTATGAGGGAGTTAAAGTATTTACTATACTTGCATTTTGCTCTTCTTGTCTTCCAGGATACTGAAAATCAAAGTATATTTCCTTAATAATTTATATAGGGCACATCTAAGGAATTGATGGGATAGATTTTTCAGGAATCTTATATGAGGACTTATATGATGGCTTAGAGCCTTGTAAAATGTAAATTTATTTAAAAGGAACCATTCTACACATTTAGAGTATTACTCCAGATTTTTTTCTAATCCTGCATTAATGTTAAGTCATTACTATGATTAGGGATAGTGCTACAGAAAAAAGATGACCTCCCTTTTTGGGGTGTTCTTTAGTGAGTTCTGCTCTACAGTTGCATGTTTTGGAGGTATCTTCCTTATTCCTTATTGTCTCCAGTTTATTCCCCCAATTGTCTTTTATCATATTATTCTTAGGCAAATTATTGGTCTTGATGGAACTTACTTCTCCAAATATTAATAAGGACAGCACACCATAAAATAGCTCTACTGATAGATAGTAGGTAAGATAAATACAATGGACAAAATGTAGATAAATGGTAAAAATAATATGCATAGAATTTTCTATAACACAAGAATCAAATACTACCCCCATCATAAAATAGAAAATATGACTCTTAAGAAAATGAAGGCAATGAGAAATAATTGAGAACCAAGAAGAAAGAATATGATAGTAGGAAATAATAAGTTTTCACTTTAGTGAAAGATATTTAAAATCTAAATAAAGACATAAAATAAATGAAACAAATTAGAGCAATAAGGATTAGGAAGGAAACACCTTAAAACTGAGTTAAGAAAATGGTTGCCAAGTTTGAAAAATCATATAATTTGCAGTAGATGAAACCTAGACAGATAAGTAAATAAATACATGTAAATAAATGTACCATGTAAGAGATGGTGATATATAAAGAAATTAGGCAAAAATTTTTTACAATTTTGGCATAATTGACGTACCTAAAAATTATTAACACTTATAGTGTTAAGGTAAAAATCTTAATCTCCATATAAAATGGCATATTTGTCCAAGGAGAGTAGATAGAATGCTCTGTGCTTTATCTGATATCCTTGTATAGTATTGAACTAATAGAGTAAAAAAGTATGTCCTTGGAAATTTCGGAGATCTCTACTTTCAATTCTCACCAAGGTAAAGCAAAAGTCCTATGAGTATTCAGGCAAAAAAAAAAAGGAAAAGATCTATATTCAATAAGGTGACTAAGGAGCTTACACATCTTAAGGGAAAATGATCATGAACCAAGTATTTCTTCTTTTTGAAGGAGTTGAGGGGAGGGCAGCCAAGTTCTCATTTAAGTATAAAGAAGACAGTTGCAAACACATAAAGCCCTCAAAGATGGTATCATCCAAGCATTCCTGAAAAACAAAATGAAAATGTTAAAATTCAGCCAAGCGATGTAATATAAATTAAAATAAGTCAGAGATGATAAAACTATGGTATAAAAAGTATTTTCAGTAAGCATTGCATATATTTAATATATAGCAGAGTGAAATATATTTCTATCAACAGGAAAGTAGTGAAATAAAATATAGCAAAATAAAATATTGTGCAGCCTTAAGAACAATGAACTATTGTTTTTCATACTAGTATGGAAAATTATCAAGGACAAATTGTTAAATAAAATTTCATCTTTCCATGAAAGTGTGGGTGTCTGAAATTCTACCATATATAAACTATGGGCATGTGTATTAGATAAAGTGACATAATCTACTTATTGAAATATATTGCTGAGAAAGTAGATAATGAACCAGAATAGACTTTTATGATTTGTGATATAACTACCCAAAGATAGATCAGCGCAAAGGGTCCTCTATGGTCATTCAGGAATGGACGCTGTTAGAGTCTTCTTTGCCTTTCTTAGCATGTGGTCTCTGTGGTCAGCATGAGCATTTCTATGCTACCTTGACAGAGAAAGAATAACACAGAGAAAATCAAATAATTTTATGGTCTAGAGCCTTAAAATGATACACAACACTTTCATTACCATTTCTGGATAGTAATCCAGTCTTATGCCTGCACATACCTGCAAATGAACCTGGGGAATATATGCTCAAGGAGTAGAGAAAACAGCAGAAGCTGTTGGTTTCTTCCATGACATTCATGATAAATAAATGAGGAAATATTTGAAAACTAAAAAAAAGAGTTACTGAAATGTGATCAAATCAAATTAGTTTTCCTTTTATGACTAGAAGGGAAGGGAGTATTAAGGCCATAGGATACAAGGGTACTATTCTGGAAGATGTGATGGAACATGTGGGAAGGAAAAGTTGAATGAAGAGTTCTGTTGCAAATTTATCTGTTTTGGGTTTTGCAAATGCTGCTGCCACCCCTCGGAGGCACAACCACACTACTGGGTCACCTAACTTTGATCAACTCCATCATGTTCATCCCCAACATCATAAACAGTGAGTCTTTGGACCATATCTCCTTTGAGCTCAGCTCAAAGTCAGTGTTCTAAAGATAGCAGAAAACTTGTGCTCTGAGTACCAGGAAGAAAAGTTGTAAGGATTCCTGATTTCACAGTAGTATTCTGTGGTTTATGTGCCAAGGTGGTGACTTCTCACACCCTAATGGCACTGGTGGCAAGTCCACCTGTAGCGAAAAATTTGATGAGAATTTCATCCTAAAGCATGGGGTCCTCCCTGGCATCTTGTCTATGGAAAATGCTGGACCCAACACAGTTTCCAGTTTTTCATCTGCATTGTTAAGACTGAGTGGTTGGAATGGTAAATGTGTTCTTTTTTTAAGGTGAAAGTACATAAAATGCTGTTGAAGACATGGAGCACATTGGGTGTTACTGAACCCAAGTTTGGCTACTGGTTACTTAGAAGATCATTACTCAAGAGACACATTGTGATTGGAAAGGAATTTAAGCTTTATTCAGGATGCTGGCCTCCTCAGGAGAACGCAGACTCTTGTCCAAAAGCCATCTCCATCTCTGAGGTTTGTGCCTGGCCCGGGAGTTTTTAAAGGGGTTTAGCCAAGGGACTGCAGTGTCCTATATAACATTTCTTGATCATGTGCAGACTTAATGATGCCAGGTACAAACATTATCTCAGTGCTCAAGGGTTGTGAAAGAGGGTCCAAATCTTGTTTTGTGATGTACAGGAATAATCTGTACTTTCTGCAAAAGAGGGCAAGGTCTACAGATACACAAAGGGAGGTCAGGAAAATCATTTGTGTCACCTAAAAGAAAAAGACATTTTGCTAAAATTTTTTTGCTGGGCTAATCAGAAAGCTGAGGCAGGTTCAGACTTGTTTTCCTCTGTGGTATGCGAAAGTTCTAATTCTTCACTCCTCAAAGCCAGCAGTCTCCAGACCTTAAAGAAAGTTATTCCTGTTATGGATCAAGGGCGTTAAGTCAGCAAGTTAACCCTTAAGATTGGCTAGAGTACTGTCACAAGTTCATGAATTGCAAGATCAGCAAGATCACTGCTGACCACTATGACCATCTCTAAAAAATTTGACTTCTATTTTATCTCAGCCATCAGATTGTTCCTTTTGTGGCTCAGGAGAGCACCCCTCCACCTCTATCTGCTCTCAGTAGTCTATCTTTGTGCTGTCACTGCAGTTCTTTGGGTTCCATATTTTCCTTATTTCCCTCCAAGTCTAGCTAGATTGCAAGAGTTAAGTTTGTAATTAAAAAAGATGAACTAAACAACAGTTTAATTTTTTTTAACTATTCTGCAGTTTTATCCAAATCTGACCAAAGTACAAAACCATCTTGCAAATACCTCAAGCTATTTTGTAAAACATAAATTTTTGAATGAGTTCAATTATTTTACTGTATGAAGAGAATTACTTGACCCTTTCCATACTATAAATTCTGAAATAGAGACATTGAAATTTATCTATATGTGTATGGATATTCAAATGATGAGTCACTTTTTATTTATACTTGATTTTTCTTCTTGTGGATGGATGGTTTTTCAAATGCTGTATTCAAATATCAGGTTTGATCCCTCACTAAACTGAGAACTTACTTTGTAGGGAAATGATTCTTTCTCTTCAGCATAATATCAATGTAGACAGTATACCTGCTGTTTAAAATCCCCATTTCTTACTCCTTTTTTTGTCATTTATATCATGTACCCATGAAAGTAAAATTATTGAACAACATAATTTTGAGCCCTGTTTAAATATAAGAAACTTTTTCTGAAAGATAGGATTTAAGGTACAAAACCATCTAGAGACTTAACAAAACATTAACATATTTTACATTATATCATGCTTTATTACTGCCTAGCACCTTATTTACAATAAAAAATAATGAGTTTTAGAGATATCTATTAAGGGATTTCATGAGAAATGACTTCATTCTTACTCTGAGACTAAATGTAGACAGCAACACAGTATTCTTCAGGATAAATGAGTGTTTGATAGGATGATTATACCAGGAGGGATAACCTTCGCTGTGGTGCACAAAGATTCTTAGGCTCAGAAATCTAGTCAAATACAAATAGGAATATCCCTGAGAGACCTTTTCTGGCAATGGATGAGAGCTCTTTCCTTTAGGACATTCAGAGGTCACTGCTTACAATTTCACCAGCATCCAATGTCTATTTAAAATGTCCCTTGTTAGAGAAATGATGGGGATATAGATTCTACTCAAATGTAATTCCAAAAGATAGAAAGCACTGTCCAGAACAAGCAAAAAAGAATGTGGCAAATGTGTCTAACAGTATAAAACTGAGTACTTCTATATACTTGTAAATGAAGACTTCACAAATAAAAATGAATTTGATAGTCAAGCAGAAATGAAGACCTGAAGCTTAAAACCAAAAATATCCTGTGTGCTGAGAATCATCTCCACCCTTTCATTTCTAGAAGTGATCGTACATGTGACTTACGTCTGAAGGATTATTTTTGCAAGCCTTTTGTTCTCTTAATTTTAAATTTTGGAGTATTAATGAAATGAACTGGGGATAAATAGAGACTGCATATAGTAGCAGACCTAGGTACAATAAACTGTTCTACAATAATTACTTTGAGAAACTTTACCATTCCTAAAATTCACGTGTGTATATAACCCCAGATCATTTTTTGAGTCACTTAGCATTCTTATACACCTTGGAGAACTCAGATAAGATTTTTTTACCCTGAAACTCATTAGAAGATATATAATGTGCATTTTGGGAGCTGAAGATCCAGAAGGGGGCTAGGTAAGAAGTGCAGCAAATTTAAAGCTGTTTCTAAAGCACTACTGATATGTGAATTCACTTATTGCAGTAGTGAGTTTAAGGCTATGTTGCAGAAAATTAGGACAATCTCTGGGGAATGTGAAAAGGCTCAGTTGAGGACTCCATTTTTCTTAGTGCCACATAAGTGACATCTCCATTATTTGCACATAAACTACTGACTGATCTTTTAAATTTTAATCAAATGATAATTGGAAAAATTTAAATGAACAAAAGTTTATGTGCATGTGTGCGCATACATGCATGTGTGTGGCAGTATTGCCAAAACCATTGATTTTTGAAAGACTTTTTTAAATTGAATATAGTTATCTGCTGTACTCAATAGAAAAGTGATTTCTTAACAGTCATTCCCTTAAATCCATATTTCTTTCAATGCTGGAATTATTACAAATGAGACATTTTACATCATCTTCCTCCTGCTTCCACACTAAGAATTGAGTAAACATTTGACAGGTAACAGGAGAATCTTGCATTCTTTTCAGTACAGTTATTCTAATACTTGCCTATGATAATTATAAGTATTTTACCCAGTTTCCTAGACCTAGTTATGAAATCCTTCTTCAGTTGCACATTCTCACTGGTTCTCTGTCTCTCTCATTCTTATGTTGACTTTTTACTGGCTTTACTCTATATTCTCCAAATCCAAATCTAAAATCTATTTAAAATAATTGGGTCGGGCATATTTTCAAACTATTTATTCTCTCTGTACATTTTATGTAGAACTAGCAACATAGACATATTGTCTATGTATACAAAACCGGGTTAAATCAGAATGTTTCTTTTGCTTATAAGACATCTATTCAATGAGGAATGATCTAAGTTGGTCAGAAGGACCCAGAAATCTCAGAGAATGAATTATTCTTCAGAGTATCCTCCTTTACTTGATACCTCAGCACATGTTTGAGGTCAGGGGCACATGGATCTCTAGCTCAGGAGAGTTTAGCTCAGAACTTAGAATTCTCAATTGATGGTGATCCTTTGAAATAATAAGAATGGGGAAGTAAAAACATTTCCACCTATTTAATTAAGATGTATTTCCTTTACTGCAAAAAGCTAAATTTATATCTAATAAAGACAGGCACTTTCTACTGAGAATTTCAACTATCATTAAATTTCATAAATGCTTTCTAATTATTTTTTCAAATTTGCATTTTCTAAATGCATACCATTTCCCCAAACTGTGTATATTTTAATTTTTATAAAGTGTTATTATAGGGAACTGAGTGGGGAAAAATTAGAGAGGGAGACAAACCATGAGAGACTTCTAACTCTGGGAAACGAGCAAAGGGTTGAGGAAGGGGAGGTGGATGGGGCATTGGGGTAACTGAGTGATGGGCACTGAGGGGGGCACTTGATGGGATGAGCACTGGGTGCTATACTATATGTTGGCAAATTAAACTTCAATAAAAACAAATTTAAAAAATAATAAAATAAAATTTTGTACAAAAAATGTTATTATAGGCATTCTATTTTGTTCTTCACAGATTGGAAAGGCAAATGTAATTCTGTTCATTTTACAGGTGAAAAAAAAGAGAGAGGGAGACTCAGCTTAAATAGTTGATCATGGGACATACCTAAAAAACACTTAGCCTGATTCCAATTCACTATTTATGCAGTTATTTTCATTTCATATTCTGATGTTTACTCATGGTCAATCATGCATTTTTAAAATAAACTTGTAAAAACATAAAGTAATATATAAGGTAATGAGTTCCTTAAAAATATCTAAGTTTTCCGGGATCCCTGGGTGGCGCAGCGGTTTGGCGCCTGCCTTTGGCCCAGGGCGCGATCCTGGAGACCCGGGATCGAATCCCACATCAGGCTCCCGGTGCATGGAGCCTGCTTCTCCCTCCCCCTGTGTCTCTGCCTCTCTCTCTCTCTCTGTGACTATCATAAATAAATAAAAATTAAAAAAAAAAAGAAAAAAATATCTAAGTTTTCCTATGTATGAGGAAACATGAAGGAATACACGAATAAAACAATATAGATTCATTCTGGGTAGGATATATGTCAGTTTAACATGAGACAGAGAGGCCTTTTAGGAAAGTTCTGTTATATTCCTAGTCCACGCCCCCCTAGCAGAGCATTTCATCATTTGCAGTATGAAATATGCCTTCTTTGAGGCCCTACCCGTAGTAAGCAGCAGAACAGGGCGTTGTGGATGCTGGGTTAGTCTCAAACTATTCTTAGAGAGATTCATTTTATCTATTATTTTGTTTGCTTTGTGAACTGTTTGTACTACCTTTTTTATCATTTAAAATCTTCAAGGTTCAAAAATATGTGAACCCATTTTGTGCGTTTCAGCATTATTCAAGTTCTGAAGCTTTTAGTCATGTCATGTTGTCCATGAAATATTTGATAGATGTGCTTTTTTCTTGAGCATCATATTTGCTTCTACAAACATATCTCAAAGTATGAGGAAATTGTAATTTTCATCATAACTGACAGAACTGGCAGACACACTTCTCTCAATTGACTCAGTGCATATTTTTGATACACATAGTTTACGAAAGCAGCATTTATTTGTTTATAATCTTAAATTCTCAGAGCAGCAAAACAAATTATAACAGAAGTTCAAAATTAAATGAAAGTGGGGCAGCCCAGTGGCTCAGCAGTTTAGCACCTGCCTTCGGCCCAGGGCGTGATCCTGGAGTCCTGGGACTGAGTCCCGCGTTGGGCTCCCTGCATGGAGCCTGCTTCTCCCTCTGCCTGTGTCTCTGCCTCTCTCTCTTTCTCCCTCAAGAATAAATAAATAAAATCTTTAAAAAAAATTAAATGAAAGTGGTATTCAAATTATTTAAGAATAAAACACTCCGTATTTTATTGTACGAAGTTGAAGGTATTTGAAGCAACAAAAATGATGCAGTTAGAAGAAAGCAAAGCTGATAAACACTGTGAGTTAAACACTGTGTTAATAGTGTACACACTGCTTTAAATACACATTACTAAGCTGCCTTAATATCAAAGACTATTCTTCTTTGTAGGTTCAAGGTAGTATACTGCTTTATGTTTCAAGTTTCAGCTTGGTGAAAATTGAATCAGCTGAGTTGCAAAATCAAATTTATCATAAAAGTGATAACTGACCATTAACTACTATGTAATGCTGTAAACATGACCCTATCACAAAACTACAAGACGGCCTCTTCTAGAACATGACAAACAGTTAGGAGGAACAGGAAAAGTCCGTGTATTTGTCACTAGGAACAAGAAAGATAAAAGGAACATGATCTTCTGCTGTTTCATTGTTTTCTTCACAATTTTAAGACATGCACTGTGCTCTTAATGGCAAATGCCTAGAGGAATAGTGCCTTCATTTTAAATTACAGCTATGTACGTTTAAGACATTGTATCGGCATTTTAAAGGAGTTACTTTTCTATGGTAGATATTTTGTTTTAAGTGCAGCAAAAGGCCAAGCTCAAATTCATTCCTAATGAGCCATGTGTTAATGTCAAAGTCTCTGCTGTCCACTCAAATGCCAAAGAACACATCTGACTTTATAATGAGCCAAACAGTTGTCTCTTCATAATCTCCGTTAGCCTTCTGTTAGATAGCTGCATCCAAAATTTATAACACAGTGATGGAGATTGTTGCTGTAATGGCTGAAAGCCAATCAAAGATGTAAAACTTCTTATATTATGTCACTATTACTACCAGGTCTTTACCGTTCTATCTCAACATCAAATAAACTGACCCAACAAATTCCAAATGGAATCTTGCCTGCTTTTAATCTACTCTGTATACTAATGGGGGAGAGATCAAAATCAGATGACAGGCAACAAGGCAGTCAGCCAGTGGCAGGGTGGTTGGAATATAGGTGAAAGTCTGAAATGGCACTTCTAAATCTTTCTTTTCTCTGGAGAACACCCATTCCAACTAACCTAATTTCTTAGACTTTTAGGTCTTAAATTTATTTGGTTCCTGATTGGACACTTGCTGACATTCAAAAAGTTTAATGTTTATCTTTTTTATTGTCTAGATAATATGTCACACCTGCTTAACATGAACATAAATGCCTTTACATAGTCATGGATAATGAAAAGGATATCTAAAAATAAGGGGGTTTGGGGATCCCTGGGTGGCGCAGCGGTTTGGCGCCTGCCTTTGGCCCAGGGCGCGATCCTGGAGACCCGGGATTGAATCCCACATCAGGCTCCCGGTGCATGGAGCCTGCTTCTCCCTCCGCCTGTGTCTCTGCCTCTCTCTCTCTCTGTGACTATCATAAATAAATAAAAAATTAAAAAAAAATTAAAAATAAGGGGGTTTGAAAGTGTTCTGGGTGACGTCATACATACACAGAGTTGTAAATTGAAATTAGGTATGTAATTCAGGCAAATCTATAAAATTGAGGGATATTCACATTTTTGTTTCATTGCCTAGTGAGTCAGTCTTATTGATATAAGTTTCTGGATAGATTTTTCAAGTATTTACCCTTAAGTTTAGTAGGGAAATTAGAGTATTCATACATTAAGGTGAAAAATATTTTACTTTAGTAGTGAAAGAAATACATAGAAACACATCAAAAGAAAACCAAGAGATGAGTAGAAAAACTAACATAAAGATTAAATGCAGTTAAATGTTACTGTCTTTGATTGATGAGACTATAAGAATTTTTACTTGTATTTTCTAAATTGTCTGTAATGAGACTGCATTTTTTAAAAGTTTCAGTTGAAGTAAATGAATGTTCAACCTCTGGCACCACACAAATTAAGCCTGATAGTGGGTTCTACTCAATGAAAGGGGGGGCAAGTATATTAAAATAATGTCACTGTCTGAGTACCTTTGCTATGTGTTTCAGAATCTTAGTTTTTATTTGTTTTTTAACAAGATTTTTTAAAACGTGTTTTAGTAAAAAACCAACTAAAATGATAGCTTATATACAATTTCTTTCATGTATATGTTGATAAAATATGTAATTTTAAATAATATCAAATATAACAAGTACTTAAGAATTAATATAACAAAAAATATGCAGAACCTAAATTTGTAGGACAAGCTACTTCTAAAATTGGTATGAAACTGCAAAGGAACAAAATAGCAGAGATGGTTTGGAAAAAAGGCAAAAACTAGAGATTTATTTTGTCAGATATCAAAACTAATCACCAAACTATTGTGATTATGGCAGTGTTGGCAAAGAACAGAATGTAATTGTTGAAAAGATCAATTTACTTCAAAGCTGAAATGATACATCTCCAGATGAGGAATAAGGGTGAGTGAAGGGTAAGTGAAGAGTGAGAGAGACTTACTCTCAAATCTGTACCTTTGACTCTGATTCCTCCCTAGAATTACAGATTCATATATCCAGGTTGTATATTAGGCCACATCATTTTGTTATCTAATATTCACCTCAAATTTAGCATGTTCTAAAAAAAGAACTTGATTTCTTATAGTTTTCTTTCACATCTTTATTTCTCTCAGTAAATGATTTTACAGTCCCATTCAAACCGTTCCCTTTACAGTCCTATTTCCTTTGTTTTTCTCATTCCATCAGTTTCTATTTCTTTCTTCTCTACCACTGCCAGTTAGTCAAAACTACATTTATCTTTTGCATAAAACAAAGCAATTGTTTCCTAATTGAGTTCCTGATTCCCCTCTTGCACCTCTTTTTACACTTTGTTCTCAACATAACAGACTTGCATTTAAAAAACAAAAATCACACTTCTGTACAAAATAAATAAAATAATAATAAACCTAAGAAAATAATTGTCACCTTTCCAACCTCGGCACCCTCTTTCTCTTACCTTTACTGTACTACTAATACCAGATTCAGTATGATTTTTTTATTCTTTTTCTAATTTCATGAATATACATAGCTTCTATCTTAAATCCTTTGAACAAGCTATCCTCTTTACCTGCAATATCCTTTACCTTGATCCTTATTGGCTGTATCCTTATTGTTGTGACTATAGCTGTCATGTTATTCCCTCTACCTGGTTAATCAATTTAAAGTAAAATCCTGTATACCTTGGCAAATAAGAAAAAGAGTCAAACCAAGATAAAATATGAGACCAGGCACACTGAGAAGATAATTTCTCTGAAAAGGCAGATGCCAAAGGGAAAAACTTATTAATAGTAGTATTCCTCTTTTGGAAGTTTGTCTCAGATTGGAATAAAATAATTGCAAGTTTTTCACATATTTTTAGTAGCTGTATTGGCATAGGACCTTGACACCAATACTTTCTATTACCATACTAACCTGAGTCTCTTGTGTTTGGATCTTGATTGTCCTTTTGCCTTTTGTTCAAATTATAACAGTTGTAATGAGTACAACTTTTGATCTTTATTCTAGCTGGAATTTATATAGTCAGAATATTTTGCTTTAATTGAATCTCCTTTGCAACTATAGTAATGAAAAATAGTATATAGCAAACACTACTTACTTTTTTTATTAGGAAAACCACAGCCTATTCAAATAATGTAGATTTATTTACAGCTTATATTGCCACTATTTTTTTAAATATTTATTTATGCATGCATAAATATTATGCATAGAGAGAGAGGGAGGCAGAGACACAGGCAGAGGGAGAAGCAGGCTCCATGCAGGGATCCTGCAGCAGGCTCCCGGGTCTCCAGGATCATGCCCTGGGTGGAAGGTGGCGCTAAACCACTGAGCTACCGGGGCTGCCCTATTGGCACTATTTAATATATTCTAATAATTGCTAATAAACCAATATTAAAGCAATAGAAGAATAATTGTTTCAGGATAAGCAGCATTCTAACTATGATTCAAAATTATAATTCCGTGTTTGTAACTAGTTCCCTCTAGGAAAAAAAGAAACGGTTTTTGTTGTGTTATGACAATGCAATGTAAATCATATTAAATCTGTGTTTTAGATTTATGTTCTAATGAATAACTTGTGATAGAAGACAATTAGACAATTCAAGAAAATGCTTAGCATCAATTATAAAAGTGTAGTAAATATAAATAATTATCAAGTACATCTAATATTTTATCCAGCACTACATTTGAGGATACAGTAGAACTATTAATCATAATGAGGAGTTGTAAATTACTGTTTGATTTTCTTTCTTTTTCCTTTTTGCTTTTTGCCTAGCAATTGTTTTTGTATTCCCATCCTGAATCATTCTGCATATGCAGACAGTCCAATATGAATTGCTCTTCTTATATGAAGATTTAAATATTTAAGAAATGAGGAATGAGATCTTACCAGCTCTGTGTAATACTCATATAAGTATACGCATATGGATCTATTTAATTACCATAAATATTTGTGTATTTACCATATATCTTTAAACAAGATTTATATACACTTTCAAAATATCAGTATTTTTATAAATATTTTCTCTTTAAACTAAGAGCATTTAGGATAACATTCTTAAAATACTCTAATGCAATAATCATGTATTAAGTAACATTACTGAGCAATGTAAATGATATTTAGTAAGTAATTTTGCATTTTATGCTGTTAAAAATTTTCAATACACTATCCTTTCCAAAAATACCCTAAATCTCATATTTTAAGTTGTGGCTACTTGATGGTATAGCTCATATTTTACATTTAAAAAGCATTAAAGTTCAGTATAACTATTTTATGGGATGGATCAATCACTTAAGAGTTATGATGTGGATTATCATCCAAATACACTTCTTTAGAATCAAAGGATCAGCCTTTGCAAAAAAGTTGTTTTAAATCATATGCAGCAATTAAAGATACGGTATTTAGATGTATGACTGTCATATATACTTAAAAAATCCTTTTTTAAAAAGTATTTTATTTATTTATTCATGAGAGACACACAGAGAGAGAGAGAGCCAGAGACACAGGCAGAGAGAGAAGCAGGCTCCATACAGGGAGCCCGATGTGGGACTCGATCCTGGGTCTCCCAGATCATGCCCTGGGCTGAAGGCGGTGCTAAACTGCTGAGCCACCAGGGCTGCCCATATACTTAACAAATCCTAACAAACAGTAAAAATATCAACCTAGATCTATATTATTGATATACAGAGTTACCACTGTAGAAGGCTAGAGGAATCCAGTTACATCTGTGCTATATTCTTGAAATCTATCTCAGCTAATTTTCCATCTATTCCCTGAACTCTACTGGTTGAAAGCTGAAACCCTGGACCAGGCTTCCCTATTTCAAATCTCTAGTCTATTACTTAATAGTTGTTTCATTTTTGATAATTTACTAATTTTTCTGCAGTTCAACTTTCCTTACCATTTATAAGGCAGAAATAACAATGGTATCTAACTCTGTGGTTTGAATATTTGTATCCCCCTCAGAATTCTTATATTGAAATATTAACTCCAAAAGATGATGAATATTAACTCCAAAAGATGATGGTATTAGGAGCTGGAGCTTTTGGGAAGTGCTTAGGTTATGAGAATAGCTCCAATTCTTCCATAATGTTGGAAATTTAAGATCATCAGACCCCACAAAGAGAAGATGTTACAGTATCTCACAAAGGATGAAATAATGCAGCTTTTAATTCCTGTAATTTTCCTCCATTTGGTGCTGTTTCTTATATTTAGAAAGGGCAGATATCATAGGACTAGGAAGCTATCATTTATAGCTTTTAGAAAGCTTATACAATTGAGATTTAGGTCTAGTTATATTGTCATTCGCATAATATGTCTTAGGCCATAAGTCATTCAACTTTTTTAACATTCTGTTAGCTAAACAAACAAACAAAAAAAAAAACCCTGTCATTTTATTTTATTTTATTTTATTTTATTTTATTTTTTTATTTTATTTTAATTTTTCTCATTGTGATAAGTGTACTCCTCAAATCCCATCACCTATTTCCCAGATCCCTCCATCCACCTCCCTTCTGGTAACCATTAGTTTGTTCTCCATAGTTAAAGTCTGTTTCTTGGTTTGTCTCTCCCTCTTTTTTTTTTTTTTTTCTTTGCCTATTTCTTGTGTTTCCTAAATTCCACATATGAGTTAATCATATATTCATCATTATCTGACTGACTTATTTCACTTAGCATTATACTCTCTAGCTTTTTCCATGTTGTTGCAAATCGGAAGATTTTGTTCTTTTTTATGGCTGAATAATATTGCATGAGATAGATAGATAGATAGATAGATAGATAGATAGATAGATAGATGATAGATAGATAGATAGATAGATAGATAGATCGATCTTACATCTTTTTCCACTCATCAGTTGATGGAGACTTGGGCTTCTTTCATAGTTTGGCTCTTGTAAATAATACTGCAATTAACATAGGGGTGTATGTATCCCTTTGGATTACTGTTTTTATATTTTTGGGGTAAATACCTAGTAGTGCAATCACTGGATCATATGATAGTTCTTTTAACTTTTTGAGGAACCTCCATAGCGTTTTCCACATTGGCTGCACCAGTTTTCATTCCTACCAACAGTGCACCAGGGTTCCTTTTCCTCCACATCCTTACAAACTCTCATTGCTTCTTGTATTGTTGATTTTAGCCATTCTGACAGGTGGGAGGTGATATCTCATTGTACTTCTGATTTGTAGTTCCCTAATGATGAGTGATGTTGAGCATCTTTTCATGTGGCTGTTGGCCTTCTATATGTCTTCTTTGGAGAAATATCTATTCCTGTCTTCTGCCCATTTTTAATTGCATTATTTGATTTTTTTAGTGTTGACTTTTACACGTTCTTTATAAATTTTGGATGCTAACCCTTTATTGGATATGTCATTTGCAAATATCTTCTCCCAATTCCATAGGTTGCCTTTTAGCTTTGTTGATTATTTCCTTTACTGTGCAGAAGCCTTTTGTTTTGATGTAGTCCTGAGAGTTTATTTTTACTTTTGTTTCCGTTTTCTCAGGAGACATATCTAAAAAAATGTTCCTACTGCCTGTGCTCTCTTCAAGGATTTTAATGGTTTCAGGTCTCACATTTAGGTCTTTAATCTATTTTGAATTCATTTTTAGTGTATAGTGAAAGAAAGAGGTCCAGTTTCATTCTTTTGCATGTTGTTGCCTATTTTTTTTAAAAAATATGTATTTATTTATTTATTCATGAGAGACACAGAGACAGAAGAAAAGACACAAGCAGAGGGAGAAGCAGGCTCCATGCAGGGAGCCTGATGCAGGACTCGATTCCAGGACCCCAGGATCATGCCCTGAGCCAAAGGCAGATGCTTAACCTTGTTGTCTATTTTTCCTAGCACCATTTGTTGGAGAGACTTTTTTTTCCTATTGTATATCCATTCCTCTATTGTCAAAGATTAATTGACCATATAATGATGGGTTTATTTCTGTTTTTTTAATTCTATTCCGTTGATCTTTGTGTCTATTTTTATGCATACCAGCATACTGGTTTTTTGTTGTTGTTTTAAGTAGGCAGCATGGTGCCCAACATGGAGCCCAATGTGGGGCTCAAACTCATGACCCTGAGATCAGGACCTGAACTGAGATCAAGAGTCAATGCTTAACCAATTGAGCCACCCAGGTACCCCAGTACCATGCTGTTTTAATTACTCCTGCTTTGTAATATAACTTAAAGTCTGGAATTGTGATATGTCCAGTTTTGTTTTTTAATTCTGTCTTAATTTTTACTACTCTGGGACCTTATGATCTATATTTTGGGTGTGGTAAGTCATTAATTTTTACATCGATGGCATCAGCTCATTGATTTTTTTTCTTAGCTCATTTATTTCTTAAGTATGCATGGCAATTAGGAGATTCCAAGCTCCACAGAAAATTGCCCGGAACACAAATCTACAACGTTCAAGTTAATAATGTACCTTATGAGGATATATGCATATAAAGAAGCAGTGTGGTTATCTACTCACAACATTTATTCATATATTCAATGATTGGTTTTTGATAGGCCTATGATAGGCCAAGCACTGTTAGGCATATTGCAGAAACAACTGAAAGCAACAACAATAGAAACAAGCTCCCTGTCTTCTGGAACTAGAGAGATAAGTATATAAGCAGATGTATAAATAAGATCATTTCAGTGTGATGAGTGGTATGAAAGATACTAGAGAGGGTGACTAGAAAGGGAGAAGAAAGACAAAAGGAAGGAAAGTTATCTTCAATGAGGTTTAGGTCAGACTTCTTTGAAGAGAGAACATTTGAACTGAGAACTGATTAATGAGATGGATCTAGTCACATGAAGATTTGGACAAGAGTGTTCCAAGCTAAGGGAACACTTAGTCATACTAATAAAATAACAATGACCTTATGTGGATAAGGGGTATAAAGAAGCTATTTGTTCATTGTGGCTATAACAGAATGGGGAAGAAAATCTTAGCAGGAGATGAAATAAGTGGGGTAGGAAGAACCATATTTTGAAGTCTCCTGAGCTATGATAAGGTCTTTGGATTTCCTGGAACTAGATAGATAGATAGCTCAACTTTAATTAATTAAAACAAATAGGTAACATGGAACAAAATGGCTTTTAAAAAAAAAACTTTCTTTCACAGTCACTAACCTTGACCTTATCAATGGTCAATGAATTGTGGCCACTTCATATCTTCAAAATTTGCCATGTATTCTGACAACTATTTCTGTACCTTGCCAAATTCAGTGCCAAATGCTTCACTGTTTCTCTTACACATTAATAATATTTAAAAAATCTGAACAACTTTTTATCTTGTATTTTTTTAAAATTCTATTTATTTATTCATGAGAAACACACAGAGAGAGAGAGAGAGAGAGAGAGAGAGAGACATAGGCAGAGGAAGAAGCAGGCTCCATGCAGGGAGACCAACGTGGGACTCATCCTGGGACTCCAGGGTCAAGCCCTGGGCTGAAGGCAGCGCTAAACCGCTGAGCCACCCGGGCTGCCCCTCATTTTTGCCATCATTATTTTTTAATTCCTAACTGCTCCTTTTTGCCCTGTGAATATTACTTTTTTATGTAGCATACTGTTTTAACCTCAGGAATCCAGAAAAGTTGGATTTCTCTGTCCCCTTTTCCAATGAGGATGTTGAACGCCTTTCAGAAACATACATACCATAAACCCCCTACCCCCACCAACTAAGAGCTAAAACACTAGTCTGGGTTACTGGAGAAAGAGAACCTAACTGACTCTTAGTTTGGAATTTCTAAAAATTTGAACAAACCAATCTAGAGAAGTATTATAAAGGTTTTTGTTGGTGGTGGTGGTAGTGTGTTTTAAGCTGTGTTTCAGTGGGTAACTTCCACAAGTAAGGACTAAAACTTAAAAATTTTCATAATAGTATTTTATATAAAGTGTCTTTCATAGAATACTTGCTCAGTAAATATTTGAATATATAAGAAAATATATTTTAGTTCTTACACTTCTAAGGCGTTCCTGATTCGTTCCTTGCCTGCCTTTTGTAATGCCAAATTATACCTGTAGTTGTATTGATCAACAACTGTTCATGTAGTTCTTGCTCAACTGAAAGTCCTTACCTACATTTTTTGGCTGTCTTCTTGATATTGACTTCTATTTCAGTTTATTCATATTCACATTTAATATGGTGATGTGACTGACCATTCAAATTTTAGAGACATGCTCTTATTTCATACTTTTCTATGGCCAACATTCAACAAATACAGGTATAGTGAAAAGATTTTATATGTTTCCTGTTTGGTCACTAGATGGTTTTGGCTTAGTTCTGTTTTTGCTAGATTCTTATCTTGCTAGGATTAATTGAGGGTACTATGCAAATAACTTTAAAATAAAAGATGTATCTGGGTCTTTTTACCTAAAATGAACACTTGAGAAACATAATGATTTTGATGAATTTGTTAATTACAATATATCTTTTAAGCCATTGTTAACTAGACTACCTTTAAGATTTTCTTCTTTTCTGTCAAAAATTTAGCTGAGCTTATGTAATATATGTAATTCTAGTAGGAAGTGAAGAATTTAATTCTGTAATTATCATTTCCTCTGACATTTTAATAAAAATGTTTCACCTGGGCACTTGTATTTATGGCAATCCTAATTATAGTGCTTAATAACCATTACTCTAAGTAGTCTGTTATATATTAATATTCACTCATAGATTGTGAGCATCTTAATGGTCTTCATCATTTGTCCATTCTAGTTGTGCCAATAAAAGCATTATATTTTTCTGGAACATAAAGTGTGCTCAGTAAATGCTGGTTGAAGATGTGAATGAATGAGAAAACCATATTAAAATTTACATCAACTGGAGGAAAGGTACATGGCATTCTATCTTTAAAAATAATGAATACTTTTTTTCAGAACTTCAAGGACAGTAACTTTAATCCTTTCTAAAGACAAAGTGCAATATATTGTTTTCTCATCTTTTATGCATACTGATATTTTCAACTATTCATTACATGTCTTTGTCAGTTCTCCACTAGCATTCTAATTCTCATCAATATCGGCCAGGTGACTGGGTGTACGTGCATGCAGAGATACCAACACTGGACACTTCAACCTCGCTGGAAGGGACCTTACATCATGATCCTGACCACTCCCACCACTTTCAAGGTCGACAGGATTACTCCCTGGGTCCACTACACCCACGTCTGGCCAGCTGACCCACACACTGTTCTCAAGGACTTTGTTCCAGAATGGAAAAGCCAACCAGACAAGGACAATCCCCTAAAGCTAAGACTGCGCCGTTCTCACTTATTTCCCACCTCCAAGACTCCCTAGTCTGAGGTTGTCTTTCAAAATAGAAGAGGATTAGACTTAGTCTTCTTACAACAAAGGGTGGGGCGGGGGGTGGTTATGTGCTGCCTTAAACCTAAGATGTTGCTTCTTCCCTGGAATGTAAATGGGAGCAAGAATAGCAACAAGGTTGGTTAGAATCCTGGTTTAATCATTCCCCCTGGCTCACTCTGCGAGCAACCTGGACCCATGATTGGGTCCTTCCTTAGGTTCCTCTGAGAGGGGGAAATGTGGAGGCAGAGAAAATTAAGGCCATTCCACTTTAAGTTCAGCGTTATCACAAGTACAGCCATCCCAGGCCCCTGTGAATAAGAGCTGAACTTTACCTTACTTCAGTTACAGGAAGAAAACAGCTTACAGCTCAATGTCCTAGAAAGCCCCTATTAGAATGAGAACAAAGCCCAAGCCAAGGGCAGGAAGCCCCTATTAGAATGAGAACAGAGCCCAAGCCAAGGGCAGGAAGCCCCTATTAGAATAAGAACAGAGCCCAATGCCCTTGAAAGCCCCATATCAAAATGTAAACAGAACTTGAGAAATTCCTCCACCCCTTCTGAAGATCCCCTAGATCTTCAGCCTATAAAACTAAGCTGAAACCCACCTTGGGGTCCAAGTCCCTGCTGTGCTGTGTCAGGTACACTTGGACCCAAGCTTGAGCTTGTAAATAAACCCTTGTGTGTTTGGGGAAAAAAAAAAAAAAAAAGAATTTTCTGATAAATACTATCTGGTCCTCTTGATTTATTCTAATTTCTCATCTGGCTTTATAGTTTAATTGAGAATTTTGATTTTGCCAATTACATATTCAGATTTTTCTTAAAATATACCTTTGGCATAATAATTTCAGTATTTTATACAGTATTTTCAGTATTTATAATTTCAGTATTATTTGGCATAATAAATTCAGTATTTACAATAAAAGGCATATATGTAACAAGTTTCTTCTATAGTCAACTCTCATCATTTTTCTTTGATGCATTAGGACCTAAATAAAATACTATTTATTATTATTTCCAGTATATGGTAGTCCTTTATGTAATGCTGTTAAAATTCTTTCTGAGCATTCATTTTTCTAAATTAATTCAACTTTTTTGAAGTTTTGTTATGTATTTTTGTTTTTTTTTCTTCCAAGTTTTTATTTAAACTCAGGTTACTTAACGTACAATGTAATATTAGTTTCAGGTGTAGAATTTAGTGACTCAGCACTTCTATGTAATATGCCTGGTGCTCATCATAAGTGCCCTCCTTAATCCCTATCACCTGTTTAACCCATCATCCTGACTATCTCCCCTCTTGCAACCATCAGTTTGTTCCCTATAGTTAAGAGTCTGTTTCATGGTCTTCCTCTTTTTTTCCCCCTCCTATATTCATTTGTTTTGTTTCTTAAATTCTTCATATGAGTGAAATCATATGGTATTTGTCTTTCTCTGAATGACTTACTCACTTAGCATAATATTCTCTAGCTCTATCCATGTCATTGCAAATGACAAGATTTCATTCTATTTATGGGTGAGTAATACTCCATTACATATATTTTTATGTATGATTTTTTAATTTTTATTTTTAATTTTTTAATTAATGCCAGATAGTATATGGTGTGTGTGTGTGTGTGTGTATATATCTAGATACATAGATAGAGATTATATATATACCACTTATTCCTTATCCATTCATCAATTGGTAGACATTTGGGCTCTTTGCATAATTTGAGTATTGTAGGTAATGCTGCTATAAACATTGGAGTGCATGTATCCCTTAGAATTAATATTTTTATCTCTTTTAGGTAAATTCTTTGTATTGCAATTGCTGGATCTAGGGTAGTTCTATTTTTAACTTTTTGAGGAATATCCATACTGTTTTCCAGAGTGGCTGCACTAGTTTGCATTTGCACCGGCAGGGCAAGGACAGTTCCCCTTTCCCACATCCTCCCCAACATTATTGTTTCTTATATTGTTGGTTTTAGCCATTCTGAAAGGTGGGAGGTGATATCTCATTGTACTTTTAATTTGTATCTCTGATAATGAGTGATATTGAGCATCTTTTCAAGTGTCTTCTAGCAATCTGGATGTCTTCTTTGGAAAAATATCTATTTATGTCTTCTGCCCATTTTAAAATTATATTATTTTTGGGAGTGTTGAGCTTGATAAGTTCTTTATATATTTGATATTAACCCTTTGTTGGATAAGTCATTTGGAAATATCTTCTGCAATTCCATAGGTTGCCTTTTAGTTTTGTTGATTATTTCTTTTACTGTGCAGAAGCTTTTTATTTTGATATAGTACCAAGAGTTGATTTTTGCTTTTGTTTCCCTAGTCACAGGAGGCCTATCTGGTAAGAAGTTGCTATGGCTGGTGTCAAAGAGGTTGCTGTCTATAATCTTCTCTAGGATTTTAATGGTTTCAGATCTCACATTTAGGCCTTTAGTCAATTTTGAATTTGTTTTTGTGTATGGTGAGAGAAAGTGGTCCAGTTCCATTCTTTTGCTTGTTGTTGTCCAGTTTCCTATACACCATTTGTTGAAGAGACTGTCTTTTTCCCATTGGATATTCTTTGTTGAAGATTAATTGACCATAGAGTTGTGGGTTCATTTCTGGGTTTTCTATTCAGTTCTTTTGATCTGTGTGTCTATTTTTGTACCAGTACTATACTGTGTTCAGTACTACAATATTATAATATAACTCAAAGTCTGGAATTGTGATGCCTCCAGCTTTGCTTTGCTTTTTCAAAAATGCTTTGACTATTTGAGGTCTTGTTGTTGGACCCTGGCTCACGGGTGCCAACGTGTCCTGGTGGACGCCCCAGAGACTCAGACCCCAGACAGGCAGATGCAATTAGCAAGAGGGTTTATTGAACGTTTGCACAAACGGGCTCTCCGCCTCCGAGGAGGAAGAGAGCCCCGATTAGCAATTACAGGTATCTTTTAAAGGTAAAAGGAAAAAAAACCGCTTAAAGACAAAAGAACCGCGGGAGTCGCATAGCGTCCAGGTTGATTTCTCAGAAGGTCAACATGAACCTATTCAGGGACATTCCAATCAGGGTGTGGGGGGAAATGGTTTTCTTATCACAAACAGAATGCTTTTTGTTGCTAAAACTACAGGAAGGCACCTGGATGGGCTGCCTCTGGATTAGGGCTGATCCTACTTACAGGGGGGGTTTCTTCATTGTGTGGTTCCATTCAAATTGTAGGATTGTTTGTTCTAGCTCTGTAAAAACTGCTGTTGGCATTCTAAAATAGATTGAATTAAATGTGTAGATTACTTTGGGTGGTATAAATATTTTAACAGTATTTGTTAATCCAGTCCATGAGCACGGAATATTTTTCCCTTTCTTTGTGTCATCTTCAATTTCTTTCATAAGTATGTTATAATTTTCAGAGTACAGATCTTTTACCTCTTTGGCTAGGTTTATTCATAGGTATCTTATTCTTTTTTGGATCAATTGTAAATGGGACCAATTCCTTCATTTTTCTTTCTGCTACTTCATAATTGGTATATAGAAATGCAGCAGATTTATGTATGCTGATTTTATATCCTGCTACTTTACTGAATTTGTATATCAGTTCTAGCAATTTTTGGTGGAGTCTTTTGGGTTTTATATAGAGAATATCATGTTATCTGCAAAGAAAAGAAGTTTGTCTTCTTCCTTGCTGATTTGGATGCCTTTTATTTCTTTGTGTTGTTTGATTACTCTGGTTCAAACTTCCAGTACTGTATCAAATAGTCTTGGTGAGAGTGGACATCCCTGTCTTATTCCTTTCCTCATTAATTTAAATTTTATTCTATGTTTTGTGCTTTTATCTATTTCTGTTTTCTTGATTTCTAAATGTCACAAACATGGGTTTGTATATTTGTGTGTTTTTAAAACAGTCTTCTTCAAGTTGTTCTCTATCACTTTGTGTATGAGAACCTTTGTACAATGATGTAATTTTAAGCACCTAAATGCCATGCAATAGCTGTCTATTTCTTACTCTGCCACTCTTTTGATTTCCTCAAAACAAACAAACAAAACCAGAGAAATCCAAAAAACTGGTAGTAGAATTTCTCTACTATCACTAGAGATTCTCAAGGGTACCTTAATCCACAATAACTCATTTTGATCTTGAAATATGTTTAAAGCTAAAAAGGAAGAAAGAGATTTATTTATATTCCTTTCTTGCTTTTGCTTTTTATTGTCATGACAACTAATAGGCTTGTATTTTTTTTGTTCACTCTTTTCTCGTTTCAATTTGTGCAATTAAAACTCATATAAAACGTATATATCTATCAAAGTAATAAACAAAATCCTGATATTGGAAGTTCCGACTCTTGGAATGTTTGAGACTTTAAATACTGAAGTATTTGAGTTTTTCTTTTATTATTTACATGAGGGCAGGAGCAATTTTTTACTCATTTACAACTCATGCCTAGCTCAGGTCTTGTTACCTATTAGGTGCTAAATAAAAGTTTTTCATTAATGTATACGTCTAGTTATTAATAAATCATATGACCATCAGATGTTTGTTTTAATTTCAAGCATTTAATCAGGCTTATAATTATAAGATAACCAATCTGTAAGTCATCTATTGCTGTATCTTCTATGATCTAACATCAGTAAATATGAAAACAAATTAAAATTATATGATTTACAGTTACTCTTTAAAATATTTAAGAGATTTAAAGGTCTGTGCTCCTTGGTTAGTCTATTAGGAGTTTAGTAAATACTTTATCAAAGAGAAGCAGCAGGGCATTCCTGGACTTATTTCTCCAGGAGAGAGAGGTTCTCTTTTAACTTCATTTCTTTCAGTTTGCATATTTCAAATGTTCTTCCTTTTTTAGTTATTTTGTATTAAAATTCCAACTGCTTCTACATGGGGATACATTTTATTTTCAACCTTCACTTAACTAAAAGTTTACTTTCTACAATCTTTATTTCTAAATATTCACAAAGTTTACTTTGATTTTTCTATACTTATTTTTTTAGTTCACATTTTCAAGGTTTTATTAGGCTCCAGGGAGTATGTGAACATTGAATTTTACTTATGTATGGTTTATTTTTATTTTTAACAGACTAGGTTTGATAACAACTCTTTACTATATTTGATCCACATCTCATCAGTCCCTCTTATCTTCTTAAATAGTTACTTTAGTAGAAGTCTACATGAAATAATCTAAAAAACATTCTATAGTATAATTAACTAACTGTGATTTTTTTCCATAAGCCCATTCCAAATTTTATATTCCAAAGGAAGAATAAAATTGAACTGAATTTGGAGAAAATCGTAGTCACAAGGCAATTATGTTATAGTAATTACAATATATGAAAATATTCATTATTATCTATATAAGGCAATATATATAAAGTTAATAATATAATGGAAATTATGCAGTATAATCTAGTAACTCATTTAAGTACAGTGGGATACCGCAGAGTTTTAAAAGCTAAGATCTTCGTTATTTACCTATAGAGTTTGAAACTCAAAGTGAAACATATTTTCTTCATCTTCATGTTAACTGAATTACCACCTCTCCATTAGGAAGATAATGTATAAGTGTAAAAACACATTCCTCTTTCAAAATCCTAAGTTCTAGAACTGTTTTGTGGGCAGCCTGGGTGGCTCAGCAGTTTAGCGCAGCCTTTGGCCCAGGGCGTGATCCTGGGAGCCCTGCCCATGTCTCTGCTTCTCTCTCTCTCTCTCTCTGTCTCTCATGAATAAATAAAATCTTAAAAAAAAAAAAGAATTGTTTTATTTAATATTGTATCTTTAACTTTGATTTTGTTGAAAACAACTGACTTTTCCAACAACAATAAAATATGTGGATGGAATTATGTTTCAAGCACAAAATGCTAAATATTTGACTGCATTTCTTAAATTCTCTCTCCTCCCCCCAGTGCTTTAAAATAGCGACATTGAATTTAATTCTATAGCTTGATATTAAACACATACTCTTTTAGCAAAGACATTGAAAGTTCTGAAAAGAAAATCTGTACTGTTCTTCTCATTCCACTTCCCACCTACCCACTCTCCATCTCCAACGTGCCTTTCTAATGCTGCTAATTGCTGTTTATATGATTCTATACATTTCTTTGATTATATAAACATTTATGTACACAATATTTAATTGATATTATACGCCTGTTTTCAAGCAGTATGTTATACTCAACTAGAAATAAACACTTATTGCCATGGCAGTAGTTACAATGAAAGTCTGTATTTTCAATTCAAAGAACAGTTTCCCATTTGCATTCCTGATAGTTCCTCTGAAACAGCCAGTAAGAATACTTACAATTTATTACTTCTGCATAAATGACTGCTCTGTTAGGGAACATAAAAAATAATATATTGAAATAATAGGTATGCTGGAGCATTGAAGAAAGTTTTAGGCCAAAAGTTAAAATCACAAAGGCAGAAAATAGAAAAATTAAGGCTTAGCTACCAAGGTTATCAACATTGCATGTATTATAAAATGAAGTTCGACCTGAAGATGTGAATTGCTGAACAATTGCATATGCAGGACTTTCAAATTCAAAGTGACTACATAAAGACAAATCAGTATTTCTTTTAAAAGGTACATGATACATAATTTATATTTTTAAACAATGAAATTCTTATGTTTGTTTTTTGTAGATATTAAGATAATTTTTTTTAATGTAGCAAGTACATGGAAAGTTAATACAATTACCAGCATTTCCTATTATTTCATTTAACATTTTGGAATTTCAAATAGCATTCATGCAGAATAGGGGAAGTCTAATCAACATATAAATGTTTTGAAATGAATAAACATTGAAAAATTGTTTAGGATATACGGTAATGGAGATTTTAAAAAGTAATTATATTGAGAAATTTACCACCCTATTCAAATGAATATCTTCTTTGGAGTAACAAAAATGATTAGTAATAACAAATACCTATTTTCCTGGTTCTATAACTCTAAATTGACTAAAGAAATAACATTGAGAATTCTTACCCCAAAACAGACTATATATATGTCATAAATCTTTAGGAGGCTTCCTTATAGGAAGGGAGCATTCATGGAAAATTATAAAAGCAAAATACACATATGCATATATAAATAACTAAATATGTAATTTTTGAATATATAATTTGTTGGATTTATATTTATTGAATAGTACTATCTGCCAAATATTAAGGAATATACAGGACAAGATAGGGAACAAGGAAAGTCTAAGTTCTGGAATCTTACACATATAGTCAATATTAGGATCTATGGATGGAAATAAAGTATTTAAGAGTTTGAGAGCTCTAATGAATCTAATGAAATGTTATTAATAATATCACATACCACTGGGGGATATTATATGCATTTTTCTTTTTGACTTTTTAGATCTCTTCTTTGGCAGTCAGTTTTTTGAAGGAAGAAGTCCGTCCCAAGAACATAATAGAATTGTCTCTCATATACAGAAACACTGTAGATAGTATGTATACCAATAAAAAATACATTTGACATAAATTTTCCTTTTTCTTATAATTCTTCATATTCAGCATCTTTTCTACCCAATCAGTTGGTACTTTCTTTCTAATAAATTCACTTTTGATAAGATGTGATAAATGACATATGCTGCCTATCCCAGGGGGATTTTTATTTTTAAAGTAAGAGAAGCTCTTCAATGCCCTGTTGCCCACATTTTACAAGTTTCTATGTAATTACCTTTCTCAACCAAATTTTGAAGAAACCCAACCAAGTCATTCCTATCAAAGAAACTTAACTAATGCATAAATAAATCACTTAAGGTGAATTTCAAGCTTCTGTGCAGAAATAAATAAATACATTAAATAAATCAACAAGCAAATGTAAAGGAAGGGCTCTTTGCAAAATCCCTCAAATCAAGCCTGTGAAACCCTGGCTACTTTATGAACTGATAGAGTCAGTCTATCTTGTTTTCTTCCAAGAGGGAAGTTATAGAAAGGGCTTTCTAGTCTAACCAGTGAACCCAAACTGGCTAGACAGAGCATAACCAGAGTTCAAATCTATCAAAAGAATAGTTAGACCAGAATGGCAAAAATTAATGACAGGTCTTCAATAATGAATTTGTTCATTTTGTGTCCATTTAACTCCTGGGCTACGTAAACTGTGACCATTAGTTTTTTTGTGGTTTTTTGTTTGTTTGTTTGTTTGTTCATTTGTTTGTTTCAGTTTCTTGCATGTGGTCTCATTTTTCAATCATTGAGAATCCATAGCATTTAAAGTTCCATGTTATATAGTGGTGAACACAGCAGACAGTCCCTGCCCTCTAGGAGTTCAGTTTAGGACAAAGCATTAAGAAAGAAATGTACTTGGGACACCTGGGTGGCTCAGAGGTTGAATGTCCACTTTTGGCTCAGGGCATGATCCTGGGGTTTGAGGATCAAGTTCCATATCGGGTACCCTCTGAGGGGCCTGCTTCTCCCTCTACCTGTGTCTCTGCCTTTCTCTGTGTGTCTTTCATGAATAAATAGATGAAATCTTAAAAAAGAAAGAAAGAAATGTACTTAAAAGCCAATTTGCCAAATGCAATGATAGGAGTATAGATCGAGGTTATCAAAACGAGTGTGATTTATTTAATGCTTGATTTAATTTAAAGGAATATTAGTGCTTGACTTTTCCCCCAAAAATGCAGTATTTGAAAAGGTTTCAATGCCTGTGGAATTTCGGTAAGTACAGAGTAGGTGGTATAAAGCAAAATAAGGTGGAAGAAAGTCTAGCAAGAAGAGGGCCATGAGATTTAAGACCTTAGAAATGAGAGAGTGAATGATGTGTTCAGAAATTCTGAGGCTTAGGAAGTACATGATAAGCCTTACATGATAAGGAAGTTATTCAAGGTATAAAGAAGTCCTTGAAGAATGGTGGAAGCCTACCTGAAAGTACACAGAAGAGCCAGCTTGAAGGGACCCCCACTGGCCAAATCTGAGACAATTTTGGCAACAGAATGCATAATGAAGTGTAAAGGATTGTAAGTATAAGTAAAACAATATTCCATGACTTGGTTATTGATACATGTAAATGAATAAAGAAAACTCTTCATTGAAGTATCAATTCAAATAAAAATGTAGAAAGCACGATAAAATTAGAAAAATCAGTTTAGAAAGTGCCATAGCAATACTTATCTCAGGCAAATTTCATCAATGGATATTACATTTAATAAGCAAAAGTATCATAATATATTTACATATTATCAAAGTATATCCTTGTAAGTTATTAATTCAAAGAGAAAAATAATGAGGTCTGACAGTACTTCATGCAGTGAAATGAGCAGTGTGTACATCACCTGCAAGGGGACAAATCAGTATTTTTTTTATTGGAGTACAATTTGCCAACATATAACATAACACCCAGTGTTCATCCCGTCAAGTGCCCCCCCTCAGTGCCTGTCACCCAGTCACCCCAAACCCCTGCCTACCTCCCTTTCCATTACCCCTTGTTTGTTTCCCAGAGTTAGGTGTCTCTCATGTTCTGTCTCCCTCACTGATATTTCCCACTCATTTTCTCTCCTTTCCCCTTTATTCCCTTTCACTATTTTTTATATTCCCCCAAAGAATGAGACCATATAATGTTTGTCCTTCTCTGATTGACTTACTTCAGTCAGCACAATACCTTCCAGTTCCATCCACACTGAAACAAATGGTGGGTATTTGTCGTTTCTAATGAATGAGTAATATTCCATTGTATATATAGACCACATCTTCTTTATCCATTCATCTTCTGATGGACACCGAGGCTCCTTCCACAGTTTGGCAAAGATGCAGATGCAGTGAAACAGCAGGACACCTGCATCCCAATGTTTATAGCAGCAATGTCCACAATAGACAAATAAGTATTATATGCCTCTTGATATGGTGCCCCTTGAGGGATACATCAATTCTATGGTATTTCTGCCAAAAGTCCTTAACCTATATCGAATCATGATGACATCTCAGGCAAATCCAAAATGAGGGACATTGTACAAAATGACTTATCTATACTTGTTAAAAGTATTGAGGTCTTGAAGAATACCTGAGGAAATGTTTCAGATTAAAGGAGAATGATGAGACATGAAAACTATCAGATGTGATTCTGGATTGAATTTTGACTACATCATTATTTTTTCTTCGCTATATTAGTTTAAAAATTGTTGGTATTTGACTAAGATTTATATTGCATTTAAACTCATTTCCTGAGTTTGATAGTTATATTTAGTTATATAAGAGAATGTCATTGCTTTTAGAAAATTCATTTTGAAGTGTTTAGAAGCAAAGGAGGATTATATTTAAAACCTATTTTCAAGTATTTCAGGGAAAATAGAATAATAAAGCAAATGTGACAAAGATTAGCACTTGGAGAACCTGGGGATATATAGGAGGATTCTGGCTGGCTCTGTTGGTAGAACATGTGACTCTTGATCTCAAGGTTGTAAGTGTAAGCCCCACATTGGGTGTGGAACTTAGGGGGAAAAAGATTTTATAGGAAATCCTAGAGCTATTTTTGCTTTACTTTTTTATAATTCTAAAATTATTTCAAAATAATGGCAATTGTTTTAAAATTTAAAAAGAGAGAGAAGCAAACCATAAGAGGCTATTAATTATAGAGAACAAATTAAGGTTGATGAAGGGAGGTGGGGTTGGGCATGGGCAAAATGGGTGTTGAGTATTAAGGAGGGCACTTGTGATGAGCGCTGGGTATAAGTGATGATGAATCACTAAAAAATAATAAATAAAAATTAAAGAATAAAATGAGATCAGTTCTAAGCTTAAACTAGTGTCTTTAAGGTCATTTGCATGCCAAATTTTTATGTTATTTTCTATTAAAGGAAAATGAAATATTCATTACTTATTAAAAATCCTGCAACTCCTTATTTCCTTTTGCTGTCTATTTTTTATTTTCCTATTCTTTAATTGTAGTATAGTTGTCATACAATATTATATTAGTTTCAGTCATATAACCTAGTGATTTATCATTTAACACATTATAAAATGCTCACTACAAGTGTAGTTGCCATCTGTCACCATACAAAGTGATTACATTATTACTGACTATATTTCCTATGCTGTACTTTTTGTTTCCATAATTTATTTTTCACTTTTTTAATTTTTATTTTCAAGTTTTTATTTAAATTCTAGTTTGTTAGCATATATGGTAAAATTGGTTTCAGATGTAGAATTTAGTGATTCATCACTTACATGTAACACCCAGTGCTCATAACGAGTGCTATCCTTAGTATCCATCACTCATTTTGCCCAAACTCTATCCATTTTAGTTTTTTGATTGTTTCCTTTGCTGTGCAGAAGCTTTTTATCTTGATGAAGTCCTAATAGTTCGTTTTTGCCTTTGTTTTCCTTGCCTCCAGAGACATATCAAGGAAGAAGTTGCTATGGCTGATGTCAAAGAGGTTGTTGCCTGTGTTCTCCTCTAGGATTTTGATGGTTTCCTATCTCACATTTAGATGTTCCTATCTCACAAAATTCTCACATTTTGAATTTATTTTTGTGTGTGGTATAGCAAAGTTATCTAGTTTCACTCTTCTGCATGTTGCTGTTCAGTTTTCCGAACACCATTTATTGAAAAGACTGTCTTTCCCCCATTGTATATTCTTGCCTTTCTTGTGGTAGGTTAATTGATCATATAAGCATGATGTATTTCTGGGCTCTCTATTGTGTTCTGTTGATATATATGTCTGTCTGTGTGCCAGTACCATATAGTTTGATTACTGTCACTTTATAATATATTTAAAATCTGGATTATGATACTTTCAGCTTTGTTCTTTCCCAGGATTGCCTTGGCTATTTGGGGTCTTTTGTAGTTCCACACAAATTTTAGTATTATTTCTTCTAGTTCTATGAAAAACATTGTTGGTATTTCAATAGCAATTGCATTGAATGTGTAGATTACTTTGGGTAATCTGGATATTTTAATAATATTAATTCTTCCAGTCCATGAGTATAATGTATCTTTCTACTTATTTATGTTGTCTTCAGTTTTTCATTGATCTCTTATATTTTTCAGAGTACAGGTCTTTCATTACATTTTCCTGTAAATTCATGCATTCATAATTATATGTATTATGTATACATGTATACATTATGTATCTAAAACTATTGCACATATACATATACACATACAGATTTCTTAGCCAAGTGAGAAGGTAGAAATCTAAAAGGATGACTAACTCAGGTAAATATATAGTAAATTATAACAGGAATATAATGGATGTATAATTTTAGTTGATTGCTTTTGAAAAGAGAATAAAGAGTCAAGAAAAAAAGGCCTTTGTAGCTTGCATCATTAATGAGCTAAGTTCCATTTTAGAATAAACAGATCACAGAGACCTACATCTTGGTTTTCTGTGACCATCTGAGTAGGGAAATAACCTCTTTTGAAAATCAGTACTCTGGGGATCCCTGGGTGGCTCATTGGTTTGGCACCTGCCTTTGGCCCAGGGCATGATCCTGGAGTCCCAGGATCGAGTCCCGTGTCAGGCTCCCTGCATGGAGCCTGCTTCTTCCTCCTCCTCTGCCTCTCTCTCTGTCTCTCTCTCTATCATAAATAAATAAATACATATTAAAAAAAAGAAAGAAGGGATCCCTGGGTGGCGCAGCAGTTTGGCGCCTGCCTTTGGCCCAGGGCGCGATCCTGGAGACCCGAGATCGAATCCCACATCAGGCTCCCGGTGCATGGAGCCTGCTTCTCCCTCTGCCTGTGTCTCTGCCTCTCTCTCTCTCTCTCTGTGACTATCATAAATAAATAAAAATTTAAAAAAAAAAAGAAAGAAAGAAAATCAGTACTCTTACATCATTCTTCCCCTTTATTTTTTATAAGATTTATGCTTATTTTTATTTTATTTATTCATGATAGAGAGAGAGAGAAAGAGGGAGAGGGAGAGACACAGGCAGAGGGAGAAGCAGGCTCCATGCAGGGAGCCCGATACAGGACTCGATCCCAGGACTCCAGGATCGCGCCCTGGGCCAAAGGCAGGCGCCAAACCGCTGAGCTACTCAGGGATCCCCATTCTTCCCCTATAGTACAACAGTATTATTAGAATAAGAATGCTAGAATTTGTACTACAAATAGCATTAGACTACAAATTAATATGTCCTAAGTGCAAGTTCAGGAAGATAAGAATGTACCATCTTATTGACTGTTAACCCCTCTGTAGAAATAGAGGAGTCTGTCAAAGATATTTTATCTTGTGTATATCAAGAGTACTACTTTTCCAGACCAATTGAATATTGTGAGAACTTAAGAAGAATATAACATAAATTAGATAAAAAAGGAAGAGGTATATATATATTTTTTTCTGAAACATTACATTGTTTTAAATGTCTACATTTCTCCGAGTTACCACATAGGAATCCCTATGTGTCATTTTAATCTTAGTTTGGACTACATATGAAAAATAACACCTTTAAAAAATGAACTGAATTAATGTAATTGAGTGTATATGTGTATGCATGCATACATTTATGTGTACTGAATATCTTTGACTCTTTATAAGATAAAACAATTCATAATAGAAATTTTTTTGTAACTTAATGTCAATCTTGAACTGCTCGTATTTGTATGTAATCTTGAAGAATAATAAGTCAGGCCATGTTGAAGACAAAGATGGATAGCTAGATAATAGATACAGACATTGATATATTCTTTCACACTGAAGTAATCCAAACTTTAGAGGGTTCTAATGATTGTGAAAATATATTATGTCCCATAACATAGACAAAGAATGGCATCTAAAAATTAAAATAACTAATACAGTGGTTAATGTATGTGAAAGTCTGTTGAAGAAGATGTTCTGACTTGCTCTGCAGGAAAACGGAAAGAAAATGATCCATAATTTCAATTGCTTCCATTCTAGTAAAATAAAGATATGGCATAAATATACACACACACATTGCCTTTAGGTCCTTAAATTTATATAATAATGCTTAACAATTATTTTTTATATTCATTAAGTCATATCACTTAAACATATCACTTAGAAGCCATATTAATATCCCTTTAAGTAAGTGAATAGAAATGATCAAATGAAGGGAATAGTTAAGCCTGATGAGGATAGTTGGGGGAGAGAGACCTCAGATTTTCTTTTGGACTG
The DNA here is from genome assembly GCF_048418805.1 of Vulpes vulpes. NCBI lineage: Eukaryota > Metazoa > Chordata > Mammalia > Carnivora > Canidae > Vulpes > Vulpes vulpes. The sequence goes on from NC_132785.1 coordinate 68,234,528, forward strand.
TAGACTAAAAGAAAACACTAATTATAGGATTGTAAAAAAATAAAAACATAGTGTGAGTAGGTATTATCTTTAATGAATTAATTGCTTGAACAATAAGTGTAGTATTCAGCTCTGCTGTATTGGCAAATGGTTTGAATAAGTACTGAGGAAACTAAGTGAAAGGCAACCCGAAAAGAATATAGGAACTCTAAGCCACAAACACCTGTTAACTACTCTGAGCATCTTCAGTGCTGATTATGTCATTTCATTTGGCACCCTTTGAATGCATGGCATTGAAATTGTTTCCTGCCTAGTTAAATGAGTACACTGTGTTTTCTGTCCCAATTAAAAGCAAAGGATTGGTGGCATTTTTATATCCTTATGGAGCACTTCCCTTTTTTTCTTAAATACCTAAAATTGAATCCTGACTTTCTCTAATCAAAGAAACATCAAATAGAGTATCTTAGGCTAACACCTTTACTTCCTTTGACCACTTGCCTGACCTATTTTCTTATTATTGACTTCTTGTTATTCAGTTAAGGATGATTGTTAGTAGTGAAGCCCAGGAACACTTGGTTCTCTTTAAAACAAAAGCTTACTGTTGAATTCAGTGTCAGAGCTGAGGTTTATAGCATTGAAGAATTGCCTTGATAAATGGCCCTGACATTACAGTTTCCACGACTCCACCTTCACTGTCATCACAACACAGCGTAAGTGTTAAAGTATGGCCACTGCTGCCTCCCCAAAACATATTAACTTGATGCTTACTCTATCTCTGGATCCCATAGGCACAATAAATGGAGAAAATAACACATTTACAAACTGATAAAACCCAGCAAAGCTAATAAAATCAGACACTTTATAGCTCAGCTAATCGTGTCCTTTGAAGGGCATCAAATAACACATCATGTACTGCTCAGGGGGAAATCAAATTAGGTGCAGCAATGTCCCTTCAGAACTAACATATTTGAATAGACAGAAGCTATTGTAGCTAATCAGCTTGTATTGTGGATGCTTTATCATTAATACAATGTTTATGTTTACTGGGCATTATGCAGTTTTTATATGAAAAGAGTAAAGTATTCCTTTACTTGTTCAGTTTTGCATTTTGAATCTTTTTTTAATTTTTGTTTTGATTTTATTTTTAATATATGTGTCATAATGTGGTGTACATCCCTGAAAAATGGTGTTTAAAAGTCATTTAGCCTATAAGGAATTGACCAAGTTACTCAATTCAGAGATACCTTGTCTTCCATTTTCCCCTCTTCATATCCTCAACTCCAAATGATCACCATATCCATGGCTTAGGAAAACATAAAGACATGGTTGTAACAAGTAGGGCTACATTTCTTGCACCAGAATGTTTTGCTGTGTCTTAAGGCAAAGTCTATGAAGAAAAAGTACAAATATTCTTTCTTCTCCAAATTCTTGAATTCAGGGTTAGTATTCCTTTACTTATGTCCCAATTCTCTTCCATCAAAGGTTTAAATTACATATAAAAATATAAAAATATATTTTTGCAAGTAAGATGATTAAGAACCTTCCACACTCAGAAGTTACTGTGGAACAAGGACATTAGAGCATAAAGAGGACCTGGGAGTAAAGGTCTTAGAGACATAAATTAATGTTCTAAGGCAGGGGTCAGCAATCTCTGGCCTCTTACCCAAATCTGTCCCACTTGCTTTTATAATATAAATAAAGTTTTATTAGATACAGCCACAGTTAATTATTTATAACATGTTACCTGTGGGTGCTTTTACAAAGTTATAACAGAAATCATAAGGCCCAAATGATCTAATAAAGCCAAAAATATTTAATATCTGACCCCCTGCAGGAAAAAAAAAAGTCTACTGACCTCAGTTTTAAGGGTATGATGTTATTAGAGGAGAAAGGATAAGAAGATTCCCAGTGAGAATATGGCCTATATAATTAAGTGAAATCAAATAAAATCTTTGCCACAAAAAGAATAGGGACCAATGAATTCATACATATTAATACATATTAAGAAATAAAATGGAGAGAATAGACAAATCTCCAATGCAGAAAAATTCCAAATGGTTCATGTAAATACTCTTCCCTTATGGAGGTGGAACATTTACTTCCTATTCCTTAAAAGTGATGTGTGCATAGAGACTTCCTACCAAAGTGTGCAGTATTGAAAGAAGGGGAAAAAAAGTAATTTTATAGTGAGAAACCCAAAAAAACACTACCTCATTCAGGTGATGAAGGTCAGTATCAACAATGTTAAGTCATGCCAATAGTATGTACCCTTGATATGATGTGATGAAAGTGACATTTTAGTTTTATGGACTTCCTCTCACAAAATATTTAACCCCACTCTAATCATGAGAAAAACATCAGATAAATCCTAGTTGTGTGACATTCTGTAAAATACCTGGCCAGTGTTCCTCAAAACTGTGAACATCACTAAAAATGTGGAAATTCTGAGAAACTTTCACAATTACGAAGAGCTTAAGGAAATATTACAACTTTAGGTAGTGTGGAGTTTAATGCAATCCCTATCAAAATACCATGGATTTTCTTCAGAGAGTTAGAACAAATTATTTTAAGATTTGTGTGGAATCAGAAAAGACCACGAATAGCCAGAGGAATTTTAAAAAAGAAAACCATATCTGGGGGCATCACAACGCCAGATTTCAGGTTGTACTACAAAGCTGCGGTCATCAAGACTGTGGTACTGGCACAAAAACAGACACATAGATCAATGGAACAGAATAGAGAACCCAGAAGTAGACCCTGAACTTTATGGTCAACTAATATTCAGTAAAGGAGGAAAGACTATCCACTGGAAGAAAGACAGTCTCTTCAATAAATGGTGCTGGGAAAATTGGACATCCACATGCAGAAGAATGAAACTAGACCACTCTCACCATACACAAAGATAAACTCAAAATGGATGAAAGATCTAAATGTGAGACAAGATTCCATCAAAATCCTAGAGGAGAACACAGGCAACACCCTTTTTGAACTCGGCCACAGTAACTTCTTGTAAGCTACATCCACAAAGGCAAAAGAAACAAAAGCAAAAATGAACTATTGAGACTTCATCAAGATAAGAAGCTTTTGCACAGCAAAGGATACACTCAACAAAACTAAAAGACAACCTACAGAATGGCAGAAGATATTTGCAAATGACATATCAGATAAGGGGCTAGTATCCAAGATCTCTAAAGAACTTCTTAAACTCAACACCAAAGAAACAAACAATCCAATCATGAAATGGGCAAAAGACATGAAGAGCAATGTCACAGAGGAAGACATAGACATGGCCGACATGCACATGAGAAAATGCTCTGCATCACTGGCCATCAGGGAAATACAAATCAAAACCACATTGAGATACCACCTCACACCAGTGAGAATGGGGAACATTAACAAGGCAGGAAACAACAAATGTTGGAGAGGATGCGGAGAAAAGGGAACCCTCTTACACTGTTGGTGGGAATGTGAACTGGTGCAGCCACTCTGGAAAACTGTGGAGGTTCCTCAAAGAGTTAAAAATAAACCCGCCCTATGACCCAGCAATTGCACTGTTGTGGATTTATCCAAAAAATACAGATGCAATGAAACGCTGGGACACCTGCACCCCAATGTTTATAGCAGCAATGTCCACAATAGCCAAACTGTGGAAGGAGCCTTGGTGTCCATCGAAAGATGAATGGATAAAGAAGATGTGGTTTATGTATACAATGGAATATTACTCAGCCATTAGAAGCGACAAATACCCACCATTTGCTTCGACGTGGATGGAACTGGAGGGTATTATGCTGAGTGAAGTAAGTCAATCGGAGAGGGACAAACATTGTATGTTCTCATTCATTTGGGGAATATAAATAATAGTGAAAGGGAATATAGGGGAAGAGAGAAGAAATGTGTGGGAAATATCAGAAAGGGAGACAGAACATAAAGACTCCTAACTCTGGGAAATGAACTAGGGGTGATGGAAGGGGAGGAGGGTGGGGGTTGGGGGTGAATGGGTGATGGGCACTGAGGGGGCACTTGACGGGATGAGCACTGGGTGTTATTCTGTATGTTGGCAAATTGAACACCAATAAAAAATAAATTTATTATTAAAATAAATAAATAAATAAATAAATAAATAAATAAATAAATGTAGTGTGGTATCCTGCATGAGATCCTTGAATCAAAAACAGATGAGATGCTAATTAGAGGAGAAACTGGATGTGGCTTACCTGAGAACTCTGTACTATCTTTGTAATTGTTCTGTAAATCTTAACATTGCTATAGTTTTTAAAAATATTTTTAGGGGTGCCTAGAGGGCTCAGTCAGTTAAGCATGTATCTACCTTTGGCTCAGGTAATGATACCAGGGTCCTAGGATGGAGCCCCAAGTGGGTTCCCTGATCAGCAAGGAGCCTGCTCCTCCATCTCCCCACTGCTCATGCTCTTTTCCACTATCTCCCTTCCTCCCCCCCTCAAATAAATAATATCTTTAAAAAATATATTTTTAAATGTCTGAAACTATATTATGATACTATTTTTTTTATTTTCTGGCTCCAGATATTTTCTATGACTTTAAACCCAATAAAAATTCATACTTCTCATACATAATAAAATTATAAAGTAAATGTAATTCAAGGAATTGCACAAAGCCTCAATGAATGGATATAAAGCTCCTTCATAAAAATGGTTAATGATTGGGGTGCCTGGATAGCTCAGTTGGGTAAGTATTCAACTTTGGTTTCAGCTCAGGTCATGATCTTAGGGTCATGGCATCAAGCCGTGTGTGTGGCTCCATGCTCAGTGCACAGTTTGGTTGGTATTCTCTCTCTCTTCTTCCCACCCTCCCTCTCTCACTCTGCCCCTCTCCCTGCCCACACTCTAAGTAAATAAATAAGTGAAATATTTTTAAAATTGCTTAACAATTGTAAACACTATAAGCAAAAATTAATTTTATGTAAATTACTGCAAATCTAGACTCCAGAATAAATTTTAGTCTCTATAGTACCATTCTGATATTTTCATGACACCAAGTGTTTGCTGATAAGCTTCAAAGACTTAGCTCCTCACAATTATTTTTCTAAGCACCGATCACTCTTGAGGACCTATATCTTATTATCAAGGATTGGAAGGAAAGTGACTAAATCTCTCCATTTTGTTTCCCTTTACCCTTCCCTGCGCTTATGTTGTGATTCAAAAGCATGAAGTGACTTGTTGATTACTGTATAACTATCAAATAACAGTATTAACATTGAGCTATTTATTGCATGAAACATGTATTTATTTCCTATTCTTACCATCTGTTGTAGGTCCTGAAACTTAGATTCAAATTCAAAGGTAAGGAGCAATAAAAGAATGATAAAATACATAGAAAATATGTAGTAATTTAAAAAGGAATATGTGTAAGAAGGGTGACAGGGAATACGGGTAGCAGAAAAGAAATATGTAGCATCTGAGTAAACTGAGATGGCTCAGTAAAAATAAAGACACACAAGACCAATATAAAAAACACATTAGAACCTTTTATTATTGAAGACCTTACATCTTTCATATCTATTTTTTAAAAGATTTTTTTTTTTTTTAATGATAGTCACATATACACAGAGAGAGAGAGAGAGGCAGAGACATAGGCAGAAGGAGAAGCAGGCTCCATGCACCGGGAGCCTGACGTGGGATTCGATCCTGGGTCTCCAGGACCGCGCCCTGGGCCAAAGGCAGGCACCAAACCGCTGCACCACCCAGGGATCCCTAAAAGATTTTATTTATTTATTTATTTATTTATTTATTTATTTATTTATTTATTTATTTATTTATTTTTAGAGATTGTGTGCACGCGTGCATGCACGCGCGCACACACACACACACACACACACAGAAAGAGGGAGGGTCAAAGGAAAAGGAATCTCAAGCCGACTTCCCCCTGAGCACAGAGCAGGGCTTGATTTCACAACCCTAGGATCATGACTTGAACCAAAATCAAGAGTTGGACGCTTAACCGACTGAGCTACCCAGGTGCCCCTTTTTTGTATAAAGAATTTTCTTGCTATACCTACTCCCTTACTTTAGGCAGAAAAGTCTGTCTATACATTTTTAAATTCTAGAGGTGAAGTCACAGCAAATAGAATTGTTATTAGAATGCATCTCTAGGCTAGTAGAGGCATAGTTGTAGTCTTTATTGTTTTCTAGAACTTACATAACACCTTTATTTCAAGTAAATAGACAAACTTCTTTGAATAAATTTTGTTTTTATGCTCTGAAACATCTTTCTACCATAACCTTGCCTAGTTGCTAGGTGGTAACATGAAATAAACATCTAAATTATTCAAAACAAGAGTTGAATATTATTGTTTAAAAGGTAGTTGACATTGGAGGAAAAGGGAGAGGAGAAAAATGGCAAGCAGCTCTTGAATATATTTTTAAAGTATGTGAAAAGAAGCATATGAATTAATTTGCAGAAGCTGATTCCTGCTGGTACTAACAGCTCTGAAAAGCAACAGATCTAGATCTATTAGCATAAAAATTAAAAACAAATAAAAAATTCAGATTTTGCATTTGTGATCAATCAACTGTCATGCATTATGTTACTAAAGATTTTGCCTCTGCCTCTGCTAGCTATACCACTAACCACAGATTCCAAATTTGGAATGCCACTATTTTTAATGTGTGTAATTAGTCTAAGCAAGAATGTGGTCCAGAAAGAGAAATAATTGTTTTGGCATTGGTAATGCACTGATTTCACACATTTGTGTTAATCTCCTCTCCCTGGAAGCACTATTCCCAATTCCTTAGAATAAGAAACAAGAAAAAAAGCAGAAACTCAATTCTAGGGTATAGGAAAATACATACCTCAAGAGGAGATTATTGAAATCATTACATTCCCCTCAAATAAATAGAATTTTCACCACTTTGCCATAAGGTCCATTATTTCATTAAACTCTACTAAGAATCAGAAAAGCATCCATAAAATACAAAGAATTATTAATACTAACATCTTTTTAATATAGTGCTAAGACGAATTAGGTTTATTTTTCACACAAACATGTAATGACTTTTCTCCCCTTGTAACTAAGGTTCATTGTCCTCTCATTTCTCTTAGCAACTCAGTGGACATTACTTGAGGTTGAAATCAAGTCAATTAATCAGGATCTTCAGCTGGTTACAGAGAATGGAAGTTTTCGGCTTGCCAGAACACCTGCACTACTCAAATGGTCTTGGCGCTTAATTGTTTCCAGGTGCAGCACATGCTCATTCTGTGCTAACATCGAATGTGAATATCTGCTGCCAGAGGACACACTTTGGAAGCTGGAGTTAACTAGAAAGAGAATTAGCCCTCAGTTAGAAAAAGTATATATGCCACTTAATCATTGAAATGGAAATTTGCAGAATATTCTTTAATATTCAATTAAGGAACAGACCTTTTTTGTTTAGCTAACAGATCTGACCCTTGCACACCTCAAAGATGTATGTGCATGTGTTGGTGATAATTTTGTGAAGTTTATTCAATAAATAATTATTAAGCACCCTCTATGTGTCAGGAACTTGAAATAGAGCAAAACAAAGATCCTTCATGGAGGTCATATTCTACTGAGAGACATTTTCTTTGTCCATTCCTTCTACCCTTCCTTCCTTTCCTTCTTTTTTCTTCCTGCCCACCTTTCATTTTTTCTTTCTTTTTTCCCTACTTTAGAATGCCCTTAAGTAGGATAAACATATCTTTCAGAGTCCAGTTTCCATGAAATAATATGCACCTAGTTTGATGGCGGCTCTTGCTCTTGCTCTGCTTTCTAACTTATCTTCAGTTCTGAGTACCAGCGAATAAGAAACTCTACTTTCGAACCTGGTCTTGAAGTGAGAGAGCTAAGTTCTTGTCTCACGGAATCGAAGAATAAATCTCTCGGACAAAGAGTGAGTAAAGTGAAGTTTATTAAGCAAGGATGCAGAAAAAGATCTCAGGAGTGAGAGGGGTCTGGACAGGTTTGCCACTGGGGGCCTGTGGGGTTTTGTTTTTTATTGATAGCCAACCAGGGAACCTAAATCTTTTTAACATATCTATTGATTTCACCACTGAATAAGACTAGTAATAACACCTTCAATGGTTTACTTCCTTTTTAGGTTCCTGTAATTGGTGTTGGTCACAAGTAGCTGTTATAAAAATACCCCAATTTTGACACCTAGAACAGGATGCCCTGGTTTGTTTATCTCAGTTTCCTTTCATCTTTACATTTTGGGGATTTTTTGTGAGCCTGATTCCATGGCCCCTTACCTCTCTTTCCCTATCCTAGCCCTGCCTCCCCCTTACTCAGTCTCTCCCATATTTTATCTGATTTTCCAGAAATAAGGCTCATACTCTGTTTTAATAGCCATCTTATATGATCTCCCAATCAGGACATTGGGAAGAGAATGGATTGTCTGTAACTACTCTAGCTTTCTCCCATTGTATTCCACATTTTTTCTGGAAAATACTAGCCAAATTATATTGCAGAAGGTCAAGATTTGTAATCTTCCTCAATGAAGATTCCTACCTGAGAGCAACAGATCACCAACGGAAACTTTGGAGGAATTTTGAGCTCAGTTTCCTATTTTCAGTTTTTACTCTGCTGTGTGATATCTCACTAAGATACATTCTTTGAGGTAGGTAAAACAGGAAGGAAGTGTCATAGATCTAGGCAGTCATGGAGTCCACGTCATCAACATTCATGAGGAGGATTGCTAATAAAAGTTTCTGTTCTTTGCTCATCTATTTTTCTTTTTTTATTTCTTGTTAGGTGAGTATATGCCATCTAGCTTGTTTATAGCTCAAAGAAATCGGAAACTTGTTAATAAGTCTTATCTCTGATTAAGCCAGAAACAGACATCATAGTATTATTTCCCTTTTGGTTAAAATTTCATTTATGCTGTAACTGTTCCTCTCTTTTTTATTTTTATTATTATTATTTATTTGTGAGAGACACACACACAGAGATAAATAGACATAGGCAAAGGGAGAAGCAGACTCCTTGCAGAGCACCAAATGCGAAACTCAATCCCTGGACCCAGGATCAAGTCCTGAGCCAAAGACAGATGCTCAACTGGTGGGTCACCCAGGCATCCCTGTTCTTCTCTTTTAGCTAGTTCTGTATGAATTAAGATTTGAGAAGGATGACGGTACAGGCAAATTACATCTCATTGTAAGGCTAAAAACAAATTACTAACTACTTTGGTATGAATGTATGATTATCTTTTTTGAATACTTCAAAAATTGTTATTGTTATTATATTTTTAAAGATTTTATTTACTTATCTGAGAGAGAGATAGCAAGGAGGAGCAGGGTGAGGGGCAAAGGGAGAAGCAGACTCCCCGCTGAGTGGAGAGCCCCACCCAGGATTCAATTCCAGGGCTCCAGGATCATGACCTAAGCTGAAGGCAGAGGCATAACAGATTGAGCCACCCAGGCACCTCTGTTATTGTTATTTTAAATAACATGTCAAAGCTGACTGTTTATGAGTTACTTTCCAAAGGCCATGAAGCTGTTTCTCAGAATAGTCTCTGCTATTTTTTAATGTATTTTCTTCCTAGAGCATGTTACTTGTTTTGAGTATTCACTGCATTTTCCATTTTGAATAGTCTTGTGTTTCACAGAAAACAAGTGTCTTGTGGCATATTAACTGCTTTTATTCCAAAAAGGAACAAATATCTTATCAGAAATGATGTCCATTCTGGGTTTTCATAGATATCTGATATTTATTGCCTAATTGGCTAGATCATTGGAAGGACAATGGGTAACACAAACACTGGTAGTTATATATTCAATATCCATCCTTCTATACTAACTAGATTTTCTCCAAATGTCCACTCTTGTTTGCCCACATGAGTCAAACTTATTTCAGAGAGGCTTATCCAAGATTAGTTTAATACAGTTATGGGGGTCCCTTTAGTCATCATTATGTGATGAAATTCTGGAAGTGATGAATGAGGAGAAATGTACTCTTACCTCTAAGACACAGAAGAAAAGATGATCCCTTTGATTTTTGTTATATCTAAGTATCATCTTTACAATTGTTGCAACTCTAAAATAGATTTTTAAATTTTATATTAATATAGGCAGCTCTTTCAAGAATGGCTGCAAAGGAGAACAAAGAAGTGGGTAGAAACTTATAAGAAAAGTGAAGAAGGTGGAAGAAAAAATAGGAAAGCTGATGAGAAAGATCCAGTAGAGAAGGAAAAGTAATGGTACAGAAGAGATATGGGGAGGAGTGCTGAAGTAATATCCTTGAACAGGTAAGAATGACTAAGAGATAAGGTATAAATAGTGAGATGGATTTAGATAGGAGCACAGATAATCCATACATGTTGTCAGGGTATTGTGGGTATACATGAAGGTAGGTAAGAACATAGAGTTGTGGAAGTCTTGAAATCTTTAATCTAATTGTTTCAATTCCTGAAGTATTCTTATATTTTTTTATAATTTGCTCAAGGTTTCATCACTAATAAACTAATAAAGATTATTTATTTGAGTGAGAGGGGAGAAAGTGCACATATGCACACAAGTGGGAGGAGGGACAAAGGAAGAGAATCTTCAAGCAGACTCCTAAGCATGGAGCCCACCCAGTGGGCTAGATCTATGTCAGATCTAGATCACATGACTATGAGATCTAGATCTGAGCCAAAACCAACGGTCCAAGAGTCCGATACTTAACCAACTGAGCCACCCAGGCACCTTCTATCACTAATAGAGGCAAGAAACAGATTCAAACTCAAAAGTCTATTCATATGTTTTTTCCTATAAGCATCATAGCATCTGAAACTAGGCAGGTGTTATAATGCTGTCAAGACAAGATCCCCAAATTTCTCCTTTCTTGCCAAAACCCTACTTCTCCTTTCTTACCAAAACCCCAATCCTGGACAGTAAAGTACTAGTTTGTTACAAATGTCTCTGGAACTGTTTCTTTCTTAATTAAAAGAGACTAGTGTGGTTAGCACTATCCCTGTCTTACATTCTGCCTTTATATCTGTATCGAACATATATGGTGGATAAATAAATGACAGTTTGATTAAGTTAATATTATTTAGGTACCTGCTGCCTAATGAGGTTCTAAATGATATGGCTAGAATGCCATCATTCTTTAACTTTTTTGAAAAAAAAAATAAAAAGAACCTAAAACTGTCAGTTATGGTAGAATTTTCAAAACACAGATATTAATTATGAAGCTATTGATCTCATGGTTCTGCTGTGTTCTAAGAAATGCAAAATTAGTTGTAAATTTTTAATCTAGATAGAAAATAAATCCCACCACTAAATGTTTAAGTAATGCTTGCCCCTTGGTCATTTAGAAATGTTATTCATTTCATGTACTGCTGACATGGTATATTTTAAAATTCTTAAGCAAAATTAACTTTATATTTGCTTGAATTAGGAGAAATTAGAATCATATTAAAAGTTTGAAAATTAAGACATGTGTCTAAATGAAACCCATGTTTTTAAATAGAAAATTTCCTTTAATATCACCTTACAAAGTTACATAGATCAGTTAGCATGCCAGGGAAAGTGTTACCAAGCATATTTTGATATAAAATTTTATGGTCTGACACTAAAAAATAATTTAAAAATTGATGCTGGCAGAATGAAGAGAAGGAAGATCTCCAGAGTGTTTCCTAATTGTATTGACCCATTGAATTATCCAATTCAGAAGCTACTTTACTTATGTTTTCTTGTTATGAGAGATGATAAATGGCCACACTGGTTAAGCCACTTTGAGTTGAATTTACTGTTACTTCTAGCCAGCATCCTAACTAATGAATAGTCAAACAACTCTGGGAAACACTAGAATTAACAATATTAATATTATTTGTTTGGAGGGTTAATTTTAGCTTGTTTTTGTTTTGTTTACTGCAGAACTTCACTAAGCTTTTAATATGCTAAGGTACATTTTGAATTCCCTAAGCAAAAAACAGTGTAGGCAGTGTTTTGTAAATTTATTTGATCCTGAAAGTTGTCGTGTGAGAAGATGCTCTCCCCACAGACACTCCCTAAAACACATGTTAAGTGGATCTAGCATTCACAGAATTCTCATTTTAGCCTTGAAATGCAAGAAAGGGAAAAACTTGAAGCATCTAAAAGCCCAGACATATGTGGGTCTGAAACTGGTCTTTCACTGATAGCCAATTAGCTTTAGCCAAGTGGTCTGATTATTCAGAGGCTTTTCTTTTCTTTTCTTTTCTTTTCTTTTCTTTTCTTTTCTTTTCTTTTCTTTCTTTTTTTTTTTTTGTGTCTGTTAATTGGAGGAAATAATACTACCATATAATAGTACTGGTTGGAGAATTCAGATGCTGAAATTTATAGTGTCTGGAACATACTGAGTACCCAATCAGTATTGGTAATCACAATAGTTGTTTTATCATACTACCAGCAATGTTAATGGATATGATATTTTAGTATTATTATATATTTGATTTATCTGTGTTCTCCCTGACCCTGAGGGGACCATTGAGTGACTCCTGTCTTCTTTGATAATTATTTTGCTAATGCTTTATATCATAAATTTGAGCTTTATTGAACCTATGTCAGGTTAGAAACAAACAATGGACACAATTCAAAGCTTAATTTTTCTTCTGAAATTATCCAAGTGCTAAGAGTGAGAAATTCCTTGGAACTCTAGATTTATAGAGAATGCCACTTGAGTTAGGGATTATAGTTATTTGTTTATTCAGTGCAGAAATACTTTTTCTTATGTAAATAAAAGGAGATGAATAAATGTCAACCTCTCAGTATATTTATCAACATTTGCCCTCAGAGTGGGAAAGTGGCACACTGGGAAAGTCGTGGATCCAGTGGATGCATTTTATTTTATTTTTTTAAAGATTGTATTTATTCATGAGAGACACACAGAGAGAGGCAGAAACATAGGCAGAGGGAGAGAAGCAGGCTCACTGCAGGGAACCTGATCAGGATTTGAACCCAGGACCCCGGGATCATGACCTGAGCCAAAGGCAGATAGATGCCTTTGAGCCACTGAGCCACCCAGACATCCACTGAGCCATCCAGACATCCAACCACTGAGCCACCCAGACATCCCCAGTGGATGCATTTTAAACCAGACTGTAGCTAAGCAAGGCTTAATACTTGCTCCTTTTATTTACCACTAGATTCTGTATGTCCCCATATATGTTCCATTCTAACTGGGGGACACTTCTGGTCTCTGGACATCTGCATCAACTCAGCTACTGAACCCAATAGTCCTCAAAATATCTGAACACTCTCCTTTTTTCTTTTGCACAGTTACCTGAGTAAATGACCATAGATAACTTTGGGAATGAACAGGGAATCTTCATAGCATATATCTATCATGGTGATCTAAATACTGACTCAGATCTGGGAAGTGAGAAGTCTATTATATTTTATTCACACAGTTACATATATTCCTACATTTCCATTCTTGCCTTTTATTATGGATGTTAAGCATTCTCATTGGCTAACTGTATTTTTTCCTTAGCATTGTTTATATCTTCCTGAGGATTCATTCCTATTAGCTGCCTTTCCATCCTTGCCCACCTTTCTTTATAGTAACTGTAACCTCCTAGATTCTTATGTTTTAAGAATCACCATCTGGCCTCTATTATTTCAGTTCCCTAGTGTCCCTCTTTATATTGAGATGTGCTCAGTGATGGCTAAGTTATTCCTGGACTGCAGTGGAAAGGAACCTCTAAATTTACTGATGTAAGTGCTCCTTTCAGTAGCACAGTGCTGATTGTTTTGGGTGGATGATGTGTCCTCTGGGGTCTCCTATGAAACATCATTCTGGGTCTTCTGGCCTTACCATCATGTATCCTTTCCAGTATGCTCACTTCTCTGGATCTTACTTCTTTTTCTACCATCTTGAAGGAAAAAACCTTAGGCATTTCTATTTCACTTACTGTGGGTCATTCTTACCAGAGGCTTCTAGAGTCATCTAGCAGCAAGTTTGCCCTATTGCTGGAGTCCTTGTCAAGTATTGCATCTTATATCTTCAGAAAATGCCCCCAAATTAATACATTTTTAACATGTAGTATAACTTCTGGCCACTTTGATGAAACACTCCCAAATTTCAATCTTACAGGTAATCCCTAAGCTCCTACCCATATTGCTTAGCTAATGCTTCTGTCATCTTCAGAGTGTGATCTCTTTCTTCTCTATCAGACTACTGAGCTAGAATCAGCAGGACTAGGTAATTATTAGATTTGAAAATCCAAGAACAAATGAATGTCTCTTATTATGTCAGTGTAGACTTAAATCCTGGATTGCTTATTAGCTATATGACTTAGATATACTTTAAAAGCTCTAACATAATTTCCACATCTACATAAAGGAATATTTATGCTTTCTGTCTCACAGGGCTGATGTGATAATATGAGCTAACTAGTACATTGAAAGTACTAAGCGTAAGACTTGACATGGAGTAAGCCTTGCTCAACAAGTAGTACCTAGTGGATGATTATAATAAGATGTGGAATCCTTTCTTACTCCCATTTTGGCATATACTATATCATCAAATCTTAGCTCAAATTTTGCTGTATTCATAAAATCAAAATAAAATAATTATAGCTAAAATAATCTTTATTTTGCTGAATTCCAGAGAGATTTTCCTATACTTTTCATAGGGTGTTTGTACACTTACTTTTTTTTTTTTTTTTGTATTTTGACATAATATCTTCTATCCTAGGATATCACATACTTTTTAGAACAAGCATTCTATTTTGAATATTATTTTATCCTCCCACCCCATTCTCTGTACTGTCTCATATATGCCCAGTGTTCAAACTATATGTTCTAAAAGAAATAAATAGCATTACATCCTAAATAATGTCTATTTTATCAACAATAAAACGGTTATTACTATCCACCCACAGAAGTCTTATAATGACAGTGAGATATAAATTATAAATGTGAAAAATAAATTGGGGAGAAAAAGCAGATGTAAAAGTTAAGGTAGAATTATCTGCATTTGTCTGAAGTTATCAAATTCTTATATTATTATTTATGTTATGAATTTCATAACATTTCAAGGACAAAGATGTGGGGAGATACACTGTTGAATATTGCTGAAGTCAGTCTTCAGACATGTGTATAATTCATACCAAATCCTTAAGCTTTTGAATGAATCAGGAGAAAGACTATTTTTGCAGTTTCATCCCTCTATCTTTCACCATCTTTCTCCTTGCCTTTGTCTTATTTCAAAGCCTAGGTCAATCAAAAGAGAATAAAAATGTGTGTTTTTTTCCCTTACCACTATAGATCCTTTGCTAAAGCCTTTAATTAACTCCTCCTTCCAAATAACTTATTTGTATCTATAAAATGTGGGATATTTTACTTGTCTAATTTCAAGTGGACAATGTGAACAGAACAGAGTGATTTTACTATTCCTCTTCTCCACACAGCTTAATAAATGCATATCCACATTTAAGTACAAAATGCATACACATTTAAAATATGTATTAAAGGAGCTTGAGATCTATTGTTTTAGACTTTCCTTGGATATTTGTCCTCTTCTAAAAACAACAGTTTTCTTTTTGTATTTGCAAGGTATCATGAAGCAGGATGAAACATTTTTATTGACCCCACCTCCCATTTGTTTTTGGAGAATCTAAAAAAAGGTAGTTTTAATTGGTGTTACGGAGCCACATATAGCATTTTCACATTAAAAATGAAATCAATCAGGTACTACTATTTCCACTCACACATATACAAACAAAGCATTAACAAAGATTCACTTTTCTATGTATAGTATTTGGATCTATGTTTAATGGTAATTCATAAATAAACTATAGTATAGTTTAGGATTTTGCATTTTATTGGTTAGCAGTACAATCAGTTTATAAAATATATTTTCTTTGGTGTTTCTTTCTGTTCTGATTATAATTCCAAAGATATTTTACCAAGTTTATTAATGATTTATTTCTAATTATTTTGAAATAATAAAGATTTTATTGTATTCTTTATATGAGGAAATACTAAGTTCCAGAAAATTCAAAGAACCACTTAGTCAGTGGGTATAAGTCTTAAAAATATAAACGAGGGGTCACCTTAGTGGCTTAGTCTGTTGAGCATTGGACTCTTGATTTTGGCTCAGTTCATGATCTTAGGGTCATGAGATCCAAGCCCCACTTTGGGCTCTGCACTCTCTGTAGAATCTGCTTATCCTTATCCCTTCCTCTCTTCCCCTTCCTTTCTTTTTTTCTCTCAAATAAATAAAATCTTTAAAAAGTAAATAAATCATTATCTCCCTATGTTAATAGTTCTCTGAATATATAGTTCCCATTTTGTGGGAACAAACATGTATTAGTTTTACTTTCTGTAGAAAAAAAATGACTGAAAGAATGAATACAAAATTCAACAAAAAATGTATGTTTAAAATCAGTTAATATAATTGATATATCTATGATCAATAAAAGGAAGCATGACAAGAAGTAAAAGAACAGAATAGAAAAATAGTCATTAGATGACATAGATTCATAATAGTATGTTAGAGGCCATGAATAATTCTGTTAAAATAATTTGTTCTCTGATTATTTTTCTGTTTTGTCAGTACATTTCTAATAAGAAACTGAGGATCCAGTTGACTGTCCTAAGCAAATGCAGTACTTCTGGGTTGCAGAACTGTCTAGTCACCATTATTGCACTTAGTCCTTACCATGACACTGCTCTAAGACTTATACTATAAAGCTACAGTTATTATAACAAACTGATATTAATGTAAGTGTATACATTGAGATCAATGTAAAGAAAGCCCACACGTAAACAATTACATATATGGTCAATTGATTTTTTAAAAATATTTATTTATGTATTTGAGAGAAGGAGAGAGTGCACATGAGCATGGAGTTTGGGAGGGGCAGAAGAAAAGGGAGAGAAAAAATCTCAAACAGCTTCCCACTGAGTGGCACCCAATGTGGGGCTTGATCTCATGACCCAGAGATAATGACCTGAGCTGAAATCAAGGGTCAAATGCTTGCCAGACTGAGCCACGTAGGTGTCCCTATGTGATTTTTGACAGAAATGCCAATGTAGTTCAGTGAGAGAAGAATAGTTGTGCAGGCTTTGAGAAACCCAGGCCAAGTGGGCACTGTATGCCTACATGACTGACTTTCAATAAAACTCCTGCAAAGCAAGGTTTGAGTAAGTTCCCTGGTTGGCAGAACTACACAACTGTTTCATACCTCATTGCTAAAAGAGTTAGCAAATCCACGTGACTCATTAGGAGGAAATACCTGATAAGCTTATGCCTGATTTCTCCTGGATTTTACCCCATGTGCCTTTTCCCTTTGCTAATTTTAATCTGTATCTTTACACTATTATAAACTATAACCATGCGTAGAACAGCTTTTCCAAGACCTGTGAGTCCTTATAGCAGGTCATGGAGTCTGCTGGTATACCTTAGAGATCTTGAACCCAATAGTGTTTTCATCGGATGGTATTGGAATTTTCAGATGTATATAAACTAAAACCAAAACCCTAATTAAAAATCACCATAATCAAAATCAGTTTGGAATTGGGCACACGTTATAAGTATTTAAGCTAAAAGTTTAAAATTTAAGCAGAAATATTAATAGAAAATGTTTATTAAATTAGGATAGGCAGTCATTCCTTATATAAAATGCAAAAAGCAAAAATCACAATAGAAAAATCAACTGAACTGTGTCACTCCAGATCCATACATATGTTGAAGCCTTAACTCTCAATATGACTGTATCTAGAGGTAGGGCCTAAAGAAGGTAATTGCTAGTTCATAAACCTGAGGCCTTGATCCAATGCATAATTTCTGTTACATCCATTACTTCTGTGACTTTAAATGATACAACCACTTTGGAAAATGTTGGCAATTTCTTACAGAGTTTATTGTATATTTACTATATGGCTAAGCAGTTCAACTACTATAAATTTATCTAAAGGAGATGAAAACATATTTGTGCAGAAAACTTACAGGCGATTGCTCATGGCAATTTTATTCATAAAAGCCAAAATCCCAAAATAATATGTATATGCATCAGTAGGTGAACAGATAAATAAAATATGTTATATCCATACAATATAATATAGTTAATAAAAAGGGAATAAATAAACTACCAGTGCATAAAAACTATATAGATAAAGCTCAGAAATATTGTGAAGGCAGAAAAAAAATATCAGGTACATAAGTATGCCTTTTGATTCCATTTATGTGAAATTCTAGAAATGGAAAAGCCAACTATCATGGCAAAAAAAGATCAGTGATTTCTTGGTATGACGAGAAGGTATAGACACTGATTATAAAAAGATCCAGATACACTTTGGCAGAGACAGAAATATTCTATATGTTGATTTTAGTGGTACTCACACTGTATATTTGTCATATTTAATTAAATTGTATGTTTAACTGGGTGATTTTATTCTTTCTAAATCATACCTCAATAATTAATTTTTTAAAAGATTTATTTATTTATTTATTTATTTATTTATTTATTTATTTATTTATGATAGACATAGAGAAAGAGAGAGAGAGAGAGAGGCAGAGACACAGGAGGAGGGAGAAGCAGGCTCCATACTGGGAGGCTGCCATGGGACACGATTCCGGAACTGCAGGATCGCACCCTGAGCCAAAGGCAGGCGCCAAACCGCTGAGCCACCCAGGGATCCCCACTAAACGCTGAGCCACCTGGGCTGCCCCCTGAATGTGTTACTTATTAAAAACTTATTCTTTTTCCTTATATTCTAGAACCTAGCACCATTCCAGGAATAAAGTAGACACTATAAATGTATATTTTGTTAAAAGTAAAACTGTGAACTGAATCATAATTCATTGTTTACCACATATGGAACACATATTGTAGTGATAACTTTCTACATATATCAGAAGGAAATTATTTACTGATAATATTTCAAACAAGTTCTATTTTAGGATAATAATAGAAGAAAAGAAATAAAAGAAAAAGAAAATATCATTAGTTCTTTCAGTATTCTTCAAATTGGCTCTAAAGTTCCAATAGTTATGAATCAGTACAATAGAAATGTTAAAACATTGATGTAGATTCTAGCTGGACAGAAGCTCTTAAAATCAATAAAGTTGAACATCCATTTATGTCAAGGGACATAACAGATAGTAGTAAAGATACATTTTTTCATAGAAATCTGTAATAAACAGCATGTAGAATTTTGAGAGCATTTCTGGGAGCTAGTGAATTCCATTATTCCCTTAAGATACATATTTTTATTTTGTGATTTTATTTTCATTTTTTTCTTTGATTATAGAGCATTTATTAAATATCTACTATGTGTGAAGGTAATTTTACATCAATAAAAAATTATCTTACTCCTATCATTACAGTTATTAGCAAATTAAATGACACTAGAAATAAATTTAATACACAGTTTTATTTCTATATATTTATATATACATATATTTCAAAATTATAATTTGGAGAATTTATTTCAATATTAGAAGGTTTAGTTTTGGGGGATCCCTGGGTGGCTCAGCGGTTTAGTGCCTGCCTTTGGCCCAGGGTGTGATCCTGGAGGCCCCAGGATCGAGTCCCGCATCCGGCTCCCGGCATGGAGCCTGCTTCTCTGCCTCTGCCTGTGTCTCTGCCTCTCTTTCTCTCTCTGTGTCTATCATGAATAAATAAATAAAATCTTAAAAAAAAAAGAAGGTTTAGTTTTAAAACATAATTATGAGATTATCTAGAAAGGTCATTTATTCTGTTTATCCTTTTATTCTTTTGCTTCTTGTGAATATGTGCCACACCTACAATATTGTGGGGGTTTTTTCCTCATTACACATTTTATAAGGGACACTAATGAATTGGAATATGTAATGAAGAGAGTGCCCTGTATAATTAGTGGGTAGAAAGCTATGTTACTGATAGTCAACTCTCCTAATGATCACCAGAAAAGCTTGTGAATAAACTAAAGATGAATTTACTAGATTCACTGCAGGAAGGGTGAAGCAACTTTGAAATGATCTTAATAGTGTCTCAAGAAAAATTAGTGGAAGACATCTGTTTTAAGGCATGGATTAGTGATTTTAAATTGGTGAACAGGGTGGATGGGCAAAGTTTATGACAAGTATCTTTGTATTAGTGGACAGGCTGTGGTGGTGGTCTGGAAGAGAGCTTTGATCAGCAGTTTTGTCTTATTTAAGTGAAGTATTTATGCTGGTTCACAGCTTTGCTTAGCACAGGAAAGGATATATCTGTTTTGTCTCAGAATTGTTCAGCACTGGGACAGAGCGTATATTTGTTTTCATTCTCTATGCCAGATGAGTGACAGTTTAAAAAACTGGGGCTGTTTAATGTAAATTTAACAATACAATTCCCACTTTGGAGTAAGGAAGAATGATGGTGATCATTATTTCTTAAATAAAAATCTATTTTAAAAATTTCTACAAGAGGGATTGGGTGACTGTTATTAGTAGACCTGACATAGTAGACTCAGCTTAATTTCTTGATGTCCTAAAAAAAGAATAATTCTAACACTGTGGAAATACAATAAATGTAAAAAGTACGTAGAATCAGCTACATAAATTGTAAAAGTGCTAATGTGTGTGTATTAGTATGAAATCACAAATTTTCAATTGTCTTTGTTTATTTTACATAGTGCTTAATATAGTATTAGATGTTAGCAACAGTCAGTATTTAACTGGTTTAAGGATTAGAATATTTTCAAAGAAATTTTGTGCCTTACAGGAAAAATTATATTATCTTTTTATACTGGAAAGTTTGACATGCTATGAGATATCTCCTCAGTGAGGATCTAGTCCTTTTTGGCCTACAAGAAAAAGCACTTTGTTGGAGTAAAAGCACTTAGATTCCGATTTCTGCTTTGCCAGTTAATCCTAGCTGTGTGAACTGGAAGAAGCCATTAACATCATTGACCTCAATAGCTCACTACTAAAATCATTCTAATAACATGAGCCAGAAAATGTATAGGCTATTTAAAACACTAATATAAACTGGAGCATGACTTGCAGGTAGGATAATATCTTTTTTTCTTTAAACCTAAAATAAGTTCACCCTGAAGATGTCTCACTTTTTTTGTATTCTCATATCTAGCATTGTTTAGATTTCTACATTCCACTATTCAGAGTACAACTGATTCTTGGCTTCTTTTTGTTAATAAATGAAACACTGTGTTTAAAATGCAAAATCATGTGGAATCTGGTTTACAGGGAAAGCATATTTCAATAGTCTCTGTGTTTGTGTTTTTTCCTACCCCAACAAAACCATTGAGTTTCCCAATTCCCTAAAGTGTTTAAATTTGCACAAAGGAGGAAATGTTTTCTGCATCCAAATATTAATTTGGATGTAGAGCTTCTCTGGACAAAATAGGGTACACAGTTAATGTTGTAAATTTTATTATTCTTGCTATTAAAATGAGCTATTACAGGGGATCCCTGGGTGGCTCGGCAGTTTGGCGCCTGCCTTTGGTTCAGGGCGTGGTCCTGGAGACCGGGGATCCAGTCCTGTGTCGGGCTCCTGGTGTGGAGCCTGCTTCTCCTTCTGCTTGTGTCTCTGCCTCTCTGTCTGTCATGAATAAAATAAATAAATAAATAAATAAATAAATAAATAAATAAATAAATAAAATGAGCTATTACAAAGTATTGAATTCTGTGCTAGCTAGATATTCCCTAACAAATTTATATAGAACCTTTTCATCTACACATTTGATATCTGAATAATTATTTTCCATAATTGCTGATAATAACTAAAAAGATTGCCCTATCTAATATCACAGTGTCTTTGTTTCAATTTTATTCAAAATTATATACAGAGAATTCTTTTAAGTTTTTTATTACAGCCAGTTAACAAAGAGTGTAATATTAGTTTCAATTGTACAATATAGTGATTCAACAGTGCATACAGTACCTGGTGCTTGTCATAGCAAGGGGACTCCTTAGTCCCCAACAAGTATCTTACCTATCCCCTCCCCCAACTCCCCTCTGGTAATCATCCTTTGTTCTCTATAGTTAAGAATCTATTTCTTGGTTTGCTACTCTCTTTTTTTCCCTTTTGTTCATTTTTTTCTTAAATTCCACATAGGAGTGAAATCATATGATACTTGTCTTTCTCTAACTAACTTATTTCACTTAACATAATACACTCTGGCTTCTTCCACATCCTTGCACATGGCAGGATTTCATTCTTCTTTATGACTAATAGTCCATTGAATATATATACCAACTCTTTATCCATTTATAGTTGGTGGACATTTGGGCTATTTCCATAATTTGGTTGTTGTAGATAATGCTTCTGTAAATATCTGGGTACATGTATCCCTTTGAGTTAGTATTTTTGTATTCTTTGGGTAAATACCTAGTAGTGCCATTGCTGGATTGTAGGGTAGCTCTACTTTTAACTTTTGAAGAACCTCCATACTGTTTTCCAGAGTGGCAACAGTTTGCATTCCCACCAATAGTGCAAGAGGGTTTCCCTTTCTCCACATCCTCACCAACATTTGTTGTTTCTTGTATTGTTAATTTTACTCATTCTAACTATAATATGAGGTTTGGTTTTGGTTTGTAGTTTTGGTTTGTAGTTACCTGATGATGAGTGATGTTCAGCCTCTTTTGCTGTGTCTGTTGGCCATTTCAATGTCTTCTTTGGAAAAATACCTATTCATGTCTTCTGCCCATTTTTTATTTGGATTATTTGCTTTTTGGGTATTGAGTTTAATAAGTTCTTTATAGATTTTAGATACTAACCCTTTATCAGATATGTCATTTGTGAATATCTTCTCCCATTCCATAGATTGCCTTTTAGTTTTGTTGTTTCCTTTCCTGTGCAGAAGCTTTTTATTTGATAAATCCCAATATTTTATTCTTGCTGTTCTTCCCCTTGCCTCAGGAGACATATGTAGGAAGAAATTGCTATGGCTGATATCAAAGTGGTTACTTCCTGTGTTCTCTAGGATTTTTATGGTTTCCTACCTCACATTTAGGTCTTTAATCCATTTTGAATTTATTTTTGTATATGGTGTAAAAAAGTGGTCCAATTTCATTCTTTTGCATGTTGCTGTGTAGTTTTCCCAACAGTATTTGATGAAGAAACTTTTTCCCATTGAATATTCTTTCCTGCTTTGTTGAAGATTCATGGACCATATAGTTGTGGTTTCATTTCCGGGTTTTCTATTCTGTTCTTTTGATCTATGTGTCTATTTTTGTGCCAGTACCATACTGTTTTGGTGACTATAGCTTTGTTATATAGGTTGAAGTCTGGAATTGTATTGCCTCTAACTTTCATATGAATTGTAGGATTGTTTTGTGTATCAATATGTGAAAAATGCTGATAGTATTTTGATAGAAATTCATTAAATGTGTGAATTGCTTTGGGAAGTATGGACATTTTAACAATGTTTGTTCTTTCAATTCATGAGCTTAGAATGCTTTTCCATTTTTTTGTGTCATCTTTGATTTCTTTCATCAGTGTTCTATAGTGTACAGAGTACAGATATTTTACCTCTTTGGTTAGGTTTTCTGTGTATCTTTCTGGTTTTGGTGTAATTGCAAATGGGACTGATGCCTTGATTTCTCCTTCTGCTGATTCTTTATTTTTTTTTTTTCTGCTGATTCATTATTGATGTATAGAAGTGAAAAACACATGGCTAATACCATCCTCAATGGCAAAAAAATATTGGAAATTTTTGTCTGATACAAAAGTAAATCGTAATGGAAAAAGGAAACACAATGGGGACCCTTTAGTCCTATATACTATTTTCCCTCAGTCCTGGAGCTTTCCAGTGCTTCTTGTTCAGTAAACTTGCTTTTCCCTTGAACTTCCAACAGTTCTTCTGGGGGAGGGGGTCTGCTGTCTGATTCTCAGGTGTCTGTGCCTGGACAGAGATGCCCCATCCTTGCCAGGTGCTGGGCTCAGTATGAGCTGTTTATCCTGTGAGTTCTTTGTTCCCTAGAGGCCCTGCCTCTCCCAGGTACAAGGTGAAACAGAGGAATAACAATTGGTGGCAGCCAGATTTCCAGCTCTGGAGTCAAGCTCCCCGAAGTAACTAACCACAGTCTCCTAGTCCACACTGGCCTAGATGCTCCTGAGGGCAGGCGCAGGTTCACTAACTGCACAGCTTGCAGGGCACCCAGCAGCAGGAGAGTTCTTGCTTTCCTGTGCCCTCACCGCTTGCACCTCTCTCAGGGGGCACGGAGGATCACTGGCTTTGTCTGCTTGGGCGCCCTGGGATCCGAGGCCCTGTGCTGGTGGACTCGCGCTCCGAGGGACTGCCTCTCCTGAAGGGAGCAGGATACACCCACCTCTGTCTGGATCCGGCCCGCCTAACCGATTGGCTTCTCCCAAATACCCCAGAGGGCTGCGGTGCTCCAGCCCTTTACTGATATTGGAGAAATCAATACCTGCCACAGGTAGGGCAGCCTGTTTATTGACCAGACACTGGGGAGCCACGGTCGGGGCGGGGGCCGTGCTCCCCTTCCAGCTACAGGCCGACGTCCTTCCCTGCCCCGGGGGCCATGGCCCGGGGACACCTCCGAAGCAACGGCCAGGGTCCAGCCCAGGCCAGGCTGCAGCGGGGCAGAGCCGGGCAGGTGAAGGCTTGCAGGGAGGGGAAGGTTCTTTCTCCGAGCGGGGAGCACGCAGACTGTTACAAAAGAGGGTCTGCGTGCGGGTGTGGAGCAGGGGCCCAGCGGGCAGCGGTGGGGGCCTGGCCGTCAGCTGAGGAGGGGTGCAGACCTGTCATTGGTCGGTCGGCTTCAGCTGGACGCTGGCAAAGGGGTTCCTGCTCACAGCCCGTGCTCTGTAGTCATCTAGACCCTGGGAGAAGGCAGGTACAGCCACGCTGTAGGGCCTCTGCTTGAAGGTACCGGCCGTCTGGGCAGGGAACGCACGGGATGACGTGCCGTAGTCGGGGGGCGGGAGGGCCAGGTCCTCCTTGTCCAGGAGGTTCCCCGTGCTGCTGCTCTTTCCCTGCTGCAGGCTCACCAAGGCTTGTGGTGAGCTTTCCCCCAGGTGCCTCTCCTCTTGTAGTGACTCTGGGAATCTTGAGGCTTCACTGCCCCTACTGCGATTCTGTCCAGTTTCCCTGCTAAGCACTTTTCTGTCAGGGAAATCTCCGGCATGGATTTTTATAGTTCCTGTTTCTCCAGGGCTGGGCTCTCCTGCCCTGGAGGCTTTTGCCACTCCACTTTAGTCTGGTTACTCGCAGTTCCCTTCCCTCACTTTATTCTTTTTTATTTTTATTTTTTTTCACCTTCCTACCTTGTTAGAAGTGAATACTTTTCTCTCTGATGCATTCCAGCTGTTGTCTCTTTAAATCTCATGTTGAGGGGATCCCTGGGTGGTGCAGCGGTTTGGCGCCTGCCCTTGGCCCAGGGCGCGATCCTGGAGACCAGGGATCAAATCCCACATCAGGCTCCCGGTGCATGGAGCCTGCTTCTCCCTCTGCCTGTGTCTCTGCCTCTCTCTCTCTCTCTTTGACTATCATAAATAAATACAAATTAAAAAAAAAAAAGAATTAAAAAAAAATTAAAAATAAATAAATAAATCTCATGTTGAATTCATAGGTGTTCAGGACGTTTTGAAATTTATATAGGTAAGTTTGTGGAACCAGGTGAATTGAGGACCCTACACTTCTGCCATCTTGCCCTTCCCTCCCAGAAGCTTTTTATCTTGATGAAGTCCTAATAATTCATTTTCACCTTTGTTTTCCTTGCCTCCAGAGACTTGTCTAGGAAGAAGTCTTAGGGCCAATGTCAAAGGGATTTCTTGCCTGTGTTCTCCTCTAGGATTTTGATGGTTTCCTATCACACATTTAGGTCTTTCATCCATTTTGAATTTATTTTTGTGTGTGGTGTAAGAAAGTGGTCCAGTTTCATCCTTTTGCATGTGGCTGTCCGATTTCCCAACACCATTTGTTGAAGAGATTGTCCTTTTTCCATTGTATACTCTTTCCTGCTTTGTTGAAGATTAGTTGACCATATACTTATGGGTCCATTTCTGGGTTTTCTATTCTGTTCCATTAATCCGTGTGTCTCTTTTTGTGCCAGTACCATACTGTCTTGATGACTACAGCTTTGTAATAGAGCTTGAAGTCCAGAATTGTGAGGCCTGCAGCTTTGCTTTTCAAGATTGCTTTGGCTATTCAGGGTCTTTTGTGGTTCCATAAAAAATTTTAGGATGGTCTGACTTACCAAAAAAAACAACAAACAAACAAACAAACAAAACACAAAGGTTTTAGAGATATTTCTCCAAAGAAGACATACAAGTACTAGCAGGTAAATGAAAGATGCTCAACATCACTAATCATCAGTGAGACTCAAATTGAAACCAAAATGATATATCATCTTACAATGTTAGGACAATTATTATAAAGAATACAAAATAAAAAGCATAAGAGAAGATGTGGCTAAAATGGAACCTTTGTATAGTGTTGGTGGGAATGTAAAATAGTACAACCACTATAGAAATCAGAATGGATTTTACTTAAAAACAATTCAAACCAGGATGATCATATGATCAATCCCACTTCTGGGTTTAAAACCCAAATAATTGATACCAGGATCATGAAGAGATGTATGCATTCCCATATTCATTGAAGCATTACTTCACAATAGCCAAGATATGGAAACAACCTAATGTCCATTGACTGATGAGTAAACAAATGTGATTACACACACCCACACACACAAAAACAAATAATACATATATACAGAATGGATGATTTTTGAGACTTAAAAAAATAAAATATTTCCATGTGCAAAAACATTAATGAGCCTCAGGTACATTATGCTAAGCGAATAAAACCAGCCATAGAAGGACAAATGCTGCATGATCCCACTATATGCGGTATCTAAAACAGTCAAATACATAAACATGAAGAGTGGCATGGTGTCTGCTGGGGGTTAAGGGAGGTGGTTGCTTTACAATGAGCTTAAAGTTTCAGTTACATAAGATTAATAGATTCTAGGAATCTGCTCTACAAAAATTGTGCCTAGAGTTAACAACACTGTATTAAGCACTTTAAAATTGATTAAGTGAGTAGATCTCTCACTATAAAGTGTTAAGACAATAATTTTTAAATGCCATAAAATATAGCAAGTATTACTTTATTAATATTAAATAAAATAGTGTTATTTGAAAAAATGAATAAGAGAAAATATATTACTAAAGATAAAAACACATTAATGATATACTTGTGAACTTTAATGTATTTAACCACTACTTTGAAATATATAAACAAAATTGAAATGATCAAATACATACTTGTATTTCGAAAATTTAACATATTCCTTTTGGAAATAAATAGGACAAATGGAAATCAATAGGACAAATGGAAATAATATTAGTAAGGATATAGACAGGCTGAATAAATTGCCTATCAGTAAACTTGGTCTAATAGATAAATAATGAATACGTACTCTAGTTACATAGATTAATTTTTTCCTAAAACCTATGAAATATTAATAAAAGTAATGGTATATGGATTCATAAAGAGTGTAACAATAAATCCCAAAGAGTAGATTTTTAACATTATATTTTTAAATGCAATAAATGCAATTAGAAAATAATACTGAAGTACTAATCAAAAAATTAAATCTTTTAGTTAAACTTCAAGACTCTTCTGAATAACTCATTGGCAAATGAAAGAATCATTCAGTCTGCAAACAAGTTTTACACATTATAGATCTAAACATGTATATGTAGGGATATATAGAATTTAAGTTAACTTCTTTTTCAGGTAACCCTTAAGTTTATAAACAAAGAAAGGCAACTTTCAAAGAGTTACAAGAATTGGGCTAACAGGCTCTGCACCGTTTTTTTCCATGTGCTGGAAATTTATACTGACTAGACATAGATGAGATACAAAAGCCTGTGCTCACATTCTACTGACCAGAAATAGTCACGAGGCCACCCCCGGAAGAAAAAGGAGTATGAAGGCAGTTCCTGGCTGGTGCTCCCTTCCAGTGTCAACTCCACCTATGGAAAATGGTACTTGCATTTAACTTGGTAAACCAGACTTCTCTTTTTCAAAAGACATTGAAAGCACTACACATAAAAATTCCTGGGATGTGACCTTGTTTATTTTCTATGCAAAATAAAAATTAGCAATGCCAACTTTATTAGAAAACAAGATTTAGCTGAATATACTAGAAATTAAAGCCAGTAATTTAAAAGAGCAATGCAATAAACTCAAATATTTTGGAAGAAAGGATTTAATAAAATTAAAAGCAAAATTCATGACCAAGGACAATTAAAAGATAGATGTTTTGAGCTTCCAGTTGTGGGATAAAATAATGTAGAACCAATTTTCCCTATTCTTCCCTTCTCTTTTTCTTTTCTTTTCTTTTCTTTTCTTTTCTTTTCTTTTCTTTTCTTTTCTTTCTTTTCTTTTCTTTTCTCTTTTCTTTTCTCTTCTCTTCTTTTCTTTTCTTTTCTTTTCTTTTTCTTTTTCTTTTCTGGTCTTTCTTTCTAAATTCAACTAAATACCATGGAAAATATCCAAAAGACAATAATAAAGGGACTCTAAAGAGTCAAAAGAAAGAAGGTAGATTGGTTAGGGACCATAAGACTAAAAGAGGGATGGCTGTGAATTACCTGGGTTTCATTTTTATAACCCATACATGTCTAATTTGGTATCAGAAAGTCCTCCAACTCTGAACAGGAAAATAAACAAATAAACAAAAATGAATGATAAAGCAACAACAAAAATGAAAATAAATTTTAAAAAGCAAGAAAAGCCTGATCTCCTTGACCAAGGGATCTGGAAAAGGGTTGGGCAACAAATACTTGGCATTAAGATCCATACCTAACAGCAGCCTATGCCCATTTTTCTGTGGCAGCATCACCAGCGAGGCCCTGCCAGGCTAAGCCATCCCTTCCCCTACAACAGCTATACCTTATCAACCCACAGCCAGACCTTCACTGCAGCTTCTGAGGGCCGTCAGAATCTATAGGCTATATCTAAGCAGGGCATCTGCTGGCCAAAATAAGATTTAAATAAGATAAAAAATAGTATACATATAAATGGAACTCAAGGGTATATTCTAAGTGAAATAAATCAGACAGAGTGAGACAAATACCTTATGATGTCTCTTATATGTGGATCTTAAAAAAAAAATCTCATAATTACAGAAGACATTACAGGAGTGGCCCTGTGAGTATTTCTGGTCAGTAGAATGTGAGCAGAGGCTTTTGTGTCACATCTATGGCCAGGTGCAGGGCATGGAAGGAATAGGTAAACCGATTTTTTTGTTTAAATATATTGAATAAAATTTTTTGAAGAGTATATAGTGTAATCTCTTGTGTAATAAGCAAAATACTTAATGAACATAAGATATTTGCGTATGACCTATGTATATGTGAGTAGGGAATAGAAACACTCTAAATCATTAATAATGACTGTATTTGGGTTGAAACTGGGAGGAGGGGGTAAATGAACTTTAATACTTTACTCTTTAGTTCTATATTTTTGGCATTTTGACTATACACAAAGCTTGAGGGAGGCAAGCTTCACAGGCAAAGAAGAAAGGGTGCCGACTATCTCATTATATGAGCTGCAAAAGCTAGCACTCTCATTACCTGACTATGCTGAGTCAACCAATCCCTCACAACAAATGGGAGGATAGATTTTTGAACTCATACCATGAAATAGACATTCTAATAAGTGATAGGTCTCATGTGGGGCTGTGGGAATTGACACTGTTCCATGTTTATGATTAAATAAGCTCACCATTGCCTGATTCAAAGTGTATAGCATTGGATATATTATTTAATCACTTTTTAAAACTTCCCATCTTAAACTAAATACTGATGATAATAATCTAATAGAGTTATTGAGGGGATTTATGAGTTAGTACATTAATTTTAAAACTTTGCCTAGCATATTATATGTGCTCAGTAATACCATATACTAATATCCTCTCCATTTTACAGATAATGAAGTTGAGGTTAGTAGGTAAAAAACAATTATTCTAGGTCATACATTTACTAGACCATGAAACTAGAAATTAAATGCAGGCAACTGACTCCAACTTATGATATTTATCATTGTATCAAATGGCTCACATCCTACATTCAATAATTTGGCAAAATAAGTTGCAAATGATGATCTCTGCAAATGAAAGATAGGATATAGACTCCAGGAAGAGATGAATGGTAATCTTTCATTGCACAAAGAAAGAACAACATTATCAACACAGCTATTTTTTGGAAGGGACAAAGGAACGATAATAAAAAATTGTATGTGTTTGGATACAGATCTGTGTCTGAATTGACATATGGTAGTCATGGTGAGGTATATTTTAGTTGAACAAATACAAACTAAGGGAGCTAGTAGTAGAATAGCAAAAAATATTTTATATCAAGTAAATTAAGTCTTATAACTACTTAATAATTCAAAGCAAGGTGCCTGGGTGGCTTAGTAGGCTAAGCACCTGACTCTTGGTTTCAGCTCAAGTCATGATCTCAGGGTGGTGAGGTTGAGCCCTGCATCAGGCTCTGCATTAAGCGGGGAGTCTGTTTCAGGATTCTCCTTTCCCTCTGCTCCTCTGCTCATGCTCTCTCTCTCTCTCCCCCCTTCACTAAAATATAAATATATCATTTTTTAAAAATTGAATTTAATATTGACTCCTTAGAACAGTTGTACAAGTATTTTTAATAAACTTAGAATTGTAAATATGTCAAGAAATTGGCAAGAGATGTTTGTCAATGGAGCACAGTTTTCTGATAGAAGAGGATAATTTGCATGGTTGGGTGTGTGTCTTTTCTATTAGCTGTTGCTCTGGCTCTATGATTAATGAATGCCTCCAATTATTTTGCTTGCAGAAAGTATCTGCCACTTCAACAGCCTCAATTTTAATTTAATGCCATAGTAAACATTTTACTTTCTTAAATATAATTGTAATATTTAGTAACTTTAAAAAATTTCTGTGTATTTATTTAACTGCTTATAGGTAAATGATGTGCTTACATATTCTAAATGTTCATATTATGTTCTTTGGTTGCCTTTGAAGTATTCGTTCCTTGAGATAGCTGTTGTACTTCTCTAAGAAGAGTAAAACTATCCTGATCTTCATTTTAATTTCCTATAAAGTATTTTTTTCTTTTGTAGAAAGATAGTTTATTTGAATGTTTGGTAATTCACTTATCCATTAATTTTTTAAAAATGCAGAAGAAGAGCATGAAAGTATATTAAGCTCTGCACAGCAACTTGATGTATATGTGTGTGTAGCCAGCTTCTGTATGAAATAAAAAGGACTCCAAATGGAGCCTTTGCATATGGACAAAACAAAGTTTAGTGCATTGTTAGGACCATAGTTAGGAGCATACATGCTATATACAAGACTTCAGAAGACATCTTCATTATCCTTTACAATTTTTGCTTTCTGAAAGAATAATCTTGCTAATCATAACACACACTTTCCTTATTTTTATATCAATTTCTTATCTATCATCCAGATTCCATGGTCTTCAAATCATGCTGCCAGTCTGTTAACTTCTGTTGATGTTTAGAATATCAGTGATAAAAGTCCAATCATGAATCAATATAATATATTAATACGTTGATTATGCACCAATAGTGAATGGATGAACTGCTGGAAAAATTACATAGTGGATCAAACTGGTTCCATTCAAAATCTGTGATCATAAGTGTAGGATTCTCTTATATATTGTTTATACATAGCATTTATAATAAATAGTATCTGGCAAAAAGAAGGCACAGTAAATTATCTGCTGAATCAATGAATAAATCCAAAGTGTGAATAAATCTATTCTTTATCTGCATCCTCTTAGCCATACAAGTAGAAGTTGCAATTCCTGAAAGTCCATTTCTCTTCTCGTTCTTTCAGGTGGCTTGATCTAGATCTATAGTTCAATTACTCCTAAACGCCAATGGCAGACAGATTCTCTACATGCCTCTTAGTTCCAATCCTATAAATCCATTTATTGCATGACATTTTTACTTGCATATATCAAAGGCACTTCCAACTTAAGTTGGAACTATAGCCCTCTTCCTGCTACTCTCAGCTTTTTTCAGTCTAGTTCTTGCCCAGGGTTTCCTGCTTCAGTGAATGTACCCCTACCCAAGCCAGAAACCTCAGAGTTACTCTTGAAAAACTTCCTATCCATCCTCTTTCACTGTAATTTCCATCATTAAATCCTGTCTCTTTTAAATATCTAAATCTATCCAAATGCATACTGTTCATTCCATCTCCATTGCTGCCATACTGGCCTAACTTACCTTTTATGAAAAATGTATTTAAGTTGAACTTACAGAATGTGTGTGTGGTCACTATATCAGTCAAGATAAGAAAACTTTCCACCCCTCTAAAAAGATCTCCCATGGCTCTGAGTGTTTAATTTCTCAACCCTAACCCTAAGCTAAAACCAGTCCAATTTCTATCACTCTAGATTAGTTTTGTTCATTCTAGAACTTCACATGAATGGTATCAGAGAGTATGCACTCTTTTTTTGATCAAGTTCCTTATTTTTAGCAAAATGGTATTGAAATTCTTTCATGTAGTACATATCAGTTATATGTTCTTATATTTCTCAGTAATAGTGCATTGTACGAATACAGGAAAACCTATTAATACACTCAAGTTTGTTGTGCTTTGGGATTATTTAAAATTGCAGCTATTATAAATAAAGCTACTATGAATATTTGTGTATAGACTGCTTTCCACACATATTACTTAATTTCTCTTTGGTAAATACCTAGGACTGGAATTTTGTTATTTTATATGTTAAATTCATGCTTGATTTCACCAGAAATTGCTAAACTGGTATGTTTCAGCTCATGAAGGAATACCTGCCAAAGGAATTCTGTTATGTTATAAGCAATTAAAAAGCCAGAAGGGGGGGAAAATGAAACAATAATTTTTCAGATATTAGAGAGTAGTCATTACAAGACTGTATTCCTGATAGAAGAGAAACAAATGAGATGAAGTCTAAAATTTTGCCATCTTATTGCTATGGGACAGTCTCCAAGGCTCAGTACAGAGAATGAACTCACATCCTTTCACTCTTATTTAGTTGAGGAGGTAGAGATCAGAGTTCAAGAAAACTGAAGTGACTAGAATTTGGCAGAGCAGTATAGAGTAGGGAGCGGTACAGAGAATGGGGTACTAAGAGGTGCAAAAGAATTTACTTGAGTCTTCGGTTGCATTAAATGTGTACATGCATGGCATGGAAGTCCACAAGCCTGAGGAAAGAGCCAATGGAAAATAAGTCAAACAATTCCCAAGAGTCCATAGTAGGCAGCTTGGAAAGATCTCCTACTAAGGATATTGCACGATGTCCTTAGAAAAGTCTTGCCCCAGAATAAAGGCTGCTCTGTATCTACCATAACAATGCCAGAAAGCAAGCTCCAAATGGACCAAGTTTTTTTTTTTCTTTTCTTAATTTAATTGTCAGAATAATGCTTTATGCTTTTCAAAATGGTACAATTGGTTAATGAACAAAAAAGAATACTGAAATAATTCTGTATTTTTTCTCTTCCACAAGAAAGGAAATATGATAGATAATTTAAGCCAATGAGAAATGTTAGAAATCAAATGTAGAACTTAGAATGAACAGCTGTCCTTGTGAGCATAAAACATACATACACACACACCCACACACATAGACATGATTGGAATTATTATTTAGCAAAAGAAGATTCTAAGAATCTCAATAGAGGAGTGGCAAATCCCTAGCCTAAAACAAAAGGGTTGTTATTTCCTGCCAAGTTAGTTAACAGACTTTGAGGAAAAGGGTTTATTTGCAGAACTTCACCAGCTCTGATCATAAATTATTATTTGATTCACTCAAATCAAATCTACCCAAGCTGGTCCTACTTTCATAAACTCTTTACAACATGTGGCTGATAAATATTCTATTTTAGGATTCATTGTGACTTAGTTCAAGACAAGTCAAAAACTTTCCAAATATACGTGACAAAGGAACTGTAAAATCAGAAAAAATTAAATAAGCTTATATACAAATTACAGAAAAAATGTTAATGGAAAGCAGAATAAGAAAATGTGAATTTTATTTTTTAAAATTATCTGATAAATCTTCCTTAGGAAGCAGGAAGCCTTAGGTTTCTTAGACTCCAAAATTGCTTATTTTATATTATTATCCAAAATATATTTTCCCTAAAATTTGATTCTTTATTTATGTTATAAAGATCCAAACAAGTTGAATAATTCTTAATAGATTTTTATTCATGAGTATTAAAATTCTTAAATTTTGGCAAGATGGCAGAAGAGTGGGAACACCAAGTCACCTGTCCCCACCAACTTACCTAGATAACTTTAAATCATCCTGAAAACCTACGAATTTGGCCTGAGATTTAAAGAGAATGGCTGGAATGCTACAGAGAGAAAAGTTTGTGCTTCTAATAAGGTAGGAAGATGGAAATAAGTAAGTAAGTAAGTAAATAAATAAATAAATAATAAATAAGAATCAAGTGGGGGAGGGACCCCAGGAGGAGCTGGGCTAAGGGGGGCAGCAAAAGTCACCAGGACAGGGAAGCCCAGCCCCAGAGAAGCAGAAACGTTAAAAATCCACACTGGATTCTTCCCGGAGGGAAAGGCATTCTCAGGAAGTCAGGCAGGATCCCAGGAGGGGCAGTGGAGCCCCCAGGTTCCCGGGGTCACTAACAGAGTCGGTTCCCCCCAGGGGGAGAGCACGCCACAGACCATGGGCCTAGCGTGGTAAAGGGCTGGAGTGCCCACCTTGCAGGGCCTCTGGAGAAGCTCAGGTGGCACCTCCAGACAGAGGGGCTGCACGGCCCAGAGTGCGATACCAGCAGCACAGGCCCCAGATCCCAGGGCACCAGGAGACGCAGCCCAGGATCCTGAACTCCCCTTGGGACAAGTGGAGGCCGGGAGGTCCCAGGACACTGAGGACACTCCTGCTGCCAGGCGCCCCTGAGCTGTGCAGATCAGTGCCCCCAGCCGCGGGAGTATCTAAGCCAGTGCCGACTGGGAGCTCTGCTAGTTCCTGCGGGAGCGGATTCTAAGGTTGGAGAGATGGCTGCCACCAGCGGGGTTGTTCCTCCTGGTGTCACTCTATGCCTCGGATGGAGGGGAGCCACCAGGGAACAGAGGCCTCACAGGGTAAACAGCTCCCACTGAACTGTGCACCTAGTAGGGGGGAGGGCAGCTCCCCCAGGTACACACACCTGAGAATCAGCACAGCAGGCCCCTTGCCCAGAAGACCAGCTGGAAGGACAGGGGAAGAGCAAGTTCTTGACCCAGCAGTGCTGGAAGGCTCCAGAGGAAGTCGAGGGATTTACAGTATATAGAACCAGAGGATACCCCGACTTTTTTTGTTTGTTTGTTTTTGTTTTTTTTGTTTGTTTGTTTTTTATTTTTTTTCTTTTTTTCTTCCTTTTTCCAGTTTCCACAACACATTTTTAGCCACTCTACACTGAGCAAAATGACTTGAAAGAAGAACTCATGACAAAAGAAAGAATCAGAAACAGTACTCTCTCCCACAGAGTTACAGAATTTGGATTACAATATGATGTCAGAAAGCCAATGCAGAAGCACAATTATAAAGCTACTGGTGGCTCTGGAAAAAAGCATAAAGGATTCAAGAGACTTCATGACTGCAGAATTTAAATCTAATCAGGCCTAAATTAAAAATCAATTAAATGAGATGCAATCCAAACTGGAGGTCCTAATGACGAGGGTTAATGAGGTAGAAGAACGAGTGAGTGACATAGAAGACAAGCTGATGGCAAGGAAGGAAGCTGAGGAAAGAAGAGAAAAACAATTAAAAGAACATGAGGAAAGATAAAGGGAAATAAATGACATCCTCAAAAGGAAAAATCTAAGTTTAACTGGGGTTCCATAGTGTGCCGAAAGGGATACAGGACCAGAAAGTGTATTTGAACAAATCATAGCTGAGAACCTCCCTTACTTGGGGAGGGGAGCAGGCATTCAGATCCAGGGGATAGAGAGATCCCACCCTAAAATCAATAAAAACCGTTCAACACCTCAACATTTAATAGTGAAACTTGCAAATTCCAAAGATAAAGAGAAAAACCTTAAAGCAGCAAGAGACAAGAGATCCCTAACTTATATGGGGAGAAATATTAGATTAACACCTAAAGGAACTGGAGAAAGAACAGCAAATAAAACCTATACCAGGCGGAAGAAGGGAGATAATAAAGATCCAAGCAGAACTCAATGAAATAGAGACCAGAAGAACTGTAGAACAGATCAACAAAACCAGGATGTGGTTCTTTGAAAGGATTAATAAGAGATAAATCATTAGCCAGCCTTTATTAAAAACATAAGAGAAAATACTCAAATCAATAAAATCATGAATGAAAAAGGAAAGATCACAACCAATACCAAGGATATACAAACGATTTTAAAAACATATTGTGAGCAGCTATATGCCAATAAATTAGGCAATCTAGAAGAAATGGATGCATTTCTGGAAAACCACAAACTACCAAAACTGGAACAGAAGAAATAGGAAACCTGAGCAGGCCAATAGCCAGGGAGGAAATTGAAGCAGTCATCACAAACCTCCCAAGACACAAAAGTCCAGGGCCAGATGGCTTCTCAGGGCAATTCTATCAAACGTCTAAAGAAGAAATAATACCTATTCTACTCAAGCTGTTCCGAAGGGTAGAAAGGGATAGAATACTTCCAAAGTAGTTTTATGAGGCCAGCATTAAAGACCCCACCAAAAAGGAGAATTATAGACCAATATCTCTGATGAACATGGATGCAAAATTCTCACCAAGATACTAGCCAATAGGATCCAACAGTACATTAAGAAGTTTATTCACCATGACCAAGTGGGATTTATCCCCAGGATGCAATGTTGGTTCAACACTCATAAAGCAATCAACGTGACAGATCATATCAACAAGAGAAAAAACAAGAACCAGATGTTCCTCTCAATAGATGCAGAGAAAGCATTTGACAAAATAGCATCCATTCCTGATCAAAACTCTTCAGAGTGTAGGGATAGGGAACATTCCTCAGCATCTTAAAAGCCGTCTGTGAAAAGCCCACAGCAAATATCATTCTTAATGGGGAAACACTGGGAGCCTTTCCCCTAAGATCAGGAACACGACAGGGATGTCCACTCTCACCACTGCTATTCAACGTAGTACTAGAAGTCCTAGCCTCAGCAATCTGAAAACTAAAAGAAATAAAAGGCATTCAAATTGACAAAAAAAGAAGTCAAATTCTCCCTCTTTGCAGATGACATGACACTGTACATAGAAAACCCAAAAACTCCACCCCAAGATTGCTAGAACTCATACAGCAATTTGGCAGTGTGGCAGGATACAAAATCAATGCCCAGAAATCAGTGGCATTTCCATACAGTAACAATGATACTGAAGAAAGAGAAATTAACGAGTCAATCCCATTTACAATTGCACCCAAAAGCCTAAGATACCTAGGAATAAACCTAACCAAAGAGGTAAGGGATCTATACCCTAAAAACTACAGAACACTTCTGAAAGAAATTGAGGAAGACACAAAGAATGGAAAAATATTCCATGTTCGTGGATTGGAAGAATTAACATTGTGAAAATGTCTTTGCTACTCAGGGCAATTTACATGTTCAGTGCAATCCGTATCAAAATACCATGGACTTTCTTCACAGAGTTGGAACAAATCATCTTAAGATTTGTGTGGAATCAGACCCCAAATAGCCAGGGGAATATTGAAAAAAGAAGGCCAAAGCCAGGGGAATCACAATGTTGGATTTCAAGTTGTACTACAAAGCTGTGATCATCAAGACAGTGTGGTACTGGCACAAAAACAGACACAGATCAATGAAACAGAATAGAGAATCCAGAAATGGGCCCTCAACTGTAATGGTCAACTAATTTTCAACAAAGCAGGAAAGACTATCCACTGGAGAAAGGACAGTCTCTTCAATAGAGAAGAGTGCTGGGAAAATTGGAAAATCATTCACTTGCAGAAGAATGAAACTAGACCATTCTCTTACACCATACACAAAGATAAACTCAAAATGGATGAAGGATGTAAATGTGAGACAAGAATCTATCAAAATCCTAGAGGAGAACACAGGCAACACCCTTTTTGAACTTGGCCACAGCAAGTTTGTGGAAGATACATCTCTGAAGGCAAGGGAAACAAAAGCAAAAATGAATTATTGGGACTTAATCAGATAAAAAGCTTCTGCACAGCAAAGGAAACAGTCAACAAAACCAAAGGCAATGAATGGAAGGAGAAGATACTTCCAAATAACATATCCGATAAAGGGTTAGTGTCCAAAATATTTATATATTTTATATAAATATTAAAATGTATAAATATATATAAAATATTATATATTTTATATAAATATATTTTATAGAGCTTATCAAACTCAACACCCGAAAGACAAATAATCCACTTTAGAATTAGAAAACATGAATAGACATTTTTCAAAGACATCTAGATGGCCAATAGACACATTAAAAGATGAAGAGATGCTCAATATCACTTGTTATCAGGGAAATACAAATCAAAGCCACAATGAGATACCACTTCTTACTGTCAGAATGCCGAAAGTTAACAGCACGGGAAACAACAGATGTTGGGAAGGATGTGAAGAAAGAGAACCCTCTTACACTTTTGGTTGGAATGCAAACTGGTGCAGCCATTCTGGAAACAGAATGGAAGTTCCTCAAAATGTTAAAAGTAGAGCTACCCTACAGCCTAGCAATTGCTAGGTTTATAGCAATTACTAGGTATTTACCCAAAGGATAGAAAAATACTGATTCGAACTGGCATATGCATACCAATTTTTTTGTTTTTTGTTTTTTGTTTTTTGTTTTTTTAAGATTTTATTTATCTATTCATGAGAGACAGAGAGAGAGAGAGAGAGAGCGTGTCAGAGACACAGGCAGAGGGAGAAGCAGGTTCCATGCAGGGAGCCTGATGTGGGACTCGATCCTAGGTCCTTTGCTCCTGAAACCAATATTACACTATATGTTAACTAATATTTAAACAAATTCTGAAAAATAAAAATAAGTAAAATCTTGGGAAAGTTTGGGAAAAATTTAAAAGTAAAGAAAATGTGGAGTTTTTGCTTTTTAGTTATAGGTGTCCCTTATTGTTTGCAAATATCTTCTCCCATTATGAAGATTGCCTCTTCACTCTTTTGATTGTTTCCTTTGCTGTACAGTTTTTATTTTTTTTAGTTTTATATAGTCTCACTTGTCTATTTTGTTTCTGTTGCTTTTGCTGCATATCCAGAAAATCGTTGCCTAGAGCAATATCATGAGGCTTTTCCTCTTATGTTTTCTTCCAGGCATTTTAGAGTTTCAGATTTTACATTAAAACTTTTAATCCATTTTGTATTGATTTTTTATGTATGGTTTTAAGGGTCCAATTACAATTTTTGCATGTGAATATCCAATATTCCCAACATCATTTGTTGAAGTGACTGTTTTCCCCATTGTGTATTCTTGAAATACTTCTCAAATAACATTTGCCTTCATTACCCTAATATCAAAGTCAAAGATGCTACAAGAAACAAAAAGAAAAAAACCACAAACAAAACAATATACTAAAGGCCAATAGATACAAAACTCCTCAAAAAAATACTTGCAAATCAAATTTAACAGCACATTAAAAGGATCATAGAAGATAATCAAGGGGGATTTATACATAGGATACAAGGATAATTCAGCATGTGCAAATTGGTAAACATGATACACCACATTAACAGAATGGAGGATAGAAATCACATGATCATTTCAAAAGATTCAGAAAAACCACTTGACAAACTTTAAACATCCTTTTGTAATAAAAACATGTGCCAAACTAGGTATAGAGGAATGTACCTCTATACCAGCATAATACAGTCATATATTAAAAGCCTGCAGCTAACATGATACTCAATGATAAAAAACTGAAAATGTATCCTTTAATATCAGGAACAAGACTAAGATACCCACACTCACCACTTCTATTCAACATAGTACTGGAATTCCTGGAAAGATCACTTTGGTAAGAAAAAGAAATAAGAGGCAACTAAGTTAGAAAGGAAAAAGTATACTTGTTTGTTTGCATATTACCTAATCTTATATGTAGAAAACCTTAAGACCTCACCAAACAATGGTTAGAATAAAAGAATTCATCAGAGTTGCAGATACACATAAGGTATTGTACTTCTGTATACTAATAGTGAAGTAGAATTAACAAAAGAATGAAAAAATAGTCCCATTTACGATAGCATATAAAAGAATAAAGTACTTAAGAATAAATTAACCCACAGAAGTGGAAGATATGTACGCAGAAAAAGTCAAAGCATTGATGAAAGATGTTGAAGAATATGCTATCTTCATGGCTTGAAGAATACTGTTAAAATATCCATACTACCCGAAGTGATCTATAGAATCAATGCGATCTCTATCAAGATTTCAATGTCATTTTTCAGATAAATAGAAGAAAAACAATCCTAAAAGCCCTAGGGAACTACAAAAGACCTTGAATAACCAAAGCAGTTTTGGATAAGAACAAAGCCATAGACATCACCTTTGCTGATTTTGAAATATAAATCTATAGTAATCAAAATGAATGATACTATGGAAACATATACAGACCAGTGGAACAGAGAGTCCAGAAATAAGTCTACCCATCTATGGTCAACTGATCTTCGACTGTGTTTCCAAGAACATACAATGAGGAAAAAGATAGTCTCTTCAGTAAATGGCATTGGGAAGTAACAAAATGTACATATGGAAGAAAGAAATTGGACCTGTATCTTCTTAAACTATATACAAAAATCAACTCAAAATGGATTAAATACTAAAACATAAGACCAAAACAAACTACTAGAAGAAAACATAGGACAAATCTTCTTGACATTTGTTTGGGCCATGATTTATGGATATGACTCCAGAAGCACAGGCAATAAAAGCAAAATTGAACTACATTCATCAAACTGAAAAGCTTCTGCATTAGCAAAGGAAATAATCAACAAAATGAAAAGTCAATATAAAGAATGACAGAAAATATTTGTAAATCATATGTCTGATAAGGGGTTCCAAAATATATATGGAACACAAATGAATCAAAAGCCAAAAAACAAATAAACTGATTAAAAAATGGGGAAAAAATCTGAATAGACATTACTCCAAAGAAGATGTACAAATGGCCAATACCTCAATAAAAAGATTCTCAACATCACTAGTCTTTAGGAAAATGCAAGTGAAAAATGCAAATCAAGATGAAATATTGTTTTGCATCAGTACAATAGTTATCATCAAAATGATAAACTACTACAAGTATGGCAAGGGTGTGGAGTAAAGGAATCTATGATACTCTGTTGACGATACTGTAAATTGGTACAGCCATTATAGAAATAGTATGGAGATACCCCAATAAATAGAAATAGAACTACCATATGATCTAGCAATCCCACTTCTGAGTATATACTAAAAAGAATTAAAATCATTATCTACAAGATATACCCGTACTTTTGCAGCATTATTCACAATAATCAATATATGGAAACAACCTAAGTGTCGATAAATGAGTGGCATCTGGGTGGTTCAGTGGTTGACTGTCTGCATTTGTTCTGGTCTTGACCCCGGGGGCCTGAGATTGAGTCCCTCATCAGATTCCCTGCATGGAGCCTGCTTCTCCCTCTGCCTGTGTCTCTGCCTCTCTCTTTGTGCCTCTCATGAATAAATAAATAATATATTTTTTTAAATGTGTCCAGGGATCCCAGGGTGGCTCACAGGTTTAGCACCTGCCTTCAGCCCAGGGAGTGATCCTGGAGTCCCAGGATGGAGTCCCACGTCGGGCTCCCTGCATGGAGCCTGCTTCTCCCTCTGCCTGTGTCTCTGCCTCTCTCTCTCTCTGTGTGTTTCTTATGAATAAATAATTAAAATAAAAAATAAATAAATAAATAAATAAATAAATAAATAAAATGTGTCCATCAAATGAATGAATAGGTAAAGAAACTGTGTGTGTCTGTGTGCATATTGGAATATTATTCAACCTTAGAAAAGGAAATCTTAAGATGTATAACAACATGAATAAAACTGGGGAACATTATACTAAGTGAAATAAGACAAAAGGACAAATATTGCACGATTTTATTTATATGTAGAATATAAAAAGGAAAAAAGGAAGAATATAAAAAGGAAAAAAGGAAGAATATAAAAAGGATTGAACACATAAAAGCAGAGAGTAGAATGGTAACAATAGTTAATAATACTGCATTTTAGGCTTAAAATTTTCTTAGAGAGTAGATCATCGGTACTTTCATTACATTTGCACAAAATGTAGATATTTTAGGAGATGCAAATATTAATTAGCATGTTTGTGGTAATCATTTTACAATATATACATATATCAAAGCATCACATTATATACCAATAAACAAACATATACAGTCAACTGATCTTATATGAGGGTGCCAAGAATGCACAATGAAGAAAGGATAGCCTCTTTATATCATTCGTTATTAAAATTTACTTTTTTAAAAAAATTGATATTTAGCTGTGCAAAAGTACAAGTATATTATGATGAAAATGTTAGCTATTGAAGAAACAGAGCTTAAGGAATGAAGAGTTTTATAAATTTATTTGAATTCCCAATGAATCTATTCTTTTCCCCCTTTCTGTTTCAGTGAAACAAATATCCTGAATTTGGCTGTTATCGTCTCCATGAGTTTTAACTACATCCTTAATATATGTATGGTTCTTAGGTAATATATATCATTGATTTGAATATTTCATACTTGTATAAAAGAAACCTACTTTATGTACATTTCAGCAACTTGCTTTTTTTGATAAAAATGAAAGTTGTAGGGGCACCTGGGTAACTTAGAGAGTTAAGTATCTGCCTTTGGCTCAGATCATGATCCCAGAGTCCTGGGATTAAGCCCCACATCCTGGGATTGAGCCCCGCTGAATAAGGAGCCTGCTTATCCCTTTCTCCCCTACCTCTGCACACACTCTCTTTTTCTCTCAGATGAATAAATAAAATCTTTTTAAAAAATGAATGTTGTAAATTTATTCATATTGTTACTTTTACTACTGTACATGATTATAGTAGATGTCCATGTTGTTGTTTAACCATTCTCCTATTGAAAGATGTTTAGGTAGTTTCTGATTTATTACTATCAGAAACAAGTCTGCTAATTGGTTGTCCCTCACTACTTTTACACATATATTTCCTGTAGTAGATATACACACATGCACAATCACACACACACACACAAATGAGTGGATTTTCTGAATTATAGGTTTCATGCAGCTTTCACTTAAAGTAGTTGTCACAATAGTTTTTGAAGTGTTTGCGTCTATTCATACCCTAGTTATTAGCACTGTGTATGAATTGGCTTTCCTTTAAATACTTTTAATATTTATTATTTTAAATAAGGATAGAAATACTGGTAAAGATATGAATGTATACATATATACATATATGCATATGTTGACAATAATATATATGGAAAAACAGTATTTTTAATATTCTTCAGTCAGCATTATTTAAAGAATTTATTTATTTATTTGACAGACTGCAAGCAGGGGGAGCAGCAGAGGGAGAGGGAGAAGCAGGCTCCCCACTGAGCAGGGAGCCACATGTGGGCCTCATGCATCTTGATGCCAGGCTCCATCCCAGAACCCCGAGATCATGACCGAGTCAAAGGCAGAGCTCAACTGACAGCCACCCAGGTGTTCCTTCAGTCTGCATTATACATTATGGCAGTGCAGATCAAAAGCATTAAATTCAAAACATTGGCCCATATTCTAGGTCAGTTCTAAAGAAACATTTAGGCTTATTTGTAATGATTCATCCATAAGATTATTTAATGCGTTCTGTATTTTATACAAAATTTGGAAAAAATGTACCTGAAATTATGTTATTATAGATATAACAACATATGATAACTTGTGGCATATAATAATAGCATTCTTATAATTTTATTAAGTAGAAACTGGAACTTATAAAGTTTGCTTATGAAATAATTCTATTTTCATAAAACATCTATGAATTCACTGCTAGCTATATCTCTGTTTCCAGGCCTTAATATTT
This sequence comes from Vulpes vulpes, assembly GCF_048418805.1. Lineage (NCBI taxonomy): Eukaryota > Metazoa > Chordata > Mammalia > Carnivora > Canidae > Vulpes > Vulpes vulpes. The sequence goes on from NC_132785.1 coordinate 68,278,455, forward strand.
GGTCTTCTTTAGGCCTGAAATATCTTCTCTGATTTTTTTTTTTTTAAGATTTTATTTATTTATTCAGGAGAGACACACAGAGAGAGGCAGAAACCCAGACGGAGGAGAGGCTCCCTGTGGGGAGCCCGATATGGGACTCAATCCTGGGACCCTAGGGTCATGACCTGAGCCAAAGGCAGACATTCAACCAATGAGCCAGCCAGCTGTCCCGCTTCTCTGATTTTATTTAAAATCATTCAAGTATAAATAAATCAATAGATAAATAAATAAGTAAATAAATAAATAATAAATACATTTCCTAACTTTAGAGCAAGTTTAAATTATATTTTTTAAAGTTATTTTTCCTAAATTATTACTTCTATCTTCATAGTATTTTTAATAACACATACTTTAAAGTGTTGAGTCAGACCAGATTCCCTTTGAATATCTTTCAGCTCTTTATGCCAGAGGCATATTATCTATTAAATCTTAGATAGTTTATTGATATTGTTAATAATGTTAATATAGTTATCCTTCAACTGGGCTTCTTGCCATAGTCAAATAATTTAATAGCACAAAGGAATTAGTTAGCTATAATTGCTCAGAACATTAATTAAATATCTGGCAGAATTTAGATTCTGAAATGTTATTTAAAAATCTATTTAGTTTTGGTTGTATTACAAGTATATTTTCTTTTTCCTATATTGCAAATGTTTTTGTCAAAATTCATATATACTTAGCACAAGCCAGTTATCAATCAAATATTAAAGCAGTTTTAGCTGATAGTTTCAGAATTTTTTGTTTTGATAAGAATAATATAATATAAACAGTTGACAATTGAACTTCTGGAAGAATTATCACAGGTTTTTTTTCACCTCCTAATAGTATTTAATCCAAAATGATCAACAGCTAGAGACAAATGAAGACAGTCCCTTTCCATTCAAGCTTGTTTATTCAACACATAAATACATGATGAAATAAACAAAAAGCATCATATTGTTTTTATTGTAGGTAATTTGTTTGAATTTTCTAATTTAAAATATTTTATGACCTATGATCTTCAATTGCAGTACCATTAACTGGATAGAAATGTTACATGTGGCACAAAATGCTATTTGTTTTCTGTTTCATAGATTGTATAATGTTCCTTTGAGACCTATTTTATTGGCTTTTTATTCTTATGCAAAGTCATATGAATGGATCATAAACTACAACAAAATTATCACTGTTTATCTTTAAGACAATCTAGATTTCTAAAAGGCCAGACAACTATTAGAGTTACACATCCTTGATATGCAATCAGATTTTATTTCTACTATTGATATTTGATATGTCCTGGTAGCCCAGGAACCATGGTATTAAAATAGAATTTAAATGGTTTAATTTTTTGTTTCTTAAATTAATTTTTTAGGAAGTGTTTTATGCAGATAGTGGGATACAGCATTCTTCTCATTTCTGTGCTTTGCTATTTCCTCTCCTGATAAAAGTACTACTGAACAGTTCAAGCACTTATTTAATTTCCCAAAACAAAACCCTTGAGGCATGGCAACAACTTCTAAAAACCATACAGGAAGAGATAAATAGATACAAAAATTCACAGTCAAATGTAGAAAGGTGATCAAAGCCTCTACTATCTTTAAATTTTACAGCATATGAAAACACTTTCATAGATATTTGTGAATTTTTAAAAGAGGTTAGTTATGCAACAATGGAATACAGTTTCTCTGAGCAGAACAAAGAAATTTCCAAAAAATTACTCCATAACTACAGATGAAAGAAGGAAGAACACAAGGAAGAAATAATATGTTTGACTTAGAAAACTGTTCATAAATGAGAAAAAGAGAACAAATTCGGTGGCTTCAGAACCAAAAGGATTTTTTAATGATTTGTTTACTTATTTTTTTTGGAAAGAGAGAGAGCACAAGCAAGAGGGGCAGGGGAAGAGGGAGAGAGAATCTCAAGCAAATTCCACACTGAGCACACAGCCTGATCTGGGGCTTGATCTTATGACCCTGAAACAGGACCCTGAGATCATAACCTGAGCCCAAACTAAGAGTCAGATGTTTAACCAAAAAAACTTTTATCAATGGAAATTATATTGTGTATGTGTTCTGTACTTAGAGGAAAAAAAATGGGCACTTAATCTAATACATTATCAAATATCTGGCAACACAGAATAAACTTTCTCATTCATTATTGTACTTTATAATTCCATTTTAAAATCATGTTTTAATTGCCTGTTGCATAAAAATCCTATTCCACACATTGCAGTACATACCAAATTTTCAAGATGTATTGAAACTACCAACTATGTAAAATCAAGTAATGAAAACAAAAAAAAAATGCATACAGGTATAATTAAATAGGAATTTGAAGCATAGAAAAAGGCTGTAATATTGCAGAAATAAGGAAACTTTAAAAAGACATTTAAAAAAAAAAGGACAGTTTTAGGTTGACAGAAAAAAAATTTTTTTTTAATTTTTTTTATTTATTTATGATAGTCACAGAGAGAGAGAGAGAGGCAGAGACACAGGCAGAGGGAGAAGCAGGCTCCATGCACCGGGAGCCCGATATGGGATTCGATCCCGGGTCTCCAGGATCGCGCCCTGGGCCAAAGGCAGGCGCCAAACTGCTGCGCCACCCAGGGATCCCAGGTTGACAGAAAAATTAAGCAGAGGTACAGAGATTCCACATATGCTCCCTATCTCCACACTCATACAGCTTCCCTCTCAACATCTGCTACAGTGGTGCATTTGTTATAATTGATGAACCTATATTGACAAACCCTTATAACTCAAAAGCCATAGCTTATATTACCAAGTTTACTTATAGCTTATACCAAGTTTACTCTTGGTATTATATGTTCTGTGGATTTTGACAAATGTATAATGAAATGTATCCCACATGATAATACCAAACAGATAATTTACACTGCTCTAAAAAGTCTTCTGTGTTTTACCAACCCTTGGCAACCACTGATGTTTTATGATGTCCATAGTTTTGCTTTTTCCAGAATTTCACATGGTTGGAATCATACAAAACCTACTACTCTTTTCAGATTGGCTTCTGTACTATTTACTTAATTTTTTTCTATGTCTTTTCAATATTTGATAGCTGATTTCTCTTAGTGCTGAGTAATATTCCATTGTTTGGATATACTATAGTTTATCCCTTCACCATCTAAATAGCATCCTAGTTGTTTCCAAAGTTTGACAATGTCCCTAATAGCATGACGTGCAGCATTCTTTTACATGTTTATTTTCCATGTATATACTTCTTTGATGAAGTATCTGTTCATATTATTGCCCATTTTTAAATCAGGTGAAGTTAAGAGTTTTTTTGTATATTTTGGATGACAGTCCTTTATCAAATATGTCTATTGCAAATATTTTCTTCCAATCTGTGGCTTGTATTTTCATTCTCTTGACAGTATCTCTTGCAGAGCAGAAATTTTTAAATTTTTTAAAAAAGATTTTATTTATTAATTCATGAGAGACACAGAGACAGAGAGAAGCAGAGACACAGGCAAAGGGAGAAGCAGGATCCAGGCAGGGAGCCCAACATGGGACTTGATCCTGGATCTCCAGGATCAGGCCCTGGGTTGAAGGCAGTGCTAGACCACTGAGTTACCCGGGCTGCCCAGAAATTTTTTAATTTTAATGATCTTCAGCTTATCAATATCTTCTTACATAGATCAAGCCCTTGGTGTTGTAGGGAAATGATTTTTTAGATCCCAAAAGTTCATAAAAAATATGTGAGACAAGGGTAATAATGTCAGCAAAAGCACAGAGGTGGGTAAATTTATACTTTAGGAAAAAGGAGTAACATTGCAGTACTCAAAAATTAGACATTTAGAGTGATATAGGGTAGGAAATGTTATTGAAAAATAGTATGGCACTGTATTAGAAAATAATATGAATATTAAGGAATTCCTTTATATCATGCAAGCAAAGGGGATCATTAAGTTTTTCATTTCTCCCCCAACCCTCACACCTAGGACAAGGCATAAGCAGAGTTTTTCTTTGTGTTCCAGGAGGCTCATTATGTCAACAACCACTCATTGATAATAACATTAATTAAGTACTAATGTAACAGCATGCTGTAAATGTGTACTAATTCATCTAATCCTTACAAAAATTTCTTTTTCAAGGAGCATTGTTTTAAAATAATCATTGTAATAGCAAAAAAACTAGAAGCAACCAAATAATCATCAGTATATCCATAGAAAAATTAATTGAAGATATATTTATATAATAGAATATTAGCAGTGAAAAAATTTATATAATAGCTATAGACATATAGCTCTAGGGGTACTTGGGTGGCTCAGTCAGTTAAGCCTCCAGCTCTTGGTTTCAGCTCAGGTCATGATCTCATGGATTAGTCTCATGATAATTATTTTATTTCAGGCTTCTGCCCAGCACAGAGTCTACTTCATACTCTTTCTCCCTCTCCCTCCCCCTCCAATTAAAAAACAAACAAACATATAGTTCTACCTGGATATATATGCTTTTTAACTGGAATTTCTGGACCTTAAGTTATGCATATATTCAAATGTACTAGATAAAAAAATCATTATTATAATAGATTTATTTTGTATTGGTTTTCCTATCTATATATATAAGACCTATGTTTCTCCCCTATATGCCTAATACTTACTGTTAGTCTTTTTATTTATTGGTGGTCTACTTTGTATAGAAGAGTATTTTACTTTAGTTTCAGTGTACTTTCCCTGCTTAATATTTAGGTTGATATTTATTGATTATTTTATTGGACAATATATTTGTTGAACAAAGTCTATGTAAGACACTGTTTAAGGAATTGGGGAAAATTGTGATAATACAAAATAAATAAATAAAAATCCCTGTCCTATATATCTCTTTTTAATTTAAGAAATCTTTGCATACCTCATATTGAGACTATATTCTTCTATGCCTTTCTTTTTATTTGATTTTATTATTATACTATGGGCACTTACATCTTAGACTGTTTAGAACTAATCTTTGTGTAGGCAAGAAATAGGGATCAAGTTCTGATTTTTTTTATAGGTATAACCACCTAGATTCCATAAATAATCCTTCCTTTCTTTATGGCATTGCCGTGGCATCAATATTTTTAAAGATATGTTTCTGGATTTTCTATTTAACTAATCTATCTGTCCTTGTATCAATATCACATTTTATAATTAATATAGTTTTATAATATATCTTCATATCTGGTAGTACAAGTACTCTAGCTTTGTTTTCCTTTGTCAAGATTGTGATTGCCACTTTTACCTTAGGTATTTCTATAATAATTTTCTAGGTAGCTTGTAAATTTCCACACACACACAAAAAAATGCAGTAATTTTTGTTGGAATAAAAAGTGTTTGGTGTACCTTCACAACCTTTTAACTTTGTTCTGTCAACCATGTACCTGATTTTTCCTTTTGTTTTTGTATGTCTTCTTTCTTTTTTTCTTTTAAGATTTATTCATTTATTCATGAGAGAGAGGCAGAGACATATAGGTAGAAGGAAAAGCAGGCTCCCCACAGGGAGCCCAATGCGGGACTTGATCCAGGAGCTCAGGATCATGCCCTGAGCCAAAGGCAGATGCTTAATCAATGAGCCACCCAGGCATCCCTGCTTTTATATATCTTCTTAAACATCTCATGCTATGGGGAGATTTTATTATGGAAGTTTTCTATTTCATCAATTTTATTTGATGTTCTTTACTGCTATTGTTTTTTTTTATTTCAATTAATTTGTTACTAGCACATCAATGTATAATTAATTATTGAATATCAATCTGGTTTTCAATAATCTTAATATAATTTTGAATATATATAGTCATAAAAGTACTCTTCTCTATTCAATCACAAGAACACTTACAAAATTTAATCATTAACTAAGATAATTGAAGGCTTTTAGAAAAAGCTATTCTCTATAGATATTGCCTTTTGTTCCTAGTTTGCTGTGACTATTTTAAAATCATGAATAGCTGAATTTATTCAAATGCTTTTTCTATTCCTATTGTGAAGATTACATATCATTCTTTCTTTATTCTTTGAAATTATTATTTAATTTATTTAATTAATTATTATTCATTAGCTATTATCTAATTGTTAATTCTAAGCATCCTTACTAAGATGGCTTCAATCATACATCTGTGGTCAGCTTCTGGTAAGATAAGTGGCTCTATTGACTTGACTCAGTGTTTTTGCATGGTTGACACCTTGCTGAAATGACTCAATTCTTCTCAGTTTGTTCTGAGAATCCATCAAGAGAGATGAAACTTGTCCTTTTGGGGAAGGCAATGTTGAGAGAGATAGATAGAAACAGAGAAAGAGCCTGTAAAGCCTTTTGAGACTTGGGCCTGGAAGTAGAAAAACTCACTTTATCCATGTTATGTTGTTTTAAAGCAAATAACAAAGCCAGTCTAGTTTCAGAATTTTGGGTGAGACTCTACTTCTCACTAGAAGTCTCCTTTACTAAGATTATGGAAAAGGAGGATCATGAAAGAGTTGGGACACTTTTCCCTCAGGCTACCACATATTATAAACACTGTCACTAGTAATAGCTTTTATTTCATAATTACTGTGTTCTAGATATTGTGCTAAGTATTCTATGCATTATCTGTTTGATTTTTATTGTAACTAGAGGCGGTTGTCTTAGCTCAGGCTGCTGTAATAAATACCATAGATTGGGTGGTTTAAACAATAAGCACTTATTTCTTATAGTTCTGAAGGCTGAGAAGTCTAAGATCAAGGTGATAGCCAATTCACTTCCTGATTATTGCCTTCTTCCTAGCTTTCAGATAACCATTTTCTCAGTGAGTTCTTGCATGGTAGAAAGAGAGCTCTGGTCTGTCTGATTATTATATGGAAATTAATAAGGACATCTCATCATGGGGGCTCTCTCCACCTGATCCAACTAAACAAAATGAACTCTCGAAGGCCCTAACTCCAAATACCATCACATTGTGTGTTAGGCCTTGCTTCAATATATGAATTTTGAGGAAAATAAACAGTCCATAATAGAAGCAAGTACAACTTTATTCTTTATATGGTATATTTTAAACTAAAATGTTATTATTAATAAATAACTTTACTGTGACTCACTCAAGAAAAGTGGCATGGAGAAATATATATATTATCTAATGATTATAATATGAAATACATATTAATAAATATTCCTTGGACATATGAAAAAAGTGTATTGTTCATAAAACAAAGTAGACAATGAATCATAGTTAATCAATCCAAATAACTTTTTTTTTGCTACCTACATGATCAAAATTTAGTTAGCTTCTATCTAATATTCAATTTTGTGGACTTCTCTGCTCCCAAATGTTTATTGCTTTTCTTAACTTTATCCAAAAATGAGAGCAAACAAAAAACAAGTTCTCAGAACAGTAAAAAACTGAGAGATTTTGTCTCACCAGAGACACTGCAATAAATAATAAAAGGAATTTGAATGGGCTGAAAGTAAAGTACCCCCCCAGAAGACAGAGAAGATGTAAGAAGGAATGGAGAGTACCAGAAAATAACATAGTTTGATAAATATAAAAGGCTATCAACAGTTTAAAGAGACAATAATTGCAAAGTTTATAAAATATGTCATAGCAAAATATTTAACAGTAATAGTAAATAAGGTAGGTGTAAAAGAACTAAATGGTGAAAAGTTGTTGCATTTAAGGGTAGGATAATTAAGGGAAGGTAATTTAGGTAACTTTCTTGATTTCTAGGCAATTTCTGTGTCTTGATTTGGTAGAGCTTACATATTTGTATAAATACGTCAAATTCATTGAGCTAAAGTGAGATTTGTATAGTCTTAGTTCATGTGTTATACCATACTAAAATTTGAATAAAAATTTTGTGCTATTAGAATGCTGTTTGTATATGTTATTGCAGTATGTTAAGTGTAAAAACTACTCAAATACAAAACAGACTTTTCTTTTTTGTAAAAATAAAAGATACCTCTTATAGGAGGATCAAAAATATCAAACATCTATGAAAGAATGAAACTATGTATAGTCTTTAGGAATAAACTTAAAAAGGTAAAATACTTTTATCTGAAAACTACTAATCATTGATGAAAGCAATTTAAAGAAACAAATACATAGACACTCCATATTCATGAATTGAAAGACAAAATATCATTAAAATGCCAATACTACCAAAAGTAGTCAACAGATTCAATGCAATCCCCGTCAAAATCCCAGATAGTTTTTTAACAAAAATAGAAAAAAAATTCCAAAATTCTTGTGGAATTGCAGAAAACCACAAATAATGAAATAAATTTTGGGAAAGAAAGACTAAGCATGGAACATCATGCTTCCTTATTTCAAATTATATCACAAAGCTTGCTGTAGTGAAAACAGTATGGGACTAGCAAAAAAAAAAAAAAAAATAGGCATATGAACAGGCCAATGAACCAAATAGAAGGCCAGAAATAAACCTACTCATAAACAGTCAACTGATCTTTCACCAGAGTGCCAAAAATATACAATGAGGAGAGGACAATTACTTCAATAAATTATGGTGGGGAGTATGGTTCCATATACAAAAGGATGAAATTAAAACCTTATCTTACATCATACACAAAAATCAACTCAAAGTGGAGTAAAGGTACCTTTTATTTTTAAGATTTTATTTATTTATTTATTTATTTATGCAACTCAAAGTGGAGTAAAGGTACCTTTTATTTTTAAGATTTTATTTATTTATTTATTTATGAAAGACACAGAGAGAAGGCAGAAACATAGGCACAGGGAGAAGCAGGCTCCTCACAGGGAGCGGGATGTGGGACTTGATCCCGGAACCCTGGGATCACGCCCTGAGCCGAAGGCAGACACTCCTCCGCTGAGCCACCCAGGTGTCCCTGGAGTAAAGATTTCAATGGAAGACCTGATACTATAAAACTGCTATAAGAAAAAAAGGGGAAAAGTTTCATAATGTTAGGGTTGACAACGATTTCTTGGATGTGATACCAAAAGCACAAGTAACAACAGCAAAATGAGACCAATGCATTAGATCAAACTAAAAAGTTCCTGCACAGCAAAGCAAACAAGTGTAAAGGCAAAGAAAGTATAAAATGAGAGAAAATATTTACAAGCCATGTATCTGATAAGGAGTTAATAACCAAAATATATATATAAGGATCTTTCATCATTTAATTGTTAAGAAATTGATTTTGAAAATGGGCAAAGAACTTAAATATATGTTCCAAAGAATACTTAAAAATGACCAACAGGTATATGACATCATGCTCAACATCACTAATTATTAGAGGAATGTAAATCAAAGCTATAGAGAGATATCTCATACCTGTTAGGATGGCTATTCAACAACAACTCAAGTATTGACCAAGATGTGGAGAAATTAGAACTTTGCAGACTTTTGGAGGGAATCTAAAATGGGGCAGCTGCTATGGAAAAGAACATGGAGGTTCGTCAAAAATTTAAAGATTGAGTTCATAGATCCAGCAATCCCACTCTGGGCATACATTCAAAATAATTGAAATCAGGATCTCGAAGAGATAGATGCACTCAAATATTTATTGAAGTCTCATAGCCACAGTATAGATGCAACCTAAATATCTACCAACAGATGGGTGAAATTGTGATATAGATATATAATGGAGACTATCAAGTAAGAAGTTGCTATGGCTGATATCAAAGAGGTTGTTACCTGCGTTCTCCTCTAGGATATTTGTGGCTTCCTGTCCTACATTTAGGTCTTTTATTAATTTTGAATTTATTTTTAATGTTGCATAAGAAAGTGGGTCCAGTTTCATTCTTTTGCATGTTGTTGTTCAGTTTTCCCAACATTATTTGTTGAAGAGACTTTTTTCCATTGTATATTCTTTCCTGCTTTGTCAAAGGTTAATTGATCACATAGTGGGGTTCATTTCTGGGTTTTCTATTCTGTTCTTTTGATCTATGTGTCTGTTTTTGTGCCAGTACCATACTGTTGTGATCACTCCACCTTTGTAGTACAAGTTGAAGTCCAGAATTGTGATGCTTCCAGCTTTGCTTTTGCTTTTATTTTGTTTTGTTTTTCAAAATTGCTTTGGCTATTCTGGGTCTTTTGTAGTTCCATACAAATTCTAGGGAAAAAAATTGTTATAACTCTGAAAAATATTGGTAGTATTTTGGTAGTATTTTGATAGATATGTAATGAAATATTATTCAGCCCTAAGAAAGAGGGAAGTTCTACTATATGCATCACGGATGAGCCTGGAGAACACTGTGCCTATCATGGAAGGATACATACTACATGATTACACTTATGATATATCATAAAATTTATATGAAGAATTCAAAATAGTCAAACTCATAAAAATAGACAGTAGAATGGTGATTGCTAGATGATGGGGGTTAGGAGAAATACAGAATTGCTCTTCAATTGGTATAAAGTTTCAGTTATGAAAGATGAATAAGCTCCAGAGATCTTCAATCCAACATTGTGTATATAGTTAACAATAGTATACTGCTCACCTAAAAATTTGTTGAGGGTGTTCTTACTACAATAATAAATGAAGTACTAAAAACATGACAAGGTAGATGCATTGAGTCTAAAATTATAATACAAATGTGAAAATAAATTTCCTTTACAATAAATATAAACTATTTTACAATGCTATTGCTATTATTTTTTAATATTTATTTATTCATAGAGAGAGAGAGGCAGAGACACAGGCACAGGGAGAAGCAGGGTCCATGCGGGGAGCCTGATGTGGGACTCCATCCCGGGTCTCCAGGCAGCACTAAACCACTGCACCACCAGGGTTGCCCACAATGTTATTACTGAAAAAAAATCTTATTTCTGTAACAAAATAATAACCACCACCACAAAATTAAAAGTACAAGATCTCTACAGTGAAAACTGGAAAACATTTATAGTAATGGGAATCTAAGTAAGTGGAGGGATGTATCATGTATATGAATTAGAAGACTTAATACTTTTAGGTATCAATTCTTCCCTAATTGATATATAAACCAAGTGGAGTTCAAATCTGATCAAAATTACATGGACTTTGCTAGTTTAGGGAGATAGATAGATGATTCCAAGCTGCATGTAGTAATTCATATGGCAAAAATAAAAGTGATATTGAAAAGATAAAAAATGAAGGATGTATCAAAACAAATCCTATGATAATATTATACTTGTTTATGGAAAGATAAAGTAGTCAATAGAACAGTAGAGAGTCCAGAAACAGTCACACATATAACATAATAAAAATGACTATAAATATGGCATTTCCAGATATTAATAAAAAGATGAGAAAAGGTCTTTTCAAATTTGGTGCTGTTTTAATTAGATATGTGAAAAATTAAATTTTAACCTCTACTTCACATCACACATAAAAATCAGTTTCAGGGATCCCTGGGTGGTGCAGTGGTTTAGTGCCTGCCTTTGGCCCAGGGTGCAATCCTGGAGACCCGGGATCGAATCCCACGTCAGGCTCCTGGTGCATGGAGCCTGCTTCTCCCTCTGCCTGTGTCTCTGCCTCTCTCTCTCTCTCTCTCTCTGTGTGACTATCATAAATAAAAAAAAAAAAATTTAAAAAATCAGTTTCAGTCTATATAATAGACCTAATGTAAAAAGTAAGGGAAGATATTATTTTCACAACCTTGTGGACAGTGTTATTTTTAAAAAGACACAAAGTAAATATTGGTAAATTGGATTACATTGAAATTTAAAACTTTCATTTTTCAAAGCACATTACGAACAGCATTAGAAGATAAATCTCACTCTAAAATAAATTATTTGTTGGAATGCCTGGGTGGCTCAGTGGTTAAGCATTTGCCTTTGGCCCAGGGTGTGATCCTTGGAGGCCTGGGATTGAGTCCCACGTCGGGCTCCCTGCAGGGAGCCTGCCCCTCTCTCTGCCTGTGAGTGTGTGTCTCTCTCTCTGTTTCTCATGAATCAATCAATAATTTTTTTTAAAGTAAATAAAATAAAATACAATGAAATAAAATAATTTGCAATAAAAGAAATTATATCTGGAATATATACAGAATTCCTCAATTAGTGAGGCAGATAAATTGATATAAAAAATGGGCAAAAGGAACTGAAAACTGAACCTCAGAAAAAAAGAATATCCAATACTGGCCAATACATTTATGAAAAGGTGATCTATGAGATATAAGAGGAATGAAAATTCAAACCACAATTAGAAACTGCTACACATCCGCCAGGATGGCTAAATTGTTTTTAAAAGATAAATAGAAAGAATTAATGATCATCTGGAATAGCTTCAACTCTCCTACATTGCCTATGGAAATGTAAATTGACATACGTTGGAAAACTGGCAGTGTACATGTATACCTCAATATAGGCTTATACTATACCTCAACGATTCTATTTCTAGGATGTATCCAATATCCATAAATGAACTACATACTCAACAAAAAGTTGTGTGTATAAATGTTAGTTAACAAAATACTAGCCCCAAAGTGGAAATAACTCATCAGAAGTCATATGAATAATTGAGTATATATTCATATAATGAATTATTACAGCACAATGAAAGTAAGAACTAAAGTCTAACCACATGAAGAACAGAGATGACTCTTAAAAACAGTATTTTCTGAAAGAAGGTGGGCGCAAACAAAACAGTCAGGCTTCCTTATTTTATTTATGGAAATTTCACCAATAGGCAAAACTAATTTACAATGTTAGTGGTCAAGACCGCTGTAAAACTATTTGTATGTGTCAGGGAGAGAGGTGTAGAGTAGGCGGGAGGACAGAGGATGGTTGATCTAATGGGACTAAAGGGAACTTCTGTAATATTCTATTTCATCCATGTTAGTTACACAGTTTTATTCATTTTATGAAATGTATTGAGTATATGCTTTTTATTTTTTTGTATATGCTTTTAATAGAAATTCACACCATAAGCCATTTTAAAGTATATGATTGAATGGCATTGAACTTTCATATTATTGTCCAATTACTGCGTCTATATAGTTCCAAAACATTTTCATCCACCCAAAAGAAAGTCCCGTACTTATTAAGCAGTCCCTCCCTGTGCCACCTTTCCATCCAGGCTCTAGCAAACACCAGGTTGTTTCCTGTCTCTATGAATTTACCTATACTGGATATTTCATATAAATGGGATCATACACTATGTGACCATTGTGTCTGGCTTCTTTCACTGAATGTACTGTTTGCCAGGTTCATCTACATTATAGCATGAGAATCAGAACTCCATTCCCTTTTTAATGGCTGAATAATATTTCATTGTGTGTGTGTTTGTGTTTGTGCATGTAAGTATATACCTTTGACTTTGACACTGAAATTTTTCCTCCTTGTAAATTTACATATTTTAATATTCCATATTCCATTGGAAATTTTAAAACAATTTTTATATTTAATTTTGAGGAAAGCCATTGTTATAGACACATTTTTGAGTTTTTAAAAATTAGTTTTGGCTTTGAGAAAAAATATTGATGTTTTTATTCCTTCTAAGTAATTTTGATATTAAATAAGAGAAACAGTTTTTCATTGAGAGTATTACAATGTATTTTTTTCATATGAGAGGCACTGTAATAAAAAATATGTCATAAAATTACAATTTAAGACTACCCAGACACAAAATTAAAGAGGGTTTATATTGAATCTTTAAATACTCTTCAAATCTTACTTGATAAATTTATTTATAACAATGCTTCCTGGAGATTTATGCCTTATTTTAGAAAGTTTGACTTGGATCATGATTTTTTGACCAAATGTGTTGTGGAATATTATATATAATGAAATTCTAGCTTACATGTTACTGCAGGTTTTTTTTTTCCTCCCACTTCTGCAATAACTTGCCTTATTATAGTTTTCTGTATTTTCAACTTATTGATATACTTTAGATAGTGGAATTGATTTTCAGCAGCCAATCTTTTCCCTCTTACATTATTTATTAGTTCACAAATTCAGTTGAGATGAGACAATGTCTTTTCACTTGACTTGTACATAGACTAACCTCATTTTCATGACATTGTACAGTATAATTCTGCTATTTATTCAGATGACTAAAATATTGAGCAAGAAGAGTACTCATAATGAAAATGATGAATAAATAAAAACCCTATTTGATGGTACACAATATTGGAACTCTGGGTGCATCTCATTATAAGAAATTAAATCTATCAATAGTCTAGGCTAAAAATTTGATTAATTTTCAAAATAAGAAATACAAAGTTAGTTTCTGCTGACCAGAAAATGTGAATGAAGGTTTTTAAAAACTTTTCTAATAAAAGAACTATTTCTATAGATAAGATGATTAGGAAGAAATGAAGTAAGTGAGAATTAACTTTATGACTCAGCAAAATTGTGTTAGTTACAAGAAAAAACCTTCATGACAAGTACACTCCTTAATCCCTAACACCTATTTAACCCATCCCCTCATCTCTCTTTCCACTCTGGAACAAAGCATCAGTTTATTCTCTATATTTTAAAGTCTTTCTTGGTTTGCCTCTCTCTTTCTCCCCCGCCCCCACACCTTTGCTCACTTGTTTTGTTTCTTAAATTCCACATATGATTGAAATCATCTGGTATTTGTCTTTTTCTGACTTATTTCACTTAACATAACACTCTCTACTTCTGTCCATGTCTTTGTAAATGACAAGATTTCATTCTTTGACTATATTGTACACCTGAAATTACTACTAAACTGTATGTTAACTAACTGGAATCTGATTGAAAACTTAAAAAAAATCATATGCAGTCATCTTATGCTGCAATAGGTTAAGACTCCTCTAACATCATTTCCTTAAACAAGCAGTATCATATAAATTCTTATGTAGTTAGCTCTTTTTGGCCTTTATAATGAAAAGGGCTTTGGACTTCAATTTGAGAGATATGGTTCAACTCTTAATTCAAATATCAATGGTCTATATGCTAATACTCATGACATAAGTCATAGATCATGGTTTTCATCTGTAAATTGAGGCAGCTAATTTCTTTTTAAAGATTGTGTCCCAGTCTATACTTGTATGTTGTATGAATTTTGGATATGCCACTTACTTTCTGGTATTTCAAACTTCCTCCAGGAATCATAGAAGGTAACAGACAAGTCATAAACCAAGATTGAAAACAAAGGTATATGTGCTTTATTTTTTTTAAGACCCTGAATGTTGGGACGCCTGAGGGGCTCAGCAGTTGAGCGTTTGCCTTCAGTTCAGGGCATGATCCCAGGATCTGGGATCAAGTCCCACATCAGGCTCCCTGCAGGGAGCTTGCTTCTCCTGCCTCTCTCTTTCTCTCTCTCTCTCTCTCATGTATAAATAAATAAATCTTAAAAAAAAAAAAAGCCCCTGAATGTTGTCAAATGTTTGTAAATTTAGTATTCTAATCAAGTTGCATTAATCCTATATATAGTACTATGATAGGGGAACATTCATTTCCGTTTTTGCTATTGTATCTATTTATGTTTATAACTCCATTTGTTGAAAATATTGTCTTTTCTGAATTATTTTAAAACTGAATTTTTTGTTGTCATTCCTTTTGTATATGTATTGTTTCTTGTTCATTTTTTTTAACTGAATCTCTATTAGCTTTTTTACTAAAGCATAATTGACATACAATGTTATATTAGTTTCAGATGTACAACGTATTGATTTCACAATTCTGTGCATTACCCAGTGCTCATCATAGAAGTAGTCACTATCTGCCACCATACAATATTATACAGTATTATTGACTATATATCCATGCCGTACTTTTCATCTCTATGACTTGATTATTTTATAAATAGAAGTTTGCACTTCAATCCCTTTTATCTATTTTGTCTATCCCCCATCCCCCATTTGGAACCAACAGTTTGTTCTGTGTATTTAAGATTATGTTTTTTGTTTCTTTGTCCATTTGTTCACTTCTTTTGCTTTTTGGATTGCACATATAAGTGAAATCATATAGTATTTGTCTTTCTTTGACTTTTACTTAGCATAATACCCTCTAGGTCCATCTGCATTATCACAAATGGCAAGATTCCATCTTTTTTATAGCTAATTAGTATTCCAATGTGTATGTGTGTGTGTGTGTGTGCATGTCTTTTTTTTTTTAGTTTTTATTTCAATTCCAGTTAACATATAGTGTTATATTGGTTTCAGATTTGCAATATAGTGATTCAACAATTCTATATATCATCCACTGCTCTTTACAACAGGTATATTCCTTAATTCCCATCACCTATTTAAACCGTGCCCCACCCACCTCTCCTCTGGTAACCATCAGTTTATTCTCTATAATTAAGAGCCTGTTTCGTGGTTTCTCTCTCTCTTTCCCTCTCTCTCTCCTCTTCTCATTTCTTAAATTACACATATGAGTGAAATCATATGCTATTGGTCTTCCTCCAACTTATTTCACTTAGCATTATACTCTCTAGCTCTCTCATGTTGTTGTAAATGGCAAGATTTCTTTCCTTTTTACGGCTGGATGATGTTCCATCATGTATATATACCACTTCTTTATCCATTCATTAGATAGACACTTGGGTTGCTTCCTAAATTTAGCTATTGTAAATAATGCTGCTTATATTTGTTGCAGATGTACATGGGGTAGTTTTCTTATTTTTTCTTTCTGGTGCTTCATTATTTGTGTATAGAAATGCAACAGATTTATATATTTTGATTTTGTTTTTTTTTAATTTTTTTTTTATATTTTGATTTTGTATCCTACAATTTTACTGAATTTATTTATCACTTCTATTTGTTTTGGGGTGGATTCTTTTGGGTTTTCTATGTGTAGTATCATTTCATCTGTAAATAGTGGAAGTTTTATTTCTTCCTTACTGATTTGGATGCCTGTGATTGCTGTGGCTAAGACTCCCAGTACTATATTGAATAAAAATATTGGGAGTAGGCATCCTTGTCTTCTTCCTAACCTTAGAGGAATAGCTCTGTTTTTTCCCATTAAAGATCATGTGTTTGTGGGTTTTTCATATATGGTCTTTATTATGTTAAGGTATGTTCTCTCTAAACCCACTTTGTTGAGAGTTTTTATCATGATTCATGATAACGAATGGATGAATGGATGTTGTGCTTTGTCAAATAACTTTTTCTGTGTCTATTGAAATGGTCACAAGGTTCTTATCCTTTCTCTTATTGATGTGATGTATCACACTGATTGATTTGCAAATATTGGTCCACCATTGCAACCCAGGAATAAATCCCACTTGATTGTGGTGAGTGATTTTTAAAATGTATTGTTGGATTCAGTTTGCTAGTATTTTTGTTGAGGATTTTTGCATTTACATTCATCAGAGATATTGGCCTGCTGTTGTCCTTTTTTTGTGGTGTTTTTATCTGGTTTTGATGTTAGGGTAATGCTAGTCTCATAGAATGAATTTTGGAAGTTTTCCTTCCTTTTCTATTTTTTGGAATAGTTTGAGAAAAATAGGTATTAATTTCTTTAAATGTTTGGTAGAATTAACCTGTGAAGACCTTTGGTCCTGGACTTCTGTTTGTTGGGAGTTTTTTGATTAATGATTCAATTTCTTTGCTCATACCAAATCTTCTTTATCCATTCATCTATCAATGGATGCTTAGATTGTTTCCCAGTTTTGTCTAGGGCAAATATTTCTGCTATAAAAATCATCTCCCTTAGGTAAATGCCCAGAAGTGAAATTACTGAATCACATTTTATTTCTATTTTTAATTTTTTAAAAATATTTGTACTGTATTCTATGGGAATTGCACCAATATGCACTCCCAGCAATGGTTCATGAGGGTTGTTTTTTCCCCACTTCCTCTCCAACACTTGTTATTTCTGGTCTATTTGATATAAGCCATTCTGACTGATGTGAAGTGATATCTCAATGTGGATTTGATTTATTTATCGCTGACTAGTGATTTGAAATTATCCTACCTCAATCTTGATTTTTTCCTTCTTCACTATCATTGGAGTCAGATTAGCATTGTGTCTGAAAGTTTCCCTGTTCAACTGTGATATCCTACTTGTTATGTCACAGGCATATCCCTCAAACTGGTTGAGTTGCTAACTCTATTTCAGTTTCAGCTTTTGGAAGACCCAAGTGTCCTAATAATACATTACATTTTATCTGACAAATGTCTTTCTTTCTTTGCTAAAATATAAGTCCCAATAAGGCATTTTTTAAAAGATTTTCCTGAGTGGCTAGGATAGTAACTGAACTATAGTAAATATTCAGAAATATGCATTGTATGACATTTAGGGAGTATAGCACTAAGACTAAATATTAGGAAGGTTTGATTCCATAGTTGTCCTTTTCCCACATTCTTTACTCCACACACCATATAATTAGAAATGTATTCTGAGAACTCAAGAAATTCTGACTATCTGAGTTTGCCTTGAAAAACAGAAAAGCATAATTTACTGTTGCCTTAAGATGTATTAGTCAGCCACAAACTTAAATCCTTTGAGCAGGGTAAGTAAGAATTAAGATGGCAATATAATAGCTCTCTTTTTCCATAAAAATAGACCTCTGACACCCTCCCTGTTAAGAACAAGATGAGAACATAAATCAAGAATATGAAAGATATTTCACCATTCTATTGATTTACTAGTTCCAGCTTCATACTAACTTACCCACCAAATGCATATCTAAAATAAAAGGTGTCTGAAAGGTTTTGAAATGAATCAAAGAGAAGAAAAATGAGAATATATTTGTAGTGATATGAAAATCATTTTTATATATGTTAAACATAAATAAATCTTTTCAAGTATCCTACACAGAATGTTTATTGTCTCACTGACCACTAAATATACTTACCTGGATCTTGTACCTATCATAAACATCATATAGTAAACAAAGCCCTATGAGTATACTAAAAATGTGTATACCATTGAGATCAAATTATAAAATATTTGTTAAGCATAATTCCTCAGAGCCCATGTTGTTTATGACTTAGATTTATTAAGATTGAGAGCTATAAAAGTTAACAATGTACAAAAAAACCTTTGTACCAGAATCAAAATTTTAGATCTTTATATAGCAGTTTTATGTTTTGTAATATAAAAAATAAGATTGTGTGTAAGAGCATAAATAAATACATAGATAGCAAAGAAAATGATAAAGAGCTTAAATGTTAATACTATGCTGATTAAATAATAATATATACCTGCAGTGTCACAGAGGAAAAAGGTATATCAATCTTTATGTAACAAAGTTATAACTTTTCCACAATTAAAAGGTCAAGTTGAAGAAATACATGAAAAAATGTGAAAATATTTATAAATGGAAAATGCTTCTATTATATCACTTTTATTAACTTTTAACTCACTTAACACACTGAGATAGGTTCTTTTATCACTTCTGTTACATGAAGAAGGGAACTGAAGTACAAAGGAGTGGACATTTTGGAAAGTTTTTTAAATATACCTGATATAACATGTGTTCTTAATAATGATCAATAGATACTATGACATATTATGTTCTCTTGATGGCTATGCATTCATATTTCTTATATACCCTAGAATATAATTCTGCCCCTCAGGCAGTATCAAGTTTCTGAATAAAAGAAAACATAACTTCTGCCTCCATAGGAGAGTACAGCAAATTTACATATATGAACAGAAATATTTAGAAATCAATTATACGGGATCCCTGGGTGGCGCAGCGGTTTGGCGCCTGCCTTTGGCCCAGGGCGCGATCCTGGAGACCCGGGATCGAATCCCACGTCAGGCTCCCGGTGCATGGAGCCTGCTTCTCCCTCTGCCTGTGTCTCTGCCTCTCTCTCTCTCTCTCTCTCTGTATGACTATCATAAAAAAAAAAAAAAAAAAGAAATCAATTATACTATATTTCCAAGAGGAATACAGAATTTGATTGAAACACAGTAAAACTAACTTGTAATGATTCTTCTTTTCCTCTTTTCCTTGATTTTAGTTTGGGCTCCTATAACAGAATACCATAGGCTACATGGATTAACAAACATTTCTTTCTCACAATTCTAGGAATTGGGAAATGTAAAATTAAAGTGCCAGTAGATTCAGTGTCTAGTGATAGCCTGTTTCCTGGCTCACAGATGGCCATCTTCCTACTATAAATTCACAAGGCATAAAGAAGATGAGAGAGCTTTCTGGAGTCCCTTTTATAAGAGCACGTATCACATTCATGAGGGCTCCATCCTTACCACCTAATTACCTCTCAAAGGTCTCACCTGCTAATATCATCACTTTGGGGGTTAGAATTTCAACATGAATTTTGGAGGGACACAAACCTTTAATCCATTCCATTCTGCTTGCCCTCCTTTCCTTCTTTCCTCCCTCCTTCCTTTCTTCCTCCATCCCTCTCTCACTTCCTTCTTCTCTTCTCTTCTTTCTTCTCTTCTCTCTCTCTCTCTCTTTTTTTTTTTGTTGTTCTACTTTCGGCCTATAGGCCAATTTTTAGTTCATTCTTCTACCCATTCCAACAATCCAAGAGAATTCTGACTTACTGAGCTAAGTCTGGATTCCAGGTGGTTCTCCCCGCTCCTCCCTTTTTGAGTCATAGTAACTTACTTGTGACATAGGAATGTTTAGAAAGCAAGAATTGGTGATGAATATAGAGCTGTTTGATATATGTATAATTTTATCAGAGCATTAAATGTATCCTTTCAAAATCAAGGCCATATAATATTGCATTTTCTAAGAATTTTTTGAGCTATTTATATTAGCTGCTTACAATTCCACTTCTCTGCATAGATAATAAATCTTAATAGTCTATTAATTAAGGGCTGTAGATTCCTTCAAATGTCCTAACCAGGGAAATTGTAAAGTCTTCTGTTTGTCAAGTGAAAATTTAATGTAAAGGATTATACAAGTTTCTCCAGCATTGTTTCAAAAAGAGGCATCAAAGACAAAGAATCTTTCACAGAAAGGAAACTTTTTCTTTTGACCCTGGACACTTTATCCAGATGGTATGTGGAAAACTCTATCTTGAGCTAATAAAGAAACCAAAACAAAACAGGTTTTGATTAGTTGATTAATCACATTGAAGCAATGCTCCCCAAAGACTATATTTAACTATATCATGTTCTGTATTTCAAAGGCAAAATTCCTCTTTTGCAATTTTCTTCATTTAGTTTTAAAAAATGGAATTCTTACATTGTTAAATCATTGTGTTTAACTTATTAGAGCAAGTGTAAGCTTTGCACTAAAAACTTTAACCTTTAGGTTTGAACTTATTTCCTTTTTAAAAAATTTTTATTTATTTATGATAGTCACACACAGAGAGACAGAAAGAGGCAGAGAGAGAAGCAGGCTCCATGCACCGGGAGCCTGACGTGGGATTCGATCCTGGGTCTCCAGGATCGTGCCCTGGGCCAAAGGCAGGCCCCAAACCGCTGTGCCACCCAGGGATCCATTATTTCTTGCAGTAATAAAAACTTTTGTTTGTGCTATGAAGGAAATAGTATTACCTAATACAGTATAACTACTATTTTTTACTTATATTAAAATGCTATTACTGGTTGCCTGAGTGGCTCAGTCAATTAAGCATCTGCCTTCAGCTCAAGTCATAATCCCAGTGTCCTGGGATCAAGTACTGCATTAAGTTCCCTCCTCTATGGGCAGCCTGCTTCTCCCTCTTCTTCTGCCTGCCACTCCCCCTGCTTATTCTCTCTCTCTGTCAAATAAATAAATAAAATCTTAAATAAATAAAATGCTATCACCAATAAATCTTATTTTCTTTTTGTTTACTTTGTTCTTTTAATTATATATTAATTCTGTGAAAAATTCCAAGGTGTGTCCTTCATAAAAGCTGCTGGTTTACAGAAAAATAAATTAATTTTATTTAAAAAATTTTTGAATTTTGATGTATGTATCTATTTTGTTATAGATAAAATGACAGAATGATTAATAAGGATTTTCAAGAAAGAAGAGTTGTATTATAAAATTTCCTGGGTTCTTAGAATGAAAAGACAAGCTGAAAGAGAAAAGGAATATTGTTAAATTCCCAATGTTAAAGAAGACCCTGTCAATGCACTATTTCCAAATGGATAAATATATCATATTGTTATATCAGATTCCATTGGATTCATTTTAAAAAATGATGGCATTGTTTTATTTTAAAATGTGATATTTGAAGTAAACTGAAAATCAAATCCTCTGCAACTTCTTAAATTTAAGATAAAAAATTAATAGATGTTAATTTGTGTATGGGGGAGTATGTAAAATACTTTCCTTAAATAATATATTTTTTGGTCTTTTGTTAACAATCTGACTTAAAGTCTATTTTAATTAATATTACTATAGCCACCACTGATCTCTTTTGGTTACCATTTGCATGGAATACTTTTTCCCACCCTTTCACTTTCAGCTCATATTGAATCTTCTAGGGACTGAATATTCCCAATCCTTCTCCCCCTCAAATTCAAATGTTGAAACCCTAACTCCCAATATGATGGTAATTGGTAATGTGGCCTTTGGGAAGTAATTATGTTTAGATGAGGTCATGAAGTTTCCACCTTCATGATGAGATTAGAGACTTTATAAGGGGAGATACCAGAAAGCTTGCTTTCTCTCTGTTTCTTTGTCTTTGTCTCCCTATTTTCACAAACAACTTGGAAAGACCATGTGAGCATATAGCAAGAAGTTGGCTGTCTGGGCAAGAAGATTCTTACCAGGACAGAATCAGGAGTATTTTGATCTTGGACGCCCCAGCCTTCAGAATTGTGAGAAATAAATGTCTATTTTTTAAGCTACCCAGTTGACTGTATTTTGTTATGGTGGCCCAAACTGACTCAACCAGTGTCCATAAATCCCAAGTGAGTTTCTTGTAAACAGCATGTAATTGGATCTTTTTTTTTTTTTTAATCTGTTCTGTGTCTTTTAATTGGAGAGTTTAACCCATTTGCATTACATTACATTTAATACATTTACATTACAATTGGATCCTTTTTTTAATATTCGATTTTTAATTGGGGAGTTTAAGCCATTCACATTTAAAATAATCATCCAGATGGAAGGACTTCTTATTGCCATTTTGTTGGTTATTATCTATTTGTCTCATAGTTTTGCCTTGTATCTTTCTTCTTTACTGCTTTCCTTTGTGTTTTATTAATTTTGTTTTTTGGTTTTTGGGTCTTTTTGTTTTTGTTTTTGGTAGTGACAGGCTTCATTTCCCCTTTTGGTCCCTTTTGTGTATATTTGATAGATATTTTCTCTGTTGTTACCAATTTTTGTTTGTTTTTCTGGCACTAAGTCAAGTTTTTTACTCCCCAGAAGTGATCACTATGGGGTGAAGAGGGGGATAAAAAGAGGAAGACAGAACAAGCCAGAGAGAGTAAGGAGGTGAGAAGAGAGGAGACAGTAGATCACTGTTTTGTTAAAGGTTTTAGTGTCTGGTCTGGAATTGTCTTTGGCACAAAATGTGAAGTCATTTCCAGTGGTAGATCTCAAAGTCCTGGGCTAGAGTGGTGTCATCTGATGTGATGTCATCTCCCATGAACCAACAATGTTACTGATACCTTAATGCGGCCTGGAAAGAGCTGGCTTTAAAATAGTCATCTAATACCAGATATTATAAATTAGCATATATTGAGATAGCAACTACCCACAAAGGATTCACTTCTCTTAACAAACTATGGAAAGATTGTAAAGTTCCAAGTGTAGATGCAAAGGGGAAACAATTTATCAATTGTCACAAATTTCTACTGCAGTGAACTATGATAAAATTAATTGTTCTGGGTGACCTACTTTTCCTAAATTTATCAGATTTAAAGACCTTCAGAGAAACCCAGGTATTGTTAATACTCTGTGTATTTCACTTTTCCCATCCTTTACTTCAAGGGTGTCTGGGATGTAAAGGCACTGCTAATGTTAGAATAGAGAAAGGTAGATTCACCTTATGTTGGATTTCATCTGAAATAATCTAGGATCCAACCTCTTCATCCATTACCACACTGACCCTAGAAATTGCTGCAATTTTATATTTCCATAATTTTTCTCTACTGAGTAATAAAATTCTGCTTGCAAGCCCCTAATGTATTTATTGTTACACACACACAGAAGAGAAGTTTCTACATCTCATCTGTCTGTATTTGTGCACAAAACCATGAATTCATAATAATAATTCCAACCATGAATTCAAATAATAATCCAATAAACCCCAGAGTTTATTCTAGTCTTTTCCCCTTCTCTATTTGTAACTCTTTTTTCTAACAGTAAGAAATCACATCTTATTATGTATATTATACTTACTTGTGTATACAAGCCTAAAATACACATGAAGTATTTCAAAATTACTAACACATGCCTTTGTGAAAAACAAATTTACTAACTAGAGTACTGTATTTGTATATAGTACTTTTTGTGTTGCATCTTAGACAAGATGGCCAAAACACTGTTTTCTAATTTTACTGAGGTTAGTTCTTTTCTACCCAATTCAGTGTTTTCATGTTATTATTTATAATACAGTTGTGTTAGTCTTTTACAGCGTGTATTATATTTTAATTTTTCTTCCCGTACTCTGGTTAAATCAGGCCTGTTTTTTTTTTTTTTTTTTTCTTATTCATCGACTTGGTCATATGCAAACATCCCTCCCCACTCAAGGCCATAGGTATGAGCTGAGGGAGAGAAGTTGTTGCATCATTCATAGGTGACAGGAATCTAGGCCATCTATTCATCTAACTCATTTATGACCTGTAAACCTGTTTGAACCTCTTTCCTGAATGCACCATTTAAATCATATGAACAGTGTGCATATTATACCTTATGCCCTGGTAGGTCTGATGATAAATTGTACATGCTAGGATGCTGTGGTAATATAGCCCCTGAATGTCCTATTATCAGGCATGTAGTTTCTACTAGAACATAGTATTATAGCAGCGGCTGTCTTTGGAATAATGAGTAGCTCTTTGCTATAGAAAGTATGGACTTATTATAGAGCTTTAAGAGTCTGCACAGTACTTCCCTTATTGGGCTTGTTGAGAACTCCACAGTGACCCAACTTACTATCAACACTTCAAGTACTATAAGACATAATAGGCCATATAGGAAAAGGGGGAAAGCTACTTACATTTCTGCTAAAATCTAATACAGAATATTCTCTTATTCTGAACTCTAATCAAAATTGCCATCAGAATTATATAATAAATTGGTAAAATAAGAATTTTCAAATAAATTATGTGCTGTCTCTAAGATCTAAATAAGCCTACTAAATAAGAGCTGTCACTCTTTCTTAGGGACAGGAACTGAAAGGTTCAATATTGTCTTTTACCATGTTGAGGATGACTTAGCATACCAGAGTTGTTACTCACCATCAGCAATTGGATTTTGTTGTTTTTTAGCCAATGAGTTATCAATTTTTGCTATCTTATCTTGAAGATCTTCATTTGATAGAAGAGTGGATGTGTATGAAAAGGAAGTTGAAGGCATTTTAACAATACTGGTTCTATCAGTCTGAGTATGGAGTATCTTTCCATTTGTCTGTTTTATCTTCAGTTTCTTTCTGAAGAAACTGTAAAACACTTTTCAAAGGTGAAAGGCTCTTTCACCTTGTTGGTTAAGTTTATTCTTTTTGGCGAAATTGTAATTTCTCTTTCTACTACTCCTGGTTAGTGTATAGAAGTGCTGTGGCTTTCTGTATATTAATTTTGTATCCTGCAACTGTACTGAATCCATCCTTTTATTCTGTGAATCCCTTGACTGATTTTAATGGATATAATTGATTTTACTGCTTTTTTGCTTTAACTTCTATACTAGTTTTATAAGTGATTAATCTACTACTTTTATTATATTTAACAGTGAATTTTTTTTCCATAAGGAAAGGCCCAGTTATGGCCTCGCCTTTCTACTCAAAGAATTTACTTTACCCTTTCTTGTAAGGCTGGTTTAGTGGTGATGAGCCCCTTTAACTTTTGTCTAGGAAACTCTTCTATCTCTTTTTCTATTCTGAATGATTGCCTTGCTGGATAGAATATTCTTTTTTTTTTTATTTAAATTCATTTAACCAATGTATAGTACACCATTAGTTTTGATATAGCGTTCAATAATTTTTCAGTTGTGTGTAACACCCAGTGCTCATCATATCATGTGCTCTCCTTAATGCCCATCACTCCAGTTATCCCATTGCTGTACCCATCTGCCCTCCAACAACCCTCAGTTTGTTTTCTATAGTTAAGAGTCTATCATGGTTTTTCTTCCTCTCTGATGGCTTCCCATTCAGTTTTCCCTTCGTATATATATTCATATGAGTACACATATGAATATATATATATACCTTATATATACCTGAGTAATATTCTTATATATATATATATATAAGAATATATATACCTTATATATACTTGAGTAATATTCATTATATTCATAAATTCAATATATATATCTTATTTTTTAATCCAATCATCTTTCAATGGACATCTCTGTTCTGTTATACAGTTTGGCAATTATAGATATTGCTGCTATGAAAATTGGGGTGCAGGTGCCCCTTGAGATCACTATATTTGTATCTTTGGGGTAAATCGCACCTAATAGTGCGATTGCTGGGTCATAGGTCATAAGGTGGCTCTATTTTCACTTCTTGAGGATCCTCCATACTGTTTTCCAAAGTGGCTGCACCAGCTTGCATTCTCACCAACAGTGTAAGAGACTTCCCCTTTCTCCTCACCCTCACCAATATTTATTGTTTCCTATCCTGTTAATTTTAGCCATTCTGACTGGTGTGAGGTGGTTATAGTATCCTTGGCTGCAGTTTATTTTTTCTTTCTTTCTGCATTTTGAATAAATCATGCTATTCTCTTCTGGCCTACAAAGTTTCTGGTGAAAAATCAGTCAATATCCTTATTGTGTTTTCCTTGTAAATAACTGTTTTATTTTCTCTTGCTGCTTTTAAAATTGTCTCTTTATCACTACTTTTTTGACATTTTAATTACTATGTGTCTTGGTGTGGAATTCCTTGGGGATGATTTTGTTAGGGGCTCTGTGTGCCTTCTGGTTCTAGATCTGTTTTCTTCTCCAGATTACAGAAGTTTTTCAAGTATTTCTTCAAGTAAATTTTCTGCCTCCTTTTCTCTTCTCCTTCTGAGATCCTTATAATGCATATATCATTATACTTAATGACATCATTGATTTCTCTTAACCTATTCTCATTTTTTATTTCATTTTGCTGTTAAGGTTGGTTGTTTTCCATTACTCTGTCTTCCATCTCACTGATCTGTTCTTCTATCTCCTTTAATCTACTATTGATTCCCTCTGAATTTTTTATTTCAGTTATTGAGTTCTTTATTTTTGATTGGTTCTTCTTTATATTTTCTATCTCTTTGTTGAGGGTCTCACTGAGATTATCTACTCATTTCTTAAGTCCAGCATCTTTATGGCCATTATTTTGAATTCTTTATTACATATATTGCTTATCCTGTTTCATTTAGTTCTTTTGCTTTTGTCTTATCCTGTTCTTTCATTTGAAACATATTCCACTGTCTCATTTTTATCTAACTCTCTGTGTTTGTTTCTATTTTTAGGAAAGTCAGTTATACCTCCTGATCTTGAAAGTGGTGGCCTTATGAAGAAGCGGTCCTATGGTGCCCTGTAGTGCAATGCCCACTGTTTGATAGAACCAGGTGCATCAGAGTATCTCCTTATGTAGGATGTGTGAGTCCTACTATTGTGACTGAGTCTAGTTTACCTTCAGTACAGTCAGCCACAATGGCCCACTTTGCTTGTTGTGGCCCAGGTTTGGTTCCTGTGCTTTGAAGAGGCCAGTCTGGGGTCTTTGTAGGCTTGTAGTTAGGCAGCGGTCAGATCAAATCCCTGCCTTTAGCTGGTTTGGCAAGATTGTGATTGCACCAAATTGCAGGACATTCTACCTGAACTTTCCAGAGAGGCCTTTCTTAGTCAGCAGGAGTGTCACTCAGTCCAGGTACCTGCAGATGCACTGATTGGTAGGGTACTCTGCACTGCCAAGGTTTGATGGCTGGGACTGTGAATATACTGTAAGTATACTGGTCTGTGTGGTCATCTTTCCCTTTCCTAAGGGCTGGAGTCACTTTTGAGTGGCGTTGGTCCCTGCTGGGGCTTGCTGACAGGATGAGATGTGGCAGGAGCCATTTTGGAGGGACTCCTGCTGAATGGAATAGGTTTAATGGGGTGGATCCAAAGAATACAGGGGGAGGGAATGATATTAGTAAGTCAGTTGGAGAGTGTTTCTGTTTGTTCTTGCAAGTGTCTGTGTAGATAGTCTAGAGTGGGGAATAAGGGACAGAGAAATTGCACTTGCCAGCTCTTATTTTTTGAGAAGTTTCCTAAAGATTCCTGCCAATCCAGCATGCATTCTGAAATTAGTAAATAAATCTCCTTCATATATACCTCAGGCACTTTTCAAACTGCTGCTTATATTCTGTATCTCAGTAGGACTGCTTGTTATGTTGTCTTTTTAAGGGAAGGACTCAGTTTCTTATCACCCTCAGGCTCTCCCAAGCCAAACCCACTGATTTTTAAAGTACTCAGAGTTGGGATCCCTGGGTGGCGCAGCGGTTTGGCGCCTGCCTTTGGCCCAGGGCATGATCCTGGAGACCCGGGATCGAATCCCACGTCGGGCTCCCAGTGCATGGAGCTTGCTTCTCCCTCTGCCTATGTCTCTGCCTCTCTCTCTCTCTGTGACTATCACAAATAAATAGAAAAATTAAAAAAAAATAAAGTACTCAGAGTTAAGCTTTGCTAGTTGTGAAAACTCAAGAAGTTAAGACACACACATTTTCAAAGCCCAGTGTTATGGGGACTCATCTTGTTAGTGCAAGTTTCCCATGTCTGGGGTGCCTGGGGTGGGGTCTGCTTCTCTCCCATCTCTGTGCTTGTGGTGTCCCTTTGCTTCGTGGTTAGTCTCACTGGGAATCTGGTTCCTGACTGCATCTCCATGCCTCCTACCCTTTTTAATGTGTCTTCCTCTCTACAACTGAATGTGGAAAGTCTGTTCACCTTTACAAGATACATTTTCATGTATCTGAAAGAGGAATCATATTCAGTACACACACACACACACACACACACAAATCAAAAGAAAAATTTATAGGTCAACATCATCCTGATACCAAAGCCAAACAAGAACACTACAAAAAAACGACAAGCTAATATCCCTGATGATCATAGATGAAAAAAATCTTCAATAAAGTATTAGAAAATAGAATTTGATGGTTCATTAAGAGGACCATACAACATGTTCAGGTGGGATTTATTCCAGGGATGCAAGGATGGTTCACATCCTCGAATCAATAAATGTGATATACCACATTAACAAAATGAATGATAAAAATCATGGTTATCTCAGTTAATGCAGAAAAAGCTTTTGGCAAAATCCAACTTTTTTTCATGATAAAAGCTCAATAGACAAAGTATAAATGAAATATATCTCAATGTAAAAAAGGCCATATATAACAAACTCATAGCTAGCATCATATTCAGTAGTAAAAATCTGAAAGTCCATTCAAGAGTAATAAAGTGAGAAAAGCAAATAGAAGAAATCTAAATCTGAAAGAAAGAAGTAAAATTTCCTGTTTACAGAGAACATTATTTTATGCATTGAAAGTCCTAACTACCCCACCAATGGGCTGGTAGAACTAGTAAACAAATTCAGTAAGGCTGGAGGATACAGAATCGATCTGCAAAAATCAGTTATGTTTCTATATGCTAATGATAAACTTTCAGAAAAAGAAATTAAGAAAACAATCTCATTTATAGTAGCATCAAAAAGAATAAAATATTTAGGAATAAATTGAATTGAGGCAATGGAAATGTGTATACTGAAAGGTGTAAGAACATTGAAGAAATTCAAGAGTAAATGAATATTCTGTGTTCATGAATTGGAAGAATTATAATGTTGAAATGACCATATTACCCAAAGTGATCTACAGATTCAGTGAAATCCCTATTAACATTCCAATGGCATTTTTTAAGATTTATTTATTCATGAGAGACACAGAGAGAAAGAGAGGCAGAGACACAGGCAGAGGGAGAAACAGGCTCCATGCAGGGAGCCTGATGTGGGACTCAATCCCGGGACTCCAGGATCATGCCCTAGGCCAAAGTCAGTCGCTAAACTGCTGAGCCACCCAGTTATCCCTCCAATAGCATTTTTAACATAAATTTTAAAAACAATATGAATATGGGCCCAAATATCCTGAATAGATAAAGCAATCTTGAGCATGAAGAGCAAAGCTAGAGGTATCACACTTCCTGATTTTAGAAATAAACCCATTCATATATGATCAATTAATTTTTGACAAAGCACCATAGTACACAATGGGGAAAGGATAGTCTCTTTAATAAATGGTACTGGAAAAACTTGTACTTGCATCCACTTAGTGAAAAACTATCTACTTAAAAAAGAATGGAATTGAACTATGTTATATCATACGTAAAAATAACTTTTTAAAAATTTTTAAAAAGATTTATTTATTCATGAGAGACACACACAGAGAGAGGCAGAGACATAAGGCAAAGGGAGAAGCAGGCCAAGGAGCCTGATGTGGGACTCAATCCCAGATCCTGGGATCATGTCCTTAGGTGAAGGCAGAATCTCAACCACTGAGCCACCCAAGCATTCCTAACTTTTTTTTAATTAAAAAGAAATGTTGAAATCCTAAAGGAAAATAAGGATAAGCTCCTTGACACAGGTTTTATCAATGACTTTTTGGATTTGGTAACCAAGTACAGGCAACAAAAGCAAACAAACAAAAATAAGTGAAAATACATCATACTAAAATGCTTATGTACAGCAAAAGAAAGCCATCAACAAAATGAAAAGGCAACCCATGAAATAGAAGAAAATATTTTCAAACCACATATCCAATATGGGGTTAATATCCAAAATATATAAGGAAATCATACAACTCGATAGCAAAAGAAAAAAATCCAATTAAGAAATGAGCAAAAGGACTTGTATAAACATTTTTTTTCCTAAAGGAGACACACAGATGGTCAACAGACACATGAAAAGATGCTCAACATCACTAATCATCAGGGAAATGAGAATCAAAACCACAATGAGACCCCCAACACCTGTTAGGATGTCTGTTATCAAAAAGACAAAAAATAACAAAACCTGGCCAGAATGTGGAGAAAAGGGAACCCTTGTGTGCTGTTGATGGGAATATAAACTGGTACAGCCACTATGGAAAACAGTATGGAGGTTCCTGAAGAAATTAAAAACATAACAGTCATAAGACCCAGAAATCACACTTCTAAGTGTATATATATATATATATATATATATATATATATATATAAGAAATGAAATCAATATCCTGAAGAGTTATCTGCAAATCCAATTCATTGCAGGATCATTCACAATATCAAAGATATGGAAACAACCTAAGTGTTCATTGATGAATGATTTGGTAAAGCAAATCCTAAAGCTAAAATAGGTTTTTAAGCCTATAGAAGAAAGAAATCCTTATATGTTTAAGAACATGAATGAATCCAGAGTACATTATAATAAGTCAAATAATAAGACACAGAAATATAAATACTGCATTTGTGATATATATATATAGAGATATAGATATACATATCTATCTATCTATCTATATATATATATTCTAAAAGCCAAACTTACAGACAAAAAATAGAATGATGGTTTAACAGGGCTATGAGGTGAAGAAAATAGGGAGAAGTTGGCCAAAGGTTACAAGTTTCATTTATGTAGAATGAATAAGTTCTGCCTATCTAAAGTTGATAATATTGCATTTTGCTAGGAGAATAAATCTTAAGCATTCTCACCAAAAAATGAATGAATGAATGAATGAATGAATGAATAACCATTTGAGGTGATGGATGTGTTACCTTGGTGGAAATCCTTTCACAATGTATACATATATCAATCACATTGTACAGTTTAAATATATTATTTGTCAATTGTATCTCAATCAAGCTAGAAAACCTTAAATGAAAGAAATAAAAATAGTTAAGTTTGTAATTTTATATTATATGTATTTTGCTGTAATAAAAATGGGGAAAGTGAAAATAAAAGATTGAATTGATAAAAAGTAGATAAAATTGATAAAAGATTGAAATGATAATAAAGTAGAAAGGGCACCTGGCTGGCTCAGTTGGTTAAGTATCTGACTTTGGCTCAGGTAATGATCTGGGGATCCTGGGATCCACCCCTACATCAGGTTCCACATTCAGCAGGGAGTGTGCTTGAAGATTCTCTCCTTCTGTCCCTACCCTCATTTGCACGCCCTCTCTCTCTCTCTCTCTCAAATAAATAAATAAAATCTTTTTTTTTTTTTTAAAAAAAAAGTACAGATAGTGTATCGATGGAGTTGATCAACAAAACCAAACCAAAAACTAGTCCTCAAAAGTTGGTTTTTGCCTAGAAATATAGACAAATCTACCTGATTAGAAGAAGAAATAGGTATATTTAAACATTTGCAATTCAGACCCAAAATTGAGTGGTGCTATGGCTAGAATCTATACTGATTTCTTATTAACTGTTTCTCACTTAGGCAAGTCTATGTAGCAAAACTCCCCAGCCCCCCACCCTGCCGTGGTGACAGATATCTCAAGATAGTTAATGAGTATCACTGGAACTACTTGAACTTTCATTGTATGTTCATTTTTAAAATACCACCACTTAAAAAAATGGATAGCATATATAACAATCTCAGTACTCATTTGTTGAATCATTGACTTATCACAAATTATCATGAGAAACCTGCTCATAAGTGAGCTTGCCATTGACAATTTGGTTTAGGGCAAGACTGAGTCCTAAATAGAACTTTAAATTGAGAAAAGAGACATTTCTGATAAAACGCTGTACACCTTCTCTTAATTTCTTAAAAGATTTTATTTATTTATTCATGAGAGAGAGAGGGAGAGAGAGAGAGAGGCAGAGACATAGGCAGAGGGAGAAGCAGGCTCCATGCAGGGAGCCTGAGATAGGACTCCATCTTGGGTCTCCAGGATCAGGCCCTGGGTGCAAGGCAGTGCTAAACCACTGAGCCACCCAGGCTGCCCCACCTTCTCTTAATTTATGGATCATTTGAAATTTATGGATCATTTGAAACTACAGTTTTGAAAGACTTGAGAAATCAACCATTCAAACAAACGGAGAGGAGAATTGATGGAATAGGAACAGATAATAAACCAAGAAACCATAGGGAATCAGATATTTTTTAAATGTATATTTAGATCAAGCCTCCAATATAACTTTCAGTTATAGGAAATTTGTGGGTTGAAGAAACATGTTAAATAACCATATTTATACCACCAGCAAAATCCAAATTGTAAAGAACCACATGATGAAGGACCTGTTATCTTCAACAACAACAAAAGTTATAAGGGAAAAGAAGTGGTGGAAAGGATATAAAGAATACCTATATTTTCAAAATGATTGCTGAATTTTAAATTTTGAATATGGATGATGGATACATGTGGTTTATTATCCTCTCCTTGGAGGTATGTTTGAAATTTCTCTTAATAAAAATTAAAAGAGGGCAGCCCGGGTGGCTCGGCAGTTTGGCACTTGCCTTCGGCCCAGGACATGATCCTGGAGACCCGGGATCGAGTCCCATGTCAGGCTCCCTGCATGGAGCCTGCTTCTCCCTCTGCCTCTGTCTCTGCCTCTCTCTCTCTCTCTCTCTTGAATAAAAAATAAAGTCTTTAAAAATTTTTTAAAAGTTAAAAAAGTAAAAAAAAAATTAAAAGAATATCTATTAATGGGCATTTATTAAGAATATATGCTAAAGCTGTTGACAAAGTAATTTTCATATACTATATCATTAAAGTATCTTGTAAATTAGGAATTTTTCTTCTATTTCAAATAAATTATATTATCTGTGGTCAAAGCTAATAAGAGATTAAACCCAGACCTGATAAAGGATTTTTAGGGTATTTTTCTTCTATGTAATTAATACTCAATTTTAAGAGAGTTGATTTCTGAGATCGTTTTCTAATATAAGGAGGAAATAGTATCAGAGAGCACCCTTATGCACTACTTTTTCTTTGTCCATATCTTAATACTCAAGGAAGTATGTATGAAAATACCTATCTTGTCTTTTTTTTTTTTTTAACCAGTTTCTTATGCCGTCCACAAAAATAAATTAAAAATGGAGGGTATTATGCTGAGTGAAATAAGTCAATCAGAGAAGGACAAACACTATATGGTCTCATTCATTTGGGGAATATAAATAATAGTGAAAAGGAATAGAGGGGAAGAGAGAAGAAATGGGTAGGAAATATCAGAGAGGGAGACAGAACATGGAAGACTCCTAACTCTGGGAACCGAACTAGTGTTGGTGGAGGGGAGGAGGGCGGGGGGTGGGGGTGACTGGGTGGCGGGCACTGAGGGGGACACTTGACGGGATGAGCACTAGGTGTTATTCTGTATGTTGGCAAATTGAACATCAATAAAAATAAATTTATTATTAAAAAAAGACTAGTAAAATAATAAATAAATAAATAAATAATAAGTAAAATAATAAATAAATAAATAAAATACTAGTAAATTTTCTCCACATTGGTATATGTTAAAAATATCAATAATAAAGAAGTTGAGTTTAAGTTAAAAAAATGGATTAAAGACCTAAATATGAGACAGGAAACCATCAAAATCTTAGAAAAGAAACAGGCAAAAGCCTCTTTGACATTGGCCATAGCCTCTTCGTACTAGATATACCTCCTGAGGCAAGGGAAACAAAAGCAAAAATAAGCTATTGGGACTTCATCAAAATAAAAAGCTTCTGCACAGCAAGGGGAACAATCAACAAAACTGAAAGACAGCCCACTGAATCAGTGAAGATTCTTGCAAATGACATATCTGATAAAGGGCTAGTATCCAAAATATATAAAGAACCTATAAAATTCAACACCCAAAATAATAATCCAGTTTAAAAATGGACAGAAGACTTGAATAGACATTTTCCAAAGAAGACATAACAGACACATGAAAAGATGCCTTATCTTGTCTTAAATGCCATATATGTGTGTATTTGTGTGTGCGTGTGTGTGTGTGAGAGAGATGTATACATACTCTCTCATTTATATATGAGGGAGGAGAGAAAGGTGGGGAAGTTGATGGACCTTGTTCATCACATTTACCTATGCTTAGGGAACAAGACTTTTATGTTTTTTACATATCCATAGACATCTATAGGGACAGTTAAAAGAAGAGTATTGAGGCTTCAAAAATAATAACTTCCAGAATAGTGTCTCTAGTAAAGATAAAAGAACATGAAAAAAATAATTAATTAATATTAAAGGTGCTCTAACCCCTCTTTTTTATTGTGTTCATGCTTAAGCATTAGTTGGTTTCCCATTATATCATTTGTTATTGGAATGTATTGCTTTTTCCAAAAACTTGCAAGTTTAACCTTGGAGAAGGATACACATAAAACTAGCATCATAAACAACCAAATGTCATACTCCTGTTCATAGTATAAGAAAAAGACCATTCCTCTTATAATTTAGGACTAGACTTCTTAGAAAGAATTCTGAAGGAAAGGTTGAATAATTAACACTGCAAACTAATTCTTTTAGCAAAGCTTATTTTACAGTTTTGCTTCAGTGTTCACCAGCTGTAGAGAAGGCAATTCAAACTCCCTAAATTAATCCCAGCTGCAGTGCTTGCAACACAATTAACACATTTAAAAGTGATAAATATATGTTAAAAAAACAACAATTTGGGGTCAATTTAGAATGAGCTGTCAGAAAGTCGGAGATTGCCTAAATCCTTTTCATTTCTTGTTTGTTAATTGTAAATTTCCATAATTAATTTGGGTGAGGGAAAGTTTTCAAATTACTAAACTACTAATACTATTTTCAAATACGTGTGTACTCTTTAAATTCAAGGTTAAGAATGTGATGAGAAGAACGTTTCATTATTTCAGAGAATTTAGAAGTTACTAGCTTATTCATTTTAACATTTCAGAGAGAAGGGAGAAAAATAATTATTGTGCAGTTATCGAGGGGATACCTCTTGGATAAATAGTTATAAATAATATACATGGCTGCTGTTAGACTGTCTCAGTCATCCACATACCATGTGATTTCCATGCCTTACAACCTTTACAGTAGAAAATAATAAGGAATTACTAGGATTCAGGAAGTGGTAGTTTGATAATCTGTACACATAGGACTAGTTTGGAGGCTTCCTGCTGCCTTTTCTCACCGCAATCCCACATCCCTGGAATCCATATTCAGAAATACACCCAACTTGGTGAAGATAGTATTTACTTAAAAATAATAATTTTTGTTCCAGGAGCTTTCAGGATTTTAGCTACAGAATAAATTGTACTTTTCCTTTTGGAAGCAAATGGAAGGTCTGTTGTATAATTTTTATTTTCCAGTTTATGTTTATTTTATCATTTCATCTTTACAATAACCTTTTGAGTATTATCTCCATTTTCATACTTGGAGGAAGTGAACTTCATATTAGAGATTTGCCCAACAATAAAGAACAGTATTCACATGCTAATAAAAACACACACAGTCATTTTTTACTTAAAGGTGCACAGTGTTTTAAACATTTCACAGCTGTATCACTTTATATATTTTGTCTTCATGAAATAGTGAGAGATATAATACCACCCATTATTTGAAATAATTTAGCATCTTCATTTGTGGTGGGAGTTATTTAATTAATGGACTTAGCTTAGAGA
Source organism: Vulpes vulpes (assembly GCF_048418805.1). NCBI lineage: Eukaryota > Metazoa > Chordata > Mammalia > Carnivora > Canidae > Vulpes > Vulpes vulpes. The sequence goes on from NC_132785.1 coordinate 68,314,963, forward strand.
TGTGGCAGAGAGAATAGTTAATAAGACCTGGTGATAAACTGGATACAACAGAAAAGCATAGAAGTAGCAGCTTGGTCACTAAGATTGTGAATTTAGATGCCTGGCAAAGTGTAGAGTTGCTACTAACAGCAATAGCTAGCTTATAGAAAGACGTTATGTTTCAAATTTTAACAGGTTTTATATTTGGAATGGCTATCAAAGTATATATTAAGAACATGAATACTTAGCACAATTACGAACAAAATAAATTCATATATGTTGGTCAATTTAAATTTAAAATGAAGAATATTTAAAAGAAGGAATTAGAAAAATGAAAATATTAGCTGGTAAAAAGAGATATAAGAAAATTTGACTAAAGTCAAAGCTATTTAAACACATAATCGTAGAGATAATTCTTAGGAGATAAATTAAGGAGATTTAATACAAAAATCATTTACTGTTTGCAATAGCAAGAAAACAAAAGTCAAAAGCTAATGCTGGGTGATTATATTAATTAACTAGAACCCATGGATGAAAGACTGTGATGGAAAACAAAATCTTTAGTAAAAAGAAGTTATATTGTTAAACATATAAAAATAAAATGTATATATTAACAGGAATTTGCTAGCTTATCTGATGAAAATAGAACAATTTCATTTTTGTAGATCTTTGCAATGATTTATGCTGGGAACTTTTCTAACTCCCATGTACAGGATTTTTAGTGCTTCTACAGTGTCAGGAAGTAAATGCTGTTATTTAATTTTATATATCCAGATAAACTAAGTGCCTGGCTAGTGGTTGCACACCAGATGATCTGTGGAGCTGGGACTCAAACACGTCATTTCAAAGTTTGTCCAATTCTACTTTATAAGACCTTACACAATATCAGATTTATTTAGAAATAAAGAGATACAGTAAGTAATGTGGCCAATTTATGGAAATAAACTAAAAATCTATATAAAAATTAACAAGGAAAACATTCCATCCATAAAATTCTTCCCCCTTAGTTTCTGTGACATTATTTACAACTGTTCTACATACTTCTCCATTCTCAGTTTCTAGCTGGGTTTTTTTCAATCTCTTAATGTTAGAATGCCACATTGTTTCAGCATCTGCTTCTACTTCTTCATTCACACTCAGGATTTCACCAGCTGTTAATTTACACTTACTACCTATAAGACATCTCCAAATGTGTGTCCTCAAGAATTTTATTACTAAAAGACACAAACATTATCTTAGTGACTGTGATTATTTAAAAATTGATTTATTATTCTTTTTATAACTGTGATTATTTAAATATTAAATTAAAATATTGTTAATCTGGCAGCCCAGGTGGCTCAGCGGTTTAGTGCCGCCTTCAGCCCAGGGTGTGATCCTGGAGACCTGGGATCGAGTCCCACGTCCCGCTCCCTGTGTGGAGTCTGCTTCTCCCTGTGCCTGTGTCTCTGCCTCTCTCTCTATCTGTGTCTCTCATGAATAAATAAAATCTTTAAAAAAATTTAAAGAAAAAATAAAATAAAATAAAATATTGTTACTCTTTAAATTTTGTGTATTATTTTATTTTATCCTAACAGTCTAGTAGCTGTTTGGATACAAATGCCTAATAGGTTACTTATACTTGTCTTAATAAATAAAATTTTAAAAGGTTATTATTATCTATCTTCTTATCGGGATCCCTGGGTGGTGCAGTCGTTTGGCGCCTGCTTTTGGCCCAGGGCACGATCCTGGAGACCTGGGATCGAATCCCACACCGGGCTCCCGGTGCATGTGTCTCTGCCTCTCTCTCTCTCTCTCTCTGTAACTATCATAAATAAATAAATTTTAAAAAAAACTTTATCTTTTTATCATCTTTTTATCTAGTTATTTATTCCCTAGGAGCACTGGGAAACAATTTCTGGGACACTAGTATCAACACAAATTGAGAGTTCAGGAATCTGTGCTTTAGATTTCAAATTGGAAAACTAAAATTGGCATTATGAAAAACTCTTACAAATCAGAAAATTAGTAAAAAAAAAAAAACTTACATGGCATATTTTGTTTAAAGGGTAGAACTCCATTTAAGACATTTCCATGGAATAAAATACATGGGATATGTTCAATATAATGTAACATTGTGGGTTTTCCAATTATAGGGAATAACCAAATTTTTCTAAGGTGATATCATATTTTGGACAGAATTTTTTGGAGGGAGTGAAGATTGAAGGGGGAATCTACAGTAAGAAAAATAGCTAGATGCCTATTCCAATTATTGGTTTGAAAAACCATAAAAAGATAAACTAAACCGGTTTGGGAGATGTAGAAAGAAGGACAGATTAAATTTTTTTGAGTTTAATTATAAAGACTAATTTTATGTAAGGAATGAAGAAAAACATGAGTAGTCCAATATTTCTAGCTTTAATGACTGGGATAACAATTACACTATCAGCTGGCTTACTAATACAACTTATTATGGGAGAATTTCTGGCTTAAAACTTCAAAATACAAATATAAGTATTACACACTTCTTAAAGCTTAAGTTCCGATTATCTACCACCACTTTTGTTTTCTGTTTAACATTGATTTTTTTTTCTTACTAGTTACTTTTTCTTACAACTACCTCCCCAAACCCAACTTTATACAGATACGATGTCACCCAGAGGAAGTCAGTATGATCTAATGGTGAAGTTGTGAACTATCTGGAGATAGTGTTCACACAATGACATAGATGCCTTGGGATGATTTGGCACACAGTTCAGGAATTATGCAGCAAAAACCAAACAACAAGATTCCCACAGTTCTTTTTTTTTTTTTTTCTTGTAACTACAGTACTTACATGATTTAGATTTAATCAGTAGCACTAACCCAAAAATCTAATTTAAAAGAGAATTTGTATCTTTAGTATACTGACTGGGATCATGGCCAAAACAACAGGTGATTCTGTTTTTAGCAGTATTTTCTTTTTTTGTAGAATGGCAGTTATCTCTGTCTGTCACAGAGGACAGACACACAGGACCACTGAAACTCAGATAAAGCTTATAGATGCCTTCTCAGAATAATGTTTAATCAAGTAGAATTATAGTGGAAATCCTAGCTCATGCAATAAGATAAGAAAATAAAATAGATCTATTGGGAAGAAAAAATAAAACTTTTTTTTTGGCATATGATTTATGTAGGAAATCAAGCATCAACCAAAAAACTCTTGGAACTAACAAGCAGTAATAGCAAGCTTTTAGGATACAAGCTTAAAACAATTGCTTTCCTATATACCAGCAACAAATGAATAGAATTTGAAATTAAAATCACATTACTATTTACATAGCATCCAAAAAACTGAAATACATAAACATAAATCTAACAAAATATATACAAAATCTGTAAGGGGAAAATTGCAAAACTGTAATGAAAGAAATCAAGGAACTAAATAAATGAGAGATATTCCGTGTTCACTTAGCATCAAGATATCAGTTCTTCCCAAATTGATCTATAAATTTCATGTAATTTCAATAAAAATCTCAGCAGTTATTTTATGAATATCAATAAATTGAGTCTAAATTTTCTAAAATAATGTATTCTAAATACTGTAGGTGAACAAAGTTAGATGATTTACCCTACTCAATTTAAAGACTTACTATAGAGCTACTGTAATCATGACTATGTGTATTGGTAAAAGAAAAAACAATTAAATTAATGGAACAAAATAGCCCAGAAATAGACCTACATAAATATAGATAGATGATTGATCTTGACAAAGAAGCAAAAATAATACAATGGGGAAAAGATAGTCTTTTCAATAAATGGTGCTTGAACAACTAGTATCAAAAGAAAAAGAAGAAAGAAAGAAAGACCAAAAGAGAAAAAAAAAATTGAATCCAAAATACAGACCTTAGACCCTTTACAAAAATTAATTCAAAATAGACAAAGGCTGGGAAAAGATATTTGTAAAAGACCTAATTGATAAAGGACTGTTATCCAAAGTATATTGAAAACTCTAAAAATTCACAATTAAGATAATGAACAACTTGATTAAAAAATGGGCAAAATACCCAGATACAGACACCTCAGCAAAGAATGCACAATGATAGCAAATAAACTTGAAAAGATGTTCAACATCATATATAATTAGGGAATTATACATGTAAAAAAACAATGAGATACACACCTATTAAAATGATGAAAAGCCCAAAAATTGAAAATATCAATTGCTGTGAAGACCATGAAGCAACAGGAATTCTTATTAATTGCAGATTGGAGTGCAAAGTGATATAGCCAACTATGGAAGACAGTTCGGCAATTTCTTGCAAAACTAAACATCTTCTTTCCATATGGTTCAGTAATCACACTACGTGGTATTTATTTAAAAGAGTTGAAAACTTACATCCAAACAAAGTCTTATTCACAGATGTCTATTACAACTTAATCATAATTGCCAAAACGTGGAAGCAACCAAGATATCTTTAAGTAGGTGAATGTATAAATAAGCTGTGGTGCATCCATTATCCACTAAAAACAGATGAGCTATTAAGTCGTGAAAAGACATGGATAAATATTAAATTCTTATTACTAAGTGAAAAGAGCTAATATGAAAAGGCTACACACTATGATTTCAACTATATGATATTCTGGAAAAGGCAAAACTATGAAGACAAAAAAAAAGATCAATGGCTGCCAGAGGTTAGGACAACAGGAAGGAGCGAATTGGTAGATCTCAGAAGATTTTTAGGGCAGTGAAACTATTCTATATAATGTTATAATTGTGAATACATTTTATTATACATTTGTCAAAATCCACAGAATGTACAACACCAAGAATGAATTCTAATATAAACTGTAGTCTTTAGATGATAATGACTTGTCAATGTAGGTAGTGAAATACCACACTAGCATAGGATGTTGATAGTGGGAGAGGCTGTGTGTACAAGGGCAGAGTATATGAACATTCTCTGTACTTTCTACTTAATTTTGCTATAAACCTGAAACTGCGCTAAAAAATAATACCGTGTAAAAGAAAACAAATTCACAAAGAAAAGTTAGAAATAATGCATCAAAATAGTTTTAAAGTTTTCAATATAATATTTGTGTTTTACAATGAAATAAATAACATGATCAAACAATAGGTCTATGACTTATCAAAATCATGACATAATGATGAAGGTATATACTTCATCTTTAGAAATTTACAACTATAATGTTATAAAATATCTCTGCATTTTAGTTTTCATAGTCACACGTGCTGTTAATAGTATTGTCTATTTTTATAATTACAGATGTTAAAAAATAAATATGTAATTGTTTTTCCCAACCGATTTCTCAGGCACTCTGAATTCTACCCAAAAATCTCTTGGACTTTCATAAAACAAGGTTAAGAGTCATAATTCAAAATGTCTTTGTAAGGCAGAGGCAAGTTCTCCTAGAGAGCAGTTCTGTAGTATGATAATGAGAGTTGATTCTGAAGTCTCAGCCTAAGGTTTCTTTTTCTTTTCATTTTTCACAATTAATTTATATCTACACCTCTTAAGAAATTCTTTCTCCTTACTCTAGCAAGACTGGATTCTTTTCTGTAATTAGAAATTTATTATATATAGTAATAAGAATACAAGATGCATGAAGAATTCAGAAATGCAGGTATTCTATAACCTTGCTCCACTAACTCAGTTTAAGTCACAAGAGTAGTATCTGTAGAGTTGTACATTTTGAGGTAATAGGTGAAATTTCCATTGGGAACTTAAAAAATACATATATAAACAAAACAAAAATATGTGTGTTATCTGAAGTGACTGGTACATCAAAGCTGGCACTCATATCTAGGTATATATTAGATTCCCTGTCTTTTGCATATTATTCATTTCACACCACATTTTTTTCCATTTAAATTTCATCCAACAGAAAGAACAAGCTGCAGTGAAACCCTACATCTTTAAAAATGACTTTTTGTACAATACTAATTTAGAAAACACAAACTAGGGGCACCTGAGTGACTTAGTCAGTTAAACCTCTGCATTCAACTCAGGTCATGATCCCAGGGTCCTAGGATGAGCCCTTTTGGGCTCCCTGCTCAGTGGGAAGTCTCCTTCTCTCCCTGCACCTCCCTCTACTCATACTCGTGTGCTCTTTCTTTCTCTCTTACCCTCTCTCTCTCCTATTCTCTACCTCTATTTCTCTCTCAAATAAAGTATTTAAAAAATATAAATAAAAAGCACAAACTAATTGTTAAGAGACAAATGATATTTTTTGTAATTCCATTACTTAAACAATTTTGGTGCTTCCCCATTTATACTTAAATATTCTAATGTATATATCAGAATAAATAGAACATGAATAAAGTACTCCAAAAGTCTTAAAAACAGAACACTAAACATGTATAGTGTTTTAGTAGTGATACTACTAGTTTCCTCTATATTGCTTTGCTGAGTTATAGTAGGGAAAAATACTAGAGAGATTATTTTATACATAATTTAAGGTTGGATTCTCTTTTATATGTCAAGCGAACAAGACCAGAATATGTAGGGTGTGCTAGTAAAAGGCAAAGAAACAGCAAGAGAAAAGACTTGGAAAGTTCAAGGTTCATACCCAAATAATACAGTCTGAACTATTATCCAAGGCCAACATCTGAGAGCTATTCAAATCAATTCTGCATTATAAAAGTTTCTGTCCCAAGGATGAGGCTTTTTATGGACTTTTTTTTTCCTTTATGCCAGGAACTTTATTTTGAAGGGAAAATCTCAATTGCATTCTGTTGGACCTCAATATATCTGGGCCAACAACTGAACTGCCAGATGGAACGATAAAGCTGAATGAGATCTAAAAAGATTTACTATTAGTCAATGTGCAGAGAGAAATTTATTCAACTATTAAAGATTATATTTTCCAACCAAAAGAAGAAAAAAAAAAGAAAATAACATGAGAGTCAGTCTATATCAACAGATTGCAGATGAAATCCAGAGTTGTTAATTCAGTAGAGGTCTATAGCATCACCTGTATCATCATCTACATCTCACAGCATTCTTTGATTTTCAGAGAAAAAATGAGAGGAACACACATTTTGTGGAATGCATCATCCTTAACAGTACACACAGAGGAAAGCAATTCCCACCAGTTTTAACCTGTGAATTATGTCTGAAAATACAATTTTCCATTTCTGAGCTGATGTCTGGCTCTGCCCACTTTTCCATAAAGTTGAATTGTTTACATGTGAAGCAAGAGGGGAAGCCAATACAAAATAATATAGGAAGTAATCATGAATAAACTCCTAAAGGATTGATCTGATTTTCTTAAGATGACAATGCTTAATGTAATACTTATTTAAATTAACTTTCTTTTTAAAAATATTTTTTCTTTAATTCTATGGTTTTTTTAGTAAAGTCATAGAAATATTACCTCATATGTATATAGATGATTTGAGTATTATCACTTTAGAGTGTCTCTCTGGACGAATATTATTACTTTAAAAATGCTTACTTCAGTGAATGAGAAATCAGAACTTAAAAATAGTTTCTCTAGGCATCTCTATCTTTGCCAGTTTACTTCCAATTTATGTCAGCATGAGTATATACATATCAAGCAATATAGATATATTAGCTCTTAAATATTGTTTTTGACTTGACTAAATCGGAGGGGAAATTTATTTTATGATTAGAATAGGACAAAATCAAATGAGTCATTGCTATGGATTGGGTTCGATGGATGGACAGATAGGTAGATAGATAATAATTCACATGCAGAATTCTATCTAATCTTGGCCCATTTATAAAGATTACTGGTAATAATACAATTGTCCAGTGTTTATTTTCCTGAAAATAACTGGACATTCAATTAATATAATATTGAGTCAACAAGAAAGAATCAGTGAATATATGGACTATGACAACTTTATCCTCACTTTAAAAAATATAGAGAGCTTTTCTATTTGAATTCTCTCAAAGTTCATTAGGTCTTTACTTGAGGCTGAAAAGACTTAAGTGTTTATGTATTTATGTACATTAGCAAACAGCCTCACCTATCATCAAAAAGACTGCTTATCACAACTGTTTCTTTCTACCTTAGTACCAGAAATGTGGACTTCAAAGAGTGATGCACTTTATTTATATTTTGAAATGAGAATGAAAATTTAAAAAATAGATGCCTAGATGTAACATAAAAGCATGGTAGCAATTAAAGGACAACAATAAAATTCAGTTTTCTTCTTATTATCTCAGTTTCTTCTATCAGTAAATTGAATATTTAGTACTTTAGTTATATGTCCATTTATTTTAATAAAGATGCATATGAAATATTTGGCAATCCAAGAATAATGGAGTGGTGGTATGGTTCCTAAAAAAACTATTAAAATTTGAAGTTCACTAAATTGCCCTGCTTAAAGTAAAGAAAAAATAAAGGGGAATCCTGATACAGTTACTAATATTAACTATCATTTTTAAAAATTATATACTCATACTTCCAGGTAATTTACCTACCAATATGTTGCCATTTATCTAAAAGAAAACTAGCTTTGGTGGGGAATGTAATTATAAACTCAACTTGAAATGTATAAATTTCATTATAAATTACAGGCATGGGATCCCTGGGTGGCTCAGTGGTTTGGTGCCTGCCTTCGGCCCAGGGCATGATTCTGGAGTCCCAGGATCGAGTCCCACATCGGGCTCCCTGCATGGAGCCTGCTTCTCCCTCTGCCTGTGTCTCTGCCTCTCTCTCTCTTTCTGTGTCTCTCATGGATAAATAAATATAATATTTAAAAAAATAAAAAAATAAATTACAGACATATCTTGGAGATATTGCAGGTTCAGTTCCAGATCACTGCAATAAAGTGAATGTCACAACTTTCACAATAAAGTGAAAGTCAAATTAATTTTGGATTTTGCCAGGTAATATAAAAGTTGTGTTTACACTATAGCCTATTAACTGCATAATAGCATTACATCTAAACAAAACAAAACAATAAACATACTTTACTTCAAAGAGAAAGCTTGAGACATCATAATTCCAGACATTAAGTTATATTGCAAAGCTGTAGTAGTCAAAATAGTATGGTACTGGCACAAAAATAGACACATATATCAATGGAAAAAAAATAGAAAACCCAGAATTGAACCCACAATTTAATCTTTGACAAAACAGGAAAGAGTATTCAATAGGTAAAGAATAGCTTTTGAACAAATGGTATTGGGAAAACTGGATGGCAACACTCAAAGAAATGAACCTGGACCACTTTCTCTTCGCAAAAAGTAAATTAAAATGGATTAAATAACTAAATTGTGAGACCTGAAACCATTAAAGTCCTGGAAGAGAACACAAGCAGTAACTTCACTGGCATAGGCTATTGCAAATTCTTTCCAGATATATTCCCTGAGGCAAGGGAAAGAGAAGCAAAATAAGCTATTGGGACAGTATCAAAATGAAAAACTTCTACACAATGAAGAAAACAATCAACAAAACCAAAAGGTAACCTTTGGAATAGGAGACAATATTTGCAAATGACATATCTAATAAAGTCTTAGTATCCAAAATATATAAAGAACTTAAAAAACGTAACACTCTAAAAAACAAATAATCCATTTTAAAAATGGTAGAAGACATGAACACACAGTTCTCTAAAGAAGATATACAGATGGCCAACAAATGCATGAAAAGATATTCAACATCAATCACTGTCAAGGAAATGCAAATGAAAACAATGAGATATCATCTCACATAAGTCATCATGGCTAAAATCAACAACACAAGAAACAACAGATGTTTGTAAAGATGTGGAGAAAGGGGAATCCTCTTACACTGTTGGTGGGAATGTAAACCGGTGCAACCACTCTGGAAAACAGTATGGAGGTTCCTCAAAAAAAGCTAAAAATAGAACTGCCCAATGAACCAGCAATCACACTACTATGTATTTACCCATAGACTTCAAAAATACTAATTCAAAGGGATACAGGCACCCCAATGTTTATAGCAGCATTATCTGCAATAGCCAAATTATAGAAAGATCCAAAATATCTCAACTATCTACTGACTGATGAATGGATAAAGTAGTGGTGTGTGTGTGTGTGTGTGTGTGTGTGTGTGTGTGTATAATAGGATTTTACTCAGCCGTAAAAGTAGAATGAAAACTTGCCATTTGCAATGATGTGGATGGAGCTAGAGTATGTTATGCTAAGTGAAATAAATCAGAGAAAGACAAGTACTATATGATTTTGCTCATATGTGGAATTTAAAAAAACAAAACAAATGAGTAAAGAGAAAAAAAGGAAGAGAGAGGTAGAACAAGACAAAGCCTCTTCACTATAGAGAACAAATTGACAGTTACCAGATGGGAGGTGGGTGGGGGAATGGATTAAATAGTGGATGAGGATTAAGGAACACGCTTTTGATGAGCACTGGGTGTTGTTTGTAAGTGTTGAATCACTAAATTATACACCTGAAACTAATATTACACTGTATCATAACTAACTGGAATTTAAATAAAAACTTAATAAAAATAAATGATTTCTTGAGGTAGAGTCTACTCCTGCTGACATGCTGTGAAGATTATTGAAATGGCAATAAAGTGTTCAGAATATTAGATAAACTTGGTTGAGAAAGAAATCGAAGGGTTTGAGAAGTTTAACTCCCATTTTGAAAGAAGTTCTGTAGGTAAAATGCTATTAAACAGCAGCTATCACTTGTTACAGAGAACTCAGTCATGAAAGGAAGAGACAATAGGTGTGGCAAACTTCATTGTTACCTTTTTTCAAAAGATGTATTTATTTGAGAGAGAGCGGGTGGGGGGGGGTGGGGAGATAGAACCAGGTAGGGTGCACAGAGGGAGAGGTAGAGAGTCTTAAGCATACTCTGAGCTGAGTATGCTTGGAGCCCCACCCAGGGCTCAACCTCATGGATATGAGATTATGACCTGAGCTGAAACCAAGAGTCAGACGCTTAACTGACTACACCACCCTGGTGCCTCCATTGTTATCCTAGTGTAAGAAATTGTCAAAAAAATTTTTTTAATAAAAATAAATTTGAAAAAAAATGAAAAAAAGAAAAAGAAGTTATCACAGTTATCACTATCTTGATCAGTCAGCAGCTATCAACATCGAGGCAAGACCCTCTACCAGCCGAAAGATTATGACTTACAAAAAGCTCAAGTTAGCTTTTTTAAGTTAGCATTTTTTAGTCATATTTTTTTAAGTTTTAATTGAAATTCTAGTTAGTTCACACAGTGTGTAGTTTCAGGTGTACATATAGTGATTCAACACATCCATACAATACCCAGTGCTCATCACAAGTGCACTCCTATGGGCATTTTAACAATATTTGTTCTTCCAATACATGAGCGTGGAATGCTTTTCCCTTTCTTTGTATCATCTTCAATTTCTTTCATCAGTGCTTTATAGTTTTCTGAGTAGAGATATTTTATCTCTTTGGTTAGGCTTGCTCCTACATCTCTTATGGTTTTTGGTTCAACTGTAAATGGGATTGTTTCCTTGATTTCTCTTTCTGCTGCTTCCTTATTGGTAATGTAGAAATGCAACAGAATTTCTGTACCTTGATTTTGTATCCTGCAACTTTACTGAATTTGTATATCAGTTCTGGCAATTTTTTGGTAAACTCTTCCCAGTTTTCTCTCTTTTTTTTTTTTAAGATTTTATTTATTCACTCATGAGAGAGAGAGAGAGTGAGAGAGAGAGGAGAGAGAGAGAGGCAGAGACACAGGCAGAGGGAGAAGCAGGCTCCATGCAGGGAGCCTGACGTGGGACTTGATTCCCTGTCTCCAGGATCACGCCCTGGGCTGAAGGTGGTGTTAAACTGCTGAGCCACCCAGGTTGCCCTCTTTCCAGTTTTCTATACAGAGTATCATATAGTCTGTAAACACTGAAAGTTTTACTTCTTCCTTACTGGTTTGGGTGCCTATTATTTCTTTCTGTTGTATGATTGCTGAAGCTAGACTTCCAACACTATGTTAAATAACAGTGGTAAGAGTGGACAACCCTATCTTGTTCCTGACAAAAGAGGAAAAATTCTCATTTCTTTTCCCCATTTAGGATGATATTAACTGTGGGTTTTTCATATATGTCCTTTCCTACATTGAGGTGTATTCCCTACAACCCTACTTTGTTTAGGTTTTTATCATGAATGGATGTTGTATTTTGTCAAATACTTTTTCTGCATCTATTGAAAGAATCATATGGTTCTTATCTTTTCTTATATTAATGTGATGTATCACATTACTTGATTTACAAATGTTGAACCAACCCTTCCAGCTCAGGAATAAATCCCAGTTGATCCTGGTGAATGATTCTTTTAACATACTGTTGGATTCAGTTTGCTAGTATCTTATTGAGAATTTTTGTATCCATGTTCATCAGGGATATTGGCCTATAGTTTTCTTTTTTGGTGGAGTTTTTACCTGGATTTGACATCAGGGTAATGTTGGTCTCATAGAATGAATTTGGAAATTTTCCTTCCTTTTATATTTTTAGAATAGTTTGAAAAGAATAAATATGAATTCTTCTGTAAATGTTGGTAAAATTCTGAGTTGCCTTGGTGCCTCAGTCAGTTAACCATCCAACTCTTGGTTTTTGGCTCAAGTTGTGACCTCAGGGTTGTAAAATCAAGCCCTGCATCAGTTCTGCACTCAGCATGTATTATGCTTGAGATTCTTTCCCTCTCCCTTCCTTCTGCCCCTCCTCTGACTCAAATTAATTAATTAATTAATTATTTTTTTAAATGTGTATCAAATGTTTGGTAAAATTCACCTGTGATATCATCTGGCCCTGGACTTTTGTTTGTTGGGAGATTTTTTTTTTATAATTTTTTAAAAGATTTATTTATGTATTTATTCATGATAGAGAGAGAGAGAGAGAGGCAGAGACACAGGAGGAGGGAGAAGCAGGCCCCAAGCCGGGAGCCCGATGTGGGACTCGATCCCAGATCTCCAGGATCGCACCTGGGGCCAAAGGCAGGCACCAAACCACTGAGCCACCCAGGGATCCCTTGTTGGGAGATTTTTTATTACTGATTCAGTTTCTTTTCTGGTTAATAGTCTGTTCAAGTTTTCTATTTCTTCCTGTTTCAGTTTTGGTAGTTTATGTGTTTCTAAGAATCTATCCATTTCTTCCAGGTTGTTCAATTTATTGGCATATAGGGTTTTTTTTAATTTTATTTATTCATTCATGAGAGACACACAGAGAGAGAGAGGCAGAGACACAGGCAGAGGGAGAAGCAGGCTCCATGCAGGAGGCCCGATGTGGGACTGGATCCAGGGTCTCCAGGATCAGGCCCTGGACTGAAGGCAGCGCTAAACCGCTAAACCGCTAAACCGCTGAGCCACCTGGGCTGCCCTGGCATATAGTTTTTCATAAAAATCTCTTATAATTGTTTGTATTCCTGTAGTTTGGTTTTCTCCTCTCTTATTTGTAATTTTATTCATTTGGATCCTTTCTATTTTCTTTTTGATAAGTCTGTATAGGGGTTTATCAATTTTTATGAGTTTTATTAATTTTTTTCAAATAACCAGCTCCTAGTTTTATCGATCTGTTCTATTTTTTTGTGTGTTTGTTTTTTAGTTTCTATATCATTTATTTCTTCTCTAATCTTTACTATTTCCTTCCTTCTGCTGGCTTTAGGCTTCGTATGTCATTCTTTTTTTAGGTCCTTGAGTAGGTTGTTTATTTGAGATTTTTCTTACTTCTTGAGTATATTATTATATACTTCCTCTTAGAATTGCTTTTGCTGAATCCCAAAGATATTGAACTGTTATTTTTTCATTTTAATTTGTTTACATATTATTTTCCCTTTGATTTCCTGGTTGACAAGTTCATTGGTTAGGAGCATGTTGTTTAAACTCGTGTATTTGTGGTCTTTCCAATTTATTCTTGTGATTGACTTCAAGTTTCATAGTGTTATGGTCAGAGAATATAGATGAAATGATCTCAACCTTTTTGTTCTTGCTGAGGCCTGATTTGTGACTTACTATATGATCTATTGTAGAGAATATCCCATGGGCACTTGAAAAGAATGTGTATCCTGCTGTTTTGGGATAGAATATTCCAAATATATCTGTGAAGTCCATATGGTCCAGAGTGTCATTCAAAGCCACTGTTTCCTTGTTTTCTTCTGTTTAGGTGACCTGTCCATAGATGTAAGTAGGATGTTAAAGTCCTCTACTAGTATGGTGTAATTGTCAATGACTTCCTTTATATTTGTCATTAATTAATATATTTGTGAGCTCCCATGTTGGGGGCATAAACATTTACAGTTGTTAGATCTACTTGGATTGTCTCCTTTTTAAAGATATAGTGTCCTTGCTCATCTCTTGTTTTTTGCTGTTGTTTGGTTTAAAGTTTGTCCAATATGAGTATTGCTATTCTGGCTTTCCTTTGACATTCATTTGCATGATAAATGTTTCTCTACTCCCTCACTTTCAATCTGCAGGTCTCTTTAGGTCTAAAATGAATTTCTTGTAGGCAGCATAAAGATTGGTCTTGTTTTTCTCATGCATTCTTGCACCCTATGTTTTTTTATTGAAACATTTATTCAATTTATATTCAGAGTAATTATTGATAGATATGCTTTTAGTGTCATTTTATTACTTGTTTTGTCATTGTTTCTTGAAGTTTTCTCTGTTCCTTTTTTGTCTTTGTCACTTTAGGTTTTTCCTTTTCACTTCGAGTGTCCCCTTTAATATTTCCAACAGGATTGGTTTAGTGGTCATTAACTCCTTTAGTTTTTGTTTGTCTGGGGAATTATCTCTCTTTCTGTTCTGAACAACAGACTTGCTGGATAGAATATTCTTGGCTGCAGATTTTTCCCATTTAGCACATTGAATATATCATGCTACACCCTTCTTGCTTGTCATGTTTCTCTTTAGAAATCCAGTTGCCTTATGGCTCTTCCCTTGTAAGTTAAGGACTTCTTTTGTCTTGCCGCCTTTAAGATTTTTTTTCTTTGTCACTAATTTGGGCAACCTTAATTTCAAAATGTCTTGGTGTAGGCCGGCTTTTGTTGATTTTGATGGGAGTTCACTGTGCCTCCTGGATCTGGATTTGTTTCCTTCCCCAGATTAGGAGAGTTTTCAGCTATGATTTCCTTAAATAAATATTCTGCATCTTTCTCTTTCTCTTCTTCTTATGAGATTCCTATAATACGAATGTTACTATATTTAATGGAGTCTCTTCAGTTCGCTCAGTCTATTCTTGTATGCATAATTCTTCTTTCTCTCTTTTGTTCAGCTTCATTATTTTGTATTATTTTGTGTTCTATATCACTTATTCATTCCTCTACTTCTTCCAGTATTGTGTTCATTTCATCAAACATGTTTCCAATCTCAGTATTGCATTATTCATTTCTGACTGATTCTTTTTTAACTGTTTTATCTCTGCAGAAGGATTTCCCTGAAGTCTTCCATTCTTTTCTCAAGCCCAGTGAGTATCCTTATAATTGTTGCTTTAAAGTCTCCATCAGGCATGTTACTTACATCTGTTTTGCTTCAGTTTCCATTCCTGACTTTATCATATTCTTTCATTTGGGATGAATTCTTCTATCATGGTCTTTTGTTTAAGTCTCTGCCTTCTTCTGTTTTAGAAAAGCCTATTATGTTTCCTGCTCCTGAGAGTAATGGCTTTATGAAGAAGAGGTCATGTAGTATCCAGGACCTCATGCCTCAGGGAGTGTTTCTGGTGTGGGCTATGTGTGCTCTGCTATTGTGTTTTGAATGCTCTGTCCTTCAAAGCAGTTGTCTAGCAGGCTCTCCTTGCCTGCTATGGGCAGTGTTTGGTCCTTGGCCCTAATATGGTGAGTTTTAATTGGGTGTGCTATGGTCTGCTTGTTATACGAGCCTTGACACAAACACCACCAGTACTGAGCCCCTGTAGAACTCTCTGGTCAGGAGAATATAGTGTGGGCAGGGGTATCTGCTGGTCTTCTAGGGGAGGGTCCTGCTGCCCTGGGACTGAGACAAGCTTAACTGAGAAGGGCAGTTGCTCCAGAGCACAGTGGGATAGGACTTAGTATAATCAAGTTAGGCAGCCAGTGATGGCACTACCCTGCTTCCAGAAGGTGGATTTCTGTTTCTGCTGAGAGGCAGGGAAGGAGAGTGGCACCAGCCAACTCGCTTTTTTCCCAAACAGGCATCTCTGTGAACACTGTCTCTCAGGGAGTCACTCCAAAAGAAGCAAATAATCTCCCCTCTGTGTGCCTCAGGCATTCTTCAGATTACTGTTTCCATGCCCTCTTCCTCAAGGTTGCTTGCCTGCCTTCTCTCCAAGAGGAGCACAGTGCCCTCAGAACTCTCTCAGCCAAGCCTACAGACCATTAAAACTCAGGTCTTTAAGTCCTGCTGATTGCAAGAACTCACAAAAATCAGCTGCCCTCATCTTCCCACCCAGTGGCTTAAGGGAAATGTTCTCCTTTTATGTTCCTCTATGTGCTCCTTTCTCTCTTACCTTTCTCTGTAACAATGGCTCCCTTCCCTTTGCAGCACCCACAATATGTTTCTCCCCTAAATCATGTCACTGCACCTCTTACATTATATTCTCTCCCTTTAATTGTGGAGTTTGTTCTGTCAGCCTTCCGGTTAATTTCTGGGATATTTGGAATGATTTGCTAGTTTTCTAAGCTGTGTTAGAGGTATGAGATGAGCCTAGGGTCTTCCTACTCCATTGCTGTCTTAGCTTTCAGGCTCCACTTCTAATTCTAGTTCTCTTGCTATTTCCACCACACTTGTAGTTATGTACTTCATTGAGGTCTTGAACCCCTCAGAGCCATCCAAACATTTGGAACCAGCTTCTTCCAAATTCCTGTTAATGTTGATATTTTAACCTCTTTCTGTGAATCATGAATGTTCTTAATGGCATCTAGAATAATGAATCTTTTCCAGAAGATTTTCAATTTACCTTGCCCAGATCCATCAGCAGAATCACTATACATGGCAGCTATTGCCTTGTGAAATGTATTTCTTAAATAAGACTAGAAGTAGAAATTACTTGTTCACCCAAGCCCTACAAAATGGACATTGTATTAGCAGTCATGAAAACAACATTAATCTCATTGAACACCTCCATCAGAGTTCTTGGATTACCAGATACATTGTAAATGAGCAATAATTTTTTGAGAGAAGTTTTTTTTCTGGGTAGTAGGTCTCAACAGTGGGCTTAAAATATCAGTAAGCCATGCTATAAAAAGATGTGTTATCACCCAGGCTTTATTATTTTATTTATAAGGCAGAGGCAGCGTCCATTTAGCTTAATTCTTAAGGACCCTAAGAATTTTAGATTGGTAAAAGAGCACTGCCTTCAACTTAGTCACCACCTACATTAGCCCCTAATGAGTCTGTGTGTATTTTGAAGCTTTGAAGCAGGTATTGATTTCTATATCACATCTTCTTTCAAAAGAAGGCTGTATTGAAAATTGAAAAAAAATTCCAAAACAACATTGAAAATATATTGTTTAGTGTAGCCACCTTCATTATTATCTTAGCTCAATCTTCTAAGTAATTTGCTGCAGCTTCTACATCAGCAGTTGCTGTTTCACCTTGCATTATTATGTTATGGAGATGGCCTCTTTCCTTCAACCTCATTAACCAACTTCTAGCTTCTCTAGCTTCAAACTTTTCTTCTGCAGCATCTTTATCTCTCAGCCTTCATAGACTTGAACAGAGCTAGGACTTTGTTCTGAATAAGCTTTGCCTTAAGGGAATGTTGAAGCTGGTTTCGTCTATCTAGATTACTCAAACTTTCTGCATATTAGCAGTAATGCTGTTCTTTTTGTTTTGTTTTGTTTTGTTTTAATCATTTGTGTTCACTAGAATAGCACTTTTTCTTTGCATTTACAAGTTGGTTGTTTGCCCAAAGAGGCCTACCTTTTGCCCTATCTTGGCCTTTGACATGCCTTCCTTACTAAACTTAATAATTTCTAGCTATTGATTTAAAGTGAGAGAGCTGTGACTTTTGCTTTTGCTTGAACACTTGGAGGCCATTACGGGGTTATTAATTGGCCTAATTGCAGTGTTGCTATATCTCAGGGAATGGGAATACCCAAAGAGAGGAAAAGAGATGGGGGAACAGCCTGTTGGTGCATGAATCAGAATCCATACAACATTTATTAATTAAATTCATTGTCTTATATAAGCACAGTTTGTGCACCCCCAAGTAATTACAATAGTAACATCAAAGATCACTGATAACAGATCATCATAACAAAGTAATATTAATTTAAGGGTAGAAATATTGCAAGAGTGGTGCCTGGATGGTTTAGTCAGCTAAGCATCTGCCTTGGTCTTGGATCACGATCCCAGGGCCCTCCTCACTGGGCTCCTTGCTTGGCAAGGAGCCTGCTTCTCCCTCTCCCTCTGCCCTTCTCCCTCCCTGATCCCACACACTCTCTCTAAAATAAATAAATAAAATCTTTTTAAAAATAATAAGAAAAATAATTTTAAAAATTAAGAAAAATAATTGCAAGAATTACCAAAATGTGACACAAAGACACAAAAACAAAACAAGAAAATCCTTTGGGAATAATGACACCAATAGATTTGCTTGACACATAGTTGCTAAAAATCTTCAATTTGCAAAAAATGCAATATCTGCAAAGCACAACAAAATACCCATGACCTTGGGTATATATTTAGTGTTATAAGATGAAATTCCGTTATGTCTTCATTTAATTAATTTGCAGGGAGAATAATCAGTAAGCTAAATAAAAATGATATACTACATATTTCACTTAAATATTAAAAAATAATATTATAAAGTATAAGAGAATAGTTAGATAATAATTATAGAGTATAAGATTATAATTATAATAGATAATAATTATATTCTAAACAGTCCATAACATCCAATCTGACCAGTAATAGATTTGAGAAATGAGTACTAGAATTCTTAAAATATATTTTAAAAATGGTGTTAGAAGAAAGCACAATGAGACATACAACTATAAGGTTTTAAGATAAAGAAGTCTACTTAGAAAACTCTATAAGTATTTAGTAATATTTTATTTCTCTATAACAAGGGAAGCAAATTCATAATTTGCTAAAGTTTATACTTTGTATCATTAAAAAAGACAAATACATTTTGGATAGAAGTGGTTTTCTACATTTAATACACATCCTTTTTCGTTATCTAGAAATTTGCGGTTCCTTGTCTAAAGAATAACATCAACGTATAACTAAGGAATTCTTCACTGAAAAAATGAACTATGATTTACACATTAGGTTTGATGGAAAACACGAGCCAAACAGGGGAAAAGAAAAATTGGAGTGAGGTCACAAATCAGAGGCAGTCTTTTAGGAAGATGGATAATATATGAGCAGAAGGGAAAAAATGTGTTTGGAAGTTTTGTAATTTAG
Source organism: Vulpes vulpes (assembly GCF_048418805.1). Taxonomy (NCBI): domain Eukaryota; kingdom Metazoa; phylum Chordata; class Mammalia; order Carnivora; family Canidae; genus Vulpes; species Vulpes vulpes. The sequence goes on from NC_132785.1 coordinate 68,334,233, forward strand.
CTTAGTATAACACATAATTCATAGACAAATTGGTTTCAATACTTAAAGCTTCATAATGTCCCGATTCTTTATATTAAAATCATATTTCATTCTGTATTTGCAAGTATTCCAATTTTTTAGGCACTATTTATTCACTATGCTTTTATTTGTCTCTCTTCTTCTTTACAATTTAGGCATTAGCATCCTCCATTTCCTTCACATCAGCACATCCCTGGCTTCCTGCTATTTGCTTATTATCACCTTCATTGGAGAAAACCAAAAAATAAATCAATAATAAGAAATATATACACTAGTCACTTATTTTAAATGTTAACCATGCTGCTAAACTTTAAATAAGAAAAGAAGTTTAAAAATATAAGCTCTAATAAAGCTTCAGGATTTTCTGTGAAATTTAACTACCTAAATAGTGACATTTTAGCAAACATCTTTTAGGAGTGAGATTGAAATTTAAAGGAAGGCTTTCTTTTAGTTTATTGTCAAAAAAGTGGAGGAGTATTTGCAAATATTATTTTTCCTACTGATACTATTAAAAACCCCAAAGAAACTGAGATCTTGAGAAAATATAGTATTTATGCCTAGGGTATAACTTTAAAAATTATTTAATGAATTAAATTTTAATATTCTTAACAGTTTATTTCAAAGATTTGAATTTTGTCTATTTTGGGAGGACTATATATAATATATATTTATACATATATAATGTGTATAGTATTCTTTATATATGTTTATGTAATTATATATAACATAATTGTGTGTATATATACATATGCAAAATTAAGGTATAGTATTTTGATGTCTATTATCTAAAATCAGGAATTAAAAAAAAGACATTAGCTCCTATTTAGACTGAATGTAAGAGAATTCCCAAGTAGATAGCAGAATGTGCTAAGGGAGAATGTGAGCTTCTCTTCACTACCTATATTTAAAGTTGTATTGTTGGTTTAGAAAAGACAAAAAGTAGCCCTGCCTACATTTAAAGACAGAATCTGTTAGACATCCTCAAACTTTGGGTTTTCACGAACAAGAAAGGCTGACAATATTTTCATTTTCTAAGAAAGACCATTAAAGATAACACTGAAAATGGTAACTCTGATTATCTCTGGAAATGACAGTGAATTTAAAGGATACAGAAGGGATATATATATTCACTTTTTATTCTGTATTCTTAGATATTACTTGTTTTATAAGAACTTCTAACCATTTTGCATAAAAGTATTAAAAATGAAAAAAACTACTATTCAAGATTTATTATATTTACTTATCTGATATTGATAGTATATTTATATCTGTGTCTAAATAACATAATCACTTAATAATAGAATTATTTAAAGTAAAATAATTTAGTAATAAAACCTCATTATACTGTTTTTATTTTATTGTTTTTCAATGGGTCCATTAATACAACCATAATGATGACAGTGGTAACTAACAGTGAAAAACACATATTAGATGCTAAATACCATTTAAGAGACATATATACACATAAGTGTGTATACCTGTTTATTTAATCCTCAAGAAAAAATAAAAATAAAAACTATAATACAAGTAATATTTAATTTTCCCATCGAATATGGAGAAACCTAAGCTGAAAGAGACTTAATAACTTACCCAAGATCTCACAATTATATAAATGAAACAGGATTAAACACAGCCAGTTGTTACTAAGTGGCCTCCATCCTTAATATTTTATGTATGTAAGGTATTGCACAAATTCTAAATTTCACAGGGAAGAATCTGTGAAACTAGTGAAAGCAAAGACAGTGCAGACACAAATTTTGAAAATTCTTGGGGGAAAATACAAATAGGTTGGTTTTGAAAAAAATGTGGTTACACTCATACTGAATCTCAAGAGAAGGATGTCTAACAAATGTTAGGATTTTTGTGTTTCCCTATATTTCAGGTTAGTAAAGAATTAAAAATCTACTTTTTCTAGTAACTTTTTTTCCCTCAAGTTTATATCACTATTGCAAATAGATATACTTCAAGTATCCTGTTGTTATCAAATGACATTTTAGGTAAACACAGCAACTTAATATTTTGATATTTTAGTTGCCATGAATGTGTTTCAAGTCTATATTTTTCTTTAAAGGAAAATCCACTTTATTTTTTTTTTTTTTAATTTTTATTTATTTATGATAGTCACAGAGAGAGAGAGGCAGAGACACAGGCGGAGGGAGAAGCAAGCTCCATGCACCGGGAGCCTGATATGGGATTCGATACCGGGTCTCCAGGATCGCGCCCTGGGCCAAAGGCAGGCGCCAAACCGCTGCGCCACCCAGGGATCCCTCAAGTCTATATATTTTAAATGTGGTGATATTCTAACAATAAATATACATTTATATATACGCACATGTGTTCATGTGTAATAAAGTTTCTAGTGGCCGTCTGGTAAATTTAACATTTTGATAAATTGGTATACACATATTAGTTAAAATTTTTAACAATAATAGCAATATTTAGTGATAATGAGACATTTTGAGCTCTTATTATTGATCAGGCTATCTGATGTATATATTAAGAGTCCTAATTTAAAAGCAATTTTATATTCATTAAATTTTTACTATTTTGATTTTAAATATATTTTCAATATGGTTTTAAAAATTTATTAGCTGGGCAGCCCTGGTAGTGCAGTGGCTTAGCGCCGCCTGCAGCCCAGGGTGTGATCCTGGAGACCTGCGATCGAGTCCCACGTCCGGCTTCCTGCATGGAGCCTGCTTCTCCCTCTGCCTGTGTCTCTGCCACTCTCTCTCTCTAATAAATAAATAAATAAATAAATAAATAAATAAATAAATAAATAAAAATTTATTAGCATCCAAAGCTTCCAGACCCTGAAGTATGATTTCAGTTATAGATATTGGACATGATGAGATTCTCCGAATATGGGAGAGAACAATAATGACTAGTCCAAAAAATCGCTAGTTTTTTGTTTTGTTTTGTTTTGTTTTGTTTTTAAGTTTGTAGTGAATGCTTTGTCTGTTTGGCTCTGTAAGAGCACCATCTGGTGGCACCCAAGACTTTCAAAATAATATGTAGACATCATTGTTGCCAGTGATTTTGTGGTGGATAACATAAAACTTGCTAGAATGTAGATTTATATCTTTTAGATTTGTTTATTCTAAGTTCAACCAGACATTTATTATTTTGAGTGAATAATCCATACATGAAGTCAAATTCCATTAACAAAATACATAAAAGATAGACTTTCCACAGGAGAAAAAATACCTTTTCTTGATTACTGATTATTAGACAGAAGTTTACAATGACTAGGGCTTAATCACAGGGATATCAGTTTTCTTCAAATTGAAATGTGTATATCCCTGCCAAAACTATATTTAGGAGCAGAGAAGCTGTTATCAGACAAGGTTCACTGCCAAATATTCTGCTTATTCCAGTCCTTTGTGTTGCAAGATATGTAATAATTGCAGTAGCTTTTTACTGAAAATAATACTAAATGTTAGGATTATTTTAACTGAACTTTGGAAACATCTGTTACATTCAGTCTTACCAGTACTATCCTCAAAAAATGGCCTTTATGTAGCAAAATGTTTAGAATAGTAAGTGGCTGGCTACCTTGTAACAGATGATGATGTTACAGCAGAATATGATGTCAAATTTAACAAAAATACTAAAAAAAAAACTATACTGTTTATATTGTTATAAACTTATAATAAATAATTGTTATTTATTGTAGGAATATAAGGAACCAATTTTAGTAAGTCTTAATTTTTTTTCCTGTATTAAGATAAAGTATGCATCAGTATTTCTTCTATTTTGGTTAAAGATGTGCTTGTTCTCCTATATCAAGTGGATAATTAAAATTTACATATATGTGTACATTCTGTAGATTTTTAGGTCAGCAAATTTCTTCCCAACACATGTTCTACAATCCAAAATATTATAAATTAATTTATATCAATTTTTACTTTTTATTGGCAAATTTTAAAATAACCAAGAAAAGACCAAGGGTAAAGAATTTAAGTTCTGAAATTGGGCTATCTGGATCTAAATCATGGCTATGCTCCTTTCTAATTAGATGCTCTTGAACAAATTATTCTCTAGACCATAGTTTCCTTACCTATAAAATGTGGATAAAAGCTTCAATTTCAGAAAGTTGTAATAAGAATTAAGTGATTTATTTTTTAAAGGATTTTAAGAAAGAGAGAGAGAGAGAGAGAGGCAGAGACATAGGCAAAGGGAGAAGCAGGCTCCACACAGGGAGCCTGATGTGGGACTGGATCCCAGGACCCCGGGATCATGCCTTGGGCTGAAGGCGGATGCTCAACCACTGAGCCACTCAGGTATCCCGCATTAAATGATTTAGTACAGATAAAGAGCCTACTTTTATCAAAGCATTAAATAAATAATAATGTCTACTGAAATGTTTTATTAAGAGGTATTTATTTGACTCTACTTTTCCTATGGAAATACATTTAACTGATACTCTCTTTGTCTCTTGATGCAGTGTAAGAGTGATTTTATGCAGTGTAAAATATATTTCTGTGGCAGAATTTTTTAACTATTGCAGAAAATGAGTTCCACATTCCTTGGCCATTGGTGATCAAAGTCCCCAGCTTTGTTTCCATTGTCTGTGAGGACCCCTCTTTGTCACTACAGTATGTTGAATAAATATTTCTAGGTCTTATCTGTGTAATGACACATAAAGGTTTGGGAAACATTGCTCTAAGTTGATGATGTGAAACAATCATACATACATATTTCAGTAATTTATCATGTTGTTAGAAAGGCTTAGGGTTTAAAATTCATCATAAGAAAACCCAGGCAAATTCCAAATTGGAGATTTTAAACAAATGGTTCATGTACGCAAATGCATGGAACTCTAGTGAGTATCTCTGATTGCCTCATTGAAGGATCATTTTCAATTTCTTTTATTAATAGTTGGTCTTTTCATAACACCAGGTTCTGGAATTCTAGTTTTTTTTTGTAAAAATATGCTCTTCTTCATAAGAATCAACATTTTTTACCTATTTATAAAAATGTGTCTGTTTTCATCCTATGTTTAAAAAAAAAAAAAAACAACTTCACAGTGCTTGACTCACTATTGATTTTTTTTTTTCCAGATACCATCTCACTCAAATCTACTTTTAAGTATTTCACTTCGGTATGGCCTAGCAAATCAAAACAACAATTTATGTAGCAAGTAAATTAAATTTCCATCCATGAAACCAATTCAGAAAAATAAAAATTGAAAGGATAAAGAAAATATGTTATTTTGATATGAATGTGTATATAGTCTAAGCTGGAGCTGAATAATTTTACTTTGAAAATAATGAGTTAATGGGAAAAACAACTTTGTGCCAAATTGATTGCACTTATTAAGATTTGGATATAACCAAATAATTTAGCAGGTTCCATATTCTTCCATCTGATTTTTGCATATATGTATTCATTACCTAAGGATAATACTGTTTAAATAGGAATAAAATTTTATAGAGCAAGAGATTACAGAAATGAGTTGTGTACAAATAAAGCACAAATAAACTAAGGTTATCTAAAAGTATAATGAACTGTTGATTAATAATACATTAGCAGTTAACACAAAAATCAAATTAGTCATCTAAAGAAGTTTGCATATATATGTTTCCCTTGTCATTGATGGGGCTGTAATAGTTTTTAAAGCAAGTATGCCTGTATGATGAGTTCATTTGGTATTCAGTGTAATAGCACATATAATAATGAAGTCATTTGGCTTCCATTATATAAACATTAGATAATGGATACCTATATTAAAATGCAACTTTTATGTTTGTGCTTATTTTTGTCTTCATTTGTACACAGTACTAAATCTTTAAAGTTGAGCTTTTATGCAGATTGTTGACATTTATAACTCTGGATCTCAAGTGAATTTTATGGACAAAAACATTCCATTATACTGTTTTAGACTCCAAGATAAACAACAGTTGGATTTGTTAAAAAGGGTACTCTTATATTATTACCAGTTGTCTAATCTAATTCTCCCTCTCTCACTTTTTGTTGGTTTCTTTAATGGAAGCAAACATCCACAAAAACATCTTGACAAAATATACCATTGCATATTTTAAATGTTTGATTTTATTTTTTATTTCTTGGGTTTTAATTTTAATTTTAAAATTATAATAAGAGTTTTCATTTCCAAAGGCTGCTACATCCAGCTAGAGGATAATGGTTTAAAATGACAAGTACTTTCAGCTCCTTTTTCTATTGAATGAAGTTAGTTATTTCTGCCGCATGAGATGGCAAAAACTCTTTGAAGAGAGCAAGGACTATGCTTATTATACTTCTACATGTTTGTGTTTCTAAGTAATTGCACATTTCAGAGTTTAGAGGCACCAAATATAGGCTGATTTTCTAATGTCAAAAAAAAAACAAGGAGATACACCAAGCATATTAAATTTTTTTGTATATTATATATGCAAAATTTTTGTAAAACCTCATTGTTGTATATGTATATTAAAACATACAGCTGGGATCCCTGGGTGGCGCAGCGGTTTGGCGCCTGCCTTTGGCCCAGGGCGCGATCCTGGAGACCCGGGATCGAATCCCACATCAGGCTCCCGGTGCATGGAGCTTGCTTCTCCCTCCTCCTGTGTCTCTGCCTGTCTCTCTCTCTCTGTGACTATCATAAATAAATAAAAATTAAAAAATTAAAAAAAAATACAGCTAAAGGGAAAGTAAATAGATAATTATAATTATGTATTAAGCAATCATAATTTTGGAATAAGAATTGTGCAATTTGTATTACTCTTCATTTTTCGTGGCCTGTTACAGAGAATTCCAAAATAAGTTTTACTTAAACTATGGAGAGGATAGGAGGTTTAGATTAAACTCTTTTGAAAATGCTTTCTCTGCATAATGAGAAAATCCTAAGTATGACACAGCCTTCAAAGTTGATAAGAATGAAAGAAGAAAGGGATTCATAGAAGGAGATTACAATTAATGAATAGAATTGGTAAATCAGTTCCTGTGTTTTATCCCTCCCTTCTTCCTTTTCTGAAAGCATTCACTATAAGCCTTTAGGTCTCAAATTTGGAAAGGAAGCCCCTCCAGCCCTCCTTGGATTGGATGCACCTCAGACAGATTTTCTAATCTCCATCTGCATTTAAACTAATGTGATAGGTTGTTTTAAGAGTACAAAAAAAAAAAAAAAAAAAAAAAGAGAGAGAGAGAGAGAGAAAGAAAAAGAAAAAAAGTCATCCAGGCTCACTAACACAGATAAGTAGTTGTAAAACAGAATAGTATTTTAACTGCTGTTTCAGATAATGGTGGATATTCTTTGGTACTACAGCAAAATTCAACAGTGGTAGTCATCTGCATTGTGAAATCTAAAAACATACCAATGAAGTTTTCATAAACTGCTGTATGAAACTCCTTTGGCCTATCTGGCATTTTTATTTTTTTTTATTTTTTTTTTTATTTTTATTTATTTATTTATTTATGATAGTCACACACACAGAGAGAGAGAGAGGCAGAGACACAGGCAGAGGGAGAAGCAGGCTCCATGCACCAGGAGCCTGACGTGGGATTCCATCCCGGGTCTCCAGGATCGCGCCCTGGGCCAAAGGCAGGCGCTAAACCACTGCGCCACCCAGGGATCCCACTATCTGGCATTTTTAAATGGATCTTTTATCTATATACGATGTTGTCATTATCACACTTTGGTCATTTAGAAAATAGTGAAAATACAGATTTGCTGGCTTATACAGGTATCAAAATGATGATCATTTCATCATAAACAATAAAAAATTCATAATTGTTAATATCACTAATAGTCACATCAAAAAACCTTTAAGTATTGGCATGCTCTGAAGCTCAAGGTGGCAGATACAAGTTTTCCAAAATTACAATTTTCATTTCAATGGTTGAATATTATTATTGGTAACAAATATCATCAGTTGGGTTTTTTTGAAGTGTCAGCCTTACTTAGCTTATTTGTTAGAAAATGTCTACCAAATACCTGTGTATGAATACCAGTAGTTTGTCTGTCAATTGTCATTTCATGTGAAAATGGTTTTGTATGAAAAAAAGGCATACAAGCACTTTTCTTCACCACCATCATATTTAAGTATATAGTAGATACACTTTATGCAGTCTTCTCATTTTATAACACAGAATATTAAAAAGACATATTCACATGGTCAGTTTTACTTCCTTTACTCCAAATTTTTACTGCTTCATCAAGGATATTCTTAAGTGAAACTAGCTTTTTATTTTATGCTTCCTTACTACAAATGTGTGGCAGTGTAAAATCAAAATCATCAAAGTTAGCATTTCTGGTAAAAGGTAAACTTAACATCATATTAGCTTTTCAATATGATGCATTGACATAGACACAGTATCACTTCTATGACATTCTCACTAAAAATTCATAACCTAAATTGAATCATTGGTAAACTTAAAGCAAACCCAAATTGAAGATCATCCTGCAAAATAGCTGTTCTAGTCAAGAGTCAAAGTAAAAGGCAAAAGCTGAGGATCTGATTCAATAAAAAGTAGACTGAGGAATATGGCAGCTAAATGCAAATGTTATTCTGTTTTGAAATCTGGACCAAGAAAATGTTTCTCCTCATTAATAGGAGTTTTTTAAAAAACAAAAATACAAAAAGGAAAATTCTTTCATATATGTGTGATAACTCTATATACCCCAATGAAATATTTTATCATGATTTACTTAAAAATATAAGCACTAGGATATCAAAGCCATAATAGATTTTTAAAAACTTATAAAGTGCAAGAGTAGGACAAAACCCGAACATCTCCAAAGAATGGCTAGCAACTTAATGCAGTAAACTGACTAATAATATATCCTTGAGATTTTTATTAATTTCTGTATTAGCTCTTTCTTGAAATATAAAAATAAAGGACAGCCCTGGGAAGTCATACAGCTAGTGATGACTGACTATATTGGGTCTATTTGTTGATACACTGAAACAATAACAATCATGAAAGCCACAACATGGAAGATCATTAAAAATAAGGCTGAACTGTTTATAGAGATACCCTCCCACCCTCTGGTCCCCATTCTCTACCTTGCTTCTCTCAGTTTTGTTTGTTTGTTTTTAACATCAGTATATTTTGATTGTTGGAACAAGATTTAATACTATTGTTTCACTATGATATTTATTATCTTTGCTGATATTGACATCATAGTCTGTGTAGTCAGCATTTCTCTTTCAATTTTTTCCCTGAGGCTCTGGGTTTCCTAGTATATAGCTAAAGTGATCTAGAAAACCCAGAAGTAGTTTTTAGACACATTATTTACCCTTGGGAGCAAACAATACCACTGTCAACTACAATAAAAATGGTTTCTTTATAAATTTCTTCTGTTCTCTCCTACGAGGATGGGAAATACAAAGATATCAGTCCTCTTATATTCTCTTTCTAATTTAGATTCTAGTCTCTTGCATATATAGAGTAGATTTTGTCTTTTGTTTTTCAATTGTTGCATTTACATATAATTTTCATTTAAATTCAATTTCCTGTAGACTCTAAGCCATCACCTATATGATTGATAGATAGCAACAATAATTATTTGTCCATATCTTCCAGTGGGTAGTCATGTGTGTTCTCATAATTGTGAGGTAGTCTTTATCTCTCCCATGATCTTCTTGTAGTTCTTGCTCTGACTCCCTTTGGCTGTGCTTGTTGTCCTAGAAAACTAGTGAAGTAGTAACTACTTCTGTTACTGTCAGGAATTTTCTTTGTGAGATTACCAGTGCATGTGCCAGGACTTCAGATATCCCCAAAATGGTCTTGGATTTTTTATCCAGGTTTGGAAAATGGCTCATTTCATGGGTCCAAGCCATAGGTGACCTGCTGGGCCCTGAAAACATTGTTGTCTGCTTCCTGAATCTCCATACATCTGACAAAGGAAATATTTAAGTAGTAGAAACAATCCCCAAAAATCTAATGAAAATATTTGTCTTGTTGGAATGGAAAATAATTCAGTTGAGTCTCACCTCCATGCTTTCCTTCATCAATACACCCATTCCAAAACTAAGAAAAACCAAAACAAACAAACATCTCTTGACCAAAACAATAATGAGCTTTAAGACACAATTTAATCTCTTTCACACACAGCAATTTTCATTTATAAAATATAATATTTAACATCAGCATTTAGAGTTAAAGTTGATTTTGTAGCTTTCCAAAAAAAATTTTTTTTAAATTTGGGTAACTGAAGTTCTACTGGCGAATTTTCTTAAAGAAAAATATTTTTGTTTCAAAGGTTGTTTAATCTTTACATCTAGAGACATGAAACTACTTGTAATTTTACTTTCATCTTATTTTATATTTTAAGGTTTTAAAAAATGATAGGGTTTAGTAATCAGCCAAAACACAGGTTTGGAAAGTTGACCCATTTTTGGTCATCATGATTTTCCTTGGTCACAGAATAGAAGATTTAATCCTGACTTCTATTTACAGATCATCTAGATTTCTGATGTGGCACTCAATGAATAATATGTTGCAAGGTATTATGTCTTTCCTTCTTTCCCCATAAAGAGTCCATGGTTCTTCTACAAATGTAGATGTGTGTGGATTTTGTCAGAGCCTTCCATAAATTGCTTCAGGCCTATTTAATTTGCAGTAATGACAATTTATAACCATTATTTCTGTAACCATGCTTTTGGTTTAATGTGCCTCTAAAGCATTGTACTGAATGTGTAGAAGACATTTTCCAGGCATTTAATTCAAAACAGGAATCCCTGAATTTTAAAGTATTTCTAAATTTGTGTCATCTGTGGTACATTTTTCCAGTGATGATCAAGGCAATAGAAGACAGTGTTTAGGTGGACTAGAAAGCTATTAGTAAAAGAGAAGGCAGGTCTGTGCAGTAGAATGGCAAAATGCAAAACTGGGGGTGGAAGGTGTTGTGATATACTACTAAAAAGATTGATTGGTCTGCTAATCACTGCATGTTCCAAGTCTGTGAATCATCTGATTTTCTTATGATATCAAAACAAGAAACATGTAAATAGAAGATAAGAGAAAAATGAAGCGTGTTGAATAGGCTATGAAAGGAACTCATCAATTTACTAATTTAAGGGGAAAAAAGGAAAAATCAGTACATAACATTTTAAAGGAATATGTTGGGATGCCTGGGTGGCTCAGCGGTTGAGGGTCCACCTTCAGCTCAGGTCGTGATCCTGGAATACCAGATTGAGTCCCACATCCCACTCCTTGCATGGAGCCTGCTTCTCCTCCCTCTGCCTATGTCTCTGCCCCTTTCTCTGTGTCTCTCATGAATAAATAAATAAAATCTTTTTTTTTTTTAAAAAAAAGGAATATCTTTACATAGAAAAAAACAAATGAAACCAAATTCAATAGCTGTAATCTCTAATATAATGCAGATTGGAAGCCAAGTTGCTTAAGGGGATGGAATCAGACTAATTTGGGCTCAGATTTGGCTCTGTTGGTTACAAAATATGATTTAAGGAAAGATCTTTAACCTTTCTGATCTTCTGATCCTCAGGAGTTCTTAGAATCTCCTTCATAGCAGTATTAGGAGGAACAAAATGAGAATAATGTATAAAAGTGCATGGCACAGAGTTGGTGGCAAGTAATGGGTTGCTATTGTCATTAGTAGTAGGAACAGTATCACAAGGTCAGGAAAAAAATCATAATGCCCTCTTCAGCACTAAACTCATCTTTTTTCTTTTTTTTTTTTTTTTTTACAATACTTTCTACTTGATAGGCCCAGTGCAAGATGGTCATATCCAGAGACTCTTAAATTTTAATCACTGCTGATGAATTATATAGTGCAGGAGCTGCTCTGAAGGCAGCTTTTGGAATGGAGACTAAACTTTCACTAGTGGTTGGAAGTGGATAAATTAATTTATCTTTTCATCTCGGGTGAGCCCTTGGAGGAAATCATTATCATAAAACATTGTAAATCTATAGACTTGGCAGCTTTTGCCCTGCAGAGTCTCGGGACTTGAGTAAATATGGAGATTTAGAGATTTACTGTCTTTTCCTTTGAAGAGGTTATTTCCCTTGGTAGGGAAAGACGGACATGGCAATAGGAAAAAAAAAAATTCTTGTTTTAACTTTGAACCTGAACCAGCTTTGAAATACATATATCTTTTTACCAGGATAGCTTTCACAGCTGCAAAGCCATTTTTATTAAATTACAATATTAAACTTTAGAGCAAAGATGAGCTGCGGGACAAGGTCTAATTCAATATATGCACCACCTATCAAGAATCATTAAAGGCTGTGAACCATTATCAGCATTTTCCTCTGAGACCTGGTGAAACAGAGAAACATCATTAGTATACATTGTCAAGCCAAGAAATTGAAAATGGAAAATAAAAGTAGACATTCAACATAAAAGTCAAAAGTTGCATTTGTTTGTAACAAATTTTTTAAGAAAATTGTTTGAGTGGATTCTCACAATAAATATCAGTCTATCTAAATTTATCCTGAGATGCACATAATTTAAGCCATTATATATTCTTTAGATATACATCGGTATCATGTGATTCAATAAAATCATTTTAGAAAGCCTCCTGACAAATGTCTAAAGGGGGACACTCTTTAACAGAGAACATGCATCCTTAAAGTTAAGAAATTTTCCATCTGGAATCAATTCTGCATGACAGCACATAATAATGAAGTAGGATTCAAGCATAGTAGTATCTTGTACATAGAATGGAAGAAAGTGAAGGAAAGTAAGTTTTAGAAGATATATAATGATTACTCTGAAATGGAAGAACTTGTGGCATCGGATAAGTCGGATTGTTTGTGTTTCTCTATGTGTGTCTGAGAGAGAGAGACTGAAATGAAGGAAATGAGAGGGGATGTATGTATGTGCCATCATGATCCAAACTCTCCAACCTTGGGATGCCTGGGTGGCTCAGCAGTTAAGTGTCTGCCTTTGGCTCACATCGTGATCCTGGAGTCCCTGGATCTAGTCCTACATCGGGTTCCCTGCATGGAGCCTGCTTCTCCCTCTGCCTGTGTCTCTGCTTCTCTCTCTCTCTGTGTCTCTCATGAATAAACAAAAACAATCTTAAAAGAAAAAAAAAAAGAAAAAACCTCTCCAACCTAATTGCTATTGAGCAACCAGAGGCTAAGCCTTCCTTCTTCCTGTGTGTAGAGAATCCTCCTCCTCTTTCTTTTGTGTCCCTTTTCATAATACCATTGAAAACAATTGGTCAGAAAATTGGTTTACAAGTGTATTAGAATTTTTTCCCTCTGAATATGACAACAGAGTACTAGTCATAAGCATATGGAACTTAAAAAAAAGATATCATATGTGAACATCAAATGGATATACCATGTTACGCATATCTAATAGCCAACAATATCTAGTGACAGGTCTCAAGAACATAGGTTAGATACATGTTTTGTGCTTTCTAGAATATCTGATATCTACATTACTCCAAGAAGAAATATATATATATCCAAAATATAAATAAATATAAATAAATATATATGTGTATATATATGCACACACATATATATGCACATATATATATATATCCAAAATAAATAGATATATCCAAAATAAGAGTATCCTGAGGAAATGTTTTCAATATTTAGAATGAATACAACCTACATTAGTTTCTTATAATTCTTCAATAATTGAGATAATAAAACAGTAAATATAAGAAATATACTGGGGGATCCCTGGGTGGTGCAGCGGTTTGGCGCCTGCCTTTGGCCCAGGGCGCGATCCTGGAGACCCTGGATTGAATCCCATGTTGGGCTCCCGGTGCATGGAGCCTGCTTCTCCTTCTGCCTGTGTCTCTGCCTCTCTCTCTCTCTCTCTCTCTCTCTGTGACTATCATAAATAAATAAAACTAATAAAAAAAAAGAAATATATCTCCTTAACAAGGAATTCTAAACACCAAATTGTAAAATAAGGGTTTTTTTTGTTTTTGTTTTTTTGTTTGTTTGTTTTACTATAATCTCCAAGCATATATCTCAATTAGGCACTAAGGACCCAAAGTTGGAAAAAAGGTTACCATCTTGGGCCAACTACCTCCATTTCTGGACTTTATCAAATAAACTTTACCTTCTGCTAACTGTAACTTTGGAAAGAGCTTGTAGATTGACATATGAGGCCAAGAAACAAAACTCTTAATAAAATTATTACTAACTTATTTTTCCTCTTCTAGGATTCTTTTTAAGTCTATATATTTGTGTTTGTAGAAGTGTGGGAAAAGATGGAAAGATATTTAGGCTAGGTAATATCTGGAAATGTGTCAAGAATTCATGCCTTTCTAGTTGCCTCAGGAGAGTGGGAATTAGGGAGAAATCAGGGAAAAAGTAGGATACCGAAATTCTATACTAATCTTTGCATTATTTGACTACATGTAATGATTAATAATACATTCTTAGGAAAGGCATTAATAATATTAAAGAATTATTCATGTACTAACCTATGGGTTTTCAACCACTATTTTAAGTACAGAGGTCTCTTCTATCTTCTGCTTCTCTTTATATCTTTTCTTTTTGCTCCTTTTTTATACTTTCTTCTTTTTCTTTTGTCAATGATTAAATGGATGTTTACCTAAACTATTATATAAAACCAGAAGAAAAGAAATAAAGCCAGCAAGATCAAAACACAGATGAGGGCAGGAAAGTAGGTCTTATGTACCCACCATTAAGGAGCAGTGCCTTTATTCTCATCTATATGGTATACCCAGGCCATATAAACAACCATAGAATTTTGAAGAATACAGTTGGAAAAATATATGGTTAACTAAAAGAAAAAAAATGCAGTAATGGTAACATTTCTTTTACTACTTTAAAATTTCACTTTCTTACTTTACACCTATAAGATATTTTAGCAATGAAATTGCCTGCCTACAAATTTAATTCCAGTAAGGCAATAATTTCTTCCTACTTCATCTTTATTTCTGAAATTTTAATGTCTTGACTTTTTTTTTTTAAGATTTTATTTATTTATTCATGAAAAACACAGAGAGAGAGAGAGGCAGAGACACAGGCCGAAGGAGAAGCAGGCTCCACGCAGGGAGCCAGACGTGGGACTCGATCCCAGGTCTCCAGGATCACACCCTAGGCTGAAGGCAGCGCTAAACTGCTGAGCCACCCGGGCTGCCCTGTCTTGACTTTTGAGGCTAAATGTTTCATATTAGCTTCTTGGTGACCATAAGATGTAACTTGAATTCCTAAATAATGTTGTTCAAAATCTTACAAAAACCATGTTACTTTCCCCAGTTAATAAAAAAATACTTTGAAAATAATTTCTTAATGTTTTGATGAGCAAACTTATTTATTGGATTGTCAGATAATTTGTTTGTTTTTATAAAACAAATACATTACCCAAATATGATCCAGTAGACATTGAAATGGTGATGATGTCTTTTGCTCTTCTTTCAGATTAGTGGTCTTCTTATCTATATTGAGAGGGGTAGCAGAGTAAATCATTTCTAAGTTATGAATAATCAGTATGAAATTGATGTACATTCCTCTGGTGGTCATAATATCTGAAATTGAGAATAGTGGAGAGTCTATGTGGAGAAAAAGAGAGCAACATAGCATATACTTCTAGTATAGCCCCATACTGCTTTACTGAAAAAAATAATTTCTCAGCTAACTTGTCTACTTTCTTTTATTTTCTTTCTTTTATTCTTCTACAAAGCATTTTATCTTCATCCATTTTCTCTGACCTCAAACAATATATTTTTAACATTCCTTCCTCAAAATTTCTGACTTTGCAAGTGGTGGAGTTTACTGTCATTACTTTCCATTAATTTTTACCTTTAGTATCAGAAGGCACAAATTGACTAAGACATAGTGGGGGCATACTACCTAGAGATGGTTTTGGGCAAATCAGTCTGTTCTATCATTTTATGAAATGGTGATTTTGATTATCAATTTTTAATTGGCTTTATTTATTTTTTTTTAAATCTTTTTTTTTATTTTTTTTTAAAATTTTTATTCATTTATGATAGTCACACACAGAGAGAGAGAGAGAGAGAGGCAGAGACACAGGCAGAGGGAGAAGCAGGCTCCATGCACCAGGAGCCCGACGTGGGATTCGATCCCGGGTCTCCAGGATCGCGCCCCGGGCCAAAGGCAGGTGCCAAACCGCTGCGCCACCCAGGGATCCCTTGGCTTTATTTTAATAAACACATGAAAGCCTTGCTCACATCTAACATCTTTAATAATAAAAATTAAAATTAACTGAAAAATCAAGTATTTATAAATGCTCTAATACTACAGACAAATAAATTAATGAAGATATCATGTTCAGAGTAAAAATTCAAGAATCTATAAAAAAGATAAAACACAAGTAAAAATCTATTTTACAAATAAAATTACTAAAATATTTTTTCAAATAGGTCTGGAAAGACATGGAAGAAATACTCTAGAAAAAATTATTCAAAAATACAAAGATAAGGTGGCAAAAAACTTTAAACATGACCCAGTCTAAGAAAGAGGTCAATAGTTGATGCATAAAAGTTCCTGAAAAGAGAAAATAAACTTGGATCACCATCAATCAAAAATGTTGAAAAGAATTTTCCCAGAGCTGAAGGCATAAATATCTAAATTGAAAGATTCCACCAAGGGCCAGAAAAATGGATAAAAGTAATCATACTTGGATTCCTTATTATGAAACTTTGGAATACCAAAATAAGGAAATCTAAAAGCTTTTAATGAGAAACAAAATCAATAAAGAAGGTCCATACTCCTTCAAGTTTATTAGCTGTACAGTGTACAAGGTGATAATTCCATCAAAATCATGAAAAAGACATTATTTTCAACCTAGGTTTTTATTAATCATTTGTGAATATAATATGTAGACAGATTTAGCTATGAAGGATTTGGTAAGTTTGCCGTCTACAGATTTTTACTAAATTATGTAAAAATTCACCCCAACAAAATTAGACACATGCTAAGAAAAAGCAAAGATATCTTTAAGGAGGCAGTGGTTCCATCTCTGATAAGCAATGAAGAAAAGTTCCACTATGATTGATATCATCAAGAGTAAGAAGAAAAAAAAAAGGATTCATATGGAACCAGAGAAAACTAATCTGTGGAACAGAAGTTTTCAAGAATATAGGGACTCAATTAAAGAATAAAAAACTTGTTTAAGGATATTATTTAAAAACCACACAAAATAAGAAGGGAAGAATTAATTAAGAGTAATATCAGTATGAATGTAATTGTCAGGTACTCAGCAGAGAGAAAGGAATGGATAATATCAATGAATTATATATCATTAGAAAATCAATAAGTATCAGCTGAGGTATTTAAAACACTAATTACCTAGCAAACTAAAACAGATTTGAGGAGATAAATATGTGCATATATGAATTAGGTTACTTTCATACTACAATAAGCTTATACTGTAATGCAAATAATAAGAAAAAAATGTTAAAGATGCATGATGAATGGAAAAAGCACTTAGTAAAATAAAATAAGTTAAATATCAGATCTTTTTTTTCTTTTTAAGTGGTTATGAAGAAAAGCCTGAGTGAGCAGTGCTGGCAGGAGAAAGAAACTGGGGGTTTCTGCTACTGTTTGGCGCCATGTTGATGGGGAGAAAGGCAAGTAAAAGAATAAATGTCTAAAGTTTGCTCAGGAGAACATGGTTCTTTGGGGTAAAGAGCTGAAATAAAAGTGTCTTGACTGTATATTCTCTTAACAAAAATACACATTTAAGCACTTTTCACTAGCACAAGCAAGCTGATTCTTTATAGCCAGTTTTATATTCAGATAGTGAGTGAACAAAATATTTGTGAGTCATTTTAGTGAATATTAAAATAATGAGAATTTGAATGACAAGACATATTTGCACTATTTTAAAAATATTTATGAAGTCACAAATTCATTCTTTTCCTTTTAACATTGATTCAATAAGGATTTATTTTCGTCTAATGTGTAGATTATGTCTCTATTTCCTTTGTTGCATATTAAATTATTATATGTAAAATTTTTATTTCTGGAACACAGGTATTTTTCAGGCCTACATATCCTGTTTTAATTATTGTTTCTTTAGAAAACATTGTACGACGTGGTAAATGTTGATGTTCCTTTCCTTTATTTATTAATTTTTTTTAAAGATTTTATTTATTTATTCATGAGAGACACACAGAGAGAGAGGCATAGACAGAGGCAGAGGGAGAAGCAGGCTCCCTGCAAGGAGTCCAACGCAGGACCCCATCCTGGGACCGCGGGATCACACCCTGAGCCAAAGGCAGATGCCCAACGGCTGAGCCACCCAGGCTTCTATACTTACTATTAACTGTTATTTCATGTTTTCACTTAAACTAAAACTGAATTTAGAATCAGTTTGTCAGATTCTATAAAATGTCTTAAAACATTTACTTATTTATAATCATACCAAACACCTCTTTGCATTTTAAACACTCAAATAAATCCATATGCATGCATTGTATTTCCCCACCCATATCACTAATGATAGTGTGTCTCTATATATGAGAAAAGCTATCACAATGAAATTTTTGTTTAGGTTTCATAAGTTATTAGTATATAAACAATTTGTTAGTCTTTATAAACCATTATTTCATTTAAAAATAACCAAAGTATGGGGCACCTAAGTGTCTCAGTGGTTGAGCATCTGCCTTCAACTCAGGACATGATCCCAGGGTCCTGGGATCGAGTCCCACATCAGGTTCCCTGCGGGAAGCCAGCTTCTCCCTTTGCCTGTGTCTCTGGCTCTCTCTGTGTCTCACATGAATTAATAAATAAATAAAATATTTAAAAATAATAATAACCAAAGTAATTTTTATAAAGGAGAAGAAATGTAAGTAAGCATTTAGCTCAATACCTGACATAGAACAAAATATATTGTTGATATATTTGTTTTCTGTTACCGTCATGAATTGAACCATGATGGACTGATATTTATTATGTTCTATATATTGCTAAATAATACACTGATGTAAACTTGTAAACAAGATCTTAGCAGAATCTTCTATAAACAAAAAAGATTTTTCATGACAAAAAAAGCTTTCAGTAAAATTCATATTAATTGCAAATGCTTAAAGCCTTCCCTTAGGCAATAGTTTGATGGTCTCATTTGAAATACCCTCAGTTCCTTAAAGCAATATTATATATTTATGGTAAAATTATAATTTGCCATTGTTTATATTTTCTTCTTCTCTAATTCCAGACTTGTGTGATATTCTTGTATTTGTAGTTTGGGCATTGTTTGAACATGCAAATGGTATTGCTACAGTTAAGATAATTCATTTGCTGGCCATAATTTTTTTTTTATAGTACCAAGCATTAACTGTTTTATATGTCTTATAATATATCTCAACTCTAAGAAAATTGTCAACCAGATTCACTTTTAATTAATATGGTCTGAATTAAATTTATCTTGGCAAAACTTCATTCCTGATGATTTGGCCTAACTTTTATTTTTAAGTAGTATTATTTCTACTTTTTACATGATTATACCTACCTTTGTAGGTCTTTGGTAACTGAAAATGTTTTCTTTATAATCATTAATTCAGCAAATGTTCACTTTACCAAAATAATAGTTATTTTATTAGCCTTCTCAAAAAGCACTCTAAAGAGTTTCCTATTCTAATTGAACTATACATTTTATTTCTTTTCATTGCTAACATCTTTTCCCCTCATTCCTGTTGATGTTAGATGTTGTCTATTTATGATTTTTGTTCCCTTGAAAAAATTAATTAATTCCTCCCTAAATTGTTTTTCTTTTCCATTAAAATAATAAGACATGTTAACAGTGCTCTGTAAGAATTGTTTTGACAGTGTATGACTTACTGCATTGATTTTCCATGATTATTCAGGTGGTTAGTCACTTCTGAATTCTTTTCTCTGGCATCTCTGATAAGCTTCTTACAGAACACAGTGTTTTCCTTTTCTTGATTTGAAACTTATAATTAAGACCTATTTATTTATCTGGTCACATTTAAGGTTATTTAAGGAAGCATGTTGGGTATCATTTTGGAATATACATAAAGTAAAATTTAAAATATTTGCTGAAAGTGTTAATTTCCACCATTTAAATGAAACATTCTCTGTAGTAAAGTTTGCAAAATACCACCTTTACTGCTACTGATTTAGATTAAGTCTCAATAATTTTTGGCAGAGATATAATCCTCCCTGCAGGCAGGAGCTAAATGATCCCCCTTTTCGATATACTGTATTTTCAGGCCATTAAAATATTATTTAGTGTGCTGAAATAGTAATCTGTTGAATGGCACCCTGGTGGCTGAGAAGTGCTAATGTAGATTCCAAAAGTTCCATTGAGTAACACGTGCATTGAATTGAGAAAATCTTTTTCCAGAGAGATCTCAAATAAAACAAACTTAAGTGAAATAATATATATTTCCTAATACCTTTAATTTTCTTGTGTCTAAAATCCTATCCTCAGGCTAAAGTTCTTTGAAAGCAATTCAGCAAGTTTAATATGTACATTATAAATTAGTACTTAATATAGGGATCCCTGGGTGGCGCAGCGGTTTGGCGCCTGCCTTTGGCCCAGGACGTGATCCTGGAGACCCGGGATTGAATCCCACATCGGGCTCCCGGTGCATGGAGCCTGCTTCTCCCTCTGCCTGTGTCTCTGCCTCTCTCTCTCTCTCTCTCTGTGTGACTATCATAAATAAATAAAAATTTAAAAAAATAAAATAAAAATAAATTAGTACTTAATATAATTATATAATAATACTTACAAATCTTTAAAAGTATGTACCAAGATTCCTACTTGTGAAATCAATTCAAATTGATTTTAGAGTGAGCTATGAGTTCCTAGATTAAAAAACAAGTTGAAGGTCATAGAAAAGATAATGTAACTGTTATTTATTAAGATTAATGAAACATTTCCCCAAATAATCACCATAGGCTCACACTTGGTCCAATATCTATATTGTAATTCTAGAGATGAAAACCCATAATGTCATAAGGAAGTGGTCAAACTCTAAGTTGTTGAAATCATCAGTGAGGTTAAAATCAAAGTATGTGAAGAGTTCAAAGAAGAATATATTCAAAAAAATGAAAAAAAAAAGAAATTTTGAATCTGATTATTTTTGTGCACTATATTGTAATGCATTAATCTGTAGTGGAAGAAGGAGAATGGCTTGGGTTCACATGTGGGATCAGCTTTTAATTTGTTAGATTACCTTGGATAATACAAATTATAATAATAGTCTGTTGATAAAGTAATAATCATAATAAAAGCTATAGTTAACAGTTATTGAGGGTTTTCTGCTGGTCAGACATTGTATTAATGGTGCCCACGCATTATTCCATAATTTTTCCAACCTCCTACCTATATATTATTACCGTTTTTTTTAAAGATTTTTTATTTATCTATTTATTTGAGAGAGAGAGAGAGAGAGAGAGACCGAGACAGAGATAGCAAGAGAGAGCATGAGCAGGGGTGAGAGGGAGAAGCAGGCTCCAGGTGAGCAGGAAGCCCAACGTGGGGCTCCCTCCCAGGACCCCGGGATCATGACCAAGTTGAAGGCAAATGCCTAACTGACTGAGCCACCTAGGTGCCCCTATTATCAACATTTACAGAAGAGAACATCAAATTATAGAAAGCTAAAGTAACTTGTCCAAGTTCATACAGCTTGATAGTAGTGGAATTATAATTTAAAATTAGATTATATGACTCTAGGAATAATAGTCTTAACTTCTAGCTCATGCTACCTCCTAGTTATGTAACTTCTCTAAAGATTAGTTTCTTCACTTATAGGTAACAATCAGAAATTTAAATGCCCAGGACTACTGTGAGGTTCAGGTTTCAATTAAAAATATTTAAAGAATTCCTGCTATGCACTGGGTGCTATACTATGTATGAAGATACCAATACTCCTTATTATTACAGTGTTTTTAGTATCCTGAGCAATAACGATAAGTAAGCAAGTAATTAGATGAAACATGATAAGTCATTCTTCATAGTGCTCCTCCCTTCACTCCCATATTTAACACTCAGCATTTCTTTTTGACTCTACTTCTCCATATATTAAATCTAAAACTTATCTTTTGTATTTCTACAAGCTTAGGTCAAGGCAAAATCAATGTATCCCCTAAGGTACGTAAGAAGACCTTTAACCAACCTACATGCTTCCCAAGCTCTTCAGAACAGGACAGATGGATAGAGAAATGAGGAAGAGGCAGCTAGACAAGATTTGGAGGGTTAGATTCTAATAAAAGAGTGTTGGGGAGAAAGAAATTACCCTTCAAAATCCTTCTAGTTGGACTAAGAACTGTCTTAGTTGTCTCATTGACATGAGACAAATTAATAAAAAAAATAAAATTTAATAGCCTATGTATGAGGAATAGACACAGACATGGAAATTCCAAAGACAGGCAACATGATGCTCATAGGAGTTAAGGAGATGGATGGGGTAAGGGTCTGAGGATACAAAGGGGAGAAAGATCATTAGCCAGGAAGGGAAAAGATGTTTGGAAAACAAAGGTTGCCTTATGTAGATAAGTTTCTTAGGTAAAGAGAAATCTCTGTTAATAGCTCTCTTGCTGATATAAGCAGGCAGTTGAAGGGGAAGTAAAGAGCTTCTGTTTCTACTGGGTTTTGCTTACTTTAACTCAATATGGTGTTCATGCCAAAGTGGCCCATCTTGGGGAGGCCCGCCCTTGGTCCCTACAAGAGTCTATGGCAGAACCCTCTGCCTGTATAAGATTTAACTATGACAAAAAGTTTAGGATGGAGAATAGAGATTCTCTCAGGAAAGTTAAATCTTAGTTTAAAATAGCATCTTAGTAAAACTGAAGACTTTGAGTTTGTTAGAAGGAAAGATTATCATAGGAGAAATCCCCCAAATGAGGTTAAGTCAGATCATACAGAGTCTTGTGAGAGATATTAAGTATTTTGTAAATCATTTTATAACTTATGGAAATTTATTAAAAAGTTTTAAGCAAGAAGGAAGGTGGTGAGTTGTGAAATATTTTACTGCCTTAATGGTGTGCATAATATTTGGGATATTTATATCATTTGCATTTTGTATGAGTTTTGATATTGTTAGGTTTGTCTATCATGTACTATCTGTTTTCTATTTTCCCAGTCTTATCTTTGCTCCCTTTATCCTTATGATGAGTTTAATTATGCTACTCTTGGGTATTGCTGCCTCTATATCCATTTTGCTTGGCCAAGCAGCCTGTGGAGGCCTTTAACTGACATTAGCATCTCATACAAGCACATGATCTAGATAATAGCCTCTCAATTTACAAGTAAATGTAAGTTCCTATAATGGAACAGACCTTGTATTAATCTCCTCTGCCTCCTAGGGCCTTCCCCTGTGTACTCCTTAGATAAGACCCTTATAGAGCTTCACCAAAAGGCTGCTCTTTTTGGTTTGAATTAATTGATTTGGCCTCAGTTTGGAAACCCCAAAGCACTCCGTAGAGACCTTGGAGAAGGCATGTGCCCCTCATCCTGCTGCTTTCTCTGCCTACACCCTGCTTTGACCTCCTTGTGTAGCCCCTGAAGGCATCCTATATACTTTCTGTAAGACCTGTGCATTCATTATACACTTCTCTGTCTCACTGTCTCTTGTGATCTTTTGTTGAACCAAGTCTCGCTATCTAACACTCTGAGGCTCCACTAATAAATGTTAATTTAACCCAGTCACAACAATCCCCTTTTTCGTCCTCTTATAGATTAATTTAATCAAATTATAAATCCATTTTACCTCTTTTGCTGGTTTATTAGCTATAATTCATTGTTTTATCCTTTAATGGTTGTTTACATTTATAGTATATTTCTTTATCTTATCACCATCTGCCTTCAAGTGTTACTGTAGCACCTTCTGTCTTTCCCCTTCTGGATTTGTGTTATTATTGTCATGCCTTTTACGTTTATGTATATAAAAATACATGTGTCATGTATATTTACATATACTTTATATATATATGTATATTTTTAAATCCCACAATACAATATGATTTTAATTTTTAAAAATATTTTATTTATTTATTCATTTATTTGAGAGAGAGAGAGAGAGAGAGAGAGAGAACAAGTGAGAGGAGTGGCAGAGGGAGAGGGAGAAGCAGGCTCTCTGTGGAGCAGTGAGCCCAATGCAGGGCTCAATCCCTCGACCCTGGGATCATGACCTGAGCCAACGGCAGATGGCAGATGCTTAACCAACTGAGCCACACAGGTGCCCACATTATGATTTTCAAATACAAGTACTTCTCTTTATAATAAAACTTAGGGGCCCCTGGGTGGCTCCGTGGTTGAGCATCTGCCTTTGGCTCAGGTCGTGATCCCAGGGTCCTGGGATTGAGTCTGCAATGGCGCTCCCTGCAAGGAGCCTGCTTCTCCCTCTGCCAATGTCTCTGCCTCTCTTTCTCTGTGTCTCTCATGAGTAAATAAATAAAATCTTAAAAAAATAAATTTTAGATAATAAAAAAATCATATATATTTGCCTAGATAGCTTCCATTTCTAATGCTATCATTTCATATTTCCATCCAGTTGTCTTTTCTTCCTCTGACTTAAAGAAAATGGTTTTATTGTCATGATGATCTGGCAGTGATGTCTGAAAAGTCTTTTTTCACATGTTTTGGAGAGATATTTTTACCAGGTAGATAATTCCAGGTTGGCTACATTTTCTTTCAGTACTTTAAAGATACTACTCCATTGTCTACTCACTTGCACAATTTCTGAGAAGGAATTTATCCTTGTTTTTGTTTTAGTATATAACATGTATTGTATTAAATACATGATTAAGTTAAATAAGATGTCTTTTGGGGGGCTACATTAAAGATTTTTCATCACTAGCTTTAAGAAATTTGATTATGTCGTACCTTGGAGTACTTTTCTTGATGTCTCTTGTGTTTGAGATTTATTGAAATTCTTGGACTTTATTATTTTGTTTTTAATTGAAGTACAGTTGACAAAAATGTTACATTAGTTTTAGGTGTACAGCATAGTGATTTGATAACACTATATGTTATGCTATGCTCACCACAAGTGTAGCTCCCTCAGTCACCATATAATGCTATTATAAAACCATTGACGAGATTCCATATGCTGTACCTTTCATCCCCATGACTCAAATCGTTCCATAATGGAAGAAGCCTTCACCTCCCTCTCCTTTTCACACATTCTGTCCCTCCCTACATTCTCCTCTCCTCTGGCAACCACCAGTTTGTTCTCTGTATTTATGGGTTTGTTTCTGCTTTTGTTTTTTATTAGTTGGGTTTCTGATTTTCATCTATTTATTTTTAAAGATTCTGTTTATTCATTCATGAGAGACAGAGAGAGAGGCAGAGACATAGGCAGAGGGAGAAGCAGGCTCCATGTAGGGAGCCCAATCTGGTAGGACTGCCAGATCATGCCCTGAGCTAAAGGCAGATGCCCAACCTCTGAGCCACCCAGGCATCCCAGATTTTCATCAGTTTTGAAAAAAATTATTTCTTGAATTTTTTTCCTGTCCTATTTTCTTCCTATTTGATATCTTCTAACCTTTGGAGACTCCAGTTGCACATGTTTGAGACCACTTGAAGTTTTCTCACAGTCCACTCATACTTTCTGCTATTTTATTCTCTTTTGTTCTCTGTGTTTTATTTTGGATAGTTCTTATTGTTATGTCTCAGAGTTCACTAATCTTTTTTTTTTTTCTGCATTGTCTAATCTGCTCTTAATTCCATTCAGTGTATATTCGATCTAACACATTGTAGTTTTCATCTTTAGAAGCTCATTTTGGTTCTTTTAAAAATATATATATTTCATATCTCTAACTTTTTGAACATATGGAATGCAGTATAATAACTATTTGAATGTACTTGTTTCGTAATTTTAACATTAATATAACTTTTGATTAATTATTTTTTCCTCATAATGAGTTATTGTTCCTTCAATCCTTATAAATTTTTATTGAATAAGAGACTTTGGGACTTTCATCAAATTGAGTGTTGCATATTTTTATACCTAACATATTTTTCAGCTTTGTTCTGGGATGCAACTAGATTACTTGAAAACAATTTTACCCTTTGAGATTCTGATTTTAAGACTTTTTAAAGGAACAACTGGAGGTGTCCTAAGTATGTTTCACGGATAAAGAGAGCTAAGTATTCTCCATAACCGAGGCAAGACCTTTCGCACACTCTACTCAATGTTCTGAGAATCATGAGTTATCTGGTCTTTCTATTTTTTTTTTAAATTTTTTATTTATTTATGATAGTCACAGAGAGAAAGAGAGGCAGAGACATAGGCAGAGGGAGAAGCAGGCTCCATGCACCGGGAGCCTGATGTGGGATTCGATCCCGGGTCTCCAGGATCGCGCCCTGGGCCAAAGGCAGGCGCCAAACCGCTGCGCCACCCAGGGATCCCTCTCTGGTCTTTCTAGTGGGAGAAAGCACAATTCCTTGTGCCTATGAGCATCAGCCACTGTTCCCTTTAATCCTGTCCCTTGGTTTGGGATGCCTGGGTGGCTCAGCAGTTGAGCGACTTTCTTTGACTGAGGGTGTGATCCTGGGGTTGCAGGATGGAGTCCCGCATCGGGCTCCCTGTGAGGCGCCTGCTTTTCTCTCTACCTATGTCTATGCTTCTGCCTCTCTCCCTGTCTCTCATGAATAAATAAATGAAATCGTTAAAACAAATCCTTTCCCTTGGTTTCCCAACTTCCGTAGACGTGCACTGATTCACCGTATGTTAAATACTAAAAGGATATCCTCTACAGACTACTGGTACTTTCTGTCTATGCTCCCCTATATTCTCTGATAATCTGACCTTCAAGATCTAACTGCCTAAAAAAATCTTGTTTCTCCTGACTCTCAGATCTAACTTTTCAACTCAGGGAATTTTCCTCGGGCTGGATAGGTTACCCCTCTCTGCAAAGTGAACTGATTCACTTGATTCATATCTCTTAGAGCACTGTTGTCCACATTAAGCATCTTAAAAACTGTAGTCTCAAAACCCAGTCCAGGGATTGTTGAATTTAGAGTTCTAGTGGAGATGGATATGTAAATGGAGAAGATTCTGAAGCCCACGACAGTGTTCTAATTGGATATGTGGGCTTGAGAGCAACCAACACACAAGTTGAAAATGAAATCACAATGTGTGATTGAATGTACAGTAAGAGAAGAAAGAATAAGCTAGAAATCTGAGATAGTAGTTCTCAAACTTGGCTGTACTTTGGAATCAACTGAAACATTTAAGAAAATATATTGAATTCTGAGTGTCTCCCCAGATATTCTTATTTAATAACTATAGAGTATGACCTGGGTATCATGACACATCTAAAAACTTCACAGGTGATTCAAATATGCAGCAAAATTGACTTCTGCTGCTCTAAAACATATTTCAAAATTTAAGGAAAAATAGAAAAAGATGTGCTCACAAAGGAGATGAGGAATAGGAAATGTGGTAGGAGGAAATCTAAGAGAATGTAGTATTTTGAGCTAACTTTGCCTGACATAGGCTCCAAATAAATAAATGCTATGTTCCAATTCTGGATTTCACATGTAACTGGATTTAAGAATGTGTTTTTAACCTAAAGCAACTCACTAAATCAGAACCTCAATACACTCATCTATAAAAAGTGAATGATAGCCCATTCTATTTCACTTCATCACTATATGGATAATAAAGATATTTGATAGCACCTTGCAAACAATAATGCTACACCATTCCCAAGTGAGGTTTTAAAGTCAAATTCTGTTCCATTCCTGGCTTCGTACTTTTCTGATTTTCATAGGAAAATCAGGTCTGTATTTAGGAAAGTGACTCAGGAAAGAGAAATTCAGGGTGAGTATAAATGACAGATAATTATTTGAGTTTCCTTTCCCTCCTAATAGCATAACTTCATCACCATCTATGACTACTATAACAGTTCTGTTAATCATGTTTCTGATGAAATTGGCAGTTAGTAGCAAGGGAAGAGTCTTGGCAGAAGGAGTAGGTTCCTCTCTCATTATTGAAATAGCAACCAAAACTCTGAAAATTTTGTTTGTTGAGTAATGGCGAAAGGAAGCATTAAGGTTCATTCCTAGAAGATACTAGATACTGGGAAGAGTATATGCTTTCCATTCCTTCCAGAGAGATTCTTCCTGGTTCAGCCTTGGAGTAGAAGCCTTAAAAAAGACATGCTTAGTGAGCCTCTTTCAGGTTCAGATTGGAAAAAAAAAATGTACAATGGGGAATGACCCTGCCCAGAGAAAAGATTAGAACAGTGACTTAGCAGGCTATATACATCTCTAACTTCTGTGACTCCTTTGGAATTGGGAATAGTAAAGTGATCTTGAATGTTCTGATTAGAACATTAGAACATTTCTGATTAGCAAGCAATTAAATCCCAGATGAATCAATAAATGCCTAGCAGTTTATAGGCAGTAAAATAGAGGCTTGCATTACCATCTAAATATTAGATACCAAGGAAGAGAAGGCAGTGCAGCTATATAAGTATATTTGGAGAATATATATAGGTTTCCATGCCTTGATCTTCCAATAGAGACTTAAATCCTGAGCAGAAGTTAGAAACACACCAGCAGAAACCAAAAAACTGCATCATGCTAAGGCTTAACATGGTGAAAGATACCACATTTTCTTAGGTTGAGAAAAAAGCTTCGGTTTAAAAAAAGGCAGGTTGCACATAAGATAGAGGAGCTAAAAGTCAAATATTAAAAAAAGCAAGATATTTAGTCATTTGGACAGTATGTGATTCAATTTATAATTCACATACTTGGAAAGTATATGATTGAAGTATATCGATTTAATAAAGTAAATTTATTTGTTCACGAATCCATCAATAATGTGTTATTAGGTCTCTCTTTTTTGTGGTATATGTGAAGGTTAATTAAGCTTGTCCTTACCTTCTAAGAACTTGCTTTCCTATAGGATAGAAACAAAACATTTAATTTTAAAATAAAAGATAGAAAATGATATAGATCGTATGATATATGAGTAAAATTTTAGAGGTGGGAGATGATATTTATAAACCATGTATCCATTCATATTCATTCATATCTAGAATATATAAAGAACTCTCAAACTCAGCAGAAAAAAAACAGTCAAATTAGAAATTGGGCAAAAGTTATGAACAGATATTTCAGTGAAGAGGATGTACAGTAGTAAATAAGAAAGAAGATGTTCCACAGTATTAGTCATTAGGGAAATGCAAATTAAAACCACTATGTGATATTACTTGCTTCCCATCAGAATGGCTAAAACAAAAATAACAATAACACTAAATCCTAGGAAAGATGCAGGAAAACTAGATCACTCATGCATTACTGGTTAGAACGTAAAATGGTACAGCCCTCTAGGAAACAGTTTGTCAGTATCTTACAAAACTAAAACTTATCATATGATCCAGCAATTACAAAAAAGCCAATGTCAAAAGGTTACATACAATATTTTTCCATCTATGTAATATTAATTAAATAACAAAATTATTCACAGAGTGAATAGATTAGTGGCTGCCAGGTGTTAGGGATGAACAGGGGGAGAAACTGTAGATAGAAAGAGGTAACATGAGGGAACCTCATAATTGGTGATGAAACAGTTCTGTAACTTAATTGTGATGATGGTTACATAAATCTGCATGTGTCATAAAATAGTGTGGAACTTTACACACATCTATACAATAAACAAATGGGTGAGTGTACAGCTGTTGAGATCTGCATAAACTCTGCAGATTATACATTTTGGGTTTTTATATTATACAATAGTTTTTGCAAGATGTTATCATTTGGGGATAAACTAGATAAAAGGAGTTTGAGGCTTTCCTCTATAGTTTTTTTTTTTTTTTTTTTTTTTTTTTTTTTTTTTTTTAGTTTTCATTGTTAGTACTTCCTGTGAATCTCTATTTCAAAAAAAAATAAATGATATGAGTATTCAGATTAAAGAAACTAGAGGTAATTTCATGAAAAAGAAAAAGGGATATAACTTACAAAATAAAGATTTGGCTTGTTCAAAGTTTAGAGGGCTCCACATTTAAGAGAAGGACTTTAATAAAGACTATATAGATGGAAGTGTTTAGAACACAGAGGTTACATGAAGTGATTCTATTGGAACAAGCTTAGAGTCAATGAAGTAGTGACAAATAAGTTTTGGAATCTACGTTGGGCTTAGATGTTACAGAGCACTTCAAATGTTAGGATAAGGAGTCTGATACCATTAAGTTTAAAGCTGATGGTCATGGAAGGTTTGTGAGATGTTAAGTAAAATGATTAAAGCTATGCTAAGTGGATTCAAGATAAAGTAAATATAGGGGGAATTGTGTGAAAGCTATCTCAATAGCACAGATGATAAATAATGAGTTTATGCTAAATCATAGATTTGGTGAAAATGAAATCTATCATTTAAAAGAATTGATTGGCTGTAGGATGAATGAAGAAAGGGATTGAATTTGTGACTCTTAAGATGTGTCTGTAAGGAGATAAAGACATTGATGAGCATAAAATTTCATCTGTACTATAAACCTAACTTGCATTTGATCTCCCAGAAATGGTTTTTTGAGATTCATATCATCTCACATTTTAGGGGAGCATCTACTGAACCAACCTCTATGATTTAATGTCAGTATGATCTTGAATGAAAGTGTCATTGTTTCATAGAAGAAAAGACAAGGAAATAAAGATTAGATACATTTTTTTTTTAGAATATGCTGTATAAATATATCATAAAACAATGAATATTTCACTTACTTTATGTATTTGTCTGTATTCTATTAGAGTGTATTAGAGTTTCTTTGTGGGACCTCTGGGTGGCTCAGTGGTTGAGCCTTGAGCTCAGGGCATGATCTTGGAGTCCCAGGATCAAGTCCCACATCGGGCTCCCTGCATGGAGCATGCTTCTTCCCGTGCCTCTCTTTCTTTGGGTGTGTCTCTCATGAATAAATAAATAACATTTTTTTAAAAAAAAGAATTTCTTTGTTAATGTTATAAACTTGTAATAAATATGTATATATTGTTGTTATATTTAAATATTACATTGATAGCCTTTGAAATTAATTAGTCTGGATACCATCAAAATATGTCCTCTAAAATGCCACTATGTCCCTTTGTTAGAGGTAGAGAAAGAGGAATAGTGTAATTTTTGAGAAACAAATAATTTTCTATACTTTTTGGTTTTTTAGATAACACAATCTACTTTCAGAATATTATGTACAATAAATGCTAGTAAACCATTTGAAGAATATTCTAGCTTCCTCCATAGCTCCTAAACAAGGACTGACTGAACCATTAAACTCAAACTATTTCCTTCTCCTTATTGTAAGTCAATATTGGATGTTAACAGTGTATGTCACATATTTTTTACCTTTATTATATTTAGGATAATTCATTCTTTTTCTCAAAATCTTAATCTACATGCAGGCTTCTGCAGACCACTGAACATAATCTGTCTATCCTGAAGCAACTACTTTAGGAGAAATTATAACAATCAAAGCATATGTATCTGTCTTCCCCTTTAGGAAGCTGAATTTC
Organism: Vulpes vulpes; assembly: GCF_048418805.1. Classification (NCBI taxonomy): domain Eukaryota; kingdom Metazoa; phylum Chordata; class Mammalia; order Carnivora; family Canidae; genus Vulpes; species Vulpes vulpes. Next base: position 68,365,599 of record NC_132785.1, read on the forward strand.
CCACCTCAAAATATCCCTCTTTGACATAAAGATTGTTTTGAGCTGTTTTTAAGAAATAGCAGCCACAGAAAAAGTTCTGAAAATGAGTAGAAGTTACCCTTTTGCAAGAGACACTTACATTTATAAGGGAAGTTTCCATTTGTAAGGGCATCTCCCTCTCTATATCAGGAAGAAAAGGATTACCAAATATCTACAAATTCTTATCAGTGGAGAAAGCAATTTAATTTGTGTAAAAATCATACTGTGGTTTGTCTGATAACCTTCCACAAATGGCTCTCCTGCTCTCTAACATGTTTCTTTTGTCTTAAACCAGAGATAGCATTTAAAGTGATGGCTTGGGGGAATGCCTGGGTGGCTCAGTTGGTTATGCTTCTGACTCTTGATTTTGGCTCAGGCCATGGACCCAGGGTTGTGAGATAGAGCCCTGGGTCAGGCTCCATGCTTATCATGGAGTCTGCTTGTCCCTTTCCCTCTGCTCCTCCCCTCTGCTCCTCCCCTCTGCTCTCTCTGTCTCTCTCTCTCTCTCTCTTTCTCTCTTTCTCTTTCAAATAATAAATAGAATCTTAAAAAAAATAATGAAGTGATAGCTTGGGCCATTTTCAGGGAGATATACATGCTATGAGATTTCTCTTTGTTTTTCTCCTGTTAATCTGCCCTTTTGTACAGGGCAGGGTGGGTGGAATGCAGGGGTGGGGGGAGTCTCAGCCAAGAACTGAGAAGAATAGAGGAAAATTATTGTTCCTCTCCCACAAATCAAAACTGAGATTTTCCCCCATTTCACACCTAACAGGGGAAAAATGCCATTGATTGATGCAGGAAGGAAAATCCTTAAAAAGTTGTCAGCCTATGTTCTGATCAATTTATTTATTTATTTATTTATTTATTTATTTATTTATTTATGATAGTCACACAGAGAGAGAGAGAGAGAGGCAGAGACACAGGCAGAGGGAGAAGCAGGCTCCATGCACCGGGAGCCCAACGTGGGATTCGATCCCGGGTCTCCAGGATCGCGCCCTGGGCCAAAGGCAGGCGCCAAACCGCTGCGCCACCCAGGGATCCCTGTTCTGATCATTTTAATTGTCTCATTGGTACTAAACTATACAAGCCTAAAAAGAACAAGTTAAATTTTCTAATAGTTCCCCTTTTTAGGTTTATTAGTAAATAGATAAACTAGCTAGACAGAGTAGTAGCAAAATACTACTTAGCAATGTAAGAACATACAAAAAAATTCAGAATGTCACCAAAAGAAAAACACTTATAAGCATCTTATTGCATATAAATTTACTTTTTAAAAAGATTTAATTTATTTATTCATGAGAGACACAGAGAGAGAGGCAAAGACATAGAGGGAGAAGCAGGGAGCCTGATATGGGACTCGATCCCAGGACCCCGAGATCATGCCCAAGGCTGAAAGAGGGTGCTCAACCAGTTAAGCCACCCAGGCATCCCATTATTGCATATAAATTTAAAAACATGCTTTTGAGGACCTAGATTTGAATTGAGAAAATTTGCCACTACTTTTTTATTTGTAAAAGTAGTGATATTTCAGACACATACTTCAAAAGCAGTTAGTATAAATGCAATCCATGCCAAGAAGTTTTATAAATGCAATCCATGCCAAGACAGAAAGTTTAGTATAATAGAATTAAAGGAATGAAAAAAAAAAAAACAGCTGAGAAAATTAAATTAGAACTTATGGGTTGAATATAATGAGTAGTCAGGTAAGTAGTAGGGACCTAGAAATGCAAAATATACAGAATGACTTGAGATAAAAGCATGGATCCAGGAAAAATTTCTCTAGACATAGGCCCACCCATGATGTTCTGGATGTTTGAGTGTGATATTTACATGGATGTTTGTTTCAATACTGCTTCCTCAAGTCACAACACTTATACTTTCATTAAAATTAATAATCTAAAATATAATCAGGCAAAAGTAATTAGAACATTGAAATGAATATCCAGATAACTCATATTTCTTCAACTAAAAAAATGACATTACTTCTATTTTTTTTTTCAGTATTTTGGGGTTATTATATGAAATAACTTTACAGATGCTTTAAATTATTTTTCTCCTAAAGCAGATATCAACACAAAGACTTGGGTACAAGTAGTCTATCTACAATGTAATCCAAGGAGGTACAAGTGAGAGAATAATAGTTAGACAAGGAATGGAGAGAAGCCAAGAACATATATAAATGAACAGATTATCTTTGTAAGCAACAGATCTCAAACACATTGGGAGTCTATAAGAGACTATATGGAACACACTTCTCTGAATTGTTTCACAAGAAGATGAGGATACTAGTGTTGGGAAGAAGAATTTTATTTACCTTTCAAAATCCTTCTAGCTAGACTAAGAATCAAATTAACCTGAGACAGATTAATAGGAGAAAATAAAATTTAATAGCATATGTACAGGGAATCCACACAGACATGAAAATTCAAAAGACATTCAGGCTTAAAATGATCTTATATGATCTAAGGAGAGGGGTGGAGTCTGAGGATACAAAAGGGAGAAAGACCATTAGCAAGAAGGTAAAAGAGATGTTTGGAAAACAAAGCTTTCTCTATTATGTAAGTAAGTTTCTTAAGTAAAGAGGAATCTCTGTAAATACTCTCTGATTCAAGGAGGCAATTGAAGGGTAGGTAAAGAGCTTCTTTTGAATCTGCAGTGGTGTAATTGCTTTTAACTCAAAATGATGTTCAAGTCAAAGTGGCCTATCTTGGGTGGCTTGCCCTTGGCCCGGTAGAGTAGTGAGGGTTGCCCTTGGGCCATTCACTCCTTCACTTTTTAGCTTCCACTTGGTCACAGCAAACAATCTCTTGCAGTACAGAAGGAAGCCTTCCCCCAACGTCCTTAGAAGTGGAATAATTTGAGCATTTGAGTACAAAGCTATTAGCATGCACAAACTGTACCTCCACAACTGTCACAACTTCAGGTAACTTATGTGGGCAAAAGGATATAAGGCAAGGCATCAACAGTATATGCTACAATTGATGATTCCACATTGAAAATCTAATGTAGAGTAACCAAGTGTTGATAATAGTATATTTGCCTTCTTAGTATAAACTCTTCAATTTAATCATGTCATCTGTAAAATCTGTGATAAATTGATAAATGCATGGATTTTTTTGAAGATCATTGTTTAAACAAAAAGATTATAAGAATCTGGCTGCATATTCAATATTGGCGTTTGAGATTAGGGTGTGAAGAACTTATAAATTTTCTCTAGAAAGGTAAAAAAGAAATACAATAAAAGTGGGTTTTTTTTTCCCTTACTTAATCCTTTTGGTGTCATAAATGTCTAGCACATCATTTGCCAGGAATCAACTTTTTGCTAGAAAAATCTGACTACTTTTACTGTTGTTAAAAACAAACCTGGAGCAGAAATATGTAATGTGAAAACAAGTTTAGGTGTAAAGGGAAACAATAGCTTTTTTGCTTTGCCAGGCAAAGGAGGCCAGAGGAGGAGACTGGAAATTTTAGGGGGAAATACAAGATCTAGATGGTTTCACCAGGAATTGTGTACATTTTGCCACCCACTTTCCTCACATTTTTAGGATGGTACCAGGTTCCTGAAACAAAAGACTTAACAAAGGAGGAGGGGAGGCTTGCAGCAGAAAGGAAAAAGGTTACTTAGTTTAAAATCAAGCCTCACTTTTGAGTTTTAACTTAATGCTTTTAAGCAGTGTTTCATTATCAAAGAAATAATATACCCAATGTACTGAATTTTTTAAACTTTAATGGGAAAAAACCCTTAAATTTATGTTTTATTACAAAAAACTGGTCAGAATTCTATCAGAAATAGAAATCAATATAATGTTTTGCACTATTGCAAGAAGACATATAGGAGCAAAGTGTAAAACAGATACATCTGTTATTCAGCTTAAAATTCAAAAATACACTGTAGGGGCAGAAAAGTTTCCCTCTCTTCCCTTCTAGATTCCTTGGCTGGAGAGTTCCAGGAAAAACAGAGTAAACAAGGGTTAAAGTGGTAATGGAGATTTAAATTGTTGTCTTCTTCACTGATTAGAGTTTCTGGAGATTGAATCATCCCCTCTATTTCCTGAATACAGCTAGGGAAGCACCACTACAAGTGGAAATTTCCCTTATAAATGTAAATGTCTTTTACAAAAAGATACTTCTACTCAGTTTTCAAAGCTTCCCGAGGGTCTGCCACCTCTTAAAAATAACAAGTTTAAAATAATCCTCATGCCAAAGAGACATATTTTGCGGTGAATTCGGCTCCTTTTCAGTACTTTGTACTTAAAATGAGAGAATGTCTGTGTTCACAAGATTGCCAGGTACTCTTTAAACTATGGGATTATTCTTCTTCAAATTCAATAAGAGCAGAATGTTCATCAAGGCAAGTAGGAAACTTCATGCACAATTTTCAGTCATTTCAATGGAAATTGTGTATTAACTCCCCATGTTCTCAATAAACACATTTCTTAAGAAGATACTTTAATGTATTTGTTTTCGAAGTTTGATATTTCTTCTATCAAAATGGCTTTGCCACTGAGTTGTTTTTATTCAGTTCTGAAGAAGTGAAGCATAGCCATTTTATTCTCATTTTAAACAAATGTTTTTTTAAAAATACGTCAAAAAGGCAAATGCCACTAATGAATAACATTAGAATTTCGAAAATCCAATAAAATGTAATAACATGTTGCTTTCAAGGACAAGAATATACATGTTTATCTACATTTGTATCTCTGTATATTTATGTATCCCTCAGAATTCACACATTCATCTTTCTGCAATAACAAAATGAGAGTTTGGCAAAAGAGAATAGATTTAAAAAAGAAAATAATCAAAAACAGGCTAAGACATTTTTTTTCTTTCCAAAACAAAGAGGTACAAATTGCCTGATTTAAAAGATCACTGATTGCCAATATAATGGTGGGAATGAAAAATGGCACTGCCACATTGAAAAACAGAATGACAGCATTTTTTAATGTTAAACATCCATCTACTCCTAGGTATTTAGTTAAGAGAAAGAGAAATGTATGTCTACACAAAGATGGTATGTAAATGTTCATGGCAACTTTATTCAAAATAACCAAGAACCAGAAACCACTCAAATGCACATCAACTTGTGAATGTATAAGCAAATCTTATATATGCATATAATGAAATACTACTCATCAGCAAGGAATAAACTATTGATAAAACATCAAATTGGATGAATCTCAAGAACAATATACTAAGTTGAAGAACCCAGACACCAAAAACTGTGTGCTTATATGAAATTTTAGGAAAGTCAAAACTATGGTAACAGATGGAGTGAATGAAAAGGTAGTTACATGATTTTATATACTTTTCAATTTTGTATTGGAACTATTATGCACTTATAGTTTAAGAATTTACTGAGTATATATTTCATCTCAAAGAAGTAACTGTGCACCAGGGGATATCACTGTGCAATATTAGAGCTCTAGGGACAAGGAGAATGCTATAGGGCTTCTGAAAACAAAAACCAAAACAAACAGGGACAAAAAGGATTGGTTAAACTGAAATTTAGAATTTTATGCAGGAATAGTTTTCTTACATCAAATTTTGTAATTAAATGATTTACCAATAAGAAAGGTAGAATAAAATTGTTTTCTGACTTGTAAACGGCAATAAAACCCCACATCAAATCAGTATCTCCCATGCACCTTTTCCAAAAAGATTCTTGGTGATGTTCTATAATAAGTGCATAAACCAAGAACATATTTAAATAGCTGATGCAGGAAAGAAGGGATCAAATATTTGGAGATAGGTGATGGACTTCCCAAGATCATTTATCAGGAATTCCAGTCATGACAGTTTGGTAATGGGCCTAGGGAGTAGCAAGTTCCAAATGGTGCAGGAGAAACTCAGGTTCTGATATGATATTAATTAGAATTTGTTCAAGGAAGTAGAAAGCATTCTGTGTAATCCACATCAAAAGGATTTGAATAGACAGACTTGGAGGTTATCATGTCTGTCTGGAGACATTAAGGAGTGAATGGAATACCACCAAAGGGCTCAACCTGAAGCACTAAGGCAGATGGTTCTAAAAAACTACTTAAGCAGGAAGCCACCAGTATTCTCAGTTTAAGGAAGTTCTTGCAATTTCAGCTTTGATACAATGAAGCTGGTTCTATGAACACCATAGTCCTTCCCACATAGGCTCAAGCATCTGGTTATAACAACTCCTTGATTAATGTCCCTTTCTTTTCTTCTGCCTTTGGAGTCTTACATGACTGCTTATTGACCCATTCTAACCTGGAGCCATATGAATAAAAAGTTATTGAGAAAAGTAGCTCCTAACTTATCTTCTGAATTATGGAATAGAATTTTGAGGCATTGATGGTGATACAAAATTTTCAGAAATGATATCTTCAAAGAAAAAAGAATTGACATGGAAAAATTTTCTGTTATGTTGAAACAGAGTTAGAAGATACATTTGAAAGTTGATCTCGTTCAATGAATAGAAAACAAATGAAAGTAAATTAATGATTAACTCCAAGGAAAGCAGAACTTGTTTAAGAAGTTTAAGAGAATAATTACAGTGTACTTTAAAGCACAGCTTAATTTAATGTCACTATACAATATAAACATTAAATTAAGACAAACAAAAATTTATTTTAACTATATGTGAACAATAGAGGGTAGAATATTAATTCTATGTTGGTTGAGAGTGGCAGCAAGATGATATCCAAATTCTCATCTTCCATAATAAACACTAATAAAGTATGTCTAACATTGGAAAGAAAGTAATAAAAAATAGCAACACAACAGCAATTTCTCTAACACTTAGTGATCAACAGACATGCCATCTCCAATATGATATGGATCTCATTCTTTGGGTGTACTCCTTTGGTCACTTCATGAAGTGTTCCCTATATTATTTGTATGTTACTTATGATTCACGTTGCCAATCCTTCATTACTCTAATCTCAGTTATAGTTATTAATTCTCCATATTGCATTCCCTTTTACATGTTTAAATTACTCTATGGTTTCTGTCTCTTTATTAGACCTTTACTGATGCATTCATTAAAATTAACTTCTTCACAAGAATATTACTCACAAGAGTATTAAGTGTAATGCCATTTTGAATACAAATGAAATGCAATAAAACTCAAATGGTATGATGTTTTCCTGAAATACAAGAATTTAAGCAAGAATAATCCATGTTTTAAAAGAATATTCTTTATTTCAAAGATATTTGAGAAGAATATGTTGGGATAAAAGGGCATATTAACATAATTATCTATTTCTATTGTAGTATTGTCCAATGTTGCAAAATGAGACATAAATAGGCATCATCTTGCTCAGTACAAGGAAAATAATAATAATAATAAAATTATTTTTATTATTATTATTTTTATAATAAAATTATTTTATTAAAAATAATGAAATTATTATTATTATTATTATTATTATTCTCTGGGGTCCTTTATCAAAATGTGGACTAGTATAATGACTGATACTATGCTGTGTAAGTTTGTCCTTACAGCCTATAATAGTTTTGAAAAACAACGAGTACATAGTTAAGCTCTATTTGAACTATATTGTTAAAAATTTTTCTATCATACTCTTACTTTGAACCTTTTACTTCTTAAAGGTAATAAGCTTATTACTCTTCCATGGTATATTCAAAGACTCATTCAGTTGATTGAATGAGCTAATTGCTTTTCTTCTTGTCTTTGGCAATTTAAATGGTGGTCTCACCTTCATGGGTTTTTACACTTCCTAAGGAGGAGAAGGAAAACAAGAAAGCAGCATAATTCATTTTCTTATTATTCCAATGCTCATTCCTTTATGTAACAATATCATGTATGTATTCGTTTATTGAATACATCTATTATGGGCTAAATTATGTCCTCCTATAATTTTTATGTTCAAGTCCTAATCCCCAGTATCTCAGATATGACAGTGTTTGTATGTAGAACCTGTAAAGAAGTAATAATTAGGGTAAAATGGGGTCATGTGTGTGGGCCCTGATTCACTTGACTAATATCTTCATAGGATAAGGAGATTAGGATACAGACACATATATACACATATGTAGGAAGAACATGTGAAGACACAGTGAAGTGGTAGACATTTGTAGTTCAAGGAGAGTGGTCTTATAAGAAACCAAACCTGCCAACACCTTGATTGTAGACTTTTAGCCTCCAGAACTTTAAGAAAATAAGTTTCTGTTGTTTAAGCCACCCAGTCTGTGGTATTTTATTATGATGGTCCTAGGAAATTACTATAATACCTATATGCCAAATGTCATGCCAGACACAAAAATGCAAACAAGAATAAGATGTCTTCAACTTTTAGAAACTTATTTTAGTGGGAGTGAGAAATATCAAGTACATAATTCCAGAATAATGTTAAAATAGCTATATTTTATGGAGAAATCACTGTGGTTATATTGGATAAATTTTAAGACATGATTATTGAGACAGTTATACCTAAAAAATTCTGGAAAAATAATTCTGACAGTGACTACTTAAATAAACCAGAAAAAACACGCACAAAAATCCAGACAGTAGTTATCATATGGTCAGAATTTACTGAAAACATGCTTTAAGACTTTATAAGTCGAAAAAGAGCTCCTATTATCTGGTTTGCTGAGTAGATCATGCTCTAATATCCCTGTTGAGAAGTAATGTAATGACAAATTAAAATATTAAATTTCAGTTGTTTGTAAAATACGTTTTTACAAAATTACTATTACAAATGCACAAATCATAATACTCTAGTTTGATAACTACAAAATGGGCACATATGTCACAATATCATGTATATATTCATTTATTGAATACATATATTATGGTCTAAATTATACTCTCCAAAAGTAACCATAATTATGGCTTCATAATATTAGTTTCATATTTGAATTTTTCTAAATATAATTGTAGTATATATTCTTTTGTGTCTGGTGTCTTTTGCTTAGCAAAATATCTATGAGATCCAGCTATATCATTGCATATATAGTAGTTCTTTGGATTCCTCATTGGTTCATAGCAGCAATTCTCAAAATGTGCTCCAGGGATACCTCAGATCCCCAGTATGCTTTTAGGGGATCAGAAGGTCCAAATTATTTTCATAATACTACCAAGACATTATTTGTCTTTCCAAGACATTATTTGTCTTTTTAGTTTACAATTACACTATCAATGCAAAAGCAATGATAGGTAAAACTGGTGGCATCAAGTTAGCAGCACCAAACTAGCAATTGTCAATGTATTCTTCAAAGTCATACTTAGAAAGAAAAAAAAAAAGGGGCATACTTAGAGGGAAAACATTTGCAAATTTCGCTTATGAGGTCCCTCATAAATCTGCAAAAACATGAATTTCATAAAATTTTGACATTTGATTACGTGTCTTACATCATGTGTGACAAAGTAAGCATGCATAAAGCAGTTTGCTTCATATCAACATATGTTTGTTGTCTTGAGGAAAAACACTTATGCAACTGTATTGTTATGAACATTCATTTGACATTGTTGATCCTCTGAGAGGGCCTTGAAAAATCACAAAATTTTCCCAGACTGATTTCAAGATACATAGTCTTTAGAGTAATTCCTAAAGACAAACAAGCCAATAGGTAATGGTAATAGCCAATAGGGCAAATAAAAGGATTTTTAAAATAATCTCTTGGAAGCCCAGAAAAGACAACAACAAGAAGAAAAACAAATCAAAGAATACATAGAATAAAAATAGTAAAAAACAAGGTGATAGATTTAAATCTAGCATAAATAGAAAGTAAATTAATTGTAGTGCTAAAAAAAACCTCCAAATAAAAGGCAAAGATGGATACATTGAACAGAGAATGAGAGTAAACTATCTACTGAATTTAAGAAAGTCACCTTAATTATAAACAGGTCAAAAGTTAAAGGAGTAATTTTACTGCAATAAAACACACACATACACATTAAAGGATAGAAAAAACATACCTTACAATAATTATTAAAAAAAAAACTGATTTAGCTATATTGATACCAAACAAAATAAACTTCAAAATAAAGTATGTTAAATGGAAAAAGATGGGAAATTTTTTCAGTGACAAATAAATTATTCATCAAGGTGACAATAATCTTAAAAATGTGTGTGTCTAATAATAGAGCTTTGAAGTACATGTAGCAAAACCTGAAAATTGAAAGCAGAAAGCGATAAATCCACAATTTAAGACTAAACTTCAAAGAAACGTGTTAGTAATTTAGAGAACATTTATAAAGAAAACAAATATGGATATAAAATATGTATTGTATTATCCACCAGTTTTCCTAATTGACATTTATAGAACATTCTACCCCCAGATAGAAGAGTATACATTTTTCAAATGCAAATAGAAGATTTACCAACATATACACTATATTGATTTAATTAATTTATAAGGAGTGAAATCATCTAGAGTATATTCTCTGACCACAGTGGAATAAAGTTAGAAATCAGTAAATTAGACATTGATAAAATCTCCTAAATTTAAAAACATACTTGTAGGAGAGACTTCCGCTTTTGGGAAGATGGTGTAAATATTCCACTCTTCCCATCAAATACAACTAAAACCTGGTACATCACATATAAAATAAACATAAGAAGGTGGTCAAAGGTGAAAAAGAAGAAAGCAGATCAGATAGGGGCCTTCAAAATAATCACATGATGATGATCATCCTGGGTTTTGTTTTTGTCCAATGTATACCAATCTCACAACCAAATAAGTCAGCAAACTGGAAATGTCAATAAATACAAGTAGAAAACTCCAAAAAACTCCAATGGTGTTCTCTCTCCAAAAGACTAGATAAGGGGAAGCCTAGCAAGACAGAAGATATTTATATAATAACTATAGCCAAATACTGAAATCAAACAGAACAACAACAACAACAACAACAACAACGAAAACAAACAAAAAGCGATGGCTCCACTCACCATGAAAGCAAAAGCTGAGTGGAAAGTTTTGACTTCTATTCTCACAAGGATTTTATAAGATACCATAACATCATGGTGTCAGAGAAAGCCAATAATTGAGCTGAGATTTACATAACCATCAGCTGGTAATAAGTTCTCCCATTCAGCAATGTCAGAGAAAACCACATGGAGAACATAAACTTCCAACCCATCTGATAATGAGGTATCCATCTCCTTCTAGGCTAAGGTAGAATCAGAAGAGACATACTGGAGAATTAGGAATTTTGTCATCACTGAGTGGTAATAAAGCAACTTGTACCACAATATCAGTAGAGTCTATGTGGGAAACCAGAACTCCCACTCCTGCTTAACAGTAACAAAGAGCCAAAGAGCCTCGAGTGTCCATGCAGAATAAGTAGGGAACCTGGACTTCTCTTTCTATCTGGCAGTAATGATGTTTTATACAACCCTTATCCCATTTGGAGCAGTGTCACAGAAAGCTTGTTAAAGTTTAAAGATAATAATGGTGTCTTAGAACATAATACAAAACTGTCAAGCTTTCAATTATAAATTGTTCATTATATTAAACACTAGGAAGATATCAAACTTAATGAAAAAGATGTCCAATAGATGTCAGCACTGTCATGACAGAAATACAACTATCTGAAAAACATATAAAACAATCATGATAAACATGCTTAAGCAAGCAATTGCAAAAGGCTTGAAACAAATACTAAAAGAATCCCTAAGCAAAGAGACAAAACATCTTAGCAGAAATATAGAAAATAGGGGATTCCTGGGTGGCTCAGCAGTTTGGCACCTGCCTTCGGCCCGGGGCGTGATCCTGGAGGTCTGGGATTGAGTCCCACATCAGGCTCCCTGCATGGAGCCTGCTTCTCCCTCTGCCTGTGTCTCTGCCTCTCTCTCTCTCTCTCTCTCTCTCTCTCTCTCTCTCTCTCCCTGTGTCTCTCATGAATAAATAAAATCTAAAAAAAAAAAAAAAAAAGAAATATAGAAAATATAAAGAAGAGCCAAATGGGAATTTTAGGAAAAAATATTCAATTACCAAAATAAAAACGTCCATGAGTAAAAAGACCAATGAATGGGCTTAATAGTAGAATGAAATGGTAAGAAAATGGATCAGAGCCTGAAAGTAAGAGAGTAGAAATTATATAATCATTGTGAAAGAACAGCAAGAGATCTAAATTTTGTGTTACAGGATTCCTGGGAGAACAAGAAAAAAAGACTGAGGTAGAAAAATTGCTTGAAGTAACAGTAGAGGAAAACTTCTCTAATTTGACAATAGACATAAACCTACAGATTTAAGAGGCCAAATAAACACCTAAAGATATTCATATCATCAAGATAAATCATCATTTAGTTTCTGAAAAGACATCTTAACTATAGAGGAAATTCAAAATGAAACCAACTTTCCTTCAGAAATAACAGAGGCCAAGGAAGTGACATAATATTTTTTCAAGTGCTAGAAGAAAAGAATTGCCAACTCAGAATCCTATACCCAGTGAAAAAACATCTTCTGGAATAGAAGGGAAATCAAAGCATTCTAACATAATTGAAAACTAAGAGAATGTGTCACCAGTAGACCTAATCTAAAAGAATGAATGAAGGAATTTCTCTAAAAAAAAAAAAAAATGAAATACCAAATGAAGGAAACATGTAATATTAGGAAAAAAGAAAAGAGAAAGAAAAAATATCAACAAACAAAATGTACTTTTCTTCCCCTATGAGTTCTCTAAGTTATTATTGACATTGAATCAAAAGTTATAATACAGATTGATTTTGTTCTAAATGTATGTAGAAGAAATATTTTAAAACATTATATTATAAGCAAGGATGGGTAAAGATGTAAAAGACATAAAATTTTTATGGTTCAAGTATGACACTGTTGATAACTTATCTATATATGTTGCTATAATTAGAGAAACCACCATAAGATTCTATATAAGGAAGGATATAAATATATGAAAATATAAAAAAATAGAAATCGAATTTCTAAAATATGTTAGTAATCATCATGAAAGTGGGAAAAAGAAAAAAAGAAATGCAAGAGAGAATTTAAAAATATAAAATAATAGACTGGGGACCAAATTCATCAATAATTACCTTAAATGATTAAATATAAATGATCTAAATTCACCAATAAAAGATTGGCAGATCTGACCAAGGAGTGCCTGGGTGGCTCAGTTGGTTGAGTGTCTGACTCTTGGTTTGGGCTCGGATCATGATCTTAGGGTCCTAAGATCAAGCCCCATGTCTGGCTCCACACTCAGTGGGGCATCTGCTTGAGATTCTCCTCCTCTACCTCTGCCCCTCCCCCTGCTCACACTGTCTCTGTCTCTCCATTTCTCTCTCTCAAGCAAATAAATAAATCTTTAGGGAAAAAGAAAAAAACACTTGACCCAATTATTTCCTATCAACAAGAATCTCAATTGAAGTATAATGATACAGGCAGGTTGAAAGTAAAGGATGACTAAAGATATATCTTGCAAATTCAAATCAAAAGAGTGGCTATAATATTAGAAAAGTAGATTTCAGAGCAAAAAGAAAAAAATTGCCAGAGACAGAGAGGGACACTGTTTAACAATAAAAGTGTCATTCTACCACGAAGATATAGCATTCATCAAGGCATATGCACGAAACATGAGAACTGCAAAATATGGGAAGCCAAATTGACCAAATTGAAAAGAGAAATGCACAAGTCCACAGGTATAGTTGAAGACTTCAACACTTCTCTCTGAAAAATTTAATCGACCAACTAAATAAAGGGTCAGCAAGTATATATAAAAACTCAAACGACTGGATCTAATAAAAATTTCTAGAACATGTTAGTCAACAACAAGAGAATACACATTAATTTCAAGTGCCCACAGAACATGTAGGCTTCTAAAATAATCCTCAAAATTTCAAAAGCATGGAAATAAAAAGAGCATGTTTTTCAATCACAATGAAATCACACTAGAAATCATTAACAGAAAGAAAAATTTCCAAGCACTTAGGAGCTAAAAATACACACTTAAAAATAATCTATGGGTCAAAGAAGTATAATCATAGTAAATTTAAAAAATACATTTAAATGAATGAAAATAAAAAAGACACCAGACCAAAATTTGTGGTAAACAGCTAAATCAGTGCTGAGAATGAAATGTATAACAATAAATGCAGACATTAGAAAAACATCTCAAATAAATCATGTACACTCCCACTTCAAGAACACAGAAAAGATGAATAAAATAAACCCAAAGCAAACACAAGGAAGGAAATAGTAAATATGACATCAGAAATCATTGAAATAGAAAAAATAAACAATGGAAAACAATCGATGAAACAAAAAATTCATTCTTTGAAAAGGTCAGTAAAATTGATGAACATCTCGTAAGGCTGGCAAACAGAAAGAAACAAATACCAATATCAGGAATGCAAATAGGGGTATGCCTGGGTGACTCAGCAGTTGAGCATCTGCCGTTGGCTCAGAGTGTGATGCCGGAGTCTAGGGTTTGAGTCCCACATTGGGCTCCCTGCATGGAGCCTGCTTCTCCCTCTGCCTCTCTCTGTCTCTTGTGAATAAATAAATTAAAATCTTAAAAAAAAATGGAATGCAATAGGATATCAAGACAGACCTAACAGACATTAAAATGATAAAAAGGAAATACTAAGAGCAACTCTAAGATATGTAAATTTAACAACTTAGGCAAAATAGACTTATCCTTTGAAAAACTCTTCCACAACTCACCCAAAATAAAATAGATAATTCTACTAGCCCTACAGCTATAAAGCAATTGGATTTGTAATTTTAAACTTTCTATAAAAGAAATCTCCAGGGATACCTTGGTGATTCAGTCAGTTAAGACTCTGCCTTTGGCTCAGGTCATAGTTCCAGGCTCCTGGGATCCAGCCAGGTGTTGGTGTTCAGGTCACTGCTCAGTGGGGATCCTGCTTCTCCCCCTCCCTTTACAGCAACCCTCACTCTACAGCTCCCCCTGCTTGTGATGGCTCTTTCTCTCTCTCTCTGTCAAATAAGTGAATAAATAATCACTTTAAAAAAATAAAGAAAAGAAATATCTAGGTCTGGACAGTTTCTATGAAGAATTCTACCAAACTGGTAAAGAATTAATACAAATTCTTTCAGTTATTTAAAGAGGAGGAAATACTTGATTTTTGGAGCTATTATTATACTTATGCCTTATACTATATAAAGAAGTCCCCTTATCCCTAGAGAATAATGTCATTTATGAATATAGACACAAAAATATTTAATAAAATATTAACAATATACAATTTGTGCCAATTATATACCATGATCCAATGGGGTTATTCTAGGGATGCACAGCTGGTTCAGTATTCACAAATTATTTAATGTCATTATTAATTGTCCAGAGAAGAAAAAATTGACACAACTATATCAATCTATGCAGAAAATCATGTGAAAAACTTCAGCACTCATTTATGATAAAAACTCTCAGAAAAATGGAAATAAAAGTGAATTTCCTCAACTGGACAGAGTTTCAACAACAACAACAACAAAAAAAACCCCTACAGTTACCATTATATTTAATGATGAAAGACTTAATAGACCAATGATTGTAGCACAATCAGGAAAACAACAAAATTGACCAGGAATACGATAGCCATTGACCCTTCGTAGTTTTGAGGTCCTCTTCTATTCTGGGGTATAAAAACCCTGTAAATCACCTCCTCTGTTTGGAGACTAAGAGAGGTGAAGCAGGATATTAAGACACTGAATATTTCACCTAGGGAAACTGAGTGTCACCCAAAAGAGATCTTTTCAGTTAGTTGTGGTAAGGAGTTATATTTCTATTCTATTGCTACTGTAACAACTTACCAAAAAGTTAGTGGTTTAAAACAACACAACTTTATTACCTAATAATTCTATAGGTCTGAAATCCAAGGTGAGTGGGTGAGTGTTAGTAGGCTAAAATAAGGCATTAGTGGAACCATGTTGCTTCTGAAAGCTCCAAGGAGAAAATTTGCCCATGTCTCTTCCAGCTTGTAGAGGCTGCCTTCATTTCCTGTATTATGGCCTCTTCCCCCACCTTTGAGTCCAACAGCATAACAACTTCAAATCTTTCTCTCTGGTTCTAACCCTTCTGCTTCCCTTTTATAAGGACCCTTACGATTACATTGAGTCCACTGGTTAATACAGAATAATCTATCACAAAATGTTTCATTTAGTCACATGTGCAAAGTCCCTTTTGCCATTTTAAGTAAAATATTCACAGGCTACGGGAATTGAGATACCTTTGAGGGGAGAGCCTTGTAATGCCTACCATAAAAATTGAAGGTGGAATAAATAAAATATGTCCAAAAAATTTATCACATGGACCAAAGATTAGTATTGTTATTTGCTTATTTATTTTTCCTCATATCAAAAAGGAGATAAATCTTTTAGAAAAGAGAAACTACATATTTCTTATCATATCAGAGAATACAGATTTTCTCATTATATAAATATACCAAACATAAACCAATAACACAACAAAAATTCTCCACAAATTTCTTTTGCATTTTATACAATATCCCAGCCTTTTACAATGTGACTAAAATGTGAAAGTAACATATTCTCTCTCTCTCTCTCTCTCTCTCTCTCTCTCTCTCTCTCTCACACACACACACACACACACACACGCACACACCACACACGAGAACAAAAAATTAGTCCAGATTCATCTGGACTAAAGGGTTCATCTGGATTTTAGGGTTAAAATCATGTTTCAGACAAATTTACTAAAGATTACAAATTTATAGAATAATGAGGCCATTGGTACTTAAATTCATTCATTGTAAAAGTGTATGTAAGGAATCTGCTGAAAATTGAGTAGATTAGATAAAGGGAATACATGAATTAATAAAATCTGATATAATAATATAGTTAAATAAACAAGAAATCTTCTCAATATTACCAGGTAATAATACTCAGTGCAACAAGCAAAACTAAAAATTTCAGGCCAAGAAGGGACATTTTGTGGGAGTAGTAATGGTCAAGATTATATAAAATCAAGATTCTATGATCACTGTAAGAGATGTCAGAGATTTACTAAATCCCTTTACATTTTCTTACATTTCTTATGTATTCATAATGTTTTGTAATAAGGACATCACAGATAAAGCTTTCTCCTACCGTTGTTTGCTAAAGTTTTTTTGGAAAAAATAGTTTGCAATTATCAACACAACAAACTTTTAATTTACAGGTAGCTATTTAACAACCATATGCTTTACAGAATAATATAGTTTTTATTGTATTAATTTAAAATAAATTTATAAAGTAAAGTACCCAAGTTCAATATAGGTTCTTTGGCCTGTGTTTTAAATATTTGATTGCTCTGTAGGTAAGTTTATAAGTCATTACTTCAGCAATCATTCTTTTCTATCCAATATCTATTGTTCTGTTCTCACTAAAAAGATCCTAGTTGAAGTACAAATGTGCACAGCTCAAAATACACACCTTTTTACATTTTATAACAGCAACATTTCATCATGTAACAGAATTGTGGAAATTAATATGTAAGTAGAACTCTCTAAGAGGCTTCAGGGAGAGGTTTAGTGCGTCCCTGATAAAAAGCTTCGCAAATATCTCCTGTTTGCTTTCTTCTGTCTACTTAGAATACAGATTGCTACCAGAAGGAGCGTCTTGCAACTCCAAGGAAACAGTAAAGACGCTTTTTTTTCTTTTCTTTTTTAAATTTTTATTTATTTATTATAGTTACACACACACACACACACACAGAGGCAGAGACACAGGCAGAGAAGAAGGCCCCATGCACCGGGAGCCCGACGTGGGGTTCGATCCTAGGTCTCCAGGATCGGGCCCCGGGCCAAAGGCAGGTGCCAAACCGCTGTGCCATTTAAGTTTGAAACGTTTCGGATCCCTGGGTGGCGCAGCGGTTTGGCGCCTGCCTTTGGCCCAGGGCACGATCCTGGAGACCCGGGATCGAGTCCCACGTCCAGCTCCTGGTGCATGGGGCCTGCTTCTTCCTCTGCCTGTGTCTCTGCCTCTCTCTCTCTGTGACTACCATAAATAAATAAAAATAAATCTTTAAAAAAAAAGTTTTAAACGTTTAAGTCACTAACGTTAGTTTGTTACTTGCAGCAAATGTATTCTTATTACAATACCACACTTGTATTTTAAGTTGCTAACTTTTGTGCAGGTTGAAAAAAAAAATCTAGTGCTGGTGTACTTAGTTCTTGAACTAGTAGTTCAACACTCCTGTTGAGTTAGTTAGGTAACCCCCAGTTGTTTTCTTCTATTTAGAATTACTGCATCTTCTGAACTGCAGCTCTGGTTGTCCTTTAGGCATCTTGTTTTTCAGGGCTAATGCTCTGCCTAGCTAGATGCAGTTAGATTGGGAAGACCATGGTTAATTATGTGTGTCATACCAGACATTATTTCTTGATTTTTTGGTCCTCAAGAATGATCCTCAATCAGGGTTGCAAGAAATGGACAAAAATAACGGATGAGCTTCCCTATGATGTATGTAATTCTAGATGTTTCTCAATGGAATAAAATAATTATCTGGATAATTAATTGACTGTTTTAACATTCGGTCTTCATCCCAAATTTCATCTCTCATTCTGAGGAATGCCATCTTGCCCTCTTCCATATTTTCTAATATTTTACCTGCTACTATTTTCTCTACTGTGAAGTATTAGGTTTCTTTTCTTAAATGCCTTCATTCATCTCTTTTGAAGTGATACATAGTGATGAGTTGTTTAAAAGCAATGGCATTAATACTTTTTCAACATGTTGCAAAATAAAAAATGTTGAGTTAAAAAAAAAATGTTGAGTTAAAGCTTATGATTGTAAATACTTCTCCTCCTGCTTCCTGTATCTCTGCATCTCTCTGTGGGTCTCTCATGAATAAATAAAATCTTAAAAAAAAAAACCGGGGGAGGGGCAAGACGGCGGAAGAGTAGGGTCCCCAAGTCACCTGTCCCCACCAAATTACCTAGATAACCTTCGAATCATCCTGAAAACCTACGAATTGGGCTTGAGATTTAAAGAGAGACCAGCTGGAATGCTACAGTGAGAAGAGTTCGCGCTTCTATCAAGGTAGGAAGACGGGGGAAAAAGAAATAAAGAAACAAAAGGCCTCCAAGGGGGAGGGGCCCGCGAGGAACCAGGCTGAGGCCGGGGCGAGTGTCCCCAGGACAGGAAAGCCCTGTCCCGGAGGAGCAGGAGCTGCACCAACCTTCCCGGGTGGAAAGGCCTCTCAGGGTGTTAGAGCAGGACCCAGGAGGACGGGGATGCCCTCGGGCTCCCTGGGACACTAACAGGCACCTGCGCCCCGGGAGAGTGCGCCGAGCTCCCTAAGGGCTGCAGCGCGCAGGCGGGACCTGGAGGAGCTCGGAGGGGCTCGGGCGGCGGCTCCGCGGAGGGGCCTGCGGGGCGGGAGCGAATCCAACAGCGCAGGCCCCGGGGCACAGGGCGCCGGGACACAGCCCAGGATCCGGCCTCCCCCGGGACAGGCAGAAGCCAGGAGGGCCCAGGACGGCAGGACACTCCTGCTCCAAGCTGAGCAGATCAGCGGCCCCTCCCCGGAGCCTCCAGGCCCTGCAGATGGAGAGCCCCGGAGTTACTGCGGGAGCTGACTCTAGGGCTCCAGAGCTAGCCGCCGCCACTGCGGTTGTTCTTCCTGGGGCCTCACGGGGTAAACAACCCCCACTGAGCCCTGCACCTGGCAGGGGGCAGAGCAGCTCCCCCAAATGCTAACACCTGAAAATCAGTACAACAGGCCCCTCCCCCAGAAGACCAGCTAGACAGACCAGTTCCAGGGGAAGTCAAGGGACTTAAAGTATACAGAATCAGAGGATACTCCCCCTTGTTTCTTTTGTTTGTTTGTTTGTTTGTTTTGCTTTTTGATTTCTGTTTGCTTCCCCCACCCCTTTTTTTCCTTTCTTTCTTCCTTTTTTTTTTTTCTTCTCTTCTTTTCTTTTCTTTCCTTCTTTGTCTTCTCTCTTTTTCTCCTTATACCAATACAACTTGTTTTTGGCCACTCTGCACTGAGCAAAATGACTAGAAGGAAAACCTCACCTCAAAAGAAAGGATCAGAAACAGTCCTCTCTCCCACAGAGGTACAAAATCTGGATTACAATTCAATGTCAGAAAGTCAAATAAGAAGCACTATTATGCAGCTACTGGTGGCTCTAGAAAAAAGCATAAAGGACTCAAGAGACTTTATGACTGCAGAATTTAGATCCAATCAGGCAGAAATTAAAAATCAATTGAGTGAGATGCAATCCAAACTAGAAGTGCTAACGACGAGGGTTAACAAGGTGGAAGAAAGAGTGAGTGACATAGAAGACAAGTTGAGGGCAAAGAGGGTAACTGAGGAAAAAAGAGACAAACAAAAGACCATGAGGATAGATTAAGGGAAATAAACGACAGCCTGAGGAAGAAAAACCTACGTTTAATTGGGGTTCCCAAGGGCGCCGAAAGGGACAGAGGGCCAGAATATGTATTTGAACAAATCATAGCTGAAAACTTTCCTAATCAGGGAAGGAAAATAGGCATTCAGATCCAGGAGATAGAGAGATCCCCCCCTAAAATCAATAAAAACCATTCAACACCTCAACATTTAATAGTGAAGCTTGCAAACTCCAAAGATAAAGGGAAGATCCTTAAAGCAGTAAGAGACAAGAAATCCCTGACTTTTATGGGGAGAAGTACTAGGGTAACAGTAGACCTCTCCACAGAGACCTGGCAGGCCAGAAAGGGCTGGCAGGATACATTCAGGGTCCTAAATGAGAAGAACATGCAACCAAGAAACTTTATCCAGCAAGGCTCTCATTCAAAATGGAAGGAGAGATAAAGTGCTTCCAAGACAGGCAGGAAGTGAAAGAATATGTGACCTCCAAACGAGCTCTGCAAGAAATTGTAAGGGGTACTCTTAAAATCCCCATTTAAGAAGAAGGTCAGAGGAACAATCCACAAAAACAGGGACTGAATAGATATCATGATGACACTAAACTCATACCTTTCAATAGTAACTCTGAACGTGAACGGGCTTAATGACCCCATCAAAAGGTGCAGGGTTTCAGACTGGATAAAAAATCAGGACCCATCTATTTGCTGTCTACAAGAGACTCATTTTAGACAGAACACACCTACAGCCTGAAAATAAAAGGCTGGAGAACCGTTTAACATTCAAATGGTCCTCAAAAGAAAGCAGGGGTAGCCATCCTTATATCAGATAAACTAAAATTTACCCCGAAGACTGTAGTGAGAGATGAAGAGGGACACTGTATCATACTTAAAGGATCTATCCAACAAGAGGACTTAACAATCTTCAATATATATGCCCCGAATGTGGGAGCTGCCATATATATCAATCAATTAATAACTAAAATTAAGACATACTTAGAAAATAATACACTTATACTTGGTGACTTCAATCTAGTGCTTTCTACACTCAATAGGTCTTCTAAACACAACATCTTCAAAGAAACGAGAGCTTTAAATGATACACTGGATGAGATGGATTTCACAGATATCTACAAAACTTCTTCTCAAGTGCACATGGAACTTTCTCCAGAATAGACCACATACTGGGTCACAAATCGGGTCTGAACCGATATCAAAAGATTTGGATCGTCCCCTGCGTATTCTCAGACCATAATGCCTTGAAATTAGAACTAAATCACAACAAGAAGTTTGGAAGAACCTCAAACACATGGAGGTTAAGGACCATCTTGCTAAAAGATGAAAAGGTCAACCAGGAAATTAGGAAGAATTAAAAATATTCATGAAAACTAATGAGAATGAAGATACAACCATTCAAAATCTTTGAGATACAGCAAAAGCAGTCCTGAGGGGGAAATACATCGCAATACAAGCATCCATCCAAAAACTGGAAAGAACTAAAATACAAAAGCTAACCTTATACCTAAAGGAGCTAGAGAAAAAACAGCAAATAGATCCTACACCCAGCAGAAGAAAAGAGTTAATAAAGATTTGAGCAGAACTCAACAAAATTGAGACCAGAACTGTGGAACAGATGAATAAAACCAGGAATTGGTTCTTTGAAAGAATTAATAAGATAGATAAACCATTACCCAGCCTTATTAAAAAGAAGAGAGAGAAGACTCAAATTAATAAAATCATGAATGAGAAAGGAGAGATCACTACCAACACTAAGGAAATACAAACGATTTTAAAAACATATTATGAACAGCTACACACCAATAAATTAGGCAATCTAGAAGAAATGGACGCATATCTGGAAAGCCACAAATTACCAAAACTGGAGTAGGAAGAAATAGAAAACCTGAACAGGCCAATAACCAGGGAGGAAATTGAAGCAGTCATCAAAAACCTCCCAAGACACAGAAGTCCAGGGCCAGATGGCTTCCCTGGGGAATTCTATCAAAAATTTAGAGAAGAAACCATACCTATTCAACTAAAGCTGTTCGGAAAGATAGAAAGAGATGGAGTACTTCCAAACTCTTTTATGAGGCCAGCATCACCTTAATTCCAAAACCAGACAAAGACCCCACCAAAAAGGAGAATTATAGACCAATATCCCTGATGAACATGGATGCAAAAATTCTCAACAAGATACTAGCCAATAGGATACAATAGTACATTAAGAAAATTATTCATCATGACCAAGTAGGATTTATCCCCGGGACACAAGGCTGGTTCAACACTCGTAAAACAGTCAGTGTGATTCATCACATCAGCAAGAGAAAAACCAAGAACCATATAATCCTCTCAATAGATGCAGAGAAAGCATTTGACAAAATACAGCATCCATTCCTGATCAAAACTCTTCAGAGTGTAGGGATAGAGGGAACATTCCTCAACATCTTAAAAGCCATCTATGAAAAGCCCACAGCAAATATCATTCTCACTGGGGAAGCACTGGGAGCCTCTCCCCTAAGATCAGGAACAATACAGGGATGTCCATTCTCATCACTGCTATTCAACATAGTACTGGAAATCCTAGCCTCAGCAATCAGACAACAAAAAGACATTAAAGGCATTCAAATTGGCAAAGAAGAAGTCAAACTCTCCCTCTTCACTGATGACATGATACTCTACGTAGAAAACCCAAAAGACTCCACCCCAAGATTTCTAGAACTCATAAAGCAATTTGGTAGCGTGGCAGGATACAAAATCCATGCCCAGAAGTCAGTGGTATTTCTATACACTAACAATGAGACTGAAGAAAGAGAAATTAAGGAGTCAATCCCATTTACAATTGCACCCAAAAGCATAAGATACCTAGGAATAAACCTAACCAAAGAGGTAAAGGATCTATACCCTCAAAACTATAGAACACATCTGAAAGAAATTGAGGAAGACACAAAGAGATGGAAAAATATCCCATGCTCATGGATTGGCAGAATTAATATTGTGAAAATGTCACTGTTACCCAGGGCAATTTACACGTTTAATGCAATCCCTATCAAAATACCATGGACTTTCTTCAGTGAGTTAGAACAAATTATTTTAAGATTTGTGTGGAATCAGAAAAGACCACGAATAGCCAGGGGAATTTTAAAAAAGAAAACCATAGCTGGGGCATCACAATGCCAGATTTCAGGTTGTACTACAAAGTTGTGGTCATCAAGACAGTGTGGTACTGGCACAAAAACAGACACATAGATCAATGGAACAGAATAGAGAACCCAGAAGTGGACCCTGAACTTTATGGTCAACTAATATTCGATAAAGGAGGAAAGACTATCCACTGGAAGAAAGACAGTCTCTTCAATAAATGGTGCTGGGAAAATTGGACATCCATGTGCAGAAGAATGAAACTAGACCACTCTCTTTCACCATACACAAAGATAAACTCAAAATGGATGAAAGATCTAAATGTGAGACAAGATTCCATCAAATCCTAGAGGAGAACACAGGCAACACCCTTTTCGAACTCGGCCACAGTAACTTCTTGCAAGATACATCCACGAGGCAAAAGAAACAACAGCACAAATGAACTATTGGGACTTCATCAAGATAAGAAGCTTTTGCACAGCAAAGGATACACTCAACAAAACTAAAAGACACCCTACAAAATGGGAGAAGACATTTGCAAATGACGTATCAGATAAAGGGCTGGTTTCCAAGATCTATAAAGAATTTATTAAACTCAACACCAAAGAAACAAACAATCCAATCATGAAATGGGCAAAAGACATGAACAGGAATCTCACAGAGGAAGACATAGACATGGCCAACTAGCACATGAGAAAATGCTCCACATCACTTGCCATCAGGGAAATACAAATCAAAACCACAATGAGATACCACCTCACACCAGTGAGAATGGGGAAAATTAACAAGGCAGGAAACCACAAATTTTGGAGAGGATGCAGAGAAAAGGGAACCCTCTTGCACTGTTGGAATGTGAACTGGTGCAGCCACTCTGGAAAACTGTGTGGAGGTTCTTCAAAGAGTTAAATATAGTCCTGCCCTACGACCCAGCAATTGCACTGCCGGGGATTTACCCCAAAGATACAGATGCAATGAAACGCCGGGACATCTGCTTCCCGATGTTTCTATCAGCAATGGCCACAATAGCCAAACTGTGGAAGGAGCCTCGGTGTCCATCGAAAGATGAATGGATCAAGAAGATGTGGTTTATGCATACAATGGAATATTACTCAGCCATTAGAAAGGACAAATACTCACCATTTGCTTCAACGTGGATGGAACTGGAGGGTATTATGCTGAGTGAAATAAGTCAATTGGAGTAGGACAAACATTATATGGTCCCATTCATTTGGGGAATATAAATAATAGTGAAAGAGAATATAAGGGAAGGGAGAAGAAATGTTGGGAAATATCAGAAAGGGAGACAGAACATAAAGACTCCTAACTCTGGGAAACGAACTAGGGGTGGTGGAAGGGGAGGAGGGCGGGGGGTGGGAGTGAATTGGTGATGGGCACTGAGGGGGGCACTTGACAGGATGAGCACTGGGTGTTATTCTGTATGTTGGCAAGTTGAACACCAATAATAAATAAATTTATTATTAAAAGAGAAAAACAACAAAACCTCCAAAAGTAGTCATGAAAATAGGGATAGAAGGACTTACAGTATGCAGATGTAAAAGCAAAAATAGAGTTATACGTCAGTTTTCAGTTGCATATGTTAGCACAAAGTGTCAGTTTACTAATAAGACACATGAATATGAGATCCCATTCAATATTTTACTAATTTTAAGGACATGGATAATTATGAAGCCTGCAGGTGGCATGGAGAAATCCAGGAGTGTCAGGTAAACAGAGAAAAGACCATGTGATGACATAGCAAGAAGGTAGCCATCTATAAACTAAGAAGATGAGCATCAGGAGAAACCATACCTGCAAAATCTTAATCTTGAACTTCTGGTCTCTACGACTGTAAAAAACAAATTTCTGTTAAGCCACTCCATCTGTGTTATTTTGTTATGGCAGCCCTAGAAGACTGATAGTTTTCTTAGATATTCCAAACATAAGGGCTTGATCACAAAAACAATATCAGTCTGGGTTTTTGCAAAAGTCTAGACATTATGTTTACATGATGATTTGACTATGGCTACTTTCTGTCCCAGACATCCAGAGAGATAGAAAATATAGACTGCAGGCCCTTTCTTCCAAGAACCATGGCACTCAAATTCTATTTGGTATATATCCGAAGTCATTATCATACAGGTGTCTGAGGGAAGATTTTAGTGTAATTTTTTTAAAGTGAGATTTATTGCAGCATGTTATAGATAATTAGACAACTATATACAGTTAGTTTTGATGGGCATTCACCATAGAACAATAGGCAGCAATTAAAGTAGCAGACTAGGTATGGGTAAGACAAGAGGGATAGACCTTCAAAACCTAATGTAAAGTGGAAAAAAACAAAGAATTATTTTGAAATCCACTGTACATTTCCATTCTGTAAATTACAAGTACTGAATATAAATGCTTGTTTTAAAAGATTGTATACCAAAAAATACTACCATTTTCAACACCATAGAATGGTTTTCTATGTGGTATGTGGGAGAGCGAAATGCAAGTGGGGAATACAGGATAAAATGAATTTTGAAGAGTCTGAGAATTTTAAGGCATACACCAGTGATAATGATGTGCCATGAAAGAGAAGTATAATTAGTTCAACACATCTGAATCCCAACTTTAAAAGCATACTTAATTTTTTAATTTTTTTTAAGATTTTACTTATTTATTCATTAGAGAGGCAGAGACATAGGCAGAGGGAGAAGCAGGCTCACTGCAGGGAGCTTGATGCAAGCCTCGGTTTTGGGACTCCGGGATCACACCCTGAGCCGAAGGCAGACACTCAACCACTGAGCCACCCAGGCATCCCTAAAAGCATATTTTAACAATAAGATTTAAGCAGAGATATTCCTGAACCAAAACCTAAATAAATTTTAGTCACAAATATAAAGACATTTTACAGTCAATACTAAAGAAAGTAACTTAAAAAAAATATAGAAGAGTAGAAGATGGAGTTTATTTTATAAAACTAATTATATAAAATAATAAAGAAATCTAAGGAAATAATACTAAAGATTTCATTAGCTGTTATTCATAAAAATAGGTTTTAAACATGTCTTTTGTGGTTCAAATTCTCATAGGAATTGAAAAGAAGAGAACAACAAGAATGATGAAATTGCCTCAAATTTGTGATATCAAATCTAAAGATTCCCATGACCTACTTACTGATTACACAGGTATATAAGAGAAGTCAAAGATAACACTGAGATGAAAAGAGAAGCATTAAAGGCATTAGTATAAAAAGAAGGAATAAGCAATTCTCTCAGTTACCTACTTATTTATATATTTATTGCTTATAGCATGAGGGTAGAGATTTTGTCTTTTTCATCTCAGTACCAAAGCATCTAATCCAGTTTCCATATGTGCCTGAAATAATGTATATTTAATGACTGAAGAGTATGTTTGTGAGAGAGAAATATAAAGAGGACAGTTTTATCAAATGGCATGGAAATTTCCTGTAGGCAAGTAGAACTATGAGGTATTAGAAAATCTCGAGCTTTTTCCTCAACCATTTATTTCACTGACTCTTTTAATGACCCAGGGTACTTGAGGAGAAGATGATGGACAGACAGGTCTTTGTCTCTTCTCATCTCTTCTCTGGCAAGTAGAAGGCATGGTCTTTGTTCTCATGTTCTTTTCATGCCAAAGAATAACGTGAATACAATTAGACATTATTTGATGATTTTAAAATTATTTTAATCTGCATAAACTTAAATGCTAGACTCAGACTACAAGCCCTTTTAAATTCTAAATTTTCTATCGAAATACTCCCAAGGCAGGGCAGTGATAGGTGATCTATAATATCTATGAATGCAGTCCTTTCAGTTACTTGGAATTAAAGTTCTTTCGCAAGCAGTGTTCCTCCCTGTCTATTTAAGATTGACAATGACATTTGTCTTTACTCATGCGGAGATGCCTGATAACTCACTTCTATCACACACTCCACAGTCATGAAGTTTTAACACAATAGATCAAATCCGTCTTGGCTTTCTTTTTCACTTCCCCTATGATTGTTTTTTGGAGATAGTAGGGAGAAAATAGGATCATTAATTCATAAAATAAATTATTTGAAAAAAAATATTTGGGGGTAATTATTCTGTAATAGAATATGAAAAAAGCCTCTCAATTACCATGACAAATTCAGAAATATCCAGTTATATGCCTCTGGCCATCACATGGAGTTGTTATCGGGGCTGTGGTTTCCTCTGGTCTATACCAGGTAGACACACAAGCACACATGCACATCTCATGTGACAGCACATCTACTGGTTAGAGACTGGACACTGAGGTCAGAGTGTTTTTGGATTGGAATTGAACACTATTATTTATTTGCTTTCAAACCATGGGTTTGATACTTAATTTACCTATGCCACATTTTTTTCTCAGTTGTAAATATTAATAAGATGTGTATAGAACCAAAATGCATCTATAAAGATGCAAAGAATTTATGTAAGCCCTTAGATAAGTTCCTTACAGAATAAGAGCTATAAATGTTTTCTTGTATCACATGCATGTGTGTTTTGTGTATATGCTTATGTATGCATATGCATGTATGCAGCATACAGATGTGTACATGCACATATTATATAACTGACGTTATGCAACATTTAATTTGGCAAAATTAAGTGAGAGCCTTGGCGTGAATTTCACTGAGCTTAAAACCATAACATTTTCTTCATTTTTTTAACCACACACATCAGCTTTTCTTTATGAATTTTACTTTCAATATAGGAAAGTGTAAAAATGCCCATGTATCATAATCATATAAATTATGGAGGTAAAATACTGCTTTAGCCACTGAGAAAAAATGCTGCAGACTCCCTATGCCTTATAACTAGGGTTACCATATCATCCAAAGTAGGGCAGCTTAAGAGTAAAAGGTGTGTGCTTTTAATAATCACTCAGGCAAACCAGGAAGACTTGTCACTCTCCTCAATGAGAAGCATCCATTTTACATGTTCCAAGGACAAAGGCCTTAAACAAAAAAAAAAAGTGGTACCAACTTTTCTTGGTAAAATAGTGTCATCTGTTTATGCTACGTATATAGTAAAGGTTGAATTTGTAACTCACAATTGTCAATTTTTTAATTTTCAGATTATTATTATTATTATACATAAGGCTTTGTGTCTCACAGTTAAAAATAGTTGTTCTAAACTTCCAAGTGCTGCTAAGGTACAGCTGCCAGGATTTAGTGTGAATCGCATTGTTTGAGGCGTTTGTTCAGCTGTCTGTTGAATCCCCTGAAACTAATGCTCAGTCTATATTAATGTCTCAGTCCCGGGAAACCTCAGCCTATTCTCTCCTATAATTAATCTTGCAGGTACTGCCTTGACATTATTGGTTCACCAACAGAGCAGAACTGCCTCGGCCATCAATAATAATTCAACGCATTAGGATGAGGCCTATGTACGGGCCACAGAGGTAGCCAGATCTGCGCCATCCCCTGCATTCCTCTCCAGTTGATGGGAAACTGCAATTGAAACTAGTTGTTTTGGCGGCTCGATAATTTGTAATAGAGGGGTCTTGGTGTTACTAATTGTTTTGCTTTATGCTTTTCTCCAAATGTAGCCACTGCTTGGCACAATGGGAGTGATTGTCTGTTTACTGAATCTTAATATTGAGGCTGTTACAAATTGTCTTTCACAGATGGTGGGAGCTTTTCAGATTGAGAGAGGCAGGGAATTTATTACTCAATATTTCTGTATTACTGATTGGGACGTGAGGAGCATAGACAATCTGTCCTACTGCAGGGTTTGCCGCATGGTTTTTTCCCTCTGCAAAATTATGGCTGGCTCTAGACGTTTTTCTCATTTTGTATAGATAGCAGCTGTGTAATTTCAAGCAGAATGTTTGCTTTGATCCCCCTTCCTTTAATTGAAATCCACAATTATGAGATTTGTTTCTTTTATGTTTGCAAGTTTATTGGTTTAATCTACAAAATGTGCTGTCTTGCTGTCTTACACAGTTAAAGGCTACAGCACAGTTGGGACTTAAATGACAAACATTGGAAGGAGGAGCTTTCTTTTTTTCTTTATTGGTTGGCTGTGGAAAGAAACCAATAGATATTCTCCCCTCAGATAGCAGGCTATATGACAAGCAAATAAACGATCATTCTGTAGAATTTGAAGCTATGTCTCTTGTGCGTGTGTGTAGACACACAACTACATATGAATGATTAAGCTCATTTCTAAAAATGTGTGTGTGTGTGTGTGTATGTGTGTTTGTGTTTAGAATGGAAGGGTAGCCAACTGACATAAGATCATCTCTTTGATTAGAGTAATAGTGTTATTTATAGAAAGTCAGCTTTAGCACATTTTAGGGGAAAGACAGCAAAGGATTATAAAGTAGTTATAAATACAAGACTGTTTGGTCTCTGAGATAGTTTTGCAACAAACAACTTCCTCAATTACATGTCAATATGCTCTACCAGTGGATGAGGCAGTTTTCCTAAATGGCAAATTTTCAGACATTTGGAATTCCTTTTGATCAAAATGAATGAAAAATAATTCAGGTGGAGAAGAATAAGATTCCATTGCTAAGCTTATAGTCTTCCTCTCATAATGTCATAAATTATAATGAATGTTTTTAGCAACATTTTTATAATATTTTACGTGTTATATTTTTTCTGGCACAGTACGGTGAATCTGGTCTGTGTATATAAAAAGGAAATCTTATATTAACTATTATTAGGTCAATTAGATTGTAAGTGAATTAAACTTTCTATGCAACATCCTCATCCCACTTCAACTAATTGAATTAGTTTAACAGCTTTGGTATAATTTGGGCATTTCTCTTAAATGCTCACAAATAATTCACTTTGGCTCTATAAAACAGGGGATTTTTCATACAACTCTTCCATTTATTATTGTTTCTTTGGAGGGGGCAAGCAAAACAAGTAATCATAGGAATATTTTTAAAGAGCTTTAGAACTGCATATTATGAGAGTGTCTGCAATTCACTGTGTTGTCTCCTGATTTTTACATGGTGAGGTCTAAAATCATTCAACTGTAGTATATATATTTTAAACAATATATGCATTGGCTGTGTGTTTACAATATCAGAAGATATTTCAGTATTTCCTATATCCCATAGTAACAGTTGGATCATAGGAAGAAAACTTATCCTAAAAAAGAGCCATTCAATAGACTATTGCAAAGTCCTGACATCTACTATTAGGGAAATTTCTTGCTGTTCTCTTTTTCTTAATAATTATAATTTAATTATATTTCCAAACTTTCAGGCATTTATTTTTTAACAAAAACCTTGGTAATTTCAGATATTTGCATTATACGCATAAAAAAAAAACGTTAGGCTAATCAGTCATAACTTACTTAAGAACATATAGAAAACTAAAACTATTCAAACTTGAATCTTTCTGCAAGAACTGCGCTTTCTCTAATCTGGCCCTGTTTTCCTTGGGTATGTAGTAACTTAAGAAATCAACATGAGGCTTTGTATTAAGTGATGAAGGTTCAGGAAACTTACAGACACAGCTAGCTTGAAGATACAGAGCAAGGCATATGGGAGAAAAAAAAAGTTGGATCTGGAAACAAAAAGGAAAAAAATGGAAAACGAGACTGGAAGATAAAGGAAGCTCAAGGTAAACTATTTATTCACAAGGTTTTAATGGGCAAATTCAGCCCATATGTGAATAAGGATTATCCTTAGGGATAAAGTGTTAGCTTTTGGAGGTCATGCTCATCTTTTTCATTTCCTACATGGAAGTCAGATTTCACTTATGAAGTGTGATATCAACTCTTATGAGGAATAGGCATTGAATTTACATAAAGAGGTTTATAAGGTAACATGGCTTTATACCTGGCTTTATTCAAACCTTATTCTCTGTTGTTGCTTCTAATAGTAGCTGATAGGGTAAAAAACTACCACTTATTTCCCCCAGAAGGACAGTTAGGAAGATAACTTTGTATGTCTCCTCTCTCCCTTTTGCCTCTCTCTGGAAGCAGTTAATTACCAGATTGGTGAGATTGGTGAAATTGCCCCTTATGTAGGGGCACCTGGGTGACTCAGTCAGTTAAGGGTCCAATATTTGATTTCATTTGGAGTCATGATCATGAGATCAAAGTCCCTTATAGGGCTCTGCTGTGCAAGGAACCTGCTTGAGATTGTCTCTCCTCTTTTCCCTCTGCTCCTCACCACCTGTCCAATCTCCCCCCACCCCCACTGTGTGAGTGGGGGGCCCACATTGTGCTCTCTCTCTCTCTTTCTCTTTCTCTCTCTAAAAAAAAAAAAAGGTTCAAATATGTGTTTCAGACACTGTCTCTTTTGGGACAATCTGTTCTTAGTTCATTTTAGTTCTGTTTCTCAATTTAGTGAGTTTACCATGCAGGCTCTGCTCCCTACTACATGGAGTCCCTTGGTGGGACATGGATATGCTTATTTCTGAGACTAAAGTGGTTAATCTGGCTGCAGATCATGCCATATAGCTTGATTCACCTTTGTTAGTAATAAAGCTATTCATGTTTATGACATCAGCATTCATTTCTTCAGAAGTGTGACTCTTAACTCATATTACCCCAAAACGTACAAAAGTATATCGATATATCTTAGTTTTTCAGCTGTTGCATAATATTTTCCCAAGCCACTGGTTATCAGCATCCTGGTTTTTCCAATGTGTTATAAATTAGAAATTTGATGCTAAACAACTTGGCATGTGTTTACAAGTGTATTTTACATTGAATTTTGAGATTAATAGTTGTGTTAAACCATATGTCATTTTAAATTTCCCTCCATATTACCACATTCCCTTGCAAGAGTTATACCAAATAATTTATGATCCCACAACAAAAGTACAAGAGTACTTATTGGCTCCTCCCTTATCAAATCTTGACTTTATAAAATGTTTTAAGATTTTTCAATGTGACGAACTATCTCTTCTATCTTTTATTGTTTTTTCTTTTTCTTTCTGTCTTCCTTTTCTTTCTTTCTTTTTCTTTCTTTCTCTCTTTCTTTCTTCTTTCTTTCTTTCTTTCTTTCTTTCTTTCTTTCTTTCTTTCTTCTTTCTTCTTCCTTTCTCTTTCTTTCCTTCTTCCTACAGTGTTATTTTGGCCACAGATGTAGTTCTTTGACTATGAAATTTCTTGTTTTATTTCAATCTACCTTTTCTCCCTGATGGATTCCCATTTTATAGAATGAGTATTTTCATTGCATTTTTCTATAGAATTATTATTGGGGGCATTTTGTATTTTATATGTCATAGAATGAATTCCTAATCTGCTGCTGGCATATTCTTTTGTTGCCTTGTCTTTTTTACTGTAAAATGATTTCACACTTGCCATGATTTGCAGCTTGCTAGACTTAAAATGGACAATTCTTTCACTCTAATGTGTTGCAGGCAACTTTGTCCTTACTTTTTCACATTGAGCTACAGTTTCAGGACTGGGTTTTGAAATGGTCCACTTTTTCTCTAGCTTCAGTGTGTAGAGAATAGACAGATGAACTCAGCTGGTATGCAGCCTTGGTTAAAGGGCCTGGACTCTTGTTCCCACATCTGAATTTTTATTAAAGCCCCAATATAAGGGTTTGCTTCATCTTTCTGGAAGGAAGTTTTATTCCCAGGAGAAATAGCCTTGCTTTTGAATCATTTCCCTAATAATAGCAAGCTTTGCCTGCATCAACAAGCCAACTCAGATGTTTCCATCTCCCCATTTTGAAAGTCTCTTCCTGCCATTTTTTTCCTCTATTCCCCACTCTAAGCCTTACTGGAAAATATGGATTTGATTGTAAAGGAGTCCAATGTCTTATCTTGTGTGCCTGACAACCTGTTCACTCAAAGTTATATGTATTTTCTTTTTATCTTCATTATGTCAGAGACATAGGTTCTGAGGGTGTTTATGATGGTGCCTTATCCCCTCTCTACTTTCTTTCCAGCTAGAGACATTAAAGTGATAACTACTACTACTAAAAGCTATAACTACTTTTTTTTATTTGTGATAGGAAATGAAAGTTAATATTTCATGGAAATTATCAGGTATCTGTCAGGCTGTCTACATAAACCCTCGTTTACCCATCTGTAAATAGAGGCTTTCATGAGATATTTTGTGCATTTTGTTTTGCAAAACAAGGATAAATGCCATGTGCTCTTTGGAAAGCACATCCCCCATCACTATCTCTAATTTAACTCAAGTTTGAGGATTAAAGCCTTACTTGGACACTGGTTTGGTTAAAAGCATATTTTTATATTCCATTAAAAATCTACTGTTTTGCATCCCACACTAGTTATTAGGGTGAACCGAAAACTCATTCCCTCCCATCTCTGCTTCCCACTAAAATCCACCCTCTAAAAGAGTTGCCCATGTCCTTGTTTTGGTATATTGAAAACAAAAATAAAAACCAGATCCTACAAAGACAGCTATTGCAATCAGTTAGAACTGGCTTCCAATCATGCTTTGATATCTGCTTATTGTCTGAAATGGAGAAGGTTACTCAACAACTATGAAAAATATTTTAGCAGTCAAATAGGCATAAAGATATGTACTTCACAGATATTTTGCAATGAGTAAGATATTTTATCAAGGTAGTGATAAAAACTTGAACAAGAAACACACTTTCTCATATTTTCCATTTCTCTAAGCCAATTAATTTTTCTCTACTATGTTTCACTTTATACAAACATTTGTATCTATACCATACAGTTTGAAATGTGCAATGTTCTTTAATGTTCAGAACTTTATCTTCTTTAGGAATTTAAAGAGGTACATTCTTTGCTTTTATTTTTATAATCCAGTTGTTATGAATGAAATGTTTATTTAGGTGGAAATGAATTTTACTCTATCTACCTATGAGAAAATATCTACAATTTAATAATCAACAAAGCAATTTTGTAGAAGGGTGAATTGCTCTGCTGAGTATTTAAAATAATAGATATTTGAGTTGCAGACATTGACAGAACACTGGCATTATCTGAGACCTCAGGCATTTGATATCCAAGCAAATGTCATTTTAAGTTATGCTTCCTAATTCTCTGAGTATGTTGCCAGGAGGGGCTCATTTTTTTACAGCAGATGTTAAAACTTTATTATTTTATTACCCCAATCTGATTTGATTGCTATACATTTTAATTGAATCCATGTTATAGTTATATATTTGCTTCCAACAGTAGGTAACATTGGAAATTAGAATTTTCATTGTAATTTTTCTTCTTAATATTTGTTTTATTTAATTTACCTGAAATTGCCTTAGAAAGCAAATTTAACTTCTTAATTTTTTTCTTTACTTTTTGTTGGTTATGTTTGTTCTACCTTCCAAAAATTCTCAAAATAGTTTAAGAGTGGTACCATAGGAACTTAAAAGAAAAAATAATTACTGGTTTCTTATAATTAAAAAAAGTTTTTGAATTCTGAGTTAGATGAGTTTCTGCAGTTTAGGACTTCTCCCATCAAGGAAACAACATATTCCTTATTCTGCCAATCGATTCACTTTTACCATGGAAAAATAAAACTATATCTTACAAAGGAATATTGGAATATTCCAAGGAATATTGATGGAAAATCTAGATATCTATAATATTAGACCATTTTATGCTTTTAGTTTTATTTTTTTCTCAACTTAGTAGGATATAGTTACTTAAACACACACACACACACAATTCTGAATGTCATTTGCTTTTAATATGGAAATTTAAACCATTTACATTTATTATCTTGAGGGATGTTTGGTTTTGATTCTCTTGTCTTCTTTATATTTTCTTCCTATAGTCTTCCTTTTGCTATATACATTTTGTTATGTCTTCTTTTATGTTTTCCACTCATTTTACTATTTATTTTATTAATTACTCTTAAATAATATGTGGAAAAAATGATTTTTGGTAAAGAATTTAGTGCTGTTTTTCCATGTTTCTCCTCATTTCTCAATGCTCTACTATATTGTACTATCTGTTTATAGCCAGATAGTTTTATGAACTTTTTAAATATTATGATTTATATTTCATGATTTATATTTCATGACTCATACATTGTATATTATTTCTACACTATTTTTAGCCATTTCAAAAAAGGCATTCATATTCTTTTTACCTAGGAGCACGGTGTTTTGCATATATTTTAACAGTGGAATATTTCCAATTAGAATCATCATTGAATTTATCTTGCATTTCTCATTCTGATCTCTCTCACAGAATTACAAATTTTAATGAAATTTGTTATTTCTTGAAATTATTTCTAATGGCATTCACACCCCCTTTCAAATTCATTCTGCTGTTCATTTTCTTTCCCTGTATTTTCTGCTCCAAGCTTTTTGAAGCCACATTTCCCACATATTTAATTACTAAACCATTTCCTAAGATTTGTTTAAAGATTTTATTTATTTATCTGAGACAGATTGAGAGAGAGAGAGAGAGAGAGAGAGAGAGAAAGAGCATAAGCAGGGCAGAGAGGCAGAGGGAGAGGGAGAAGCAGACTCCCCACTGAGCCTGGAATCTGACATAGGGATTGATCCCAGGACCTGGAGATCACGACCTGAACCAAAGGTAGATCCTTAAACATCCGAGCTACACAGGCACCCCCTAAGATGTTCTTATGATAAAGCATTTTCACACTTTTTTCTCACTGAGTAATAAAAAAGAAATGTCTAATTAATTTTTTATCAACACTATATCCTGTATGTCAGATCTTATCTTTGTGGCTAATATCATTTTTATTTCTATTTTTATTTCCTGAAATTACAACTACTTATACTGACTGGATATATTTTCTAATGAACAGGATGGAAGGTTACTGTATTTCCTATTTGTCCAGATGGATTATGAATATGAAGATCCAGAGGTGAGAGAAAGCTTTGCTTATTTAAATATTTCTCATACCTTCTTTCTAGCTCATGCATGGTGCCAAGTACAAAGTAAATGGTCAATAAATAATTTTAATAATTTAAATAAATGATCTAATAACCTGAGAGAAGCCATTCAGTGGGAATATGGGAGAACAAATATTATAGTAGAGGAAGATAGAACAAGTGGGCCAAATATTAAGATAAAGATACAAGAATTCATTTTAAGACTAGGTTAAGTAAGGAAGTAATAAAACCATATTTACATCTTATGCAAATTACCCTGATTGCAAATTGACAGTACTGGAGAAGAGTGATCAGTTAGGAGGTGACCATAAATCAGCTGAGAGTTGATGAAGGACTAGACATAGAATCTTAAAAACTATTTAAAATATAGAATTGTTAGTACTTGCCAACTTTGTATTGTATTATGTATGTGTGCAGGGGATAAAGGAGAAAAGAACAAGGATAATATTCACATTTCATGTTATGGCTGTTCACTGATGGGGAGTTTGAAAATCATTTCTATTTTTATTGAGAATTCCCTGACAATATCAATAAATGAAGTATAGGTAAAGCTAGAGTTTCCAAGATAAAATACCACTAAAATTTTCCGTGACTTTAACCCACCATATATTAGTACATTACCTGAAATCCAAGATAAATTGTGCTTGTGCAAAGCCCCTATATGTTGAATCTGTACACTCACTAATCATTGTCCCATTTTGAGAGTTGTGCTTTTCAAATATATATTGACACCTTTATAAAAATTAAGTAAAATGGAATTAACTCTCTAAATTATTGAAAAAAGTAGCTTTTTAAATATCTTTTTAAAAATTTTGAGTTTTTACCGATTTCTGAGTCTTTAACAATGTTTTGTAGAAAGCTTGAAGAGGTCTCAGCATTAGCCATAAATTAAATCACTTGGTCATTAAATATCTAATACCTGTTGTATGATGTGGTTCCCTTTATTCAAGTCATTTGAAAACTAACTTGATTCATTCTTGTTCTTTGCTATATACTCTTGACTACTTTATCTCCACTAGATAATTATGTTATTTAGGTACCCAAGAATAGTATAGCTCTTTTGCACAGCATCCTTATATTATTGAGTTTAGAATTACGCTTATAAAGATTTCTCAGATACACCTTTACAAAAGAGGGGCACCTTAGTGGCTCAGTCATTAAACATCTACTTTGGCTCAGGTCATGATTCCAGAGTCCTAGGATCTAGCCCCATGTCAGGCTACTTAGTAGGATGGGTAGCCTGCTTCTCCCTTTCCCTCTGCTGCTCCCTCTGCTTGTGCTTGCTTACTCATTCTTTCTCTCTCTTAAATAAATAAAATCTTTAAA
The DNA here is from genome assembly GCF_048418805.1 of Vulpes vulpes. Lineage (NCBI taxonomy): Eukaryota > Metazoa > Chordata > Mammalia > Carnivora > Canidae > Vulpes > Vulpes vulpes. Next base: position 68,403,141 of record NC_132785.1, read on the forward strand.
AAATACAAAAGAGAATGATATATGAAAATGTACTTCTGTTTGATAGTTTTTATTATTATCTGATTGGGTCACTTTGGACAAGTCTTTTCAATCCTCAATCTTAATTATTCTCATTTTTTTTAAAAGGCATGAAGTAGTAACAATCTCTAAAACTAAGGTCCAGAGATATTTACATGCTATTTAATTTATTATTCTTATGGATATAAAAAACAGGGATCCCTGGGTGGCTCAGCGGTTTAGTGCCTACCTTTGGCCTAGGGCATGGTCCTGGGGTCCTGGGATTGAATCCCACATCGGGCTCCCTGCATGGAGCCTGCTTCTCCCTCTGCCTGTGTCTCTGCCTCTCTGTCTCTCTCTCTCTCTCTCTCTCTCTCTGTATCTCTCATGAATAAATAAATAAAATCTTTTTAAAAAATGTCCCTTTCCATACTCTATCATTTTCCAGGAAACATTAAGTGAAATTAGCACTAAGTTAATTGGCATTATAAATTATTCTCTATGTTTAAACTGGAAATAGGTAGAAAGAAATTAAGTGCATTTATTGTCCTAATGAATATATGAAAGATTAAAATAGGAATTCATGATGCTTAGCTAAACTATTCCAACCTTTCATTTGGCCCATTTGTGAAATATCTGAGCTCTACAATCAATGACAAGTGACTCATTTTCTTTCTTGTCTCCTTTAATTCCTCTATTTTATTTAATATCTCTTTAGCAGATATTGAAATATGACAGGATACTTAAGAAATAATAAAGCAATCATATTTGAAATCAAATATAATAGCTTTCTTTAGTTCATATCCAGATGATCAGAAACCCAGGGAAGTTTTTATATTTTTAAACAGTTTTTTTTTTTTTTAAGATTTTATTCATTTATTTGAAAGAGAGAGAGCATGAGCAGGAGGGGCAGAAGGAGAGGGAGAAGCAGACTCCCCACTGAGCAGGGGGCCTGATGTGAGGCTGGATCCTAGGATCCTGAGATCATGACCTGAGCTGAAACCAAGAGTTGGACACTTAACAACTGTGCCACTGAGGCACCCCAAATAGGTTTTTTTTCAGTAGTTAAAATTTGCAGGTTAAATTTACCTATGCATAGTACTATTTATAGAAATTTAAGTCATTATTTTGAAACAGTGGATTTTACTCCATGTCCCTTTTCAGATAAATATTCAAATATTTGATGATATACAAATCAAAATACAGATAAATATGTGAAATATTTTCAAACTATCTTCTGAAATGCTCAGTGTTTGGTATTAGACAGAAGAAGGCACACAACATAATAATGGATAACAAAGTATCTGAGGTTTTATCATTTAAATAAATTACGCTGTATTGTGTAAGTACTATTTTATAGGCATTAGGATTAAAAAAGCAGAATGATATAACATTAATATTATCAAGTAATTAGTCAATCCATCAAGAATATATATTATCCTAATTTCATATATACATATCAACATAGCTTCAAAATACATAAAGAAAAAAAATTGAAAGAGTTAATTAAATATTCAAATCAAATATTTGGAAGTACAGTAATATTTGTGTAACCCATGAATCAGACAAAAAATGTATCTTAATAGGAACAGAAAACATTCAATTGGGTGTTAATAAAAATAAACCATAACAAAAAGTGTGGAGTGCTGCTACAGTCATCAGGGAAGGAAATTTATAGCATTGGAATATGTATATCAAGAAAAAAATCAATTACTATTCATCTTTAGAACTCAGGAGTAGCAAAATTAGAATGGAAATGGATGAAATTATCAAATAGATTGTTATCCAGAAAGTTATTAAAACAAATGTGTAATAGAGAAAACAGAGGTAAGATCAAAAATTGGATATTGATTGAAATATTAATACAATCTCTAGTAAGAGAAGTTATGTATTATGTATTGGCATATATGCTATAACATATATGACATATTAGTATACATTACATTCTATAGTCTATATTGTAAACATATTTGTCTAGAGTTCAACTGAGCTAGAAGAGTTAGATCTGAACTGCCAGGTGTTGGAGTAGCCAGGTGAAAGCAATAGCTAAAAAAGAATAGAAGTGGCAGGAGAGGGCATCCTCTCTTTTGCCCGGTATTATAACAAAAGCTTTCAGCATATTACCATTGAGTGTGATCTTAGCTGTGGGTATATCATATACTGTCTCTATTGTATTGAGTTTTCCCTCTGTGCTCAGTTTATGGAGACTTTTTTAACATAAAAGTATATTGAATTTTGTCAGATTTTTTTTGCATCTATTGAGATGATTGCACAATTATGAAACTTCATTTTCTTAATTTGGTATATCACATTGATGATTTGTGGATGTTGAATAATCCTTGCATCCCTGGGATAAACCCCACTTGATCATGACCTTTCTAATGTATTGCTAAATTCAGTTTGCTGATATTTTGTTGAGAAAAAATTTTCAGCTACGTTCATCAGGAATATTGGTCTGTATTTTTCTTATTTTGTAATACCTTTTTCTGATGTTGGTATCAAGGCAATTCTGGCCTTATAAAATGAATAAAGCATTGGGGGTCCTGGGGCCTCAATTGGTGAATAATGTAACTCAGAGTTATTGAGTTTGAGCCCCACAATGGGTGTAGAGATTACTTAAAAAATAAAATATCTTAAAAAATGAGTGTTCTTTCTCTCTTTGATTTTTAGAATAATTTGAGAAAAATTGGTATCAATTCTTTAATTATTTGCTAAAAAAATAAAAAGCCTCTGTCCCTGGACTTTGTTTGTTGGGAGGTTCTTGATTACTAACACAATTTCTCTACCTGCAATTGGTCTGTTAAGATCTCCTCTTTCTTCATGATTCAGTCTTGGTAGGTTGTATGATTCTAGGAATGTATCCATTTCTTCTAGGTTGTCCAATTTGTTAACATATAATTGTTTATAGTAGTCTCATGATCCTTTGTATTTCTGTGGTAATAGTTATGTCTTCTCTTTCATTGATAATTTTATTTATTTGAGTCTTTTCTCTTTTTTTCTTGGTAAATCTAGTTAATGTTTTGTGTAGTCTGATTATACTTTCAAAACACTAACTTTTCAGTTTTATTGATCTTTTCTATATTTCAACTCTAATCTTTGTTATTTTCTTCTTTCTGCTAATTTTGGGTTTAGTTCATTCTTTTTCTAGTTACTTAAAGTGTAAGTTAGGTTGTTTGAGATTTTTTTCCTTTAATATAGTTGTTTATCTAAAAAATTCTCCCACAGAACTCCTTTTAATGCATTCCATATGTTTTGGTATATTGTCTTTCCATTTTCATTTATCTCAAGATATCTTTTGTTTTCTATTTCTCTTTTGATTTCTTCTTTGACCCACTGGTTGTTCAAGAACATGTTGTTTAACCTCCTTGTATTTGTGAATTATCCAGTCTTTTTCTTCTTCTTCTTCTTTTTTTTTTTTGTAAGATTTATTTCTTTGAGAGAGAGAGAAAATGAAAATGGGGAGAGGGGCTGAGGGAGAGAAAGAATCCTCAAGCAGACTCCCCACCAATTGTGGAGCCTTACACGGGGCTTGATCCCAGGACCTTGAGATCATGACCTGAGCCAAAATCAAGAGTTGGATGCTCAACCGACTGAGCCACCAGTTGCCTCTGTTTTTTTAAAGATTCCAGGTTTCCCCTTGTAATCAATTTCTAGTTTAATACCACTATGGTCAGAAAAATGCTTAATTTGATTTAAATATCAAATTTTTAATATTTGTTTTGTGGCTCAACATATGATATATCCTGAGACTACTTAGGTGGGAAAAAGAAACAAAAAAAGGCATCCAAATCAGAAAGGAAGAAGTTAAAATTGTCTCTATTTGCAGATGACATGATGTTATACATAAAAGAAAAATCTAAAGATTTCACCAAAAGACTGTTAGAACTAATAAACAATTTCAATAAATTTTCAGGATAGAAAATAAATATACAAAAACTATTTGCATTTCTATACAAAAATAATGAACTATCATAAAGAGAAATTTTAAAAACTATCCCATTTACAATAGCATTGAAAGGAATAAAATTCCTGGGAATAAATTAACAAAGGAAGTAAAAGACCTATACATACATTTTTTTTTAAGATTTTATTTATTTATTCATAAGAGACAGAGAGAGAGAGGCAGAGACATAGACAGAGGGAAATGCAGACTCCCTGTGGGGAGCCTAATATGGGACTCCATCCCAGAACCTCGGGATCATGACCTACCTGAGCCCAAGGCAGATGCTCAATCACTGAACCAACCAGGTACCCTGAAAATGTAAGATCTTGATCAAAGAAATTAAAGACAACACAAAAACTGGAAAAATAGTCTATGTTAATGGGTTGGAAGAATTGATATTGTTAAAATGTTCATACTATCCCAAGTGATCTACAAATTAAATGCAATCTCTATAAAAACCCCAATGTAATTTTTTACAGGAATAGAAAAAAAATCCTACGATTTGTGTAAAATCACAAAAGACTCCAAAAACCTGAAGCAATCTTAATGAAGAACAAACCTGGAGGCATCATACTTCCTGATCTCAAACTATGTTACAAAGCTGCAGTAGGGTATCTGCATATAAACAGTCAAATATATCAATTGAACAGAATAGAAAACCCAGAACTAAACTACTACACGTATGGTCAATTAATTTTCCACGGAAGAACCAAGAATTTTTTAAAATGGAAAGGATAGTCTCTTCAATAAATGGAGGGAAAACAAAATAGCCACATACAAAGGAATAAAACCAGATCCCTATCAAATAACATCATACACAAAAATCAACCCAAAATTGAATAAAGACTTGTACATAAGACCTGAAAACATAAAACTCCTAGAAAAATAAAAAATAGGGTGTGAGCTCCTTAAACTCCTTGACATTGATCTCGGCAATGATTTTTTGGATTTGACACCAAAGGAAGGAAACAAAAACAAAAACAAACATGGGTACTACAACAAACTAAAAGGTACAGCAAAAGCAACATTAACAAAATGAAAAGGCAACCTACAGAATGGAAAATAATATTTGCAATATTATTCAATAATTCACCAGCAAAATTGCTGAGAGACAAGTTCTTATTTTTTTCTGCCACAGAAAAGAAATGATTATTATGTGATTTGATAGAGGTTTGCCAATCTACAATATATAAATGTATCTAATTACCATACTGTACACATTAAATTTATAGATGTTATATGTCAAATATATTTCAATAACAAAAATAAATAAGTAGAAAATAAAAATCAAAACATATAGTAAAGTAAGACACTTCCTACTTTTATGAGAAAAATCACACCTAAGTTTCTAACCAGGAGCCAGACTCCAATATTGTGCAATTTTATGCCAATTTATTTTGGAAGATACAGGCAAATTCCTAGGAAATATAATTTACAAAACTGTCCCAAATACAACTGTATATTTGATCAGTCCTGTTTCTATAAAAGAAATTTAGTCCATATTTTAAAATATTCCCAAAAAGAAATTTCTAGGCTCAGGTAGGCTTTACCAGGAACATCTTCCAAATGATTAAAAAATTAAAACTTGTTATCCCAAAACTTATTATCCCAACCTTGTTATCCCAAATCTGACAATATATGAAAAAGTTAAAAATCACAACCAAATATGTTTAAGCTAGGCTTTCAAAATTGATCTAACATTGGAAATTAAACCATTGCTATTTACCATATTTTTAAAAAAGGAAGAAAATTTTATATATACAATAAAATGTGAAAAATAAGTTTCAAATGATCTATACCTATTTATCATAGAAAAACTAATCAGAAATAAAGGAAAACTTTATTAATTCAATAAATAACACCTGCAAAATTCTACAAAAAGTTGCACTTTTTTTTAAAGATATTTAAATCTTTTACCTAAGATTGGAAATAAGAAAATGATGCCCTATCATTACCTGATATTGCATTTGGAGTCCAAGTCATTCAAATACAGTGTAATAAGGAGGATAGGCAGATGACTGATGATGATGATGATAGATGATAGATAGATAGATAGATAGATAGATAGATAGATAGATAGATAGATAGATAAATAGATGATAGATAGATATAGATAGACAGATACAGACATATATATATATGGATGTTGGAAGGAAGATGTAAGACTGTCATTACATTCTTGTGATGCAACTGTACCTTGACAAATGAAATATATTATTTATTATGTAAATAAATCCTTAAAGAAGAAATGAAAATAGCTAATCCAGAAGTGACAAGAATAAAGAACAAATATTTACATGAAAGTGAGGAGAAATAGTTTGAAGGAATCATTGAGAAACCCTAAGCAAATTTAAGGTGTGTGTTACACAGCTGGATATTTTGGATAATCCTAGGAAGTTTAGGTAAGGAAATGTGGCATATAAAGCAAATCATAATAGTTGGAATTCAAGTAAGCTGTCTCCATTTCATAGAATCAGTATCTAAAAGGAATAATGAGGGGCTCCCTTATTTTAAACCTCAAACTTTTATATTAATCGTTCAGAATGTTAGTTTTTCCTAATTTGCTATCTTTTATGTGGCCTTTTTGAAAAATATACTGTTTAAATTTCAAGTCTTTTTTTTATAACTATATATATATACACACATATATATAAAACATACGTTATATAAGTATATATATGTATATATTAAACTTACTGCATCTCTCAGATACAGGGATAGTCTCAATATTTGGCTATTTGTATCAAGGTATGCTATAATTTTTTTTTTAATTTTTATTTATTTATGATAGTCACAGAGAGAGAGAGAGGCAGAGACATAGGCAGAGGGAGAAGCAGGCTCCATGCACCGGGAGCCTGATGTGGGATTCGATCCCAGGTCTCCAGGATCGCGCCCTGGGCCAAAGGCAAGCGCCAAACCACTGCGCCACCCAGGGATCCCAAGGTATGCTATAATTTAATGTTAGTGTGTTCATTCCTTGTTTATTTTTTTTCATTCCTTGTTTATTCATTAGTAGAATCCTAAGACAAATTTATCTTGAAGGATAAATTGAGACACATTAAAATTTTCAAGAGTTTATTAGATCATACATCTATTCAAATCAGGCAGTGCCAAACCAGAAATGGCTAGAAGCACTCCCTAACAGGAGCTAAAGGAGAGGTTTTTATAAAGAAGACTCTAAGCAAAGCAAGGAAATTATTTGATTGGCTACAGCTTAAGTGTTACCTTATTTGGGAAATCCTAGTTGGCTGGATTGTGATTGGTTGTTTCATTTTCCCACAGTTGAGTGCATTGATTTTGGTTTTCTTATGTAGGCTGCCAAGAAATTAGAGCTACCCTAGTCTAATGGCCTCCTTGTTTAATTACTTTAATAACCACAATGTAGATTGATCTACCCCACCCCCCACAAAATCCTATACAAAAAAAAAAATCCATTGCAAGTGGATTATTTATATAAATAGAAAAGAAAAATAAAACTCTAATGCTTCTAGAAAATGTTAAGAGAATGTGTTCCTAAATTGTGGTGTAGAAAGTTTTGTTGAAAAGAATACATAAGGGATTCCTGGGTGGCTGAGTGGTTGAGCGTCTGACTTTGGCTCAGGGTGTGATCCTGATCCTGGATGAGTCCCACATCAGGCTCCCTATAGGGAGCCTGCTTCTCTCTCTGCTTGTGTCTCTACTTCTCTCTCTGTGTCTCTCATGAAAAAATAAATAAAAATTATTTTTTAAAAAAGAATACATAAACAGCTTTAAAAAGAATATCATGCCAGCTATGGATTGGGAATTTCAATGTACATAAATGAAGAATGACTTAATCAAGTCAACAAAACCTTTCTGGATCTCATATTTATACCTGAGGTCAAATTTCACACATTTTCAAAGTTTCGGAAGAACTCTAATTTTACCTTAACTACTTCAGCTCTTCTAAAAGTAGAGCAAAAGTAAGACTGCAGATTAAACTGTATAATGAGCAGTTAACTCAGTAACTTTTAATGACCATAAAAAACGGATATGTCCAGGACTGAAGCACAATCTCATCCAGGGTTATAAAACTCTATTTTATGTGCTGTAAATCTCATGAGAGCTGTGAAGTATGTGTCCCTTCTCTCAGTCTGAAACCTCGTGGCTTGTCTGATTGCCCTTTACGATGAGTGAGGTTAATATCTCTTGTCTATAAAATCCCTTGCCTATTTTATAAAAAAAAGATTTCTTAAAAAGAATGTGAACTATGTATTTACATTTGCTAACATATTTACTCAATCCCTTTTATGTAAAAATCATTTAATTAAAAATATCCTAGATTTTTTTGTTCTTAAAAAAAGATAACTTTATGTTTCACAGTACATTTCAGGCTGAAAATTCAAGTTTAATCTCATGGTGTTGTTAGTGTAATCAAATATTACTCATTCTCACTTACAATATGAGAAAAGACAAATTCACATTATTATCTATATATTTTTTTTAAACCTGAATACTGGGATGCCTGGGTGGCTCTGCAGTTGAGCACCTGCCCCTGGCTCAGGGTGTGATCCCGTGGTCCCGGGATCGAGTCCCACATTGGATTCCCTGCATGGAGCCTGCTTTACCCTCTGCCTACATCTCTGCCTCTCTCTGTGTCTCTCATGAATAAGTAAATTAAAAAAAAAAAAGCCTGAATACATTGGCACACAACAAGCAATCTAGGCAATTAAGAAAAAGCAAAAACAGGGTTTGTTTTACTCTAGGTAATGTGTTTGGTACTTTATTTCACTTCGCATGTGTTGGCACTATTTATGAAATTAAGCTAGCAAAAAACATGTGGACATCTGACCCACAAAAATCATGTGACAATTTTTTATCAACTTTTTTTGCTGTTCGTTAAATACAATCATTCCATTAACTATAGAAGAAATACTAACAGTTTTAAAGTATGCATCCTAGACTGGGAGAGAAAGCTGTTTTTTGCTATTATTTCCCATAAACTCTTTTTAACTGTTGTTTATTATAGCTACTATTTATGATAATGCTGTTGTATGCATTATTACAACCCTGTATTTTCAGTAAAATGCTCAATAAATGTATTTTTAAGATGCATTCTTCTCTAACTGCTTGATATAAAATGTTGCTGTCATTTTACTGAACTGCATGAGATAAACGTGGCAATAATAAATGTTTTAAAATTTCTAAAGCACTGAATGATAGGAAATTAATCTGCATCATTGCAACCTCTTTCATAATATTTTTTAATGAGTCAGATTCATCTATTCCATTTTGATGACAAAAAGGGGGTCATTTCTTCAAGAGATATGTCTGCACAAAAAGCAATATGAATTTGCCCTGTACTTCAAAGGTGAAGGTGTACTTCAAAGAAGTGAAACTTTTCAATTTGGTATATAATATAACTCTTTATCTCCTAGGCTTCTTCCACGATCACAGATTCATCACTTAACCTGGAACTAGATGTTCTAAATGGGAAAAGAGAACCATTCTAAAATTAATGTTACTAGGTGGTATTTGTTCCAGTGAATTTAAAGCAATTCCCTCAATCAGCATATGTCCTAATTTTGCTTCTGCAATGATGAAATCGAACAACTGAGATTCTAAGAAATAATGCTATTTATCACATTACACAAAGATTTCAGGACAAAAAACTCAGTTTTTACTAAAATATCCTAGTATACTTCAAATACAGTCACATTATATGAATAAAGTGCTACATTGCATTTTTAGTACTTTGCCTATTTGGAAATATATTTTTATTTTCTTGATACATATTATAATTTCTTAATGCTTTTTTAATGAAAGAGTTCCATGAATTCTTGATAATCTGACAGAGGCACTGAATGTAGCCCATTTATATCTCAATTTTCAAAAAGTTTCACAAAATTCATATACACCTACAATTTATTAGGCTTCCCAAAGTTTTATGGACCCTATTAAGACATTGTTATCCAGAGATATACAAATATTGTGTGCAGTGATCACTAGGGCTTTTCCCAAATATTCTAGTTCTCTCCTGTATATTTGTAGGGGATTAATTATACTTCCCCACTCCATTAAAATTAATTTTGACCACTTTCAACTTAAGTTTGACTTGTTCTGGAAAATGAAATGTGAAATATTTGAAAACTAGATTCTAAATCACCATCCCCCTTTTTTTCTTTTTTTCATATGTAAAAGTAGATCTTGAAGCTTATTTCAGCTTGAATCTATGGATTGTTAATGTATTAAGTGGAACCTCTTGAATTATGCATGTAGCATGAACCAGAAATAAATATTTACTGTCTTAGACCTCTGAGGACTTTTTTTGGGGGGAAAGGATTGTTAGGCTATCTTGACTCATAGTGTATGCTTTTATATCATTCATAATAATAAGAAAGTTGTAAATTTCTTTTTTTTATTTTTATTTTTTTGTAAATTTCTAAATAATGATTTTCTTAAAGGTAAAATAATCAGTAGGATCAGACATACCTACTGACAGTACCTAGAAGGGGAATAAGGGAAAAAGACACAAACACTGGTCAAAAGAAACAAAAAAGAACACTGGGCAAAAAGCTATTTGGTACAACAGCAAATATAACAGTAGATATTTGGGAAATGTAGTAATAAAATAGTAAAGGTTCTACAAATATCCATTTGCTGACTTAAAGCTACACTGATTTAAAGTCAACATCTTGATTAGTATAGGTTTATTTTCATTTATTTATTTAGATTAGTATAGGTTGAGAATAAGTTTTGGAATCACGAGGTGTGAGACACCTTTTTTTTTTTCTTTTTCAAGATTGTTTTGGCAGTTTGGGGTCATTGAGATTCCATATGAATTTTTGGATGGAATTTTCTATTTCTGAAAAAAAAATCATTGGGATTTTTAAAGGAATTACATTAAATCTGTAATGATTTAAGATCACTTTGGTCAGTATTGACATTTTAACAGTGGTAAGTTTTCAATCCATGAATATGGGATATTATTCCATTTATTTGTATTTTCTTTAATTTCTTTCAGAAGTGTTCTATAGCTTTTGGTGTACAAGTCTCTGTCTCCTTGGTTACTTAATCCCTAAGTAATTTGGCTTTTGGATGCTATTGTAAATAGGGGTGTTTTCTTAATTTTCTTTTCTGATTGTTTATTGTTAGTGTATAGAAATGCAAGTGATTTTTGCATGTTGATTTTGTATCCTGCAAACAGTTTTGAATTTATTTGTCCTAACAGTGTGTGTGTGAGTGTTTGTGTGTGTGTGTATGTGGTGTACTGTTTAGTGTATGCCACATAGAAAATCATGCTATCTATGCACAGAGATAATCTTAATACTTCCTTTCCAATTGAATACATTTTATGTCTTTTTCTTGACTAACTGCTCTGGCTAGGATTTCCAGTACTATGTTGAATAAAAGTGACAAGAGTGGATATCTTTGTCAAATTCCTGATCTTGCAGAAAATATGTTCAATCTTTCTTCATTGAGTATGATTCAGCTCTTTCTTTCTTTTAGTAGTTTGTATGATACATTTTTCTCATCATTTTATTTATAATTACAAAGCTTTATTTAAAGATTATATATCAAAAAAAGATTATATATCTGATAGTGTATCCTTGAAAATTTAAATATACTTTGATAATCTTTATTTTTGTGATTGTATCTTTGGTCTTTATATAGTCAATATTATTACTGATATATTTCAGCTTACAGTTCTCTAATTTTTTCAACTAGTTCTACTAGTTGAAATGAGAGTTTACTCATTCTTTCCTCTGTAGATGTAATAGGGTAACCAATTTTATCAAATTAGGGCTGGAGCTGAATTGTGACATGATTTCTATCTTAGCAATATTCATTTTACCTCTATTTTGCCATGTTCTTTCTGATAATTTAAATTACATCGTGGTGGTTTCACCATGGTCCCTAAGCTTTTAGATCCCTAAATCTCATATTTATCTCTAGATTTCTTGAAAAAGTTTTAGTATATGCTTGTTACCATGGCATAATTAATAATATAACCAATTTCACTTATAAAATTGTTGAATATCATACTTATAGCCACCCTTGTTACAGTCATTCTATTTATATAGCATATAAAACCTAAAGTGGTTTCTTGCAGAAGCTAAAGCAAGCATTTTACTGAGCACTATATTTACTAGTGATATACAGATATTTGTATATAATCATGTGTTGAAAATGAAATTTATATAGAAAAAGTGGATGGTGAAGTTACATTAAAAAAGGCTTGGTATGCCTTATACATAAGAAATTCAACTTGGGCATTTTCTTTAACTTTGACAGATTCATTTATTGAAGCTATAATATGTAACAGGAAATAGTCTATGCATTTTGTAGGTACCAAGTAATTTAATTCTAGTAACAAAATGTTGTTGCATACTACTTTCATCAGTCTTTTACACCTGAAAGAAATGAGTTACAGACAAGGTTAAGTACTGTGTCCAAGATTGCTGATGGATCAAGTGGTAGATCTAGGATTTAAACTCAGGAAGACTAGTGCTAGAATCCATAATTTTAACCACTATACTATACAGCCTTGTCATACATTCATGTGTGTGTGTATGTATATGTCATATATTCGTGTGTGTATCTTATATATGAATTACAAAGGTTTATGTATAGTTCTTCCTACTGAGAAATATCTGCCATATACCAGTGAAAACTGTAACCATGGTAACAAAGATATGTGATGGCCTGAGGCTTATACTAGTGTGCTGTTTAATTTAACTTTAAAAATAGGAAATATGTTCAAATATGCTACACAGACTAATGATCTAAACATGACTTATTTTATGTTGTGAGTTAATGCTATTACCATCTTCCTAATTTAACACTAGAAGCAATCAGAGAGGAAGTTCAAAAGAAATCTAAGGTAGATTCATCTATTGTGTTAAAGCTTCATGACTGTGGAGAATGTGGTAGATAAAAGTGAGTTATCAAGCGTCTCCACATGAGTAAAGACAAATGTTATTTCAGTCCTAAATAGACAGCATTGAGCACTCTGCTTGTGAAAGAGCACTTATTTCTAAGTAACAAGAGATTAAAGTCATATATATGTAGAAATCACATCGCACTAGCGCTCCTGTTGAGTATGTTTCAGTAGAAAAAAAAAAAGATGCTGGCAACCTGAATTCCCCCATGCAAAGTAATATATTGAGAGATTGTTTTGCTCTAGTAAAGCACTTTTTTTGCCCTGAGGAGAACACATAACTAAAGAATCTGGCATATAGTAACCAGTGAAGATGAGAAGTCACTATGTTCTTTCCATAGTGTCTTAGGTTAAATTTAAGAAACTAAGTTGACAGGAAGCTGCAGGCTCTTACTTCCAAACATAAACATCAAAAAAAACAACACGCTGACTCAAATACATATTGGAGCTCTAGAAAACAGGGAAAAAAATCTACAGCAACTAAGCAAATGCCTGAACAAGAAAAAATCTTATTCAAAATGATAGGACATTTCATGGCATTTTTATTTACCCTTGCTTCCACTGCCTCCCCAGCGCTGTGCAACTGGAAGGTTCTTTGACTTGGATCACAAAAAGTAGAGTAGAAAATATTTGCCATTTTCTGGCCTGTCTTGTTGCCTGAGGGACCGTAGCTATCCTGCCTGACTTACAAATCAGACAGGAGTGGCAGGGTTGCTAGGACCTCAGACTGGAAAACTTACAGAAGACTTCAGACTTACAGAGCAAGACATAATGAGCAAAGGAATATATTAGATTATCTATGGTTCTGAGGAGATGCTGGGTGAGACTCTTTGAAAATTAAGTCATTTCAAAACAGATGAGGGAAATTAGAAAAAGAAGCAAGTGCACACACATTCAGGTCCAGACAGGGCATATGACCAAAATATACCTGAGCAGACCTTAAGCCTTGACATCAGGCTGATGTCAAGGCTTGGGAGTTTGGTGATTAGTAATGATCTTCCACAGACTGAAAGACTGGGAGAATTTGTTTCTTCAAGTACTAATTTTCAACAAAAGATAATAAAGCGTACAGAAAAACAGAGCAATCGCCGACAAAACAAATCAGATATAGTCTTGAAGAAAAACTCACAAGACATATTAGATAGTGATTTTTAAACAACTGTTTAAAGTATCCTTAAAGAACTAAAGAAAAATGGAAAAAGAATCAAAGGAAATAAAGAATTCATGAACAAAATAAGAATGTCAACCAAAGATATAGAAATGACAAAATTGAATCAAATACATTCTAGAGATAAAAATATAATACTTGAATTCAAAAATTTACTAGTGGGATGCAACAGCAGAGTAAATATTCAGAAGAAAGAGGTAGCAAAGTTGAAGACAGTTAATTTGAAATTGTTGAGTCTAAGAAGTCAAAAGAAAAAAAATGAAGAAAAGTTCGTAAAGCATCAGGGACTTATGCAACATCAGCAATTTGTTCAGTATGCACATGATGGGAGTACTAGAAGGACAAGTGAAAGAGAAAGGAACAGAGAGATTGAAGAAATAATCATTGAAAACTTACCAAATTAATGAAATACATGAAAATAAACACCAAAGAAGCTTAAAGAACTCCAAGTAAAGTAAGTCCAGAGACCCACGGAGAGACACATTGTAATCAAACTGCCAAAAGCCAAACACAAAGGGAGAATCTTGGAGCAGGAAGAAAAATTGATAATCACATAAAAGGAATCCCCAATAAGACTTATAATGGATTTCTCATCAGAAATCTTGCATTTCAGAAGATAATGGTATACTATATCTAAAATACTGAAAGAAGAAAACTGTTAGCTAAGAGTTATATCTCTGGCAAAACTGTCCTTCAAAAATGAAGAATTTAAGACATACTTGGACAAGCAAAAGATGAAGGAGTTTATTACCACTAGATCTTCCCTATAAGAAATGATAATATGAATCCTCCAAGTTGAAGTAAAAGGACACAGACAGTAATTTGAAGCCATATACAAATATAAAATTCTCCAGTAAAGATAAGTACCTGGATATATATATATATATATATATATATATATAACAGTATTAATGTAACTTTGTTTGTAACTCCTCTTTTAATTTTCTGCATCTTTTAAAAGACAAATATATTTTTAAAGATTACAAATAATGTGAATAGTTGTGCCAGAAATAAAGGCATATATGGTGACATAGGTAACATAAACTGGGGGAGTGGAACTATCAAGAAATAGAGATTTTGTATATGCAACTGAAGTTATATTGGTATCAATTTAAGACAGACTATCACAACTTTATGATGTCATATGTAACCTTCAAGGCAATCGTAAAGATAATATATATAGAATATACACAAAAGGAAATAAGAAGGGAATCAAAGTATATCACTACAGAAAAATCAACTAAACACAAAGGAAAGCAATAATGGGGAAAAAAGACCCCAAAGCTGTAAGGCATATTGAAAACAAATAAAATCATAAAAGTAAGTGCTTCCCTGTCGGTAATTACTTTAATTGTAAATGGATAAACTCCCCAGTCAAAAGATATCATTTAGCAAAATGTATTAAAAAAATGCAAGATTTAGACAATATGTTGTCTGTTACAAGAAACACACTTTAGCTCTAAAGATGCACATAGATTGAAAGTGAAAGAATGGGGAAAAATTCTGTGTGAATAGTAGTGAAAGGAGAACAGGGATAGTATTATTAATATCAGAATAGATTTTAGGTCAAAAATTGTTACAAGAAAAAAATTGTTACAAGAGACCAAGAACAGTATATAATGACAAAAGGATCAATTCACGAAGAAGATGTTAATCATATATGCACAAAAATTATAATCATATGTGCATCAAACATCAGAGATCCAAAATATGTGAAGTGAATATTGACAGAAATGTGGGGAAAAAAACCCCAGGTCTACCAGAATAATAGGAGACTTTATATCCCACTTTCCATAATGGGTAGAACAACCAGACAGATGATCAAAACGGAAATGCTTATATCTACCAAATGTATACAAATCACTCCATTCAGCAACAGCAGAATATACATTTTTTCCTCAAGTGCACATGGAATATACTCCCTGAAACACAATATGTGAGGTCATAGACAAATCTTAAGAAAATAAAAGAAAGAAACTTTCTTTTTTGAGTTGAGTAAATAGCTTAGAAGTCTTCTGGTAAGGGCCATATGAAGAGGTAACATAATTTCTCTGCAGAAAACAAGAAAATCTGGGATGCAATTTTCTAGATCAACTATTTAAGGGTACTTGAAGTATATGATAAATGGAAGATGAAAATATGGGAAGAATTAGTTCTTAAAAATCGTTTCAACTTTGTGTAAGAAAATGAATCTTTGTCCATTGTATCCTGCTCCCACCAGCTCATTAGATTCTTGGCAGGGCAATAAACATCTGTAGTTGTTAGAAATGGAAGACTCAGTTCAGAATGGGGAATAAAAATCAATGTCACAAGTCAAGACAGGGAAGACCTCCAGTTTTCCAGTCTATTTTGGAGTATTTGACAGTCCAACAGAAATCTAATTGGAAGCATCTGGAAGTAGAAATCCATAGGGCTAAGATAATGTTTTCACATATTCCTAGCTACCTGATAAACTATTTCTTACATTCAGGAGACCCGAGAGAGCACAGCAAAATATGACTCAAGAGATACTTGAGAACTGCCTAAAAATTTGATGTCTTCTTCAATCAATATATAGCTTAGTCAGTAGAACTTGAAGCGTCTGATCACATTTGCCAATATATTGGTCAGCCACTACACTATGCAAGTAGAGGTCTGTTCCCTCAGGAAGCAGGCTAAAAAATATAAATTACAATTATAAAATCTGATGCAAGATATCAGCTTGGAGGAAACAATGCAGGGGAAACAAATATCACAATTCAAATTTAGACAAGTTAGCAAAACACATAAACAACAACAAAAACATGAGACTGAGCCTGGGTGGCTCAGTGGATGTGCATCTGCCTTCCGCTCAGGGTGTGTGGGATCAAGTCCTACAAGAGGCTCCCTATGGGAAGCCTGCTTCTCCCTCTGCCTATGTCTCTGCCTCTCTCTCTCTCTGTCTCTCATGAATAAATAAAATCTTAAAAAAACAACAAAAACAAAACCCCTCAAAAATAAAATAAATCACATTCCAGAGTTGCTTGACAAAATATTATTTTCAGCCAAAAATAGTAGATATCCAAGGCAAAGAAAATTATAACCTGACAAATTAAATAATTATGTATGTTCCATGCATGGAACAAAGACCAGCTATTCCCCATAGGTCCTGCCCAAATCGAAGATTTTGTGAGCCAAACAAATGATTATTGTTTCCAACCAGGAAGTATTAAAGTGCTTTGTTACACAATAATACATAAATGAAACAACATACATAATTATTTAATTTGTAAATTGTCTAGTGATATGTTTTAATTAGCAATAATCATGCCTCAGGTAAACCTCATTGGTTATGATACTACCACTGCACAAAGCTAGTGATATGTTTTAAGACAAATAAATGGACATATACTGTTTTGGGTCTTTTGAGTTTAAAGGAGCCTTATAATCTGCAATAGTCAGGTTAACAGTGATAAATTTATGCTCTAATAGACATAAAACTCCACGCATCAGGAAATGCAAATCATTGCTATGGGCAGTTTATTTTATTTTAATTTTTTATATTTTTTTATTTATTTTTTTAAAGATTTATTTACTTATTTATGGTAGACAGACAGACAGAGAGAGAGAGAGAGAGAGAGAGAGAGAGAGAGGCAGAGACACAGGAGGAGGGAGAAGCAGGCTCCATGCCGGGAGCCTGACGTGGGACTCGATCGGGGGACTCCAGGATCGTGCCCTGGGCCAAAAGCAGGAGCTAAACAGCTGAGCCACCCAGGGATCCCCTATATGGCCAGTTTAATTACAGATACGTAGTTTGTGAATGGTATGGTATTTCATTTAAAGTTAAGTAGTAATGTTGTACTATGGGATATAATGCAACAAGAATGATAACTGTGGATATGTGCCATTTGATTCATAAATATCAAATTCTGTATAGCAATAAAACATAGAATGTAAATCATTTTAATAAAATATTTAAGGTAACATTTTACTTTGTTTCTCTTAGAAACTATGCAAGGAGGGTAGGAAAAATGTTATTTAGAGATTAATCCATGGATCTTTGTGAAAACAAAGTGCTGTGGGCCTTATCTGTGTTGTTTGAAGCCAAGAAAGATGTGTCTACTTTACCCTTTACATGCTATTAACAATTTGGGGGCTGCTCAGAGAAGAAATAATGTTCATTAAGAAGGGGAGCAGAGTCCTTAAAAAAAGGCCATTGGTGGGTATTGTGAAGAGGAATAAAAAAACAGTGCCCGGTATGGGCAGAAATTTGTCATTTCTATATTTTTTGCTATCTGGAAATTTGATACTTTATTTTCTTAACCCAAGTCTCAGTAGATCTAGATGCTGAAAAGCTTCCTGGGAGCATTTCATTAATTAATGAAATTAGTTTCATTAATTAATTTCATTTAACATTTGTAGGAGAAAAGGGGAGAATTTCAAAGACATGAAGTGAATTTTGTAGATGATATAAGTCATGTTGTCACTGATTTGTGTCCCATCCCCAAACTCTTATGTAAAAGCCCTAACTTCAAGGTGTCTGTATTTGGAGACAGAGCCTTTCAAGAAGCAATTAAGGTGAAGTGAAGTTTTAAGGATAGGGCCTTAATCCAATAGGGACTGGTGTTGTTGTAAGAGGAGGAGACATGAGAGATTTTTGTCTCTTTTCCTGTCTCTATTTCTTCTTCTTTAAAAATTGTCTAAAATATTGTACATTAAAGACTGCTACACCTGTAATTTTAATATTTAAGGTAATTGCTTTCATATCATCAAAATGTGCCCAAATTTGACTTTTATATCTACATATAGTTTCATTAGATGAATATATTAGGATTAATTTAAATATCCTTCCATTTGCTATACTATAAAGAAAAATGCAGCAAGATATTTATGATGAAATACCTACTTGCATTTCTCCCGGACTATCATTACATACAAAAACTTTATATACATTGATAGTTCTTCCTATGCAGAAGTATGTTTAATGCTACTCTTCAGGCATTCTAATACAAATAATAATAATAATGATGATGATGTTGATGATGATGATAATAACTGTGTTGCCTAGAGGTTTTTTTATTTTGTTTTGATTTTTGTTTTGCAGTGATTCTTGTCTAGGAAACTATTGTATAAACAGAGTAGTTAAAAGTAACCTAAATTTAAGTGATTTTAAATAGATTGTTTTGGATGAAAGGCTATGATGAAAATAAAAGACATCAATAAAGAACTTCCTTTCACTATTCTGAGAAGGTCATTTCCAAAATAAAAAGAAATTCATCAATATAAAAAATATAGTAAAAATATACAGTGACTGTAAATGTTTATGATTTATAAACAAATGTGCTTCTAAAATATATGAAAGATCAAATTATATTGGTTATATTAATAATAATTACCAGGGAAATAAATTGATAAAAATCCTGAACTAAATGATGCATAATAAATAAACAACACTTTTGGGGCACCTGGGTGGCTCAGTCAGTTAAACATTTGACTTCAGTACAAGTCATGATCTCAGGGTCCTGGGATCAAGCCACATGTCAGGCTTTATGCTCAGCAAAGAGTCTGCTTCTGCCTCTCTCTCTTTCCTTCTGCCACTCTCCTTGCTGTGCTCTCTCTCTCTCAAACAAATACAATCTTTAAAAATAAACAACAGTTTTTAAACAACTTCATATAGACAGTATTTTACTGAAATTATAATAAACTTCAAATTATGAGCAAGTTTCTCATTGCACATTTACTGGTATGTATTTTTCATGACATCTTTCAATAGATGTTAATTAAAAGAAATGTGATACATACATTTATATGTACATGTATCAAAGAAGAGCTACAAAGAAAAAGCTAAATATGTGGTCAAATAGCATTTTAAAAATTATGTATGCTGACTAAATTAGTGTATAAATAAATCAAGATACCTAAAGTAGCATAAACAAAATGAATATCAAAAAGTATTTTCTATATTTCAGTAAGTGCCTGTAAGAAATTTAAAATGATTTCATAAATCCACAAAGGAAAGTAAGCAAAATACCATTTGTAGTCTGTCTTGTGGTTGTAGCATCTCTTTTTAAATGCAATTTATTGGGGATCCCTGGGTGGCTCAGCGGTGTAGCCACTACCTTCTGCCCAGGGTGTGATCCTGGAGACCCAGGATCGAGTCCCACATCGGGCTCCCTGCATGGAGCTTGCTGTCCCTCTGCCTGTGTCTCTGTCTCTCATGAATGAATAAACAAATAAAATATTTTTAAAAATAAAAAGAATTAGGGATCCCTGGGTGGCGCAGCGGTCTGGCGCCTGCCTTTGGCCCAGGGCGCGATCCTGGAGACCCGGGATCGAATCCCACGTCAGGCTCCCGGTGCATGGAGCCTGCTTCTCCCTCTGCCTGTATCTCTGCCTCTCTCTCTCTCTGTGACTATCATAAATAAATAAAAATTAAAAAAAATAAAAATAAAAAAAATAAAAATAAAAAGAATTAATGCAATTTATCTGCTTTGAATAAAATCTATTTCACCAACAAATGATAAAAGTTCATAAAGGAAATATTAAAAATAACATTGAAATTAATGTCTTGGAAAATTTCTTTCATCTAAATGTTATTTTGCCCTCTAAAGTAAAAAAAAAAAAATCACAAATTAAAGAGTACCTGAAATAACTTCAAATATCCTTTTTAGGTGAGTTGATTCATGATGCATAACATGCAGACGTTTTCGCTTCCCTAAATCAGGATTAAATTTTCGAAGACATTTTCTTCAAAACTGAAAAAAACTCAAATTGCTTGTCAAATTATTTTTTGCAACTTCCATTTTATGTCAGCTGACCCTTTTGAATATCTACATTTCATGCTGTGTAAATAGAACCTCTTTTGTATTATTTTCCTCAAAATTTTCTACATTAGTCCAATCTGGAATCCTAGCAACAGACCATTTTGCTATGTGCTAGTTCTTTTTCTGAGCAAATAGCTTTTAATTGTCAGATAACAGAGATTCAGAAATGAATGTTACTGAATGCTTGACACCAACACATTTAGTGACCTGGATTATCATTTTCTCCCTCCAGAATCATAATGAAAACCTTCTTATTAAATCACTTAAACATATATTTTAATGGTTCAATTTATTTTTTCACTGAAAAAAACGTATGCAACTAATCCATGAAAACATTCTAGCCAGCTACACAGCATAAAACTATGTGAATGTTCAACTTCAGTCTCTTAACTGATACATTCCTTATTTTCAGACACAACCATAGACCATGGTTAACAATTTGTTTTCTGTTAACTTGGTTCTTTTTCTATGCATTTAATAAACACGTACATATATTTCTTCAAATAAACATTTTATGTATATAAATCTGTATCATTCTATTCTTATTCTGACTTGTATTTTTTACTTAAAATATGCCTTTGAAATTTTTCCATACCAGTAGTACTTGGCACAAAATATATATTCAGTAATTATTACCTATAATTGAGCCATATTGTCATACAATTTTTAAAATGAGATATATTTTACCATATACACATTTTTTTTCTCTTTGTTAGATTTTTTTAATGCATTTGTTTTTATTTAGAAGCAATCAGAAGATTTGGAGTACCATTTTGGCCCATCCCAAATTGTATAAGCAGTTTGGCCCTGCTCCCTCCCTTATCCGAATCCACAGATTGAAAATCTAGGAAATATATAATTTGAATTTTAGAAATAGCAGCACTCCCACAGGGGGAACCTCATGAGGCCTGGAAACTCAACTCAAAGAAGGCAGCATATTCCCCCACCTTGGCATAGCCATGGTCCAAAGACAATGATAGATTTTTTTTAAGTGTAATTGTGTGGATGAAAACTGTGAATCAATAGTGACATGACTTATTAAATAATTATTAAGATGTTTTCCCATTGACATTTCTGACCACAGAATATTTACTCTGTTGGTCTCAGTATTTATAGTAAGATATGTTTTGTGAATGGATGATTGCAAATTTTCCTAGAAGATTGGGGGGAAAAAATCTAACTTTTAAAAACAGGATTATGCAGTACTACTGTAATTTTGGAAGCCAGGGTAGATTCTCAAGACAAGATTTTCCTAATTATTTTAATGCCCATGTATCATTCTCAAGTTTAAGGGAGTAGTACCACCTTGTAAACTAGATAAGATTAGGCTTTCATCTTCTCCACCAATGCCTTTAAGTGTGGTGTTCAATAGTAAAAGGTTGCAATATAAGAGAGATAAGAGGAAACTCAAAATGGATGAGAGATCTAAATGTGAGACAAGAGTCCATCAAAATCCTAGAGGAGAACACAGGCAACACCCTTTTTGAACTCGGCCACAGTAACTTCTTGCAAGATACATCCACAAAGGCAAAAGAAACAAAAGCAAAAATGAACTATTGGGACTTCATCAAGATAAGAAGCTTTTGCACAGCAAAGGATACAGTCAACAAAACTAAAAGACAACCTACAGAATGGGAGAAGATATTTGCAAACGACATATCAGATAAAGGGCTAGTTTCCAAAATCTATAAAGAACTTATTAAACTCAACACCAAAGAAACAAACAATCCAATCATGAAATGGGCAAAAGACATGAAGAGAAATCTCACAGAGGAAGACATGGACATGGCCAACATGCACATGAGAAAATGCTCTGCATCACTTGCCATCAGGGAAATACAAATCAAAACCACAATGAGATACCACCTCACACCAGTGAGAATGGGGAAAATTAACAAGGCAGGAAACAACAAATGTTGGAGAGGATGCGGAGAAAAGGGAACCCTCTTACCCTGTTGGTGGGAATGTGAACTGGTGCAGCCACTCTGGAAAACTGTGTGGAGGTTCCTCAAAGAGTTAAAAATAGACCTGCCCTACGACCCAGCAATTGCACTGTTGGGGATTTACCCCAAAGATTCAGATGCAATGAACCGTCGGGACACCTGCACCCCGATGTTTCTATCAGCAATGGCCACAATAGCCAAACTGTGGAAGGAGCCTCGGTGTCCATCGAAAGATGAATGGACAAAGAAGATGTGGTTTATGTATACAATGGAATATTACTCAGCAATTAGAAACGACAAATACCCACCATTTGCTTCAACGTGGATGGAACTGGAGGGTATTATGCTGAGTGAAGTAAGTCAATCGGAGAAGGACAAGCAGTGTATGTTCTCATTCATTTGAGGAATATAAATAATAGTGAAAGGGAATATAAAGGAAGGGAGAAGAAATGTTGGGTAATATCAGGAAGGGAGACAGAACATAAAGACTCCTAACTCTGGGAAACGAACTAAGGGTGGTGGAAGGGGGGAGGAGGGCGGGTGTTGGAGGGGAATGGGTGACGGGCACTGAGGTGGACACTTGACGGGATGAGCACTGGGTGTTTTTCTGTATGTTGGTAAATTGAACACCAATAAAAATTAATTAAAAACAATAATAATAAAATAAAAAAAAATAAGAATGCAAAAAAAAAAAAAAAAAGAGGAAAGCCAAACATTTTGCCAGTTGTAGGAGTTGCAGAACTGCTAAAGCTGATCATGTTACTGAGAGTAAGATTGAGAGGAGAGCTACAGAGGACTAACATGGTACAAATAAATCAAAGAAAATTTGACAGCAAATGTTCAGGTAGAAGGAGGTCCTATAATTTAGTGTCTTAATGTTTCTTAGCCACCCTTAGTTTCCTTGAGGAATGGAATTGAACCAGAAAGCTGAAAGTACATCTGGGAACTTGTCAAAGGAGAACATTCTGACAGGGTCTCAGTTGCTTTGCCCTGTAGGCCATATTATAGACTGCCCTGTCTGGGACCGAATCAGTCACAGCAGATCTTTTAGACAGTACTGCGAGAGCCTGGGATGCCATGGAGTCAGCTAGAGACTCTCACCCAGACTCTGACCAAGACAGGATCACAAGTTACATCCTTTTCAAATTTCAGTCTTGAATTCAACAGTGCAAGCAGGGGAAGTACAAAAGATATTGTCCCATAGAATATGAGTAGGATTCAATAGTAAAAGACTGTTCTGGGTTCCCTCCTCCATATTATTAATCATTTCATATTCTGCTTTATTTCCTCAACAGAAAAATATGGGGCACCTGGGTGGCACTGGCAGTTAAGTGTCTGACTTGATTTTGGCTCAGGTCATGATCTCAGGGTTCTGAGGTCAAGTCCTGAATCAGGCTCCATGCTGAGTATGCTAGAGATTCTCTCGCTTTCCCTCTTCGAGTCCAAAAAAACTCGGAAAAATGTGAAATAGAGACCTAGCAACTTTAATGTAAAAATGACTTCGCAGATTAAAATGTCTCTCTAAAATTATTTTAAATAATATAAGAACATGTTATTAATTGCATCTATTTTACTACAGTTATAATAACAATAATTATAATAAAATAATTTAAATAATAAGATTTCTTTTAATAATTGAATTGAAGACTATTTTAGCCTAGTTAAGTTTTCTTGCTAGCCAGCAAACTGAAGGCTTAGGAAAATTACAAAAAAAAAACCCACAAGATTTAAAATTTTCCTTCCATATCCTAATTGTAGCATGAGTGAATTTAGCTAAGAAGCTTTTCTTTTCTTTTTTTTCAAGTTTGCCAAAGGGACGCCTGGGTGGCTCAGTGGTTGCGCATCTGCCTTCGGCTCAGGATATGATCCCAGAGTCCCAGGATTGGGTCCCACTTTGGGCTCCTTGCATGGAGCCTGCTTCTCCACCCGCTGCCTCTCTCTCTGCCTTTCTCTGTGTCTCTCATGAATAAATAAATAAAACATTTTTCTTTTAAGTTTGCTAGGAAGCAAACTTGTGTTTGCTTGTGTTCCTTTTTCCTCAGGAATGAGTTTTGGGTTTTTCAAATGCTTTGCATTTTAGAAAAAGCAGCATTGTTTTTCTTGTGTTTCCTTTTTCTTCAGGAATGAGTTTTGGGTTTTTCAAATGCTTTGTTTAGCATTTTGGAGCTAAAATGTATTCTGTCTGTTTTTGCTAATCACCTTACATTTGGTCAGTATTTACTCAAATATGCTACACTTACTATAATTAAGGAATATATGTACTCAGTGCTCCATAAAGAAAAGATTCCAGGGAGAAAAAAGCTAGTTAAAAGGAAGATGGATAAGAACATTTGGCGGGAGGTGTGGGGGGACGTGAATAATTGGTTTTCCTTGAGGTCTCAGACTATCCATGACTTTGGTTCATCCAGGACTTATTGTACTGAATAGAAAACTATGACTATTCCATAAGGCACCTGAGTGGCTCAGTCGGTTAAGGGTCAGGCTTCAGCTCAGGTTGTGGTCTTAGGGTCCTGGGATGGAGACCCCCTTGGGCTTCCTGCTCAGCGGTGAGTCTGCTTCTCCCTCTCCCTCTGTTTTCTCTTTTTCTCTTAAATAAATAAATAAATAAATAAATAAATAAATAAATAAATATTTTAAAAAGTATGACTATTCCAGTAATGGGCATTGCTGAGTCCATCTTCCAAATCCTATCCCTGAGATCTTTTATTTTATCTCTTCCCAGAGAGAGGCAGAGACATAGGCAGAGGGAGAAGCAGGCTCCCTGTAGGGACCCCCCCAGATCACGCCCTGAGCCAAAGGCAGATGCTCAACTGCTAAGCTACCGAGGTGGCCCTCCCTGAGATATTTTAAAGTAATCTTTGTTTAATGAAGATGTAGTGGCTAAGCAAAAATCACATTAATTGGGGTGCCTGGGTGGCTCAGTTGAATGAGCATGTGACTTGGGCTCAAGTTATGATCTTGGGGTCCTGGGATCAATCAAGCCCTCACAAGTAGAAGACCACTTGTCCCTCTCTGACTCTCTCCCTCTGCTCATGCTCTTTCTCTCAAATAAAGAAATTAAATATTTTTAAAAATTCACAGTAATCTTCTATTCTATATACATTGGCAATATTACAAGATATGTATACATTATCTTCGGGTGTGTATGAATATTAACAGTTTCATAATCTGTTTTACAGACATATTCTCCTAGATTTTAAAGACAAGATAACCCTATGGCATTTAGGGTTTTGAGTCTATAATAACACTGATTTCCAAAATTCAGCAAGAAAAACAACAACAGGGAAATTATTTTATTAAATTCACTTGGAGTTCTGGGTTTAAGGACATACATTCCATAATTACCTTGTTTGATATATTCAAAACTATTTTCTGAATTTAAAAAAATAATAATTAATGTCTATCGAATCTACCTAACTATATATATTTTACATCCATTATCTATTTTTTTTTCCATGCACACAAATAAGTCAAGGGTCGTTATTATCTCATTTTACAGATGAGAAGACATAAACAATTCCCACAATTCTTAGACTTTTGGTGGGGGAGTAGTTTTTTTTTCCTCTTTCCATTCCAGTTTTGGAGGTTTCCATTCAGATATCCTCAAGTCCTCAAGCTTAGTGATTCTTTTCTGTTTTGTCTAGTTTACTAATGAGCTCATCAAAGGCATTCTTCATTTATGTTGCAGTGTTTTTGATATGTAGCATTTCTTTTGGTTCATTTTTAGAATTTCTATCTCTCTGCTTATACTGCCCATCTGTTATTGCATGCTGTCTACTTTATCCATTAGAGACCTTAGCATACTAATCATGGATGTTTTAAATTACTGGTCTGATAATTTCCACATCCTGGTCATATCTGAGTCTGGTTTTGATGTTTGATCTGTCTCTTAAAACTGTATTTTTGCCTTTTAGTATGCCTTGTAATTTTTTTCTGATAGCTAGATATGATGACCTGGGTAAAAATAACTGTGGTAAGTAGGCTTTTAATGATGTGGTGGTGATGCATGGGGTAGGGGCAAGCATTCTGTAATGCAATAATTATGTCTCAGTCTTTAAATGAGCTGGATTATCAAGTTCACAAGTACTTCTCAGATTTTCTTTCTTTTAGGTGGGACAGGATGCTCAGAGTAGACTGGAGTTGATTATTTCCCTCACCCCAGGTTGGTTAGGCTCTGAACAACACTAGTTTTTCAGTTGTTTGCCTCTGGTAAAACTCCTGAAGGCAGATCTTTTTAAATAGAAAATAATACTCAGGTATATTTCAAATGTTATCCTTTCTTCTTCCGTGCCCCCCTCGACCTCCTCCCAAGCACAGAGGACTTTTTCTCCAATGTTCACTGTGAGAACCTGGTTACCTAGAGGTAAAACTTAACAGAAGTTTGGGAGCCCTTCATGAATGGGTCCTCTGAAGCTTTTCATTCTCAGACTTGTTTACACTGAATCTCCAGCAATTTGCCAATTACAGTTTAGGTTTTCCTACTCCAAACTAGTCTTCATGAAAGTTTTTGCTTGTGGATGTTTGACTTAGTAAGCTGCAATTCTACATATTCACTGATTCGTCTCTCCAGGAGATTACCATTTTACATCAGTTCTCTGAAGGATGTATAAAGAGTCGTTGTTTTTTTTCAGTTTGTTCAGTTTTTTACTTGTTAGAACAGAATAGAGACTTTAAACTCCTAATATACTGGACTATTAGCTGGAAGTCCCTCAGTCAAATTTTTAAACCTGAAATATGTTTAAAAAATATTTTTAGACCATAAAGAGATGATAATGGGCAGTATTAAGAATTACATCAAAATACTATTCTTGTCTTACCATTCCTACTCTAACTATTGCCAAGTGCCATCTCAGACAGATTCACGGATGTGTTCTTTCAAACTTTCAACAAGACTGAAAGCCTATGCTAATTACCCTCCTCCAGAGCACAGAGAAAGTACTGGTCTTAATACTTTTTACCAAGCCAGTACTTGATAACACTAATACACAGATGGGTGAGGGAATGGCAGAGGAGATGGTCATAATTTTTAAATGAAATTGAAAAAAAATCTTGAACTGCAGGATGGGTTACATTCTTTGTTCAGCCCTTCTGTTATTAGTGAGCCAGAAAATGAGATAGGAGCAGCAAATAGAGATCATATCCTTTTCCTTCGAAAGTGATTTGTGTCTCGGAAGTCCATCCAAGGATGTAGGTGTGCTCCTCTCCGCTTTTGGCCACTCTAGTGAAAATTTAGCAGCCATCAAGCCAGCTGGTATGATTAGGAATAGGGACAGTGGAGTTGAAGTACCCACTTACCTTTTTATTTGGCCAGTTTTTCCTCCAATATTTTTCTTTGAATGTTCCAAGATTGACTCCTAGGTAAATAATTATGCTTTCTTCTTGCACTCTTTCCTACATGTAGATCTCTTTTGATTAGAAATAATCGTCTAGAAAAATTAAATTGATATCTACAAAAAATTTCTTCCTCATCCCATTCTGGGCCATTTCGAATAGAAGAATGAGGTTTCAAGCAGGTTATTTCTTATCTTTCATATCCTACCAAAATTCCAATCCAAGCAGAATTCACTGTAAGTGAATCTATAGTGCTTTGTAGATAGAAGAATGAGCTTTAGAGTCAGTCTGGCAGCCTTCCAATCTTAGCTCTACCATTTGCTAATGCTAGGACCTAAAGCTTATAGTTACTGCTATGTAGTCTCTCAGGTCTACTGTCATTTCCTCATGAAAGCATTCTGTTATACCTTGTCATAATAGTATTTTACTATTGCACTTTAATTTTATCGAAGTTGTGTGACCCTATTAAAAAGTCTTCCTTCTTCTTTGAACTAAAAATTTGTGAAAATAGAGACTTAGTTTATAAACGTAATATGTCTCATCAACTAGCAGAGAAAAGGACCAATAGTGGACACTCAGTATGTGTTGAGCGAATGAATGTATCACTTCACAGTTTTAAAAATGTGTTTGTACATAGAATCTTCATTTGTCATAAATACTATTATGTTGAATTTATTTGATAGATGATATATTAACTTTGATGTGAACATAGTTCAATATAAACTGATGTGGATCTATGTGATTTTACTGAAATAATTACCAGATGATAAAAATGAAAGTTAATGACTTTTTGAAACATATTAACTGTATTTTAAGTGACAAAAACTGAGTATGTAGAAAAGACACTATGAACTAAGAAAGTAAATATAGTTACTGACATAGAGATAGTGACAAAAATATTTTTAGAGGAGCAGACTGGGCTATTGACAAAACATAAGACATTAAAGACATTTTTGAATTAGGTAAAACACAGAGGTAGAAAACTACCCATTGGATGATTTACAATTTTATCAATTTATAATTTTATCATCACTATTATTACAGAAAAACTCCTTTTTTAAAATATTGACCTATTCTTTTGTTAAAAACAAATTATATTTCCTTCTAGAAATTTTGCATTTGTGTCTTTATATATAGATTGTGACCATAGTTGTTCATTTTCTTTTCCATCAAAGCACCAGTAAAACTTGAGGCATAGTTGGAATTTTTTTTGAATAGCTATGTTTTATCTTAAGATATTTAAACAGATTGGGTCCTCAACTCCATAATATGACACTATCTTTTTTATTAAATTCTATCATGTATATTTATGTTTTAATGACATTCCATTGAGTCAATTTGACACTTGAGGATCAAACTTTACACATTTATCCCCTGGCTTCTCATATCCATGGAACACTGTCAATATGTCTGAGATAAGACATCCCAGGATATTATAATTTTGTACAGAAGATAAGTCTGCTTAGAGAAATTTGCCTTTTACACTTTTATTACAGTAATATATTCAGAAAAAAATGACCAAAATTTGATACCTATATAGTTGTCAACCTTGAGAGCATTTTTCATGGTTTAACTACTTAATTGTGCCAAAATAATATTTTGTGTTATTTCTGTGTTAAAGTTTTTATTAAGAGCCCATTTAAGGTAAAAAACAGGATTCATTAATCTATATTTATCTAGCTACAGTAACTAACCCTTTTGTGAATTTGTATGTTACTTCTGTAAACATAAATGGCCAAATCATTGATGCAGGCTTTTATACCAGCAAATGATTAAAATGAAACAGAAAGAACAAATACCATTTACAACAGGAAAAAAAGAGTATTGTTGGAAATATTTCCCTTCTGGAGTCTTCACTGAAGATACTAAACAATCCTTCTGTTTTGCAATTCTAAGGTTTGCAACAAATTCACTATATTATCAGAATGAAGAATGATACATATAAAAAGGACTTTGGGGCAGCCCCTGTGGTGCAGCGGTTTAGCGCCGCCTGCAGCCCAGGGTGTGATCCTGGAGACCCGGGATCAAGTCCCACATCTGGCTCCTTGCATGGAGCCTGCTTCTCCCTCTGCCTGTGTCTCTGCCTCTCTCTCTGTGTCTCTCATGAATTAATAAAAAATCTTAAAAAAAAAAAAGGCCTTTGAACAGTTTGGTTTGTGGGCATAGAAATAGTCTGGTCTGAAATGTTCTGTCAATTTCTAAATAGTGTGCCTCTCCTAAATTTTTGTCATAGAATGACCTTATTAGACAAGACCAGCTGGAGTTGCCACAGGCTTTGCAGTTTGGTTTGCCTGATTTGTTTGCTATTCATGGCTTTTCAGGCTTTTGCTCTATAACCTAACAAGATCCTGCAGGAGTATATCAGACCCAAATCCATCTGAAAGTTTCTTTTCACTCTGGTTTGAAAAAATTGACACATTGAGTCTTACTTTGTATCCACTTTAACCTCAAAATCACTCTTATAAAATCTGGGAAATCGCTTAGATTTCATTGGTCCCATTATTTTCTCTAGGCCATCTGTCCTGCCTACACTATCCATAAAGCAAGGAGTAGTGTGGTATAGTGTAGTTGGAAAACAAGTAACAAAGCAAGGTGAGAGCAAAATCTCTGGTTTGTGCCATACCTATATTACATGGCAATCCCAGAGTTTGACTAGCTCCTATGAAATTGGCATAGTTATTGAACGTTTTCTCACTGGGTTCTTTACAATCTGAGTCAGAATTCCCCAAAGAAATTTACCTAAAGCTTGCTAATGAACTACACAGATTAATATGCTTTATATTAAAATCACTCACCCTAAATACATAGGGTGTAACATAGGTTACAGTATCAATTTTACTTTTGGTGACCAAAAATAAGAATTGCCTGTTGTGAAAGGAGTTTTAAATATTAATTTGAATGATCTTGTTTCTTACTTTTAAATTAGGTTTTAATTCTACTTGAATTCTTTCCTAATCATTTGCACTATTTTACAAAAGGCATAGATAAGGGTAAAATATATTTAATATATAGATAATATTGACAAATTTAGTAAAATAGCTTTATCTTTGGATTATTGAAAGATACAGAACATTTTTGTCTTAGACATGAATCTCAGTAGAGAAAAAATGGACATGTAGGAATAAACATGGTTTTGGTTATAATTAAACATTTGGGCTAATTTATCATTTAAGCAAACCCCGTGTGAAGTTTGGTGGTTTTTTTTTTTTTTTTTTATACCTTTTTTTTTTTTTTTTTTTGAAAGAGGCATGCAAGTAGGTGGTGGGGGGTAGTAGAAGGGCAGCAGTTAAGCAGGCTCCACATCCAGCACAGATCCCAAGGTGGGGCTCAGTTTCACAACCCTGAGATCATGACCTGAGCCAAAATCAAGAGTTGGATGCTTAACAGACTCAGTCACCCAAGTGTCTCTGGTGTTTATTTTTTAACAAAGTGATTAAGTTCATCTATTAGACATACTCACTAATTTTGTCACATTAATAAATAAAATCTCTGTATTAAATAGAAAAATTATATTTGCTTATATCTATAGAAAATATTGGAAATGAGATTTAGGGCTAAGGAGAATTGTAAAGTATGTGTAATATGCAAAAAATTGCAATACCTAGTCAGTTCTCTATACAGACTCTTTTCTAAGTCCACTGAATTTAGAAGATAGTTTTAAGACAAAGTTTATGCTAAAATTTATGTGGGATTTAAAAAGTCTCTTGTCAAAAGTAAACTTTTAAAAATATTGAGGGGGTATGTAATGCAGTACTAATTTATGTAAACAGAAAATTTGAATTATGTAAAATTATATTTGTCTATACTTTACAGTAAAACTGCCTAAATACTGGTTTAAAAAATCTTGGGAATAGAGTTGCCTTCAGAGAGACTTTTGGATATACGTGGTGGTTACATACGTAAAAATATACAGCTGCATACATATGGTATCCATACAGGTGTATATATTTGTAAAAAGCCACCAACATGTACACTTAAGATTCGTGTACCTTGATGTATGTAACTTATGACTTAGTAATTGAAAGAAAAGAAAAGAGAAGAATAGAAAGGAACAAGAGTTTATCCTTATGCAATAAGAAGTCTTATGTTGGGCATCACTCTCTGTGCTATCACAGGATACCATAGTCTCTAGGACTCTTGAACTCTTAGTTGTGTAATGGATGCTGCAGCTTCAGCAGCATGTCTGTGTTCCAGGCAGAAAGGAGGAGGAAGGAACAAATGGGGTATATATATATGCAAGAGCAGGGGAATGTGTTAGGAAAGAAAAACTTTTTCAGAATCTGCCAGGAGACTTCCACTGAAGTTTCATTACCTAGTCTAGTCACATGGTCATATCTAGCTATAAGGGAAAGTGGGAAACATATTTTTCATTAGATATATCTCTCCCTTTGGAGGGAATGGCCTCTGTTAATAAGAAAGAATAGAATGCATATAGTGCAGACAATTAGCAGTGCCTGCCATATCACAAATGTGTCATTTTATTTAAATTATTCAGGCAGCCCGGGTGGCTCAGCGGTTTAGCGCCGCCTTTGGCCTAGGGTGTGATCCTGGAGACCCAAGATAGAGTCCCACATCAGGCTCCCTGCGTGGAGTCTGCTTCTCTTTCTGCCCGTGTGTCTGCACCTCTCTCTCTCTGTGTCTCTCATGAATAAATAAATAAAATATTTAAAATAAATAAATAAAAAATAAATAAATTATTCTTAGAACATATGCTCTGAGCCAATTATAGATTGAATATGTGAAATATACAAGTGAATAGTTACCATTTTCTAATGAATTTGGATTCATTATGTACTTGTATATCTTGAAACATTTCCTTGAAAATATTTTATGATTCAATTTTAATCCTTTCAATTGGTTTGTCTTAGTTTAAACAAGGGATACTGTCTGTATTAGCAATAGCTGTTTATTTCTTTTTTAAAAGATTTATTTATTTATTTATTTATTTATTTATTTATTCATGAGAGACACAGAGAGAGGCAGTGACACAGGCAGAGGGAGAAGCAGGCTCCCTGAGGGGAACCCGATGTGGGATTCCATCCCCACACCCGGGATCACTCCCTGAGCCAAAGGCAGATGCTCAACCACTGAGCCACCGAGGCACCCCTGTTTATTTTATAGAATGTTGAGGAATAGCTAAGTAACAGGTTATTGCAAAAGGTAAAGGTGACAATATATGTGTTTTTGAGGCCAAAACCAAGTTTTGTGGAAAAAAAAAAAAAAACTGCCGTGAGCAATGATCTTATAAATCCATATGGTTGAGATTCTAGTTTAAATCTGGTTGAAAACTTTCTTAATTAAAAAAAAATGCTTGAATTTTATTTATTTAAATTAATGCACAAATATATGGATAAAATTCAGGGTTGAAATGGCAATGCAAGTGTCTCAAGTCAGATGACATAAAAAATAGGTTTCAGATTTATGCTTCCATATCATCTGCCAGCCTGGCAGCATAATTCCCAAACCTCTCAGCAGAAAATCTTTCATTTGAAGCAAGCTTCTGTTATGTGATCTTTTTCCCCCTGGCAGATGATGTGTTAAAAATGTACGATCTGGGAGATGGACCAGAGGCAGGTGCACAGGTTTTGATGTGGAAGGCTTGGCAGGTGTGACCCAGAATGGAATATATTCCCCTCAGAGGGACCCATTGAGATCAGATGTTCACCAGAAAGACAATGCTCAAATTATTCTAACATGCATATAATTATTTCTTAACGTGGTATTGTGACCTTGCTATAATTTGCACACCAGCAGATACATTTAAGCCATGTTAACAACATCTGAACTATAATGATTCTGGATTTGTAAAAACATGAAATTGCATTTCTAATCTTTTGTTGTACTTAGGAAATCAGTAAGTTAGCTGCCTTGATTAAAGGAAAACATGATAGTAACTAGAGTTACTTATAATTTTCTGCCCATAAAGTGTCACTATCTAGGCATTCTGCAACAGGGTTTCAGTTCTTCCTTCCCTCTTCTTAGGAGTCAGTGTAGTTTCCCTTTACCTAACATATGTCCTCTGTGCACAACTCCCTCCCTTGACCTTAGACCTGGTTTTACCTCTATTTTCATACTTCATCTTTCTTAACGTGAGAGATTTTCAAGTTTTGGGGGTTTAACTGAACTTCTACCAAGTGCATTGTTAGCATGTCACATGATAGCTATTCACTGTACACTCTTTTTTAAAAAAAGATTTTATTTATTCATCTGAGAGAGAGAGAACATGAGCAGGGGTGGGGCTAGAGGGAGAAGCAGGGCTTGATCCGATCCCAGGACCCTGAGATCATGATCTGAGCCGAAAACAGATGCTTACTGACAGAGCCACCCAGGTGCCTACAGTATATATTTTAAAATTAATAAAGGAATGTGTAAATAAGGAAAGACACTGACCATACTGAAAGGTAAACTAGCCCCTCTTTTTGTATTCTTTTTTACTTCTCTAGAATGTACTAGACTCTGTTTAGCATCCCACCCAGGTATAATACCCTATTAGTAAAAAGTATTATGAACTTACATATATTCTCATTTATATTTGCAAAAATAATTATAATAAACTCCAAATTATCTGGCACACCATCATTAAAATTATAGTTAAATGGCTGGCAACAAGTGTCAGTAGCTTTTAATAGGCTGTGTAAAAAAGTTGTTGACAAAAGTCCATGTTAGAATGCAAAGCACTAACTTTGTCTGTGTAATTTGTATAAAAATTTTTTAAAGGTCAGCGAATATTTGCATAAGTTATCAAAAAAGAACATTAATGTATACTTTTTTGCATCTCTTCATCATATAGTGAAGTTTTGGTTTCTTTACTAAAAAGGGCAAATGTTTTTCTGTGACATTGAATAGATGCTTTAACAGTCAACTTTCAAAAATTAGTAACTAGTATCTTTCAAACTATATGTTTGTAAGAAACATTTGTTGGCATGTTTGTCTTGGAGAATTGTGTCTATCTACATAAACTTATGTAACATGGTTGTCCTGAAAAGTTGAATTTGCTCACTTATTTCGTGATAATTAACTGACTGAGCTAATCATAACTTAGTATATAAAAATTATGTGTCTTCTCTATTAAGAATGTTTTCTTAGACAGCTATTTTGCATATGCAAGTCAGACATTAACACCTGACTTTTAAAGATTAATTTTAAAAACAGCAAGACTCAAAAAAAAAAAAAAAAAAACCAGCAAGACTCTCACTCTTCTATAGTATGGAATTTCAAAGTTTTTATTGCTATTAACAAAATATTAGATTTACATGTCCAAAATGGCAAATAAATGTTATTTTGTTGGTGATTTAAAATTTCAACAATGAAATTTAAGGCTTGAATATTCAAGATTAGCAAAGATTCAGTTATACCAGTCCTTATCAGTTCTTCCCTTGGCAGTGTGTCTCCTTTCCCACTTATTTCTATTTTTTAAATTTTTTTAAGATTATTTATTTATTTATTCATGAGAGACACAGAGGGTGAGGCAGACACAGGCAGAGGGAGAAGCAGGCTTCTTGTGCGGCGTCTGATGTGGGACTCATACCCGGACCCCGTGATCATGACCTGAGCTGAAGGCAGATGCTCAACCACTGAGCCACCCAAACGTCCCTATAATCAGTTTTAAAACGTTCTGCTGCTCTCTATTCCATGTAATTCCAGCATCCCTCCTCCTTCTCTTGCCAGTTTGTCTCTACTCTGAAACCCAGAGTTGTGAAAAAGAAGAAACAACATCTGCACTCCTTTGCTTTCCCATGTTTGCTTCTCTTTTATTTTTATGTTCACTTTATTCCTTCTGTTTTTATCTCATGTCAGGGGGCCCAGGTAGCAGTACTTATAATTACAGGGTATGCGGAAAATATGGCTTATTATGATTGGTCAACAAAATCAGAAAACTTGAAGGTCTTTCACACTAAATATTTCTTAAAGGCCAGCAAGTGTTCAGTAGGAGGGAGAGCATTGCTATGAATTGAAATTCATGATATTATGAATTTATCAGTAGATGCTTTACTCTGACAAGAAAGCAGGTAGTCACTGGGACACAGCGTATTAAAATACAAAAGAGAGGGACGCCTGGGTGGCTCAGCAGGTTGAGCGTCTGCCTTTGAGTCCCCAGTCCGCATTGGGAGAGCCTGCTTCTCCCTCTGCCTGTGTCTCTACCTCTTTCTCTCTCTGTGTGTCTCTCATGAATAAATAAATAAATCTCTAAAAGTAAAATAAATAAATAAATAAAATACGAAGGAGATGTAGTGGCCTAGGTAATTTCTCTGTAAGCATCTTAGCTGCAACCGTTTTTGCCACGTAACTAATTGGCTGTAAGGCAGTTTTGTCATAAAAGATAGAATAACAAAAAATAAGAGGGACATTCAAAGGGACAAATGAAATATGAAAAATTTAATAAAATTATTAATTTCTTCTTTCCTTAAAAGAGACATTAGTTTTCCAAATACTAGGATACATATTTTGTATTGCATTGTGAAAACTTTCTACATTGTTTTTCATTTCTGGCATATTGTCATATGTCTGTTAAGACATTTCAGAGTTCTACGAGAAATGTGAGTGAAAAGCTAGTGCTGTAATGCATTTATAACTGAGCTTTGCTATTATTGTAACTGACATGTTATATTTTGTAGTGTAGGATAGTTTGCAATCTGGGTTTATACTCTTCTTATTCCACAGTAGCAGAATTTTTATCACCATATTTTTTATCAAGACAACATACATAGTTTTTATTGTTTAACTCCATTATTTATAGACAAGAATATCTGTTCTTTTGGGTTTTATTTTTTTGTTTAATTGCTTTCATCAACACGTGCAATTAACTTCTGCAAATGTAAATTTCAAGCTTATATCAGTGTTGTGGTGTATTAAAATATAGATAGTTATTCTGTATTTGACAACTTTCCAATCTTGTTTTGGACTATTAAACAACAATGATAATAGCAAGAGTAACCTCAAAATCTTTTTTAAAATGATTTTTTAATCTAAAAATTTCATTGTATAGACTCTTTTTTTTTGTAGTCCAGAGAATCTATCAGATAAGGGTGCCATATCTAGACACCAGGGAGGAGGAGGCAGCTGGTGAGGACCTGATATCTGAAGCCAGATTTGAGAGAATGTGGAAGAAGAGATTGTAAAGTATAGGTAAAGCACAGTAATTCACAGGGAAGTGGCTCAAAAGTTTTACATTCTGTAGGTCTTTGTGTCATTACATGTTTTGATCTCTATGCTTTAATGGCCTGTGAAACTTTGAAATATGTTTCACATATGGATAATATGCAGAGCAGAAGATGGTGCCAAACTAATATTTAAGATTCCTGAGGAGACACTGCACTGGAGTGAGCCCTGACTCCTGCCCAGTGGAAATCTAGAAAAAGACAAAGGCTAATGAACTGCTCCAGATTTGGGGGGACAAGGGATACATGATGGTTTACTGTGGAGTAGCCTGTGGAGTAGCCATGATGGGTTTACTTGTGGAGTAAATGGAGTACCATTTACCCAATGGTAATGGATACATGATGGTTTACTGTGGAGTAGCCTTGTGCCTGTGGGAGAGAGAACCAGCATGGAATTATCTGGAGTCTTTTCTAGTAATGCTACTAGATAAACAAAGAGACTGGCAGCCAGTTCTTGGATTTAAGGTACCTAACTAAGGGAATTGCAAGAGAGACAAATCCAATAGGGACATATACAACAATGCATGAAAACCTCCAACAAGAATAAAGAACTTTGTCTCTAAATACCTACATCATCAGAAAGGGGAAACCCGCTTAGAAAGTGTTTAGCTCAAGTGAGAATTTAGCCTCCCCTCTTCCTCTCCCTGGTCTCCAAACGCTGGTGTTGGAAGGACTTAGCAAGTTGGGAGAAGCAAAGCAAGAAGCAGAAAAAACAACTATATACACCCTTCTTGCAGCAAGATTCCAGCCTAAAGGAGGCCCAAGCCAGAGAAGGGAAAAAATATATACATTTGGTCAAGCTTTGAGTTTTAATTATTACATGGGGCCAGACATCACAGTGTTTTCAATTGAGACTGTTTCTGGCTTAATGGGATGGTAGGACTGTTTGTTACCTCAGAGTGAACAGAAAAGTTATGGATTTACCAAAGTTGAGGTCTAATGACTGATACGGGAGAGCTTGGTTCTTTTCTCATGGAGTTGAAGAATGAATCTCGCAGACACAGGAGAATGAGTAAAGGGATAAAAGTTGATTAAGTAAAGATACAGAGAAAGCTCTCAGAAGTGAGGGGGCCCCCGACCAGGTTGCCACTGAGGGCTTGTTGAGTTGGTCTCTTATTGAGAGCCTAATCAGGGAACCTAAATCCTTTTAACATATCCATTGATATCACCATTGAATAAGGACTAGTGATAACATCTTTAATGGCTCACTTCCTTTTTAGAGTCTGATGATATTTTTGTTGTTCACAAGTAGCTGATAGAACATACCTTCCCCACCCACACCTAGGGAAGGGTGGTCTGGCTTGTTCCCTTATCTCTGATTTCTTTACACCTTTGCATTTTGGATATTTTTGTGAGCCTGCTTCCATGGCCCCCTCCCTAGCCCTGCCTGGCCCATCTGTTCCTAACTCAACGGGGTAAGATCACCTCCACTGAGTAAAATTCAGTGGGATGGTAGAAGAAAATCAAATTGCATTTTGATGATAGTCCATGTGTCATGTTTATTTAACATACTAGTTTCACATGCTTCTCCACTGTCTTTCTATACTACCCAGTAGAAAAATTTATCATAACACTTATTACTGATTTACTTGTCTGCCTCACTTAGAAGATGAATGATAAGACAGAAACTCATTCTAAAGAAATGCCAGTAATAGGAAAATAGTTATGCTTCATAGAAAGTTTTCTATCAGGAATCAGGCTTGCTTGAAAGCAGGAAGGAAACTCTGATCTGCAGACATTTTTAGTTGAAAAGAAAATAAATTCTTGTATTTGTCAGAATGTAACAAAAAAGGAATTTTGAAACTATTGGCAGACATATCTTTGTTTGTTGTGTAAACATTTCGTGATACACAGCCTTTGCCTCAAGCATTCCTCAAGCAATTGTTCTACTCCCTTGTTTGAAATGCTCAAATCAGCGAGCATTCATCATTTGATCTTGCTTTATAAGGTATAGGGATAGATATACCAGACTGATTTTCTTGGAAAGTTTTATGATCCATATCAAACTTACTTGGAGTTTCAATACTACTGACAACAAATAGGAAAACGGAAACATTAATGATGCAAAGGCTTCAACATTATAAGCAAGTTATTATACGTCTAAATCATTCTGAATATTTGAAAATGGAACTGTTGAAAACCAAGAAACAAAAAGGACTCTAGTTCTGTTAACCTACCTTATTTTGAGATTAATTCATTTTCAAATACAATAATGTTCTAAAGGAAATGTTGATCTTAAGTGAAGACTTAACTATTATAGGTTGAATTCTCCAGGATGCGGCAAGCTGAGACGGAGCCAGGCGTGTGAATTATTTTTTGGTGTTTCACACCAGTGAAGGAAGGGGGAAGAAGCAGGATTAGGCAGAAGTTTTGCAATACACCCTGACAAAATCAGCCCTGCCAGAAGCTCTAGAGCGTATATTGGTCATCACACTGCCCAAACTTATACCAAATGGATCAGTGGTTTTATCGCCATCTTGCTTATTCAACAGCTATGGGCTGTTTGGGGAAGGGTGTGACCTCTGGTGGCAGTTTTCTGCAGCTGACAACTAAAAGACTATTTGCTGACCACCCTCTTGTATTTGGTCATATTTTCTTGATGGGGAGTGGGCCATGCATTTATGCATTATCTGTATTATCTGCTACAAATTTTGGATGCAGGAAGCTTAGTTATCATGGACATGTATTTACTGGAGATGTTTCTGTGTGTTCAGCATTCAAAATGATTGAGTATCATATTCCATGAGAATTAAGTCTTACTATTCAGAAGTGTCTATTTGAGGGCTATTCAAGAAATGTAAGATAAATCAATCTCCTAACTCCCTAAACTTGAGGTGTTTATGTCTTCATGATATATTTGCTCCATGAAAAAAAAAATTGTAAAGATAGAAATTTGAAAACAGTTGAATATCAAGAATATGTGTAATAACTATGGGCCATTACTATCATATAGCATGACATTTGCATTCTAAAAGCTATTGCGCTATGCAAAATAGGACAATAAAAGCTACATGATTTATGGAAAAAATGGACTTAGGGACACAACATTCAAAAACTTTATTAATGACACATTGCTATGGTCTGAATGTTGTGTGCCTCTAAATTCATATGTTGAAATTCTAACCTCCAAGATGATAATATTAGGAAGTAGAGTATTGAGGAGATAATTAGCTCATGAAGGCAGAGTCTGCATATTTGGGATTAGTGCCCTTATAATAGAGAACTGAGAGGCTCCCTCATCCCATCCAACCATGTGAGGACACAGCAAGAAGTGGTAGTCTGCAGCCTGGAAGAAGGCTTTCACCAAAACCCAAACAGGTTGTCACTCTGATCTTAGGCTTCCAGCCTCCAGAACTATGAGAAATAAGTTTCTCTTGTTTTATAAGCTACCCACTCTATGGGCATTTTTTTTAAGGATTTTATTTATTTATTCATGAGAAACTCTCAGAGAGAGGCAGAGACATAGGCAGAGGGAGGAGTAGGCTCCCCACAGGGAGCCTGATTTAGGACTTAATCCCAGAATCCCAGGATCATAACCTGAGCCAAAGGCAGATGTTCAACTGCTGAGCCACCCAGGCATCCCTGGGCATTTTGATATAGCAACTTGAATGGACTAAGACATCCACCCGCACACCCCCGTGCGCGCACGCACACACACACACACACACACACACACACACACAGATGGGCCATGATAAAAACATTAACACAGTTTACTCACATGAAATGTTAGGAAATGCACAAATACTACAATAAATATGGCACTTTGCCTGAAAAAGGCCTGAAGTTTGCTTGTGGAAGTAGTTATAGGAAGGGTTGCAGCTTGTGAGTTATAGATAAGTGATGGAAGAGGTTATCTGAGATCAATCAGAAAGTCATAACACCAAATGTGGATGGATGTGCCTCCCTCCCTCTTTCATTTTCTCTCTCTCTCTCTCATACACATACACACACACATACGTGTACACACACATATGCACACGCATATGCATATACATGGTGTGTTTGGGATGGGAGATGTTATTCTTGCATGACTTGGTTCAGCTGGGTGCACTTTTATGCATTCACTTACTGTTTCTCATGGATGAAATTATGTATAAACAATCTTGAAATTTGTTTTATGCTCAAATTGTTCCCATTATTGGAATAAATTTGCATTTCCAAAACAAACCTGATAGCAAAATGACTGTACTTTTAAGACATGTCATTTCCTCTTTGTTCTTTAATGGGAAGACATAGCTAATAATATGCTAGGTGTTTTCACTTAGCAGCCATTTAGTCATATCTCATTCAGTTTTCTGGGCAGGCTTGAGAGGTAAATGTTATTGTCTTCACTTTTATAGATAAGGAATAAACTGAGAGTGATTAAGGAAATTTCTAAAGGTGTTAATAGTCTGTCAGTGGTGGGGCAGAAAGAAACTCAAATCTGTCAAATTATAAACCCCATGTTCATTGTCCAGATTACACTGTGTCTGCATTATTTAAACAAAGTGAAGTGTGAGGCAAGAGTGGTAATCTAAAAAATTTCTCCACTTGTATGGATCTACATTTTAATGCAATACAGGTAGCCCTATTTTCATGTGGTATAAACATTAGCATACTGTTATAATTTTTATCTTTCTTTATGTTGACTCTTAGCCATTTCCAAAGAAGCTGCTATTTCCATGAATGATATTAAATATTTTTCTGCTGAAAATGCTTTTCCTTATCTACCTAATTTACATAATTCTTGAAAGAAAATGAAGTAATAATAGAAAATCTATGGGATTGTGAAAAAGTCTTGAATCACATATATACATTTTGCTGAATTTTCAGACATTATAGGTAAGTTGCATGTTATACCCCAAAACACTATAATTAGAGCAATCTAAAACCCATCATTAATATAGGTCAAATAATTTGCATACTTCTCAATTTGTTATTTCTTGTAATCTAATCTATGCAGTATAACACCACTACTACCATCATTCCTCATATGCCTATGTGTGTAATTTAAGAAAATTTAAAGCACTACTCTTCATTTCTTTGATTCCATAAATGCTTGTTGAAACCATAACTTTGTCACCTCTTTTGCTGTAGAGCATGTCACAACCTCAGAAAACATTTCTTTCCTCCATATATCAAAGTGCTTACTTAAACAGATGCTGCTTCCATAAGTAGCCTGCTCCTTCACCAAAAGTCAGAAGTTACAATTGAATGAAGTTTCGGGTCATTTAGAGTAGACAGTATCAAGTGTACAACTGAGACTCCTTATCGCAAAAATAATTTTAAACACCTGACAACGGGATGTCTGGGTGGCTCAGCGGTTAAGCGTCTGCCTTCTGGCTATGGGTGTGATCCTGGAGTCCTGGGATTTAGTCCCACATCAGGCTCCCTGCATGGACCCTGCTTCTCCCTCTGCCTATGCCTCTGCCTCTCTCTCTCTCTCTCTCTCTCTCTGTCTCTCATAATAAATAAATAAAATCTTTAAAAACTTTTTTATAAATAAACACCTGACAACCATAATATCCTAATTGATAAATCATCTGAACAAATGTAAGCATGTAAGTATATAAGTATTTTTATTTTTATAGCTTTATTTGTTTCCTTAAAAATAAAAATACCCTGCAAATGACTAATCTATTAAGTGGCTCTAAGCCGCTAATATCTTTGTGCACA
Organism: Vulpes vulpes; assembly: GCF_048418805.1. Lineage (NCBI taxonomy): Eukaryota > Metazoa > Chordata > Mammalia > Carnivora > Canidae > Vulpes > Vulpes vulpes. Next base: position 68,446,020 of record NC_132785.1, read on the forward strand.
TGTACTTTCACATAACTCTGTGTCTCTTTTTTCACTGAGTTTATGTTTCTGTATTAACATACATATATATAAGAACTTTATACAGATACACATTTTTTTGAAACTGCTTTTCATATATTACACATCATGATTATCTTTATGTCAATATATTTTCATATACAACCTTGTTTCTACAGGGTGAATATTATTTTATTATATGGAAACATAATTTTTAAAGCAAGTCTGTAATTTGACAGTACCTCTTTTTAAATTTTTAAATATTTTGAACAATGCTATGAAGCACAATGAAAACTAAAAATGTGCACAAATGAATTCATACTCTCTTTAAGCTAAAAACATAGGATAGAATTTTTTAGGTCAAAGGATGTGCACTCCTTATGGTATTTGCAATTATTTTTGAAAAGACCCAGTATAATTGGAACAAATACATTTCGATAAATATTAGACTTCATTCTATACTTCATAACTGATAATAGGTTGTGCAATTTTAAAAGTTTTATGCATTCCTTGATTGTTTATTTTATGTAATGCCTTTTTTTGTGTGTTTTGCCTACTTTTACCTTGAAATTTCACCTATTTTTCTCATCATTCTTTTACCAAGTTGATGTTTTTCTAAGTTAGTCTGTTGGAATTTGCCTAGGCTAAGCATTTCACATAAGTAGGATAATACTATCTGTGATCTTAGTGACTGGCATTTTTTACATAGCAAGTTTTCAGGGTTCATCCATGTTTTAACATGATCACTACTACATTTCTCTGTATTGCCAGTAGTATCCCATTGTATAGTTATATCCCATTGTGTAGACATTTTTGGGTTTTGTTCATGAATGGTTTTGCATTAGATTTTCTTCCTCTACTTTTTAACTACTATGAATAATTTTCATGTGAAACTTTGTGTACAAGTTTTTGTGTGGAAATATATCTTCATTTTTCTTGGGTATATACCTAGGAGTGGACTTGCTGGATTACATCTATATTCTACTTTTTGACAGACTGCCAAACTATTTTCCAAAGTGTGAGTGAGTGCTCAGTTTCTCCACATTTTCATGAAAATTTGTAATTTTTTTAAAGCCATCATAGTGCATGCAAGGTAGTATCTCCTTGCAGTTTTGATTTGGGTTTCCTTACTAATGATGTCAAGTGTTACTTCATGTGGTTAGAGGACATTTGTGTATCTTCTTTGGAACAATGTCTATTCAATCTTCTGCCCATTTTTAATTTGGGTTGCTTGTCTTTTTATATTGAGTTGTAATCATTGTTTATATAATCTGGATACAAATCTCTTATCAGATATGTGATTTGGAAATATTTTCTCCCATTCAATGGATTATCTTTTCACTTTTTTGCTGGTGTTCTTTGAAGCACTAAGCTTAGCTTTGATATAGTCCTGTTTATCTTTTTTCTTCTGTTGTTGTGTCATATCTAAGACACTATTGCCTAACCAGGTCAGGAAAACTTCCTCTTATGTTTTCTTCTAGGGTTTTATAGTTTTAGTTCTTATGTTTAGGTATATGAACAATTTTGAGTTAATTTTCATATGTAAAGTAGGAATTCAACTTTATTTGCATATGGATATTCAGCTGTCCCAGCACCATTTCTTGAAGAGACTTTTCTTTCTCCACTGAATTATCTCGACACACTTGACTGTAAATGCAAGTGCTTAATGTGGACTCTTATTTCTACTCTCTTGATCCATATTTCTATTTATGGAGTACCACACAGCCTCAATTACTATAGCTTTGTAGTAAGTTTTGGGCTGTATGAATGTTCTAACTTAGTTCTTCTTTATTAAGATTGTTTTGGCTATTCTGAATAGCCATATGAATTTTAAAGTCATTGTTTTAATTCCCGTAAAAAAAAAAAAAGGCAGGTGGGGTTTTGAAAGAGGTTGGGTTGAATCTGTAGATCAATTTGGGGGTTATTGTCATTCTAATAGTGTTATGTCTTTTGATCCTTGAACATAGGCTGTCTACTTATTGAGGTCTTCTTTAATTTCTTTTAACAATGGTTTTTAATGATTTTCAGTGTATAACATACCAAGTTGTGCCATCTATAGTTGTGAGATCATGATCCAGCTTATTTAAGCATTGGCTAGAGAATAAAACATACCATTCTATCCACTGCTTATTGTACATAGCTAGTGGGATGACTGTACCTTAACAGCAAGGGCATGGGAAATGGGGAGAATGGATAGAATGCTTTCTGAGCACCTCTGTCTATGACACAAAGTTAATATAGGGAAGAAAGAAACATCAGGCTTTATTACATGCAAGAGGAAAAAAAGAGATGAGAAAACCATTTATTCTAACATTTGTATAAAACAAGAGTTATGTGCATAGATGTCTTTGAATTTGTGTGGAAAATAAATGGCATGGTAATACAAAAACTGCTAACGACATTTCCCCTAGGGAAGTAAACTTGAGAACTGTGGGACTGGACTGGATATGAAATTTACCTTTAGATTTATACTATTTTTGATTTTTGAACTTTGTGCAATTTATCACAGTAAGCAACACAGAAAATACTAAAACCTGATATCATTTTCATTAAAATCAGGAATAAGCAGTGGATACACACAAACATTTAGTATTATTGTAGAGGCTCAAGATAACAATATTAGATGAGAAAATATACTAATAAATATAAATAATTAAGAAGAATATGTTTTTATTTGTAGATAATATGATGGATTTCCCAGAAGAAACAGACTTAACTATAGAGAACAAAGTGATGCTCACCAGAGGAGAGGTGGGTGTGGGGATGGGTTGGATGTGTGTTGAAGATTAAGGTGTGCACTTGTAGTGATGAGCAACAGGTGTTTATGTGAGTATTGAGTAACTAAATTGTACAGTTGAAACTAATATTACACTTTAGGTTAACTAACTGGAATTTAAATAAAAAGTTAAAAATAAATAAAGAATAAAAAACTATTATAGAATTAACTTTAAAATGTTGATAATTTCCCTAAATATAAGATATAGATTCAAAACCAGGTTTTCTCTTCACTGGCATCAACACTATAAATTAATTAAGAGTCTATGTAAATAATAATAACTATAAAATACATTAAAATAAGTCAGAATATATTTAACATAAAAGCTAAAAGACCTATAAGAAAAATAATAAAACTATTATAAAATATATAAACTAGATTTTTCAACTAGATCAACATACCATATTCCAGAAGAGAAAGGCTTAATATCATATAAATGCCAAATTTGAGAATTTAAATATGATTTGAAGCAATTCCACTCAGAATTTTATTTGCATAATTTTAGGAGTTGAGAAATACTTTTACTAAAGAATAGTTTTAATAATGAATAGAAGCTTGAGAATAATGAAAAAATGTAAAAGGAAGTAAGAACAGTTATCAGTTATCAAAACTTGGTACAATGGTATAATAAGCAAAATTGTATTATGACATAGAAATTATATTAGTAGAATAGTAAAGAAATTGGAAATAACTATAAGTACACCTGATATTTTATATGATTAAGGTAATGTTTTGGTTTCAGAAATGAAGCATAGCATAATACAATAAAATCATACAGGCATATCTTGCTATTCTTCTGTAAGAGTATGATCTACCTCCATCCCACTCTGCACATAGAATACTTAAATGTGAGTGATATTTCCTTAAGCAAGGCAGGAAACCCAGAGAGCAATAAGACAATATTGAGAAAGAAGGGGGTACCTGGGTGGCTCAATTGGTCATGCCCAACCCTTGATTTCAGCTCAGGTCATGATCTCAGAGTTGTGAGATCAAGCCCCACATTGGGCAGGACACTGCATGTGGAGCCTGCTTAAGATTCTGTCTCTCCCTCTCCCTCTGTCCTCCCCACCCCTCTGCTTGCTCGCTCTCTCTCTCTGAAAAAAAAAAGAAAGAAAGAAAGAAAGAAAGAAAGAAAGAAAGAAGAAAGAAAGAAAGAAAGAACGAAAGAAAGAAAAGAAAATATTAAAAATGGACCATGAATTAAACCTCACTCAAATAATACTAATTTCTTCAAAAATCATCAAGTTACTTCTAGAAACCCATTTTAATAACTCTAAAGAAAACCTTCTCATGAGACTTAAATTTACATCAATCAAATATATATACGTGCCATACTTGAATTGGTAAAGGAAAAAAAATTTATAAGGATAGAAGCTTCCATGTACACTATACATCTAATCATAATAAAAGATTTATATATTAAATAAAAAATGTCCAATAAATGTCCATATTTATCTTTTTCACTAAATAAGCTGAAATCAGTTCATTGCAATATCATAGTACTTTAACTATATCAAAAATCAAAATAAATTTTGTAAAAATATAATAATATAAAATCTGTTTAGAAATGTTTATGTTGGCATTGAATTTTGAAACTTCCGTTTTGTAACTAAAGTAATATTTGAGTAAATCATTTCCTATCTTTGGTCTTTGAATTCCAGTTGAAAATAAATTTAAATATTCTGTAAGTCCTCCTTCTCTGCCATCCATAATGAAAGAAATATCAACTGTAAAGAATCAACAGTACAGAAACAGATCACTATATACATGCAGTCACTCTAAGACAAAAGCGACATTATAAAGTCGTGGGGGAAGTAATCGTTTTTCAATAAATAGGTTAGTTGCATTCCCTTTAAAAAGAAAAAAAAAAGGTAAAGTACTATTTTACCTTATACGTAAAAATCAACTCCAGAGGAAGTGCAGATTTAAATGTGAAAAATAAAACAATAAATATTTTAGAAGAAAACATGAGAGAATATCTTCATAGCCATATGGTATGCAATATTTTCTTAAATAGGATGAACACAGCTTTAATTACAACCAAAATAAAAGTTACTAGGCTACATTAAGATCAACTCCTTCCAGGAAGAGTGTGACTAGGTAGCCCACAGAGTGAGACATTTGTAATACATATATTTACAAATGACTTGTCAGGATATATATAAGGAACCCTTGGAAATCAGTAAGAAAAAGACAGAAATCCAGTAGAAAATTAAGCAAAATATTTGGATGAGCACTTTAAAAAAAAGTGGCCAACAAACTTATGTAAGTGTTTTTTTTTTTTTTAAATTTATTTTTTATTTATTTATGATAGGCACACAGTGAGAGAGAGAGAGGCAGAGACACAGGCAGAGGGAGAAGCAGGCTCCATGCACCAGGAGCCCGACGTGGGATTCGATCCCGGGTATCCAGGATCGCGCCCTGGGCCAAAGGCAGGCGCTAAACCGCTGCGCCACCCAGGGATCCCATATGTAAGTGTTTAAACTCATCCATTTTCAAAAAATTACAAAATGTAACTACAACATGATACTATTAAAATGAAACAGAAGCCAACGCCAAATGTTGGCAAAGTTATAGAAACATAAATTGATAAAATGACTTTGAAAACCAATTTGGCACTATTTATTGGCAGTGATCGTCTGTATACACCATTCTTTAGCAATTCCACATCTAAGTATGAAGTCAACAGAAGTAAGTACACACATTCACTAAATAATAGATTGTTCACAGCAGCACTGTATATAGTAGTTAAATGATCAGTAGTAAAACCTGAAACTACCTATATTCCTACCAGCAGTAGTATGGATAAAAATGTATGGTGTATTCACAAGTGGAATAGGAATATATAAGACTGAGCATACTGTGAATGCCTTTACTGGTGTGGCTGAACCTCACAAAGACAGTACTGCATGAAGGAAATCATACCCCAAAGAGTTCGTGCTGTCAGTGTTTTGCATATACTCCAAAAACAAAAGAATATTAATTATATTAAAAGTCAAAAAGCAGTTTACCTTTATTATGTGATTGTCTGTATGGGAGTCCCAGTAAAGTTGTCCCTTGATCTGGCTGCTAGTCACATGGGTGTATTCGGTTTATGAAAAGTCACTCAGCTCTACCCTTATGACTCATGCACTCTCCCTTGTATGTGTGTGTGTGTCTGTGTGTGTGTGTGTGTGTGTGTGTGTATATATCTTATTCCTTAATAAAAAGTTCAAAAAACATTAAGAGGTCTGTCCCAGAGTAATTCTGGAGTATATTCTCTGCATTAACTTATTTTGTTATGTAGAAAGAGATACTAGAAGATTCTAAACAGAAAAAGGAAAGTAGAAACATTTGGAACCACCATCCACTTAGCATAATATAAATTTTCATTTCACATAGTGAAATGAAATGGAAATTTTTGTCTCCAATTAGCCTACTATCCTTTTTAAAAAAAAATTGAGGAACTTAGCATTTCAGGCTTTCTTATTGATTCATAAATCTTTATGTATCTCATAAGTTTTTGTGCCATCTTGTCATTAGCTGTAGCATATCTGCAGCAAGCCCATCCATCGGGACAGCAGATGTGCACACTGTTATGCATTTAAACAATGATCAAATTGTAGGAAGGTAAAGCATAAATAAGTAGATAAGGCTTGTTATATTAGGTCTCCTGCATCAAAACAATTTTTTGAATGGGAACAGTTCTTAATAATGATTTCATATCCTAATCTATGGGGAAAAATCCATTTACTGTACCTGCTATGGGTATGAATTTTCAATCTGACTTTCATATTAAGGTTGCAGTGAACAGATTCTTTGTAAAGATGAACCCAGTAATTCATTTCTTGGACCAGTCATAAAAACCCTATCAAACTTGACTGAACTCGAAATAACAGTCACTTGCCTGGTAATCTGTATTCAATGTTATGTGATATATAGGTTTTTCTAAATCTTATGGCTCACTTAGGTCAGTAATCCTGGCTTTATATTTCACTACTAATAATGCTAAGAAATTGAATGAAAATAGACTTTCAGATCCAATCTGGAGTAAATAGATGTAGGGATTTTCTGAGTCTCCTTAGGCATTTAAATTCAAGTTACATAAAAAACTCATCAATATTTTCTATTCTAATAGTTATTAGTTTATGAATAAGGTTTGCCATCAGTTTCTTCATGTTTTCAAGAGCAACTCGGCAAAATAAATTCTTTGAATCTCTGTTTTTCTTTAAAGTATTTCTAGGTGTTTATAAGTAAGGAATCATGATTCATTTAAAAACTATTGGGATTAAACAATTGGAATTTAAAATGTTAATTTTGACAATTAGAAAGCTATACTGGCTTTTTAATGTGTTATTTTGACAAAGAGTATACTAGGCAAATGTAATAAACCTGCATCCCTAAAATTAATGATTAATAATAGCAAATGATGAACAGAAGCCTGTGTCTTTTACAGGCTGGTCAAATTTAAATTATATCGGAACTATTGTATGGCCCAAACCCCATCCTGATGGTTCTATCTCTGTGTTTTTGCATATTCAGATTTTTTTTTGTCTTAATTGCCCAAATAATACCTTTTAGCCCAATTCCTCATCACCTTTTCCTTCCTGAATTGCTTCCATTTTAATGAAAAATATTGTCATTCAACAAACATTCAAAAACAAAAACAAAACAAAAATCTATGAGGATGACCATATCTCCTGATTTGCCTTGGTGAATCCCTTTTGTCCAGGTATAATTGTTAATACTACCTCACCTTCCTTTCAAAAGTGTCCTCTTTAGATGCCAAATTATATGGCAACATAATCATCTATGATTATCCCAGAGGTAATCATTGTGTCCTGTGAAGTTTATTTCTAAAATGTATCTGGAATCCAGCCTCTTCTCTTCATCTCTACTGCCGTCACTCTAGGTCAGCCACCAGACTCCTGGGACAGTTCTTATCTGCACTTTTCCCTTTTCCCCCTTTAAATCTTTTTTCTTCAGTAGACCTAGGAATCTTCTGAAAGAAAAGTAAATGCCTATTTTTAGTTGTTTTTATTGCTCTTAGAATGAAATCTAAACTCCTTACTTTAAGTCCCCATCTGACTTAGTCTTTGCCAACATCTCCAGCCTCACAAGAAAAGAGCAAGGTGTGTTTGAGAAACCCCATCCTGAAGGTTTTTGTTTCGGTCACCACTTGAGAGATTTTTGTTTGCTGTTCAAAAAAAATCTATAGATTCCCTTTTTATTCTCTATCATATTGACATTTATATTTCTATCATAACTCATATAACTATTGGTAAAAAATGTGGGGGTTTTTTGCTCATTTTCTTCCTGTCTATTCCATAAGAACAAATTGTTCACTAGTCCATCCTCAGTGGTGATCAAAGAGTCAGGCACATAATGGTATTTTAAGCAACCAGCAAGTGTATTTCAACCACCTAATTTCCCCTGAACCTCTTCCAGGTAATGGAGTATGGTGAGGAAGACAGGTGTAAACTTTACCCTCAATACACATACATCAGTGTAACAAAGCTGGCATATGCCGTGAATAACGTAAAAGTAAGGGGACTATATTAAAGCGAGACCAGAGGAGAAAGACTGTTTTCACTTTAGTGCTCAGAGAAGGCCTCAGTGAGAAAGTGCTGGTAGATGTGAGACCTACACAATAAGTAAGGGAGAGCTGTATGAAGAAACCTGTAAAAAGAGAGAGAGAGAGAGAGAAAGAAAGAGACAGAGAGAGAGACCAGGATGGAGATCGAAAAACTTGTACAAAGCCCTTGAAACCAGAAGGCACTTGGCATATTGAAAACAGAAAGATGGTGAGTTTGATTGATGACCAAGCAAATAATTCATTCAAGCTTTCATATAATCCAATAGATATTTATATCTATAACCATCTACTGTATGCCAGTAGATAACCATCTACTGTATGCCAGTGATTGCTCTAGGCTTTTGGGACACATCAGTGAACACAATGAGGAAAAATCTCTACCCCTGGGATTTACAATTTTAAAGAAGAGTAAATTATGATAATTAATAGCAAAATAACTAGGTATTTTAGAAAAATAATTCCTAGAGTTGCTTCTGATACTCAAAAGCGAATTAAGTGTTGGGGCGCCTGAGTGGCTCAGTCGGTGGAGCAACTGACTCTTGATTTCAGCTCAAGTCATGACCTCAGTGTTCCAAGATAGAGCCCTAAATTGGGCTCTGTTCTTAGCGCAGAATCTGCTTGAGATTCTCTCTCTCTCTCTGTCCCTCTCCCCACCAGTGTTCACTCTCTTTCTCTCTCTCGAATAAATAAAGCTTAAAAAAAAGAAGAAGAAAAAAAGAAACGTGAATTACATTTTTTAATTATAACACATTGAACATACTTCACACGTTGCCAAAGGAACCAGGGAGGATTGTAAACCTAGAACATGACTTCGTTTATTGAACTATCATCTCATTCTAAAGCAATCAGCAGTTTCTTCCTATATGAGTTGTGTTTCCTGAATTGTCAAATCTATTTTTATGTTCACCAGTATACTGAACTATTTTTACCACTCTAGTCATCTTGTCTTTAAAGGAAATGGAACGTACTCTAGCATGCTGATTTCTGTGATTTTCTAAGGGCTAAGAAACTAGAGACAATTCTAAGTTCATTCTTTTTCACAGGAGTAGAAAAATAATAATGTTATCCAAAGACCAGATACGTACTGAAGAGGCCCGCAAAAGAATTTTACACTTCAAAGACTAGTGAAGGAACTTACCTTAGGCCTATTCTATTTATGATATTGTTATTCGTTTCATGAATACCTATTACTTTAAACAAAGGCTAATTGAATATAACTATTCTATTTGTTCTATAGGAAATATATGACTTGTTTTGTTTGTTTGCTTTTTTGAGGGTAGGAAATTTAGTGGCAAGGCCTGATACCCTCTAGACCAGAGGTTATGACTTGTTGATCACAGCATTTTGTAGCCACACAATGTAAACTCAGACAATGCTTTGATTTTTTTTTATTGTAGGCATCCATATTTTCTATTTCAGCAAAAATAAATTACTATTTTGCAGCAGGAAAAGGGATATAGCCCTGTATTTTCATACAGAAATGATGCCTAAAATCACCTTTTGAGTAAAATTTTATCTGAATTAAAATCAATGTTAAGAAAGTATCTTCTCACTTTCTAGAATCTTCTGATATAATCCTATCTTTCTAAAACTATGAGAATAAGATTGTGAATAAAATGATGATCAAATATCTGAAGTGTCTGACCCTGAAAAAGACACAATGTAGTGTTAAGGTGGCTTTTAAAAATTGTAATTTGGATTTAGGTTATATTAATAGAAATACAATATTTAGCATAAAGGAGGTAATAATCCTGCTCTGATGTTCACTGATCAGGTTACCATTGTAATATCATGTTCAGTCTTGAAGAATATTCTCTGTGATGTGTAATTTTGTGTGTTCAATTTAAGTGGGCCGTGGGATGCCTGGATATTTGATTAAACAGTATTCTGGGTGTGTCTGTGATAGTGTTTCTAAGTGAGATTCACATTTGCTTCCTTAGAATGAATAAAGCAGATTGTCTTCTCCAGTGTATACATGTGCTGGGGAGGGCTTCATCTAATCCACTGAAGGCCTGAATAGAACAAAATAGGCTGGGATGCCCAGGTGGCTCAGTGGTTGAGCTTCTGGCTTCAGCTCCAGGCGTGACCCTGGGTCCTGGAATCAAGTCCCATTGGGATCCCTGCAGGGAGCTTGCTTCTCTCTTTGCCTGTGTCTTTGCCTCTCTCTCATGAATAAATAAATAAATCTTAAAAAAAAAAAAAGGCAGAGGGAGGGAGAATTTACTTTCTTTGCCTGACCATCTTTGAGCTAAGATATATGTCTCCTCCTGCCTTTGAACTTGGACTAAAACAATATTGGCTTTCCTGGGTTTCTAACTGGCAGATCTTTGGACTTCTTAAAACTGCATGAGCCAATTCCTTATAATAAACTATATCTATCTCTGTATCTATCTAATCTCTAATTTATTGGTTTTATCTGAGAATGCAGATTAGTACAGTCTCTGTGAGTAGCAGTAGTAAAGTAAAAGTTATTTATAGGGTATGTTCATGATGGGCATGGAGTATATTAATTGTGAAAGTCTAGCCCACGTAACATATAGATCCAAAAATTTTATAACTATTTCAATGTACTCATTTAGCCTTCATAAGAGTTCAAGCTGTTCTAAAGATGTGAGTCGTCTTTAGAGCCAGTTTGAGAGAGGCTATACTGTTTTCAGTATGTGGGGTCCACAGTCAACTTGGGCATTGCCATGTCAGGCAAGCGGAGGAGCAAACCAAAAATGCAGGCATAGATTCTCATGAGTCTAGCAGTAGAGACAAACTCCAGAAATCATATAAAATCAGTAAGAGATTTCTCTGTTTTTTGTACTTGGGAAAGGCTCCACAGATGATGCAGATGTTGAGCCTGATGATGAAGTGACCTGCTTCATGCCACCTTCTTAGGGCAGTTTCATAACATTTAAATCAAACCTCAGGTGATTCTTAGAGATACTAATTTTCATCTCAATAGTAATCCCTTTCTTTCTCTTTTTTAAAAAAATATTTTATTTAACTATTTGAGAGAGAGAGCAGAAAAAGAGAGAGAGCACAAGCAGGGAAGAGCGGCAGAGGGAGAAGCAGACTCCTCACTGAGCAGGGAGCCAGATGGATGCGGGACTCCATCCCAGGATCCTGGGATCGTGGCTGGCACTGAAGGCAGACATTTAACCCACTGAGCCAACCAGGTCCCCCTCCCAACTTTTTAACTTTTAATTCTCTATTCCATTAGGATGTCAAATCCTTGAACCTGGGACTTTAGAGTTTTTATTTTATGTTAAATCTTTTTTTTTTTTTTTTTATCAGTGCAATGTCTCTAAGATAGGTGTTTTGAAGAAATATTTATTTAGAGGCTCCTGATGTCTCACTATGCCCTAACACATACACACAAAATTCTGTTCCATCTGGTGACTGCTACTTGAAATATAATAGGAGACAGATGTTTCTATCTCCTAGATAGATGGCACCTCGAATCCTTATTCTGAGAGATGAAACATTTTTTGTATAAATTAATGAGTTTAAGTGATTTCCATCAATCTTTTCCTTAAAGGTTTTTATAAGTAGCTTATTTGGAAAATTTTTGAATGAGGAGGAAGACATAAAAGATTTAAATAATAGACAAATGATTAAATTAAAGATAGGACTTAGAAGTCTCTGCGTCTATTTAAACTGTAAGTCTTGGGAGATCCCTGGGTGGCGCAGCGGTTTGGCGCCTGCCTTTGGCCCAGGGCGCGATCCTGGAGACCCGGGATCGAATCCCACGTCGGGCTCCCGGTGCATGGAGCCTGCTTCTCCCTCTGCCTATGTCTCTGCCTCTCTCTCTCTCTCTCTCTCTCTCTGTGACTATCATAAATCAATAAAAAAAAAAAAAACTGTAAGTCTTGGTTTGTAGACTTTAAATTATGATATTATGTTGCATCAGTTCTTTGCCAGAATATAGAATTTAGCTCTCTTGCTAGCAAGTAAGGAATGAGAAATAATCCAATTACTCCCTGTGTATGTCAGTGTATCTGTTAATCATATATGCTATGATAATTAATGATAAATGAACAGCTCTGGGATATATTATAAATTCCTCATAGGATTCAGAATTACTACAAGGGAGTACCAAGTTAGTAAACAAACAACAATGCAAACTAAAAGTCTTAGGAAACATGCTACATGAGAGAACATCTTATCAGATAAATATGTGGTGAGTATAAGTTCTTAAAAAACCATACTAAGCTATTGAGCTTCTCTTTGCCTCACTTTAAAAAAATTATTTAAATTCAATTTAGTTAACATACAGTGTATTATTACTTTCATAGGTGGAGTTTAGTGGTTCATCAGTTGCAATACCTAGTGCTCATTACATCAAGCACCCTCCTCAATTGCCTCAGTCTATTTGTTTGTTTATTTATTTATTTATTTATTTATTTTTGTCTTTGATTTTTTTAAATTTAAATTCAGTTTGCCAACATATAGTATAACACCCAATGCTCATCACATCAGATGCCCTCACTTTTAAAACAGAAAGTGACTGTGAGTTGATTCCAACCTACTCTTGAATAATGTTTGCAGTTAATTCTCCCTTGGAAAATTTGGAGCTATTTTTTTTTCCTGAAGAATACTACAGGTTATTAGTGAAATTTCTGCTACTATTGGCTTCAAGTTGTTCTCTGTCGGCTGCCTCATAGACATGCTGTCCTTCATTTATGCAGATGGCACAGATGACCCACTATCAGTAGGATATTGCATCAATTAATGGCACATAATTGAGAAATAACAGATTGGGGTTAGGGGTGCAGGCCGTGAGTAGAGAGCAAAGTTTTCCCAGTAAGGAGTATACTGGCCCATATGGAAATTAAATATGTGACCTTGACTTTAATACCACCAGGATCTAATTGAGTTAACCATCTCTGTCACACAATGTCGTATAAATAACTAATATTCTTGTCATTATCACCCCATGATATCTGTTAATGTTATAAATCTCTAAGTTTCACTATTCAAATAATACTGTGCCCATGATGACAGTTCTGATGATAGATTTTTTTTTCTCATGTAGTACAGACTTACCATTGTCCTGGAGATACTTTAAACTTTTTAAAGTTATAATTATTAAATACCACTTTAAATTAAAATTTACAATTTAACCAGATTGCTTAAATGACAATTATGGAAAGTATTTCTAAATTCTAACTCATAAGAAGTAATGCATAATGATTGCTTATTAGTAAAATAATAGCTATCACATGTTGGGCTTTAAGAAGACATAACACTATTGTCTTCTTGAAGTTCGGGAGCCAAGTGAGAAATAAGAAATAGGAGTCACTACTAATCTTCTTACATGGGGTGATCATGCCAAAATGCATTTTTTTTCTATTGGCAGGTTGATTCAAAAGAGAGAGAATTTAGAAAAGCCAGAAACAAGAAGCTGAGTTTCTACACTGACCCTTACAAAGTAGCATGAGGTACGAGGCAAAAAATTCAGATATCTTTTCCTGAATTCCCTTGACAAGGAAACCTGGAGAATAGAAGTTCTCTCACTCCAAACACCACGCTTACCTCCTCATAGCAGGTGTACAGCATGTTTGATAATATGCCAAGCTGTTTACGTGCGTGGCCTCAGGTTCTTTCAGGTATATCACAATCAGGCGGTATTACCTGCAAGAATAGAAGAGGGACCAGAAGCCCAAAGAAGTCAGTTAACTTTCTCAAATATTGAGTGAGAGGTCATGACTGAATTCAGGACTCTCTGATTCCAAAGCCTATATTCTTTGTATATTTTTTTGCGAATAAATTATATATAATAGCAGCAGCCAAATGCTGGCAGATGGAGTTAAAATATTTCTTCTCTTTGAATGATTTTATAACTTCAGATTTGCAGAAATATGTTCAAAGCTGCTAATAAGCTTTATGAATGCAATTTCCAGCTCCCTGTTCCTATCCCCAATTCCCTTCCATTTTCTTTTCACTTTTCTCACATTAAAAGATCTAGACCTAAGTCCAGGAAGTATGTTTTAGAGAAAATAAGCTTATTTCTCCACCGTTCTTTGTTGCTCTTATATGTATATGTATTCTACATACATGATATGCAAAAATTACTATCTAGCTATCTAATCTATCATCATCAAGCTATAGCTTTGGGTGTGTGTGCGTGTGTCTGTTCTTATTTGTTACTTTTAGAAAATCTAGTTTTTGATTGAACTCAGAAGTAGAAGCTCTCACAGAGGACAGCCTCCATCTCTTGGCAGTTATTCCCGGAGTTTCCCTCTGGCCTCCTTCATTCTCTTGGCCAAAAGTTTAGCATATTCTGCAGCCTCTTCCTTATTTTTCTTAGTACGCTGTTTCTTCAGAGTAACACACCTGACCTTTTTGTTGGAGGAAACGGGGGATGCCGAATAAGATGAATAGGATGCTGAATCTTGGGTGCTTTGGTTCTAGGTTTCTTATCTTCTTTGTTTAGGGGCTTTCTCACAATGTAGTGGCAGACATCATCTTCGTTGAAGATATTGAAAAGTTTGCAGATTCTGCTAGCTCTTTTGAGCCTCAGGCACCGAGGCTCAGTAGTATCAATGAGTCCAGGAATATCCTTCTCCCCTTGCTTTAAGTTGACCAAGTTGAAAACACGGAGATTGACATTCACAATTCAACCTCAGGCAGATTTGCACTTTCTTTCTCCAGGTCTTCTTGGTCTGTAGCAGGAATGCCCCTTATTTAGCAGCAGGCAGACATGGCCATGGGTCAAGACACCCTACTTCATGGGGAAGATTTGTTTGTCATTGCCACCACTGATTCGGACCCTGTATGCATCAGCAGCAATTTCTGTGGCCATATGCTTCTCATAAAAGGTACACAGTTTGTGTTCATCACCCACTTCAATAAGTTTCTGGCAGCCAGTATCTGGGAAAGAGATGTTCAGCTTTATTCTAAAGCAGCCTACTGCCTCCGAGGCGCCACGCAAAAGAATAAGCTATGGTATTGAAACATACCATTGGCAGGAGCTTAACTGTTTTGATCAGTTAACTCTGTTCAACGCTTGTGACCATTTTGACTGGTAATTTGAGCAACCTACAGCTTCTTAGATAACTTCAATCTAAAAAGCCTATGTTGAGGTTATACTGCCATTGGTTTTTCAACTAAAGTTGTATTTTTTAATATGTCCCATTTGGTGACTGATCATAAGTTTCCTCATGGTAAAATTAACTTGAACACATCATGCAACTTACTTTTCCATGATTGAGGATTATGTATATTTTACACCTCCCTGAACTCTCTCAGCTATTTCCTCTGTCTTAAATATCCGTCCCTTTTTGTGTGTCCATGAAACTCCTACTCTTTATAAAAGTCTCAAATATTAAGATACTCAGTAAAGATTTTAAACTTCTTCTTTTCCCACTTCATATGGTTTCCCCTTCTATCATCAGCACTTCTATGTAATACTTAATTTTCTCTCATTTCTGTTATTTTCACTGTGTGCAAAAAGACATTGCATCTAAATTATTTCTCTATATATTTATTTTAGTATATTTACTGACACAAATCATTCATAAAACATATTTGTAAAATGAATACCATCACAGATTTATTCAGATCCATCATTCACTTAAACATGATTATACTATTTTACTAGATATACTGTTATAAATAAAAACACTACGCACAAAGTCACCTAATTTTGATACAAGAG
Organism: Vulpes vulpes; assembly: GCF_048418805.1. Classification (NCBI taxonomy): domain Eukaryota; kingdom Metazoa; phylum Chordata; class Mammalia; order Carnivora; family Canidae; genus Vulpes; species Vulpes vulpes. Next base: position 68,462,016 of record NC_132785.1, read on the forward strand.
TCCCCACCCAACTTGAATAAATGATATCTTTCTTAAATTATAGATGCTTTATCTTTTCCCCCCATTACAGACACAATAATCATGTGTTGTTAAGAAAGATTCTGATTTTTACAAATGAAATGTACTCTCTGTTCCATAATTAGCAAAGGAATATTTGATCAAGTTTCTTACTTTTTCTTTAGCCAGTATGTACTCCACATCTGCGGTTTTATTGTCATTGTTTTAGTCCCTCAACACCAGATTTATTTTAATTTATGGAAAATTAGATATTAAGTCATGTAAGTGTCTCCCCATCTCAAATTTTGAATCAGTCTCAACAAGCTGTTTCCGCAATGCTTTATTTTTGCAACTGCATAGCCATTCATTATGTCTCTCTGTGAATTTGAATCCTCTCATAACCTACTCTTTTCTAAATGTGACATTGTCTAAGGAATATAATTTGTTTTATTTTATTGTTTACTCCTATAAATAAAATTTCAATCCATTTTATTATTATCTGATTCATTTTAAATCTATAAATCTTTCACACCATAATTACATGGGGATGTAATATGATAATCTGATGAGGAAAAATCCATTACAATGTAGATGTGACTAGTTCATGCACTGTCATTGTCTACTAGGAGAACCTGGCAAGATGATTCCCTTGCTTTATCCTCTTTGTTTGTCAACCTCTTTCTTTCTTAGGGAGCTGATTCTCAAATATATGTGAATCCAGTTCAGTGCAGGTCCTTGATGATTCTGCATTCTGCATAATTGCACCCTGTGAGGTCCTCCTTGAGAAGACTGGAGTAAGTACTAGCAAAAAAAAAAAAAAAAAATATATATATATATATATATATATATATATATATATATATATAATTTTCATCTCTGGTGATACAGCTTTTGTAAAACCATTGACCAACATTTAGAAAGTGAAGCTTACAGCAAATTATGGATTATAGTTCATAACTTAGAAAAATTCTTGCTGTACTCTGGTGATTGATTTTACTCAAAAGCAACATGTAAGTTTCTCTTGTTTCTCCAAACACTGTGATAGTCCTGGTCAGAAACTATTCCTTGTTAAAAAGTTATTGTGCATTGAATTCTGCTCTATTATGCATGTGTAACCACAAGTCAATTCTGTGTAATCACAAGCTCAAGAAAGCTAAAATATTACTCTGGGTTATTGAGGTGGGATTGTATTTTCTAAGACTTCCCAAAAAGTAACATACCATTCAGTAGGAGGCAAGTAGAACTATTTGTCATTTGCAAGATATATTTACATATATGTGTATGTGTCTGTATGTGTGTCTGTATACTTAGAGTGTTACTATATGTAAGGAACTTCAGTACCTACTACTATAGTAATACATAGTAACTATGAGTGGTTTTCTTTCATTTTAGGCTCCTGTATTTCTCTTTGTTCTGCTGCTTATGTAATTTTTTTTAAGATTTTATTTTTATTTATTCATGAGAGACAGAGAGAGAGAGAGAGATGCAGAGACATAGGCAGATGGAGGAGAAGCAGGCTCCATGCAGGATCCCAATGCGGGACTCAATCCCTGAACTCCCGGATCACGTCCGGGAGACATGACACTCAACTGCTGAACCACCCAGGCAGCCCTGCTTATGCAATTTGTAACCTTGAGCAAATTACTTTAAATCTCTCTACCCCATTTTCTTCATCTTTAAAATTCAGAAAACAATATCTTCCTAGTATCCTTATAAACATGTCATGAGATGATGCAGGTAAAGCAAACCTTCAGACACTGTTAGGATGATACGACAGGCAGAGGGGGACATAAAGATTAAAGCATACACTTTCTGTATTCCAGGACTTAAATCTAAACCTGCTTATGTAAACTGAAAAGAAAGACGTTACAGGTATATCTTGGGATAAATAAACAAATCATACAATTGATAAAAGATGACAATACTTAAACCTCTTTTCATGTGTTCGCTGCTTAATAGTCTTCCTTCTAAATACCTTTCATTTAAAACAAGCATTTTAGCAAAGCAGTATAAATTCACAAAGTACTCAAAAGTCAGAGGTGTGAAGACATCAGCACCACTGATTTAAATTTAAGAAACGTTCACATGAAAGTTTTTGTGTTGTTTATATGTTAGGTATTTTGGCTTTTAAAATCTTTTATCATGTTCTATCTAAATATGGTACTTACTAGAGAAACAAGTTAATGTCAGTGTATTGAGGATCAAATTTTTGGCAAATTCCACAAAGGCAGAACTTGATGAGGAATGAGAGAGTCTTAAGAATATGCACTTTGTTGTATTGACTAGCTTGCTATGCCTGATGTGGAAAGATGGGGAAAAAACATGGTATTATGCCCAAGCCCAGCTCAGTAACAAACAGGAAAACCTTGTCAGTGTCAAAAACTAGAAAAAAAAAAAAAAACAATGAAATTATGGTGGTTCTGAAAGAAGATAATTTGTATTTTCAAGAATGTTTTCCTGACAATCTTCAAGGAGTTAGGCTTTTTATAAAAATCACAGCCTGTCCCGCTCAGTATTTCATGAGCCATTTCCTAGTAGGGTTAGGAAATTTGTGTGTAGATACAACCATTTTACAGGTAAACACACACACACACACACACACACACACAAAGAGAAAGCATGGCAACTTTCTGACATTCCAAATTCCTGTGAATTTCATGCCTTTGAGCACAGATTCCTACTCTTCTTTTTTTTTTTTAATTTTATTTATTCATTCATGAGAAACACACAGAGAGAGAAAGGCAGAGACACAGGCAGAGGGAGACTGTGTGATCCCTGGACTCCAGGATTAAGTCCTGGGCTGAAGGCAGGTGCCAAACAACTGAGCCACCCAGGGATCTCAGATTCCTACTCTTCTGAAGACCGTGACAAAAAGTATAGTTGCACAATGTCTCTCAGTGGCCTCTAGCCTTTCCCAGTTGTCCCTTACATGGAATGGTAAAGCCTGTGTTAAGGATACTTTTCATGCAATGGGTAAGTAATGGTAGAAAGTACTTTATTTATTGGCTTTTTACATATAATTCAAGATTTAGGCATATGCTTCTAATGATTATGTTCAGTAATAGTTAAATGATTTGCTACTTGAAGAAAGCCTGTCCAATTCACTGTATCTTTTATATTAATTATCAATGATGAGATTCTTTTCTCAATGAAAAGAACTCTTAGGAACCTAGAATTGTGACATAAGGGAGATGATGATACTTTTCTTCTCAGTCCTATCATTTGGTGATAAAAGTAAATTCCTTTGAGTTTACAGAATCTGAGCATCCTGTCATGTAATACTTTGAAGTAAAAACCAAGAAGTCCTGATTTTTTGTTAATGATCTGATGATGTTTGTATGTTATACATATATCTTAGATTCTGCAATGCATTCTTGAGAAGTTAGCAATCTACAGCCATTCACAACTGAGAAGTGAGAAATACAAGAAGGCATTAATTTCTTAAGTTGTTTTGAGATTTAATAATTAGCTATAGGAATAACATCAAAGCCTATTGCCAGGAAGCCCAATGTATAGTGTCCAAAAAGTATTCCAAATAAAGCTTAGTTCAAGACCTTTCTAATAAAGTGATATTTCTCTATTCTCAGTAATCATAGACTCTTCCTGGTCCCATGGTAACAAAAAGGAAAGAAATCCATGTCTTGAACAACTCAGGAACTTTGATTCCTATTGACATGAAAAGAACTGTTGATTTGCCATCTCAAATACTTCACACAAAATAATAATGTCTGTACTCTATAAAAAGGAAGCACGAAGATGGGTTTCCATCATAAAAAAATAACTATTACAAAAAAAATAACTATTACAAATATCAAAACTGTATCATACATGTCATGATAAGATGCTAGACTTCTATTCCTTGCTCTACATGGCAAATATATTACTTTTGTATTCTTGTTTTTAGGTTATATGAACATGGATAATACTTTGAGGTTGAAAGAATACCATCATTACAGTTCTAGGTGAAATTATTAGTCATTCCAAAAACGTCATTCCAAATATGGAGGAGCACTTTAAGTGGGTGATTAATACAAAGAGCAGAATACAGATATGAAAAATATTGTGAGGATTGTTCTCTGGGTTGTGAGAAGAGGTTTGGTATGGCCCTAATTTGAGGAAAATGCTGGAATAGTGTTCATACTAACAGAATAATAAAAGGGGTTGGGAGTTGAAGGTGGACTTAATAGAGATATTGTAGGAGGCATATGGCACCCAGCAGTTGTGACTGAGCAACCCAATCTGATTTTCAATGAGCATCACTCATTCTAAATTTGGGTAGATGATGAGCAGAGATTGATGACCTTCTGTGTTGGGCATAGCAATTATGGTTTAGGAAATTCTAAACTTTGGAGTGGGAATCCGATTAAATTTGAAGGGAAATGCCAAAGTCCAAGAAAGTAAATTGGAGCTAACATAATGAAAAAGTTATTTACTTTCAGATTGATTGTGCAAATATGATGAATATCAAATTATTGTAAGCACCACTAACTTTTCTTATTGGTACAGCACACAAGCTTACTCCAAAGTTATCTTTCTATCCATCATATATGTTACCTTAGTTACCAAGGGAAAAGAGACTGCTGGTTGGCCTTGCTGTGCACAGAGTACCATATAACATTGTAGAAACACTTATTCTTTCCTAAGTGGGAACTTTTAGCAGATACTAGCTATCAGACATGGTTGAAGATCAAAGCCTTTTCAGTTTGCTTTCTGGTACAAGTTTTAAACGATTCCCTCTTCTTTATGTCAGCTTTTTCGAGGCTTTTTGTAAATCAAAACACAAAAACCTTGAGTCAGGATCTCAAAGTTGCAATTCCATCTTTTCAAAAACTTGTTATGTAAATTTGGTAATTCATCTCTTTGTGATTTCCTTTCTCATCCTAAAAGAGAAGATAATAACTGTCGCTCACCTCCATTCTTACTGACATTGTAAAAAATTAATTATTTATGACTACAAAGCACTTCCTAAACAGAAAGCAATAGAGGTTCTTTAAAATGTCTTTTTCATAATACAATTTACACCGCTTGTTTGCATTTGGTGGAAATGATCATTTATTTATGATTCATCTTAAAGAAAATAAAATATTTTACAGGGGAAAAATAAATATCATCACCAAAGAAATAGTTAACGCTTCCAGCTAGAGTTTTCATTTTTATGCCTTTGTGTATAGACTATATGCAACAGTCCATACTTTCATTTAGTGATTTTCATAACATTGACATATAAATAAAAGGAGTTAGAACTCATATCTTGTGTGTATTTGACAAGCTCTAACAGAATTGTTTGCAAAATTTTATTGAAATCCCTGCTTTCATTTATCTTTGTTAGCACAAGCCCCGGAAATCAGCGGTATGGAATTCTTGTATAATTTAACTCTAAGAGAATTAAGTGTGCAGGTGTTCAGAGAATAGCCTATTTTTCTAAGTAAATAAAATCTTTTGGAAGAAAATATATTATTTTTATTACCTTATGAAAGAATATTCAATTGGTTTGATTCATTTCTAAAAGAACACACAAAAAATCTCTGGCAAAGAAGGAGATGAGAAACCAAGAAACAAAAACGCAATTAGTTGCCAGTAATCTCACGCACTTGAAATAGTGTAACAAGCTAAAATTGCTTGAACAGCTACAACAAAGAATGTTAGAACTGCCGTGCTTCTTAAGGTTGCTGCTTCTTAAGGTTGCTCGATTAAGCAAGGGCATGTGCACAGTTAAGCTGTATTTCAGAGATTTTGATCTGTGTGCACTTTTCTCCTTGTGTATTATCACAAATTCATCAAACATTCATACTTTAGAGAATGGAGAGAAACTTTGGAAAGATAGTCCTTGTAAAACTTCAAGTGTTTCTCTTTCCACTTGTTCGGGCTGGGCCTCATGTAAACTTCCCTAGATAAATGAGTTTCAAGTGCATTTTGAAAGGTCTGTACAAAAGAAATTTAGTACTTTCCATTTTAATGGCTTGCACTCCTGATGGAAGTTCTTTCTTTTAGCCAACCTAAATGCTTTATACAACATTTCAAGTTCACTTATTCTTGTTCTGCCCTCCGTGGCATCAGAGTACCGATCAGCACCTTCTATGTAATAATCCTTCATGTAATTGAAAACCAACTTGTTTCCCCAGCCTATTTTCCAACTTAAATAATATTAGTTCCCTTAACCTTTCCTCTGAGATTCTATTTTCCAAGCTATTAATCATGTTTATTGCTTGTCCTTAAACCTTCTTCAAGTTTTCCAAGGTCTTTTTAACTTAGTGAGTCCAGGCTTGCACACAGCACTGTGATTATGCTAGGAGAATTACATCTCACATGGTATGCATTGTTCTTCTGTTTCTGTGTCCAGGGAGTTCGAATTGCTAATGCACCTTTGAAATGTGGCTTTTATACTGTTGTTGCCATTGTTATTGCCTTCATACCACCAAATCCATCTTCTCCCATATAATGGTCAAAGAGTTTACCTTTAAGTACACTACAGCTGCCTTTGTTTAATTCTGAATCTTTCTAGTTGCAAAAAAATTTTTGATATCTCTTGTTCAGAATGGAGTCATTCCTGCTCACCTCACCTACTTCAGTATTTGCTTGTTTTTTTCAAATTATGTGTGTTTAGGAGTTTAAGATACACATACGATTGTATATCAACAGAGGCACCGTTATCAGAATTAAAACAGACTCACATTTCTTTATTTGGACACTATCTGCTTTGTGTTTTTCAATGTTTACGTGTGATTCACCTTAAAATGAAGTAAAATTTAAATCAAGGCCACATATGCCTTGCACAAGAATCGCCAAAATGCTTTCAATTCCAAAATCATCATTGCTACTTCCCACAGAATTATTTCCTACAAATTTCTTAGTTGTATTTTAGACTTTCTACAAATTTCTTAGTTGTATTTTAGACTTTCTCCACTCCCACAATTGAACATATTTGGCACCCATTAGTACTTCGAGTCCTCAGCACATTGATTCCAATCTTCCTTACATTCTTCTCTCCATTTTTTCCATACAAGAGCAATTGGAAATATAATTACATTTCATTTCCATCCTGTATGATTTCCTTCATGAGATTCTGCAGATATTTTTTACTATGCCTCACGTTCCAGTTTTCATTTTCATATACTATAATAAAATATACATACATTAAACCAATATGCAGCAAATGATTTTTTCTCTATCAATATTTTTTAAAAGCTAAATAGACCATCCATGCATTTTACAAACACATCTACATAATGCACTGCATCATTTAAAAATGAGCCATATATTGTTAAATTTTCCTATAACTACCTAATTCTGAAACTAGTTTAAAACCCATTTGCTTGCAGAAAAAAAAATGTTATCACCTTGTGAAAACAGAGGTGTTAAAATAATGAGGTATGGTTCCTTACTTGCTGTGGACAAAAATCTACTGAGATTCTGATTCCTTAAGCTAAGATTCTATTTTCCTTAGGAAGAAATGTATTAAAGATTTTGTTGTTTACTCCTTACCTTTTTTACTTATTTGAAACAGTGCAAACCTTTTTGGAATTTATATAGAGATTCCTCTGAGTCTCTTTCCAATTCTGCTGAATATTACAATTCTTACTTTGGCTTTATTTTTTTAAAGATTTAATTTATTTATTCATGAGAGACACACATACACACACACAGAGGCAGAGACAGAGCAGAGGAAGAGAAGCAGGCTCCATGCAGGGAGCCCAATGCAGGAGTCCAGGATCACACCCCAGGTCAAAGGCAGGCACTTAAACCGCTGAGCCACCCAGGGATCCCCTCTTGATTTGGCTTTAGATCATAAACTGATCCTATCTTTGTATGGCTGTTGTTTAGAGCTTTTGGTCTTAGCTTGATTTTTAAGAACTCGTAAGGTATATGAATTTTTTTTAAAGATTTTATTTATTCATGAGAAATACAGAATGAGAGAGGCAGAGACTGACGCAGAGGGAGAAGCAGGCTCCATGCAGGGAGGCCAACATGGGACTTGATCCCAGAACCATGGGATCATGACCCAAGCTGAAGGCAGATGCTCAACCGCTGAGCCACCCCGGTGTCCCAGTATATGAAATTCTTAAAACCTAAATACAAATGGGTGAAATTGTATGCCACAATGCACATGTTCATTTAATCTTCACAATAATTGTCAACATTAAGCACTTATGCATAATGTTTAAATAGATTGTCTCATGCATACTCACAAGCCAAAATTAGTTACTACTATCTCATTCCTGTTTTACTGAGACATGAAGTGGTCCTGTTTCTGTACTGTTTAAAAAGGTGAGAAGTGGTGAAGCTGGGATTTCAATTCGGATAATGAAACACCAGAGCCCATGTGCTTCTAACTAAACCAGCCAGCAGGACAGAATGGGTGATTAAAATGCATTGATATCAGAAGGCATTACCTATCTGATCCATGATCAGCCATTCAATACATTGTTAATTCTTTTTTGGGGAGAAAATAAAGGAAAATCTTCATCAGTGTTTTTCTGCTGCAATTATTTGTTAGTTTTCTAAACGATTTATTGTATCATTAATCTACAAAATACAGCCACATTTATTGGTTACATTCCTTTTTAATTAGTCCCACAGTCATGACACATTGGAAAGGTTTGACCTCCATTTAAAAATAAGACAAATTGACATTACATTTCTAAACTATATATCATTTTGAAAAATAATATTGTAAAATTGCAGCTTTTAAATTAAATACACATGATATGCTATAACTTTATCAGAAACTTTAAAAGGAATCATTTATGCTGAATATTTTTAATGAATCATTGCATAATTAAGAACTCCTGAGTAGGGACGCCTGGGTGGCTTAGCGGTTGAGCGTCTGCCTTTGGCTCAGGGTGTGATCCAGGGGTCCTGGGTTGAGTCCCACAACGGGCTCAGTGTGTGGAGCCTGCTTCTCCCTCTGCCTGTGTCTCTGCCTTTCTCTCTCTGTCTCTCATGAATAAATAGATAAAATCTTTAAAAAAAAAAAAGAACTCCTGAGAATATTCTAATATATGTTACAGTCCCGAAACTATCTACTTTACTTTTATCAAGATTGAATTCTTTTACTTTCCATTCCAAATCTAAGACAGGGTAAATCAGTCCCAGAAACAGTATTTTTATTCTCACTTTTCATGTCCACATGAATTGTAAGTATGTATATGAGGGGAATGCATGACCTTTTTTAGTCAGCCTTTTAATTTAGACTATAATTATAGGGATTACTTTGGGAGTTGATGTGCATTGGCAACTCTATAATGAAGCAAACAGAGGTAAATAATGTAATCACAGCAGCCGCTGGGTTTTGGGTATCCCACAGTGAACTTAGAGCTTCCTAGGCAGCTGGGGCAGGTGTTAGTGATCTAAATGAGGTTGGTGGAATGACTTTTATTACTTTACAATAGTTCTGGCAACTAGACCTATATTCCTGCCATTCCAGTCCTGGTTCCCACTTTGTTTTCTGTGGTTTTCAAGCAGGTTTTTAAAAGTTTTATATCACTCCCAACAGCTTTACTACCACCTCTCTCTCCAGGCCAGATGAAGAAGTAATGCACAAAATTGTAGTGCTTCATTTTGCAGTATACGTTAGAAGCATAACCATAATTTAAACATCCTGCCAGTAGTTCTTTTATTAACAAAGCGACCCCAGACATCACTGCAAACACAAACACTCTCCTGTTTTGTAATAAAAAGGATGTATTATCTTTTTCTCTGACACTATATCAACAAAATTGATGGAATGCCTGCCATGTATAAGACATTTTTATAATAACTATTTATAAGTAGTTTCTGTATCTCTAAGGAGTTTAAAGACAGTTGGGAAAGCAGGCTATAAGCTATGAAATAAAACCAACAATAGATGTTAGCAATTGGCCAGCGTCAAATTAATGGTATAGATATCAAACTCTATAGGATTTTCAAGGTGATAGAAAGTATAGAGGAAATTCACATAAATGGACTCCGTGGACTTGGTAAGGCAGAAAGATAATGAGAATTTAGATAAAATCAAAAGAGATATAAACATAGTGTAAAATTGGCATCATTTCTAGCTTATCTGTAGCAGATAGCCTCTACTTCAGAACAATGGGAGATAATATGGGGAAAATAATGAGACAGTTGCGTAACAGCAATTATAGTAACAGTAATAATGATATTAAAATAGCTAAAATGGGGCAGCCTAGGTGGCTCAGCGGTTTAGCACTGCCTTCGGCCCAGGGTGTGATCCTGAAGACCCGTGATTGAGTCCCATGTCAGACTCCCTGCATGGAGCCTGCTTCTCCCTCTGCTTGTGTCTCTGCCTATCTCTCTGCATCTCTCATGAATAAATAAATAAATAAATATTTTTAAAAAATAGCTAAAATGTAGGTGCTTACTATGAGCTAAACATTATGTCTTCTCTTTGGCTAAATAGCATCTTGTTTAATTTTCAGAACAAAATCATGTAGCAGATAGTATGATTTTCCGAATCTTATGAAATGGAAGCTTAGGGAGAGCAAATACTTGTGCAGGGATAATATTCCCTTAGTGGTAAAGCCAGGACTTGAATGCATATCTCTTTGATATAAAAGCCCTTTCTTTTATTTAGCAAGCACTTACTTTATCATTAGAGGAACAACTTAAGGCATGGCAGCATGAGGACACAGCTAGGATAAGAGAAAATTCTTTAAGGGGATAAATAGATTTATAGATAGATAGAGATCTGTCTCAGAGAGATATATCTCAAGTAGATACATCCCAGTATGGGGAGAGACAGAAAATCATTTGGAGTGCCTTGGACTCTCTCATCTCTTTTTGCCACTCTCCCCTTGTAGGTCATTCTAGCCTCCTTATTCTTCCCCAAATATAGCAGGAATCTTAGGGCCACTATTATATTTGTTCCCTCTGCTTGGATGTATACGTTGTTGTCTCTTCCTCTGGAAGGAAATATGGTTCTCTGTCTCTTACAAGGTTTTAATCAAATGTTACTTCTCACCTTGGCCTCTCTTGGCATTTCTGTTACATTGCAACAACCTCCTTCTCCAGGTACTTCTAATCAACCATATGTTACTTTGATTTTACTTCTTATTTCATAGCATTTTCAACCTTTAAAAATATCCCAAAATTTAGTTACTTATTATGTATGTTAATAGTCTCTCTCTTCAAAATATAAATTCCACAATGGCAAAAGTTCTTCTCTGCTTTAATCGTTGATATATCCAAGAGCCTAGAAGAGACTCAAGTGTATATAGTTGTTCAATTAATATTTTTGAATGAATGATTATATCATTGAAAACTTACTACACAGATAAACAATGCCCATTATAAAAACTTTAGAAAATATACAAAGCATAACAAAAACATTAAAATAATCATAATTTCACCAATGGTGAATATTATTAACATTTATTATTATAGTTTTATACATTCACATATTTTTATTATTAAAAATTAGTTCTGAATCTATTCATTTTCAAAAGCATTAGGCATGAAAAATAACTTGTCATCAAGATTATTTCTGAGACTTTTTTATTTGACAGAAATATTTATTAATATGTAGTTTAGTTATTCAGATGTCAACAAGACTTCTGTTTTTCACAATTTAGATGTATTTTATGATTGTATAAGTCTCTAATTTTGAATGTAGGATCCATTGAGGGATATGATGATCAGTAAGATTTTTGCATTGAAGATAAAAGCAATGTTTAAATATATGTCCAGTGGTTTATAATCTAAAATGTGATTTCAAGATAGAAGCTTTCAGTGAGATGAGGCAGGGAAGATGAATGTAGAAATGATACTATTGCTAAAACACTCTAAATGTCCAGACCAGTAAGCTACTCAAATGAAAGCTTTTCAGCATTTCCATATTCATTCACCTTTAATATAGCATCTATCACCTTGAGCAACATTTATTATTTATACATCTCTATGTCTTGTATATTATTTCTCTCTAAATCATTCTCCATTTTGAAGGGAATGATATATCTCATATCTTAAAACCAAATATGCGACTTCCATATGTATATGTATATATGTATATAATTTAAACTAAAAAGTAATAAAACATAAATTAATTTTATGAAAAAAATTAAAATATTACAAACATTAAAGCTATGATTAAGGTAGATAAGGCACTTTCATATAATGAAACAGTGAGAAAACATTTTAGATTTTGTGATCAGGTAAGGCCTCCCTGAACAGGGGAAATTCTTGCTGGGAACTGAAGGATGAGAAGAAGTGAGCTAAACAAAGTCTATGGATGAGACTTCTAAGCCAATATTTTTCTTTTTTTTTATCATGATACGCGTACCCTTTAATCCCCATCCCTTATGTCACCCATACCCCCACCAACCTCCTCTCTGGTAACCATCAATTTGTTCTCCATAGTTAAGAGTCTGTTTCTTGGTTTGTCTCTCTCACTCTCTTTCTAAAATTTTTCACATTTTTTTTGTCTCTTAAATTCCACATATGAGTTAGATCATATGGTCTTTGTTTTTCTCTGATTGACTTATTTCACTTAGCCTTATAATAACTCTACCCATTTGCCTAAGTTGTTGTAAATGGCAAGATTTCATTTTTTATAATATTAGGATATTATCCAGTATATACAATATACACACTACTTCTTCTTCTTTATCCATTCATCTGTCAGTGGATACTTGGACTGTTTCCATAGTTTGGCTATTGTAAATAATACTGCAATAAACATTAGGGTGCGTGTATCCCTCTGAATTCATGCTTTTTGTGGTTTTCAGGGCTAAATACCCAGTGGAGCAATTACTGGATTGTAGGATCATTCTCTTTTTAATTTTTTCGAGGAATAGCCATACTGTTTTCCACAGTAGACACACCAGTTTGTATTCCCACCAATAGTACAAAAAGCTTCCTTTTTCTCCACATCTTCACCACATCTTGTTTCTTTGTGTTGTTGATTTTAGCCATTCTGACGGGTGTGAAGTGATATCTGATTATAGTTTTAATTTGCATTTCCCTAAGGATGAGTGATGTTGAGCATCTTCTCATGTGCCTGTTGACCATCTGTATATCTTCTTTGGAGAAATGCATGTTCATGTTTTCTGCCCATTTTTAAATTGCATTTCTTGTTTTTTGGGTGTTGAGTTGTATCAATTCTTTATATATTTTAGATACTAACCATTTATTGGATATCTCATTTGCAAATATCTTTTCCCATTCACTAGGTTGCCTTTAAGTTTCACTGATTATTCCCTTTGCTGTACAGAGACTTTTAATTTTGATATAGGTCCAATAGCTTATATTTGCTTTTATTCTCTTTTCCTCAGGAAGCATATCTAGAAAAAAACGTTGCTATGGCTGATGTCAGAGAAATTACTGCCTGTGCTCTCTTCTGGGATTTTTATGGTTTCAGGTCTCGAATTTAGATCCTTAACCCATTTTGAGTTTATTTTTGTGTATGGTGAAAGAAAATGGCCCAGTTTCATTCTTTTGCACATTGGTGTCCAGTTTTCCAAACACTATTTGTTGAAAAGACTATCTTTTTCCTGTTGTATATTCATTTACCTTTGTTGAAGATTAATTGACTGTTTAATTGTGGGTTTATTTCTGAGTTTTCTGTTCTACTCCATTGATCTGTGTGTCTGTTTTTTTTTTTTTAATTTATTTATTTTATTTTTTTTATTTATGATAGTCACAGAGAGAGAGAGAGAGAGAGGCAGAGATACAGGCGGAGGAAGAAGCAGGCTCCATGCAGGGAGCCCGATGTGGGATTCGATCCTGGGTCTCCAGGATCGCGCCCTGGGCCAAAGGCAGGCGCCAAACCGCTGCGCCACCCAGGGATCCCTGTGTCTGTTTTTTTATTCCAGTAGCATTCTGTTTTAATTACTACTGCTTTGTAATATAACTTGAAGTCTGGGATTGTGATACCTCTGTTCTTCTCTTTTTCAAGATTCCTTTGGCTATTCAGGTCTTTGGTGGTTCCATACAAATTTAAGGATTGTTTCTTCTAGTTTTTTTTTTTTTTTTAAATGCTGTTGGTATTTTGATAGAGATTGCATTAAAACTGTAGACTGCTTTGGGTATACATTTTTTTTGAAGATTTTATTTATTTATTCATGAGAGACACACAGAGGGAGGCAGACACAGGCAGAGGGAGAAGCTAGCTCCTCAAAGAGAGCCCGAGGTGGAACTCAATCCCAGGATCAAGATCACGCCCTGAGCCAATGGCAGATGCTCAACTGCTGAGCCACCCAGGCGTGCCATTTGAGTAGACATTTTAGCACTATTTGTTCTTTCAACCCATAAGCATGGAATGTCTTTCAATTCCTTTCTGTCATCTTGATTTTCTTTCATCAGTGTTTTATAGTTTTCAGAGTACAGGTCTTTTCACTTCTTTGGTTAGGTTTATTCAGGTATTGTAATGTTTTTTGATGCAATTTTAGATAGGAATGTTTTCTTAGTTTCTCTTTGTGCTGCTTCATTATTAGTATATAGAAATGCAACAGATTTCTGTACACTGATTATGTACAATGTAACTTTACTGAAATCATTTATCAGTTCTTGTAGTTGCTTGGTAAAGTCGTTAAGGTTTCTATATATATAGTACCATGTCATATGCAAACAGTGAGAGTTTTACTTCTTCCTTACTAATTTGGATGCCTTTTGTTTCTTTCTGTTGTCTGACTGCACTGGATAGAATTTCCAGTACTATGTTGAGTAAAAGTGTTAAGAATGGACATCCTTGTCTTGTTCCTGACCCTAAGTGGAAAAGCTGTTTTTCACTATTTGGTATGACATTTGCCACCATTTGGTATGACATTTGCTTTGGCTGTAGATTTTTCATATAAGGCTTCAAATATACATCATTATATTGAGGTAAATTCCCCCTGACCTACTTTGTAGAGGTGTTTGTTTTAGTGTTTGCTTTTCTACCATGAATGGATGTTGTATTTTGTCAAATGCTTTTCTGTCTATTGTAACGATCATATGGTTTTTATCCTTTTTCTTATTGATGTGATGTATCATCGTTGATTGATTTGCAAATATTGAACCAAACTTGCCTCCCGGATAAATCCCACTTGATCATGGTGTATGATTTTTTTGTTAATGTTTTGTTGGATTTGATTTGCTAATGTCTTGTTGAGGATTTTTACATCTATGTTCTTGACAGATATTGCCCTACAGTTCTCTGGGGGGGACATATTTATCTGGGTTTGGTATCAGGATGATACTGGTCTCATAAAGTGAATTTGAAAGTTTTTCTTCCACTTGTATTTTTTTGGAATAGTTTGAAAAGTTTAAGTATTAACTCTTCTTTAAATGTTTGGTAGAATTTGCCTGTGAAGCTGTCTGGTCCTGGACTTTTGTTTGTTAGGAGTTTTTTGATTACCAATTCAATTTCATTGCTGGTGATTGGTCTGTTTAAATTTTCTATTTCTCTCTGATTTAGTTTTGGTAGGTTATATGTTTCTAGGAATTTATACATTTTTTTTCTGAGTTCAATTTTTTGGCCTATAAACCAACAGATCTTTTTTTTTATAATAATTGTTTTAAAATTTTTTATTTGTTTATGATAGTCACAGAGAGAGAGAGAGAGAGGCAGAGACACAGGCAGAGGGAGAAGCAGGCTCCATGCACCGGGAGCCCGACGTGGGATTCGATCCCGGGTCTCCAGGATCGCGCCCTGGGCCAAAGGCAGGTGCCAAACCGCTGCGCCACCCAGGGATCCCCAACAGATCTTTTAAGTGAGAGATGCAAGATGGCTCAACCTCTACAAATTAGTCAACGTGATACATGATATTAACAAAATGAAGGCTAAAAATTATACGGTCGTCACAATAGTACAGGAAAAGCAACTAACAAAATTCATTATCTCTTTATGAAAAACTCTCAACAAAGATATGGAAGGAATGTACCTCAGCATAACTAAGGACATGTGCAACAAGCCCACAGTTAACATCATATTCAACAGTGAGAAGCTGAAAGATTTTTCTTTAAGATTGGTAATAAAGCAAGTGTGATCACTCTATTTTTATTCAACATAGTATTAGAAGTTCTAGACAGATCAATAAGTCAAGAAAAAGAAGTAAAAGACATCCAAATTGGAAAGGAAGGAGTAATACTGTCGCTATTTGTGGATGTCATGATATTATATATAAAAAACCATAAAAAGCCCATCAAAAATTATTAGAACTAATAAACAAATTCAATAAAATTGCAAGATAAAAATCAATATACAAAAATCTATTGTATATCTATACACTATAAATGAACTATCAGAAAGAGAAATTAATAATCCCATTTATAATTGCATCAAAGTAAATTAAATGCCTACATTTAGCAATTTTTCAGTAGTCTTTTACATCAACTCTGCTTTTAGAGAATTAAATATCATAGTTTTTTGAAATGACTTTCCCATTTGTGAGTTAATTAACTCATCTTTCATTTGGCAAAATTGTATCTTCAAATAAATTCTTCTGTTAAGTGTGTATGATTACATTGTTGAATCATTAAATAATTTAAAATTACTTTCTATTTCCTTTGCACATAAAAATAAACTTAGGTAAGAGTCATTAGTGTCTTTTTTCTCCACACTGACTTAGGAAATTGATCAAATTTGATCTTTGACTCCTGGCTTCTGATGTTGTTTAGTTGATGTTGAGAAATGTAAAATAAAAGTAAAATAAAAGTTATTTGTTTTCTTTATGGACAGTTTTAAAAAAATTTTTATTTACTCTTTATTTTTGAAATCTAGGATAAGTCTTACTGTGCTCTTATATGTTAAAGTTTTATAAGTCATGAGATATTTTCTTTGACAGGTTGAGAACAACTTGTTTTTCTAAAGTTTCTTTTATTACGCCAGACAGAGTTCATATTTGACTGGACTAAGCAATGACAGCTTTTAAACAAATTTATTCCAGTGTTTAGTATGCATCCTGGACATTTTTAAGAAGAACAAGATAATGCTCCTAATTATACATTTTTCAAATTGAAAAAGTACATTAATAATAATATATAATATATAATATATATTAAAAATAATATATATTTTAAATATATATAAATATATTTTTATATATAAATATATTTATTATGTATTTTATATAATAAATAATCATTTATAATAATTATTATAAATAATAATTTTATTTATAAAATAAATAATATAATTTATTATTTATAATAAATATTTTATTATTACAAAAATAATTTTGTAAACTTTCAAAAATAAATAGCAATGTTCAAATTATTCTGAGTAAATTATTCAAAATGGATGAAAGAAAATTGATGAAATGGAAAAATGAAAAATTGTCATTTAGCTAAGACAAATGACTTTTTGAGGATGATGTTATAATATCTTGTATTTCCCAATGTTTGTATATAAGATATATCTTTTTATTACTAGAAAATATAAAAATCATGCTCAGGAATGTTATAAAACTGTGTTTGAGAAAATTTGGATATTTATCATTTTTGGCAATACTTTGCCAATTTTTGAAAACCATAAGTTTTGTGATAGCAATAAAACTAAACTTTGCTCACTACACCTATGTCTAAGTCATAAAAATTAAACAATTAGTCAAAATGAAATGAAATGAAATAAACTAGTATTTTATAATTCCCTTTTAGTTATGTTTCCATGGAAATGAGCAGCTCCATCTATTTAAGTGTTTAAAAATAAACTGGACTCAGTGACCTGATGTTTAAAACATTTACTGGATATCAATTATATGTTAGCTATAGTAAAGTAATATGCATTTCCCTTTGTTCCAGTGTTCCTGAGAAGAAAATCTAGTTAGCTAGTGGCTAGAACTGATTGGTAGTGGGAGATTATAAATCCTTTTGTGACATCTTAATTGGAACTTTGGTAGTCAAGTTCACTTGCTCAAAAATGATTAACAAATGGAATTCTCCCTTTCAACATATTTTTTTAGTAGTTACGAATATACTTGCTATTAGATTACTTGTAAAATGTTCCTGCAAAATATTTCTAATAGTAGCTCCATGGACTTAGCAAATGTGTACTAGGAGAAATTTTGTCTGTCTTTTCAGGCAGATGCCTTCATTTGTTTGCTAAATTATAACACTTAGGTTTATATTCAGCTATGGTGAGAGAAACTAAAAATAACTATGATTAAAAGAAAGTAGAGATGTTTCTTTCTTTCTCAAATGAAAGATCAGAGGTAGGTTGTCCAGGGCTGGTATAGTTTCTGTGGTGACAGTTGTCCAGGATTCTTTTATCTGTGCTCTGTTGTGCATGTACTTAATTTCTAGAGTCATTTTGTGGTCCAGTGTGGTGGTTCCAACTCTGATGCTGATATAGGAAAGACGTTAGGGTTCAAAGCTGATGGCCAAAAAAGATTCTTGAGATGTCTTTGGCGCAAAATGGTGGTTTTATTAAAGCACAGGGACAGGACCTGTGAACACAAAGAACTGCCATGGGGTCATGAGAAGTGGCCCATTATACACTTTCAAGTTGGGAGAGGTTAGGGATAGCCTAAGTCTCTGAGAAATTTTGGAAACAAGGTTTCCAGGACCTTGAGGGGGCTAGCTATAATTGGGAAAATGTCATTTATTACTGTTTAATAAAATCTGAGTCATGAGACCCTTCAGATGTATATCAGTGGGTCATATGTTTGGGGGATGATTGCCAACATGTATCTTGGGGGTGGGTAGAGATAAAAGAAATTTCTAAAGAAATTTTTATATGTTAAAGTAGACTTATAAGATATTCCTTAAAAGTCGATGTATTTTTTTCTTCAGAGTTTGTAAATAATTGTGTATTTATATTATTAAGTGAACTTTATTAATTTCCTCTGCTTTAAGCAACATGAGATAATGTATTATGCAATAGGGGATCCCTGGGTGGCGCAGCGGTTTGGCGCCTGCCTTTGGCCCAGGGCGCGATCTTGGAGACCCGGGATCGAATCCCACGTCGGGCTCCTGGTGCATGGAGCCTGCTTCTCCCTCTGCCTGTGTCTCTGCCTCTCTCTCTCTCTCTCTCTGTGACTATCATAAATAAATAAAAATAAAAAAAAAACAATATATTATGCAATAAAAATGCAGAGTATTTGAAATTAGTAGTAATAAATGAAAAGCTTGAGAAAAATCAGAACATTTTTTATTTCCAGTAGAATTTCCGGTAGAATTAAAGGATTTAGTAAGAAGATGATCATAATGGAGAAGAGAAATCTAAGATTAAGTATAGAGATAATTAGTATTTCTGAAAAAAAATAGGAAAAAAATGGGTATAGAAAGACTTTCAAAATATAATGAAACTTTTCTGAAATAATAGAATAATGGTGTCATGAAAAACTTGATACTTAATACATTTTTGAAAATTCCTACAACAATGCATAATTCTCTACATAATGTTAGTTTTGTGTTTCTTCTATCATATGTGATAAAGCTAGAGTGCATAGAATTTAAGCTAAGGATGTATTTAATATTAAGGTGAGCCATATGAAATTACTATTTTTGTAGGTCAAAAATAATTGAATATTAGCAATTTCATGAGTTAGAAAGGATTTTTAGTTTCAATAATGCTAAGATAATTTTAGGTATCTTTATCTTTCTTTAATCATTTAGGTCATATTTTAAAGAATACTTTTGTACATCTATTCTTATGCTACTATCTTTCTCTGAAGTCTATGATTTTTTCTTAATTAGATTTCCTACTTCCTTCTTTTCAGTTAAAAAGAAAAAGTCTTGCCAGAATAGAATAATTAGGTTAACCTTTCTTTGCTCAAAAGTTCACTTATAAAAGTCATTGTGATTTATAATAACATTAGTGTACCCGCTCAATGTTTAACAATTAAATTTATTTTTGTTCTTTTCTTCACTTTGAACTTAAAGTTTAATCATTTTCAGTATTCCAACAAAAGTCTTATTTTATGGAATAAATAATTTCCATAGCTAAAAATCCAATCACTTGAAAGTAGATAGTCTGAATATAAACACTTTATAGTTTATTGTTTTATTTGGAAATCTCTATGATTTCCATATCTTGTTTAATCTCAACAACCTGCTGTTAACAAGAGATCCTTTCTTGCTGAGGGATTCTGGGAATATGGAAACCTAAGTATACCTTCTCTGAACCCTCCAATCCCAACTACAATTTACTTGCATCTACTTAGCCAGGATTCCACTGAAACTAGAAAACTTGTAGTGGCATTGCACATCTAATAAATTTTCAAAGGGTTCTTTCTTCAGTAGTCTTGGGGGAAAAATCAGTAGAAAGCAGGCACAGAGCTGGGAGCAACAGACCCCAGGAAGAGCTCAGTCT
Source organism: Vulpes vulpes (assembly GCF_048418805.1). NCBI lineage: Eukaryota > Metazoa > Chordata > Mammalia > Carnivora > Canidae > Vulpes > Vulpes vulpes. Next base: position 68,482,237 of record NC_132785.1, read on the forward strand.
GAGTACCTATTTCTAAAGAAAACTTGAGCAGGAGTGAAGAGATTGGTGCACTTGATGTTGAAAATGGTCAGGAGAGACTGATTAACTTTTCTACTTTTTACCAAATGGGAGATTCTACCCCTATTGATATTTAAAACATAGGTCTCTAATTCAAGCAGCGACAAAAAAACTAAACTAACACTAAACTTCTCATTTGCAAAAATAGAATGTAGAAACAATGAATTCAGAGAAAAAAATGAGAGAGATGAGAAAATGAGAGAGAAAAGGACTTTATTCCAACAATACCCTACCTGTCATGGGGGGGGGGGTAGATTATAAAGGGTTATTTTAAAAAGGGAGAAACCTAATAACTCAACTACTTGAGGAAAGAGTTCACCTAAACTAATGAAGAAACCAAAACAGAGATCTCAATGTGGGGAAAGATGAAGATCAGAGGAAATAGAGTCATGAAGTGAACCTTGATATACTATAGATATTTAATGAACAAAGATAATCTATTTTAAAGCATTCACACAAACAGAAGGCTGGAAAAAAAAGGGTATTTGGGACATTGTTTGTTTACTTAAATTTTAATCTAAAACCAATGAGAAGCAGTTATAATCAGGGGTATAATCAGACTTTTAAAATGTGTCACTCAAGCTGCAGTATTAAGAATGAATCTAATGGAGGAGCACAGGAGGATGAGTATTTAAAAGTCTAGTGAAGTAGTAAAGTGAGAATTAGCAGAATATAGAAATAGAATATAGCATAAAATAGCACTATGGTATTAATATTATTTTTCCAATAGAGTTCAGATATCTAGACAAAGCCATAGACGAAATGTGTTTGATTTCATTCATATTTGAAATACAGACAAAAAATTTAGTGATAAAGCTTTTGGAAATTATATGTTATAGAATCTAATCTGGAAAATAAAGGCAAATTGGGAAAAAAGATATAAACTGACACAATAAAGGAAAGAATAAAATAGGTTTTAGTTTTCAAAACTTTGCAGATAGTTATATAACTATCATCACAACACTATAAGGTAAGTACTAGTATTATCCTAAATATATAGAAGAAGGAAATAAAGTACAGAGATGTTAAGTCACATGTTTCAGTTTATAAATTTGAGACATGGTATAAATCAGACAAAGCACACAGAGAAGGGAGGAGGGAGGAAGCCAGACTGAACATCACATCTTTCCTAGACAAGTAATATGGGCAGCACATATTCAGGTTCCTCATAAACCACAGTGGGTTAGTCTTGATGCCATTAACACTTTTTCCTCTTCTTAATTCTAGTTACTTCCTTTTACTCTCATTCTATTTTACTATAATCCCTTTTATGATTTATTTCATACCTATCATGAACTCTAAAAATTCTCTTACAGATCAAAGCAGTAGAATGTTTCTTCTGTTTTCTAAACTAAATCATCCTCCAAAATGGTCTCTTCATGTTTTTGTGGTTTGTTTAGGGGTTTTTTTTTGTGTTTTGTGTTTTTTTTTTTTAGCATACCATAGTCTTTTTCTAATATTTAAACATTTTAAAAAAATATTTATTTATTTATTCATGAGAGACACATTGAGAGAGAGAGAGAAAGAAAGAGAGAGAGAAAGAGGCAGAGACATAGGCAGAGGGAGAAGCAGGCTCCATGCAGGAAGCCTGACGCAGGACTCAATCCTGGGACTCCGGGATCATGCCCTGAGCCAAAGACAGACGTTCAACTGCTGAGCCACCCAGGAGCCCTCCTCTTCCATTTTGAATAGATTCCATATTGTGGCTTTTCTCTCAGATCATCTTTGACTTAAGACTATTTGTCTGAACATGACTGATGTCTCCACAGTACAGTCTTCACAGTTATTACCCTTCATTTATCAACTCCCTTTGATTCCTCCCTTCCAGCTCTCACACCTGGTCACTTGCTTCTTTGCAAGTTTACCCCTTCTCTGACACAATGCCTAGAGTAAACCCTTTCAAGAGGTTAGGCCATTATGAACAATTGTGCCAAACAGACTTTATGCCATGGTTTTTTGCATATATTCCTCTATTCAGTCTACTTTGGTTTGCAGTTGTAGGAATTTTCTTTTCTATCTTTCAGCCTGCCTAAGCAGACTTCTATTTCTCACTCTCCTACACAGAACTCACCATTCAAATAAAAATAAAATATATCAATTAAAACAAAAATTGAGGGACCACTAAGCCTTCTTTTCAGCCCTGCCTCCCTTGCTATTGAACTTCATCACAATTTAAAACATTTGCACTTTAAAAGGTACTATTATTTACTTTTCCCTGGATATACTATTTCTATCTTTGTACTTCTGCTTCTATTAATCCTTCAGACTATGAAGTCCTTCCTTCTTTTCTTAACTTCCTTCTTGCTCATTAATATTCAAATCAAATGCCATTTTCTCTAAGAACACTCTTCTGACTTCCCAATGTAGAATTAAATACTTCTCCTTCCTTCCAAATACTTAAAATCATCCCTTAACACTGACAATTAGTATAGTACTTATTATATCCTGCTGCATCTTAGAGTTATCCTTAAGTTCCAATCTGGTGACCAACAAGCATGTGACCCCCTTGAGGACAGAGATCATGTTCCTTTTTAAATTTAATTTACTGCAACATTAAGTACATTGGTTTGTTCATTGGTTAAATAATGATTCTCTTAATAGATAGCAAATAAATAAATCAATATTGCCAATACTTCTCTCTTACTTAACCTAATAAAAGAGTCAATGTAAAAATTCAGTTTCATAGATATAACTGAAAATAGTGCCAATCTACATTTGAAAATATTGCAAACCAATCTAAATTTAGATTTTTAAAACTAAACAGATGCTAAATAAATTAAAAATAAATTAAATAGGTTAAAAAATGTTTCCTGGTCCTCTGTGACAGAAAGCTTAATTCAGGACCTTTATATCTCAAAATCACCATCAATAATTGCCTACAAAATGAACTGAATCTTGACACCATGTAACACAGTTATCCTTGTATAATGGGATCTTTTACCTTTCATGAGAAAAACTTTGAAAACAAGTCATGCATTATGAGGAATTATGAGTCATAAAGGTAATTCACTTTTTATCTGAATAACCAGCTAGGATTTCTAAAATGTCCACTAGCTAAATTACAATTAAGTAGGCCAATTCTAGGAATGCATCCTAAATAAAGAATTTAAGATGTAAACAAAGATCAATGTGTAAGGTCATTCCTCAAAATATCACTATGGCCAAAAATAAAAATAATAGGCCAAATTTCTTCTATTCCACCTCCAATTCATTCTTTATCCTTTCTGACCCTGCTTGGACTTGGGATACTGACTTTTAAGGACTATATCAAAAGGTTCCCCCTTGCTCTCTGGCTTCAGGTTAGGTTCAGTCTGTGAAGACCCTAGGCAGAAGATACAAAGAATAGAGGAGTGAAATGTCCTAGTATTTATTTTGCTGATTCTTTCCTGCTGAGGTCTCCTTAGCTAGGTGTGTCTTTCTACAGAAAGGCCCTATTTTTGAAGCAGCCCACTCTACAGCTTCCTTTTCTTGCCAGGTATTACTAATCTCTTCTCATCTAGTCCCAGTTCCAGATTTATTGCTTCTAAATTCTTTATGCTCCTACCTTGTATTATAACATTCCTCGTGTTGTTCTTGTTTACCATCTGTTCCCTATAGACACTCTAAGACAAAATGTAAAAACTCTGAGAGTCAGATTGTGCTTTCCTATGTTCCCTTTGTCCTATCTCTGTGACCATAGAGACTTGTGTCAAATGGATTCTCCAGCAGCGTAGATCCCTGACTACATTGGAAGGAGGAGAACCTCCTTGTTCTGTTAGGACATGTAGCATACACTGAAGTCAGCCTTTTATTAACCACTAATATTTGGGGGTGTTTCTTAGGATTTTTTAAAAATATTTTATTTATTTATTCATGAGAGACACAATGAGAGACAGAGACACAGGCAGAGGGAGTAGCAGGCTTCCTGAAGGGAGCCCGAAGCGGGACTCTATCCTGGGAATCTGGGATGAGCCCTGAGCCGACAACCGCTGAGCCACCCAGGCATCCCTGTTTCTTAGGATTTTTTAATAGCCAAGCCAATTGTGACTATTAACTGTCACGCGATGTTCTACGTTTTGTGAATAAAATAAAAAACAAACCAAAGTTCCTGCCTTCAGGAAGTTTACATTCTACTAGGTGAGAAAGATACTTAAAAAATAGAGAACATACTATCAAATTTTGAGTTATGAGTACACAAATAAAAAATAGAGAACATACTATCAAATTTTGAGTTATGAGTATTCTGATGAAAAATAAGAGTAGAGATAGTTTGCATAGGTTACTATTTGTATTAGTTTCCTAGGGATACTGTAAAAGTATCACACACTTAGTTCCTGAAACAACAGAATTTATACTCTCGCAGTTCTGGAGGTTATTAGTCCAAGATCAAGGTATTGGCAAATCACTACAAAGCTGTGGTCATCAAGACAGTGCGGTACTGGCACAAAAACAGACACATAGATCAATGGAACAGAATAGAGAATCCAGAAGTGGACCCTCAACTTTATGGTCAACTAATATTGGACAAAGGAGGAAAGACTGTCCACTGGAAAAAAGTTTCTTCAATAAATGGTGCTGGGAAAATATGACATCCACATGTAGAAGAATGAAACTAGACCACTCTCTTGCACCATACACAAAGATAAACTCAAAATGGATGAAAGATCTAAATGTGAGACAAGAGTCCATCAAAATCCTAGAGGAGAACACAGGCAACACCCTTTTTGAACTCGGCCACAGTAACTTCTTGCAAGATACATCCATGAAGGCAAGAGAAACAAAAGCACAAATGAACTATTGGGACTTCATCAAGATAAGAAGCTTTTGCACAGCAAAGGATACAGTCAACAAAACTAAAAGACGACCTACAGAATGGGAGAAGATATTTGCAAATGACGTATCAGATAAAGGGCTAGTTTCCAAGATCTATAAAGAACTTATTAAACTCCACAGCAAAGGGGTGCAGGTGTCCCGGCATTTCATTGCATCTGTATCTTTGGGGTAAATCCTCAACAGTTCGATTGCTGAGTTGTAGGGCAGGTCTATTTTTAACTCATTGAGGAACCTCCACACAGTTTTCCAGAGTGGCTGCACCAGTTCACATTCCCACCAACAGTGCAAGAGGGTTCCCTTTTCTCCGCATCCTCTCCAACATTTGTGGTTTCCTGCCTTGTTAAGTTTCCCCATTCTCACTGGTGTGAGGTGGTATCTCATTGTGGTTTTGATTTGTATTTCCCTGATGGCAAGTGATGCAGAGCATTTTCTCATGTGCATGTTGGTCATGTCTATGTCTTCCTTTGTGAGATTTCTCTTCATGTCTTTTGCCCATTTCCTGTTTGGATTGTTTGTTTCTTTGCTGTGGAGTTTAATAAGTTCTTTATAGATCTTGGAAACTAGCCCTTTATCTGATACGTCATTTGCAAATATCTTTTCCCAATCTGTAGGTTGTCTTTTAGTTTTGTTGACTGTATCCTTTGCTGTGCAAAAGCTTCTTATGTTGATGAAGTCCCAATAGTTCATTTTTGCTTTTGTTTCTTTTCCCTTCGTGGATGTATCTTGCAAGAAGTTACTGTGGCTGAGTTCAAAAAGGATGTTGCCTGTGTTCTCTTCTAGGATTTTGATGGAATCTTGTCTCACATTTAGATCTTTCATCCATTTTGAGTTTATCTTTCTGTATGGTGAAAGCGAGTGGTCTAGTTTCATTCTTCTGCATGTGGATATCATATTTTCCCAGCACCATTTATTGAAGAGACTGTCTTTCTTCCAATGGATAGTCTTTCCTCCTTTATTGAATATTAGTTGACCATAAAGTTCAGGGTCCACTTCTGGGTTCTCTATTCTGTTCCATTGATTTTTTTTTTTTTTTATGATAGTCACACAGAGAGAGAGAGAGAGACAGGCAGAGACACAGGCATAGGGAGAAGCAGGCTCCATGCACTGGGAGCCCGTCGTGGGATTCGATCCCGGGTCTCCAGGATCGCACCCTGGGCCAAAGGCAGGCGCCAAACTGCTGCGCCACCCAGGGACCCCTGTTCCATTGATCTATGTGTCTGTTTTTGTGCCAGTCCACGCTGTCTTGATGACCACAGCTTTGTAGTACAACCTGAAATCTGGCATTGTGATGCCCCCAGCTATGGTTTTCTTTTTTAAAATTCTCCTGGCTATTCGGGGTCTTTTCTGAATCCACACAAATCTTAAAATAATTTGTTCTAACTCTCTGAAGAAAGTCCATGGTATTTTGATAGGATTGCATTAAATGTGTAAATTGCCCTGGGTAGCATTGACATTTTCACAATATTAATTCTGCCAATCCATGAGCATGGAATATTTTTCCATCTCTTTGTGTCTTCCTCAACTTCTTTCAGAGGTGTTCTATTGTTTTTAGGGAATAGATCTTTGGTTAGGTTTATTCCTAGGTATCTTATGCTTTTGGGTGCAATTGTAAATGGGATTGACTCCTTAATTTCTCTTTCTTCAGTCTCATTGTTAGTGTATAGAAGTGCCACTGACTTCTGGGCATTGATTTTGTATCCTGCCACGCTACCAAATTGCTGTATGAGCTCTAGCAATCTTGGGGTGGAGGCTTTTGGGTTTTCTATATAGAGTATCATGTCATCGGCAAAGAGGGAGAGTTTGACTTCTTCTTTGCCATTTTGAATGCCTTTTATCTCTTTTTGTTGTCTGATTGCTGAGGCTGGGACTTCCAGTACTATGTTGAATAGCAGTGGTGAGAGTGGACATCCTTGTCTTGATCCTGATCTTAGGGGAAAGGCTCCCAGTGCTTCCCCATTGAGAATAATATTTGCTGTGGGCTTTTCATAGATGACTTTTAAGATGTTGAGAAATGTTCCCTCTATCCCTACACTCTGAAGAGTTTTGATAAGGAATGGATGCTGTATTTTGTCAAATGCTTTCTCTGCATCTAATGAGAGGATCATATGGTTCTTGGTTTTTCTCTTGGTGATATGATGAATCACATTGATTGTTTTACGAGTGTTGAACCAGCCTTGTGTCCCGGGGATAAATCCTACTTGGTCATAATTTTCTTAATGTACTCTTGGATCTTATTGGCTAGTATCTTTTTTTTAATTTTTTATTTATTTATGATAGTCACAGAGAGAGAGAGAGGCAGAGACATAGGCAGAGGGAGAAGCAGGCTCCATGCACCGGGAGCCTGACTGGGATTCGATCCTGGGTCTCCAGGATTGCGCCCTGGGCCAAAGGCAGGCACCAAACCGCTGCGCCACCCAGGGATCCCATTGGCTAGTATCTTGTTGAGAATTTTTGCATCCATGTTCATCAGGGATATTGGTCTGTAATTCTCCTTTTTGGTGGGGTCTTTGTCTGGTTTTGGAATTAAGGTGATGCTGGCCTCATAGAACGAATTTGGAAGTATTCCATCTCTTTCTATCTTTCCAAATAGCTTTAGTAGAATAGGTATGGTTTCTTCTTTAAGCATTTGATAGAATTCCCCTGGGAAGCCATCTGGCCCTGGAGTTCTGTGTCTTGGGAGGTTTTTGATGACTGCTTCAATTTCCTCCCTGTTTATTGGCCTGTTCAGGTTTTCTATTTCTTCCTGTTCCAGTTTTGGTAGTTTGTGGCTTTCCAGGAATGCATACATTTCTTCTAGATTGCCTAATTTATTGGTGTATAGCTGCTCATAATATGTTTTTAAAATCGTTTGTATTTCCTTGGTGTTGGTAGTGATCTCTCCTTTCTCATTCATGATTTTATTAATTTGAGTCTTTTCTCTCTTCTTTTTAATAAGGCTGGCTAATGGTTTATCTATCTTATTAATTCTTTCAAAAAAACAACTCCTGGTTTTGTTGATCTGTTCCACAGTTCTTTTTTTCTATTTCATTTGGTTCTGCTCGAATCTTTATTAACTCTCTTCTTCTGTTGGGTGTAGGATCTATTTGCTGTTTTTTCTCTAGCTCCTTTATGTGTAAGGTTAGTTTTTGTATTTGAGTTCTTTCCAGTTTTTGAATGGATGCTTGTATGGCGATGTATTTTCCCCTCAGGACTGCTTTTGCTGCATCCCAAAGGTTTTGAACGGTTGTATCTTCATTCGATTAGTTTCCATGAATCTTTTTAATTCTTCCTTAATTTCCTGGTTGACCCTTTAATCTTTTAGCAGGATGGTCCTTAACCTCCACGTATTTTGAGGTCGTTCCAAACTTCTTGTGATTTAGTTCTAATTTCAAAGCATTATTTTCTAAAATATGCAGGGGACGATCCCAATCTTTTGGTATCGGTTCAGACCCGATTTGTGACCCAGTATGTGGTCTATTCTGGAGAAAGTTCCATGTGCACTTGAGAAGAATGTGTATTCAGTTGAGTTTGAATGTAAAGTTCTGCAGATACCTGTGAAATCCATCTGGTCCAGTGTATCATTTAAAGCTCTTATTTCTTTGGAGATGTGCTTAGAAGATCTATTGAGGGTAGAAAGAACTAGATTGAAGTCACCAAGTATAAGTGTATTATTATCTAAGTATTTCTTCACTTTGGTTATTAATTGATTGATATATTTGGCAGCTCCCACATTTGGGGCATATATATTGAAGACTGTTAAGTCCTCTTGTTGGATAGATCCTTTAAGTATCATATAGTGTCCCTCTTCATCTCTCACTACAGTCTTCGGTGTAAATTTTAGTTTATCTGATATAAGGATGGCTACCCCTGCTTTCTTTTGAAGACCATTTGAATGGTAAATGGCTCACCAAGCTTTTATATTCAGGCTGTAGGTTTCCTTCTGTCTAAAGTGAGTCTCTTGTAGACAGCAAATAGATGGGTCCTGCTTTTTTATCCAGTCTGAAACCCTGCGCCTTTTGATGGGGTCATTAAGCCCGTTCAAGTTCAGAGTTACTATTGAAAGGTATGAGTTTAGTGTCATCATGATATCTATTCAGTCCCTGTTTTTGTGGATTGTTCCATTAGACTTCTTCTTAAATGGGAATTTTAAGAGTACCCCTTACAATTTCTTGCAGAGCTGGTTCGGAGGTCACATATTCTTTCACTTCCTGCCTGTCTTGGAAGCTCTTTATCTCTCCTTCCATTTTGAATGAGAGCCTTGCTAGTTAAAGTACTCTTGGTTGCATGTTCTTCTCATTTAGGACCCTGAATATATCCTGCCAGCCCTTTCCAGCCTGCCAGGTCTCTGTGGAGAGGTCTGCTGTTACCCTAATACTCCTCCCCATAAAAGTCAGGGATTTCTTGTCTCTTGCTGCTTTAAGGATCTTCTCTTTATCTTTGGAATTTGCATGCTTCACTATTAAATGTCAAGGTGTTGAACGGTTTTTATTGATTTTAGGGGGGGATCTCTCTATTTCCTGGATCTGAATGCCTGTTTCCTTTCCCAGATTAGGAAAGTTTTCAGCTAGGATTTGTTCAAATACATATTCTGGCCCTCTGTCCCTTTTGGCGCCCTCAGGAACCCCCATTAAACGTAGGCTTTTCTTCCTCAGGCTGTCGTTTATTTCCCTTAATCTATCCTCATGGTCTTTTAATTGCCTGTCTCTTTTTTCCTCAGTTACCCTCTTTGCCCTCAACTTGTCTTCTATGTCACTCACTCTTTCTTTCACCTTGTTAACCCTCGTCGTTAGGACCTCTAGTTTGGTTTGCATCTCATTCAATTGATTTTTAATTTCTGCCTGATTGGATCTAAATTCTGGAGTCATGAAGTCTCTTGAGTCATTTATGCTTTTTTCTAGACCCACCAGGAGCTGTATAATAGTGCTTCTGAATTGGCTTTCTGACACTGAATTGTAATCCAGATTTTGTAACTCTGTGGGAGAGAGGACTGTTTCTGATTCTTTCTTTTGAGGTGAGGTTTTCCTTCTAGTCATTTTGCTCAGTGCAGAGTGGCCAAAAACAAGTTGTATTGGGAAAAGGAGAAAAAGAGAGGAGAGAAAGAAGGAAAGAAAAGAGAAAAAGAAATAAGAAAAAAGGAAGAAAAAAAGAAAGAAAGGGAAGAAAAAGAGAAAGAAAAAGAAAGAAAGGGAAAAAACGGGGTGGGGGAAACAAATAAATCACAAAGCAGAAAAAAAAAGGGGGGGAGTATCCTCTGATTCTGTATACTTGAAGTCTCTTGACTTCCCCTGGAACTGGTCCGTCTAGCTGGTCTTCTGGGGGAGGGGCCTGCTGTGCTGATTTTCAGGGGTTAGCACTTGGGGGAGCTGCTCTGCCCCTGCCTGGTGCAGGGCTCAGTGGGGGTTGCTTACCCCGTGGGGCCCCAGGAGGAACAACCCCAGTGGCTGCGGCAGCTCTGCAGCCCTGGAGTCAGCTCCCGCAGTAACTCCAGGGCTCTCCGTCTGCAGGGCCTGGAGGTTCCGGGGCGGGGCGCTGATCTGCTCAGTTCGGGGCAGGAGAGTCCTTGCTGTCCTGGGCCCTCCCGGCCTCTGCCTGTCCCGGGGAGGCAGGATCCTGGGCTGTGTCCCGGCTCCCTGTGCTCCGGGGCCTGCGCTGTTGGATTCGCGCTCCCGCCCCGCAGTCCCCTCAGCGGAGCCGCCGCCCGAGCCCCTCCGAGCTGCTCCGGGTCCCCCCGAGCGCTGCAGCCCTTAGGGAGCTCGGCGCACTCTCCCGGGGCGCAGGTGCCTGTTAGTGTCCCAGGCAGCCCGAGGGCATCCCCGCCTTTCTGGGGATCCTGCTCTAACTCCCTGCGGGCGCCTTTCCGCCCGGGAAGGTTGGTGCAGCTCCTGCTCCTCCGGGACGGGGCTCTCCTGTCCTGGGGACACTCGCCCCGGCCTCAGCCCGGCTCCTCACGGGGCCCCTCCCCCTTGGAGGCCTTTTGTGTCTTTATTTCTTTTTCCCCGTCTTCCTACCTCGATAGAAGCGCGAACTCTTCTCACTGTAGCGTTCCAGCTGGTCTCTCTTTAAATCTCAGGCCGAATTCGTAGATTTTCAGTGTGATTTTAAGGTAATCTAGGTAATTTGTTGGGGACAGGTGATTTGGGGTCCCTACTCTTCTGCCATCTTGCCCTTCCTTCCTAGTTTTATTTGTTAGAGAAGCTATAGTTTATAGAAAAATTCAACAGAAAGTACAGAGTTCCCATATATCCTCTCCCTTTATATCCCTCCATTTTTCTATTATTAACATATTGAACTAGTGTGGTACATTCATTATATTTCATGAACTAATATGATACACTGTTATTAGCAAAGTCCATAGTTCAAAGTTCACTCTTAATATAGTACAGTTCAATGTGTTTTGCCAAATGTGTAATGTTATATATCCAGCAGAGAGTATCACATACAATAGTTTCACTGCTCTGAAAATCCCATCACACCTGTCCATCCCCCCACACCCACATCCTGACAACTACTGTTTTTTTTTTACTATCTCTGTAGTTTTGCTCTTTTCCAGGTGGTCCATTTCAGATGCTTCTTTCACTAAGCAATATGCATTCAAGATTCCTCCATGTCTTATAATTATTGTACAGCTTATTTCTGTTTAACTCCAGAATGATATTCCACTTAATGGATGTATCTGAGTTTATTCATTGTTTATCCACTTATTGAAGGACTTCTTGGTTACTTCCAAGTTTTGACAATTGTGAGTGAAGTTACCATAAATATTTGTGTGAAAGTTATTGTATGTATGCATTGTACAGTACATGCTTTTTCTTTTTTCTTAAATTCTACTGTATAAACTAATCTGAAGCAAGCATTACATTGCCGACTGGTGTTGGTTTCTAATCCTAAAAGCAACTTGTTGTTATAATTTTTGAGGAGACTTTTTTTTTACTGCCAACTTTGTAAAATAATATATTTTTCTGGCTTTGACATAACAATGCACTGTGGTTCACATTCTGTTCTTAATATGTTCAAGAAATTAGATAGCATACATAACCTTAGACCAATAGTCTGATTATGAGAAGGGAGAACAAATATTTCCTGAATATATGCTTCATATTAAAAATGGTACCAAGCATTACAGATCTATAATCTTTTTATGTAGAGATAAAACAAGGAGATTAAGGTATGAAAATAATGAAGTAATGCTAGTTAGTTCATTTTTTAAAAGGAACAATCTATATTCAAACTCAGCTTACTTCTACTGAAAACCTGCTGTACTGAAAGAAACAAACAAAAAAACTAGCTAATTCAAATAATTCTTAATTACATACAAACTCTAAACCATATGAATCATTATACAGATTGTTTTTTCCTAAATATCAAATAATATTCAAACCATTGCATTGCTGCTCTTTTATTTCACATTCTATTTTATTTGTAGTAAAATATTAGCTGGTCAATTGGAATATCAGAAGGTGAAGAATTAGAAGACAGAAGAAATATTTGAAGTGTTAATGGCTGAAAATTTTCCAAAATTAGAAACACACCCCAAATACAAATCCAAGGATCTCAGAGAACAGCAGATGGAATAAATGCCAGATTTTACATTTAGGCATATCATATTCAAACTTTAGAAAAGTAAAGACTTTGAAACGAGCCAGAAGTAAACAAAACAACTTATCTATAGGAAAATATGTCTAAGAATTACAGTGGACTTTTCATAATAAACCATGGAAGCAATAAGAGAGTGGGATGAAATATTTAAAGTGTTTCAAGTAGGGGCAACTTGGTGGCTTAGTTTGTTGAGCATCAGACTCTTGATTTTGGCTGAGATCATGATCTCAGAGTCGTGAGATGGAGCCCCACATGGGCCTCTGCACTCAGCAAGGAGTCTGCTTGAGATTCTCTCAGTCTGGCTCCTTCTGCCCCTCTCCCGGCACATAGTCTCTCTAAATAAATAAATAAATAAATAAATAAATAAATAAATAAATAAAATCTTTAAAAAATAATTATCTGAAATAAAGTGTTTAAGGTAAACAAAAAAGTAAACCACAGCTGTATTCAGTGAAATTATCCTTCAGTGGTGAGAAATAAATAAAGACTTCAGACAAAACTGAGAAGCTTCATGGCCAATAAACCTGCCTTAAGAAATGTTAAAAGAAGTTCTTCAAGGAGAAGAAAAATTATATAGGTCAGAAACTGGATCTGCATAAAGAAAGGAAGACTACCATAGAAGCAATAAATGAAGGTATGATAAAATACTTTCTTAATTGAAATAGCAGATAACATTTTGCTTAAAGTAGCAATAATAATGTATCAGGTGATTACAGCATAGAAATAAATGAAATAAATGGCAACAATATTGTAAAGAATGGGAAGGAGGAATTGGGAATACTCTGCTATAAAGTACTCACACGATGCATGGAGTGATATTTGTGTTATTTGATTTATTTGAAGAGATTTATGTAACTAATCTCAGATTAGTTAAAACTATATGTTACAAACCCTAGGGCAACCACTAAAAACTTTTTAAAAGTATATTAGCATTCTAAGGGAAGAGGTACAGTGGAATCATGTAAAAATGTCAATTGAAACCAGACAAGACAGAATAAAGAAGGGAAGGGGCAAAGCAAAGGATATTAATAAAGAACAGCTACAAACATTGTAGATGTCAATCTAAATATATCAATAATCACTTTATTTTTTTAATTTTTTAGAGGTTTTATTTATTTATTTATTTATGAGAGACAGAGAGAGAGAGAGAGAGAGAGAGACAGAGGCAGAGACACAAGCAGAGGGAGAAACAGGCTCCATGCAGGGAGCCCGATATGGGACTCGATCCCGGGTCTCCAGGGTCAGTCACATCCTGGGCTGAAGGAGGCGCTAAACCACTGAGCCACCTAGGGATCCCCTCAATAATCACTTTAAATACACATGATCAAAATATACCAATTGAAAGACAGATATTTTCAGAACAAATAAAAATATAAAACCCAACATCTAGTTGACAAGTTTCCGTTTATCTATTTAATAAACCTGAACATCATTCAAATCTAATTCCTAAATTTAAAATAAAATCTCATGTCGATGAATGTACTTTGTCTTACATAGTACAATGATATTTATACAAACATCTCAGGGTGTCATAAACTGATCTTTCACATTTAAAAGCACAACATAGATGTGACACTGAAATCTTTCTTATGGCTATCTGCCCAGAGCTTACTTTGAATAGTCTCTTCCCTACTAAAATTCCATAACAGTCATGGATGGAAAAAATGTAAATATATTCATATTGAGGTAAAAATAAAGTTTATTCCTAAAAGTTTCTACATATCCAGTTTTTCCTTACTCTACTATAACAAATTCTAGAGACAACTACTATTAGAAAAATCATATAAATTTTAGGAAACTCTAACCCTTTAAAATATCAAATTCCACATTTTCTGTTCCTACTTTCTGTCTTTTACAAGAACTGCATATTATTTTTATATTTCCCTCATATTTAGCATGATTTCTGTATCAAGTGAGATAGCTTATTTATTTAACAAGGTATTTATTCAACAATGATTGAGTGACCACAATGTACATATAAACTGGTCAATGGCTCCTTTCTGCTTTTTTTTTATTATTAAGTAAATATTTGTAACATGTGAGGAATGACGGAAAGTAATGTGCAAGAAAGAATATGAGGGATAGTTGATTGAAGAGAGATGTGTTGGGAAATATGGAATTGGTTAATGTACAACCAAATAGTTTTGAAACCTACTTGCTATTCTGTGCTAAATCATGTGTGAATTTTATCAGAATGAGGTGGTCTTTTGTGCCAGAAATGATAGTGTAGAAATAACAAAAATGTTTGTATTTTTAAGCAGTAATAATAAGTAATAGATAGATCTCTTCTTTATAGTTAGAATAAAAGTAAAAAAAAAAAAAAAAACAAAATCCTAGATCTACAGGCACATGAGTGTGGCTGTTTTATACTTTAACAAAGCATTCACATTATTGTCTCCTAGAAATGATGATCATTGGGTCAATGGAATATTATGTGATGGGAATAAGAAAAGGGACCCTTAGTCATAGGCAAAATCTGTTGCTGAAATGACTAGAAATTGAATATGTACAACTAAGGGTCATTACCAGGAACGGGAAACACATAGGTGACAGAATATAGAACTTGGCCCTCAAGTCTGCTGTAATGCCCAAGTCTCCCAGTTAATGTTTGGCTTCATTGGTGTTTTTATAAAGAACATAAGCTAGTTATATACTAGAAAACATTTGTTTAGGAAGAGCACGCTTCTGTACATGCAAGTCTATGTAAGTCTTTCTTTCTTTCTTTCTTTCTTTCTTTCTTTCTTTCTTTCTTTCTTTCTTTCTTCTTTCTCTCTCTTTCTTTCTTTTTATTGGCCACCTTTCAAGCAAACTTTCTGGAAAAGAAAGATGCTTTTATTGTAGATACATACAGCTTATAATTATCATTGTTCTCTCATAGCACCCATGTTAATACCCAAGTATTAAGTAAACCAAAAGTCAAAAGAAGTAGCTGAATTCATTTTATCCTCAATTTGAGCAAACGTAAAAATTGATACAGTAACCATGACATCTAGAAAAAATAGATGATTGAAAAGAATATTTGACAAACCTAAAATATTTATCATTATAGATTTAGATTTTTTCTTTTAATGTATTTAGAAGTAAAAGCCAAACATATCGTCCATAGTAACCACACATAACTACATTGAAATCTTACATTGACCAACTGACTAAAAATGAAGAGTCACAAGTTCATGCCAGAAACGGAAAGACCATTTGTCCTATTGAATTTCTTGGTGATGTAATAATATGAATTTCAATCAACTTGTAATTGGAGTCATAGGATGGGGTTATTCAATGGGGAATATGAATATTAAAACTAGTTTTCTCATTTTTGCAATGATTTTAAACAGAAGAAGGAACATCATTTACATGAAATATTTCTCTACATATGAAAATAAATTTTACTTGTGAAATCTGTACTATTTCACATTTTGCTAGGTATGTTTAACCACTTGACAAAGGTAGAATAAAAGTCATATTTTGATTTGTCTACTGTCTTCATAGATTCTAAAGGTTGAATTAGTATTCAGAAAAAAAAACATAAAGCACTTAGTGAATTTGAATGTTGTATTCTAAATAAGACTAGGCTGATTTGATCTCGCCCTTTTGCTGTTCTAATGCTTTAGAGTAGCAAATTAATGTTTCCGTTGCTATAAAGGATAACTAATTATTACCAGAAAATCTGTCATTTTTCTCAATGGTTGCAACAACCTTTAATTATCAGTACAAGAAAAGCAAGTTATTTCCCACAAATGATATTATTATGTATCTGAGGGTTTCATGTATTTTGGATAAAAAACAATTAAGTGTAATTCAATGAGTATTTTGATTTAAATGAATAAAAATGAGCAAAGAATTTTAAACTACTCACCTGATATAGGCTTGCTGCCAAAATATTAGCACTCTGACTTAAAATATATTTTCATCTTATTATATAATAAACATTTCACATCTCCTATGTAAAAGATGAATTTGTTGAGGAGAATGCTTTGAAGGTCTAAGTTTATTTTCTTCTAGAGTATCTATTCCTTCCATTCTTGTAAGTGGGAATTGGCTTATTTTATGTGAAAATACAAGCACTTATTTCTAAACGCTATCTGGAAAAAAATTATACTTAAAGATATATACTATTGTTGTTCAGCAGGGTTTAAGGTACTTCAGGTGTATAAACTTATATCCTAAGTTATAGGGAAAAGGTATTTTCCAGATTTAGGATTGTGGGAAGATGGTAGTGGAATAGGAGGACCCTAGGCTCATCTCATCCCATGAACACAACTAGATAGCTATCAAATTATCCTAAATACCCCAGAAATTGACCTGAAAGCTGACAGAACAAACTGCACAACTAAAGGGAGAGAAGAGGCCACACTGAAGAAGATAGGAAGGGCAGAGATGTGATTGGGAAGAAACAGACTGTAGGTGCTATGAAGATGAGTGAGTTGTGGTTGCAGAAGAGGATGAGAGGGGGAGGAGCACACAGGGAAATACACAAGGAAAACACCTCCCAAAGCCATTGGCTTTGAAAGTGAGAAGGCAAATGGTGGGTATTTGTCATATCTAATAGCTGAGTAATATTCCATTGTACATATAGACCACATCTTCTTTATCCATTCATCTTTCGATGGACACCGAAGCTCCTTCCACAGTTAGGCTGTTGTGGACATTGCTGCTATAAACATCGGGGTACAGGTGTCCTGACATTGCTGATATAAACATCTGTATCTTTGGGGTAAATCCCCAGCAGTGCAATTGCTGGGTCGTAGGGCAGGTCTATTTTTAACTCTTTGAGGAACCTCCACACAGTTTTCCAGAGTGGCTGCACCAGTTCACATTCCCACCAACAGTGCAAGAGGGTTCCCCTTTCTCCACATCCTCTCCAACATTTGTGGTTTCCTGCCTTGTTAATTTTCCCCATTCTCACTGGTGTGAGGTGGTATCTCATTGTGGTTTTGATTTGTATTTCCCTGATGGCAAGTGATGCGGAGCATTTTCTCATGTGTTTGTTGGCCATGTGTATGTCTTCCTCTGTGAAATTTCTGTTCATGTCTTTTGCCAATTTCATGACTGGATTGTTTGTTTCTTGGGTGTGGAGTTTAACAAGTTCTTTATAGATCTTGGAAACCAGCCCTTAATCTGATACGTCATTTGCAAGTATCTTCTCCCATTCTGTAGGTTGTCTTTTAGTTTTGTTGACTGTTTCATTTGCTGTGCAGAAGCTTTTATTTTTGATTAAGTCTCAATAATTCATTTTTGCTTTTGTTTCCCTTGCCTTCATCGATGTATCTTGCAAGAAGTTGCTGTGGCCAAATTCAAAAAAGGTTTTCTGTGTTCTCTTCTAGGATTTTGATGGGTTTCTTGTCTCACATTTAGATCTTTCATCCATTTTGAGTTTATCTTTGTGTATGGTGTAAGAGAATGGTCTACTTAAAATGGACGATTTTGTCTGTCTCGTATACTTTTCATTGTTGATTGCAAATAGGTAAAAGTTAAAAAATGGTTTATAGGTAAACCTTTATAATCGCTTCCAAAATCTTTGATGACCGGAAACTTTGAAGTTGTGCAAGGTTAATTGATAAATTGGGTTGAGTTCATCGGATACTGACGTCTTTTCAACATAAGGTAAAATGCTAAAGTATGAGTCACTAAGACACTGAAGGTGGTTTTTTGTTTTGTTTCATTGTGTTTTCCTCCCTCCCCCCCTTTCTTCCATCCCCCTCCCTTTTTTTCTCTTTGTTCTTTGTCTTATTCAGGAAAACTGCAGATACTTGGGTGCATTAGTAAACATGTTTAGTGCTTTCTTAAAAATAGTATTATAAACACACACACACACACAGAGTGTTTCTAAAAACTATGGCATGTAGTCATACATTTCTCAATCTAAAGAATTCTGGCACAATAGACAGTGTGCCCTTGGTTCCTACTGACATTTCACCAGAGGCTGAGGTTTCTAGATGTTAAAAGTCAGCCACACGGGGGGACCCTTGGGTGGCTCAGTGGTTGGGCATCTGCCTTTGGCTCACTGCATGATCAGGGGGTCTGGGATTGGGTTGTGCATCTAGCTCCTTGTGGGGAGCCTACTTCTGCCTGTGTCTCTACCTCTTCCTCTCTCTCTCTCTCTGTCTCTCATGAATAAATAAACAAAAAAGAAGAAAGAAAGAAAGAAAGAAAGAAAGAAAGAAAGAAAGAAAGAGAGAGAGAAGGGCTGAATTTCGTGAGTCCTTGCAACCAGTGGTGTTTATTTATTTATTTTTAAAAAGACTTTATTTATTTATTCATAGAGACAGAGAGAGAGAGAGAGAGAGGCGCAGACACAGGCAGAGAGAGAGAAGCAGGCACCATGCAGAGACCCCGACATAGGACTCGATCCAGGGTCTCCAGGATCATGGCCCTGGGCTGCAGGTGGCGCTAAACCACTGCACCACCAGGGCTGCCCAACTAGTGGTGTTTAAAGCCTGGAGTTTTATTTTATTTTTTTATTTTTTAAATTTTTATTTATTTATGATAGTCACACAGAGAAAGAGAGAGAGGCAGAGACACAGGCAGAGGGAGAAGCAGGTTCCATGCACCGGGAGCCCGACGTGGGATTCAATCCTGGGTCTCCAGGATCGCGCCCTGGGCCAAAGGCAGGCGCTAAACTGCTGCACCACCCAGGGATCCCCTAAAGCCTGGAGGTGTTTTTTTTTTTTTTTTTTATGATAGTCACAGAGAGAGAGAGAGAGGCAGAGACATAGGCAGAGGGAAAAGCAGGCTCCATGCACCGGGAGCCCGACGTGGGATTCGATCCCGGGTCTCCAGGATCGCGCCCTGGGCCAAAGGCAGGCGCTAAGCCGCTGCGCCACCCAGGGATCCCCAAGCCTGGAGTTTTAAAGAGCAGCGGGCTTGGCTGGATTAGGGAGGGGGTGGGGCATTGCCCTACTCTGGGAAAGAAGGCAGGCAAACAACCAGGGGGCAGACAGCTTGGAAACAGCAATCTGAAGAAGGCCTGGGGCACACAGTGGAGACCCTCCAAGGGGAGACAGCTCTTCTTGGAGCACGTCCCTGAGAGAAAGTGTTCACAGAGATGACCCTCCGGGGACAAAGGAATTGGCCAGTAGCATTTTCCAGCCTTCCCCTTAGCGTAAACATAGAGGCATCTGCTGAAGGCAGCTCAGCACAGACACTGGCTGCCTAACTTGCTTACACCAAGCTCCACTCTTACTCTGGTGGGACTATCTTCTCCGTGAAGATTCCCTCAGTCCCAGCAATGTGGGCCCATCCCCCAGAAGATCAGCACAAACCCCTTCCTACATCACCTCTACCCACCAGAGAGTTCTGTAGGGCTTCAGTTCTGATGGAGTTTGTGTCAGATCTCATTTCTTTTTCTTTTTTTTAAATTTATTTTAATTTTTAAAATTTTTTAAATTTTTAAATTTATTTATTTATTTATTTTAGGTCTCATTTCACAAGCATACTAGAGCACACCTAGTTGAAAGTTACCAAATTCAGGCCAGGGACAAAACACTATCCATAGCAAGAAGGAGAGCCTCTGCAGACAGCTGACCTGAAGCACAGAGCAGTCAAAACACAATAGCAGAACACACACAGCACACACCAGAGACATTCCCTGAAGTCCCAGGCCCTGGGCATTCCATGACCTTTTTTCATCAAGCCAGTACTTTCAGAAACAGGAAATATAACTGACTCTTCTAACACAGAGAAGAAAGCAGAGACATAGACAAAATGCCAAGAGAGAGGAATTTACCCAGGTTGAAAGAACAAGATAAGGCCATGGCCTGAGATCTAAGTGAAACAAATATAAGTAACATGCCTGATGGAGAATTTAAAGCAGAAATCATAAGGATAATCACTAGGCTTGAGAAAAGAATAGAAGACCTCAGGGAGACCCTTACTAGAGAGATAAAGGAGTTAAAGAAGAGTCAAGCAGAGATGAAGAATTATATAACTGAGGTTGAAAACCGGTTTGATGCAATGAACAGCAGGCTGGAAGAAGCAGAGGAACAAATTAATGACCTAGAAGACAAATAATGTAAAATAATGAGGCTGGACAAAAGAAAGAAAAATTATGCAACACAGGGATAGACTTAAGTAACTCAGTGACTCCATCAATGTAAGAAGAAGAAGAGAGAAGAAGAAAAAAAAAGGGGGGGGGGAAGAAATTTTATTTTGAGAAATAGTAGCAGAAAACTTCCCTAATCTGGAGAAAGAAATAGATAGCCAGATCCAGGGGGCACAGAAAACTTCCATCAAAATCAACAAAAGCAGGCCAACACCAAGATATATTCTAAATTTGCAAAATATAGTGATAAAGAAAAAGTCTTATAAGTTGCAGGACATGGGCAGCCCCGGTGGCGCAGTGGTTTAGCACCGCCTGCAGCTCAGGGCGTGATCCTGGAGACCCAGGATCGAGTCCCACGTCTGGCTCCCTGCATGGAGCCTGCTTCTCCCTCTGCCTGTGTCTCTGCCTCTCTCTCTCTAGCTGCGTCTCTATGAATAAATAAATAAAATCTTTAAAAAAAAAAAAGTTGCAGGACAAAAGAAGTCCCTAATTTACAAAGGAAAATCCATAAGGCTAGCAATTTGTCAAGCTAGAAGAGTGTGGCATGATATATTCAAAATGCTAAATGGGAAAAATTTGCAGGCAAAAATATTCTATCCAGCAAGGCTATCATTAAGAATAGAAGAAGAGATAAAGAGTTTCCAAAACAGGAACACCTGGGTGGCTCAGCAGTTAAGCCTCTGCCTTTGGCTCAGGACATCATCCTGGAGTCCCAGGATGGAGTCCCACATCGGGCTCCCTGCATGGAGCCTGCTTCTCCCTCTGCCTGTGTCTTTGCCTCTCTCTGTGTGTCTCTCAGGAATAAGTAAATAAAATCTTAAAAAAGAAAAGAGTTTCCCAAACAAAAACTCAAGGAGTTTGTGACCACTAAACCAGCATAGCAAGAAATATGAAAGGGGACTCTTTGAGCAAAGGAGATATCAAAAGTGACAATGACAAGAAAAGATCAGAGAAAAACACCAGAAACAATGACAAAACAACGAATTGAATGACAATAAATACATATCTATCAAAAATTACTTTGAATGTGTATGGACTAAATGCTCCAATAAAAGTCAGAGGATGTCAGAATGCATAAAAATACAAGACCTATCTATATGCTGCCTACAAGAGACATGTTTAGAGCTAAAGTCATGTGCAGATTGAAAATCAGAGGGTGGAGAAATATTTATCATGCAGATGAATGTCAAAAGAAAGCCAGGGTAGCAACACTTATTGGACAAACTGGACATTTTTATTATTATTTTTTAAAGATTTTATTTATTTATTCATGAGAGAGAGAGAGAGAGAGAGAGGCAGAGACAGAGGCAGAGGCAGAGGGAGAAGCAGGCTCCATGCAGGGAGCCGGATGTGGGACTCGATCGCTAAACTGCTGGGTCACCCGGGCTGCCCCGAATTTTTTTGTTCCTATACTGTTTTTATTCTGCTTTGATATCAGACCTCGTAGAATGATTTTGAATGTGTCTGTTCCCTATATTTCATTATTTATAAGATTTTGATAAAGATTGTTATTTTTTTTTAAATGGTACAATTCACCAATGAAAATATTTAGTCTTGGGCTATTCTGTGCTGGGGGATTTTTGATTCCTAATGTAACTTTCATTCTTAATATTGGTCTAAGAATATTTCCTATTTTGGGGGTTCAGTATTCATGATTCAATCTTGGGAATGTGTGTGTTTTTAGAAATTATCTTTTAAAAATTTAAATGATCTGATTTGTTAGTATATAATTGTTTATAGTAACATGTTATCACACTATTTCTGTGATTATCTGTTATATGTTTTCTCTTCCATTTCTCATTTTGGTTTTTGAGTCCTCTCTCTCTTTTTTTTTTTCTCTTAGTTAATGTAGTTAAAGCATTGCTGATTTCATTTATGTTTTTGGAAAAAACTGGTCATTACTTTCAATATTATGCTATTGTTTATTTGGATCTCTATTTTATTTATTTCTGATTTTTCTTTGTTATTTCCCTCCTCTCCTAAATTTCAGCTAAGTTTCTTCTTTTTCTAGTTCCTTGTGGTATAATGTTGTTATTTATTTGAACATTTTTCTTAATACAAGCATTTACAGCATAAATTTCACCCTTAACATCTACTTTTGCTGCACCATATAGATTTTAGAATATTGTGTTTCTTTTTCTTTTGTTTTGAGGCATGTTTTGATTTGCCATTTGATTCCTTATTTGGCCCATTGTACAGTAGTGTGTTAATATTTACATATTTAATATATAATATATACATTGTTAAAACACAAGATATATTATACACACACACACACACACACACACACCAGACAATGGAATATTACTCAGCCATGGTGAAATCTTGCCATTTGTAACAATGTGCATGGATCTAGAGGGTATAATGCTAAATGAAATATCAGAGAAAGATAACTATCATATGATTTCATTCATCTGGGGAATTTAAGGAACAAAGAAAGAAGAAAGACAAAGAAACAGACTCTTAAATATAGAGAAGAAACTGATGGTTATCACAGAGGAGATGGGTGGGGGAATAGTTGAAACAGGTGAACAGAATTAAGAGTACATTATTGTGATGAGCCCTGAGGAATGTATACAATTGTTGAATCACTATACCTGAAACTAATATAGCACTGTATGTTAATTTAAAACACACACACACACACACACACACACACACACACAAAGATATTTTCCAGTAACATTAAGACCTATATAAATTTGGATAATTTGTAGATCAGGATTCTAATAAGTAGGAAGTGAAAGAGTACTTATTTGTGTCTATTGAATGCTTGGATCTATACAATAAATGCAGTTCTATACCTTTTAATGGCTTCCAACTAAGAACAGTTAGGGAGCAAGACAGCCCCATATATGTAGGAAATAATACATGAACAACACTAAATTATGCAACTATTTTATTCATCAAATAACATTTTTTGAGCAATAACTGTTAGGTGCTACAGGGATAAAGAAATGACACATGTGTGCATTTTACTCATTGGGGAAGGATAATGAAAAAGCAAAAAAGCAAAAAAAAATCAAGGTAGAATCATATAAAAAACATGAAGAATATACATGCAAAAAACCTGGAAAACATTTCTTTGGGAAAGTGATAAGTTTTTATGATGAAATTGCACTTAATTTGGACTTAGGGTGAAAGAAATGCTTTTCACTATAAAGGTATAAAATAATCTGAAGTTACAAAGGAAACATCAAATGAGTAATTACTTCCGGAAATATCATTCACTTCAGTCATTCACTCACTAAGCATGTATAAATCTAGAAAGGGAAAAATATAACTCTCTTATAACTGGAGCATGAAGGGGAAAATAATAGTAAGGGCTAGAGAAGGACAAGATGAAACCAATGGGTAGAGAGTATTCCTTCCTAAATGAATGTCCTATAATCTGTAGACAAGTTAGGGACAGTTCCATCTATTCTAGGCCTCATCATAGCAATCTGGAAACTTCCAGGAGATAAAATGGGTACAGAAAACAAATTAATATGAATGTAGGTCTATTTACACCAGATATCTTATTTCAGACCATTGTACTTTCAAACAGTAATGCAAGGAGTAGAACAATTAAGATAATACTGATAGTATGCTTTATTAATTACTTTGATTCAATCATAGTCCAGCCAAGAAGTAGTGGGCTATTAGAGCTCAGAATATTTCTACAGCAGGTTATATCAAAGAAATCCTAGTCTATATACCTCAAATTCTTCCACTTCACAGTCAAAGCACTCAAACTGTACCCCAGCCTTCCTCTGAAGTGGGGCACAAAGTACTGTTTATCTATTTGATTGTGCTCTTTGAAATAGAGCATCCAATGCTAGAACCCAATTTGGTCTAAAGATAATCTGGTGTAGGATTTTACTTTTTTAAATTGTAAGGATGGAAAGCTTTTCTTAGCCCTAAATTCGAAGTGAGATGTTATATGGTCTTGTACTCAAGGGAAGTGTTTTTGTGAAAATGAGTCCAACTACATGGGAGGATAGATGACAAAAATAAGCTGAATTCTGATTACTTCTTTTGGACTCTGACATCACCTTTACCTGAAACAAGATCACCCCTGGGCTTCATTATAGAAATCAATTTTTTTTCTCATTTATGTTATTTGCCACCAAAAGAACCTTTTATTTTTTATTTGAAAGTATCTTTTATTTTAATTTTTAAGACATTATTAAGGCATAATTGATATATAAAACACTGCACATATCTAATGAATAAAACTGATGAGTTTGGGCATATGCATATACTCATAATACCACATTCAAAATAATAAACATACCCATTACTTCCAAAAGTTTGCTATGTCTCTTTTTGTTTGTTTGTTTTGTTTGTTTGTTTGTTTTTTATGCTAAGAACCCTGAACTGAGACTTAACTTTTTAACAAGATTTGAAGTGCAAAAAAAAAAAAAAAAGATTTGAAGTGCACCATGCAACGTTAACTAGAGGCACTATGTTGTATAGCACAGATCTTACTCATTTTGTATAACGATAACTTAGTACCTGTTGCATAACTTCTCATTCCCCATGCCCCCATCGCCTGGCAGCCACCTTTGTATTTTCTGCTTCTGTAAGTTTGACTATTTTTGATACCTCATCTAAGTTGAATCATGAAGTATTTGTCCTTGTGTGACTAATGTATTTCACTTAGCATGTCTTCTAGGTTGTAAATGGTAGGATTTTCCATTATTTTGAGGCTGAACACGAATAGATGGTCATTTAGGTAGAGGCCTCAAAAGAATACTCAGGATGTGAGGAATCACTTCTAAGAGAATAGTAATAAGATTATCCTGTGGATAAAGGAAATACATTTGAAGGAGTTCTATATTTCATGAACAGGCAGAGAAAGAGAAACCAATGAACAGCTAATGGAGGAGCAGTAATTAGAAGGGAAGAGAAAACTAATTTCTTTGAAATTTATATATGATGGTTATTTTTTATCTTTGCAATCTCCTTATTCATATTTAACAGACTTAAAACTCTAGCTCTATTACTGATCTTCCCTAGTTGAAACTATCCCTTTCCAAATAGAAATGGGGAAATATATTCTACTGAGGAAGCTGTTATTTTCACTGTTCTAAAATAGATGTGTTTTTCTAAGCTTTCAAAACTGTTTTGTAAGATCAGAGCCAAATAAAACAAAATGTCAGCATATATGAGTTTAAACATTCAGACTTAGAGAGTCAAAGATCATCATCAAGTTCTGGCACCAGGTATTGTTCAAAGAGAGAACTTTATTCTTTATTTTCCTGTTTGCTAGAGGCAACCACCAGTAATTTGCTTTGTCTATTATTTCCTTTCAATAGCTGTTGTTCTTAGCAAGACAGAATCTCTCAGAGTGAAAGAGCTATCATGGGCTGATAATTTAGGTACAATTATAAAAGTACCTTCGTAAATCACAATTCATTTATTAGATACACCATCTTAAGTTGTGTCTTGGAGAATTAAGCAGGGCAGGCCTAACCTAATCACATGGATTCTTTAAAAGCAGAGTTTTCTCTGCCTTCCAATAGGAATAGTTACAGAGATTTAGAAGCATAATGCTTCAAATTTAGTGCATAGATGCTGTTTTAAAGACGGAAACGACTTCATGCAAGGATCCGGGAGTGTCCTGTAGCAACTGAGACTGATCCCCAGCTAACAACCAGAAAAGAAATGAAATCACCAAAGTTACAACCATAAGGAACTGAATACTTCCAGGAACCTGAATGAGCTTAAAAGTGACTTTCTCCCCAGAGCTTCCAGATAAGTACCAGCGTTACAGATACCTTGAATTTGCCCTTGTGAGTTCCCAAGTAAAGAATTCAGTAGGACCTGCCTGGACTTCTGATCTACAAAACTGTGAGATAATAATTGGATATTATTTTAAGTCACTAAATTTGTGGTAATTTGTTATGGTACAATAGAAAACATGGGAATGGAACCTATGCAATCATTTTATTAATTTCTATATGTAATTCAAACCAAATAGGCAGAAATATGTAATTATGTATTTTGTCCTGAGTTTGCTTCCTACTAATTCCCTGTGCTAAAAAATTCAAATATCCTAAAATATTCCTCCACAGAATTGGTGAAAACATATATACGTACATTTTGAAAAAAGATTGTTTATTTTATCATTTGAGTTTTGGTTTTCAGTTGTAAGTAATATTCCTTTCATATTTTTCTTACTTTTTATAAATCTGATTTTTGTTTTGTTTTGTTTTAGATTTCTCTCTAACCTGTATTTTCTCTTTCCCATTCCATGTCTTACCAGTTTTCATCAAATATCTCTATCAAATTGCCTCCCTCCCCACTTGCTGGATGAATTCATTTATTTCCTCTTTATACTTGTTCACATGCAATTCTGTTTTATTTCACATGTCACTATTTAGTTCCTTTATCTTTTATTTTCCTAAATAAAAAATTGTCTTCCTGAAGCAATTTATTGAAATTATCAAAATCTGGTCTACTTCTTTGGCATTTTACCAACAAATTAATTTGGATGAACTTTATATTACTCTAAACTTCTTTTTTTCTGTAAATAAAGCCCATCAATTTTTACGTTAAGTGACTTGTGCAATTTCTTGTGCAAATATTTTATAGTTCTTTTTGAGCAGTGGGACCAAAACAAAAGAGCAACCACCTGACAAAAGTTTCTCTTGTTTTCTCTTTACCTGGCCTGGAAAGAGGTCTTATACAAATATTTATTTTTCTTCTTTCCTGTCTCTTCCATATGATATTAAAATGTAGGTTAGTTATTTGTTCCTTTTTTACCTGTTCATCTTTGCATCCTATTCTCTAAGTAATTTAATTCTATCCCAATTACCTAGAATCAACATCCAAGTTTCATTTTACTTTCAATCATATAATTTTCATTTATGACCTATATTTTCTCTGCTTTTTCTTCCCTTTTTTGTAGTACCTCATTTTAATTATCAAAAATTCACTTATTTTTTTAATTGATATTTGACCTTTTCCCAATCTAATAATATAACCTAGGTCAAAATTATGAGTCCATTTTTCAAATACTTTTTCTTCTCAGTCTTCTAGTAATATGTAATCAAGGATTTCATTAAATTTTGTATATCTTTTAATTCTTCTGTTCCAGCAAAAAATAATTTTAGGTATATACTTATTTCTTCAATTTCCTTCTAATACTAATACTAATACTAATACTAATACTAATACTAATACTAATATATTGCTTTCTTATTTATGTATACAGAACTCTGCCTTGGTATATAATTTCAGAGGTGTAATGTAGTAACAGAAATAAATAACATCCATGAATGTACTCTAGCAAACTTTCTATAGAGGTCATTTATAACAGGGCTATCAATAGTTGCATGGATGCCTCTAGTAATTATTAGATGACATACATAGAACTCAATGAAAAGTGGTGTGACTTTAAATATAATCTGAGTAGCCAGAAAATAATGGGAGGTGATTTGAAAAATATTATAACTGTCTCACTGAGATTAAAACATTAAAACACACACAAAAAAAACCAAAAACAAAACATAAGATAGAATTAGAACATATTTACCAAAATATGGCAATTTTTTCCTTTGGTCAAAAATAGTCAATAAACTGGAAGATAAGTAGTATCATGCAAAATCATTTTTCAACACATTCTTAAATATTAATTTATGCCCCATAGTCAACACTCATTGAAACCTTTTTTGTCGTCTGTGACCTTGCAGCTTTCCAGTTTTGTTTCTATTTTTTGAAGTTTTTATTGTGTTCTCTTCACTGGCTCATTTTATTTCTCTAATCTGTGTCTGGGGGACATTCCCTAGGGCTCTGTCTTTCCATCTTCATTGTAAATTCATTTCACTAACCCAAGTTAATTTCTTCTTCACTTTTCCATTATCCTAAGTGATATGCTCTGTGGTTTTGAAATCCAGTGTCACACTGAAGATTGCATCCATTTTCTTTTAATTTTTCCTTTTTCCATTGCTCCTTTCCTAACTCTTCTCTAGTGAACCCAGTTGTAAAAGAAGCATTGTATTGATAATTATCCTGCTTGTCTACATTTCTGTAGTCCGTGTCTCCTTCAAATCTTATTATTTTATTCCTGAATTGCCAAATGGCTGCACTTTAAGACAGTAAATGTAACCACTGGAAGAAATTAACTACCAATGTCAACTTTGAAAAATTTTAACCTAAGTTTGGGGAAATGATCAGAGACGGATATAATCATTAAATATATTAGCTTGATAAGAGTCAATCAGAAACAAGTAAACTTTAAAACCTGAGGAAAATGATAGGCTTACACCAAAAAACAAACAATAATAATAATAAAAAACAAACAAAAAAAAAAACCCTGTAAGTGCTATTATACAGAGAACAGAAAAGAAGAGCTAGACCAATGTAATACTACCTGACATCACAAAGAACAGGATAGTCTACATCTACCTGCAGAATTTGTAACAAAGAAATAAAATAAGATGCTTTTCTTCAGATATTTTGGCCAGTGAACATATCTGAATAATTTAAATACCTCGAAATTCATTTACATTTGCTTTATGGCCAGCATATGGTCATTTTATTTTGTAAAGCATCTTATATGCTCTTGAAGAGAATGTGTCTCCTGTATATATGTCAGGTTAAGTCGAAACGAAATTCTTACTACAAAGGAACAACAGTTTATCACCTACAGAGGACTGAAAATGAGCTTTATATCAAATTTTAATACTTGCAACCTGGATGCAATAACATAATGTGATATTGTTGAAGTATTCTGATGTAGAATTTTATATACACCTAAAATGCTCTTGAGTGTTGACTGTATTCTCAGACACATTCAGCCTCAATTGGTTTTATACAAAACATATACCAAAAAATTATTAAAGAAAGTATTCAAATAAAAAAATCAAATATAGGGCAGCCCAGGTGGCTCAGCAGTTTAGTACCGCCTCCGGCCTGGGACATGATCCTGGAGACCCGGGATGGAGTCCCACGTCGGGCTCCCTGCATGGAGCCTGCTTCTCCCTCTGCCTGTGTCTCTGCCTGTCTCTCTCTGTGTGTCTCTCAGGAATAAATAAATAAAATCCTTAAAAAAAATAAAATAAAATATAGATGGCATGCCAAGAGATATACAATGTAACAAATCATAAAATATCTTAATAAAATTTATTTCTTAATTTCTTTTTAATAATTTTTTTGATGTTTCATGTGCATAGAAAAATTCACACAATCTATACCTTAATGGATACCATATAATAAGCATTTCAATGAATATCACAAAATAAAAAGTAGACTAGATTTTTACAATAAACATAAGTAAAACCACCTAACCCAGGAAATTAAATATGCCTAGAAACCCAGAATCCCTCTCAACTCCTTCCCAGGATAATTTGCTTCTACCTTTTCTGGGTAATAATATTCTGAATTTCAGAAATAGCTACATAATGTTTTCTAGGTTTCTATTTTGAGGTCTTGTACTCTATAATACATTAATTCCTGGATAATTGATATTTCTGATTTTATTTTTAGTAGCCTAATATTTTCAAACTTTATTTTTATAAGCTTCTTTTTCTGGTAAATGGAAATGCAATTGATTTCCCATATTATCTTATAGCTAACTACTTTGTAAATTTATTCATATACCAAAAGTTTATAAAGTATTTAAGATTTTCTATGAAAAATGAGAACCATTTATTCCTTTTAAGTTCTTAGATCTTTTTTTCCTTTTTGCCTTTTTCACAGCCTATACTGTCAAGTATAATGTTGAACAAAACTGATGACAGAGGGTGTAATTTTTATGTTCTCAATATTACCATTACAAAAGATATTTGTCACCATTACAAAAGATATTTGCTACGGCCATTTTGGAGATAGCTTTTAATAAATTAGGGATGGTGTCTTCCCATTTATAGTTTGGTAATAGTTTTTATCATGAATTAACTTTGGAATATATTAAATGTTACTTAATTATGGAGAATTTCATATGATTTTTCTCCTTTATAGTATTAAGGTGATGAACACATTTATTCCTAGAGAGTGTAATAATGTTGATGGTTTATATGTCCCTGGATTAAATGTATAATATTTAATTTAGAATTTTTCCAACTATATTCATAAGAGGAACTGTTCATAATTGTTTTTCTTGTAATGTTCTTCTCAGGTTTCCATATTAAAGTTTTGCTAGATTCAGAAAACAAACTGTGAAAATTTCCTTTTTATCTCTGGAAATGTGTGTGTCAGATTGGCTTTATGGCTTTCTTAAGTGTTTTGAAAAATTTCCTATTGAAGCATGTGGACCTTGAGTTTTTGCCTATGTATGACAAAATTATTTATTATGCATTAATTATTTTTATAAGGATAGGAATACTTTAATTTTCATATCTTCCAATGTCAGTTTTGGTAAATGGTAATTTTCAAGAATTTTTTCCATTTAATTTAAATTGTTAACACCTGTTAACATAAAGCATCTCATAACTTATCAGTTCTTTAATTCTGTAGGATCTGGGATCCCTGGGTGGCGCAGTGGTTTGGCGCTTGCCTTTGGCCCAGGGCGCGATCTTGGAGACCCAAGATTGAATCCCACATCAGGCTCCCGGTGCATGGAGCCTGCTTCTCCCTCTGCCTATGTCTCTGCCTCTCTTTCTCTCTCTCTCTGTGACTATCATAAATAAATAAAAATTAAAAAAAATTTTTAATTCTGTAGGATCTGTAGTCATACTAAGTTTTTAAATTATTGCACATTCTTCTGGCACTCTGCTCCCTCCACACCCCACCCCCAAGTTTTGCAGAAGATTCATAATTTTATTTTTCTTTGTAAGGGAACGACTTTAAAAAAATTCCTTGATTTTATGTTTCATAATCTATTTCTGCTATTAATTTTTAAATGGCTTCTATTTTCATTGGATTTGATTTACTCTTTGGTTTCTATCTTCTTTAAGAGTTTTGGGCTTATTTTGTTTTCAACTGTTGATTTAACTATTTAGATAATTGAATTTCACCTTCCTTGTTCCTTTTTTAAAATTTATTTATTTATTTTTTTATATCCTTGTTCCTTTTTAATATATACCATTAAGACTATAAATTTTCTTGAGTTTCAATATGTCACATTTTCATTCCCATTCATTTAAAAATGTTTTCTTTTTTGGTTAATTTTCATTGAGATTTATTTTGTAACTTCTAGATCATTTTAGACTGCCTGCCTTTAATATATTGGGAGATTTTTATGTTGTCATTTATAATCGATTTCTAGCTTAATTCAACTGGTGTCAGAAAATATATTATTTCAATCCTTTAAAATTTCTCAAGACTTGCTTTATGGGACAACATATGGTGCGTTTGAATAAATATTAAATGTGCACATCAAAGAATGCATTTTGCAATGATCAAATACAATGTTCTATATATGTTAATTATGTCAAAGTTTTAATAGAGATAGGTAAATGTAAACTCTTACTGAGGGACGCCTTGGTGGCTCAGAGGTTGAGCTCCTACCTTCGGCTCAGGACTTGATCCTGGAGTTCTGGGATCAAGTCCCACATCAGGCTCCCTGCATGGAGCCTGCTTCTTCCTCTGCCTGTGTCTCTGCCTCTCTCTGTGTCTCTCATGAATAAATAAATAAATAAAATCTTTAAAAAAATAAACTCTTACTGATAATTTTTTATTTCGTCCAATAGTTAATAAGAGAAGTAGATAAAATTTCTAATATGATAATGGATTCATATATTTCTCCCACTGTTACATGCATACAATTTTTAAAGTTCCGTATCTTCTTGGTATGCTGCTCCTTTATCATCATGAAAAATATTTCTTTATCCTTAGTATTCATTCTTTCCATAAAATTTATTTATTTTTCTTTTATTAGTTTAACTACTTTCAATTTTCCTTGGTTATGTTAGCATGATAGAGAATTTTTAAATCTTTCCCCCACCAGACTTTCTGTCTACTCACGTTTTGTTAAAAAGTATTTTAAAAAATATTTAAATAAAAGTATTTAAATATATATTTTTTATGAATTTAAATATTTTTAAAAGTAGTTTTGGAAATTTCCCTTAATTGGAGTATTAAGATCATTTACATTTAGCTAAAGATATTTAGATTTTAGTCTACTTCCTTGCTATTTTACTAATCTGTTATATGTTCTTTTTATTCTCCTTTCTTAATTTCCTTTTTTTTCCCCTCTATTTAAGCAATTTCCAACATGAGACTCAAGCTCACAATCCCTAGATCAAGAGTTGCATGCTCTACTGACTGAGCCAGCCAGGCGCCCCTTACCTTCTTTTTGATTAAGCATTTTTATTCTTCCATTTGCCTTTTTATTATCTTATTGGTTTAATAGCTTTTGATTTTACCCTAGATAATATACATGACTTCTTCACTTACTAATGTCTAATATAAAGTAAAATTTTAATCTCTTTTTTAAACTATAAAGATCTAGAATACTTCTGGTGTATTTTATTAGGTAGTTTTTGGTTAATTTTTATTTAACATTTTACATTATGCCATTTTTATTTATATGGTCAATATTCATTTTGCTTTATCCACATATTTTATCCTTCCCTTACATGGTACTTGTTTCTGAATTTCTATGTCTATACTTAGAATTTTTTTTTTTTGCCTGAAGAATACTTCTATTTCTTTTAGCGTAGTGTATATCTGATGTAGACAAATACCACATTTTTTGTTTTTCTGAAATGTCTTTTTTTTTTTTCCCACTTCTTAAAGGATATTTTCATTGTGTGTAGAATTCTAGTTGGCAGTTGGCTTCCATCTGAGAATTCATTTCTAAATCATGTTGTCACTCCTCGGAAAATAACATCTTTTTCTAGAACTACTTTTAAGATAATCTCTTTGTCATTAGTTTTCCTTAGTTTTACAATAGTAGCTATGTAATTATCTCTGTATTTATCCTGCTTCACTGTGGTACTTCTTGATTCTGTGACTTAATGTTTTTCATCACTTCAGAATATTCTGTCTGTACTTTTATTTCCTTCTGGAATTCTACCTACTAGTTAATTCTGGTTAACTCTAAACATATGTTACTGTATATAAATGCCATTAGGCTTATCTTTTCATTTCTCAATATTGATTGTTATTTTAAGCTTAGAATTTCTATATATTTCTTTATTGAATCACAAGTACTTTAAGTCTAAGTCTGATGACCCAAGTATTTGGGTCTGGACTTGTTCTTATTTTCTTAGTTTTTTTAGACAAACTCATCTTTTATTATTTTGTTGTATATACATGTATACATACCCCTATATGCACATACATATTTAAATGACGCTCATTGTTTGTGAAAGATTGTTTGATAAGGTAAAAAAAAATCTGGTTTATTTTTTTTCCATAGCAGACTAGTTTTGTTTTTTGGGGATAGTCTAGGGGTTGGTGCAGATCACTTTCTTTTTTTTTTTTTTTAAGATTTTATTTATTTATAAAAGACACAGAGAGAGACACACACACACAGAACACAGGCAGAAGGAGAAGCAGGCACCACACAAGGAGCCCAACATGGGACTCAACTCCGGGACTCCAGGATCACGCCCTGGGCCAAAGGCAGATGCTCAAGTGCTGAGCCACCCAGGTGTGCTGGTCCAGATCACTTTCAAGCCAGTATCAATTAAGCTAATCAGCAGTTGGGTTGCAGGTCTTGTGAAAGATATTGTATTTCATTTCTATCCTTGCTCTTAGGTTTTTGGTATTTCAGATGAAACATTAGTGTTTAAAAGGGGCCTTCCTCCTTGTGAGTTCTGAATGATATTTTTTATCCCACTCAGCACTACAAAAGCATCAACATTGCTGCTTAGCTTCTCACCTTCTCAGTAGACACTTATAGATGGGAAAATCCTTCAAGGGGCAAAGGTTAATCAACAGTGCTATCTCCTCTCTGGAGTGACCTTTAGTTCATCATTTTAGCCCTATTTTTTTCTCAAGTGGAGAGTTAAATCTAGAGTCAGTTTATGATTGTTTACAGAAGAAGATAATTCGAGAACAAAAAAATAAGGAAGGTAAAATTTTAAAAAGAAAAACATAATTGAAATTATGAGAATGCTAGGATTTTAATCTAGTAGACTAGGGAAACTTTCTTTTTTAAGATTTTATTTATTTAAGAGAGAGCAAGCACATGAGCAGGGGGTAGGGAGAGGGAAAAGGAGAGGGAGAAGCAGACTCCCTACTGAGAAGGAAGCCTGAAGCAGGGCTCTATCCCAGGACCCTGAAATCATTACCTGAGCATAGCAGGGCACATAACCAACTGATCCACCAGGACACCTAGGGAATCGTTCTTGAAAAAATTTTATAGAACCATAAAAGACAAAAATAAGGTTGCATTGAATGACATCACAAATAATGTTTTGTTTCTTTGAAAAAAGTGTATCATCACTGTAAATTTTCACCAATTTTAATTTCCTGATTTCTTTCTATTTTTGTTAGGTAGAAATAGAAGTTCTGAGATGTATCCAAGATATCAGAGAATTATTAGTAATTGTACTAAGAAATATCAAGACAGGGATGCCTGTGTGGCTCAGCGGTTGAGCACCTGTCTTTAGCTCAGGGAGTGATCCTGGAGTCCTGCGATCAAGTCCTACATTGGGCTTCCTGCAGGGAGTCTGCTTCTCCCTCTACCTATGTCTCTGTCTCTCATGAATAAATAAATAAAATCTTAAAAAAGAGAAATATCAAGACATAATTTTAGTATTCAATTATAACCAAACTCTTATAACCAACCCAGTTGTACTTCTGTCTTTTCAAATTGTTATACAGCTAACCCTTGAACAGCAGTTTCAACTGCATGGGCCCACTTACATGCAGATTGTTTTTGACAAGCATAGTACAGTACTTTAAATGCATTTTCTCTTCCTTATGATTTTCTTAATAACATTTTCTTTTCTCTAGCTTACATTACTGTAAGAATACAGTGGATAATGCATATAACATAAAATATGTGTTAATCAACTGTTCATATTATTGGTAAGACTTCTGGTCAACAACAGGGTATTATTAGTTGTTTTGGGGGGGGTCAAAGTTATATAGAGACTTTTTTTTTTTACTTTCTTTGGGCAATTAGAGTATTCAGTTTTGTTTTTTTTTTTTTAATTTTCTGCCACTACTGTGGGTTTGTGTGGTACCTGAGATGTATTATTTATGTATATAGCACAGAACCCTGAGCAATTGTAGTTCTACACTAAAATAACAATCAGGGGAAATGGTACTAATAAAATCTTTTTAAAATTCAACAGAAAGCATAATAAATCCAAATGGTGGTTCTTAAGTGGACAAGAGTAAAAGAGAATTATAAACAAAACCAAGAATATATGTTAATCTGTCATTATATTTCATTGCATGTAAAGAAATTCCATGGACAGTATTGAGTATATTGGATTTTTATGCTCAAAAAGTTGGAGATTCTTTTTTTTTTTTTCAGTAGGTTGATATTCAGGCATTACCACTTGAGAGAATCATCAGGACCTTTACATCGTGTATAAGTTCCAAGGTCGCTGGCCAATTGCTTAAAAAAAAATAGATTGACAATGCCTTATATCCTTCAAAGATATTCACTGGGATTACAAATTATAATCACATATATATACAGATACACACATATACAAACTATGTGATTGCATAGTTGTTAGACTTTTCAAGAATAAAGAGATACCTTTAGGAAATTTATGCAATAATTTGAATGTTACAACCTTTCTTTTAAAAAAAAATCTCTTAGCTGAGTGCAGACTGTGCTGTTTCATCTTTTATTACAAGACTCAGTGAATAAAACATATTTGATAGCTTGGCAATAGAAGAAAACTTTGTATTTAAATGAGGGCAGAAGACATTGGGCAGAAATTGATATGATTATGCCACAATTGATGAGTCATAACTAATGACACAGTCTAATGCTCATGAAGTAAATCTGCTGATAGGCGAGAGAGGAATGCAATCACTAACACCAGAGGGGTGCACAGGGAAGGCAGGAGCACATCCACACGTGGGGTAGGGGATTCTCTAACAGAAAGCTTGTTCCTAATGGTATATCTGTGGAAAACAATTTGTTTTGTTTCTCAGTAAAGGTCTTCAGAGTGAAAGGTATTATATATCATGAAACAAACACACACACAAAATTGAGTTTAATAGCATTTGAAAATATGCTGGTCTTTAAATACAGATAAAGGCAAATCAGATGGAGAGCCAATAGACAGGGTTTAGATATCTAAAACTCAGATTTTGTTACCTGTCCTCTTATATATAATGGTGAAGTGATAAAAAAAATATAATTTTTTCAGAAATATCCATTCTTACCTTTATTGTACATTTTGAAAGATTCAACATTGATATTGTATTACTACTTTCCTCTTTCTTAGTGAAGTTTATCTCCTGTCTTATCTAATATTTTTTCTATTCTGCTAATTTACTCATGATTATAAGAAAACACTAATAGTCCTATATTTTGTTCTCTCTATCCTGAGAAACTCTCTATGGGAATATATTGTTCTTTCTCTTTGTTTATATCTGGGACCGAGTAGGATGCCTTGCTCATTGTAGTTGAAACACAATAAATTTGGAATGCCTGTAAAGAAAGAAAAAAGGGAGCATATATGAAAACAGCTTGAACATGAGAAGAGACTTAGGATATTTAGATTATAGACATCTGTTTTATTTTTTCCTAAAGCAAAGCTATTGCTATTAGTTAGAGATTGTGTTAACTTAAATTCTTTTATAAAAAATAATAAAATGAAACTAGTGAGTTAAAAAAATAGTTTCCCTTCTTAATCCTTCATAACCCTGAAAAGATGTTTGGAATTGCCAGTCCAGAATTGGTGCAAGGATGAGGAAGGACATGGTCAAGGACCAAGACTCTTGAAATCTTCTCACTCCAATATTCTTAGAGCTTTGCTTAGTCCTCAGCTTATATCACTTAACATGCATCTATAGCCTAGGCAGTAAGAAGACGGGGACACAGGACAAACTATGCTGGATAATTCTATTTTCTTTTAAAGAGCTTTCCCACAAGTATCACCCAGGACCTTATATTTGTTTTTCATTTGTCACAGCAGCACAAGTAGCCACTCCCCGCCCCGCACTGCCTAGGATATTGGGAAGGGTTTTGTTTTGTTTTTTGACATTTTCACATCACCACAAGCACAATCAGGCTTCTCTTGATAGAAAAAAAAAAAAAAAGAATGATTGAGTAGGCAACTGATGATGTCTATACCAGTCGTTGTTGACTCGAATAGGCTTCTTCATAAATTTCCTTGTTGTTAGGGAATTATTTTTGCATGAATATGGGGAAGAATGGTGTTTGATCACCCTGTCAGGGGACATTAGAGAAATATCTGGTTGTCACAAATGTGTGAAGGGTTCCATTGGAATCTAGTGGATAGGTATCTGGGATACTGCTAAACATTCTATCAAACACAGGACACCCTCCAACAAAAAGTGATTTCTGGCCTGGATGTCAGTAGAGCTGAGGTTGAGAAAACCTGGTCTATGTCACCTGGCATTAGCATATGATCTCCAAGGGAAATCTTAAAAGAAATGCAAAGGGAAGAAGCAAGTGGG
Organism: Vulpes vulpes; assembly: GCF_048418805.1. Classification (NCBI taxonomy): domain Eukaryota; kingdom Metazoa; phylum Chordata; class Mammalia; order Carnivora; family Canidae; genus Vulpes; species Vulpes vulpes. The sequence goes on from NC_132785.1 coordinate 68,520,212, forward strand.
GTAGCATAACCATAGCTACCATAATGAACCACAAAACTTAATTATCTCTAAATATCTAAAAGACTGTTAGGCATGTTAAAAAAATAGAAGTAGTATTTTAGCAGTATTGTTTCAGACAGCAAACCTAAAACAATTTGAAAATGTGTAGTGATGAATATATTAAACTTACACAATCATCAGGACTGTCCAATGGTAAAATATGAGGCACTTTTACAGTATTCAATGTAATTGGAGAATATTATTGTGTCCATTTGTGAAGAATTCTTTATATTAAGAAATTTTGAAATATTTGAGCATTTGAACCAAATCAACACAAAGATCATTTCTAACTCTGTAACATAAACCACGTTTAGATGAGAAAAGCTATCAGTGTGGGTCTATATAGGCCACTAGTCTATGCTCCAGACAATTTAAACAAGAGAAATATGATTGAGGAATAGAGTAAATGCCTTCTGCTGGTCTGTCCTGTATATGCTGATGGAAGAGAAGAAGGAGTGGTGTTCTTAATCCCTTCTGCGGAACTTTACTAACCTAGTCTCTGAACTACCTATTAATAATGAGCTCAGCTAGCACTGTGTTTCAGTTAACTGAGAATTCTATATTGGAAACAATGTGGTAAAACATTGACCTGATCAGAAGCATTCTCATGCCAGTGAATGATTTTCTTATCTTTGCTTCTTTTTAAACCCAAGCTAAGACAGGATAACAGTAAACTCAGGTTGCAAGTACAAACTTCCATTGTTTTAAGTCAGCAGTGAGAACAGAATTAATAATTTAATACAGAAACTAGAAATATTTCTGCTACCATTCCCGTACTGTCTCTCTTCCCTGGTCTTTCCCTTTGTAGTTATTTACTCCTTCTCGTTCATTTCTGGTGGAATAGGTGGCTATGATTTATAATAAAATATGCTTGAGGATACAAATGCATAACCCTTCTATGTAATTATAATCAGCAAATGCAATTCTTTGATGTATTTATGTTAAATATTAGTCTACATAACATTTGTGATCCATATAGGAATTCATTTATAAGCACATGTTAAAACGAAATCAATTCCTTTTGTACTTCAGTGACTCAGCTTAATGAGGGTGTTGTAATTAATGAAATAAATGCATTTTAAAAGTTATTATAATTCAATATAATTTTAAAACACTATGTCTTCTAAAATGAGCAAATAATACCCACTGAATGTATAACTATCACTTTCACAATTTTCACTTTTAACCAATAATCTTCACATTAGAATTTATCTTTTATAGGAAGTCAGCTTTTCTTGCTGTTTAAATGCCAAAATTTAACTTTGTGTGTGTGAGAGAGAGAACAAAGCACGTCCTTATTTCCTCTGCATCCCTTTCCATTCGTTGGCCATGATAGCATTTATATTATAATTCTTTCTACTGAAACAGTGGACTAAATTTTGGAAATATGGTAATACAGTCTCAGTTTGCAAAAAAGATACTTGAATGAACAGAGAACTTTTTATTAAGGTATAAGATGGTCACATTATTTGGTGATCTATGACAACTCACCTCTGAAGTACATCATGTTGTAACACAGAGCCATTTACTCTGGACAAAGTCACTTTCAGGAATGGTTTTATTACCATGAAAATGAATAGATGTACTGGCTCTAAAGTGCCACCATTGCCCTTTATGAGAATGGTGAACTAGATTAGCTGGCACACTTGCTTCCCTCACTCTTTATGAGCCTTATGTGTTTGGGGATATTTTCAACATTTTTATCTGGATGATGTTATTTTCAGAAAAATTCTATAACAGTTGTCACATAAGCAAGGAAAAAGTAAACAGTGAGCTTGCTTAATAAAAATTCAGCCATGAAAATGCATGTGAATACATTCGTTCAGCAATCCTAATATAGTGAACTTTAGACTTAGCCCAGAGAAATCTTTTGAGGTTTCATATTATGGTAACTTACAAAATCATGAAAGTAGGGGGGAAAAGATGGGAAAATAAAGAGCTTTAAAATGATAGGGAACATGTTTATTTGGTTCCCTGATTAAAATGAAGTTTTACAGTTAAGCAGACTATAGATCTATTTGAATAGTCATGTAAAAGCAAATATAAGACAGAATTCATCAGTATGTCTAAGTAGAGAAAAAACTGTGGGTTTTTGTTTTGATGGTTAGCATTAATACATGTACATTGAATATCTTATTCTCAAAGCAATTCAACAGAAATTTACATACACCTGGTATTTCATATGATGTGCTAAATGAAACACTGTTCATGTAAAAAAGAGAATTACAGAGAAAAAATTGGTAAATGTAATTAGTGAAAATTAATTTTGTGGGATGAATATTTTTCAAATATTCTTGTGGAAGTCGATTAGACTAAAGTTTTGAGATTGCCTTCCCCTACATCATTTTTACTGCCACTTTTGAAAAAAGCTAACAGTACTAGTTAATTATTTAGCTTTCTAAGACTTTTTTTTTACTCTTCATATCAAATCCTTCTCTGATTGTTATGTGCAAGGTGCTCTCTATCCAGAAAGTGTCAACATGAAAGTCTTCTTCCTACGGAGGAGTCTCTCCATTACGGAAGATCACTTGGTAGAGGTTATTATGTCCCTAGGAATAACAGTTTGATCCTTTGTTAAATTTTTGTTCACTCCATTGTTTAAATGAATCTCTGTTGAAAATTATAAAATCCAAACTACAGTGCCTTAATAACAGAGAAGGAATATGGTGAGGCAGTCTCTCACCATGAAAGCATCAGGGGTGTATCTTTTCAAAGTGAAAGATATAGCTTATCTAGTTAACAGGGCAGCAAGTTCTTTTATAAGCGTAAAATGTAGTCAGCAAAGTGGTGCTTGTCAAGCAGATGCCAAAGTTCCAACTTCTTTGTTAGATGGTCAAATATGTATCTAGTCTGCATTAAAAAGGCTATTATCAAATTATCCAACACGCTGTATCAAAAAGAGGCAAGTCCTCATCCCAAGTAGAGGAATTTTCTTTTTGCGTTTCTCTCTGTACTTACAGACTTCTTAACCAGAGTGGAGAAAACTAGGGAGAAAATAGTTCAAAATAAGCCTTGAAGGAAGAGGACAGTGCCATTACATAAAGGCTTAAAAACATGATATGTGTGTGACCTTTGTGTAAGGGTGAGACATTTCCACACTAGAGAGAACAAGTTGACTTTTATATTCTGAATCCTAAATATCCATTCTCTCTTGATCCCTTCATTGATATTAATTACTTCACTAAATTGGCCAACAAAGTGTTCAGATCTTTGTTAGAGGAAGCTGGAACTTTTGCTTAATATGCATCCCACAAGTATACACAGGCCATTCCTCCTTTTCACAAAGTAGCTGATGTGTGTGATCCATGTGACCCAGATGTGTAAAGGGATATATGCAATCAACTGTGTTATTGAGGGTAAATTTTAAGCTGTTGAAAAAATTATATGAGACCCTATATCAGTTGCCTAGTAAGCTAGTAGTACAGATATAAACAACTTAAGTCAAAGCAATGCTCAAGATTCAGTAATAAAGTATGACATGTCCTGTATCAGATTATCACCAATTGAACATCTAGATCATTTCTATTTTGAGTTTAAACTTTGGGGCAGTAACTTAATCAAAAAGTCTGTGATGATGGAAATTTCTATAATATAGAAACAGCCTTGTAAATATAGCTAGTGTAACTGTGGAAGGGCATTTTCTATTCCATTTAATTTGATTAATTTAAGTATAAATGTAAATAGATGCATGTGTCTACTGGCTACCTTTATTGAATAGCATATCTTTTGAACATTAATAAGACAAAGATGCAAATCCACAAGTAGTTGTAAATATGGCATATCAAATGTATTGAAACAAGTAGGATGTATACTTATTTTCTAATAGAATTAAAGTGACACATATTTGCTTAGCCATACCCATATGTAGCAACCTCATCAACGATGTTGCCTGATAAATGTAGGGCTAAAGGAATTCTAAACATATTTGGCAAAAAGCAAGGTTAACAAGTTCATTAAACACAATTTTATTAGGAATCTGAGAATTCATCAATCAATTGAAGGTGGGTTCTGATTACAAGTAACAAATTAATTCAGTGAGGAGCAAAACAAATAAAAAATCAACTAAGGTAAATACAGATGAAATAAGAGCTCTAATATACATCAAGCATAGTGTTCTGGGAGAACAAGAGTATTTAGTTCCATTGTCAGATAAAATAAACCATTTTCTGGAAAGAGTGGTATTTGTGATGAGCTTTGAAGGATGAGGAGAATAAAAGAAGTAAATGACATAGTAAAAAGGCATGAGGTATGAAATAGCATATTCTATTCATGGACGTTTCAGAGTGATTGCAAAGTTGCAGTTTAAAGTGATGCTAATAGGCAATCTCGTACCAGGACAAGAAGGGTCCTTGATGTTATCCTAGAAGTTTGAAGCTTATTCAGGGGGGCTCACAGATATTTTGATAGAAATATGATTTCATCTTTGCCTTAGGAAGCAAACGCCATGACAGTGTATGAAGTGACTGCCAGGGTAAGAAATTAGAGGCAGGAAAACCAATGTAGAAGCTACTAACTATAATTTAAGCTAGAAGATACTAATAGCCTGAATCAGGCTAGTATTTTAGAAGGAATGTAAACAATATCTTTGTGGGTCAGCACAGAGTTTGGAGTTGATTATTTAAGTTAAACATCCTCAGGAGTTGGAGAAGACAAACATGGTTCATGCTATCTCATTTCAAGGCCTGGCATAAAAGGTGATGTCCTTAAGAGAAGGGTTGGTTTTTAGTTTGCTTACTTCTTTATTTTGCTTCTTCTTGTTTTTTTGTTTCTTTAATTGGTGGGATTATGATTTTTTTTTTTTGGCAAAATCAGTGCAGAAACATCATTAAGGAGAAAGGACATGAGTTAGAGAGATGTACAATTCACAAAGTAGAATTCCAACTATAGTTATATTTTTAAGAAAAATATTATGGAATAATGCAAATTAAGTTGAAAAATACAAATAACACAAAGATGTAAAGCAAAATGAAAAGCAAAATTAACCTCACCTCCACCTTCTCCACCATCCTACCTATGAGGATTTCCACTGTTGATGATTAGCAGTTATTACTCTCATAACTTTTTCTACATATATGTAAACATATGTATACATTTTAAATGGTGACAATTTCTCTTCACTATGTAATTGTATGCAGAAATATCTATAATGCATACATAATAGCATTAATGAATTAGCAACCTGCTATATATAATTTCATAATGCTACAGTTCTGCAGGTATATAAATGTGTTTATACAAATAGAAGGAAACTCAGTCAAAGAAACAATTTATCAATTTACCAGCTACCCCTCTGTGTTGGCATATATAGATTTATGTCATTATTTTCATCCGTTTGTAGAATATTCCAAAGCATGGATATATCACTATTTACCTATTCTCTTTGTAGTACACATTTAGGCTTTTAAAATATGTTTAATGTTATAAATGATAGTGATAATTGAATACATTGGGATCTTTAAGGATGTATTCTTTGTTAAAAAAAAAGGAGTCTTGATTTAATATAAGCCTACTGGGAAATATATCAATTAGGCAACACTCAAATGAAACATGCAAATAAAAATTCTAACATATTTGCAGATATTTATAGTTTTTAGAAGCTTTTCTGAAACAAGAGACAATGGTAGAAAGTATTATATATAAAAATTTTAAAAACATTTAAAAATTTGCTTTGTATTATTTCCCACTGAAGATGTAATCTCATTTTTAATTATTCAAAACATCATGTTTTATATATATATATATATATATATATATATATATATATATATATATAGTTTTAAGTTTGTATTTATCCACTCGCATAGTTTCAGGTAACACTGACACGTATCACATACACACAGTCACACAAACTTAAGGTCTTTTTACAATATATCGTTTAAAAGTGATATGTTTTGTTTGAGATTCAGTCTATGAAATAGCTACACAATTGCAGTTCAGAGAATTTCCATTTGAATAGAGGTGAACACAATTTTCACCTTGTGAATATTCAGAAATTGAATCTCAGAAAGAAATTTACTCCCAGTAAACATTGTTTTTATATGGAAAATGAGGACCTAGAATGTGGTTATTTTCATAATGATGTAAATCTACAAACACCACTAGAGATATATTATAGCTTAGTAGGAAGTGCAAAGAACTTTCTGCTTGTGTAAATGTAATTCTTTGGCAGGGCATTTGACACTGCAGTTTCTTTTTAACTTCATTCAACTTAATTCAAATCTGTAATTATTAATTCCCATTAAAAAGATTATTCTTCTGAAGGTAGAAAGATGAGACTAAGATCAACTAATTATCAATGTTTTGAAGACCATATCTGTAATTTATATAAATCCAAATTATTATATGTTAATCCTGTGATCCTCTCTGTCTCAAATTGCTGAAGACAGAGACTTATGCAATTATTTGTTCATATTTGAGATCCCTTAATTTTGGAATCAGAAATAAGCATGTCATAATTTTTTTGTACAGGAACTAAAAGTCAAAAAGCCAGACCAGACTATCTACCTCACGGGGTCTTCATCTGCCTTAATATACTGGACTGCACATGTACCTTCCTCTGTGACTATACAAGTGTATCCACTATCTACTAGGCCAAAGATACAAGTTTTGATAGCCATAGATTCCATAGATCAGGGTTTTTGTTTTGTTTGTTTTTTTGTTTGTTTGTTTGTTTTTACTGCCAAACCCGTCCAGAACTATCCTAATAAGTCTCCCAATGCAACTTCTGTGTTGTTTTCCTGAATTTGAAAGTTTTAGCACATACTACAAAAATCTTTTACTTTTTGATTGGAATTCAACAGGGTGAAAACGCAGAAATGCCCTGATAGTTCTAGAATCTCTTCAGCTTTAAGCTTGTGGACACAGCTGGATAAAAAATGCAATTTTCTTACACAATTCCGATTAGAATATGAAAGCTTTCTGTTAATTATATGACTCAATACATATTACAGAGGTTTAGGAGAAGTTATATGACCCTCAATCCCTATCAATAAAAAATTAGCTAAATAAATTTGGCATATTATGGAGTGAAATATTAGGAAATTTGAAGAAAGAAGAGGAGGTAGAGGACAAGAAAAAACAACAACAACAACTATGTATGCCTTGGGAATGAGGCACCAAACGTGGAGAATAAAGGGAGAGAAGGAGAGAGGTATGTGTGCAAGCTCACACACACACACACACACACACACACACAAACACACACACACAGATAAAAGAAGATAATAACCATATTAAGATGTGCTTGTACATGCACACAAAAATGTGAGAAATTAAAACAGGAAAGCAACAGCAGTGCTGCTGAGGAGAAATCTATATTCATACTCAGAGAAAGCATTTATTTTCCTGGCCAATCATCTGGCACTATTTTCTTTTTATCTCATTCATGCATCACTTGTCCAATGAAAATTTGAATTTTTAATGAAAACAACACATCTCTGGATATCTGTACATTAATTGCTTTTTAATATTTTAAGTAAACAAGATAATATGTGTACAAATAGTTCATAAAAGACATGCTATTAGTCTGTGATCATTATAACAGATGGATTTATTCACTTCTCTACCAAGAATAACGTTTCATAGTGATTTTTCAACCTGTCCTCTATCCACTGTTGTTAAACTATCTTCATTTAGTTTCTAAAAAAATTGCATCTTTCCTGTACCTTCTAATCACTTACAACACTTTGACTTAACTTTTTATTTGGTTTATATTTGTAGTCTACAACAAAATAGAGATATTCATTGAGTAAAAATTTATATTCTCAAAAAAAATTTATATTCTCTCTCTCTACCCAAATACACACACATATGCACATCCACATAATCCTTTGAAGAAGATAATATTACCCCTGATTTGAGGATGAATAACATGAAGACAGTCTGAGATCACATAGCACATACTAAAGCCAAACATGAGCACTATTCAGTCTGATTTCAGAGACTGTGTTCTCTTATAATACCATGCTGCATATTCCTTTAATGATGATATTTCTCAGCATTCTGTCATCATTTATTATTACCCTTTTAGAAATCTCATCCACTCTTAAGATTTGAATGTCCACTTTTCTATGAATGACACTTAAAGCCATATCTTCAGTCCTAGCATTTCCCATATTTTACAGCCTCACGGTGACAAGTGCACTGACTCTCAATAGTCACAGAAATGGCTAGCCATTAAGCTCAAAATAATTTTGTCTTAACCGGAACTCATCCCAAATCATTCCTCCCCCAACAATCCTGTAGCACTTGTTAAACAAATCTTCTCATTGCTCAGGCTAAATATTGTGAAACCTTTTTCTTTCCTCGTCATTCTTCATTGTAAAATTTAATTTATTATTGAGTTCTTTTTAAATTATGTTTTAAAATAACATACAGTATTACATTTGTTTGAGGTGTAAAGATATAATGATTCAACAATTCTATACATTACTTGATGTTTATCAAGATAAATGTACTCTTGACCCCTTTTATCTATTTTACTCCTCCTACTTCATCTACCTCCCCTCTGGCAACCATCAACTTGTTCTCTGTAAGAGTCTGTTTTTGTTTGTCTCCCTTTTTCCTTTGTTTATTCTGATGTTTGGCCTCTTAAATTTCACATGAGTGAAATAAGAGGATATTTGTCTTTCTCTGACTGATTTCACTTAGCATTATACCCTCTAAGTCTATCCATGTTGTTCCAAATGAAAAGATATCATTCTTTTTTTGTGGCTAGTATTTCATTATATATATCCATATATATCATATATATGGATCTCACTTCTTTCTTCATTCATCTGTGGATGGACACTTGGGTTGGTTCCATAGCTTGGCTATTGTAAATAAATTTGCAATAAACATAGGGGTGCATATATCTTTGCCAATTAGTGTTTTTATATTCTTTGGGTAAATGCCTAGTAGTGAAATTACCAGAATAACCATATGGTAATTCTATTTTTAATTTTTTGAGCAACTTCCATTCTGTTTTTCACAGGGGCTATACCAATTTTCATTCCAACCAACAGTGTACAAGTGTTGCTTTTTCTCCACATCCTCATCAAAACTTGTTATTTTTTTTTTTTTAGCCATTCTGACAAGTGTGAAGTGATACTGCATGGTGGTTTTTATTTGCATTTTTCTGATTAGTGATATTGAGCATCTTTTCACGTGTCATTTGGCCATTCGTATGTCTTTGGAAAAACATCTATTCAGGTCCTCTGACAATTTTTAATTGGATTTTAGTCAGGGGGAAGTTTGATGGGTTGTATAAGTTATTTGTACATTTTAGATATTAACCCCTTATTGGATATATCATTTGCATATATCTTTTCTCATTCAGTAGGTTGTCATGTCAAACTGTTGATGGTTTCCTCCACTGTACAAATGCTTTGAATTTTGGTGTAATCTTAATAGTTTAATTTTGTCTTTGTTTCTCATGCCTGAGGAGACATATCTAGAAAAATGTTTCAACATCCAATGTCAAAGAAATTACTGCCTGTTTTTTTCTAGAACCTTTATAGTTTCAGATTTCACATTTAGATCTTTAATTCATTCTGAGTTTATTTTTGTGTGTGGTACAAGAAAGTGGTTCAGTTTTATTCTTTTGCATGTGGCTGTCCAATTTTCCCCACACCATTTGTTAAAGAGACTGTCTTTTCCCTATTGTATATTCTTGCCTCTGTGGCCCTAGATTAATTGGCCATATAATTGTGGGTTTATTTCTTGGCTTTCTATTCTGTTCCATGGATCTATGTGTCTAGTTTTGTGCCAGTACCATACTATTTTGATTACTACAGCTTTGCAGTATAACTTGAAATCTGAGATTTCATTCACTTCATTCTTTAATCTTTACTATAAGATTTAATCTATGACTGAGTTCTACCTCTTATCACTTTAACCTCTTTCTCATTTGTCTCTTATCTACTTTTACTTTCAAGATTTTTATCCAATGCCTTTACTCCCAACATTTTTGTTTTATTTATTTATTTCTTTAAGATTTAAAAAAATATATTCATGAGAAACAGACAGAGAGAGAGGTAGAGACACAGGCAGTGAGAGAAGCAGGCTCCACGCAGGGAGCCCGACACGGGACTCCAGGATCACGCCCTGGGCCGAAGGCAGGTGCTAAACCGCTGAGCCACCCAGGGATACCCCGACTCCCAACATTTTTATTCATAAAATGATTTCCCAATTAGGTACCTCGATCTAAATTCTGCCTTCAAATCCATGTCTTATAAAGTTGTCAGTATTTCTGTCACAATGCTTTTGGTTACAAATTTTTATATTTTGGACAAAAAAACTTAGGACAATGATTTTAAACAAAATGTGGTATATTCTAGACATACTTTTTTTAGGCAGTTTATTAAATTTTGGCTCCTACAGTTCTATTGTAATGATTTCTTTATATTATTTCTTACCATTTAATTATCACCCTAAACTTGCTAAACAAAGAATCACTCTGTCTGCTTAATGAAGCGTCCACTTTAAGGAAATACCCCACTACCACATAAAACACGTACACACTCATTTTAAAAATATTTATGAAACATGTATAAGTTATGTGGGGAAAGGTAACTGATCAAAATGATTTTTTAAGTAGTGCATAGTGACAAGATGATATTTAGAGCATCATAATCTACATAAAAAAACAGTTTTCTTCAATATCACTTTGATATCAGGATATAAGAGGAGAAAAAGAGATTGGTTGGAGATATCCAATACTTGTCCCCATCAGGGATAATATGACACAAGGACAAGAGATATAAACATTGAGCATACTGGTATGAAGTTGCTTGAAATAGACTATTGTTTCAGTAGATATGAAATGCTAAAGTTTCAAATTTGTTTTTTTTTAATAAAGATTTTATTTACTTATTTGTGAGAGAGGGAACTTGAGGGAGAGGGCAGAGGAAGAGGCAGAAGCAGGCTCCCCACTGAGCAGGGAGCCCAACTCCCAAACTCAGGACTAGATCCCAGGACTAGATCCCAGGATCATGACCTGAGCTGAAGGCAGATGCTTACCAACTGAATCACTCTAGTGGCCTTGAATTGATTTTTTATGAAATAAATCAAAGAATAGTCATGGACACTATAAACCAAGAGATTGGCTCTCTGATGTGAAGTTTGATGTGAAAAATATCAAAGTATTTGAAATCATATTACTTACATTTAATAACCTAAATATTATCCATGATAAAAGCAATATTTAGATTGGAAAGAGGTAGTAAATATCCAAAGAGAGAGACAGAGATAGGGAGGGAGTGAAAAAGGGGGAGAGGAATGAAGAAGGAAGGAAAGGAGCCGAGAGGCCAAAGAAGGTGGTAGAGGGAGGGAGGGGAATGAAAGAATATGAATAACCTGAGTACATGATGTCTTAGCTCTCCAAATCCTTTCCTTTGTTTTTCTCAGTTTTTAATTCTTTTCTCCTTCCCTCCTCTCCATTGTCCATGTTTCCTGAGCTTTTGCTCTTGGTCCTTTTCTTCTTTCTTTATAAGGGCCGCAGTGATTCCCTTTCCTCTACAGTGTACCATTATTATAACTATGTTTCTGTCATCCACATTTTATATCTAGACTTGTGCTCTACAGCCTCAGTTTCACAGTCAAGTGTTTACTAAGTACTCCAGCTGGGTATACCAGAGCCCATTCAAATCCAGCATTTCTTTTTAACACCAGCTCCTTCACCTAAACGACTGTTCCCCTAGTGTCAAGACTCTCAACCCTGACTCCAGTGGGAATCACCTGGGGAAATTTAAAATTCTGGGCCCCACTTTCCGCAGATGTCTGTTTAATCAATCTGGGCTGCTACCTGTGTATTGAGATGAAAAAAAAAATTCAGGTGCCTCTAATATTCAGATGAGGTTAAGAAGCATGATGATGATTCTAATATCAAGGTTCTAAAGTCTAGCTTTACATTAGAATTGGCAGGGGAGCAATTTTTAAACATTGTTCTAGACCCAGCCCCTTAGCAATTAAATAAAATCCCTGATATTGTATCTCAGGCATTAGTATTTTTTTTTTAATTTAAGTATAGTTGACACACAATGTTACATTGGTTTCAAAGTATTAGTATTTTTAGAAGCTCCTCAGATGATGTTCATGGGTAGCCAGGACTGAGAACCATTACTGTAGTAGATCCAGTCTCAATGAATGAATATAAAGGTAGTAAATACCTTTTACTCATTCAGGCCTGGGAGTCATGATAAATCCTGAATTTATCCCCACCTTCCTCTCATTCTCCACTCAATTAAAAACCAAGTCTTGTGCATTCTACCTTTGTGAAAGATTCCTTAATAGCATCTCCTCTTGAATTTCTAATAGCCATTTTACGTTTAACATGTATGAAACCAAATTTTTGATACTTTCCAGACAAAACTAAGCTTGCAAAGTTCAGGAGATCATTTTGATATAGCTCTTTCTGAAATTGTACTAGAGGAAAAAAAATCAATATTGTTAATTTGATTAAAGCTAATTTATTTGAACAATAGGGATTTAAAAAATCTGGTGGGAAAAAAAAATCTGGTGGGGCAAAATTTTATTTGGATTTTGTGAGTCTTTTTTCCTTCAGGATAAATCATTAGATGATAATATTTAAGGTTCTAGTACCTTGAGTATACTTATACAGAATGGCAAAACAAGAAATTTATATAACTTGTTTTTGAAAGAAAAGACCCTATAAATCTGCTGCTTTATCTCTTTGTCATGAGTCAGGCACAGAAATTTTAAGTGCTAAAGAATTGCCGAAGGAAATTTGACTCATAATAAGATGCAGGAAGAAGTAGCATTACTTGCGAGTTTGAGCTTCCTTGAACTTGAAATGTTTTCATGCCTGCTTGCTATCTTTCTTTCTTTTTTTTTTTTTTTTTACTATATTTAAGTTTAGAGCAATCATCAAAGTTATATTGCCCTCTGTGCTGTTAATATCGGCCCATATAATTTCTGGGTATGACACTGCTTTGTTTAAAGAAAAATGAATACTACCCCAATGTGGGTTTCTGACACAGCTTTTCAATACCTTTATGCCCAAGTCAATGAATTCAGTCTGCTGTGATAATATTGTAGCTGTGACATAGACCAGTCACTGCAAGGAAAAAATGAATTGTTAATAAAAGAAGTATGTACATATTTGTGCAACTACCAGGATCTATCACATCCAATGTTTATTTGGCAGTTGTTAATATATAATATTCCACTGCTTATTCTTCCATAAATTTATAAATAGGCAAAGGGAAAGAAAAAATAAAAATATAAATAGAATTTAGCCACGGAAGTGGCTAAAAAGGCCTAATCAATATTACCTTTACAGTTTCCCCATAATTCCATATGTTTAGCTTTTGGAAATCTGTCTTTTAAGTATGCTATTTTTCTTAATTTGGAGTTAATCAACTAAAATAGGTTCATCCCTTTCATTTCATCAGGACCACAAAGTGACTGTCTGGGAGCCTGAGTTCTAATGAGGCAGCCATTCCAAACACGTACAGACAAAGCAGTGGTTTCCCTGGTAACGAGCACCATGAAAAAGCTCTTAGAATAGTTATTCCCACCCTTACACATGAGTCCTTTTCATTTCAGTAAAGCTTCCTGTCAAAATGCATTCATCAATGTAATTTACCAACGAAGTTTGAGAGATTAAATCCCTCTCCCCACAAGAATTAAAAAATAAAAACTGCAACTAAAAATCAGCAGCTATGCTGGAATTGTACTTGTGTTGCCAAATGATGCCTCAAAGGAAGTAAAGGACATCATAGGATCCCTGAATCCAGTTAACATCACTTTGAACGTGAGATTAATTTTCATTTGATTTTTATCTAAGAACATAGAAGGTAGATGTATCAGGAGGAGGGGTAAGTGCATTTAATCACTACCTCTAAAAATATTATGATCCAAAAGCAATTTTCATTAAATAGTAGAAGTTCATAAAAAACTTAAACCTCTAAAGGTATCAAATTAAGACTTATGGTATTCTTCATAAGGATTAAACTTTTTTTAGTGATGTTTACCAAGAAAAACAAATTCAGCAAACATGATGTTATCTTGTCCACTGATGAAATTAAGTAAAACATTTTTGAATGAGGTATTTGAACCTATTTTCCATCTTTGTTCACAATATAAAAAGGCACACAAAACAAGCAGCATCTTGTGTTATGTGGCGTTTCAAACAAGGAGAAAAAAAATAGGAAATAAAAGGAATTCAGTTGAAAGAACTGCCCATAAATAAAACAATTGCAACACTTTATTTGGCTTTCCTACTAGAAATCAAATTCCTTGAGTTTAAAATACACCCACTCTATGTAATACAAAATGAGAACAACACACTTTCATCATTTCTCAAAATGTTAGCACCTAACAGATGCACAGTTTATATGCTAGTGATTTACCGGGGTCTCTTCATTGAGCATGTATCTATGCCTGTTTTTCAGCCAGCATGCTACAGCAAAAGAACATTCATGTTGCCCAAGGCTATTTCTTTAAACAGTATCAAAATTACTTTTACCATAGATTAGGTTGTGTTTTAGTGCTAAGAAAAGTCTATCTTGCCTTAGTTTTTGACCCATGACACACTGAGCCTTTTAACAACTATGAGGTCAAAGCTACCATTGCAAAATAAAACAAACACACATGATTTCTTAAGAGGTAAGAAGAGAAATTTACATCGATTGGGAAGGCAGGGCATTCTCACTATTTTTTTCACCTGAAGATTGAAAAGGAAATTCATTTCAGTTTGTAACATTGTGCAGATTGCTCCAGACACAAAATGAATCAGGTCTCCTGTTGGATTATGTGGGTGGTATTTCTTCTCTTTCCTAGTGAAATAATTCTTTGCTTATAGCTGTAGCATGCAAACTCAAATATTGTCTTTCTCAGAATGGTTTTAAGAAGTGGGTTCCCATTTTACTGTTGTTTGAGCATAATGAAATTACAAATTTCATTAAGCGTCAAAAAGAATATGGGATAAAATAACTGTAAAAGAAGTGACAATTTAGGATACAATAGATGAGAATTTTATTCAATGAATATTCATCAATTACTTAGAATTTACATACTATGTACAGCCTACAAAAAAAATGTAGTCTGTGCCTTTAAACCTCAAACTATTTCTTCCTGCTGCTTTATCTTTTCAGCATAGGAAAACATCCACATTATAAAATATAGAACACATACTTTTAAATATTCAAATCTGTATTCTAACCTAACCAATCTGTATCTGTAATTTAGATTAGTTATCCAACCTTTTAAAAAAGATAAAGCACAAGGAGTTTGTTCCAATTTTTTTAAATGGACATTCACAATTTTATGCCTACAAGACAACCCATAATTCAAGTACTTCCATGCAGTAATGTACATAATACACAGTTTCTATAATTAAGCCCACAGTGCCAAACCTCAGCTGAAAATTACTTATGAAACTTCCAATTACAGTTTTACTAGTTTTAGGTATTTTCTTCACAGTTGAGAAATATAATGCAAATAAAAGTTGAGTGTGCTTCTCTGCCTTCAACTACAACATAAAGTTGATCTTCCATGTCATGTTTCTTCAAAGCAACTCTAAAATAAAGTTTCCTCCAGATCCTCTAAATTATTCTCTTTCCCTAATGGCTTGTTGTATTGTTCCCCAGCAGAATGACTAGAAAAGCCCTACTGCACTTAATCTAATTAGGGATTTTTCAGAGAAACAGAGGTTACATAGTTCTCATTCACTGACTAAAAAACTCTACCATCTCCAGAGGTATAAAAACAAGAGAGAGAGAGAGAGAGAGAGAGAAAGAGAGAGAAGGAAAAAAAAGGATGATTCCTTTGAAAGTTCCAGAACCGAGTGTAAGTGTTCATATTCTGGTACATTAACAGTTTGTTCCAGTACATTGATATTTTATGTGGAAGCCCTACTCTGCAATTAATATGCCTGATGCAAATTGAAAAACCCATAATCCATCCTTCTCTGTTGGAATGTAAGAGTATATTATTATTGAGAAGCTACAGGATACCAGAACCATTTTTTAAACTTGAGTGCTCATTACCTTAAATCTGCATATAAAACAGTTTTGCATTCAGACGAGGTAATACATAATGGAATATATTGTGGCACATAGAAAAAAAAAGTGCTCCAAATAAAAACGACCTGTGGGCTTCCTTTGTAGAAGAAATTTATGCCGTTCCAGGCATTAGGGATTAATGATAGCTAACAGCAAAAGAGGAATGAACATTAAAATACTATGCCTAACTTTCCTCACTACCCCAAGGCTACAGGACAAAGAGAATTGTCTAAATTTTCTTAAAGGTAATAAGGACTAGGTATTTATCATTAAGCAAATATGGTATTTGGGGATTGCATCTGATTTTGTCACATTAGTATTCAGAATATTTCTTATAGCTTTAAACAAGAAAAGTCAACATTAATGGAAGTAAGAGAAGAAAGAAAAAAAAAGCTATTCTTTGTTTCTAACAGCTCAGAGAATCTCCTTGTATGTTGTTTCCAAAATTGCACATAGTTATGCGCAGGACACATAATTCTGTTGTTGTTTTCTACGATGAACAAAAATCCAAGATCTTAATGAACGTTTTATCGTAATTATTTTAAACAGATTATTCACACACACCACTAAGGAAAGATATTCAAATGTAATATGTTCTCAAAAATTGAAAGATCCCATGAATACAGATTTGTTTCATGAATCTATCCTAAATCCTTGCAATTCACTTGATTCCTATTCGTTTTAATTCATTTGAAACTTGTACAGTTTATTTACTCCCTTCACCACCACCTGACATCTGAGCCTCCTTAGCATTTTAGCATTTGCATGGACCCTTCTTAGTTCTCTTCCTATCTTTTGTTTAGGACATGTAATGTAATGCTTCCTACTGGCAGTTACCTGTATACCTGTTTTATTTTACTTACCAAGTGATAAGATTCTTAAGAGAAGAAGCTGTGTGATATGACCTACATCTAAGACAAGCATAGGGTCAGAAAAATTTTCCCTTCTTTCCTTCTAAGTTATTTGGCTGGTCTAATTATTAAATGGGTGGAAGATTAACAGGAAAAAAAAACATTTTATATGTACATGAGCCTCATAACAATATGGGACCCAATAGGCAGCCAGGTAATTGAGACTTATGTTTAAGAAAGAGTTACAGGTCTAGGATTAGAAAGCAGAAGGAAGACCATTATTCACAGGAAGGTAAAAGGATGTTTGGAAAATAAAGGTTGCTCTCTTCAGGTAAGTTTCTTAGGTAAAAAGAAATCCCTAACAACAGCTCTCTTCCTGGTACAAGACCCATTTACAGTGCAAATTTAGGCATTTGGGCTGGGAGAGATAAAGAGCTTTTCCTGAATCTACTGGATTTTGATTGCCTTCAGCTCAAAATAATACTCATGCCAAAGTGACCTACTATGAGGTGACAAATTCTGCTCTTCAGTCCTGCCTTCGAAACTTCAAAGAAGAAGTTTCACAGTACAGAAGTTAAGTTGAGAGATTGCTCCATATCTCATTAGACCAGTCTGTGTTGAGAATAGGTCAGTTCAGTTAAACAATTGTGTTTCATTTCAGAAGAAAGTGATGCCCCTGGTCTCCCAAAGTGAGGCTTATATCGTGTAAGTGGTCAGGTAATTAATAAGTGGCATTTCAATGGAAATTCTTTTATTTTGAAACACAAAGGGTAATGGTTGGGGCAAATTTAAACCCAGTGAATGAGTCCTGAGACTCATTCTCAGTCAAGATTTCTAGATGTCATGCTCAAAGCATCTTCAAATAGAATGAGGGCAGGCAGTGGCAATCTGACAGATTTTTCTAGTCCACAGTTTGAATGTCTTTGATGATGTCCTCGGGTGCACGGGTAAACTTTCTGAATGGCCCAAAGAAGGCTGTGTGAACAAAAGTTACTGTGTCATTTCTCTAAAGTTTATATCAAGATTTTAGCTTCAGTTTGCAGTGTTTCAGGAAAAAGGGCAGTTTTAGTTCTCAGTGATTCTAAGTCAAAAGAATAAGGTGGTATTGGGGATACTGAGAGCATTAGTTTGAAGTGTCGTAGCCAAATATTGGAAGAAATTGGAAGAATTCAGGATCCAGTCAGTTTACAAGTAAATAGCAAAACCTCAAAGCCAATGAACAGTATTAGATTCTAATATCCATAAGATATGGGGCTGACACATAATTTTTTTCCCTAACATCACCTTCATTTTGGCCAGAAATAGCCAAATTATCACTAATTTGTTTGCAAAATAAATCTAGTTTTGATAAACTAGGCCTGATTATTTACATTCATGTGGCAAGAATAGTAATTGGCTCTATAGACTCGAAGTTTGCTTTGCTGGAACTTTTTCATAGGGAATCTCAGATTGAACTTTCAAAAACCTCTTGGGACCAGGAAGCCAAACCAAGGACTTGCTCTCAGACTTCACCTGCAATATGTATAGATTTGTGTGAATTCTCTTTAAGGTCCCAAATATACCCCAAGGTTCTTGTGCCTACGAGAAAGTGACCTTTCTTATTCACCTTTATTGGCTCCACAAAGTTAACCTTAGTTACCTTAAAGCTGTCTGGCATATTTGATTCATGCTCATCTCTCTCAAATATTACATTCCAGTCAAAGCTTTGGTAATATAACCATTGTTTCCAATTTTGTCCTCTTACAAGGAGAACAGATTCTTAATGAATTTATGCAAATAAATATATAGCCATGAAATAAAAATATTGTCTTACTAAGATTTTCCAAATTCTAGAGGAATCAGGCAGGGAGATAAGGTCCCTGTTTCAGCTTTGTTTACAAAGGTGCACTTAACCAAGTTGATCTAAAATATAGGTAGCTTAAAACATTGATAGCTTAAAAAATGGGTAGCTTAAGAGAAAAAATTTCCTTTAATCTGGAAAATCATTAAAGAATCAGCAATGTTTCAAACAGAAAGGCCATAACAATTATAACCAACTTATCAATTCACTCAGTCCCATTAATTCCTTCTTGTTCTTTCTTTCTTTCTTTCTTTCTTTCTTTCTTTCTTTCTTTTTTTTTTTAAGATTATGTGTATTTATTTGAGAGAGAGAAATAGAGAATGCTTGAGTTGAGGGAGGGGCAGAGGGAAAGAATCTTGAGCAGACTCCATGCTGAGTGCAGAATCTGATGCAGTTTGATCCCATGGCCCATGAGATCATGACATGACTCAAAATCAAGAGTCTGATGCTCAGCAGATTGAGCCACCCAGGCACCCCTCATTTGTTGAATCCATTTTTACCATTAGTTCTGACAAATTCTTACCCACTTAATTTTATGATCTTAAAACGATCAGAAACTTATGATTGCCAGAGGCCTTTCCATGAATTCCCTTGACTGAAGCACTTTTACAAGAACACTTTTGCATAGGCATCAGTGTAAAACAATAACCGTAAACAATAACAAAAAACTTTACAACTGTTAAAGACCAGGTAATGCATTTGACATGATAATGAAATTGACAAAAAAACATATGGTTACTTCTGTGACATACCATATTTTTAAAAAACTAGAAATGTAAGTTTTAATTTTATACCAGGACATAATTTCATACAATTTCTAAATTTCATACAATTTCTAAAATGCATACATCCCTGTAAAGTACGACATAAAAAAGGCTTAGTGTTACTTCTCATTTGACAGCGCTTCCCATGTAATTAAACTTATTGAATAAACCTAGTGTAACATCTTCCTTCTTATAAAGAGAGAATACACACCTTTTGCTCTGTCCCACAGACCCTTTGGAAAGTTCCAAAGCCGGTTTAAGGTCAAAAAAAACAAACCAAAACAAAACAAAAACCCTCTTCATTTAGACATTTAGAATTGATTTTGAGATTTTATAAAAAAATATTGAAAGATTTGGACGCTTGAGGCCATTCATAATAAGGAGAAAGCAGATGTTTAAAAAACAAAGGTTGCTCTGTTATATAAACAACTTTCTTAGATAAAAGAGAATGTATGGTAATAGCTCTCTTCCTTTTCCAGCATTAATTTAGGCAGTTGAAGGGGGAGGCAAAGCTCTTTTCCTGAATCTGCTGGGTTTTGATAGTCTTTAGCTCAAAATAATGCTCATGCCAAAATGACATATTTTGGGGTAACAAATTCTACTCGTCTTTCAAGCAATAGCATTGATCGGCATGACTGGCACAATACATTTTTGTTGAAAAAAGTAGTTTTATTTTTATTCATTTTGGAATACAAATTTTAAATCTACTCGCCTTTCAAGCAATAGCATTGATCGGCATGACTGGCACAATACATTTTTGTTGAAAAAAATAGTTTTATTTTTATTCATTTTGGAATACAAATTTTAAATCCAGACCAAAAATAAAAGGAGTATTAAATGTCTCCATATTAAAACACTTAGGAGTATGATATTGAAAGGAAGCAAGAATTTGTCCCTTTAAAGTTCCTTCTAACTAGGCTAAGAATCCAATCAATATCAGACAGATTAACAGGAGAAAATCAAGTTTAATAGCATACCTATGGGAAATTCACATAGACATGGAAATTCCAAAGACATTCAGGGAAAATGTGTATATGTCTAAGGAGGTAGGGATCCAGGACTTCAGAGGAAATAAATACAATTCCTAGGGCAATCAGAAGAGCAGATAGACATTTGGTAATTAGATGTTTGCCTGGCCAAAAAATGTGCCCAAGATTGCGAATCCGAGAAACCACCGAGGAGCCGACACCGATGCAAGCACACGAGGGTTTATTAGCAAGCTCGAGCTTGGGTCCAAGTATACCCGACACAGCGGAGCAGGGACTTGGACCCCGAAGTGGCTTACAGCTGGGTTTTTTATAGGCTGGTCTAGGAGATTTCCAGAAGAGGTGGAGGAATTTCTTCATTCCGATATGGGAGAAAGGGTGGGGGAGTTTCTTAAGCTCTGTTCTCATTCTGATATGGGACTTTCTGTCAAGGGCATTCTGCGGTTTTTCCTATAACTGAAGTAGGGTAAAGTGCAGCTCTTGTTCACAGGAGCCTGAGATGGCTGTACTTGTGCTAACGCTAAACTTGAGATGGAATGGCCTTAATTTTCTCAGCCTCCACAAAAAGATAGGTCACTCAGATAACATTTATCTCTGATAATAACCCTTATTCTGTGAAAGACCCTCCCCCTGCCCACCACTATAGATTGAAGTTGAAGGAAGGGCAAAAGTTTCTCTTGAGCACATAGGGTCTTAATTACCTTTAGCTCAGGATAATTTTCATGCCAAAGTGGCTTATCTTGGGGCAGCTTGTTCTTGGCTCCTACACTATGGTAATCTTTATAGCCAAGCATTAAATTTTCACCTGCTGCTTTTCTCATGTAGTAGACTAGGACAGAAAATCAACTATAGCTTCATCAGTGTGGTCAAGTTCACATGCTAAGTTAGTTGCAGAGTCAAATTTCTTCCTAAAATTGCAGTTTATTTTTTTAATTTTACAATAATGCCACTATCAGGAAAAAATAAAAATACTGGATTTCATGAGAACAACATGTATTTTTATATTTTAGATCAGCATACAATTGCACACTGATTTGGAAAGACAATAGTTTATATCACATGAATACATGCACACAGACAATAACTTTGGCTCCAATAAAATAGGATTGGGTAGTTCACATATTTTCTCCCTAGTGCAAATGTTTAAAGAAGGCTAAAGAGATGTTTTATGTGAAATCTCATTTGATAAACTAAAGTTCATGTTCTTCAAACTAACATAATTATTACTCAAAAAAATTCTTTGAGAAGAAAGTGAAAATAAGAATGTAAAAATTGAGGGGAAAAAAAGGAGGTTCTCCCAAAGATCAAGGTTATTGCATATGTATGCATAATCAGAGAATAAAACTGACTGCCACATATGTGATTTGATTCATGCTAAAATGACTCTCACAATGAAAAATATCTCTTTTAATGGCCTTCCACAGTGTGGTGATATTTTCACCATTAAAACAAAACCTTTGGTTTAAGATACTGCATCTATGACATCCTCGTTACATAAAGATTAAAATTAGGGGAGGAAGGTACATAATACAACAACACTGCAGGATATTGCAGAGGGTTGAGGGAGGGAGGGAAAGGGGAACTGGAAAAACTGTCCTGAATTACAGCTAAGTATTTTAGTTTAGACATAAAGAGAGTATTCTGAATGTAAATAACATTACCTATAATGCCAGGGGAAGTTGTTGAACTGCCTTAACCATGACAATTTTTAAGAATAGTACAGTTTCACAGCTGCCTAACATGTCAAGGATAGAGATGTGGGTAAGATAAAAATCTTTAGTGACAAATCCAAACACTATACAGTTCTTTCCAAATGGTATGGTTCGTTTTTTTTTTTCATACAGTTAATCACTTTGTGTATTTCATTAAACTGTTTTCAAAATCTCTGTGAATGTCATGAGTATAGTTTTAAAGGCAAGTAATGCTTTCTGTAACTTCATAAAAGTAGTTTACAACAACCGAGGTGAACTGACACCATAATGGACTAACTTTTATTATTAAAAGTGTATATGTATATATGTGTGTGTGTGTGTGTGTGTGTGTATATATGTATGTATATATAAAAGTCACTGGCTTAGAATGCAAATAAATAAATACAAGAGAGGACTTCAAATGGTCAGCAGCTGTTCTTTCTGTCCACGGAGAACAAGAGATACAAATGTTTTTCATTTACAACAGGAATAGTTTATATTGAGATGGTAAGTATATTATTTTGATGGTTAAGGTTGTTAGACTTTGTGATATGTAACTGAAATGTTTAGAAGCTTCCCTTGGATATGTTCTATGTTTAAATAATTTTCTCTTTTTGATGTGTGTAATCAGAAGCTCTTATCTACAAGACTATTTAAATATGATCTCTCAAACTCACTTCCAACACAATTATTTAATAAAAGAAAACAGAAAGTATTTAAAAAAAATGAAATTGAAAATGGTTTCTATCTTACCGTCGGTAGATTATACCATAAAATCAAAGTGTGTCTACTTCATTGGAGATTTCTACCAGTTAAGCTGATGTGTATTGTTGAAGTTTAGTCACTCTGTCTAATTCCTACATGTAAACACTTTTAATGCCTTGGATATGTAGAAAAGTCATTGTTCTGTGTTTCATTATTACCTAATTGGGGCATATATTCTTCTCCAAATAAAATTAACATAGAAAAACTCCAACCCACTCACCTAGGAAACTATATTTTCTATACAAAATAACTCCCAAATTTTATCAGTGAAATAATTCAAAGAATCAAAATGTCAAATCAGACTCTGATGACCCAGGGATTTACTAATCATTCTGATGACAGAAGAACCTACAAGCTAGAGACCTAGGGAGAAGCAGAGAGAGATCATGACTCTCTGGGTCTTTTCTTACTGCATCAAAGAGGTTCTGGTACATTACTTTACACTAAAAGTAAACAGTATCATTTATGAAACATTTCCATTTTATATTCATTTAATCATATAACATATTTTCCAGGAATCTATGCCCCATATATACATAGATTATAAATTTGTTTAACATAAGGAATGATAAGCAATCAGGTGTATTTGCTAAAATCACCCCATAGATAAGACTCTTCCACTAGCTAATACTGTTAGCTTGTTTGCCAAGAAGCCTGTTATTAGTCTATTTATGACTGTATTAGTCTGCTAGGCTGCCATAGCAAAGTATCACAGACTGACTTAAAAAAAGAGAAACTTCAGGACGCCTGGGTGGCTCAGCAGTTGGGTGTCTGCCTTGGGCTCAAGGTGTGATCCCGGTATGGGGGATTGAGTACCACATCTGGCTCCCTGAGAGGGGTCTGCTTCTCCCTTTGCCTGTGTCTCTGCCTTCTTTCTGTGTCTCTCATGAATAAAGAAACAAAATCTTAAAAAATTAAAAAAAAAAAATAAAAATAAATAAATAAAATAAATAAATAAATAAATAAATAAATAAATAAATAAATAAATAGAAAGCAACTTCTTTTGTCACAGTTGTGGATAAGGGAATCCAGGATCACAGTGTCAGCAGATTTGGTTTCTCCTGAGGCCTCTCTCCTTGGCTTGCAGGTGACTACCTCCTCACTGTGTCCTCACATTGCTTTTTCTCTATGTGTATCCTGTCATCTCTTCCTCTTATAGGGAAAACAGTCCTATTGGATTAGGGCCCTATTCTTATGACCTCATTTTATCTTACTTACCTCTTTAAAGGCCTTATCACATGGGAATTAAGGCTTAACATATGAATTTGAAGGAGGGAGCACTATTTAGTCCATAGCAACAAAGATAAAGATATACTTTTTTTTTTATTATTAGAATACAACTTTTTTATTTTCTTGGTGTCCCCCCTAATAAAGGGAGAATATAGATAGTTGACTGGCTTCTTATCTCTTATACCTAAATGCTTCAAAATCCTGTAGAATAGAGGAACTTTAAAAGGACAACTAGAAGTGATGAACACACAAAGAGGCTAAATCTTCTCAAAGGCTATATTAAAACAAAAAAGAATGTTTACCACCTGAGAATTCTGAGGCCATATAAAATACTTCATTTATAATCAAACCTGAATTTAGGGTAATAAAAATATAAAATTCATTTTTTGAGCGCTATCAAAATATCCCTTCCTTTAAAAACAAATACATTCCTAACAGTAATTCCTCTGTAGTAGTGTTCACCATTTTAATTAGAGCTTTAAATTGAACAAATCTTAAGAAACCTGTCATAATATAGATCATAACAAAAAATGTGGATTCCCACAGTAACCCATTTCACTTTTATATCATGATAAAGTCATTAGTTTTCCAAGTCATTTCTACAATTACAACAGATATGTTTAATCAAAATCTTAGGTTACCAGGTAGTTAGCTGCCATCCTGGAAACAGAAATTAGAGCTACAAAACCAATTTTCACACAGATAAATTTTAGTAAGTATATAGTAAACTAAAGATCAACTGCAAATATGGAGTGGAACATGAAGCAAATCCCTCTAATAAAAGTCTTAAAAAAACAAAGTGTAATGGACATGCTGGTTGCCTAAACCACGTAGAGATTTCTTAAGAAATTTGTTAATAAGACCCTAACTTCATTCAGATGTGTGAATAGTCCCTGTGACTTGGAAAGGGCTGCTCTTATTTCCTAGATTCAGAATTGAACCTAATTCCTCTAAGGCAATTCTGGCAAATTCTCTCCATTGCTCATTATTACTTCAGAAATTAGACCTAAGTCAATCAGTACATGGATTTGTCCAATTGTTATCCAGGGATAAGTAGATAGTTTAATTTCTCTCAATTATATTGAAGCAAAAGACTTATTCATAAAAGGGTAATACCCCTTCACTTTTATTCACTAGATTTGTATGTGAAACCCTTTAGCACTCTTTACTTC
Source organism: Vulpes vulpes (assembly GCF_048418805.1). Taxonomy (NCBI): domain Eukaryota; kingdom Metazoa; phylum Chordata; class Mammalia; order Carnivora; family Canidae; genus Vulpes; species Vulpes vulpes. The sequence goes on from NC_132785.1 coordinate 68,545,557, forward strand.
CTCATGGCAACCATTACCAGGGGAACCGGATGCATGAGGAAGCTGATGAGTGGATTGCAGAGTAGAGAGCAGAAAGAATGTGGTTTCTCGCTAGTATATGGAAAGCATGAATTGACCAGAGCTGAAAACTTTACCTATTTACTTTTTGGTATGTAATCTCTTCATTACAGAGGTAGACTTTCCTTTACTATCAGCTAAAAGCAAGATAAATGAGATATAATGAAGAACCAAGGGTGTAAATAAATGTGCACATTAGAGAAGAGCAATAAAGATTTTTTTTAAAGATTTTATTTATTTATTCATGAGAATACACAGAGAGAGAGAGACGCAGAGAGGCAGGCAGAGGGAGAAGCAGGCTCCATGCAGGGAGCCTGACGTGGGACTCGATTCCGGGTCTCCAGGATCACGCCCTGGGCTGAAGGCCGCGCTAAACTGCCTAGCTGCCCAGCAATAAAGATTTTTGTTAGACCATGCAGGAATTTTACTGAATCCCTTAGTTCTTGAGAAAATTTGGACTTGTTTTATTTTTTCAAACAAAATCCCACAAATCTGAAGATTTTTCTATTTGTTATACCTATTTTAATCTCCTAGGTTTGAAACTTCACTGTCTGTTTGTACTCTTCCTTGATCTTTCCCTAATTAATACAGAATCATTGGCAAATGGTGTGCATTTTCTCACCACAATACCTTTCCCAAATTATGTCCATTCTATTCCTGCCATCACAATATTTCAGATATTTATTACTCACTGTCTTTTTTTATTCTAATTAATCATTTAAAACATGATAGGCCATTTGGTACTAATACTCCAGAAGTGAAATATAAAATATCATACATGAACAGAGAGATGGTAAATGGAAAATAATAGAAAATCCAGAAACAGATAAATACTAAATTTCCAGTCAGTGAAGAAAAATGAGTTGCAACGTTGCAGGACAATATGAGTGAATCCATACCTTTCATTATTTATAATAAAATTACTTCCAACAGATTAAGACATTGACTGCAGAAAACTTAAACCAGGACCAAAGGGTGGAGCAGCAACATGGCAGGGCCTGGTGCTGGTGACCTCTCATGGCTCAGCGCATCCACCCGACTCGAGAGAAGCGGACTCCCACGCACCTGCAATTCATGCGGCAGGTGCAGCTTACCCAGTGGCAGAAGAGTCCGCCCCAAAGGCAGACCCGAACATCCTGACCAGCCTGGGTATCGATCGGGCCCTGGTGTTAGCTATTTATGGTTACACTTTCTATTCCGTGTCCCAGGAGAGTTTCCTAGATGAGCTGGAGGTTGAGGCCAAAGCTGCCGGAGCCTGAGCCCTCATGAGGGCATCAGGGCCCTGAACCAGACGGACACTGTATGTCTCCAACCCGCTGGAGCGCCTTCATGTGGTGGATGAGAATGTATTGCATTTGGCCAGGTCAAGGGAGTATTGCCCACCTTACCCAAACTGTGACCAGTCACTGAGGCCTTCTTGCAGTTTGTTTCCTTTTTTGAGAGCTATATAACCTTGGCTTTTCTCAGGCTTTCAGACTTTGTGATTTACTCTCTTTAGCTCCCAGGGGCTTAGCTGTTATGGGGGTGGGGGTGGCAGCTGTGTGTAATGTTGGAGCCTAAAGTGGGAAAGATGGAGTTAGGTTGGAGAATAATAAACTGAGTCATCTCTCTTGGAAAACAGAAGTCATATGATTAATGATGGATAAATGTGAATACATTAAAAATAAACTTATTTTTAAAAATGGTACAGAAAAACAAAGTGAAAATATAAGTGATCAATTGAGAAACAATAGTTACTCCTTATATAGTATAATTTCTCTAATACAGGAAGCGTTTCTAGAAATATATGAGCAAAATATTCACAACCCAAGAAAGAAATAGGCAAGCACATAATTTATTGATAAGTAAATTCTTTTAAACATTTGAAAGAATATTGAAGTGTTCACTCAAAATAAGAAAACTATAATTAAACCTGTAAGTGTGATAATATTCCTCTACCTGTCAGAATCATACATCATTTGATAACAAGCTTCTGCAAACATATAGAGAAATAGTGTTCTTATTCATGTGAACCCATGAATGGAATATAAATTGGTACATGTCTATCTATTGACAACTTGATAATATCTACCAAAGTAAGAAATGCATATATGCATTTCCAATTAATTAGGCTTTAGGGAAGTTATCCTAAATAAGTACTTACATGTGAAATGACTTACATAAATATATTCCTGACAGAAAAAGATACATTGCAAAATTCTGGAATGATCATCAATACAATGTTATCATACTTCCCTTTGATGAAATATTCTGTAATTATAATAAGTAATGATAATCTCTATATGTATTAGTATGAAAAACTCTTTAAGAAATATTCTTAATGAAAAAAGGGATGCCTGGGTGGCTCAGCGGTTGAACATCTTCCTTCATCTCAGAGCGTGGTCCTGGGTCCACGGATTGAGTTCTGCTTCGGGCTCCTGGTGAAGAGCCTGCTTCTCCTCCTGCCTGTCTCTGCCTTTCACTGTGTCTCTCATGGATAAATAAATAAAATCTTAAAAAAAAAAGGAAATATTCTTACTGCAAAAAGCAAGATGCAGAAAGGACATATAATATGCTCCCAAAATAAGGGGAATTGATTATTTATATTGCTATTTCTTATATGTTCATAGAACTCTTAAGTCACCAATTACAATATTCACTTATGGTTAAGAGGTGACAACTTAGCAGATGACAGACCAGGATAGAATAGAGAGTTTTTTTCTAATTTTGAGCCATATATATATATATATATATATATATATATATATATATATAAAATATAAAATAATGTTCAATTGTCCCCTATAGTTACAAATATCCAAATTCTTTAGCTAGTTAGTTATGGCCCTTCATATTGTTCTAGTAGTATTCTTCTTTATTGCCCACGTTAAACTACCTGTTCATGAGACTCTTCAATATGTTTAATTTACCTAGCATTTTTCTACCCATTAACATTACACAAATATCCCTTTCAATGTTCTGTCCATCTATTAACATCTATAGAAACCCTACATGTCTTTTGTGACATATCTCAAAAGACAGCTCTTTCAAAAACCCTTCTCTGATCACCCAAGTAGAAATGACTTTTCCCTCATTAAACTCCCTAGTATACTTGTACTCTCTTCTATACATAAGATAAATTCTTATACAAGAAGACTATCTTCTTATTAATTTTGAAGGTCCTTAAGAGGAGGGATGCCTTTTATCCATCTTTATTTTTCAAAGTATTATGTGAAAGGTATAATGCTAGACACCACATTTTCTCAAAAAAATTGGCTTAAGGAATAAAAAATAATTCAAAATGGAATAGTAAGTTGTTTCATCCTTTTTTAAAGATTTTATTTATTTATTCATGAAAGATGCAGAGAGAGAGAGAGACAGAGAGACAGAGAGAGAGAGAGGCAGAGACAGGCAGAGGGAGAAGCAGCCTCCATGCAAGAAGGCCCATGTGGAATTAGATCCCGAGACTCCAGGATCATGCACTGGGCCAAAGGCAGGAGCTAAACCACTAAGCCACCCAGGGATCTCTCATCTTATACATTAAGAAATACATCAACAATATCTACACCAACAAACTAGTTGATAGCTGAATAGATGATGAAACAAGATGCCGTTCATTGGAAATGTTAATGGACTCCAGAGTCAAGACTATTAAGAAAAAAATAGAAAAACAAGAAGAAGCGGGGACAAGTTTTGCCATCAGTCTTTAAATTGTCAAAATCTGAGGACCTCACTGGAGACCCAAGCAAGCCCTGGGTTTTCTGGGAATTGTAGTTTGTGTTGAATGATGAATTTGCAAGACATGCCTCCTAGAACTTGATATTTTCTCCTTGAGAATATGCCAATAATTTCCACAAAGAAAGAATGCTCTGGATTATGGTCATTAAGTTGCAAATCCATGATTAATCCATTAACAAATAATTAATACCTAGTACATTTTAAAATTAAAATCTATAATATACTCTAGAATTTCTTGATTATGATAAATGTATTGTAATTATATAATAGAATGTAATTACATAAGATAATGTCCTGGTTTTTAGGAAGGAGATACATAGTGAAGTATTTACAGGTAGAGGGGCATGACATCTCCAATTAACTCACAAATGATTCAGAAAGGAGAGTATTTGAGAAAGCTGACAGTATATCAAAATGTAAATCAAAAGTGAATCTATGTAGGGATGCTTGGTGGCTCAGTTAATTGAGTGCTTGACTCTTGATTTCAGCTCAGATCATGATCTCAGGGTCCTGAGATTGAGCCCCAGGACAGGCTCCACACTCAGCAGGAAGTTGGCTTGAGACTCTCTCTCCCTCTGCCTCCCTGCCCCCATGCCACACCTGGCTTGCGCACACACAGGCGCTCTCTTTCTCTGTCTCAAAATAAATAAATCTTTTTTTTCTTAAGTGAATCTGGATAAATATGGGAGTTCCTTCTACTGATTCTAAAAAGTTCCAAGTAATCAAAGTGTGTATGAAAGTTATAGTATTAGGACATGATATTTTTTATACATTCTCACTACTTAAATTAAGGCCTTGTCTATATGAATACTACTCTGAAAATTTCCATAAATAAATTGGGTATAATAAATAATAAAGTATTTTCATATGTATCTAATACCTTTAATGAATATTTTTAATGCAATTTTTAAATTTCTACTTTTGGTCCAAACTATAATAAATGGTTTGGCTTTCTTTGTTCATTTGTTCTTTTGTTCTGTCCTTTATTTATCCAACATATACTTAAATATCTTAAGAAGTTTTCGTGTAACTTTTAGATGATAATATATTTTTCTGTATAAACTAGTATGTAAATAGAAAACATTTTAAAAACACATCCACTATCCTGAACTCAAACTATAAGATCTAAAGGAAGCATTTAGATGTTGTGGTATATATGCATTTTTTTTCTAAAAAGCCCAGACAAAAAGATTAACTTTCTTTGGAATTTGTATGAAATATAAGGTATCTTTCCATTCACAAAATAAATCAGAATATAGCACAATGAGTTCATTTGCTTCCAGAATTTTAGACAGTTACTTCTCCATGGATCTTCTCACCTGCTAGGGCCTTGTATTCTTTTTCCTAAAAAGGGTCCCCACATTTGATAAGCTTCAGTTCCCACTAAGCTTGGATCTCTCTCCTTCAAAACTTATCTAACTAAACTTTAATTGGGAAGCCAGAGGTGGAGCAGTCCTAAAATGAAATGAATAAATGCACAAATTTTCTCAGGCCTCACATTACACTTCCTCTGGTGGAAATGGCGATTGAAACCAAAAAACTATTTTGTAACCTAAGATACCATACATGTACACTGTGTCTGAACCTGGATTATCCCTCCTAGGCTGAGCATAATAGGGCAGGGAACATGCTGATTATGTTTCTACTGTATACCTAGTGCTTAGCACAGAGCTGGCATATAGTAGCTACACAATAAGTTTGGACAAAATTAATGAATCAGCATTTCTCTGCCCTACCATTATCTTGTTTTTGAAAAAAACTATACAATGCCTCTGACTCCAGGAAATCATCCTCTCTTCCTAGGACAGGAAGTAAAGACCTCAAAGTAGGAGGCCCTGTGATCCTCAGTAAGTGATAATCAACCCAAGGGGATAGACGAGCTAAGCTGGAAGACTATGATCCTCTTTTCAAGTAATTTTTATTTAGTCAATTGATTATGAGAGCACCCCTGGGCTTGATTTCTTCTGAGACTTTTTAATTTTTTTCTACAGCAAATGAGGAATTATCACTATTGATTGGGCACATGTCAAAAAGCAAAAAGGGAACTGAATGAACAGTTGCATTTCAATTGTGGCCACTACATAACTAATAGTTTATTGTAATTCTCAAAGGTTTGGTCCCAAATGCTCAGAGAGGTTCACCCTTTGCTGACCTCTTACAATCCTTCTGTCAGCATTTTGAATGTTACTGATTCTGTGAGTAGTATTTGCCATAAAGGTCAGGCAGGCCAGTAAGCTCAGCGTGCCTTCTCACTCATGAATTCCCCTTCTTTTGTGGCTTTTCACCATGAGTTCACATGTCACAGCCTCTACATCCCAAGCAGTAAGCAAATTCCAATCCCAAGAAAAAGAGAAAAGCAAATCCTACCAGACTATTGCTAGCTTATTTACACTATAGGTCTAGAGCAAGCTGAAATCAACAGGGTATAAATAAAAGAAAGTCCCCTACAGTAGCATACGCACAGTTTCAGAGTATTAGTCAAAATGCAATCTTTTATTTGTCAGGAGCACTGCATTGTTTTCAGAGGATTGATATGCTTGTATCTGTCAGATGTGTCACCAGCTCGAGCGATGCCCATTCTGGGCTTTTCCTTCTCTTGCTTATTCCACATATGGCCTTGAAGAAATGTGGGTGGACACAAAGCTGATAAGAACTCAGGTCCACAGGATTTGCCCCACTAATGAGCTGCCTAAACACTTCCTATCTTGCAACTAACACCGGTGAATGCCAACAGAGACCTGTGCTGCTTTTTCTGGAGATGCACAGCAGCCTCCTCCCAAAGATGAACCAAATGAAAATCTCCTTGTTGCTGATCTTCCAGAGAGCAATGACCTGAAAATCAATGCTAGCATAGGTTTTACTTCTCTTTCTGAGCTTTGATCTAGGGGTGATGACAGTGATAATGCTATTTCATTACATAGAGTAAGAAAGAAATGCACAATAACACACATGATGAATGAAGAAGGGTTTTGTGGCAGCCTTGCTGTTTGCTTTGGCTTTTTAAAATATTTTGCTATTTTTCTTGGCAGCTGCATTTGCTACAGCTGCGGTCTGCACAGAGTAAAACCTTAATCACATAGTCATACTGAAACATATTAACAAAAGCAAAACTAATAGACATCTTAAGCAAGATGTATTTCTATGGTATCATTAATATGTTTCAGAATTTTTAAGTAAATGTATTTTTATTCTTTCAACACATTGGAATTGAATTTAGAGTCATGTCAAGATGTTCGCACTGTCGAAGACATGAGAAGGTTAACATGGCTCTGTGTAGGGCAGTAACCTCAGGAGAAAAGGAACTAATAGAAAATAAATGGCAAATTTTTTTTGTTTTTGTTTTTGTTTTTTTTTGCCATCTTTTGTATGATAAGCTTATAATGTACTGGCTTCAATGCAGAAAGCCCAGAGAAAAAATAAATATGTGCTTACCACATTATAGACAAAGCACTAAGCACGTATGTTGTCAGAAATTCAATATCCCTTTCTTTCCTCTATATCCTCTACCAAACAGAAGATTTCACATAAATCAGAGACTTTAGATGTCTATGTGACTTGAGTATAATTTTCTTTTTCTTTGTTTTTCCTTGCTTACTCTTTTCCTTTTATTCTTGCCTGAGACTTAGAGAATGCAAGGTAAAACTGTAAAATTAGCTTTTTTTCTAGGTAATTTAGAATAAATTATCCAAAACATAAAGAGGATAATAATAGCATTGCATGAATTTGAAAAACAAAGTTTTCTAGACCAAATCTTTTATTTTACCTGAGTAATGTTTCACTTCTGATTGGCAACAATTAATAAGTTTGAATAAATGAAAAGTAGTTTTAGTAGTACAACAACAACAAACTGTCTTCATGTATTATCTTATTTAATTCCAATATGTAGTTATTATAACTTGCACAGAAATCTCAATTAGAATAAAATTATTTTCTCTACAAAGAAATTAGGATAAATTTTTTTAACTAAGACACTGAACACATAAATTAGTATTCTATGGCCATACAACGTTTTTTTTTTGCAGAAGACATTTATATAAGAATGTCAGTGGTCAAACACTGGGTAGCAGAAAAACATTAATATTTTAAAACCAAAAAACCAAACAAGGATTTATAACAGAAAAATGGATACAAAAAGAAGCAGGCACTCTTGCATTTATAATTATAGTGCTTTACAATATTTATAAAATAGTTTCATAAACATTCTTTGCCTTTTATTCTCACAGAAATTCTGTAAGTAGGCAGAGAAGCTATTTCTGTCCCCATTTTCCCTCCATAAAACTGAGACTCAGAAGAAATGTGCTCCCCAGAATTAAATAATAATTGAGGGCTGGAAACCATATCTACATATTTTCATATCACATTTTGTTTAAGTATTTTCTTGTTTTGGGGGCTACTCATTTCATTTCACTGTTCATACCTTTTACATTTGTATTTTTACACCAAAGTAATTGACAAGCTCCATTTTTGGGGATCAAAAATAAGGATCTGGAAACTACCAATTGCTGATGCTTTATCACTGGCTGTATGATAATTCAGAAAAAGGAGCTAAGGAGGATATTCATCATAGTTTCATCCTACAGGAGACAAATATAAATCCTGGATTAATCAATAATTGATTAGATTGCTGAAATTTTAAAATTATTCAAAGAAATTTGCATAAATGGGAGTAACTTATACAGGAAAGTAGACATGAGTGATTTGGATGCCATGAAAATTTTAAAGTAAACTAAACTAAATTTTCTCTGATAAGTTGGAGGAGTGACATGAAATGTGCTCCCTTCTATGAATGCAACTCTGGAAATGTCACAGAAAAAGAGAAACTCTGATGCACCTAATACTGAAGATTTGAGGAGCCCTTGGAGTTAGGAACTATGGTGAGGTTGTGAGTAGAGAATAGTATGGAGCCGAAAAGTAAGCTCTAAGGATACCAACATAGGCTGAGATACAGGGTTTCAGTTGCACCAATTTCTTTTCCTTGCACTCATTTTTTTCCCTGCTCATTCAAAATTAGAGCACTCACTATGTGCAGAGTAGTCTTCTAAGTAGTGAGAATACAATAGAGAGAAAAACAAAAACAAAAACAAAAACAATGAACTCCTGCTCAAATGGAGCTGCCATTCTAGCAGGAGTGGAAGTCAAAGAGACCATTGTCAACTTTTCCAAAGACATTTTAGAGTCTACCAGGCAGGATGTTACAAACATGGTAAAATTCAACTCAGCTCGAAAATGAAGGCATAATGATACAGGTGAAGATAAACCATCTAAACCCTGGCATTCTTATTTAAACCTGCAATCGCACACATGGAGAGCAAGGTGGCTGATTACAACTGAGGGAGACCACTCTGGGCAAAAAGCAATACCTAAGAGGCTGTATATATCAGATTTTATAAAGGAATGGTTATAGGGGAAGAAGGCAAAGTAGAATCCAGCTATTTTTCTGAAGTGTCCCTCATTCTAAACTCATTATGAAGGGACCAAGCTAAATTCTACTTTTAGTTCCCTCTGCATAATAAAGTTCTCTCTCTCAGAGAGAGAGACAGAGACAGACCTCAGAAGAATTCAACCATGTTAAAAGAAAGTTAATGTATAACAAAAGCAGCCAGACAGATGTAGCCAAAATGACAGCAATGTGCAATATATATATCAAATATTCTCAAAGATATAAAGGAGGATACGGGCATACCTCACATTTTGTGGGTTCAGTTCTAGACCACTGCAGTAAAGTGAATATTATAATAGGGCAAGTCAAACGAGTTTTTTATTCCCAGTGTATATAAAACCTATGTTTACACAGTACTACAGTGCGATACCATTATGTCTAAAAAACAATGTACAGGGCGGCCCGGGTGCTCAGCAGTTTAGGGCCGCCTTCAGCCCAGGGCATGATCCTGGAGACCTGGGATTGAGTCCCACATTAAGCTCCCTGCATGGAGCCTGCTTCTCCCTCTGCCTGTGTCTCTGCCTCTCTCTTTCTCTGTCTCTCATGAATAAATAAATAAAATCTTTAAAAAAATGTACATGCCTTAATTAAAAAATACTTTATTGTTAAAAAATGCTAACCATATTCTGAATTTTCAGCAAGTCAGAATCACTGATCACAGATCACCATAACAAATACAATAATAAGGGCAGCCCTGATTGGCTCAGCGGTTTAGCGCCGCCTTCAGCCCAGGGCGTGATCCTGGAGACCTGGGATCAAGTCCCAATTCGGGCTCCTTGCATGGAGCCTGCTTCTCCCTCTGCCTGTGCCTCTGCTTCTCTCTCTCTCTCTCTCTCTCTCTCTCTGTGTATCTCTAATAAATAAATAAATACAATCTTTAAAAAAAACAAATACAATAATAATAAAATTTGAAATATTGCAAGAATTACCAAAATGCAATGAAGAGATGCAAAGTGAGCAAATACCTTTGGAAAAATGGTGCCAATAGGCTAGCTTGCTGCAGGGTTGCCACAAACCTTCAATTTGTAAAAAAAAAAAAAAAAAAAAAAATACAATAAAGTGAAGCTCAATAAAATAAGTTATGCCTGTATTTGAAATCTGAAAAAGAAACAGTCATAAAACATGTATCAAATACTAAAACCATATCTGTTGAAAAAAAAGGATGAAATGTATGGTGTAAATAGCAGAAGGGATCAGTTTGAGGGACACATTAGCAAGATAAAAGGTGAAGTTCAGATAGCCAGAAAAATATCAAGACTTCAGGAAACTAGAACACATGTGTACTGCTGATGAGAGGAGAGACTGGCACAGCTATCCTGGAGGACAATCTGGAAGTACTTAGTGTAATGAAACCTCAAGCTATGAAATCGCAATCCTACTCCTGATCTACTTGCCAAAGAAACTCCCACCTAAATCTATAAAAGGGTGTAGTGGTGTGCATTTAAAAATTTATTTGTTGTGAAGAGTCCAAGGGAACCAAAGGATTTACCACTATGAGAACTTTATGGAAAGTTGTGTAACATAAATACCAATAGAGATATACACAAAAATTAGGATAGATCTCAATAATATAAGGGCAGAGGGACTAGAATGGAGATGAGATATTGGACAAGAGAAGCAATTAGAAGACATAAATACACAAACATGTTATTCACCACGATAAGAACATACTTTAAGAAATGTATGACTAACTCAATTCTTGAATTCTTGACTAAATGAATGAATATTGTAAGATTTGGTTTGTTATTTCCACAATATACTTCAAGCTTTGCCCAAACACCTTAGGCTCCCAATTAATCTACTTCCTTTATAGTTGGCAGGTGGACTCGGTTCTGTTTGAAGTCCATTATGACAACTGGCGGATAGCTACCTCATGGACCCAGTTCTCTCCTTCTTATGTTTTCCCATATTTGGTTCTCTTCCATTCATGAATTTACAAGAGCCTCGTTATCCAAACTGAACTTTCCACCACAACTTTAAATCCAATCTCCTTCTTTCATATCTAGAATCACATCTTTGTTTGGAAACTTTAAGCTGTTAAAAGTCACTACAAAGCAGTAGAAAAAAAAGTGAATGAAGGGTTATGTATTGCTTCCAAGTACTATGGCCTATTTTTAGAGTAGCACACAAAGTGTTATGCAAGGAAATCTCACTACCAAGTAAAAATTATATACAGGAAAATCCTCACGTTGAACCTGGAAAATTGCCAGTTTCCTTACTGGTATATCCATAAAGTGATACTGTTCACTGATGTCTTTCAGTAACTCTTTAGCCTATTATTTTCATTAATATGTATTATGTAACTAGGCAAACTTTTCACAAAGTTATATTTTAATTTTCTACTTTCTTTTTAAAGTTTCTGTCTTTTTATCTTATGTCAGTTCAATTGTGCTATTTTACTTAGCTAATAGTCCTGCCGTTCAGCATATTTATCCCCCGACCTTTGCACTTGAGTAAAGTACCCTCAAAAAGAGTGAGTTATCAGAAAAGCAAGAGTTAAAGAATATTCCAAGAAAGTACATATACACCATATATATTCTATATGAGAAATGTATATATGTGTATATATAGAGAGGCCATGAACAATGAACTTAGAGGAAATTATCACTCTAGTATACTAGGTACATATGTTTAATACTTTAAATATTTCTATAATAGTACTTCTGGATGGAGATATATATATGTAAAACTTATATATTCAAACTGTAAAGTCACAGTAAGTTGAACACATGGTGATTTATAAAATTTTATAGGATATTGTCAAAACTAAACCATTTAGAATAGCCTATTTTAGTTCCCCCCAAATCAAGGAAGCAATATACATAAAGTAACTTTTGTATAGCTTTAGATGTTGCATCTGTAATTTTTTTTTAAGATTTTATTTATTTATTCATGAGAGACACACAGAGAGCGAGAGAGAGAGAGAGAGAGAGAGAGAGAGAGAGAGAGGCAGAGACACAGGCAGAGGGAGAAGCAGGCTCCATGCAGGGAGCCCGATGTGGGACTCAATCACAGGTCTCCAGGATTATGCCCTGGGCTGAAGGCAGGCACTAAACAGCTGAGCCACCCAGGGATTCCCCCTTCTGTAATGTTTTCTTAAATAAATGATATGTATAACTTAAAATCATTAGGCCAATAAACCCATGGTAGAGAATATTTAAGAATCAGTAACAACTTGCAGTGATGTCATGATTATCGGTATTTTTTATTTCAGCATACGACATTATTAGCAATTATTTACAAAGTTAAGTACAGTTTATTTAGTGAGACACTAAACTGCTGCAGAAGTTTAAAGCACCTTTTTAAAGTGTTTTGGAAGATGCAGTCAAAAATCAATACAAGTTCATTAAGAGAATTCCTATACATCCATTGAAGAATTTGCATCATCAGTACAGGAAACATGATTTAGCCCATCTTATTTTGCAAGAAAACTTTTACTTGCAGCCTTCTGCTCATTGTGGTGTTCCTACTCAAGTAACATATTCAGAATCCTTTGATTTGAAATCAGTTGACCCTCCTGAGCAATAATAATGCCTGTACCCATCTTCTGGTTTAATGTTAAACACATATTAATGAGTTTAAAAGACCTACAGTGATGTACTTTTTGTGTATGAACATGACCAAACACTATAAATTAGTTAATAATGTGTTTTTTATGGTGAAGGGTCAACACCACAGGATTTATATTAAAATTGTGTCACTTCTATATCTCTGAACTGTAAATCTGAGTGATTTTCTATTGACTTTTCATTTCAAAGTTTGGCCATTTTGGAATTAAGTTGGGGATAAATATTACAATAGGGCACCACGTCTCCTTGGAAGGGACATAAAAATCATGAAAATGTTTTTTAAAAAGGACTGCATTGGAACAAAAAAATAGATGAAAAGATTCAAAGCAATTTTTGCCACTGTACTGAATAACCCTACAGATACCATAAAGGCTATTTTCCAAATGTGTCCACATTCTTGGAGTGGAAGATAGTGATAGTGATTTATTTACTAATAAATATTAGCTAATGAGCATTAGCTAAAATAAATATTCTCTAGTACGGGTGAATACATTTCTTGCTCTTTCATTAAAGAGAACAGTAATTATCTCCTTGTGAGAACAACAGAAATGGATCCATTTTTTACTTGAAACTTTTATATAAATAAAGATATTTAAAACAATTTTATACCTATAATGGGCACAATATTTTTTACATAAGTTATCATGAAGTAGATTCACTCAGAAGAAAGAAGAATCAAGGAGTAAGAAATTCATAGCAGAGTTGCAGTTAAAATATATTTAGCTGAAACTCTGAGGAAGGTTTTAAAGTTTGATATCCTTCTTTCTACTTTCCTTACATTTTGTTTCATCTCAATTTTTACCTGGTAGTTAATGATTATCAATGATAGGCTTAATATCTGAATAGTTTAGGATGAAAAGACTATTCAGTTATCCTAGAAAAGGGATAATGTGATAGACTGAGAACTCTCAGGTTAGTAGATATCATGAATGTAGAACTTCTGAGACGAGTGGCTTTCTAAACTATCTAACATAAACTCTTTTTACCTTCCCTGCTCTTTCAAGCATTGTACTTATTCAGTTATAAAGCTTAATTCTTTCATGAATGCCTTCACTTATTTTTGTAAGCACAATATCTTATTTTTCTATCATCTATCTTCCATATGTAACTATTAGTTTATTAATATTAATATTTTTTGTTAACTGTCAATATTAAAATAATTATAGATTTATAGAAAGTTGTACTAGTGTACAAAGAAGCCCCTCATATCCTTCACCCAGTTTCCCCAATGGTTATAGTTTTAATAACTATAACAGTATACTGTCAAAAACAGGAAATAGACATTAATAAAATGTATGTGTATAGCTCTATGTCATTTTATCACATGTGTGATTCCTGTAAACACTACTGCTTTCAGAATACTGAACACTTCTAGTGAAAGATAAAGTCTTCACCTCTTTTAAAATCTCTTTACCCATTCTTGTTTAAGAATGTTTGTTTATGAATATTTCCTTGAGACAGTGTTACTTTTTTTTTGCTTCAATTCAAGCAAAAAATTTAGAAAACTTATACAAAGAGGAAAAATCTATTGTATTCACTCATATTTTTGCTCTTCTTATTCATGCTTTCTTCCTGATGATTTAAGACATCTTCTTTTATCATTGTATTTCTGTTTCAAGAACTGACTTTAGCCTTTTTCTGGTGACAGGTGTGCTGATGACAAATTCTATTTTCCCTCTTCTGAGAATGTCTTTAATTTTCCTTCATTCCTAAAGGACAGTTTTGCCCAATACAGAATTCTGGATTGACTGTTTTTGCCCAATTTCAGTACTTGAAGAATCAGTCACTTATTTCTGGCCTTTACTGTTTCTGGTGAGAAATCCACTGTCATTCAAATAGTTTTTCCTTTAAAGAAAAAGTGTAGTTTTGTTCTCACTGCTTTCCAGATTTTTTCTCTGCTTTATTTTCTGAAGTTGTACATTTGTATTCTCTTTTGGTATGGGTGTCTCTTGGTTTATCCCTTTGGAGTTTGCTCAGTTCTTGAATCTATTAAGCTTATGCCTTTAGTCACACTTGGAAATTTTCCAGTCATTTATTTAAATACATTCAGCCCTTAACCTTCTTTATCCTTTCTTTCTCAGACCCTGAGGATATGAATATTTTTGTCAGAGTCCCACTGGTCCTTGGAACTCTGTTTTTTGTTGTTGGTGTTGTTGTTTGCAGTCTATTTTTCCTCTGCTCTTCAGATTGGTAATGTGTTTTGTTTCTTTTTAAGAGATTTTGTTTATTTGAGAGGAGAGAGAAAGAGAGAGAGACAGACAGACAGACGGACAGATCCTGAGCAAGGGAAAGGGGCTGAGGGAAAGGGAGAGGGAGAAACAGACTCCCGCTGAGCAGGTGTCAATCCCAGAAACCTGAGAACATGACCTTAGCCAAAGGTAGATGCTTAACAAGGGGCTACACTGGTGCCCCTTACATTATTCCATTTTCAAGTTTACTTATTCTTTTCTCTATCTTTCCATTCTATTGTTGAAACTATCAAAGTTTTTAAAATTTTATTTAGTGTAATTTTCACTGCCAAAATTTCTACTTTTTCTTTTTTATCATCTGTTACTTTCTAGAGTTTTCCACTTGTTTTTAGCATATTCATAATTGCTCATTAAAACAATTTTATAGTGGTGGCTTTAAAATCCTTGTTGATACATCTAATGCATATGTCACCTCCAGGTTGCTGTGTGTTATCTTCTCATTAAAGAGGTGATTTTTCTGCTTCTTGATATGCTGAATAATTTTCAATGTGTCCAGGGCATTTTGAATACTATGAGGATGTATTTTATTTAAACTTCAGTTAGTAAACCTCTTCTGACATGCCACAAGGTGAAAGTGCGGGCTGCCTTGTTATTGTGAGATAGTGTTGAAATTCCTGTCTTTCCACTCAATCTCCTTTGGAGAGTGGAGCTTCTTAATTTTGTTCCTATATGCCCTTCACTGAAAGAGGGCAATTATCGGGAGGCCTTGGACCTTGTTACCCTGGATGGTGGTGAAAGTTCCAGTTTCTTACTTGGTCTCCTATGGTACGACCCTGGTGAGAAAGGAGAGGGGCACATCATTACCACTCAGTAGGAAGAAAAGTCCTGCATTCCCACTGAGCCTTCTTTGATACCACCAAGGCAGAGGGACACTAGTGTGTGGGGTTTTGATTTGGTTTTTAATTACACATTACCAAATAGAGTAGTTTTGCATAAATAAATGCTAAACTAAAAAGGTAGACCCCACTGAAGATATGTAATTAAAGTATATTTATAGGTCATTTTCATAGAACGCATTCAGTGTGTAGTTTAATAGGAAATTCAAAGTTTAGTCTTGGGGAACTTGGGTGGCTCAGTCAGTTAAGCCTCTGACTCTTGAATTTGGCTCAGGTCATGATATCAGAGTCATGAGATTGAACCTGGTTTCAGGCTTCACACTTAGTGGAGTCTGCTTCTCTCCCTTTTCCTCTGCTCCTCTGCTTGCTCTTTTTCTCTAATAAATAAAAAAATATTAAAAAAGAAAGGAAAGTTTAGTCTTAGCCATCGCTCTAAAAGAATTTAAAATGTATAGAATGGTGTCATAAAAAAATGGAAGCCCTATTTAAGATCTCAAGTATTTTTCACTTTATAACATGAAATTTTGGTTATCTACTGTTTTTCAGCAGTCACTTTTTTCCAAGTTTGAATATATATTGAGATTACCATTTTCATTAATTCCAATAGTACTGGTACTATTGATATTGCATTTACATTATGAAAACATAAGTTTCAAATAATCCTTTATTTTTCATTTCTTCAACATATATCAAAAGCAGTATACTGTATAAACAAAAGTTATTCCAGTATTCTAAAGCAGCTTGTAAAATGCGATGTACCAATTGGACAAAATACATACAAAAAACGGGAAAAATCTTTCTAAGCAACTCTACTGAAAAAGAGGAGATACAGTTTCTCCTGTTGATTGAGTGGATTCACTAAGGATCAGTGCATGTAGTAGTCAATAGAATAAAAACCAATAAAAATATGATGAATGAGTGGAATGAAAAGTATCCAGGGGTCAAGTGTCAGATCTCTTCTGCTGATTCTGATGGATATGTTTTTTTAATACATAGAAAGACATTCTGCTAAAGACTCACATATATACCAGACATAAGAGTTCATTTGTAATTTTCATTTTATTTGCACTTTTGGTTTTTCTATTTCTGTCCAACTTTCCTCTCATCAGTTGTTTGGCCATTTCTGCTGTGTGCTGAATTCTGCCTTCATCATTGTTTAGCATTACATATGTTTAAGAGTATACTAATCTGATTACTTGTCCTCCTCATAAACAATACAATATATATTAAAGGCAAATTTAGTATTTTGTATCATGTTTATTCCTACCTTTGTCCAGAGCTTATTTTAACTTTTAAGTTTATTATAGCAAAATAATATCAAATATTGCCATGCACTTAACTGTTTATTATAGCATGAGCCCAAGAGAGCAAATGACTTTGTGACGCCTATACTCCATCACCCTAAGGTATCCATACAGATCATTACATACTCCTCACCATAGGCCAGTTGCTTAGTGACCAGAGAAGTAAAGAACTACTAATTGAAAGTATTCAGTATTGCTAGCAATGCTTGATGTAGGACTTGAACTTAGAAATAGCAGAGAGTTTGTCAGATAAAAATGTAGCAGAGGATGAAAGAAAATTAGTTGGGATATGATCTATCTAGAAATGATTATCACTTGCTTATATATAATAGATTTTGTTTGCAAAATATATTGCTGTATTCTTTCTCGTGAAAAATAACTAAAATACATGTTATCATTAAATATCAACTACAGGGACGCCTGGGTGGCTCAGTGATTAAGAGTCTGCATTTGGCTCAGGGCATGATCCCAGGGTCCTGGGATTGAGTCCCACATCGGGCTCCCTGCAGGGAGCCTGCTTCTTCCTTTGCCTCTGTCTCTGCCTCTCTCAGTGTGTTTCTAATGAATAAATAAATAAAATCTTTAAAAAAAGTCAGCTACACAGAGTAAAAATCAGAATTATATAGCATTTATTGAAAAGAAAAAAATAGAAGACAAAGGAGGAAGAGAAAAAGAAGAGGAAGGAGAAGAAGCAGAAGTGGCACTAAGTTAGACCCAGCTTCCTTGAGATTAGTAACGATATCTGTATGGACTTTTCTGTTCATGTGTTATATTTCATAATGAAAACAAAGAAGGAAGAAAAAAAAGGGAGAAGAAGAAAATAAATAATACCAAATATGCAGGGGAAAGAAAATTGGAAAGAAAGTAATTTAAAAAGTAGCAACAGTATAAATGAATTTATTCAAAACACTACATGTTCACAGAAAATAGATGAGTAGTCATTGTGTGTCCACCTTCATCTAATAGAAAAGACTAGGACAGGAAAAGACAATATCCTTCACAAGACCAAGACTAAGTTATCAAGTTAGCTCAGTTCCCTTGTTAGCTTATTTGCTATAAGGCATCTAATATAATTCCATATTTATGGACTCTCACTGTCCAGAGGCATATATATGCATAAATGTGTGTGTGTGTGTGTGTGTATGCAAGAGAGAGATTTGAATAATTTTTTTCATAAGAATTCATTTGTTGCAATAGTCAGTTGTCAATTATATCTTTAAACAAATTTTATCTAATAATGGCTGAAAATAGGATATACATTAATTCTATGTCTGATCACCTGTTGTTTAAATATGCATCTCATGTGAATTGCAAATATTTAAAAAAATCTATACATAGATAAATGTTTAAAACCACAACTGATCAGAAGGTAATTGTTAATATCCAGACATCACATCAAGACATACAGGGTCATTACAAACCTGAGTTGTCTCCAGTGATTGAAGATAAAGGTGTTAACATAAGAGATGGTCTTAGTCTATGCTACTGATGATACAACCTTTTAAAATAAATCCTAGAAAAAAATAAAAAATAAAAAATAAAAAATAAAATAAAATAAAATAAATCCTAGAGATTAGGTTGTCATTCATCTGTTTCTCATAAAAGGTGAGTATAGAGCATATTAAAAATCAAATCCAGTTCTTTGTATTCTGGCTATACTTATACATACTTTAATTATAACTTTTTATTTGGGTGTTCATAAACAGTAGTTTCCATTTACATACAGCTAGCTTGCATTTTTTTCCCCAAAGATTTAAAGTTAATGAAAGACAGGAGAATTGATCAAAATTCTGAATAGCTGAACAGAAGTTCAATATGCCTTTGCTACAGCATACCAGCTGACGTTCTATGCAGAATCTGTTTTGTCTATCCTTGTCTTAAAAATAAATACTTGACGCTAGTACTAGATGACTACAGCTTTCTACTGCTGCATAGCAAATCACTCCAAAACATAACAGCTTAAAACAACTAAGTAACAAGTATTTATCTGCTCACAGTTCTAAAACCTGAGCTGGACTCAACTGTGTGGCTTCTTTTTCCTCCAGATGGCATTGTGAGGTTCTCCCATGTGTCTGTATTCAGTGAGCAGCTTCACTGGAACTGGTGGATCCAAGATGGCCCCATTTGTATGTTAGCCTGGAATGACTGATGTTGACCAGGCTTTCCACTCTGCCATCTTGATCTTTCATTCTCTTTAGTCTTTTCAACCGTGGGGCTTCTCTTCCGCAAGGAAGCTAACGTGGATATCTTTACACAGTGGCTTAGGAATAAGAGGGAGTATGTGGAAGCTACAAAGCCTCCTTTAGACCTAGGACAGGAATTTGTACAGTATCACTTCTGCTGCTTTCTCTTGGGTCAGGTAACTCATTAGGCTAACCTATATTCAGACTGGGAGGTCACTCCAAGGTTATGAATGCAAGAGGCATCGTGATTCACTGGGGAGCATTTGGTAGTATGTATTAAGATAAAAAATTTGTTTGAGTAGAACATGTGTATAAAAGCACTATATCCTTATATTTGGTTCCTACCATTGTCATAAAAAATTACCACAAACTTAGTGGTTTGAATTAATAGAAATTCATTCTCTTGCAGATGTAGGAGCCAGAGGTCTGAAGTCTAAGTATATGTGCTATTGATTTTTACAGGAGGCTCTGAGAGAGAATCCATTTCACACTGTCAGGAATTCTTGGTGTTCCTTGGTTTATAGACATATCACTTCAATCTCTGCCTCTGTCATCACATGACCTTCTCCTTCTGTCTCTTCTATTCTATCTCTTATAAGGCCATTCACTATTGGATTTAGAACTCATTATAATCCAGGATAATTGCAATTTAGAACCTTACATTAATTACATCTTCAAAGATGCTTATTCCAAATAATGTCACATTGTAAAGTTCTAGGTGGACTTATGTTCTGGGGAAAGAGCATTCAATCTACAATTCTCTGTCAAACTATATAATTTCCCCCCATGCTTTTTCAGAAATTTATATTACAAAGAATTTGAATTTGGAAAACCTTTTACCCACATATATTTGGAGCAGCATTTCTGAAAGAATATTCCTCAGGAAACTATTGCAAACAGTTCTTCTATGAGTAAAGGGTTTCTTGGTCACAATTTTAGATAGTACTGCTTGCTATTAACACTTCCTAGAGAGTCACATTGTACATTAATTTATTAAAGAGAAACTGTTGGAAAAAACTACCAAATTTTTAGGAAGCACATGCTTTTCCTTAATACACATGGACCGGAATACCTTCATTTAAAAAAAAAATATTTTGTTTATTTATTCATGAGAGACACAGAGAGAGAGAGAGAGAGAGAGAAGCAGAGACACAGGCAGAGGGAGAAACAGGCTCCATGCAGGGAGCTGATATGGGACTCTATCCGGGGACTCTAGGATCATGCCCTGAGCCAAAGGCAGATGCTCAACTGCTGAGCCACCCAGGTGTCCCAATTTTATTTAAGTAATACTTATTAGTATCTCCAGAACCACGGTTATATATATGGCAAGGATTCTTGATATAACCTATGCTGTAGACTACCTGATATTAGTTTCAAAATGTAAACCAAAATCAACCTGTACATTACTAAACATTTTAATAATCTGTTTCCGGGCCCCAGAACAAGATCTTTTCATGCCTGCAATGCTCTTTCTCCTTTTTCTGATTAACTCCTATTTGTTCTTTAGAACTCTGATTAGAGTTCATTTTCAAATGGCAGCTTTTCTTAATGACACAAAGATGCTGTTAGATGTTTTTCTAGTGTTGCTGTTTTTTTTTTCCCTCCTTGTTCCTAATGTTAATGTATCACTAAGGCATTCTACCATAATTACCTTGATTTGTGTTCTTTATTTAGTCTCCCACCATGTCCACCATGTTTTTTGGGGGTAAGAATCTTTTTTGTCTTTGATTACTCAGACAGAACTGGTATTCAATGTTTGTTGAATGGATGGCTAAGAAAATTCGACATTAGGTAGAAATAGATCAACATAGCTCAGTGATATACATAATCCTAAAAGAGCATTCAGTTATAGAATATTTTGCATGGAAACAACTTTATGCCTTCAAAACAATGTCATCTGAAGTCTCTTATTCTCCACAGTTTGCAACAAATATCCTCAGAACTTAACTCTTTGTGTTGTGAATGTCCAACACTAAACAATGGGCCAGTAGAGTTGTTATAGAAAAACATTGACTAGACCATATAAAATACTTGGTAAAATAATTTAAAAAATTAAATTCTTTTGATTCAGTTAATCAAGACTGACTCTATTTATATAACTCAGATATTTAGGTTTTTCCAATTAACAGTGCTAAATTTGCTCAAGCTATGCATTAAGAAGAAAAAGAGTTTTCCATTTACAGCCTCTGAATAAATAAGTTTATACCCCTTTCTATAGTCTTCTTTAGGAACAAAAGTTCTGTTGTTTCTATACTCATTCAGAATTACCCAAACTTGTACACTATTAAGCAATGAAAGTTATGGCAGTCTAATTAACTGAATCAAACAAGAAAAGTAAATTTTAGACAGTGGGTATATCATCCACTAGTAAGATACTTATCTCCATCAAATCTGCTCCTATGCCACTAAAATGCATATACCATTAGAGAGAACTTATTTAATTACATATAACTAATTAAGAACTTTATCTTCAAAGGTTTCCAGAATTTCATATCTGAATACTTCTCTCAATGTAAAATTTCACAGCCTCAGGGCAAGTTTGCACAGGGGTGATTCTCTTTTACATGGTTTGAAAATAAGTCTTAATGACAGTCATTTCTAATAATTATGTGTCATAGAATAAAAATCATTTTCTTGATGAAAATATTTCATCCATTTGAGTATATTATTCCTGATATCTAGGTTTCAATTAAACAAAGCAGATTTATCAATTCACTGAACATTACTTCAGGAAAAAGAGAAACATTCCAAGAAAGTAATTTCTTTACCTGGTTTATCCCAAGATTTATACTTTGAATTTTCTTGATTACAAATTGAGGACTAGAATATACAGTAAATTCCTAAAACTCTGCCAAATGTTATTTGTACTGAGTAGAATTAAAGTAAAATTGTGCTAACTTTTAAAATTCTTTTTTAAAGACTTTTTCCATTTATTCTTCTAGTTTGGATATAATAGCAAAACTAAACGTATATCCCTGATTGCCCTGTTGTCAATTACAGCTGGGTTGTACCTTCCTAAGTAGTGTTCTATAATAAATGCAAAGTAAACAAATTAATTCTTAACTCTCAGACCTTCATAGAATAGAATTTTGGAGAACTTACCCCTCAGAAAGAAAATATTTTTAGCATTTTGTGTTTGCTGCTGTTCGTCAGATGTATAACCCATGAAAACCCACCTAAATGAAACCACAGGCAATCTTTAGTAAACAAATTTACATAGATTTCTTAAGTTCATAGGAGTATTTTCTTGCTTTAATTTGCCAAGAGAGGCCTGACCGGAGAAATGCTAGGTACCGTTTTATGAAGTGAGAAAACATGCACAGGAGGCTCTTCCTTTCCTCTTGTGATAATCACGTGCCATCCCAGGTAGAGTGCTATACAATAAATCATATGATAAAAGAAATGATTCACATCATACTCAATAGTGAAAAACCTCACAAACCTGTAGCTGTGTTGTGGCCCCGGAACTCATCACTTGACAGTTTGCAAAACCTAAAATAATCTCTTAAGTGTAGCAAATTTGAAATTTGTAGAATATACCTATTTGCTTAAGCCTCTTCTGATGGGGTTCATATCTGTCCTACATTGTAAGATAGTTAGTAGACCCAGCAGAAAGGACTTCAAAATATTTTTGTTTCCAATGGAAGTTTGGAAATCTGTTGACTCCCTAGATGTTCTGTTGGTAAGTCTTTCATGCATTGTTTTCCCTTACTTATTTCTCCTCACACGCATGCAAGCTATTTTCTTTCCTATTGTGTGTACTTGGCAGATTTTCTGGGCATAGTGCCCA
Source organism: Vulpes vulpes (assembly GCF_048418805.1). Lineage (NCBI taxonomy): Eukaryota > Metazoa > Chordata > Mammalia > Carnivora > Canidae > Vulpes > Vulpes vulpes. Next base: position 68,568,702 of record NC_132785.1, read on the forward strand.
GTTGGTTTAATGTGTGCTTATTATTGTCTATAGCGTCCTTGATTCTGTTTTGGAGATGGACATTCTATAAATTATTAATGATTATTATTGTACTTTAGATTCCACTTTCCTTTTGGAATTTAGAAACAAAGAATGAACATTAAACCCAGTTGGCAACAACCAAGAATATCAAAGCTATACCCAATGCTCAACTGTAAGATAGGAGAATAAAGAATGTTTTGGAGTGATTAAAACAGGATTATTCCTTTGAACAGTTACAATAAAGAGATGTAAAAAAAAAAAGGACTAAATTTATCAGTTGACAAAATCCTCACCCATTTCACCATCTAAACATCACCACTAAGTTTTATCATCAATATTTCCATGGGTAAACATATTCTTTAAATACATAGAGCTGAGAGACAGTGCTTTCTCCTGCAATTTACAAAAATTTGTCTACTTGATGTAGTAAGCATGACACACTATCAAACACTTAATAGGACATTGCTGAATTCTGAATTTTGTCAGATAATAAAAGCAATTTGAATTTAGCTATCATTTCAAAGAAGAAAAAATGTCACATTTATAAATAATCTATACACACACATGTTTTTAAAGGAGTCAATACCAAAGAAAAAAATACAAAGAAAAATATAGGGGGAAGAAGTCTCTGGAATTACAGAAGAAGAAAGACATTCTTTATTGGCAGTGAAATATAGCAACTAATCTACTGCAGAAAAGTGAAACTTGGGTCTTTACCTTATAAGCAGTAATGATTCACACTTTGAAATTAGAATTTAACTAGAGGATAATACATCCCTAATATAGTGGAGCTAAGAAGATGTCATAACAATTGTGAAGTAAGTACTATTTTATTATTTTTATACTGGAAGTATATTGATTCTCAGTTATTTTTATCCTAATGTAAAAAAATAGTGAAATTACATTTTCTTTTCCAAAATCATCCATCCCGCAATCATATTTTTTTTCTTCTTTCTCTGTCTCTTTCACTCTCTCTCTTTTGAGCATTGTAAATATTCTTTTTTAAATGCATTCTCCTGAAATTTGATCTGGATCTAGTGTTTTGATATACTTTGCTATAAATCTTTGTTTTCTTTGAATAAAAATATTTTCTACATTTTCATTATTCTAATATTGATTCAGCTTTAGGGTTAATTTATATGCAAAGCAAATAATTTACCCACACTTGTAAGGGATATGCATTATCAGAACACAACACCTGCAGGACAAAAGAGAGGTTAATTTCATTGTTGCTCCGAAGCAAAAGGAGATCATTATGGAGCCTGCAGTAACCAAGCTCTGTGAAATAGCTGCATTAGTCATTAACTTTCCAGCACTAAATTTCATATCAAACTCAATTAACTACTACATAGCTTTTAATGACAATATTTTTTCAGATGCAGCTCTTGTTTACTAATAAGATTTCACATCACGACTATCTGTTCCATTACTTTCTCCATGTTAATATTCTAGTCTTGATTTTCTCCAAAGAAAATGGGGCAATGAAAATTGCATTTGCTAGTAGTTCTCTTTGAATTATGTTTCAACATTTCAAGTGTGTTAATGTAATGCTTTAGAAGCTAAAGGGAACGATTATATAGGAAGCCAAAGTCCTCTATGTCTATCCCCAGGATTGATTAAGTTTGCTATTTATGCATATTTCCCCACAACATTGCTTCTGTGTTGGAATTTATCAGGATCAGAACTATCTAAATTGGAAATGTCCCTTAGTATATTTTTATCACAGTGAAAGTCAAAGCCCAGAATAACAAAAAGGCACAAAATTAATGTCATCAGGAAACAATTTACGCAGCTAATTAGCATAGCATTCTCATATAAAAAGACAGATGGATTAAGGGATCAGGTCATTCATAGCCTGCAGTAAACTGCTTCAGTCTTTAATCCCCTGCTGTTACCTATCAACGGGTGCTCTTTTTATGGATTTAGATGGATCCTTGGAAAGATTTAGATTCTCCCATTAGATTGATTCACCTTGTTCCTTTAAATTTTATTGGTGGTATATTTCATTATTTTCTTACTAAAATAACAATAAGAACTCAAATTTAGTTAACAGCTGGAGAATTGAAATAAAAGTGTCTATTTCTCAAACAATAACTTCTACAACAGACGCATACATACTTATTGCTCTGTCCTATTAAGAGACAGGCCTTCGTTTGAAGGCAACCAAAGAAAAGTTATTTCCTACTTCAACAAGAGTTAAGATTATTTTGCAAGCGATATACACAGCATCCAAGACAATGAGCAGCTGCTAATGATCAACTATGAAAAACATCAAATTCTTTAAATAGAAGTAGTCAATCAGAATAAAATGATTTCCATGAGTCTTCTTTAAAATGTTTATAAGAATAATGTCTAAGTATCACTAAAGATACTTGATCTAGTAGGTATAGCCAACCAACAAATGAAAAAAAATCTTTTTTTTTTTTAAAGTTGCAGATAATTGGGAGATAAATTATTTGCTTTGATTATAGAGTTGATTTCCTAGGAATGACATAACAGTCAGTCCCACAATGTGGATATCTTGAAGCAATAAAAATTTATTATCTTACAGTTCTGAAGAGGAGAATTTTGAAATCAAGTGTTAACAAGATTGATTCTATCTGGAGAACTCTGAGGGACTCCATGCCTCTCCTAGTTTCTGGTGGATGCCAGTAATCCTTATTTTCCTTATTTATATGTGCAATCTGCCTCTGTCATCACATGGCATTTCTTCTTGTGTGTCTCTGTGTCTAAATTTTCTCTTTTTATAAGGACACTATTCATTAAATTAGGGCCTACCCTAATCCAATATGAGCTCATCTTAACTTGATGCCATCTGTGAAGACCCTATTTCCAAATAAGGTCACATTCACAAGTACTGAGGTTAGGATTTCAACATACCCTTTTGGAGATATAATTCAACCCATATCAACAAAAATACAATCCAAATGTTAGTTTATTAATTTATAATAAGAACTATGTTATATGAAATAAAATTCTTACTTCAGCGTGACCAGTACACATTTTCTCCCAAAAGCACACCTGTATAGGAAAACAAAATATAATCACATGAGAGCTGGATATATATTATATCAAAAAAAATTAGATAGGAATGCCTGGGTGGCTCAGCGGTTGGGTGCCTGCCTTTGCCTCAGGTCATGATCTCAGGATCTGGGATTAAGTCCTGCATCAGGCTCCCCGTGAGGAGCCTGCTTCTCCCTCTGCCTGTGTCTCTGCCTCTTTCTCTGTGTGTGTCTCTCATGAATAAATACATAAATCTTAAAAAAAAAAAAATTAGGTAACTAGAGTATTTTATGCCGTCAAGCTAAAATAAATGGACACATCCATTTTAAATCTTACCAAGGGAATGGACAAATTCCCTATCCCAGACTTTCTTCCTGTATCAGGACTTGGAGTTGCACTTGAAGAGAATGCAAATTTATATTTAGGAGCTCATCTGCACCTCAGTTTCCATAGGTGACTAACTCTCCTGTGATTGACAGACTTTAGGTATCTTAATGAATTCGGTCCCAATACTACAAAACTTTTTGGCTTTAGATCCCTTCCTTTGCTTTAAAATGGTTAAATCTCAGAGAGCATTCTTCCTTCTCCTTAGTCTTTGGGATTATGTTTTTGCAGTTCTCCTTGTTACACACATGTGCCCTAGCATTTGCCTCTCTCTATAGAAAATATATATACAAATTGTCCCATTTGGAGAACCATGAAGGTATTCTTTTTTTTTTCCCCCATTCCCTCTCTCCAACAATGATACACAATTCTGTATGTATCTGTATATTTGCAAAAGTATATATGTATGACATATTTTTGTATCTGTATATATTTATATACTTATATATATATTATGTATATTTATGTATTTTGTAACTGTATATAACATATATATAATCACTGTTACCATCTATTGAGAACATTATTTATCAGGATATATATGATATACTTTGCATTCATTGTCCTGTTTAATTCTTGATATCTCAATGGGATAATTATTATCATTTCTCTTTCAAAGATAAAGAGATCAGGGTTCATATTGCTGCTCTACATTGTTCATTTTCTTCATAGCAGGCATAATAGAAATTATAATTCTTAGTTTTTCACAATTTCCAAGGTTCTGCATCATGTTACTTTCCCATCAGCAACCTGCAATTTATTTCCAACTTTATTTACCTCACAACCTGGGAGTTTTGGACCTCCATGCCTTTGCCTATAATAGCTCCTGTATGTAAAATGTCTAATTTCAACTTATCTAACTCCTGGTTATTTTTTAAGGTAAAGTGAAAATATCAACTTTTCTGAGAAGTTTTTAGAAATAAATTTTTAGAAATTAATAACTCCTTGTTCAGTACTCAGTCTTTTGTTTGTAATAATATTAAGCATCCTATGATCTCATGCCATTAATAGTCATTTGTGTATATATTTATCTTCTTCAGCAGACTCTAAAGTCTATTAGAGATTTGCTCCTTAATTTATTAATTTATTGAACAAATATTGGAGGGAATATCTAGAATAACTAGTATATTATTAAACACTGGATATACTACTACAAACAAAGGAGGTGAAATTCCTTCCTTCATAATATATAAATCCTAGTAATATTATATTTGTCAGATAAGGAAATACAGAAATATAATTACAATGCAGGAGCTGGAAGCAAACTATATATTTAATAAATTTTTTACTGAATAGTTAGTTTAAAATTAAAAACAAAATCTAGTTATTTTGGTATAAACAAATTTATCTTAATACTCCAAAATAAGAATTCATAATTTCTTCATATATAGCTTAAAAATAATGGATAAAATAAATAAAATGATGAATAAATCACTTTCTTTCAACAGTAAGATATATTTTTTTATCATCGCCACTTTGCCAGCATCAGATTAAAGAAAAAGAAAGCATTTTATATTGTATTTCGATAAAAAAAAAAGTTACATAGGAAGCACATAAAGGAAGTTCATTCTTCATGTTTCTGCATCTGGATATAATTAAGAACAGAGTCAGGTCATGCACCTTTCCTTTATGATAATAAGGATCTTGCGTAATCCTTGTTCTCTACACAGTTTTGTTTTTTTGTTTGTTTTTTACTTGTAAATATTATAGATATCCAAAAATTATTGTCAGTGCCTAGCAATAAATACACAGCAGTGTATACGCAGCAGTGATTTGATGGACAGAGCTCATCTTTGATTTTCCTACCAATAAAGTAAACTGGAGATGAAGTTTTGAGGATTTTATAGCTCGGAAGAAACTTAGACATAATTCAGTCCAGAGATTTTATTTTATAGATAGAACAAACGAGGCTTGTAGAAAAAGTTACTTAAGCAGACTGGGAGTCCCGGTAAGGGACATGGCAGTAGTTCAAACCCATATTTTTTCTCTTTAAGTTGACAATTAGGAAAATCAACTATGACTGATCAATAATGTGTAAGAATTATAGAAAATTCTATATATAATTATTTGTGCTTTAAAAAAGAAGACATTAAAGCACTGTAATTCATCAGTTTTCTAAACATCCTGTCAGCCTTTTGGAGAACCCACATTTTCTGTACATTATTTTCCAGTTTCACTAGCAGTGATGCATTTGAAAGGCATCTTGGAGGGCCAGAGTACCCTCATATTTTATGTTAAAGTTGTGGTTCTGTTTATCCTCTTTTTTTTTGTTTATCCTCTTCTTGATCCTCTTTATATTTGATTCATTTTTTAAAAAATGGGATCTTATGTTAACCTAGGAAGGTAATGTGTTTTCAGAAAGAAATGTATAATTGATTTCTACCTTACATTCCATAGATAAAATTTAGTCTTACACAAAACTATTGTCTTTTTTAAGGTAGATAAGATCATCTTGGGGGCATCTGGGTGGCTCAGTGGTTGAGCATCTGCCTTTTTGGCTCAGGACATGATCCCGGAGTTCCAGGATCGAGTCCTGCATTGGGCTTCCTGCATGGAACTTGCTTCTCCCTCTGCCTGTGTCTCTGGCTCTCTCTCTCTGTGTCTCTCATAAATAAATATGTTAAAAAGAAAAAAAGATCATCCTTGTCACAGAGCACTGCAAATGCTACAGTCTCCTTGTGTAATGTGACCTATCTAAACTAAGGGAGCTCAGGTGGGTGTTTCAGTGCTGTTTCAGGCTTGGACCATGACCATATATCATCAGTACAGATCCCAGCAGAAGTATCAACTGTGTTGAGTTAGAGTACCTACCAATAATAAGTGATTTCCCATTGATTTCCACTGTCTCCTTTACACAGGTTAAAACTAGAAGAGAGAAAGGATGAGTAAACATGCAGATCTACCACACATCATATTGGCTGGGAACTGATGCACATGCATGCATGGAACTGTTGGTGAACTTCCTATGGGTGATGTTGTCTTGTGTGGGTTGGAGTTGCTTGGAATCATGGCAATACACAAATAAGTAACTGTTTTTGAGGAAAAACTTTAAAGTTCAATTAAAATAAGCCAAGTGCTATATACCAGATTTTCAGCCTGTTATCGCAGCAGTTTGTGATACATCAGAATACATTTAGTGTTTATTATATTTTTTAGCCAGAATTCCAAACCAGATGGTGAGTTTTAAACTATGCTGAGTATAATAGTTTTGGGCCTTTGCTTGTTAGGTCTGGGCACTGTTACCTAGGAATTATATTAGCAACCTCAAATGTAGATCCTATCTATCTTGTTCAGAATTACATTTCAGGCCAAAGAAGGAAATACACAGGTATTAGATGTATTGATCATCTTCCCAGATTCCTGGTATTACCTCTTCCCTTTCTTGCTAAAAAAAAGCAGATATCAAGTTTGTTTAATAAACTGATAATATTTATGTCTTCAGAAACCTATACTGTTATAGAAACATTGTAGAGTAGCACATTTTATTTATAAACAGTTAAAATAAATAGAATTTTTCTGAAGAGAAATAAATGTGCATTTTCTTGGGTTGGAGTCAGAGAAATAAAACTCTGAATAATTATAAATCAAATTATAAGAAATTTATAATGTTTAGAACTCACTGTCTCTATGTAGCAGTCATAAAAAGACACAAGAAGATTTAAAACATAATTTTTCGTCTTCACACTTAGTGGTCTAGCTTGAAGAACAGCTTTTCTTTAAGAGAGAATTTGAGGTTGAGGCTTAACATATATGAATATGAAAAGGAGAAGCACCTATAACTCAGGAAGGGTAAAAATGCCTACTTACGTAGATTCAGAATCCACTGACCTCACTGTGCAAGACTCCATGTAAATAATCTAAAGAAGAATATTAGGGAAAACATAGGCCCCAAACATAGGGGGGGGGGGGGAAAGAGAGAGAGACAGCAATGAAAGCATTTTGGACCAGTATGTAACGTTAGATCTAAACGTGTGAGGGAAAAAATGAAATATAAAACATAGAAAAGATTTGAAAGGCTTAGGGAACAGCATAGAAGCACTTTCCACTGCTGTAGGAAGAGAATGAGATAGGAGCATCCCTGCTATCATGAGAGTGATACAAGTTTTTCAGGATCTAAAATAAAAAGGTTTAAAATCTGAGGGCAGCAAAGATTTCAAGGATCATCGGAAATACTGATCTTCATTGGACATCTGTGACAACAAACTATCAGTAACATCTTTAAGTCCAAAATTTTAGAGATGATTCTCTATTTGTGATTATTGGAGAAAAAAAGACAAAGTGATCTCCTTTGATATGAGAACCTTGGAACACAAAGACAGAAAGGCAAGGATTGGGATATAGGCAAAGTTAGAAGAAGTGGTCTTAAATGTTAGTTACCCACAAGAGATGAAGATAGTATGGAAGTATGTACATTTTTCATACTAAATTCAGGACCCAAGTAAATGTGGGAGGCTTATAAGGAAATGCAAACAAAGGTTTTTAAACTGGACTTGGAGTATTGAATAGGGGAACCATTTTTTCCCTAAGAAACAGTGTGGCCATGATGTGGATCTAGACCTTTTAAGAACCTCCAATGACAACCCTGAGCTCATAGGAATTAGGAGAATATATCAATGAAGAGGCCTTATGAGAGTCAGTATGGATTTGTTTATGTCAATCTCCTTTATTCCAAAACAAATAGCCACACATTGGTTGATGATAGCTTTTACTATTTAGGCTCAATATACTGAGGTAGGAGAGACCATTTCTTTCTTCATGTTACTTCCAGAGTAGAGAAGACTTCTATCTCAAACTCCAAATGAAGTGTTTTTTACAATATCCTTAATATCTTCTATCTGCTTTATCTGTAAGAAAGGAATTACTAATTTTTGTCAACAGATTTATAAAAACTTCTTACTTTTTATTAATATTGAAATAAATATTTCATTCACTTAATATATTTGCATATGGCATGGCTACCTGTGTCTGGTTCCCTTGACAAGCTAGGTTTCAGGCTGTGGGCTTGACTTGTGTTTATATTTTGTATATGATGAGCAGACGAAGGGTAGACCTTTCTCTGTAATGCCTAGTTCTGTCTTATTCTTTCCATCTCAGTTTATCAATCTCTAATTGGGTAGCCTATTCTGAGACACTAGCTCTATCAATTTATGACAGATTTAGGGCCTTATCCTGTAGCACAGATCCTTTAAATTTATATTGGTAATTAAGGAGTTTTTCAATACAGCCATTAAAAAATACCTTGCATATTGAGGGTAATAGGATTGCTTTCTTTGGCCTAAGAGAGCTTACATTTTACTCACATATGGTCATTAATTCTTGATTGATTTGTGTAGTGAGTTGACTAAAACCTAGATCTTGAAAGAGATTTTAGTTCCTGCTACCTCCAAATTTTACATGTTGTGCCATATGCCAATGTTTTATGAAATTTTCCATTTGACTTCAGTTATTTGGGGAAAGCCAGAGTCTACCTAGAGCTCAACCATCAGATATAAAGGATTCCCTAGCTTGGAGAAATCATTTCTTATAAAAATCCTGGTAAATTTATGGAAGGGTTATAAATTTGAATATAGTCTACTGAATAAATGAGCGTTTACTCAAAGAAAATCTTCATTTAGTTACTACTTAGGTAGAGCTTCCTTAATAAGATATTTATATGTATTTTCTTTTTTTTTTAAAGAATCTATTTATTTATTCATGAGAGACACACACAGAGAGAGTGAGGCAGAGACATAGGCAGAGGGAGAAGCAGGCTCTGTGCAGGGAGCCCCATATAGGACTTGATTCTGGGACTCCAGGATCACACCCTGGGCAGAAGGCAAACACTCAACTGCTGAGCCACCCAGGCATCCCCATATGTATTTTCATTTGAACAAGACTTATTTCACTAAAAACAAAAGGGCTTAGTGTCATGGTAGGATATTTTATTTATCCTTTCTTTAATAGGTCACAGTAGCAACCAGAGATTCATGAGAATATGGAAGTATTTAGTAGTGTGGTCATTTTTGGAATGATCCTTAAAAAGGTGATCCTTTTATCCTGGAAAAGTGTACTTTTAAAAACACATCTGGGGTACATGGATGGCTCAGTCGGTTCAGTGGCTGACTCCTGGTTTCGGCTCAGGTCATGATCTCAGACTCATGAGATCAAGCTGTGGGTCAGGCTTTACAGTCAGTGCAGCGTCTATTTGAGATTCTCTCTTTCCCTCTCCCTCCTCTGCCCCTCCCCTCATGAGCTCTCTCTCTAATATAAGTAAATAGAATCTTTAAGAAAACGCCCCCACACACTTTTTTTTCTTGTTTTAATTCTTTAATTTTTTTTTCTTCTTTTAATTCTTCTCTACATTACCATGGTAAGACATTTATCAAAGTCCAAGAGATTACCTATATGCTATAATGACCAATGACTTTACATTAAATAAATTCATCAGTGAAGTAACTGGGAAAATGTCCAAATTTAAAGGGTGATTTACTATTCTCTTTATACAGTATTGAAATGACCATAACACTCAAACACCAGAAAGTCCTAAGTAATATTAAACAGTAATTCATAACAGTTCATAACTGTGAAATGCTGTAACATCTTAAAGTACTTTCTGAATGACCAGAATGGATGAAATTTTGCTTAGTATAATTTTAGTTTTTTTACACAGAACTATATATTTTGAAAAACTGGTAATCCACGAAAGATATACACAAAACACTTACCTGACTAGACTGTTCGATGAATAGAACTCCACGTTGCTCTTTGTTGTGGACTAATGAGCTTAAATTCAATGAAACCTTTTCACAAGTTCTAGTTTCTAGAATGGCATGTTCAGATAGTTTGGTCCTATTAATTTTATTAACAAAATTTTATTAAATCCACTTTCATAAGAACTCTGGCATTACAAAATATAACATTGTAATTGTGAATTTTATATAACAAGTGGGTATTAAAAGTGGACAGAAATCAACATTTTAAGTAACTAATGCAATGTCTTTTATTGGAGAATGGTATTAGAAACCAAGATGCAGGGGCACCTAGGTTGCTCAGTCGTTGAGCGTCTCCCTTTGGCTCAGGTCATGATCCTGGGGTCCTGGGATCAAGTCCCACATCAGGCTCCTGGTAGGGAGCCTGCTTCTCCCTCTACCTATGTTTCTGCCTCTCTGTGTGTGTCTCTCATGAATAAATAAATAAAATCTTAAAAAAAAGAAACCAAGATTCAGATACTAGGTTTGTTCTCTGCTGCTATTTAATTGCTGCTCCTACACATTCTCAGCCGACAGACTAAGGAGAGAATTATATATATATATATATATATAATTGTATATATATTGTGTATATATATAATTATATATATATATATATAATTGTAAGTATTTCTGTAAATAACTATGCATATCTCAATTAAGCTAAATAGGAGTTCATACCAGTATCTTCATCTTAAATACCTTACCATATGGTTTATTCTAACCTTCTCACCTCATTTGTCTATAATTTTTTCACTCAGTGAAAAATATGGCTTCCACTATCCTGCATCAATCAATTGTTCATTAGCAATGTATATGTATTATGTTATCACAATGATTAGCCTGTAGCCCTGGGAGGGAGAACTTCATTAATCTTGCTTACATACTATTTCTTTACTTATAATCTTAAAGTCTCTCATTTCCAAAGTTGATTAAGCACATTTACCTCACCCAGTTCACTGAGATTGTTTCATTCATTTTAAGAGTTACATTTTTTTTGCCACATTCTGCATTCCAACATTTTGTAATCTCTCCACTTCCTAACTGATAATTTTTAAAAACTACCTAAATAGGGATGCCTAGGTGGCTCAGTGGTCTAGCATCTGCCTTTGGCTCAGGTCGTGATCCCTGGATCCTGGGATCGAGTTCTGCATAGGGCTCCCAGCCAGGAGTTTGCTTCTCCCTCTACCTATGTCTTCCTCTACCTTGCTTCTCCCTCTACCTATGTCTCTCCCTCTACTTATGTCTCTACGTCTCCCTCTGTGTCTCATGAATAAATAAATAAAATCTTTTAAAAATATCTACATAAATGAAGGTTTACTCTTCATACTCAAAAATTCTATGGATATTGACAAATAAATAATGCCGTGTGTCTACCATTATAATATCATACACAAAGTTTCAATTTCCTAAAAAATTCCCAATGTTTCACTTCTTTAACCCTTTTCACTCTACTCTCCCCTCTGATCTTTTTACTGTACCACTGATCTTTTTACTGTCAATAGTTTTACATTTTATCCAATGTCCTGTAGGTAGAATTACACAGCATTAGCATTTTCAGACAGATTTCTGTCACAGAGCAATAGGTATTTGATACCTATACACTGATTTCTTCTTGCAGCCTGATAATTTTTTTTGTTTTTTAAGTACTGAATAATAGTCTTTTGTATGGGTGTGCCACAGTTTATCAATTAACATTTTATTTTATTTTATTTTATTTTATTTATTTTATTATTTTATTCATGAGAGACACAGAGAGAGGCAGAGACACAGGCAGAGGGAGAATCAGGCTCCATGCAGGGAGCCTGATGTGGGACTTGATCCCGGGACTCCAGGATCACTCCGTGGGCCAAAGGCAGGTGCTCAACAACTGAGCCACCCAGGGAACCCCCCACCCCCGCGCCCAATTAACTTTTTATGGTCATTCTATATGTTAATCCATATGGCTAGAAGTTGGGCTATGTATTATGTTTGGTGTAACTCTAGGTGTCAGGGATTTCAAATTCCTCTAGGGTCCTCGTTTTGTTGTTTGTTTTGTTTTTTCCTTCTCTCTTGACTTTGGGCTTCCTAAGGACTTCTCTCCAAAAAATGTCTGCTTCTACAACCCTTTCAGCTGTAATCCTGTTGTTATACTGGAGTCCTGTTGGTTTTAGTTGTAAGGTGTGAAGGAGGGAAAACATAACGTTATAATTAAATCTCAGCCTGTGTTGTACTTTTATGACCTTTGTAAGTATTTCTCCAATAGAAAATCTTTTGTTTCCTCCTCTTAAGTGAGACAGGATTAGGCAGAGAAGGATGTCCTCCCTCAAATGTGATAAGTCTCTGGTAATGTCTTTGCCCAAGACTATAAGTCTTTCCTATGAGGAAAGCACTAGTGTTTCAAAATAACTCTTCCCTTTCCCCTGCCAGAGCCCTAAAGAATCTTTCTTAGTCTTTACCTTAAGAACTCAGTGGGGTTCTTGGAGATAAAACCCATGAACGTTTGAGAGTATACATAAAAATACCCCATAAGCAGCGTCTCCTCTCACATTAATCTACACTCAGTCTCTGGTAATTAGTTAAAATTACCACTTACATGTTCCTCCAAAGTTTGACTTCAACATTTACCCCAATAAGTAGATCTTGGCTGATTTGCCTCTCTCAGTTTTGCAGTGGTATTTGCTTTGCAATATCAGTTCTCTGATATGTCCAAGAAAAGTCATTAATTTTCTATTTGTTTAGCTTTTTCTGATGATAAGGACATAAGTGACAACTTCTAAGTACTTTGCATGTTGTGAGTAAATTCAAGTGCCTTTCTGTAATATATTTTTTTTCTCAGTTTTAAACCAAATGTTTGAAACTATGTTATTAGGACCTCTTTTGCTTGAAAAAATGCATTAAATATGAATTAGATTTTTCTATCTTCACGAGAAAGACAGGTTATTCTGTACATTCAGAAATAGCATAAATATCACTGCTTTGGAGATAGTAGGTAATGAGAGATCTTACTGCTAGTCAAAATCCAAGTATATGTTTTTATCATAATTTTAAGTTGGTTATTCTTCAAAGCTGACATGATTATAATTTACAATGTGGATTCAGGAGCAAAAGAGCATTAAGTAACTCATTGATCCATAAAGACAATTTCAAATTTTACAGTAAATAGTGATATGAAAATTTCCCATATTTGGATGTTTAATTTATCAGTGTTTAGAGATATTTGTATCAGTTAAGAAGTATAATCATCAATTATTTATTTAAAAAGTGACTTTGTCTTTTTCTTACAAGAAAGGCTTATTCTGATAGTCTGGAGCCAGTATGCTGCCTCTAAGATAGCAGCATCACCCCTGACCATCCCATCTTTCTGCTCAGTCATATTCAATTTGTGTTTATTTCTTCATGGTCATGAAATGGGTGATCTTCAACCATTATGTGTATGTTCCAGGCAGGAAGAATGAAAGACAAAGGTTTGGGTTGTTGTCTCATCAAAGTATAGAAAGTTTATATGATATGAATCAACTGCTGAAAGATACCTTGTAACAACAAAAAAGGCTATATAAAAAAGAAACATGAGGCTTTGTTGAAACTGTGAAATCACAAGGATTTTGTGAATTTTTTGGTTTTGATTTTTTTATTCAATCAAAATTTCATTCAAAAGCACATCATTAATAGAACATGTAAATGTCCTAGAAGAGTGTACTTTTATAAGTAAAATGACTCTGAATATTTACCTGAAATAGTTTTAAAATTTCTGAAAAATTGTCATTATTGTTTATCTAATCAATATATTTCTCAGTGAGAGAATTCACCATTTTGTCTAAAAAATTAATATCTGAAACTTCTCTTGGAAACTTTCCATCAGAAAATGTATAGGCATTCTAAGAAGAAGCAAAGTTTAGTAAACAGAGTAAATAGAAATTTTAATATCTAAATTGTCAAGTGATTTTTGAGGGATTACAAAAATATTTTTATTTCAGTCGAGAAAGTCCAGATTTATATATCTATTAAGATACAAATTATAGGGGATCCCTGGGAGGCGCAGCGGTTTGGCGCCTGCCTTTGGCCCAGGGCGCGATCCTGGAGACCCGGGATCGAATCCCACGTCGGACTCCCGGTGCATGGAGCCTGCTTCTCCCTCTGCCTCTGTGTGTGTGTGTGTGTGTCATAAATTAAAAAAAAAAAAAATTAAAAAAAAAAAAGAAAAAAAGATACAAATTATATGATACAATATATCTATTAGAGTACTGGCACAAAAGGACAATTCAATATTAAAAATTTCAATGTTGAAAGAAGGATAAAAAATTAAAAGATTGTTTTTCCAAATGCGAAATTTGGTTGACACATTTGAAATTAGGGAAAGCAAAAGGAATCTTAAATGTGCTTCAGATTTGCTTTAGGATAGAGTGTGTGTTTATGTATGTGTTTAAGTGCAGAAGAAGGTAGCAGAGAAAAATGGATTAGCTGTCCACTTTCAGTGAGAATGGGGAAAGGCAGAGAAGATCAAGAAAAACCTGCATAATTAAAGTCCTATCAATCTGTGTAACTTTGATTTTACCAATCTTTAAGTGGTTTTCAAGTTCCTTAATTTTTTAATAGTGATTTTTTTCTAATGCTTTTTCCCTCTATTTCACTGATTTCTATCATTCTTATTTTCATCTTTCTTTGGTTTAATTTGCCCCTTTTCTATTGATTCTTAAGTGGAATTTTTAATCTTTCTTTTATCTTCTAATATAAGCACTTAAAGCCATACAATTTCCTCTTAGCAGTATTTTAGCTATATTCTGATATGTTGATACATTTTGTGTTTTTTTATCATTCAATTCAGTCTTTCCCCAATTTTCTTTGTGATTCATTCTTTGACCCATTCATGAAGCATTTATAGTTTATAAAGTGCTTTCAATTTCAGATATCTATTAGATTATTTTCATTCTACTGTGGAACATAGGAAGAATATCTTCCTTTCTACTTTTGTATTTTCATCTTTTTGGAAAACAGTTTTAAAAACAATATATCAGGCCAAGATATCTTCACTAGAAAATTATTTTAAATGTTTAGTAAAGAGATGATTATTTATTTCAGAAAATTGAGGACGGACCATTTACCAATTTATTATGAGCCATCATAAGACTAATACCAGACATTGCCCAGAACTTATGAGAAAAGTAAATCATAAATAATCTTCATGAACTTAGATACAAATATCCCTAAGAATATATTAACATGCTAAATCCAGAAAGACATAAAAATGAAAAATAATTTTGACTAAGTGAGGTTTTTGCAGGAATACAAGACTTAGTTTGTATTCAAAAATCAATCATTGTAATTGGACACACTGATAGTATAAAGGCAAAAAAAATGCTCATCTCAGGAGACACAGGAAAAAAATTGACAATAATCAACCCTTCTTTATGTTAAAGACTCAGAATACTGGAAATAGAAGGAAATTACTTCAATTTGATAGAAGACATGTAAAATCCTACAGTAAACATCATACTTAATGGTAAAATATTGTGCATGTCCCATTTAATATTATCTAATCTCAATAATAAAAAGGCACCCCACCCAATTTTAAAAAGAGAAAAATTATTCGGACATTTTCGCACACACCACAAATGATAGACAAATAGTCAATGAGCCAATGAAAAGATGATCAATATAATTAAATAGTAGGAAAACATGAAATAGAATGGGATTCACTACATATTCAATAGGATTTCTAAAATAAACACAATATCAGATTATGAATAACAACTAAATCTCTCCTACATTATTGATTGAAATGTAAATTCCACAGTCACTATGGAAAACAGTTTGGAAAACAGCTAAACATATACAAGTCTCAATTCTAGCAACTTATAATTTTACACACAGAATTAAAACATATGTTTGCTAAAAAGACTTCTACAAAGACGTTTATGGTAGCTTTATTCATAATGGCCCAAATCTGGAAACAACCCAAATGTCCATCAACCAGAGAATGAATAAACAAATTGTGGTTTATTCACATAAAGAATACTTCTGTGCAATAGCAGTACAAAGGCACTGGCATACACAAATGCATGGAAACATTTTGAAAACATCACGTTGAAGAAAAGAAAACAGACCCCAAAGAGTACATAGTTTACAATTCCATTTAAATAAAGTTTAGAAACAGGCAAAACTACATCATAAAAATTGTAAAGTGAATAGTGGATGCCTATAGTTGGGGAGGGAATGGACTGGGAAAAGACACAAGAAAACCTTTTATGATGTTGTTAATGCTCTGTGACTCTACTGGGGTTATTATGGGTGTGTTGAGGAGGAAAAATAAATTCCCCTCTACCCTTCTAGGTTCTTGGTTGAGACCACTAACCCCCATCCTTCCCTACGCCACATAATAAAATACAGAAAATAAGAGGACCAAAAAAATTAGGTAACTCTCCAAAATGACTCAAACCACCACTTTAGATACTATCTCCAGCTAATAATAGAAAGATGTTGGAGGCAGGAGAAGAGAGGGACAGTTATGGAGGGTTTCAGGCAAAACACAGTAAAACAGGGTATAGTTATACAGATTTAAGTCTGCCTTCCTCCTTGATAAGTTTGTAGAGATTTAGAATCATCTACTCTTCCTGGTACAGAGAGGAAGACACCCTTACAAATGGATTTCCTTGTAAATGTAAATACCTTTTATAAAAGGGTAACTTCTACTAAATTTTCAGAACTTTTCCTGTGTCTGCAGTTTCTTAGAAATAACCAGCTCAAAATAATCCTTATGCCAAAGAGGCATACTTTGTTTTGGGTAATATATTCTTCTCTCCTTCAATTATATGGGCATACATTTTTAAACTTAATATTTGTTCACTTTCCTGGATGCTATTATCTCTAAATTTTTAAAATGTTATCTTAAAATATGTTTAAAATTGGGTATCTTAGGATACCTGGGTGGCTCAGTGGTTGAATGTCTGCCTTTGGCTCAGGGCATGATCCTGGGTCCGGGATCGAACCCCACATCAGGCTCCTTGCTGGGAGCCTGTTTCTCCCTCTTCCTGTGTCTCTGTCTCTCTCCATGTCTCATAAATAAATAAATAAATAAATAAATCTTTAAAAAAAATCAGGTATCTTGAATTTTCTATATTTTAATAGAAAGATTACTTTTATTTGTTCAATGACATTTTAATTTCTTCTTTTGTAAATTGCTCATGTCACATATTTATTATTAACTTTTCCTCACAAATTTTTAAAATTAGATATTTTAATATATGTAAATTTTCACAAGTTTAGAATACATAAAATGAGGGTAAAGTGTTAGTTTATTTTAAAGGCATAGCTTTAGTGCTTGATTGGTTATATTCAAATCTGATGCTACTAGGTGCTTTCTTCATTTATAAAATTGGGATGATAATAAATTGGGATAATAACCTTATCAGGTTGTTATAATTAGTAAATATATTGACATAAAAGTTCATAAAATAGTGTCCAGCGTATACTAAGTGCTATAATTTTTATCATTAATTTTATATATGCATATACACACAAACATGTATTTATTTGCTTTTTGCATAATTAAACATTAAATTATATTTGGAAACATGCATATTTATGTTTAGAAGTATTGCTCAACCATTTTACCTTGACTTCTGAAACACAACTTTTTCCTTGTTCATTAGGGAGGGAATACCATTTCTACCATTAGGGTTTTAAGTCATCACTATGTTTAAAAAATGCAAATAATCCTGTGGCCAAATAATTTTCACCTCCCATCTGGGTGAAACACTGTTCAAAAGGATCCTTAAATAAGGATGTGACAGAGGCTTTCATATGATAAGGAGCATTGTGAATATGCAAATGGAGAATTTAGATTATGCAACATTTCCCAACACTAGTTTTAAGAGAACTTTTAAAGCGAAATATCTTAAATATTTAAGGTTCCACAACAGAAACTTCAGAAAATCATGCTCCAGATGTAAAATTAACACAGTGTTTGGCACATACTAATGTAGTAAGTCAGAGCATTGGCACTGGTGTCAAAAATAGCTGGATTCAAAATTGTCCCTGTGCAATTGTGTGAACTTGGGCAATATGTTTAGCATCTCCAACCATCACCTCAAACAGCAGAGTACTGAGAGCAGAGTGGTTTTGACTATAGTAAGCTCACAGTAAAAGCTGTTTTTATCACCAATATCATCATCATCATCATCATCATCTAATATTTGTTGAGTTTTGATTAAATATTTGTTCTGGTTCCCACTTACATTTAAGGAAGTCAGTATGGAAAACCATCAATTTGATTTGTAGTTTTCTGCTGATTATCAGTAAAATGGAAAGTTACTTCCATTACATGAGTTATCAGGATTATGCATTATCTTAAAGTCACAGAGTTCCCTAGATTATTTTGACTGTAAAGAGAAACAATTTAGTTGAAATAGTCTATGCACATTTAAAAATGTAATCTAGGGATCCCTGGGTGGCGCAGCGGTTTGGCGCCTGCCTTTGGCCCGGGGTGCGATCCTGGAGACCCGGGATCGAATCCCACGTCCGGCTCCCGGTGCATGGAGCCTGCTTCTCCATCTGCCTGTGTCTCTGCCTCTCTCTCTCTCTCTGTGACTATCATAAATAAAAAATAAAAAAAATAAAAATAAAAAAAAATGTTATATGTGTACTAAAAAAAATGTAATCTAGTTTTGAGCATTGATAAAGTGATGCTAAATCTGTTCACATAGATGTTAAAAATTATACAAACTGACATTACATTTACTATTTTTCTTCACATCCATATTTATATAGAAACTTTATTTTATTTTATTATTATTGTTTTAAAGATTTATTTACTTATTCATGAGAAACACAGAGAGAGATACAGCGACATAGGCAGAGGGGAGAAGCAGGCTCCTCGGAGGGAGCCTGACATGGGACTCAATCCTGGATCCTGGGCTAGGCCCTGAGCCGAAGGCAGATGCTCAACCACTGAGCCACTCAGGCATCCCTATATAGAAATTTTATTAAAATTTCTTCCCACATCATGGTTTCTCAAAACTGTGCAATTCTTCACTCTTGGAATTTTTTAATACCTGATTGCTTCTTTTCAAAATATGAGGAAGAAAGCTGCTTTCTCTCTCAAATCACCTCTGACTTCTTGAGGCCCCAAAAGCCATGATTCTGCAATTATATGTATACTTAATCATGTATATATTAGTTTTAATAACAATAGACACATTGTGTTGTAATTGCTTCCTTATATGTCAAATTTCCAAGTTTCTTAAAATCACAGTGTTTTTTGAGTGTTGACGTTTCAACATCAACATGAGTGTTGATGTTCCCAATACATACTGTATATTCTAGGTACTCAAAAATGCCTGCAATTAATGACTTTTACTTTTCATCTTTTATTAATAGTTAAATGATGGTAAGCTCTCTTTTCAGAAGTTCATTGTTTTTCTTCCTTGCTTTAGATATACAAATTTCAGGGTGCCTGGGTGGCTTAGCATGTTGAGCATCAGACTCTTGATTTCAGTTCAGGTCATGATCTCAGGGTAGTTAGATGCAGCCCAGCATTGGGCTCCAGGCTCAGTGGGGAGTCTGCTTAAGATTCTCTCTCTCCCTCTCCTATCACCCCTGCCCCTACTCATTTTCTCTCTCTCAAAAAAATAATATATAAATAAATATACAAATTTGATGAGTTTATAACTTTTTTTATACTACATTGTTTCCCAGATATAGAAACTTGATTTCAATTTTGGGTAAAGATAAGTATATATACTTCTATCATCTCCATTTTTAATTCAAAAACGAATAGCTAATTCAAATATATTTGAAATTCTGAGTTGTACTGTAATGATATTAATAGTATTATTGAGGGTACACACATGCACACACCCACATGCACACAGATCATAGATGTAAAATTCAATGAAATAGAAAGTGAGAATACCTCCATGAAACCTCCTCCCGATCAAGAAAAAGAAAATTATCAGAGTCATAAAAGCTTCCCTCTACAAGTTGCCTTGTTCTAATGACAAATTCTCCTATCCTGAAGAAATCTGTATTTTCACTTCAAAATGGGATAGACCAGTGGACTCATTTTGCCTGTTGTTAAACTCCATATAGATGGAATCATAAACTACAGGCTCTTTAATGATTGTCATCTTTTCCTTAACATTATATTTGAGGTTTATTCATGTTATTTAGTAGTGATTCTAGTCATTCTTTTATTTACAATGTTCCATAGTTGTTGCATTTATGAATAGCTCACCATTTATTTATCTACTATATTGTGGATTGTTTGTGAGGTGCTTCTATTTTGATAGTATTAAAAGGGGTGCCATCAAGCACACACTTTCATATATCTTAGGGTGTATATATGCAAGCATACCTAAGAATGGAATTGCTCAGTCATCACATATGTGTCTGTTCAGCTTTATATTAATGGTATCACTGCAAGGTTTTCTTATGTAGTGCACCAAATTACATTTTCACCAGTAGCATCAAAGACTTCTACTTGCCCTACATCTTCTTCGGACTTGGTATTATCCATCTTTATTTCCAATTTTACATATAGATATATTACATAGTTATATGCTATACCTTTTTTATCTGTAGGTATTTTGATCTCTATATATGGTTTGTGTCTATATATAAAACTACAACTCCTAGGAGTATAGCTCCATGAATTATGACAAAGCTAACACATTCATATAAATAGCACCCAGCTCAAGAAACAGAACATTACCATTACCTCATATGCCCATTTGTGCCCTCCAGCAGTCATTTGCCTTCACAAAATATTCAATATTCTGAAATCAGTATAGCTGTACCAATTTTCTTTTGGTTAGTGTTTGCATGGAATATTTATTCTATCTTTTAATTTCAAACTTTTATATTTTTATTTTTAAAATATCTCCTAAAACTGTCCATTTTTTGGTCAAGATGAGATAGGCATACTAGCTTATGTTAGATTTAATATGGCAAGCTTGTATAGTAATATAAAAGAATAGTAAGAGAATGTAATACTACCTGTTGTAGAAGATGAAATAATACTACCTGTTGTAGAAGTAAGATGAAACAATAAAAAAAAAATACTTGACTCATCCAAAAGGACACAGAAGGGGAGAGAAAAACAAATAGACCAAGTGGGAAAAATAGAAACCACATAATAAAGTGCCAGATCAAAATCCTAATATTTTAATAATAACATTGAATATATGTGGGAAAAATAATCTAGTTATAAAACAAAAACAATTTGTTCTCTATGTAGCTGTGCCTGATATTGCTATTTTTCATCTGGACCTTTGATTTGTTTGTTTTGTTTTTCAATCCCTAAAATTGTTTCTTTTCCAGAGTTGCCTTTCCTTTAACTGTGGACTCTGCATTAGAATGTTCTGTCTGTCTTTACTGGCTACCTATGATTTCCACCCCCTAAAATATCACAAAAGTTACTTCCTTTAGGAGTTTATATATGCACATTTCCAAAAACATTAATGTACTGAAAGATTATTCAGAGAATTTTTGTGGATCGATTAAGTTTATTATTAATATAAATAATAATTTGGAATAATTTCATGGTTACTACTAGGAAAACATAGCTTGCACCTTCAAGTAGAAGACATCTCATTGTGAAAAGAAGGGAAATGGATTTTTAATACAATATCCACTTTGTATCTCTCTCTGTCATCTTTCTATCCATCCCTCCACCATCCATCCATCCATCCATCTGTATCTATCTATCTTGTGTGTGTAATAGTGGCAGGTCCTGTCTGTGGTATTCTTAGGGAGGCTTTCATTACAAACTAGCCAATAAATCTAAGTAAACTTTCATGTAGTAATAGAGGTTGGCCAGCTCCTGTTATTAATTGTTAGCTGTTTCCTAATCAATAATCCCTCTCAGCTTAAACTCAACATACACGTTACAAGAATTTTAATGATTTACAACATACATAACTGAATAATGTATTCAGTTTTTAAATAACCATAAATCTAATCTAGATATTAAAATGACAGAAATGAAAGTAATTTTAATTTTTAAGTAATGCAACTTGTTCTAAAAAATGAAAATGTGATTATGCATCGATATGGCAATTCTGAATCCTGCCCTCAGGCAGCAGCTGAACATTTTGCTTTATTAGCCATCAACAATCTGCTGTACATGTTGATGGTTTAAAGACAGCAGTGTTAATGCTAATGTTCAAAGTGCCAGTCTGGAGGGAAGGCATTAATTGACCTCATGAGATTAAACTATAAAAATAGTATCCTTTATTGTGAGTATTTTATTTCAGACAGAGCTTCAGCTCTTGGTAAAATGTTAGTAACACAATCAAAAACTTATTTTCCCTCAAAGTTTACCTGAGAGAAATTGTTTCCAATTAGACTCTAAAAGTGATAAGAAAGCAGGAAGGGTAAATATGGAATGTCTTTCTGTCCCACCTTTCTTCTTTACAGGGCTCACCCACAGACACATACCTTTCTACATCCCTATGGATCCTTGATATGTGTCTCCTTGCAGACCATTTATCTCATTTTTTGAATTCCACCTTCCTCTTCAGAGAAGAAATCCTTAAATCATGGAAAATACATATGGGCTATATCATTGCCATGAACTACAATCAATCACCGGTTGTATTTTTTTTCTTTTTACATTTCTGAATAAGTTGTGGATAATTTATTCTATAACTCAATTATTCCAAAACTTCATTTTTAAAAATAGATTCACATTTCTCCTCGCTCCTTTCTAAAACACTGGACAGTGCTGTCAGAACACAAAAGCATATGAAACTGTAATGCTTACATGGTTGTATTTCTTATGCATATCTCTTTAGTTACACAAAGGACTTGAGAAGATACCTGTCTATGGTTTTAAAATTTCTAAAGGTAGTCCATTAAATTATCTCATTAATTATCATGATAACTTGTGAAATAAATATTTTCATCTTAAAGTAGTATCTAAGAAAACTTATATGCCTATAATACCTAAACCTGAAAATCTGGAGTTTAGCTAGCTACTAAATACTAAGACTATTATGCCTCAGTTTGGCTCACCTGATTCTGAATAGAGTTTTGTTATAAAAATGCTACAGGCAATAAAGCATTTAATTCTATACCTTTACCTAAAAAAATATATATGTATATATATATATATATATATATATATATATATTTATATTTTTGAACGCCAAACCATACTGTTTCGCTTTCATATGCCGTTTTTTCTTTTTCTTTTTTTTTGTTATTACATGTAATTTAGATAATAACAGATACCCAGAGATACTTTAAAAGTGATTGGTTGAAGCTGAGCTTAACATCATATCAAGATCTATAAGAATCCTTCTAGTATTAGAGAACTCATTGCTTCAGATTGTATTTTGGGGCACATGTACTGGTAGTAAATAAAAACTAAATTACCCTGTAATAGAAAAGAATATTTATCTACCGATACAAAAGGGAAAATTCAATTTTATTTATTTATTTATGTATGATAGTCACAGAGAGAGAGAGAGAGAGAGAGAGGCAGGGACACAGGCAGAGGGAGAAGCAGGCTCCGTGCACCGGGAGCCGGATGTGGGATTCGATCCCGGGTCTCCAGGATCGCGCCCTGGGCCAAAGGCAGGCGCCAAACCGCTGCGCCACCCAGGGATCCCGGAAAATTCAATTTTTGAAACAGTATAAGATAAACTTTGAGAAAGTAAGTTTATTAAGAGCAATTGAGAGTTGGTGAAAGATCTGGAAATCCAGAAATATGGACTATAGTGGAGTTCATTAAAGATTGTTTGCTTTGAAAAGAGAGGCATGGTGACATGATATTAGTCATACAGTGTTTGAAAGCATGTTATGTGATAGAACAATTGGATATTGAGATTGGCTACTAAGACCTCTGGATAGGTATTCAGATCTTAGTTCAATATGAAATTTAAACTTCCTATCTGTTGTAGGTCTCAAAAATCAAATAAGCTGACTTCTTAATGAAAAATGTCTTCCAACATGGAAATGTTAGGTCAAAGTCACAATTCAAGTAATGTAAATGTGGCTTCAATCAACTTCCAAGGTGCTTTCCAACTTGAAGTGTTGTATGGGTACCTTTAAAAAAAGTCCTTTCAATTAACCTTAGCCACTTTTACTAATTTTGCAATTTTTTTCCCACGTTTCATTTTTTTCTCCAGAGTGTTATTTTAGATTAGAATTCAAAACAATTGTACATCAAGACATAATGTGGCAAATCTTCCCCAGAAACTTTGGTTTTATTGATGTTGACAGTATTAGAAAAGATGGGTATGCAACCGCAGCAGTGCTTGTGTGCACTTATACTTTTGGCCTCTCTTATGTGTTCTGCTCCACATATTTTAAGAGAGCTTAATGCGGGTTTTCCAATTCAATCTCAGTAAAGTACTATGTATATTATTGTTACTAAATCTCATCTTCATAATAGTTTTTGTGTTATGTGGCTTATTGAAAAGCACACATTTCTATCTTTAGGAGGATAAATGGGAAGTCACAGATCTAGAACAATAATCAACTTGAGCTCATGCTGCTAGCACAGGTATGGATTTTTAATATAATCTCAGGCAGGGAAATGCTTTCAGGCATGTTCTCTCAGTCGGGAGTTGAGGAGAGCATATGCACAATGGCAGACATCAGCAACTAGCCTTTGGCTGGTGAGAGAGAAACTTATTGTAAACCAAATGTGCTGGATGCCGTCTGGACTTAAGCTTAAAATGCACACTATGTTTTAGAAGGAAGGTTGATAGTGAATACATATATAGAAGGAAATAAATAAAAGCAAATAGAAGTAAATAAATAAAAAAGCTATCATTTTATATTATCTATTCTTTAGAATGATTGATAACTGATATTCCTAGGACATTAGTTTACCTTGAATTGAAATTATGTCTTCTTTCTTTCTTTCTTTCTTTCTTTGTTTCTTTCTTTCTTTCTTTCTTTCTTTCTTTCTTTCTTTCTTTCGTTTATTTATTCATGAGACACACAGAGAGAGAGAGAGGCAGAGACATAGGCAGAGGGAGAAGCAGGCTCCATGCAGGCAGAACGATGCGAGACTTGATCCCGGGACTCCAGGATCACGCCCTGAGCTGAAGGCAGACGCTCAACCACTTAGCCACCACTGTGCTGGTGGTAACGGAACTGGAAGCATGCAGAGCCCCAGGATTTGGAACGGAGGCTTGGCAGCAACTCGTGCAGGAGGGGAGGAGTGGACAGCCTGAGAAACCATCCCACTGACCTTGGCTGGCACGACAGTGCACACATTAGGTCAACTGCTGTCCATTTCAGTCACACTAAAGGGAAAAAAACATATCTAGTAATATAAATATTTTTGCATTTTTTACATTGAAATTTGTACGGTTTGTATTTTTATTTACACAAAAATTTTATTTGTATATGAAACTCATGCTATAATTTAATTTGAATAAATGAAATTGACTTTCTAAAAAAAAATTTCTGGTGTCCCAGAAATTATGTTTCTTTTTTTTTTTTTTTTTTTAATTTTTTATTTATTTATGATAGTCACAGAGAGAGAGAGAGAGAGGCAGAGACACAGGCGGAGGGAGAAGCAGGCTCCATGCACCGGGAGCCTGATGTGGGATTTGATCCCGGGTCTCCAGGATCGCGCCCTGGGCCAAAGGCAGGCGCCAAACCGCTGCGCCACCCAGGGATCCCCAGAAATTATGTTTCTTTTGAGCAATTAATAGACATATCTATGGGCATGTTTTTAAAGGATTAAAAAGAAAAGAATGGAAATTAAACTCTATATAATGAAAATTTAGTTACTTGCTCCCAATTGATCTTTTACTATGAAGACGAGTAGAATCCTTTCCTGTTTTATCTAAAAAATATGGTCATTGTCAACAATCATCTATCTCTATCTCTATCTCTATCTCTATCTCTATCTCTATCTATATGTCTTAAATATAACTATGTAACTCTTTAAAATACCTACATTTCTTAGATATCTGTGCTCAGACCTGTGAATTTTATCCAAGAAAGCATGGTTGCCTAAATTGTGTTAACTGATTATTTAAGAGGAAATTACGTGGGGATCCCTGGGTGACTCAGCGGTTTAGCACCTGCCTTCGGCCCAGGGTGTGATCCTGGGTTCCTGGGATCGAGTCCCACATCAGGCTCCCTGCATGGAGCCTGTTTCTCCCTCTGCCTATGTCTGCCTTTCTCTCTCTCTGTGTCTCTCATGAATAAATAAATAAAATCTTAAAAAAAAAAAAAAGAGGAAAGTGCCAATGAAAGATTTCTCATTTTGTCCATCTAAATAAGCAGCAGAAATAAATTTAACTACAACATAAGCTATATATTAGCAAACATTCTTTAACTTATAAAATTATGTATATATATTTTCCCTTTATATATATTATATGTGTATATATATATATATATATATGTTTTTTCCTACTCTAAATTCAGAGATTGAAAGAGTAAGCCATTCATGTTGGCATAGGTAAGAAGGTGAAAGATTTTCTCTTAAAGTTAGAATCTATATTCATTTTTTAAAGACAAGGTATGAAAATGTTGGTTAAGACCTGAACTAAAGTTTAATCAATATACTTTTGTTAATATATATCCTTTATGTTTATTTAAATTGTCAAAATGCTGTCATTGGAAAATGAATGATCTTTTGTTTATATTAAAATTCTGTTCTAGATATAACTCTGTTCTGCATGAAAGTACTCATGATGTGAAAAAAATGAAAGAGAAAGAAAAAAATGAGACTACTTTCATAACATTGCGTCTCTTGAACAAGTCATAGAATTAACATGATAGAAAAGTCTGACTATGTCATTAGTAATGTTAGAAACTTGTGTATGGGAATTGGTATAAACAACATCCCGAAACACAGGTTTTCTATAGTTAAGTACTCAGCATCTGTTCTATATAGGTCTAAAATGAATATACTGGTGTTCATCTGATCTGATGATGTGGGGGAAGATGATGATAATCATAGGTCCTGGATAATGAATGTATAAATGTCCTTATTATCAAAGGTTATGCATATCAGTTATTCAATACTCACTATAGTCTAAAAAGGACTTAGGGTGATGCCTAATATACAATAGAGCTCCATAAATATTACTGACTCAATATTGTAAGCTATAAAGTGACCATTTTGGCATAAAATAACTATGGCTACAAGTGTTGTCTGATGCAGTGCAGTGAGTTTAGGAATCATGGTGTAGAACTGAGATACCCCAACTTCAGTGTTTTTTCACTCCACTATCTGCATCCCTAATAACTTAGGATAATGGCTCCTATTAAAAGCTTACTTCATTCTCCTCTTGCTTTAAGCCTAATTGAAGGCCAGAAGATGAGATTGAAATAGCATACAGGATATAATATTTTCATTTGCTTCAGATTGAACCTTGTTTGCAGCTCAAAGTGATAACTCTGTATTGTGATAACTTAGTACATTAAGACTCCTGCTTACAGCTTGCTGTGAACTTGAAGAGAGAATTTCCTATCTGCACCATCTGTGTTTTTGACTCAACGTCAGATAATTTGGGGTCAAAAATGATGCTTTGGAGAAATAGTATGAAATGTAGGATCTTATCTTTATCAATGTTACCTTTCCAATTTTCTAAGGAGATGAGAAATTATTTTATGTTTGCCAAGTTCTATGTATAATATAAAATTTGGATTTAAATAAATACGTTCTTAATTTTTAGCTGGAGAATGGTTCTCCTTTTTCTCCCTTTAACTTTTCCACAATTACAGTGAACTGTCAGAAGCAAATACACTACTAAGACAACTGAAGCTTTATGAAATACTCCACAGTGGTGTGATCCTATAACTTACTTTGTTTGTCAGCATTATCCTTTTATTTCTCATAGACCCTTGCACTTGGGAGAAATAAAATAGTCTGCATCATTAATTTCTATGCCCAAATAAAGAGTTTCTCAGCAGGTTGCACATGAGCTATTTAAATTGGAGTGGTGGTACGACAGTCATTAATTATCCAGAAATGAATCTTAAGAATGTGAAAAATGCATTCGTGAGAGTATATATCCTCTGAGAGGGGCTGGCTAAAAGTTGGACAATGATGTACTGGTACCATCCAGCAAAAAAAATAGAGTGTTATTTCACACAGCTAGGGACTTTAGGCCACAGGTTCGCCATTTAAGATGACCTTAGAGCAAAGGGTGGGAGTGGCCCATGTGTACTGCTTTTCATCTCTGTCTAACCAAAAGTCATGAGTGCTGTTAGCTTGTATATATACATATGAGATTAAATATAAGGTTTAAAACATACAAAACATGAATAATCATCAATTCATCTGGAATTCCTGGATTGTGTCTTTTTATCCCTTAGAATAACCAAGCTCTGTAGTACTTAATGCTTGTTCTTCTCTTAACACTTAGCATATATTATTAATTCATTTAATATTCAAAACAACCACATGAGCTGGGCATCTAATAACATTTCCATTTACCAAGTGAGAAATTAAAGCAGAGAGGTTACTTATGAGAGCTAAAATTTGGACCCAGGTAGTCAGCCTCCAGAATCTGTACTCTTAACACTAAACATGGATATAGCATATATGCTTGCTTCTTTAGGCTTGACCTGAGGGGCTTTTGGATCTATGCTACACTTTTACTAATCTTTTGCATTCAGCAAATCATTAGCTCTAAGTACTGAACATTATGAATCCATTACCAAAAAATGGTCATGTCAGAGACAGAGTAGTAGAAGATAATTCCCCACTAAAAAAAAGACAGTTTAGCTAATTCTAGAACTCCTTTGCTTTTTAATTTCGTTTTTGCTCTACTTGTCTATTGAAAGGGGCAGGATTTCTTTTGAAAACTTTTGTAGTTAGAAGTCAAAACTCCTCTAGGTTTATAAATTACCTTGTCAACTTGCTACTAAATGTTTTTTTAATCATTCTTTATTTTAATTTCTCTGACAGAAGCCTTGTAAAGAATATACAGATGTGATGAATATTTCATAAAGATATGATTTATTAGGACTTCTCTGCCTTTGCTTCAAAAATTATCCATTCTTCAGAAAGCAAATATACAAAAACTACCTGCTGGTATAGTAACTAAACCAAATCCCCTGAAGGCAAACCCAGATTTCATAATAACTTCTGGGCCTTATAGACCGTGGAAAAGATAGTTAGTCAATGTTCTATTAATATTTTAGCTGGCAAAGGAATATAGTTCTAAGCTACCACATGTGGCTGTCAGAACTGTCAGGTATGCCACTGTAAAATTATTAATGATTTAATTTTTTATGAGCTCCATATCTTTTTATATGAAAATAAAATTGATTTAAGGGCTTGAGGTAAAGAAAATGCTTATAACAGCTCCTTAGGGTACCTTACCAATACTGCCAATTCCTTTCCAAATATTCTCTGTAACTGGTTACTTCTCCACCCTTGGTAATTATACATATATGGATCTATCCTATTTGTTTATGAATAGAGTTGTTTTTAAATGAACACCTTTTACTTTTACTACAATATTAATATTATGGCATGGTCTCAGTTATCTACAGTGAATTCAGGTACAATTTGTCACCATTATTAATTATTATTTATAGAATATCCACTAGATAAATGCCTTTAAGGGCCACAAAAATACCTAAAGCACAAATGAAGACAAATAACTGTAATCTATCTCATTCTTCTTTTGTGTGACTATGATTTAATATTGGATTCATTCTCAGCTTGTGGTGCACATCACTCTTAACAAAAATATACTATGGAAGGCCAAATTTAAAATTGCCTCATTGGTGTCTGTAACATTTCCCTTATTCCCACTATGCAATTGGATATACTTATTTGTTACAAATACTTCCTAAAATAGTCATTTAGTTGATATGTTGGAATACACAATTAGCGATTTTGTTCTGACAAAGGGAGGGACCTACATATGTCACTTTTTAGACACCCAAAAATACTTTAGGTGTATCCTTAAGTTAAACATTAATGATTCAAACACTGTTTCTGCTTCAGCCTTTTAATAATATTACTTAAAAGCACATGAAGTGACAGTACTTAAAAGCACCAAAAGAGAGAAAAAATTCGGATATAAAGCATTTGCTACATTTTGCTGAAACAGATTATGCTAAAATTATATTCCCTTTGGGCAATGGTTCTCACACTTTAGTGTGCCTGAGGATGTTTTAAAACACAGATTTCTGGACTTCACCCCAGATGTTTAAATTCTCTCGGTCTGAGGTATGATCCAAGAATGTGCATTCCTAAAAACGTCCGGGTGATACTGGTACTGCTGGTCCTGAGAAATATACTTTGAGTACTGCTGTCTTAAGAAACTGGATATAAATATCAATTGTTCTGCTATGAGGAGATAAATGTTTCCATCACAATCACAGATATTGACATTACATAAGTAACTTGACACTCTAGGAGAAGAAAAAATAATGAAATTAAAGACTCAGATCTAATTCAGATTAATATTGTTCATGTCTTGAACATCATTTGGATAAGGAAAGAAATCAAGTTAAATGGGGAAAGTAAACCCACTGATTTAATGCATGCCGTATTACTAACATAAAATAAGGGAATTAAATGAATATGCATTAGGAAATCTTTTTAAAGATAAAGATGTTACAGTTAGATATTGAAACCGAAATGAGGTAATTATAGTCATTTTATGTTTCTTGATTGGCTTTTTTAATAAAATATATTTGAACAATAAAGGCATGAGAACAACATTGAAACAAGGAAGATCATTTGGTATGTAAGATTTCTTATAAAAGAAATGCCAACCTAACAATTAAACCTGCATTGTAGAGGTTGCTCCACAGATGGTAAGATTTTTCAGTGACCAATGTGCTCCATCCATGGCCTCTCTGCAAAATCTGCCACCATAGGGTATAGCTAATGTCAGTGCAATGTAATTGTGAGAAAGACCACTAGCAACCATTCATGGATGGACAACTCATTCTCAGCCACAGCAGGTTTCTAAAAAGCCATTACTGTTTCTACTGACCAAGGGATCACTGAAGTTTCTAAGAAAGGGCTCTTTAATGTGTCACTTCTCCAGTTTTATGTAACACCAGTTCCATTCCAACCCAATCATTCAGTACTTTTTTTTTTTGAACTGTCAAATTGAAAATTTCTGACTTTTCTATTACTAAGCAACACAACTTTCTATTATACTGGACAGGGAAATTTTAATGTATTAATTTAATCATTCATAAATCACTGTAAGATCTGGGGAAGACAATGGCAGTTTGCCTCTAATCTGAGTCTAGGCTGACTTATTCTTTTACTAATTCATACATATTTTCAATCAACCTAAATTTGGTAAGTACTTATTTCCTGCCAGTCTCCAATATAGGCAATGTGAGTATACATAGATAAATAAGGCAGGAGGACAATGTAATTTATAACCTCAATTAGTAAATGGTTTTATAAGGCCAAATGAAAGGTAACAGTTTATAATCCTGCTATGTTGTTAGGCAGGGACATGTGACTAATTCTGACCAACAGGTAATACTCAGAAAGGACTTGGTTCCCATTTGGATTAGAGTACTTGCAAGACCCTTCAAAGTCCTTTCTGTTACCATTAGAACAAATGGTTTCTTGTATTACATTTCTGAAACAGTTAAATCAATTATTTTTTATCTTTTCATTTGAAAATTATGATTTTGAGACTGTTTTAACTTTGGAGAGTATACTATGGAATATAAATCCATGATAGCCAGCTTGTCCCACACTGTGGCTCATCTGGGAAGAGAGAAAACCGAGGAAATAGATGAGATGAGCCTTCAAGATCTGGTTTAATACAATCATTGTGTTCTGCAAACATTAGTTTGTAATATATTACATAATTATGTGATATAATTTTGACTATGTCATAATTTAAAAAGCAACACATAAAATAAAAAGTAAAAAATTGCTTTAAGGGTCACCTGGGTGGCTCAGTCAGTTAGCATCCCACTCTTGATTTCGGCTCAAGTCATGGTCTCAGGGTTGTGAGATCAAGCTCCATGTTGGGCCCCTGCACTGGGCATGGAGCCTTCTTGGGATTCTGTCTCCCTTCCCTCTCACTCTGCCTACCTCCACAGCTCTCTCTCTCTTAAAAAAAAATTACTTTAAGAATGGTTAATGTAATGAATAAACTGGAATGTGGCAAATACTAAAAAAAAATCACATTTATATATTAAAGACATGAAGTTCAATTGAAGTTAAATTTGTTGAACTAAAAGCACTCATCATATTAAGTAGAGTTTGTAGAGACACAAATATGACTATCACTATTTCATTGAAAATCTTTCACTGGCTTCCCATTTTGTACAATATAAGACCCAAAAGTCCGAACATGGCTTCTGAGCATGTGAATGGTGCAGAATTTGCTGATATTTTCTGGCTTATCTCACCGAACTCTCCCTATTATATTAATAATATATCTCTCCTTGGACCAACTTACTAGCTGGGGTGTGTGTGTATATGTGTGTGTGTGTGTGCAAACATATATATATATATATATATATATATATATACACACACACACAGTGGTAAAAAAAACCCTATATAACACAAATTTGATATTTTAGCCATTTTTTTTAAATTTTTATTTATTTATGATAGTCACAGAGAGAGAGAGAGAGAGGCAGAGACACAGGCAGAGGGAGAAGCAGGCTCCATGCACCGGGAGCCCGATGTGGGATTCGATCCCGAGTCTCCAGGATCGCGCCCTGGGCCAAAGGCAGGCGCCAAACCGCTGCGCCACCCAGGGATCCCAATTTTAGCCATTTTTAAGTACATGGTTCAATATTAAGTATATTTGCACTATTGTAAAACAGGTCTCCAGGGCTTTTTTATCTTACAAATCTGAAATTCTATACCCACTAAGCAACTCACCTTTTCTCCTCTTCTCTAATCCTTGATAACCACATTCTACTTTTCATTTCTATGAATTTGACTATTTTCGATACCTTGTATAAGTGGGATCATACAGTATTTGTCTTCTTGTGACTGGTTTATTACACTCAGCATAATGTTCTCAGAGATCATCCATGTGTTGGCATATATCAAAATTTCCTTCCTTTTTAAGGCTGAATAATATTTTATTTTATGTATATACCACATTTTAATTATCCATTCATCATTAATGGATGTTTGGTGTCGCTTCCACCTCTTGGCCATTGTGAATAGTACTTCTATGAACATAGATGTGCAAATATCTCTCTGTGATACTACTTTTAATTACTTTGGCAATAAACCTAGAAATGGGATTGCTATAATATAAGGTAGTTCTATTTTTAATTTTTTTGAGAAAATTCCATACTATTTTCCAAATGGATGTACTGTTTTACAATCCTACCAACATACAAAGATTTCTAGTTTCTCCACATTCTTGCCAACAATTATTTTCTGGGTGTTTTTGTTTGTTTGTTTTTTGTTTTTGATAGTAGCCATCCTAACGGGTATTAGGTGAAATTTCATAGTGCTTTTGATTTGCACTGCTCTAATAATTAGTAATGTTGAGCATCATTTATATACATTTTAGCCATTTGTATATGATTTTTGGAGAAATGCATATTTAAATCCCTTACACATCTTTAATCAGTTTATTTCATTCTTGTTGTAGAGTTATAGGCGTTCTTTATATATTCTGGATTTTAACCTCTTATCAGATATGTGATTTGCAATTATGTTTTCCAAATCTGTAGATTTCCTTTTCATTCTGTTGATTGTGTCCTTCGATGCATACAAGTTTTTAAGTTTGAGGTAGCTTAGTTTGTCTATTTTTACTTTTGATGTCTATGCTTTTCATGTCATGTCCGAGAAATCATTGCTAAATCCAACATCATGAAGATTTTTTCTATCTTGTCTTTTTGGAGTTTTATAGTTTTAGTTCTTGTGTTTAGGTCATTAATCCACTTTGGGTTACTTTTTGCATATGAAGTATGCAAAATATGAAACTTTATTATTTTTCAAGTGGATAACCAGTTTTCCCAACACCATTTGTTGAAGAGACTGTTCATTCCCTCATTGACTATATTTCACACCCTTT
Source organism: Vulpes vulpes (assembly GCF_048418805.1). Taxonomy (NCBI): domain Eukaryota; kingdom Metazoa; phylum Chordata; class Mammalia; order Carnivora; family Canidae; genus Vulpes; species Vulpes vulpes. The sequence goes on from NC_132785.1 coordinate 68,602,789, forward strand.
AGAAGATCATTTGGCCATATATATAATGATTCATTTCTTGGCTTTCTATGTTATTCTTTTGGTCTGGATTTCTGGCTTTATGCTAGTCACACACTATTTTGATTCCTGTATATTTTTGATATGTTTTAAAATCAGTAAGTATGAATCTTCCAGTTTTATTCCTTTACAAAAAAATTTTTGGCTACTTGGAATCCATACATATGAATTTAATGTTATTCAAGTCTACTTTAAAACAACACTATACAGATTAAAATTTAAGTATCTCTTACCTGGCATTGATTTCTGTGGCTGTTTCTGGTTTCCACCAATGAGTCTCTGCTTCAGTAAGTAATGACTCCTTATATTTGCCTGTCTACCTCTCCAATCTTTTGGGTAGTGCTTTGTCCTCTGTTTTCCTTTGTTTTATGGATGCAAGGGAGATTATTGATTTTTCAATCTGTTTATCTTTTCCTTTCTGTTTGAATACAGTGGTGACTTTCAAGTTCTTAAATGAGGAAACAGAAAACAGACTCAACAGTTTTCTTTCTAAATTCTGCTTGCAAATTGACTTGTTTTTGTTGTTGTTGTTTGTGTTTTTGAGTGTACCTCCATCTTGTAGAACCTAATCATATGTGACCAAAAGAAGCTAGTTCATGCTTTCAACATTCTGCCTGGCAACAATCTGCCTCACTTGTTTTAGTACATTTGTGGTTGAAACAAGACAGGTTTCTATTTTTCAAGCCTCCCATAATAGTTTTATTATGCTTTTCATGTCTTCACTTGTTCTCACTTCCAAAGCCAATGCTACCTATTTTAGAATTTTATTATGCCAGCTCTCCGTTTCTAGTTGCCAATTTTAGTAATGGTTGGCTATTGATACATAACAAAAACTCCCAAATTCAATTAGAGGTTAGTTGATCCAAGATGGATTCTATTGAAATGTATCTGATCCATATTTTTCTTATATTTCTTGCACCAACAGGCTAGACTACATGTTTTTCTTAGGGTGATGGCAGAGGTTCAAGAGAGAAAGTTTAGTAGAACATGTATTTTTAAGCCTTTGTCACTTTATACCTGCTTTATTCTACTGATAAATGCAAACAGCATGACTGATCCTAAAGATCAAGTTTTGGGATGTATCTTCTGTCCAGAGGTGGAGAGTAGTTGAAGTAAATATTTTTTAATAGTTACCAAATCTGCAACAACTTTTCTCCATATTGGCATATGCTTTTAAATAAAATTACCATTTGTTTCTCTGTCTCTTTCAATAAACACGCATGCAGGCACACACACACAGCTATCACTAGCCCATGTTTAAATGAGAAAAAAGAGGGTTATTTCTTGTGAGTGGGCACATTTCTGATGTATAAGTTTCAGTAAGTGAAGTGAGTACTAACTTTATGTCATTCTTACTCTTATACTGATGGGCCCTCGTAGACTGAATAAATTGCGCTGCCAAATGTAGATATCTTATATGAACACAAATATAACAACAGAAATTACAAATGTATTCTTAACAACTCAGCTTCCTGGACTTGTGGTATGTAAATTTTCTGCCAGCTTCTCTAAACTATATATATTTTTTTCACATGAATCACCAATAACACATTCAAAATAGGATCTCTTACATTGAGAGAACATTATGTTTTGTTACTATGGGAACTGTCTGCTCTTCCTGAAAAGCTTTCATAGTTCTTTCCTCCTGCACCCCCCACAACCCTCTCTCTCTGTATGTTTTACCCCTCAAATTCTCTAGCTGCCACTTTGTGTCTGCCTTTGCTCTGGCTTTGATTGAGTGGAGTTTTATGACCTTTGTACTTTAGTATAATCATTTTTTTTATCTGAAATTTTGCTTTCTTTTCCAAGAAGGAAGACTTTAAGTAATTGTTTATCATTTACTTCTAACTATATCTTTAATTTTTAGGTAGAAAATTGTGATATTCTAAATAAATCTTTTGCAGGCATAAATACTCAGGTAGATAAAATAATTGCTAATCATTGGGCACAGATTATATGATCATTTTCCATCTTTCTTTAGAATGATAAAGCATTAATCAGAAACTTTAACACAGCAAAGAAAGCCCCTGTGATCCATGATTTCCCTTAAGGCATTTGTGAATGATATAAATACTGCCAGAATTTGTGCCAATGGACTGCTTAAAAGATATGAGACACTCCAAGTATTTATACCTAAGAATGCTTCAGTAGAGTGTCTATAAAAACACATCTTATTTGGGAATAAGATGAGAGCAATATATCCATCAATATTTTTGGAAAGAGAATGAATTCTTTACCTTCCTGTCTTATGTAATGTTTACTCATGAAATTTTTTGAAATATTAGATCATACTCTGGATTTGAAGATCCTTTTCAGTTAAGAATTAGTCAAATATCTATGAAAAATGGAATATTGATAGGGACTAGGTAAAGGATGCTGATTCCATATTTAGAGTTGGTATATGCTTTTTAACATTTATAATCAGTTTACTTCAAGTAAAGGAGATTATATTCAGCAATGTGAATAGACCTCATCTAATCAGTTGAAGGCCTTCTAAGCAAAAATTGAAGTTTCCAGGAGGAAAAGAAATTCTGCCTTAAAACTATAATGTAGAAATCCTACCTGAATTTGTATTTTGTCAACCTGCCCTATAGATTTTGGATTCAACACTGTAGCTTCAACCCTTATCTGAATTTCTGTCTTGTTAGCCTGCCCTTCAGATTTTTGACTTGTTAACCCTCAGAATCTTATCAGCCAATTCCTTAAACTAAGTCTTTTTCTCTATATATATTTGTATCTCATTTGTTCTGTTTTGTTTTTGCTTTTTTTTTTTTTGAGAAGTCTTTTAAAGGAAAAAAAATAAAGGAAAAAATATCCTGACACTTGTTAAAATGGAAGACTTTTTATTTAAGACTATTGCAATAGAGAGGGAGCTCAGGCTCAACTCCAAATACAAGGACAAGTGGGAACTTATGGCCAATGAGTAGGATGAGAGGGTAAGGGACTCAATGAATAGAAAATTACTAAGACGAGACATCCAAAGGTAGGTAGAGTTCTTGCCAAACCAACTTAACAGGATTCTTCCTGAAAACATACTGGATGATTAGGTATCAAGGGTGGGAGGAATTTCTGCTAAGTGATGATTAAGATTCCAGCTAAAACTGGATTTGTCTAGGACACAGAAGCCCAATGTTGAGGTCCAGTAGTAAAGAGGGCTCAGAGGAGCCTAACTAAACCTGATTAGGGAGTTTTTGGCAGAAACAAAACTGATGCAGTAGAGTACATCTCCACCCCCTACAGATAATATCTTTTATTTATGCACCTAAAAAGCATAAGCACATTTTAGCCACGTTTTCTGGAAGAACATGAAGTATGACAAAATATAAATTTTATTTAAAGAATTTGTGTTTATGCATTGAGGTTTGAGAATTCCAGCTTTTTAAATAAATAATTGGCTGAATATAGAAATACTTTAGCATCTATGAAAATACCTTCTTGCCCACAATGAGTAGAAATTTTGTATCTATGAGGGTAAATGTAGGATGATTATATTCATTTTTTAAGCATAGCATATTTTAAATATGTGGACCAAGTTTTAATCACATTGTGTAGAATCGTAGACTATGTTCATTTTCTTATTATGCCAAACAATGCTATTCTATATTATTAAATATTTTCTTTAAGTGGCGGCAGCTGGCTTACTGCTGTATAAAGTGCGATCTCAGCTACATCCATTATTTTAAAATTCCTAGAATTGGAACTGAAAATACATGCAGATAAAACTTTATTAACAAATACACAAAAATGTACTTACTTAAATATAGGCACATAATTCTAAGGAATGGTTTAATAGTATATATGAAGACCAACTTGGTAAGTACTGAAGCTGTAAATACTCATCTCGGCACTACTATCTATAACAATGAGCCATTTGTATTATCTAGATGAAGAGGTAATAATAGTGTCAAAGGAATCTATGTAAATGAATCTCATAGGCATTGTAACAGCACATAATAGAAATGACTTTCTCACCTGGTAAATGACTTTCTAAAAGGCCAATAGTGGCACAAATTCAATTATTGCAAATCTGAGTTTCTTTCCTCTCTCCTAGTTAGTATGTCTTTTTTGTGTCCTTAATAATGGGAAAGTGTTTGTAAAGTAGTAATGGTGAAAAAATTATGGTTGGCTGATATAAGGAAGTGAAAAATGGAATATATCTCATTATGTAGCAAATTTGCCACTCTTGTTTGAAGTGATGGAGATTATTTCTAAGACAACAAATAACCAAGAAGCTTCGTGTGCATTTATTATATTATGTTTTAGGAGGTTGCATGAATAGATGAATTTTCTGTCAGCCTGGTACTTCCTTGTGCAGTATTTCAGATCCCAAATATTTGTTAAAAAATAACAGGTCTTTGTATGTGATAGGAGATAAAGTCACTATATATAAGACTTAATGTATAAAGCAGATAACTGTGAAACACTCCATTAAAACAATAAACCATGCAATTTTTACACTATAGAAAAAGTGAATGCATTTTAAATATTATATACATTATGATATCCAAATAAACATAACTTGTAAAAATTTGTTTTTTAACCAGACCTTTTCATAATACTAGTATTTAATAATTAAATCCTATAGATTGCATTATTATAACCAATTATTGGCTCCCTTGCCTATAAAAAGATGACTCATTTCTATCAGAAGCTAATAACTGGAAGAACCTCATTGTGAAGGGAGGGAATATTTTTGCCTGGTTGAAGCTTAACAGTATGGCTTGTTTTGTCTGATAAAATATGGGTAAAAGTGATACAGATTAGCTGGAGGACAAGTTTTAAGAGCCATCTTATGGATTGTCCATATCCCCTTTTCCCTGCCAAAAGGTCATGATTGATTGAGGTTCTTCCTTTAGCCTGGATTGTAGAAGGAAGAAGAACACGGAACAGAGCAACAGGCAATCCTCAAAGGGTGTGTGTTATGAGAGAAATAAATGCCTTTGTTGTAGATTGCTAAGGTTATCGGGTTATTTGTTACCAAAACATAAAAATGTTGGCTATATATTACTTTAGGAAATATTTATCCTAAGTGAATATTTGTATATCACATAGAATATACAAATAATATTAAAAGTGTGGCATGACTATTACTATCATCCAAATGTATATTGATCTTATAAATTTTTCTTAATATATTAGGCTCCAGTTACCATACAGTGTCAAAAAGTCACAATCTGGCTTTAAGTAAATTCAAGACAAATAGAAAATATAAATTTTGAATAATGGAATACACTAATTATATAAACTCAAACTTGTATAAACAGTATTCTTCATATAATAAATTTAAGTATGTATAAAAATGATATCTATTTAAAAGATTTTGTATCAATAGTGGAGGTAGTATTATTTAAGATGATTATGTAGCAATAAAAATTAGAAAAGTTTTCTAAAATGAATATTAATAATTAATATACCTATCATATATACAGGTACCTAAAACTTCAAACCAAAAACTATTAATAAATTGCTGATCTGATGGTAAGTCTATTCTCAGCCCCATCCAATACTTTCAAGGCCTTTTCTTGTCTATATGTCAAATCTTAGAGTTATTAGCTAAACACTGTAAGCATTAGTTCTGAACTATTTTTCTGAATCTAATGGAAAACATTTTCTCTTGCATTACTTTTCTTTTCCAAACTAGAGATTTTCTAGCCAACTTAAAATTTTCTGATAAAATTCAAAATCCAATTCTTGATACGGACTTTTATGCTTTGCCATCCATTTCTCTTTGTCTCATTCTACTTATTCTTCCTGTGTCATTATCAACATGACCCTCCCAATGAAAACTTATTTGATTCCACCAGCTAGAAGCACTATGTGTGAAAATATTCTCTCTCAAGGGACTAATAATTTTTTCCTTATATTATAATCTTCATGTACTTGCCATCCATTCTGTTATGCTATAATTCTTTTAGGATTGTAATTATTCTTTACATTACACTCAGGTACTAGGCTATATTTTATAGAATGAGTTTGATTTTCTATATATCCTGTCTTAGAATTCCATGTTATGCATGGTATGCATATCAAATAAATGAATGAATTATAGTCAGCATGCTTTGCTACAAAATATTAATTTTATCCTTTCATATATTGCACCACTGAAAAAGGTCTAATTTGAGAAATCACTTCACTGAAACATAGCATCTCATATTGATTCTACAATTTTGTTGGTTAAAAATGAATTTTATACATGCGATATTGTAAGTTATTTATACAAAGATTGGAAATTAATAGGCCTTTTTGACTTTACTAGGATTTTACATATACTTGATTAAAACTATCAGATATAGAAAACTTCCTCTTTCAAAATAACTAATCATCTGTTGTGGATGAGGAAGAAACTTCCTGAGATTTATTATGTTCCCTTAAAATGAACATAAGGAAAGTTATATATTCATCTCTGAAACATTTTTCTTTGTCTAGTAATAGTGTATAAAATATATAATTCATTTATATGACTTTATTAATTCTTCTATTTTTCTACAGAAGAAGAAACAGAAAACTAGAATTTTGGAAAATTCTAAATTGCTAAATTCTGGAAAAGGTACTTTTCTTTTCAAGGATCAAAATACACTAAAGGGAAATCATTCATTTAACAATCATATAAGGCAATGAACAACATTTTTAGTTTTATTTTTATTATTTTTATTTTATTTTTAGATTTTATTTATTTATTCATGAGAGACACACAGAGACAGAGAGAGGCAGAGACACAGGCAGAGGGGAGAAGCAGGCTCCATACAGGGAGCACGATGTGGGACTCGATTCTGGGTCTCCAGGATCACGCCCTGGGCGGAAGGCAGCGCTAAACTGCTGAGCCACCGGGGTTGCCCCAGCTTGAGTTTTATATTCTGTACTCTCGTTCGAATTTCCTTGTCATGGATATCAAATTAATATGCAAGAGTACATACTGATAATATTCTGCCTCAGAGATACTGAATGAAAATTTAGCCATATAAAAATTAAATAAATACAGCTAAATAATATTGGTTATTCATATTTGATAATGTAAAAAAGTTATTCTAGTTATTATTGTTTTATTATCAGATACACACAAAAAAGATAAAATGTTTTAATTTAGAGCTTATTTCTAAAACTTATATTTTATCAGTCAATTCAAGGACCCACCATTAAAGTATAAAAGAAAAAAAAATAAAAATTTTAACAGAACAAACAGAAAAACAATTAAACAATAGAGAACAGAGCAGGAGAAGAAACAAAAATCCAAAGGAATTTGACATGCTGACAAGAATTTAAAGAGCAATAAAACCGGTAAAACTCCTATTACTCCTTCAGAAGGGAATTTTGGAAGGAAATAGGAACTTAAAATTAATAGGGAACTTATTTTGTCCATTTCTTTAAAAGTAGAACGATAATTAAAAATACTGTAAAACTCTCCTTAGGGCTTCTTTTGAATTTTGCCGATATTGGTTTTCTATCACTGCATACAAATTGTATGAACTTGACAGCTTAAACAATACCCACTTATTATATCACAATTCTGTACCTTTCAAATCTGACATGGGCTCACCAGGCTAGAATCAAGATACTGCAGGACTGTATCTGTACTGAAGGCTCTGAAGAAAAACAAATCTTTTAGGTTGTTAGGCAAATTCAGTTCTTTGAAGTTACAGGACTGATGTCCCCATTTTCTTGCTGGCTGTCAGCCAGAGACCTCACTTAACTACAAGAAGCTTCTCTCCAGTCTTTGCACATGGGTCCCTGCAACTCAGAATCAGCAGTGGCAATTGGAATTCTTCTCATGCATGGAATCTTCTTGACTTTTCTTTCTGCTGTAAAGGTTTCCAAAGACTTTCATTAACTTGGAGACCAAGGAAATAATGTACCATGAATTTAATCTGAAGAGTAATGGAAAATTCTAGTGTTCATGGGGATAAGGCCCCTCTTACTGGTTATTTAGCTATGGGACACAGGTATTGCTGCAATAGATATCGAAAAAAAAAATCATTCCATATGCTGAACTTGGGCTCAATATGTTTTTTAATAGATAAAGGCAGAAAGATTAATAAGTACACATATGAACAGAATAATTAATAAGCTTAATTAAGCCACATGCAGAATCTGCACCTAAGGAAAAGAAAATGCACAGAATGGCATAATCAAAAGTGTTTAACTGTTGAAATTCTTCAAAGGAAAATAGATATTCTTCTATATTTGTGTTATTGTGTTTTAGGAATATATCTCTATTCTTAGAATATTTTATAATATTTTCAGAAAACTACACTGATGTATTTTTTAAAAATATAAATATATCTGTGTTTTTTAAGTTTACTTTCATTATCATTTCTGTCACACATCAGGGAAAAGGCAAGTGGAGTACTGCATCACTAATACTCTACCAGGTAGAACTAGAATCTATATTCTTTTTATTTTATTTTATTTTATTTTATTTTATTTTATTTATTTTATTTTATTTATTTTATTTTATTTTATTATTTTACTTTATTTTATTTTTTAATATTCCTTTATTTTAAATTAAACCTTGACCAGATAACTAATAGAAGATAAGTAAAGGGAAGAAATAATTTATGTCAGAAAGGGTCATTTATAGTAAAAAAAAAAAAAAGTGTGATAAGAGCTTTAGAAAATATTGAGATAACTTTTTATTTGGGGCTTTGTCTTTTGTTTCAGTCAAGTCAGTTTTACAAGGCTGCTTTCCCCAGGAGATAATAAATGATCTTGTTTTTTACTCCTTGAAGAATGTAGATGGTATTGCAGAAGCTAAAAATGTTTATAGGGTACTCAAAATTACTGATACTGAAAAGGAAGCTTTATTCTATATATTAACCTTATGATCCAGGTAAGTTTAAAGCACATATCACTATGACTAAAATTACAAGATCTAAACAAGCGATAATTACAAATTTGCCAAGATTCAGCCTTTCCAAAAAAGCTCAATTCTGATATGATTTTAATGAGGCAAGTTTCACTTTACTTTTATGTCCTTGATTAAATGTGTATAATGGATTAAAATGAAATTAGGCAAAATCATCTGTACTATTTATCATCATGATAAAATACTTCATGAACACCCTCAAACCAAACATGCAATCATATATAACAAATGTAGACAATTGGCTTTCACTTCAGATCTGGATTATTTTCTCCTTCCAACAAAATGGAATTAACATTGAAATTACAAAGTACCTTTTTAAAAATTTTATAACATGATTATCGTCATGAATTCTAAAATAAATCTTACTATCTAATGAGAATTAATCACTTGAGAGCTAGAAAAGTTGATTTCAGTCAGAAATGGGACAAAATTATAATCAGTTATATTACTTTAAATATTATTTAGTAAATAATTACTATGTAGTTATTAGAAATAGTGTTATTTTTCTTGGAGAATGGTAGGAAAAGGAGGATAGAAAATGGAATCAAGTGGAAGATAGGCAGAATTTTAGAATATGTGTACACATGGGGTGACTTACCTTCCTCTAAAATCTCCCCCTTAAACACAACCACATACATAAAGAGAAGTTCTGAAAAATATTATCAATATTTATATTTATCAATATTATCAAGCTAATAAAAATACTGAATTTCTAGAAAATCTGCAGGAATCAAATCTGAAAGACATTAAGTATACATGAAGGCAGTATTTTCAGGGTACCTAGACTCATGCCATTATAAATGTCGAGGGAACTAGAAAGATCATACAGAATCAGATATTCACACAAAGATTGTAATAGAAAAAGGAATTGCAATAACAGTCATTATTTAAAAATAAGGTATTTGTGCACTGTAATTGAAAAATAGAGAGGCATGCATATGACACTTTAACCTAAGAAAAGTCTCCATAGTATCATCTACATGCAATAATTATCTAAAATATGAAATAAATTGCTCATTCTTGGAGGAAAATGAATTTTTGTGACAATTAGTAATGTTATTTAACATGCATTTAATTTGATCAAGTAGTACACTGATTTCTTAAAAGTATAGATAATCCCTCTCAATAGACGGATAGATTGCTCTTAAGAAAAGATTTTACACTCAAGATATAATAAAGCTATTTGGATTCATATAACACTAATATGAACTTTAAGAAAATATAGTACTGTGGCAAACTAAGGATTATTTGTCCTGTGTGTTACATTTACCTAATAAGGAACTTAAAAAACCAAGAAAGCAAACAAAAGCCTTACATATGAAAGCTTAAATCTTAAAATTAGTTTGGCTATAATCATTTTATCCAATCTAGTCCCAGTGGAATTTTCTTTACAACATCCTTGAGTTTCTTTTTCCATTTAATTTCTCACTCACTGATTTCTGTTCCTTAGGAGATATAGGCTTCCAGTTATGTAATGAATAAGTCATGGGAAAAAAAGTTACAGCATAGGGAATATAGTCAATGATATTGTAGTAGTTTTGTGTAGTGACAGATGGGAGCTACATTTGTGGTGAGCATAGCCTAATATGTAACCAAGTTGAATCACTATATTGCACACCTGAAATTAATGTAACATGGTGTGTTAGGTATACTGAAAAAAAGGGGGATTGCTTATAAAAAAATTTCTAAAATCTTTATTTTGCCAATTCTTCTCTGTCAGTATTTTTTAAAATATTTAAGAAATTTAAAATATCACAAGAGGAATGAGGTGTAATAATACAGATATTTTCTGAAGAGTGTAGATTTCAGTAAAGTATCACTTCATATAACACATAATATTGTTCCATTAATTGTGGTAGAAAACATGCCATTTACACATATAACTTCTTTTAAGATAAATGGATCTTGTTCAATAAAAGCCTCTTTCATTTTCCTGACACATTGAAGAGTGTGAGTATTGTAGTTTGGGGAAGAGATCTAAGCCGGGAAGATTTCAAATTGTGAATAACAGAGGGAAAATAAATGAAGATTGTTAAGGCATTTTGGGAAATGGGTAGCATGGAATAAAAAAAACAGGAGAAAAATTAAACAGATAATGATTGACAATTTAGTGAAATAGTGAATGAAAGAAAATATTTCTATTAATACTTTATATTTTTATTTATATAGAGAAAAGTTACTAACTTATATAATAAAAGTATATATATTTCCATCTAACCAAATGACAAAGATGAAATTTAAAATTGCCATTTATAATTACATAAGTATAAAACTAGAAATAAATCTACTTAATGTTGGGAAAAAACTCTATAACAGAAACAAATTATTACTGAGAAATATTATATAACTTCCAAATAAATAGAAGTTCATTCTATATTCTTACATTAGGAGACTCAGTATTTTGAGATGTTAATTCCACCTAATTAGATGTAGAGATTTAAAGCAACACCATTCAAAATCTCAGAAGATTCTCATTTTTTTTCATTTTTTACTTTCTTTCTTCTTTCTCTTCTTTCTTTTCGTTTTTGGTGAATATATAAAAGGCTTATAGAAACCAAAAAATAATATTGTTTTCTTTTTTAAAAGATTTTATTTATTTATTTGACAGAGAGCTAGAGAGCACAAACAGAGAGAGCTGTAGAAGCAGAAGGAGAAGCCAGCTTCCCCAAGAGGAGGGACACTCCCCCTCCCCAAGGCAGGGCTAGATCCCAGGACCCTGGGGTCAGCCCTTGAGCCAAAGGCAAATGTTTAACCGTTGAGCCACCCAGGTGCCCCAATCAGAAATAATATTGTAAAAGAAAAATCAGGGAGGACCTACACTATCAAAAATTAAAGACTAATACAAAACTATGGTAATTAAACAGGGTGTTATTGATAGAATAAAGGTGCACAAAAGACAACACTAATAAACAAGAGTATGGAAAGAGACATGCATATGAAATCACTTGACATGATAAAATGCTGCTGCAGATCACTAGGGAAATGAGTTTAGTTTCAGTACATTGTGATGAATAAATAAGATATCTGTTTAAAAATATTAACCTTCACACTTATATCACTGGCTCAAAACTTGTGAGAGAAAGTGTTCCTAGAATAAAAATAGTATCTTGATGAGCTTGGGATGAACATTTATTTGGTAGATAGGAAAAAAAATTTCCTATAAAAAATTGATTGGCTGGACTTCACAACACTATACAACAACTTCTGTATCATTCATAAAATAAAAAGTCCACCCATTTACTGTGATTAGATATTTGCTACACATAAATCTCCTAAAGGCCATATAGATAGAAGAAACCATGAACATATATACATCTGTAATAGATTAATGACTTCACAGGATAGTATTTCCAAATGATCAAGAAAAATATAAAAAGGTGCTTAACATCATTAACATAAAGAGAAATTCTAATTAAATCCACAAGGAGATGCTAGCTGCCACATCAACTCCCACTCTAAAGATTGATCAAGAACAACAATAACAACAACAGGATATACTAGTTGGTGTGATTATAAAGCAACCAGATATCTCATAGAATATTGGCCAAAGTATAATTCCTGCATTCACTTCAGAGAACTACCCAACAACATCTAAAACTAATATATAGTAATTGTAGTTTTAGATTTGCACTCAAGAGAAAGGAACACATATTTGCACAAAAGATATGTAAAAAATATGCATAGCAGTTTTATTCGTACTAGTCAAATACTAGAAAAAGCCCAAATATTCATCTAGTGGAAAACCAATAAATTATATATGAAATGGGACACAGAACAGTAATCAAAAGTATACCAAAGGTACACACAACATGAATAAATTAAAAAAAACTTTTATTTTGAGCAAAAGATGCTAGACACACATTAGTGTATGTTTCCACTTTCAAGAAGTTCAAGAAAAGACAAAACTATCTATGAGTATAGAGTTCAGAATGGTGGGTACTGACAAGGGACACAGGGGAACCTTCTGGGAAAGATGGCAATGCTCAATGTCTTAGTTTCTAAGGGTTATACGGGTGTATGCCTGTGTAAAACAGATGTAGCTTTGCCTATTGAATTTTGTGCATCTTAATAGATAAAATTATATCATTTAACAAAGAAATATAGTTAACGCTTGTACGACTCAGTGGTTTAGGGGCAATCACCCCCTACACGGTTGAAAACATGTATAACTTTTGACTCCCTAAATACTTAACTAATAATACCCTATTGCTGACCTTACTGGTAAATCTTACTGGTAACATAGTCAATTAACATATTTTATAGATGTATTATATACTGTATTTGTACAATAAACTAGAGAAAAATATTATTAAGAGAAAACACATTTATAGTACTCTACTGTATTTATATATATAAAAAATCTGTGTGTATGTGGACCCATGTAGTTGAAATCCCTGTTATTCAAGGATCAACTGTACTCCAAAATATATAGATTATAAATAACTTTATGAAAGCAAATTAAGTTGAATCATCATATTAGAAAAATGAAATACTTTCAAACAGACACTAAAGAAATAGGAAATTTAACTTGTTCTATAATTGTTAAGTAATTGAAATATTAATTTGAAATCTCCCTGTAGGGGTGCCTGGGTGACTTAATTAAGCGTCCAGCTCTTAACTTCGGCTGAGTTCATGATCTCAGGGTCAGGAGATCCAGCCCCCTTGGGGCTCTGTGCTCAGGAGGAAATCTGCTTGAGATTCTCTCTCTCTCTCCCTCTGCCCTTCCACCCTTCCTGTATGTGTGTGCACTTTCTGTCTAAAAATAAATGAATGAATTTAAAAAAAAAAATAAAATCTTCCTCCAGTGAAACTTTGAGGATCATCTAGTTTTACCAGTGAATTCTACTACAATGAACAAAAGGAACATTATCTAAATTATTTTATGAGACCCATCTTATCTTTATATAAAAACTTTAAAAGGCAATGCAGGGGATTATATTATACTCCAAGCACTTATTCAAAGAAGAGGTCCCTTAGGACAGAATAGATATCAAGACAAAGATATTTGAAACATGTAATATGAAGATTTGTGGGGCAGGGAGCAGACAAACAATCCAGGTGGTACTCAGTTATGCTACATATCTATTCTCTGCCAAGTCTGAACCTCAATCCCTAGCCTTTATACAGGAAGGGAGCTTGGTGGTGAGGTCACTGGGCAATTCTCTAAAGTGGTGCCATCTGTGCACCAGAGGATCTCTACCAGGATCTATTAGTTATCTAAAGAAGAGCCTTCTCTGTGCTACTTTAGGGAAAATCTGAACAACCTCTGCATTCTAATCAGTGCATACATTAACCTCCACAGGGCCTGGAACACATAGCCTCAAGGGGGGTCATTATATAGGCAAAACATGATGGAAGGCCAATGATGGAGTCAGTGTTGTAAGCACTTTTGCAAATGTCTAGGTTAATAAATATAAAAAAGACCCGGAAGTTGGATATTGATTTATGAATTACTACTGAGAGAAAAGAGAAGGAGGGAAGGAGAGAGACTTTGGGTTTGTCCTTTTCTTCACTCAATGGTTTAATCATGAAAATATTATCTGGTTTGTATTGGCTACGCAAACATACACACACATATATGCTTATATACTAAACACATCTAATTTTGTTTAGAAGGTGTTTTTCAATATTTATCAATTTCTATAAATATAATAATGAGTTATGATGCTTGAGTTTTTTTCTCAACAATAAATTTCCTAGCCATTTATAGGGATACCTACAGATCTGTCTTACAGATTATAAATACTAAGTATAAATATAGAAATATATCAAAATGTATTTGCTCATTCTTCTAATTTTTGGCAACCCACCTATATCCAATATTTCTTCATTGTAAATAATGCTGCTATGATCCTCTTTGCACATGACTCCTTATATGTTCTCTGGGACATAGAACTCGATATGGAGTTTCTTCGCTATAGCATATGTCCACTGAAAACTTGATCAGTATTGCAAAAATTGTCTCCAAAAGGATTTTACCAATTGTCTCTATAACTGACAGTGATAGGAAGTTCCTATTCTCTTGTATGTAAAAACAAGAAGTATTTTAATGGAGCAGAGGGACAAAATGCAGATTGGAGTTTGAAAAAGAGAAAGTGGGAGGTGAAATGTAGAAACAACGGACACAAACATTTACTTTGTAACAGATGGCATAAGAGAAAGGAGAAAGTTATTTATATTATCAATTATTCTCTAGGTATTGAGATAATAGCGTTTCTGCTTTTAGGGGGCTTACTTTGTTGTCAGGACACGGAAAATAATCCATGTTATCTTATGTAATGACATATGTTAATGTCATTAAGAAATGTTATAAACAAGAATAAAATATACAGGATAGAGATAAGGGATAGAGATGACTTATAGATGAGGCTTGGATGTGGGTGATAGAATGGTCCAGTAAGGCCTCAGTAAGGAGATAACATATCAGAGAATATACTTAAACAGTGTGAGTATAGCAGACTATACCAGGTGAGACTATACAGAGAGTATTCTATGGAAAAATAATGGTGTATGCAAAGGTTAGAGCCTTAAAAGGCGTAAACATGTTTGACGTATTCAAGGCAAGACGAAAGACCAGTGTGGCTGGATTGGTGAGCAAGGTAGAAGGCCTTAGGAAATGCAGTTAAGGAGTTTGGCAGAGGTCGGCTCACTAAGGATCCTTTGGATATGTTACAAACTTCAAGTGTTATTCGAAGCGTAACCTAACATCACCAGAGAGTTGAAAGTAACTCATGATTTCTTTTCCTTTTGCATTCAAGGTAGTAAGGAATAAACTATTGAGAGTCAGAGACACCAGAATGGAAATGAGAGGTTAGGGTCGATTCTATTGCTATAGTTGAGAGGAAAAATCGCTGTGGCTTAGGAAACAAATCAGAAATGACAGAAGTAAACTTCATAGAATTAACAATACAGTTTTGTAGTATTTGCTGAAGGATTTATTGAAAGGTAGGACATAAAGAGAGGAATAGCTTTTTGCCATAAGATCTGGGACAAAGGCAACAACAGTATATGTACCTTTGGTGAGAAGGCCTGGTCCAGGGGATTTGAGGAGGCAAAGGAAGAAGAGTCGTAATTTACATATTAAATGTGAGATGCTTCTTAAGTATCAAAGGGTGGATGCCTAGTATGAGTTTAGATGTTAGACTGGAACTCAAAGAGGCGCTCAGGGATGGAGATAATAATCTGGAAGACTGGCTGTTTATTTAGACACATTGGGAAGTATGAGATCATCAAGGAAGGAGTGGGTGTAGATAGAGATGAGAAAAAGCTCATGATGGAACCCTGGACTCTCCAAATTGCTGGAAGACAAGAAGTAATAGCACAGACTGTGAGAAACTGTTTACTAGGAAAGTAGCAAAAAAAAAAAAAAAAAAACCCAACAAAATAAAACAAAACAAAACAAAACAAAAAAAACAAGAGGGCATGGCACCCAGTGGGCTAAGTAAAAATATGGTGTTTGTTTTATTCTTGGATATCTCCTATTTCTTATTTGTCTTTATTTATATGTAGCCAATAGCCTATGAGCTCTTTACAGGAGCTTTGGTTCCTAGAACTTGGCACCAGTGACTTGCACACAGTGTCTGCTCAATTTATGTTGGATAAATGAAAAAGCAGATGTCAAGATATAAATAATTCTAGAATATGTAGCACATAATTTTGACTGAAGAATGAAAATAGTATGCAAAGTGTCTTAAGAACAGCCTAGGAAACATGATAGAGCTGAATGAAGATGTGCTACTCTGGGAGAGTATAAAAAAAGAGAGGCTGAAGATTGTAAAGGCAAATTTCAAGCACTTTACAGCTTTGCCTTTGGCTAATCCTGAGGCTGAGACTGTTAGGTTTAGCAAAAAAATGGTATCAAATATTGGAATTTTGGAATATAAATTACTAGAAGCTTAGATAGCTATAGATTATTGTAGGTATTTTATGCATAATGTTACCTGCCAATTTCTTAAAGAGATCATAAAAGCCTTCATTTTCCACTTTGACACTTCAAAGATGTATCATAGATTTGTGAAGGTTAGTAGGTGATGCTTTCTAATAATATATGCATAGTAGATAACCCCGAATCTTATAAGTAAGATTTTTTTTCAGGCAAAAATATGATTAAACTATATTCAGCCTAAGGCAAAATTTCATTTATGGTTTATTGATATTTTTGGTCAGTTAAATCACTGCAGAGGAATTATGTTAGAAAAGCAGTTTGTGTCATCCTAGTGAAACTTAACCCTGTATCCAATATATGACAAGCAGCACTTATATTTCACTTTGCTATGTACCAGAGAGCTGGGATCTATAAACTGTCCTGAATATAAATGCTTCTTTTACCTTGGAGCAATACTGGACATCAACACACCAAATACAGTAAAATAAGAGGTTTTACTTTAATTAGTGATCTGGCATCATTTAAGATGTTTTTATGTCAAGGAATAATTGCATATTACAGAACAAATAATGAAAGTTCTTCCTTTGAAATGTCTCTACAAGGGTTAAAATAATAAACAAGGCAAGTTTGTTCTTTAGTGTTCCTCCTACATAATACTGAATGAATCATTATCAGCTAAATATAAAGTATCTATAGAATTTTTCAGGACTTACTAACAAAAAAACCTTTAATGTTAATATATTTTAGTTTTAGATACTTAATATCTTGAAGTGCAAGTGTGCATGCATAAAATGAAGGACATGGTGAATATTTATAACATTTAAATAACGTAGGTAGCCGTATGCAAACATTTAAAACATAAAAGAGTATGTAAGGGAAGAATATAGGATATAAAATAAGACAGATCAGCAGTTAATTGTGGTATTACCAACTATAAGGCTTTGAGGAATTATCTGAGTTTCAATTTCCTCATCACTATTTAATGGGGGGAGGAGTACATGTATCTTTCAGCTAAATGAAGATAAAGAAAATTGTGAAGTAAAATTGACTAAAATGTAGAATTAACTAAGAAAGAATGTCTTGTAAGTGCCAAATTTCATTTGGTATTTCAAAGCATTAAATCATCTTTGAATTGAAAATGATTTTATAGTTTCTCTTATGAAATATTTTCCAAGGGGAACTATGCAGATAGTATCTTAGTCTGTAGGAATTCACAAACTTCTTTATGTGTCTTAAAATTAATAAATGGAGGTCAGTGTGCATTATTAAAAAAACAATCTTGATTTATTGAGTTTTTAAAAATCTATCTAGTTACCAATCAAGTCTATCTTGGAGCACAGATTTGACAAACTGTATATAGGACTGCCAGATAATATACAGAATGATCAGTTATATTTGGATCTCAATATATAACACATGTTTTTTAGTGTAATTTTGTCCCATGAAATAGTACACAATTATACTAAAAACTTATTCCTCATTTATCTGAAATTTAAATTTAGCTGGGTCTCATATGTATATCTGCTAAAGATGGCAGCCATACTGTAAAGTTTCCAGATTTTAGAAACAATGCAGGATAGTAGTGCAGAGTAACCATAACACTGCAAAGGATAAATTAATCCGATTGCCAATTCTTCCTTCTCCTCCTACTATTAGTGGAGTGTTCTAAATTATCTGGGTCATGTTCACTTGATTTACTGAAAAAGTATTAGTATTTCAAACATTATTTGTATTTGAGTATGTTTTGATTGAGTTTGAAGATTTAAAATTCTGCAAAATGTAACTCAAATAATCATTTAAAATATCAGACGTGATTTCTTGCCCTATAGTCCTCTTTTTAAAAGCACTATAAAATTAATTTTTTAAAAGATTTTATTTGTTTATTCATGAGAGACAGAGAAAAAGTCAGAGAGGTAGGTGTAGGGAAAAGAAGGCCCCTGTGGGAAGCCTGATGTGGGAAACAATCCCAGGATCCCAGGATCACCACCTAAGCCAAAGGCAGATAGCCAACCATTGAGCTACTCAGACATCCCTAAAGTTACTCTTAAATATTATTTATAACAGATTTTTAAGTAGTAATATATCAATTTGGAGCTTTCCTCATCAAGAGTTCTGAACCATGAGCATTTAACCATGAAAAAAATTGAGTTTTTATATATTTCTATTGTTAATGAAGAGAAATACAATCAACATGATTTTAAAATGGTCTTCTAAATTAAGTTCCTAAAAATACATAATGTTCTAAAAGGAAATATCCCATGAGGAAGAGCACTAGTGTGCTTGCCAAAGCCTTTAAATAGAATTTTATATTATATAAGTCAATATAGAAAGTATTTGAATTTTGACAATTTTTACCAATGTGGAAAGAAATTAAAGAAGACCTAAAAATGGAAAAGATCTTTTTTTTTTTTTTTTTTTTGACTGGAAGACTTGATATTATTAAGATGGCAATACTCCCCAAATAAATCTACAGAGTCAACATTATCTCTATCCAAAGCCCAGCTGCATTTTTTTGACAGAAATCTTCTGGCCTTAATATATAAATTCAAGGAACTCCAAATAGTGAAAATTATTTTGAAAAAGAACAAAGTTGAGAACTCATCCTTTGTGATTTCAAACTTTCTACTAAGCTACAGTAATCAAGGCCATCAGGTATTTGCCTAAGGATAGACATACAAAGTAATAATAATGGATAGAAATTTGAGAAATGAACCTTTATATTTATGGTCAATTGGTTTTAGACAGGAAGTCAAAACAATTTAATGAGGGAAAGTATTTTCAACAAACAATGCTGGGACAACTGGATATCTACATGCAAAAGAATGAAACCAAAATCCCAACTCACAGATGTAAAATATAACTCAAAATGAATCACAGACCCATATTTAATACATAAAACTATAAAAATTTTAGAAGAAACCATAGGAATAAATCTTTGAGACATTAGATTAGGCAATGGTTTCTTAGATATGATACCAAAAGCAAAAGCAGCAGCAGAAAAAAGATAAGTCAAACATCATCAAAGTTAAAAATCTTTGTGCTTTAAAAGTTAATACCAATAAAGCGAAAAGACAATCCAAATATTCAGAGACAATATTTGCAAATCATATATACAAATAACTTGTTTCTAGAATATATAAAAAGTTTTATAGCTGATTATTAAAAATGGGCAGAGATTCGAACAGATATTTCTCCAAAGATATACAAATGGCCAATGAGCCCATGAACAGATGCTCAACATCATTAGTCATTCATTAGGGACATGCAAAACAAAACCATAATGAGATACAATTCAAACCCACTAGGATTTCTATAATTAAAAAAAAGTTGGACAATAACAAGTGTTAGCAAGGATACGGAGAAACCTTTACCTTCATAAATAATTGGTGAGAATGTAAAATGATGCAGCCACTTTGGAAAACAACTTGGCAATTTCTCAGAAAGTTACACATAGAGTTATCATAAAACCCAACAGTGATACTCCTAGGATTATATACAAGAGATCTAAAGACATGAATCTACTCAAACTGGTACACAGATGTTCACAACATCTTTATTAATAGTAGCAAAAAGTGTGAAAATCCCAAATTTCCATGAATTGATGAATAGATTAAAAATGCAGTGTTTCCATACAATGGGATACGATTCAACAAAAAAGGGAATGTATTAACAAAATTCGCTACAACATAAATGAGCCTTGAAAACATTATGCTATGGGAAAGAAGCCAAATT
The DNA here is from genome assembly GCF_048418805.1 of Vulpes vulpes. NCBI lineage: Eukaryota > Metazoa > Chordata > Mammalia > Carnivora > Canidae > Vulpes > Vulpes vulpes. The sequence goes on from NC_132785.1 coordinate 68,623,302, forward strand.
CAAAAAAATACATGTATGATCCCATTGATAACATATCTAAAATAGGCAAAACAATAAATGTAAGAATAGATTGTTAATAGACAAAAAAAGCACTAGTCAAGTTCTGGGAGAAGGGATAATGGAAAGTGATTGCAAATGAATATGGAGTTCCATTTTAGTGCTGAAAATGTTCAAAAAGTAGATAGTGCTGGTGATTGCATATCTCTGTGTTACTATAAACCACTGAATTGTATACTTTAAATGGGTGTATTTTATGGATTAGTATTTTATCTCAATAAAACTTTTATAAAAACAGAAAACAATGATTTTTGAAATGAAATTTGTTCACTTGACTAACATAAATTTTTAAAGAGATGCTGATTTACTTTACAGTTAATTTAAGTGTGTAGAAGTCCACCTGAGAATTGGGCAATCAATACATCTGTGAAATTCTTGCGTAACAAGAGACTGGGACAAACTAAATTCTGCTTCATTACCAGGCTCTTGGGATGGAGCAGTCTCCAGATCATCGTCCCACTGTTGACTGTCTTTGCACTTTGTTTTTCTCATAGCACTTTGCAGTTGTATTTAAAGTACTTGTCTCCTACATGCACTTTAGAAGACCATAATATAATACAAAAGAGAAAGATACAGTTGGACAATCTATTTGTGTATGTATAATTAAAATTTAAAAAATAAGCTTTACTTATATTTAATATGAAGGTGGTATGGACTGAATATCAGTGTCATTCATACGTTGAAGATATAAACCCCAAAGTAGTGGTATTTGGAGATGACACCTTTGGGAGATAATTAGGTCATAGGATTGGAGTCCTCATACGTGGGATTACTGCCCTTATAAGAAAAAAAACAAGAGAGAGAGTCTCTTTTTCCACCATGGTAGGCTAGGAGTCTACCTCCACTAGAAGGAGAGCCCTCACTGGGAACTAATTAGCCAATACCTTGACCTTGGGACTTCCCAGTCTCCAGAACTCCAAGAATAAGTATCTGTTGTTTAAGCCACCCAGTCTATAATATCTTGCTGTGCAGCCTGAACAAGGACAGGGGGTGATAACCACACCCTTCTTATATTACATATGACAAACCCTCTGATTCCCAAATATCTAAATAAAGTTTCTGCAAACATCTATGAGATATGAAATATACATATATATTGTATATTCTATATAGAGTCATGAATTATATTATGTATTTTAAAAAATATTTTATTTATTTATTCATGAGAGACAGAGAAAGAGAGAGAGAGAGGCAGAGACACAGGCAGAGGAAGAAGCAGGCTCCACGCAGGGAGCCGGATATAGGACTTGATCCCAGGACTCCAGGATCACGCCCTGGGCCAAAGGCAGGCGTAAACCACTGAGCTACCCAGGGATCCCCCTACTATGTATTTTTTTTAATTTTTTTTTTAAATTTTTTTAAATTTATGATAGTCACACACAGAGAGAGAGAGAGAGAGAGAGAGAGAGACGCCGAGGGAGAAGCAGGCTCCATGCACCGGGAGCCCGACGTGGGATTCGATCCCGCGTCTCCAGGATCGCTCCCCAGGCCAAAGGCAGCCGCCAAACCGCTGCGCCACCCAGGGATACCCCCCATACTATGTATTTTTAACTAAACATTGCCAAATAGGAAAGTAGCGTAAAAAGAAACTCTGCACAAAAACATGGATTAGAGAAAATACTAACAATGCAATCAAAAGGAAACTGACAAGAGAGTACCTGAACACTACTATCCCTAGAAAGAACTCTTGGTTAGCCCTATATGGTATAAACAGTGAGAGTGCAACACGACGTTAAAAAATGTAAAACTTACAACTGCTCTACAGTATAAGTGTGATAACAAAAGAGACTATAAGTTTTTTTTTGTTCAAAGAATAACCGTTATATTACAGAGAAGACATCTTAGAAACATTTTGGAAATAGCTCTATTATTATATGTTAGTATAGCCCAAGCAAATATCCGGATGTCACCATATTATGAAATCTACATTTGAACATTTGAAAGACATAGAAAATGTTTTTTAATCTTCTAAGAAATCCCCTAACCAAGAAGATTCTACCAGTTTTGTAATTTTTTTAGTATAAAACTCCAACACTCTCCAATCGGTTTCAAAATAATCACAGATTTACATTGGGAAATTAATATTCACTAGTCAAATTTCGGTGATAACAACAACCAGTGATTGGTTGGCGTGACTGAGAAAGTGAGTACCATAAGCGTTCACAGAGAAATATGTCCCTTTACAATTTGGCACATCTTTGAAAAAGCATTGCTTTCCTTCATGATGTACTTAAAATGAGCCTCAAACAATGAATTTAGACTCAGACCTTTTAATCACTTTTGAATGAAGTTAAGAAGGGGAACAAAAATCAGTGGCTTACTGTCATCATAAGCATTCATACGATGAATATTATCTTCATTTTATAGAGGGATATCCAAGCTTCAGATACTTTGAATAACTCCCAAATTAACACAGTAATCAGTCCAGAGTTCACACCCATGTTTCCTGACTCCCAACCAGGGCTTGCTGAACTTCCCTTAAGTATTTCTCTCTTTTGAATAGAATATATTTTACTTTGTTACATACAAGTAACATAGAAGTTAGGTAGAGATATGTTTTACCTACTTACAATTCATCTTATAGGTTTGGGAGTGCCTGTCTCATTGACTTTAGGCTTGGCTAGATGGCACACACTGGACAGTAAGACAGTCACAGAACAGCATTGCTCCATCAGAGTAGATGCTTTTTTTTTTTTTTTTTTTTAAGATCTGAATTCTTTTTTTTTTTTTTAATTTTTATTTATTTATGATAGTCACACACAGAGAGAGAGGCAGAGACACAGGCAGAGGGAGAAGAAGGCTCTATGCACCGGGAGCCCGATGTGGGATTCGATCCCGGGTCTCCAGGATCGCGCCCTGGGCCAAAGACAGGCGCCAAACCGCTGCGCCACCCAGGGATCCCAGAGTAGATGCTTTAAATATGACTGTGTGATCCCTCTGGTTCTCTTGTGCTCTCCTCCCCCTTCAGGAGGCTGGTGTGCCTAGAGACTGGTTGCTATTTCAGTCCAGGTCCTGGGTGAGGACACATGGATCTTGGGAGAGTCCAGTGGAACCACAGCCAATACAATGAGACCTACTATCTATTATGCATAGATAGAACTGATTCTGCCTTTACAGGTGAAAAATATTATCTTGTAATTATACTATTTATAATAGAGGAATGTAGAGAATAGGTGAGTAAATGTCTACTGGAATTGTTGTGATTTAGATCACTGGAGAGAATAAGTATCTTACGTTTCTGTTACCTCTTTTAGGGTATGTAGCAAGATTTGTTGTCAGAAATATCTATTCTTCCCTGCAACTCTCAGGAATTGAGTGAGCAAGTATGCAAGCAAAACTTTTATGCACACCAGTTGTGCTTGAGGCGACAAAAACAATAGTTATATTCAAACAATCTTTAGAGAAACTAATTTCCATAAAACATTCTATAGTAGACATTTACTTACTCAAAGGTTCAGTCAGATCAGCAAAGCCTGGTTATTCAGATCTCACTGGCCCACTATCAGAATTGTTTACCCTAAATGTAATTCTACATGATATTGTCAATTGATATTAAGTGCCATTATAAGAAAAAAATAGTCTCAAGAAACTCATTCTACCTGTGTCTCTTTTAAGAATAATTTGAAGATGTTTATTATACAGCAGAGAAATTTGTCTGTAATTTGTGCAAAGAATAATATACTTCTCATTAGTAAATTGTTTGCTTTGATCTTATCTTTGCAGTAAACTTGTCTAATCAGGTTCCTTTTGTTTCTTTGAAACTAAAAATCTTAAACCTAAATTTAGCATTCATTTTTCTTAGCTATATTTATCCTGTACTTCTATGGCATTATATTCTTTTTTGTTATTTCTTTTAATTTTATGTATCATGTTATATTTTGTGTATCTTTATAGATTCTTTAAAAACCTTTCTGGAGGGCAGCCCAGGTGGCTCAGCGGTTTAGTGCCGCCTTCAGCCCAGGGCCTGATCCTGGAGACCTGGGATCGAGTCTCACGTCAGGCTCCCTGCATGGAGCCCACTTCTCCCTCTGCCTCTCTCTCTCTCTCTCTCTCTCTCTCTGTCTCATTAATAAATAAATAAAAATATTTAAAAAAAACCTTTCTGGAACAAATTATAACACCAATATAGAAATACATGTTTTTACAATTCTGACATGAATCCATATACATTAGTATATGTAAGAAAGCATTATGCTTTCTCAAGATACCAATAACAATAACAGTAAGTGACAAAACAATCTATCTTTAGTGTTCTCATGTAAAAATAGAATTACTAATTATATAATATCTAAGGTCTTTTTAAAGCCCGAATAATATAAGATCCTATGAACTCTTTCTCTTAAGCAAAAGCAACAATTATCCAGTCCTTTCCATCCTCACCTAATACCAATAAGAACTAATATAGGAATAAATGCTTTGTGTATATCTCCTTTATCACCTTGTTCTTAGTAAGATCCCACTTCTCTCACTTACATGTGCATATTAGTTATCTCAGGACCTTCAGTTTCTGATTCTGTAGTTATGGAGGGGTCTGAGATTCTGCATTTCTTAGGCTGACACTGCTTGTCAGCAAACCACATGTGAAAGGGATTAGACTCAACCAAATATTGAGGGAAATAACTTGATGTTAGCAATTCAAGCAGGAAAAATTTTACAGGTACTCTCAAAATTGAAAAATGTATCAGGGATCTTTCACCACATTTTGGGTCTGATATTCCACAAAAGGATAAAAATGTTACATTAAACTGGCTATTGAGTTGAAATTAGTCTATCTTCAATAAAATGGTCATTTGCATTGTGTAATTTGTAAAACCAAAATAATATGCAGCACAGGAACCTAAAGAAAAATAAATGAGTTTGCATCCTTCACCTTGAGAAAAAAGGAACAAAAAAAAGTTCCTAGGACCAGAATCAGAATTTTAATCACTAAATTTCAGCATATTATAAAAATAAGTTTTAGAATTTAGGTTGTATAGTTAGCTTAAAGAAGACGTGATTGTTTATGCATTTTGTTTTGGTTTAAACAAATCTGTTGGCATTCTGCAAAGAGAAACAGAGACAAATGGTTTAAACAGAGCTTCGCTCCGTGTTTCAGCACACTGCCATAAAACAAGTTAGATGAAATTAAGCATGCAGTAAGATGGAAAAATTTTGCTGGCGTTATCACAAGTGCTTACCATAAATATATTATAGTACATGCAAAAAGACTGCAGGGAAAGCTAGTGCTATCAAACTGTGAATTGATTTCATCCATACTTTTCATACTGGCTGCTTTTGTTTGTTTATTTTGGTTTGCTTTGTTTTGTGTGATTATCATTCACAATTGAAATATGCAGAAAAACACACCATTAATTCTCTCCATTATTTGTGAAGCATTAATGAGGAATTATGTAAACATTGATATTTTTAATGAAGACAGCTTTCCTTTTAGTGAATTTATTGGGGCTAGGGGGATAAGAGTGTTTCATGTTATTAAAAATAAATCTGCAGAAAAAATATGCCTGCCTTGACACTAGACTATGATCTTCTTAGGGGATTTTCATTTTATTCATCTTTGGACCCTCAGAGCCTAGCATAACTATTGGTAAGTAATTATTTGCTACATCATTGCTTCTTCATGCTGTATCATATGATAAGAAAAATCTTATTAGGTCAAATTAATGCTGTATTAAACTCAGTTTTCTGTTATTTAGAGTATCATCTAAGCCAAATTATAGAAGAGTATAACAGCAATGGAAGTTAGAACAGAAACATGTTGCCATATGTTTTATTTATATATATATTTTTAATAGAAACAAGAATTCTGTGATCAATGGAAAAGTCAAACTCTTTACTTCTCTTTTCAATTTCATAAGCTATATAGGACCACTCTTGGCTTCTAACAAAATATTATGATATTATTTTCATGACTCTTGGGGTCCCTATTCTGTCCTTTCATTTGACCACCTTAAAGCTTATAGATTGTAGGATAGGAGACTTTCCCTATAGTTATAAGCTCAAAAACTTTGTTTCTTTCTTTTCAATTTTATCAATCAGTTTTCTACCTTACTTGATGATTAATGTTGGTCATGTAGGTACAACATCTGCATATACTGTATGATTTTTAAAAATTTATTGAATGCCTATTTGTGCCAAGTACTGTACCAATAAATGAGACCCAGACTGCCTTAATAATGAACGTAATCTAGTGGATACTATCAGACTTTTCATTGTTTTCTGAACTTGTGGTTTACCATCTTGCTAAAAGCAAAGGTCGAATTTTGTGATTTAGTTAATTGTTTTCTTTATTAAAATTTTATACTTCTTCATATTATCACTTGTAGCAGTTCCACTAATTTTACACTTTTAACTCACATTAGACTATTTTTTAAAAATATTTTATTTAGGGATCCCTGGGTGGCACAGTGGTTTAGTGCCTGCCTTTGGCCCAGGGCGCAATCCTGGAGACCTGGGATCGAATCCCACGTCGGGCTCCCGGTGCATGGAGCCTGCTTCTCCCTCTGCCTGTGTCTCTGCCTCTCTCTCTGTGTGTGACTATCATAAGTAAATAAAAATTTTAAAAAATATATTTTATTTATTTATTCAGAAGAGACACAGAGAGGCAGAGACAGGAGAAGCAGTCTCCATGCAAGGAGCTCGATGTGGGACTCGATCCTGGGACTCCGGGATCATGCCCTGAGCCCAAGGCAGATGCTCAACCACTGAGCCATTCAGGTGCCCCAATTCACATTAGACTTTAATATTTACTACATACCTCAACATTAAGCACAAATTCAGCAAAAGAACTCTGTTGACTGGTAAGTACATCTCTACCTGGACTATAAAATCAGAGTCATTCAGAGAGCACTTTAAAATATTTATGCATGACAGACTCAACTAGAGTGTCTAAAATATATATGAGGAAAAACTATAAAACACTCCTAAAAGACATAAAACTGGAATTAAAAAGTGAAAAAAACCTATGCTGTGCTTGAATAATGATAGATATAACAGATATTAAAATATTTTATAAAGTCCCCTTAATCAAAATTAATTCATTAATATATCAAATGGGTAACAATAGAATACTCAAAAATAGATTGAAGTAAACATTTTACATATGAAAAGGTAGCAAATTAGTGGAAAATAGAGGCACCTGAGATCGCTCAGTCAGTTAAGTGTCCAACTCCTGATTTTGGCTCAGGTCATGATATCAGGGTCATGAGATCAAGCCCTGTGTGGGGCTCTGCACTCAGAGGGGAGTCTGCTTGGGATTCTTGTTCTCCCTCTGCCCCTCCCACCTCTTGCACATGTATGCTCTTTTTCTCTCAAATAAAAAAATAGATCTCTAAAAAAAATGGGAAATGAAAGATGTTTTAAGAGGTCTTATGGAAAAATTAAAATGTGACCTGGTTCAGATACCACATTCAAGAAAATAGATAATTTATAAGTAAATTAGAAATATACAGATAAAAGTAACAATTTATGATTACTAGAAAAATTTGGGCAGTTTTTTACAAAATGGCTGTGGGGAAATGTGCTCAAATAAGGCTCAAATTCAGGAGTAATACTACAAAAGACTAATGTACATGACTAAATAGAAATAAACAAAAATTACATATAGACACACAGCAAATAAAAGTAAACAAATGGAATACTGAGGGGAAATTGCAATGACATCACAGAGTTAATATGATAAATGTACTTAAAGAGTTCTGAAAATGATATAAAAAAGACCATCACACACACACAAAAAAGACCATCACTTATAGAAAATGGATAAGATATAGATAGAAACTGTTCTCATTTATAATTAGGAAAAGTGTACATTAATATTACATGAAATACTACATCTCACCCATTGAGGCATTTGTTATTTAACAACATTCTTCATGAGCTAATGGGAAACATATTGGTTGTAATACAAAATGTTAGCACAGTCTATGGTAGTGAATTTGGCTATCTCTTACAAAATTACACCCGTATTCACCTTTTAACCCAGTAATCCTATGTCTAGGAATTAATTCCAAAGACACATTGCAAAAATTCAAACTGACCATTAAGCTAAAGGCTATTAATTACGGTGTTATTTAAAATAGCAAAAGACAAAAAGAACCCAAATATTATCAATAATGGAATGTACAAGAAATTATTGGATAAGGAAGATGTGGTTTATGTATACAATGGAATATTACTCAGTCATTAGAAATGACAAATGCCCACCATTTGCTTCGACGTGGTTGGAACTGGAGGGTATTATGCTGAGTGCAGTAAGTCAATCGGAGAAGGACAGTGTATGTTCTCATTCATCTGGGGAATATAAATAATAGTGAAAGGGAATATAAGGGAAGGGAGAAGAAATGTGTGGGAAATATCAGGAAGGGAGACAGAACATAAAGACTCCTAAATCTGGGAAACGAAATAGGGGGGGGTGGAAGGGGAGGAGGGCGGCGGGGGGTGGGGGAGAATGGGTGACGGGCACTGAGGGGGACACTTGACGGGATGAGCACTGGGTGTTTTTCTGTATGTTGGTAAATTGAACACCAATAAAAATTAATTTATTAAAAAAAAAAGAAATTATTATACACAGACACCATAGTACCACCTTTAAAAGGGACAATCTCTTGCTTTGGGTTAATCTCCAGGGTACACTGTTCCAAAAAATGTAAACAATATAATATATTTAGTAGGAAATTAATGGAATGAAAAAATATATATGTATTTGTTTATAAACCCAAATAACTCAATTGAAAGATGAAGAACATTAATAAAAGTAGTTAAGTAAGGGAGTGGAGGGAAGAGCCTGGAGGGGATATTTTGGAATCTAGACCTTCTGAATGTATTTGTGTAATACTGAACTTAAGATCGTGTAAAAGTTCTACATATTAAAAAAATCCTGAGACAAAATGAAAAAGAAAATAACTCTGGGTATTGAGATAGTAGCTTAACTACATGGAGAATTATTTTCTGTTTCTTTAAAATACAGAATTTAATTGAATATGCCTGGTGAGATATATCCTAGGGAAAATTAACAACTGCAAATAATCTAAGCCTGTATTCAGAACTCATGCTTTAATAATAATACTGATATTTGTAATCTTCATTAATGCATGCATGTACATAACATATAGTAGATAACCACTGTATTTGTAGTATATTATATATGTATTACTATATATTGATTAATTGTATATGGTTAATTTTATGTGTCGATTTGACTGGGCTAAGGAATTAAGATAGCTGTCAAATATTACTTCTGGGCATGTCTGTGAGGGCGTTTCTCGGAAAGATTAGGATTTGAATTAGTGAGCTGAGTAAAGCTGATGGTCCTCCCTAATGTGGTGGGTATCATCCAATCTGTTGAGTTCTCCTGAATGGAAAAAAAAGGCAGAGGAAGAGCAAATTTACTATCTGTACTTGAGCTGGGACATCCACTTTCTGCCCTCTGGCATCAGTACTTCTAGTTCTTGGACTTTTGGACTCAGACAGGACTTAAACTATCAGGTCCATAAATTTTGGGGACTAGTATTGAATTACATCACTGGTTTTCCTGGTTGTATAGCTTACAGATGGAAGATCATGGGACTTCTCAGTTTCCAGTACTATGTAAGTCAATTGCATTCATAAATCTCATAGATATATCTGTATATTTATCCCAATGGTTCTATTTCTCTTGAGAACCCTGATAGGATATATATACAAGAAAAAAATGTTTATATATGTAAATACACACATTCACACACATGTACTCCTTCTACAGTGAATGATTATGCTAACATTGTCAAAACAAAGATTTATAAGCATAAAACTAAATTTTAATATATTTTAATTAAATTATTTAAATATAACACTATAATCTTAACTTTGATTTAGATATATTGTTATGCACTCATGCAGCATTTTTCTCTTTCAAAAAATTGGTAATTCTTCCCTCTGTTTCTTTTAAAGGTGCTACTAACCTTGTAGTAATAAGTACCTTTAGTGCTTATTTTATAATCTCTAATTACTACTTCTTTATCCAAAAAAAGAAATAAGTCTCCTTAGAGAAATAGTTGGACATGTACAATATGAAATTAGAACTTCTTGTTCTAGAAACTAGAAACCAAAGACGCTATTAAACACTGCTAGTGTTGTGCCATAAGGAGACAGATGCCACCGTGAAGAGGCTTCCGCTAGCTATAGTGTTGCAATATAAAAACCATAAAAGCATCTATGGAGTATTTTTGCCAAAAAATAAAATATGATATAGTTTCCTGATAAGTCAGTTTATAGAAACAAGGTAGAAGAAAATGTTAAGTGATACCACAATTATACAATCAGGAACATGTGAATATGGGGTATTCCATAAGACAAATAAAAATTAAAAGGAAGCAAATCTCTTATTAAGAGTTTTAAAATGTGTGCAGTGTTTGAAACATGTTTGATCTATGATTTGAGAAACTTTTGCATTTCTAAGTAAATCGAGGCTCTGGGAACTTGACAGGATATTTGATGCTATTAAAAACAGTATTGTTAAAAATCTAGGTATGATACTGTTATTAGGGTACTGTTTTTAAATGTGTCTTGGTTTAGCAATATGTATCAAATTATTTATGAATTATGTCATTTCCAAGATTTGCTTTAAAATTACCCAGCAAGTGTGTGTGTGCTTGAGTGGAGAGGAAGAAAGATACAAAGATGAAATAAATATGGCCATATATTAAATTAATGGCTGCTGTAGAAGGGTCCTGAGGTTTATTGTACTATCCTATTTACTCATGGGTGCATGTTTGAAAGTTTTAATAATGAAAACTTGAAAAATAAATTAGCAAACAAACTATTGAATGTTGCAAAACAAAATCAAACAACAAACCAACCAATTGAATCAGTATCTTAGAAGTGGGGCCTAACAGACACATCAAAAGATGCTCAACATCACTAATCATCAGAGAAATGCAAATCAAAACCATAATGAGAGATCAACTTCCACCTATCAGAATGGCTAGTATCAAAAAGATAAGAAAGAACAAATATCGGCAAGGATATGGTGAAAAAGAACCCTCATGCTTCGTTGATGGTAATGTAAATTGATGCAATCACTATGGAAAACAGTATGAAAAATAAAGAAATAGAAATACCATATGATACAGTAATTCTGCTACTGGGTATTTACCTGAAGAAACCAAAATTAAAGAAAAACAAGATGTATACACCTCTATGTTTAGTACAACATTATTTGCAATAGCCAAGTTATGGAAGGAACCTAAGTGTCCATTGATAGATGAATGGATAAAGAAGATGTGAAATCATATATATATGTGTATATATACATATATATATACACATATATATTATATGTGGTATATATGTGATATATATATGATATATATATGATGGAATATTCAGCTATAAAAAAGATCTTGCCATTTATGACAACATGGATGGACCTAGAAGATGTTTTGCTAAATGAAATAGGTCAGACAGACAGAGAAAAGCAAACCCGTATGATTTTACTTATACATGGAATCTAAAAACAAAAGAAACACAAAAAAAGCAGAAACAGAACCACAAATACACAAATACAGAAAACAGACCGGTGATGGTCAGAGGGGAGGGGATGGGGGTGGGCAGAATGGGAGAAGGGGAGTGAGATGTTCTGGTTTTCAGTTATGGAATGATGAAATCACAAGGATGAAAGGTACAGCGTAGGGGCTACGGTATAGTAACATTTTACAGTTACAGATGGTGGGCTACACTTGTGATGCACATAGCATAACACATAGTTATTGAAACACTATGTTGTACAGCTAAAACTAACATAGCATTAACTATACTTCAATTTTTAAAAAGATCAGAAAATTAAAAAAAAAAAAAAGGTGGGGCTTGAGTGTATAAGTGTTTTAAGAGTTCCCAGATAGGGATACCTGGGTGGCTTAGCAGTTTAGAACCTGCCTTCTGCCCAGGGCATGATCCTGGAGTCCCTGGATCCAGTCTCACATTGGGCTCCCTGCATGGAGCCCACTTCTCCCTCTGCTTGTGTTTTCAGCCTCTCTCTCTCTGTGTCTTTCATTAATAAATAAATATTTTTTTTTATAAAAAGGAGTTCCCAGATAATTTAAATGTACAAGCAGAGTTAAGGACCACTGCTAAGAAACAATGAGGTGACCAAGGTTGAAGTGACCACAAACAACTCTAACATCTGTGAATGTGAGCCAGTGTGACATATTATAGCTGTATTTGCCGTACGAATATTAAATAAGGCATTTTTTCTTGTGTGAGATTTTTCAAAGGCACTAAAAAGTAATAATGAAGCAATAGCTTCCAAATACAAAGTTTGGCATCTATGATGTAACTGAGCTAAAATCAGCGTTATAAACCTGAACTCACCTTTCTCCCCAGGGCTTTTTAAGACGATTGAGACTTCTATAGAGTGATGAAAAATTAAAGAGTGGGAGTTTTGGAGTGAGCTAGTGGTATGTGTGGTGTTTTCCTTAGAAGTTAGGAGAAAAGAGGTATACCTTCTCTTTTTCACAAACCAAATGAAGATATCTTTAAGGCAAAATTAGGAGATATTGGCTGGTGCTAGTTGACGTTTATGGAATATATGAGCTATCCTAGACATTCAGGGACAGGTCTAAATAGAAACAACTATGGCTCTAATGGCTTGAGATGGAAAAAAAAAATAAAAGGAGAGAGAGAGAAACAAAACAAGAAAAGAAAAGAAAAGAAAAGAAAAGAAAAGAAAAGAAAAGAAAAGAAAAGAAAAGAAAAGAAAAGAAAAGTCACCGCTAGAAGTCAGCACTTCCCTAGTTCAACCTGTCCATGTGCCAAGAACTGGATGTGGATCTGCCAGGAGATTTTTTAGAAGCAGGCTCCATGCACTGGGAGCCCGACGTGGGATTCGACCCCGAGTCTCCAGGATCGCGCCCTGGGCCACAGGCAGGCGCCAAACCCCTGTGCCACCCAGGGATCCCTGCCTGAAGATTTTAAAAGGAATTCTATCCAAGGTGATACCTGGAGGGCAAGGTGATCTCAGTGAAATGGTGAATTGTTAAACGTCCAGGATAAGACAGTCTTGGAAAGCAGGGAGCTAGAGCGAGTACGAAATTACTATAGTTGGAGGTCTCGGAGCTTCAAGAATCTATTCACAGAAAAGATGCCAGAGTAAGACTCAGCAAGCAAACATCTGGCACTTCCAGGACACCAACACCCAGGCTGGGAGACCTTTTTCTGTTCCTTTCTGAATCTATCCAAGAGGGGCCGAGAGACTGGGGTGGTCTGGAGTGGTGGAGTTAGACCATAATAAGCAGCCTATCAAGCTCCTCTTCTCCACATTAGGCCTTCAGCCTCACATTAGGCATGAGCAGCAGAAGGGAAAAAGTTTGAAATTTTCATGTCTTTTGAGTTTTAAAATTACACAGGGCAAGGCTTTTCATTCACTAACCTGAGGCAATTTTTGTGATTGAATAGTGATGTGGTTTGGAGGGGGGTGCCAGGGCCTGGAGCCAATGGCCAAGGAAGAATTCTTGAGATGTCTTTAGTGCAAAAAGCAGTTTTATTAAAGCATGGGGAATAGGACCTATGGGCAGAAAGAGCTGCTGCTCTGGGGTTGTGAGGAGTGACTGATTATATAATTATGTACTTGGGAGCTGAGGTAAGGAAAAAGGGAGATTTCCAAAAGGATTTTCATACGCTGAAGAAGACTCAAAGGATCCTGGGGGCCTGGGTCTTGTTTAGCTAAGGTGGTTTTTTTATGTTTTGTTTTGTTTTGTTTTGTTGTTTTTTGATTTTCTCTCCCCTCTAGTAAGGCATTAACTTTAAGATAGTTGCAAGTTTCCTGGAGAAATGTTATACTCTGCCTAATTCTAGTATTTGTCAATAGATTGCAGGTTATAAAGAAATGTAATTTCATTTATATTCCCCTCTGCCTTTGGTTCCCACATATCTGTGGAAGGGAGGGTAATGTTAGGGCTTCAGGAAATTGAGTCTGTGGGGCTCTGGAAGTTAGGCTATCATTAAGAATGCTTTTTTTCTTATAAATTGCTAAGACATCTACAAATGTCCTGCAGGATCATGATGTCTATTAGTTAACTATTTGTTTTTTTTTTCCTTCTCATATATAGTTTTATATAAGTTTTCCTTCTCATATATAGTTTTAGGGAAGCCAGGAGGGCTTGAGGAATCACACATATGGCACCTGGGGGACAGTGCGGGGGGTTTGCATGGTGTTAGCTTGTGGTTTGCCCTCACTTGCCTTCTGCTCCCTCACCAAATAGTATCTAAAAAGCAGTAAGTCCTATTCGAGATTTTATCCTAGTAGAGGTGGAGACTACAAGTCAGATTTGTAAAAAGAAAAAAGGATAAATAAAAAAAATTCATTGAACAATTTTTATAACATTATAAATATGTAAGTAAAAGAGATAACACACTTTCTTACTTGTCTAGTATCTGTTTATGTGACATCTAAAAGAATAGAGAGAATGAGAAATATTCAGTTTCAATACTATTTTTATGAACCAAAGTAAAAAATTAAATATCCTTTAAATGTCTAAGAATTCTTAACATAAGAACATTATATACACCCCCAATTCTATGAGATTGTGTTTGTGAGATAGAGGGTGGGAGAGAGGGAGGGAGAGAGAGAGAGAGAAAGAGAGAGACTGAGACTTCATTCAGACACTGAAGAAGAAAAATGGGGAGACTATAAAGCACACCTGGATCTGAATCTCATGGAGTTATATAGAATGTGCTTTGGGCCTCTCATCATAAAAATTCACAAAGGGTTGATGGTGAATCTGATCTCATATATATGAATCTCTGAACTACTCTTCCACAAAGACACAGAAAGGGATCTACCAAAGAACAGCAGAGGAGCCATGCTGGCATTCAATGAATGCACTAACTGCTTTTTTACAGTGTTCTCCAATGTGTTACTTCTATCATGCTGAGACCTGCATAAAAATGAAATGTCATACTTCACTACCCTTCCAGCCAGTGGTACAGTTTATTTTCTTGTCTTCTGATAGAGTTCACAAATTTAATAACTGCCTTTTATCCTGGTCTCTATACTCCCTTTCAGCTTCCTATTCAGTCTTCTCTCTCTGCAGGCTTGCAGGAAATGCCTCATTTTAGGTTTTCTATAAAGGACATAATAGACAAGAAAAGCAGAAAAGGAGAGGATATTATCTATCATTTAGAAATGGACAAGGGGCAATCAGACCATTTTAATAGAGACAGAGTGGGGGGGGGGGGAGAAACTCCTTGCTTTTGTAGTATTTACCATGTTCTTTTGGATGAGACAATTTGGGCTGGAATAAATTGAGCAGCTTGTGTTGAAAAGTGATTCAAAAGTGATGATTCTTTTGATCAGTGTCCATTTTGAAAAAAAAGTAATTGATCCTTAATAAAAAAAATAGGGTTATTTTCAGGGAAATCTGACAAAATGGGACTGATTTTTCAGCTAATTAAGAAATACAGTGATGAATTTGAGTGTTTCTGCTCTGACGCATGTGGCTATAATTAATAATGACTTTGCAGGTCTCCACATATTTCCTAAATGACAATGACAATATCATTAATGAGGTGCATTATTGTACAGATTTTTTTGAAAGTTGGGAAATAATAGAGTAAAGTTCAGGCAATATTTCTAAAGAAATATCATCTGCTGGTGAAACCAATAATCCTTCATTTACATTCTCATTAAAGTCTGAATAGGCATCACACCACATCTGAGTTCCTTTTAAACATGCAAGCAAGCACATTACTAGCAAATTGCAAGAGTGAGTTTGTAACTAGACATCTTTGTTCCTGTCCCATGCTCTATACCTTTCACCTCTTTGATTAAAAACACAGCATGTAGGAATGAATCATTGTTAATCTCAGAGAAAATGGTTTCTAACATTGAATTATTTAAATGCTAATTGCAGTGCATTGCCTACAAATAATCAACCGGAACTTTTAACTAGATGATGTTTAATTCTCTTTTGAAATACCAAGTGGCTCTCAATACTTCCAAAGTTCTTCTTGCATCCCAATAAGTAAACATCAAAGTACGTACTTTAGAAGAAGCATAAGATTTGACAATTGCTGGAATTAATTTTCTATCATATCCTATTCTTACTCTATGGCATTAGAATTCGGGAACATAATGTTGTCCTATGTACTCATAAAAATTCCAATACCAGATACATTTGATACAAATGTATGCTTATTATAATCTTCAGAATTTCATCAGAATGCATTTAATGTCATTTTACTTTTTTTCTTGCAATGCTGAAGACATAACGGGTTTTGTAAGAAAATTGTAAGGTGGCACATAGTTAATTCATTTTCTCAGTGAAATTTTCAAAGAGTTGTGAAAGATGTTTTTAAGTTAGAATATTAAGAAACTGTTCTTAAATTTTGGTGTGCATAAGGATCATTTGAGGTGTCCATTAAAAATACATATTCCTGGGCTGCATCTCTAGAGATTTGGAATACTTTGGCAGGAGTCTTCTGATTTTGCATTTTAATTGTCATCTTCTTATGTGATTTACAAAAATACATTTTGAGAATTTGCTTTTTCATTACAATAGCAGCACTTTTATATATCTTTATTATCTTCAATACCATTGTCACATTTCCAATTCTTCTGAATTTGCTAAACAGTTTACTTCATTCTTTCTTCCTCCAGCCTTAAAACTGCTTCTTCTCTCCTTAAAATAACTTTTGTATAATTTCATCTATTTGCTGTGTTTACATAACTACAACACCTACCTGGTTGGCTTTCCTATGCCATTTTGGTTTATGTCAATACATTATAAATATTGTTGTTAAAATAATTCTTAAATTTATTTAATATCGATTGAGCCATATTATCCTCAAAGCAATTATGCATAGATTAACACAATTGCTTTCAAATATTGAGACTATGACTCACATTGAGAATGCCACATATAATGTAATGGTATGTAAATATAAATATATATATATATATATATATATATATATATATATATCTGCAATACAAATACACATATGCAAAATTTGTCTCACAAAGCAGAATTTACCCTAATTATATGTGATTCAATTCTTTTATAGTGTTTGCTTTTATCCTTTGATTTTTTAAATTATTGCTAAAAATGTACTAAATTGACCCACAAATAGCTTTTGACTTGCATTTTGACTCCTGGCTGTAGACATTAGGGATCACCACCAAGAGTCACTTTCGATGCGGAGACCTTACTTTTAATTGCTACTACTTATTGTTCAGAAAGTCATTGCAGTGAAATATAAATTTATTTGATGGTATGTTATCCACAAATGAGCAGATTTATATTTTTCTACCCACCAATAACCTCATTCCTTTGGTTGTTTGCTATTCTTAGCCCCTTAATTCACCTGAAGTAAGTATTTACATCTGTTTTTACTAATAAAAGCTTCTCCCCAGGAAATCAGTATTGTAGACATACTATAATCTGTGTTTCCTAGAATGTCAGAGTTTTGGGGCCCCTGAGAAGTCAGCTATTCCTGTGATTCATGAGTTTCCTCAACATGTCTCCAACAGACACTGATTGTAGTTGAAACAGTTCCAGAGACAGAGAAAATAATAATTGGACAGGAAAATGGACATTACCTGATGTGGGGAACAAAGGCAAGAGAAATGTAAATAAAATTAAATGTCCTTGTAACCTGCAGCCCATTGACAAACACGTGAGTAGGATAGGGTATGACATTCCTCTAGGACATTCCCAACTCTCTTAATGTTATGCTTTGCTAGAGGGAAGACAGCCTTAGCTGGACAATAGCGAGGCTTCCAAGATCCCGTGAGCATTCTTTAGCATATGAAAATTCTTTTGGAAAATGTCCTTGTCTTTACCTCCCCAACTCCACAGTATATAATTAGTTGTTCCTCACAATCCCAGCTCAGCCCTTTCTGCCCACAGGTCCTGTCCCCATGCTTTAATAAAACCACCTTTTTCACACAAAAAGCATTTGAAGAATTCTTTCTTGGCCATCAGCTTGAAACTTCAGCATTTCCACATCATTGCATAAAAATGAATAGAAAGACAAAATAGAGTAAGACTTGTCTGAAAAAAATATCAATTGCACACTTAAAAGTAGAGTTTTAGGGGTGCCTGGGTGGCCCAGTGGGTTATATATCCAACTCCTGGTTTCTGTGCAGATCATGATCTCAAGGTTGTGAGATTGAGCCCTGTGTCAGGCTCCATGCTCAGCATAGAGTGTGCTTGGGTTTCTCTCTCCTTCTCCTTCTGCCTACCCCCGTCTCTCTCTCAAATTAATAAATCTTAAGAAAAAAAAAGTAGAGGTTTAAAAAATAGAAATAACAGGTTTAGAAAAATAACATATAAATGGATAAAATTAAGTGGATTTGGTGTCAAGATTCTCTTTTCTGTCATGTACTGTTGTTGTCGATCCTTGGATCCATCACTCAGTAGCTGGCATTTTTCAACTTTTCCACCAATTTTATGTTTTCATGTTTCTGTATGATTCCCTGAAGTCAATTCCAATAATGTATACACTGACCTACTCTTAATTGAAATAGTATCACTCATATAATGATTAGTGTGTTTCAGCAGATTAATGAAACTGGCAATAGACTTTTCATTTCCAATTATTTGAATTTGATAGCCTTGGTTTGCCTCATTTCTCACCCCCGCCCCCAGGTTTGATTTTCACTACTTTTTAATTTGTGTCAGGGGCTTGTGAAAATAGTTTCTTGTGGTTGATTCTTCAGGTCTCTTGGATTGTAAATGTTTTTCTGTCCTCCACCAGAAATTCTTGGTCTGATATTTTTTTAACTGTTCAAGATCTGTACTAGATGTCAACATTCTGTAGCTGTTCTTGTGATTTAACTAGAAAACTTTTTGTCTGATGGAGATACTCTACCTATTTGAAGTGTAATTGTATTCATGAAAATGAATTATAGTGCATGATAATCCAGGCGTTTCCACTGGTTGGAAATATGATTCTTTCCATGGTAATTATTTTAAGTAATACATTGTTGACATTTACCTCAGTGAACAAAACAAACAAAAAGGCAAAAAATAAAAAGGCAGCATTAGAGGTATAGAATTAACTAATGTAATATCATTGGAAAGCATCATATCATAATATTTACAAATAAATTATTCATTTATCTTAGCTTTTACCCTCATGAAGCAAATATGATGCTTCCTCAATTAAATCAAAACAGAAAATTCTTATTTAAAAAATTGCTAAGAAAAAATAACTTATGAAATTGTCCAATGAATTAATTATCCTTATACTTCAATAATATTGTAATTTACTATATTCCTTGGCAGCAAAACAGTGTTTTTAAAAGGTGAAGCCAGAGTGAGTAGTTTCTGAATCAGACTATAAAATTCCTTATGGGTTTATATGTTGATCTGATATAAAATGCATTTTACATCAGGCATAGTATTAACAAGGATTACAAAAAACAGTGGATATTAATAATGTATATATAGAATTTAACATTTTAATATATGTATTAACAACTAAGTCTTATTGCTAAATAGATTTCTAATAGATGACTAAAACTATTTGCAGTATGAAGCCTTCAAGTCATCTCTTTCAGTATACAACACGCGCACACACACACACACACACACACATTTGCAATTCATGCATTCAAAGTTTTTGAAATTTTCATTACTAAAGTTTCAGAAGACTGAGTAATATTATGAATTTGTCAGGTTAATGCATATGCATGTATGATTGATGAATTATATTTTCTTAACTCTTTCAAGTATAGTTTTTTCTTCTAATGGAGTGAGTGGACTTTAAGCTCAAAAACATTTTGAACATAAATAAATATAAATTCACTCTAAACCAGCGTATGTTCAACAGTTATTCTCATGACTTCTCCCATAGTTAAAACATTTCCAGTGAAAAGTAAACAAACAGGCCAACAAACCACTATGAAATAATTATAGATTGAATTTTTAGTTACTCAACTGTTACACTCATGGATTTTGATGATATAAGTTGGAAAGTCTGTATTTCTGACACATATGATTGTGGTTAAAGAAAAATAATCAATTTGGAGTTATAGTAGGCTTCTTCAAAGTAATCATTTTCATTGTTTCATGCAAATAAAATAAATAATTTCATTTAGATCTGTTAGTTTAATTCATGTGGACTTATCCTATATTTATTATCCCAATTTTCCATTCAAAATGGGTTGCACCCAGCCGTGGCATCCCAAAAGAAGATCAGTATAAGTGGCCTGCTACCATGCAGAGAAGTAGTGTTCTATCAACGACATTGTTTAAAACTGCCAAGACTGTCTTTTATTTGGCCTTAATTTGTTTTAAAATTTGCAACATAAAACATACTTATTATTGTACCCTCGGTACTTCCCTTACCTGGCTAATCTCATATTGTTGTAGGCATTATTCTTATCTTAAAAATACTAAGAAAATATAGACATAAGTACAGTTTTATATTTGGAATAGCATTTCTTCAGTAATATTACTTTATGTTTGTAAAGTTAAAACCCAGGATTGTCTCCTTTTGTTCAATTTAAACTGTACATTCAGAAAATACCTGAAAACAAAACATGTTTACCAAATTCATCCTAAGGAATATATTTTTTCCTAAACTTTCCAGATAGTTAGCTTTTAATTAGTACATGAGTACGTGTGTGTGTGTGTGTATGTGTGTGTGTGTGTTTAAGATTTTATTCATTTATTCATGAGAGGCAGAGAGAGAGAGAGGCAGAGACATAGGCAGAGGGAAAAGCAGGCTTCATGCAGGGAGCCTGATATGGGACTCCAGGATCATACCCTGAGCCAAAGGTAGATGCTTAACCAATAAGCCACCCAGGCATCCCACTAGTACATGTGTTATCAACCTATCTATGTCTACTGATGCCTGATACTGAATACAATTTCATATGCTTATTGGCAATTTAGATCTCCTTTGCTAACTTGCCATTTGTAGCCTTTTTTCCATTTCAAAAATTAGGTTGCTGATGTTTTTATTGATTGATTGATAGGAGTTTATATATATGAAGATATAGGGATGGATATGAGTTTTTTTTCTTACATACCTATGAAAGATATCTTCCTCAATTTGTTGTTCCACATTCTCACTTTCTTAATAGTGTCTTTGAGAAACAGTAATTTCATTTTAACAGAATACAATTTATTGGCCAGGTCCTTTATGATTAATGTCTTTAATGTTTTTTAGCCTATTCAAAAAACCTTTAGCTAGCCCAATGTTAAGAAAATATTCCATCTATCTTCTACAAACATAATTGACTTAAATTAATTTTATAATCCATATAATTTTTTTTTGGTATATGGTATTAGATAAAGTTATGTTTGTATGGAGTACCAACAAGTCATTATAGTAAGCTTGTCGAAAAAAATAAATCACCCTTTTCTTCCTGTGCTATAGGAATAACTACCAAGATTCTGGTGACAGATTTGAATGGGTCTCCTTTCTGAACTCTCTATTCTGTTGTATTGTTCTATTTTCCTCTCCTTGCACCAGTACTTCACTATTTAATTTTCTTTAAAATAAATCTTGAGGGGAGCCTGGATGGCTTAGTCAGTAAAGCATCTCACTCTTGATTTAGGCACAGGTCAAGATCTCAGGGTCAAGAGATGGAGCCCTGAGTTGGGTTCTGTACTCCATGGGGAATCTGTTCAGAGTTCTCCCCTGCTCCCCTGCATATGCTCTCTCATGTGCAAATATAAATAAATCTTTTTAAAAAATAAAAAAATCAAATAAATAAGTCGATATTTGTTGGTGTATGTCCTTCAGCTTTGTTCTTCATCAGATATGTCTTTGATTCTTTTTTGCCTCTCTATTACCATATATATACTTTAGCATCAGCTGGTCAGTTAAAAAGCTGCTGGGATTTTGGTTGGAATTAAGTCTGTAGGTCAATTTGGGGGAAATTTTCATCTTACCAATATCAAGATTTCTAATTGATGAACATACTGTGTTTCCCAATGGATTTATGTCTTCAGTGATAGTCTTTTTTTTTTAAAGCATTTTAATAGTTACTCTAGAATTTACAACTTGCGTTCGGGTCTACCTTAAATTATAACTGTCACCAATGCCAGACATGACAAAAACCTTAAAACTTCTTTCCTAGGGGTGGTGGAAGGGGAGGAGGGCGGGAGGTGGGGGTGAATGGGTGACGGGCACTGAGGGGGGCACTTGATGGGATGAGCACTGGGTGTTATTCTGTATGTTGGCAAATTGAACACCAGTAAAAAGTAAATGTATATTAAATAAATAAATAAATAAATAAATAAATAAATAAATAAAACAGCCAGAAAACAATTAAAAAAATAAAACTTCTTTCCCACTTTTCTTTTTTGTGCTTTTACTGTGATAAATGTATTTCTACATATATTCTAAATTCAAGAAACAGTATTATAAAACTAAGTGTATTTACTGAATTCCTAATTTTAGCCACAGTCAAAAGATCTAATATACAAGTAAATATTCATTTTCATCACCTGGAAGGTCTTCCTTTTACAAAAGACTTGCTCACAAACACAATTAGCCAGGTTCTTTGCCACTTTATACAGGATTGCCTTTTCTCCATTGCCCAATAACCTGTTCCTCATTCAGTCTGAGGCCCCATCAAAATGGCTTTTACCGTGCATATTCCTATCCACATCTCTATATGATTATGTATTCTCTGAGAAAATGGAAGGTTTCTCTGCAGCTTTCCTTTCCCTTCTTCTCTCTTACCTTAAATCACCTTAAAATGTCCCATCACCAGAGTCTCCACTTCTAGCAGAAATTCCAGTCTCTACTCATTACTTAACTCCAAAGTCACCTCCACATTTTTAGTTTTTTATATCAGCAGCCAACTTTTCAGTTCTGTTTCTTAGTCAGTTTGGCTACCATACACTGAATGGCTGAAATAACAAACATTTATCTCTTATCAATTATTTGGGGTATATACCCAGAAGTAGAACTGCTGTACCATATAGTAATTCTATTTTTAATTTTTTTGAGAAGCCATCATATTGTTTTCCGCAGCAGCTGTACTATTTTACATTTCTACCAACAGGCAATCCAATTTCTCCACATCTTCATCAACACATTATTTCTTGTTTGTTTGTTTTTGATAGTAACCATCCCAATGGGTGTGAGGTGGTATGTTATTCTAGTTTCTAATTCCATTTACCTATGAGTAGTGATGTTAAAGACTTTTTATGTGTTTTTTGGTCTTTGTATAACTTCTTTGGAGTAATGTTTGTTTAAGTCCTTTGGCTATTTTTGAATCAAGTTCTTTGTATTTTTGTTGTTGAGTTTTAGTAGTTCTCTATATATACTGGTTATTAATTCCTTATCAGGTACACAGTTTGCAAATATTTTCTCCCAGTCTGTGGGTTATCTTTTTACTCTGTTGTAATTGTCTTTGATGTATAATTTAAAAAAATATTCATGGAGTTCAATTGGTTGAAATTTTTCTCTTTCCTATATCCTGTTCTGTTTCCTATATCTTTGGTGTCCCATAACTAAGAAATTGCCAAATCCAATGTCATAAAGGTTTTGTTCCGTGTTTTCTCCTAAGAGTTTTATAGTTTTATGTCTCATATTAAGGTCTTTTTTGTGTCTTATTTATTTTAATATACTCCCCTTTCCTCTAGCAGCCATGAGTTATCTAAGTCTGTTTCAGTTTTGCCTTATTCATTTTACTTTTTTTAGATTCCATATATATGTAAAATCATATGGATTTGTCTTTATCTGATTTACTTCACTTAGCATAATACCCTCTATGTCTATCTATGTTATTTTCATGAATGGCAACATTTCATTCTTTTTTATGGTTGAGTAATATAGAAGTGTATATATATATATATATATATATATATATATATATATATATATATAAATATAATATGTATGTAAGCAATATGTGTGTATACATATCTTCTTACCATCTTCTTCACATCTCCTTTATCCATTCATCTACAAATTCACACATTGCTTCCATATCTTGGCTGTGATAATGTCATGTCATTCTAAACAATGCTGTGAATAATAATGTGATATAAAGGGTGCATATATCTTTTTAAGTTAGTGTTTTCTTTTTTTTTGGAAAAATACTCACAGGTGGTATTGCTGAATCATATGGTGGTTCTATTTTTAATTTTTTGAGGAAACTCCATACTGTTTTCCACAGTGGTTGTACCAATTTATATTCCCACCAATAGTGCATGAGAGAGGTGAGCTTAGGGTCCTTCTATGCTGCCATCTGGAACACTTTCTACAAGTATTCTGAAAATAAAATAATATAGAAATTGAGGCTTATTTGAATATGGAAGTAATAAGGAAGCAAAACACAGAATTTTTTATGAAAAGGCAGAGAAGTTGCCACCATAAGGTTAGGGAAGCAGAGCTCAACTTCTGGCATGGCATTTTGAAAAAGATGTTTGTCAAAAGGTAACTGGAAATATAGCCTTTTTAAAGGAATTTTTTTAAAAGATTTTATTTATTTATTTATTCATTCATTCATGAGAGACAGAGAGAGAGAGAGAGAATGGCAGAGACACAGGCAGAGAGAGAAGCAGGCTCCATGGAGGGAGCCCAATGTGGAACTCCATCCCGGGATTCCAGGATCATGCGCTGGGCTGAAGGCAGCGCTAAACCTCTGAGCCACCCAGGCTACCCTTTAAAGGAATTTCTAGGAAATCTCTTGCTACTATGTCAGTTGGCAGCAGTTTAGTGGTTGTTCTAAATTCTCACCCAAAAGCAGTTGTGAATCTCACATCTGCTCACTTGTGTGCATGTAATCACTTACAGGGAATAATGACCTCTGCTTCTCTCCTGCTTTCTTAAGGAGGGTACTAAGAAAATATAGTTCAAAGCTACTGTTATGTAGAAGAGGTTTTATTTTTTTTTTTTATTTATTTTTTTTAAGAAGAGGTTTTAAAAGAATTTGGTGATTATACTGAATTTCTAACAGATAATTGAAATATCCCACCACTTTGAAATTAGATGTAGCTATATGATTTCCTTTGGCCAATGAAATATGAAAAGTATTTGTATAATTTCTGAGCAACATATTATGCTAAGAGTCTAAGCATCAGAGAGACTACCCTCATTTTCACTTTCCCCACCAAGAGATGATAGAAGCATGTGTCAAGTTAGACCACCATTGGCCTGCGTATCTGAACAAAGCTGCCTTTTTTAAACCCCACATTGGACATGTTGTAAGAGCAAGAAATTAATTTTGTCACATTAGGCCATTGTCATTTTGTTAGGAAACCTGACTATCTTGACATCACAACAAAAATCACACCACATATGTTTCTCTCTCTCACACACACACCTATACATACACACACACACACGTGCACACATTCATGCACTTGCACACAATCTCTGTAGTTTAAAGCAAGAAGATATTATTTATTGTTATTTCACATTATGTTAATCTCAGGTTTGTAAGGAGTCTGTTTTATGTCATCCCCACTCTCAGGCTGTTGGAATAGCCATCATATTTAATGTTGCCAGTCACAGCACCGAAAAGAAAAATAACTGTTTATTGTTGTTGGGTTTTTTTTCCAAAAATGATACAGGACATGTTGGCTACATTCTATGGGACAAAGCAAATCACAAGAATGCACTTAACTTCCAGAATGCAGAGAGTGTAATCCTATCATAAGCTTGGAAGAAAAATGAACTATAGTATTTGTTAATATTCCTAATTATTGTCACAGTGGCATGAAACTCAAAGAGATAATACATTACAATTAGAGGTTTTTGAAAGGATTTTCACAAACTAGAATGATAAATTGGGTACATGATATAAAATTTAAGAAGGATACAAATAAAGTTTCATATTCAGTTCCCCAGAAATATACTCTTCAGGTTCTCAACGAACTGCACAAGTAATCAACTAACAAACCAAACACACAAAGCAGTTTTAATTAAAAATTAACAAACTTAATCCAGAGTATAGGTGCTACTTGTTTAAAAAGTTTTAATTCTGAGTAGTACATTATCCTTAAAGAAGAAAAACTGTTCCTTATTCTCATACATTTCTGAGATAGTCCTGCCATTTCTAAGCACTACATTTTAAGGGATATAACAGTAGCCCAGACTGATATTGAACAAAAGGTATTCTAACATATTTTGGGAGGAGTGAGGGAATGAATTGTTGAAAAAATAAAATTATTCTCTAGAATAAATATTTCATAATTTAATAACAGCTATTTGGAGACACTTGGAAGAGAATTATGCTTGCTCTTTTTTCAAAGTAAGGAAAGAAAAAATGTGTAGAAGTAATGAGAGTGATTTTAACCTAGAATAAAGAAAATTTTAAGATATCTTTCAAAACAAAAAACAAACAACAAGAATAGCAATAACAACAAAAGAGAAAAAAGCTCTGGTTGAAAATACCATCTATAAGTATTTTAAAAAGTAATGCTCAGTATCAAGCAATGGCATATTGATGTTATTAAAATATTCCTGTTATATGATAGATTTGTTATGTCTGAGATGGTTAGATATTATATAAGGTATTCAAAAAAGTAAATTATAGGTCAAGCGTAATAAATAGGAAGAGAAAATGGAGATAAGCTTCAACTTTAGAATTTTAGATTTCTTGATTGTCATACAAAGTAGTTTCATATGCAATTATTATGTCATCTAGGCAAAGAAGTGTGATTCTCATATTTTAAAATCTTTAGAATCAGGCTAAAACAAAAATAAATTATATTTTAGGCAATAAAAAGTGTTGGGAATGATTAATGTTTATTTTGGTACATGTGAAGATTAGAAGTCATTATTCTGAAATTAATAAATGTGTTTTAAAATCGACATTGCAAAACATCTATTCTAAAATATATTTTAATATATTTATTATTTCTTAAACTATGAAATATCTATGAAACAATCTATGTAAAACAATTTTACATAGGATACACTTTAAACAATAAAAAATGCTCTAATTATTAGTCACCATTGCGTTAGGAAAAGATGATATTCATCTTTATAAAAGTAAGAGCATGAATTTTAGTAGATTCACACTTTCACTTATGTGTTCTCATAATCACATAAAATTGTTAACTTTATACTTATTTTCTTTATAGGAGATACATCACTAAGGATTCCTTAAAAAGGAATTGCACCTTTGCTATATAAAAGATCTTTACACTATAAGTCAAGCATAAGAATAATACATTCTTTTACAGGATCATAAAATGGCATGTAGGCAGTCTTAAAAAGCTAACACTCATGCAAATAAATAAACTGTGTCTATCTACTTTATATAACATTGACAAAAAGGTCATTTCTATTCAGCATTATTACAGGCATAATAATGCAAAAACAGTTGTTGAAGTTCATATAATGGATTTGAGGAGTGTATTGATGGTAAGAGGACTGTGATTAGTGTTTGGCCTGCTATAACAAAATACCACAGACTGGATAGCTTATAAATGATAGAAGTGTACTGCTTATAGTTTTGGAGACTGGAAGGTCCACAATCAGGCACCAGCATGGTCACCTTCTGGTGAGGATCCTCTTTTTGGGGTAGAGCCGGCACCTTTTCCCTATGTCCTCACATGATGGAAGAGATGAGAAAACTCTGTGGAGCCTCTTTTATAAGAGCATAATGCTATTCATGAAGGTTTACCCTCATAGCTGAAGCACCCACAAAGTCCCCACCTCCTAAACCCAGGAGGTTAGGATTTCACCACGAATTTTGGAGGGACACATTCAGACCACAGTATGCATTTTTTTTTTAAGTTAAAAGGCTAAAATTCTAACGCATTTTTTTTCCTGAATATATATGTGTTTTTCATGACAGAGCTAATGAAAAATTATTTTTTTTACTGGTTAGGAAATAGACCATATAAAACCGCATAACAGGTCACTGGTATGATTTTATATCTAGTATCAACATAAATTCTAAGTGTGAATATGAAGGTGGAAGATATTTGAATTATTATATATAATATATATATAAATATATATAAGATAATTGATATTAATTATGTTAACCTAAAGAAAACTTCTAATGAAATGTCTTCAAGGAAATGCATTATTTATTATTTTCAAATAAATAAAATTCATGAAGCTCATACTTACACCGGTATAACATACATATAGTATTACAATAATACAGTTGATGCTTAAATTTGTCCAACCTCAAGAAATCACAAATGACATGACAGTTAAATTTAAATTGGACCTATGCTAACTGGGATAGTTATATTCCATAACCTAAAACTGAATGCCTTTAATAAATCAGGTGTAGGCCCTCTATGCCATGCTTGCTGTATGTTGCCCACTCATTAGTGTGTAGAGTCATTTTTAGAAAAGGAAATAAGGAGTTGTATATCATATCCAATGAAGAATTGAAAGCATTTGAATAATTGCAATTACATGACAATTCTTCAGTGCACAATCATTTTTTCCTAATTTTCTACCTTTGTAGCTGCTGCTTTATTGCTAATTTAGACTGAAATCACTAGATGCTATTACAAAATCAACATACAATATGTATTTTAAATGAAAACTCTTAATTTCCCCATTGTAATAGAGGACTAAAAAGCCCTAATTTGAATAGTTAATCATAAACTCAGTACTGTTATAATTGTTGGTAGAATGAAAATGTGACATTTGGTTTCACCCCAAAATGATTCTACAATGTTATTGGGAAATCAAGACTTCTGGCAAAAAAAAAAACAACTGCTTTTTATCAAAAAATGTTAAAGTTGCAAGGTTCCTTAAATATCGTATAACTTGGATTTCTTATTTTGCACAATGAACAGAATGGGGAAAAAAGTTTAGGAACTTTCTCAAAGCCATTCAGTCATTTGGTCAGAAATGAATGACCAAAACAGGAATAAGACCCAGGTGGGAAGCAGAATGTGGTAGGCAATGTTATTGACTTCATAGTGAGAAAATTTCTAAAATGACCACCTCATGTCCTGAGAGTATGACTCACCCTTAAGCTCACTGAACCTCGGTTGCCTCCTATAGAACTCTCCCATTACTATCTGAATTGTGTTCCCCGCAAAGTTGATGTAAAATCCTAACCCCCGGTACCTCAGAATGTGACTGTATTTGGAGATACAGCTTTTCAAGAAGTAATTAAAGTAAAATTTGGACTTTTGAAAATAGGGCCTTTAAAGAGGTAATTTAGGTAAAATGAGCTTATATGACTTGTGCCGTTATAGGAAGAAGTTAGGACACAGACAGACACAGAAGACCAAGTGAAGACAGGAAGACAGCCATCTATGAACTAAGTAAGAGAGATGCTCTTAGAAAAAACCAACCCTATCAGTATCTTCATTTTAGGCTTCTAGTCTCCAGAGTTGAGAGGAAATAAATTTCTGTTGGTTAAGCCACCTAGTCTATAGTACGGTATGGTATGGCAGACAAACCTTTAAAAGCATAGAGTTGATGAATGAGTTCGATGTGATGATGAATTAGGATTATATGCAAACAATTTAGCATATAAAAGGTGATTAATCTGTTTTAGTTACTTTCCCCTCTCTAATCCTTCCTTCTTTTCTCCCCTCTTTCCCTTCCCGTCCTCCTCCTTCTTCCTCACTACTTCCTCTTCTCCTACTAAAAAAAATTTTTTTAAAAAGCCTAAAATGAAGAGTTCTCAGCATAATACCCAAACAACTCAATAGGCAAAATATTTACAGGTGAATATGTTCGATTGTGTCAAACCTGCAGAGAAGGAAAATAGGAAGAGAAGCAAAAAAGACACAATTTATCATTTCAGAACCGATCGGTCACCTTTCCAAAAGGAGCTGAAATTACATCTCTGAATTGATCAGGAAATTTCAGAGGTGAATTTGGTGTAGTATTCCTAAACATGGATTCAAATAGGCATGGAAGAATTAAATAAGGGTCAACGAGCTTCTTCTTGTTGTCTTCTTTCTCTAAACTAATTAGTAGGAAATATTTTATCATGTATTAAAACATCATGTTTGAAAACATTGCTAAGCATCCCAAAAGTTTATGAGTTGAGAACAAGTAGAAAGTAATCTAATCTTAATGTTTCCAGGTTTCAAAAACAAGTTCAAGACATAATTTTTCCTTTGTCTAATCAAGCTTCTCATTGACTAATTATTATTGACTAGAGATAATTACTTTTTAAAAATCCTTTATTTCTTTTATGCTTATCCTAGGGCCCTCAAGGGAGTCTTGTGTATTAACTAGGCAAACAACTTGAGACATTGCCTCAAGATAGATTTATTTAAAATAAACAGATACTATTAATCTGACCATTAATCTGGCCAGGCAGATATTTCTGCTTAAGTGTGCAATTGCGTACTGCTGAGCCGTCATGCTGGGATGCAGAATAGAGCTCTGACATTTGAATTTAGTAAAGCGTATCCCCTCAGGTCTCTAAGAGATAAGAAGGTAAATTTGACATATGGAATATGGTCTTTATGGCCCATCAGCACATTCAAAAACACAGTGCTATGTCCATGAGACTATGAAATATGCCCAGGAACAGTGTCCTTTATATCTAACATGACTTTTTCTTGCAAAAAAGACAAAGGATAATGTAATAAGCTGTAACAATTTTCTAAGCATTGCTTTGCTTCTAAAAAAAATAAAGAATAATTCTTTAGTATATATTGTACAAATAGACTGGGTTAAATTGGCTATGCTTTTCTCTGAAATGGAAAGATCAAAGACTAACTAAAGCCAAAAAAAATGAGATCATACACATCATGATATGGTGCTAATTTAAAGTTAGATCAATCTCTCTTCACTGATTTTTAGTTGATTAGATGGGCCCTTTGGGAAGGATAAGACATTTGAGAGCTTTGCAGTCTGAACCAATGAACACCAGTTGGTCTTTCTAAGAGTTATCTAGATCTAGGTCTATGGGATAGAATCCAACAACAATGACCCATTACAACTTCAAGCCGTGTATTTTTAACTCTAGGGATATATCACTATTTAGAGAGATTAGCCTCTTTTGGCTCTTGTTAGTGCAATTGAAAAAAGGAGTTTAGAGACATCCAAGAAATATGACTTATCTAAGGAGGAATTTGGGTGTCTATTTTTATATGTGGATTTTGGGTGTAAACTAAGAATGTAACACTCCCTTCCCCAATACATTGGTATGCTTGTCATTTATTACCCTATGCATACATTAAATCATTGTTTGAAAATCGAGGTATCTTAAAACAATAAGATTTAAGATGAAATTTTGATACAATTATAATAATCAGAAGCAAAAAAAAGTAAATATAATAGGTTATCTAACAACTCACTGGATGAATATCTAACAGAATACTTTTTTAAAAATATTTTTGTTTATTTATTTATTTAAGAGAGAGAGAGAGAGAAAGAGATGGAGAGAGCATGAGCTAGGGGGGAGAGGTAGAGGGAGGAGAAGCAGACTAACCACTGAGTAGGGAGTCAGGTGGGGGGCTTGATCCAGGAACGTTGTGATCATGACCCCAGCCAAAGGCAGATGCTTAATTGACTGAGCCACCCAGACACCCCACAGAACACATTTTATTATGATTTTGTGGTCTTACACAAAATAACCACATATGCATAATAAAGTAGGGATAATTGATCAATGAAAATACCATTTTTTGAGATTTATCTTTGTAAGATACTATCTAATACTGTAGAAACTGATAATTTTTTGCCAATAGCCCATAGATGAGAATACTAAGTTTTAGTGGGGCAAATAATTTACTCAAGGACATAAGTGCTAAGACCTAGATTTTAGGACCTATATTGAAAGCTGGGTTTGTCAGACTTCAGAGCTAATAGTGTTAACAGGATAGTTTGGGTGCAAATCTCCAGAAAAGATATGCAAAAATAAAATTAGCAAACATATCATGGGCAAAATGGAAATTCATTCTCACTCAGGTAAAGGAATATTCTTAAATGTTCTCAAGTTTCTCTTTTCAATTGTACTAAGAAAGGCCAAAAAAAGCTTAGTTTACGTGTACAATGATTCTTAAACAACCTATGCACATCCACATATATATGGGTACAGATAGATGAAAGGGAGGGTACAGATAGATAGATGAAAGGGAGGGTATTTAGTTAGGGTTCTCCAGGGAATCACAGCCAAATCACCACCAGTCTATCTTATATGTATGACTTTCAAACAATGATTCTATGTATACATAGTGGTAATAAATGAGAAGCATACCAACGTATTGGGGAAGGGAGTGTTACATTCTTAGTTTACACCCAAAATCCACATATAGAAATAGACGTCCAAATTCCTCCTTAGATAAGTCATATTTCTTGGATGGCTCTAACTCCTCTTTCCAATTGCACTAACAAGAGCCAAAAGAGGCTAATCTCTCTCTCTTTCTCTCTCTCTCTATATATAGATAGATAGATAGATAGATAGATAGATAGATAGATAGATATAGAGATAGATATTTCATAAAATATATATGATAAGGAATTATCTCATACAATAATGGAGGCTGACAAGCCCCAATATCTGTAGCCCATAAGCTAGAAAACCAGAAGAGCTGATGGTATAGTTTGAGTGCAAAGGCCAGCAAGCTTGAGATCCAGGAAGACCTAATTTTTCAGTTTAAGTCTAAATGCAGGAAGGGAATCTAAAGCCCAGCGGGAAGGCATTCATGTAGGAAAAATCAGACTTTTGTTCTATTCAGGCCTTCAATGATTGCAAGAGGCCCATACACAGATTTGATCTGAATGGTAACAGGCATGACTTTATGCTTTCATGAGGGGGTGAGGCCTTGTGGGTATGTGCAGAATATTTGTTTTTTGTACACATTGTAAAATATACACAACATAAAACTTACTATTATTAACATTTCTACATGTACAGTTCAGTGGCCTTAAGTGTTTTCACACTGGTATGTAACTATCACCACCGTAGATTTCCATAACTTTTTTTAACATCCCAAACTGTAACACTATACCCATTGAACACTAACTCCTCATTTCTCCCTGCTCCTGGTAACCACCATTCTTCTTTCTGTGTCAATGAATTTGACTACTCTAGGTCCCTCACACATGTGGAATCAAATTGTGTTTGTATTCTGGGTCTGGCTTATTTCGCTGACCAGAATGTCTTCACGGTTCATCTGTATTGTAGTGTATGTCTGAATTTCCTTTTATTTAAGGCCAAATAACATTATAGTGTATGTGTATGCCACATTTTGTTTATCCATTCATCCATTGGTGGGCATTTGGGTTGCATCCTCATGTTAATTATTGTGAATCACTTGTGGAGTTTTAAGATATTGGAAAAAAAAAAAAAAAGGAAGGGCAGTCTGCTTTACTCAGTTATTTACTCATAAGTCAATATACTTATTTAAATATTGAACTCAGTCAAAAATCCCTTACAGAAGCACCCAGAATAATATTTAACTGATATCTGATTACCCTGTGATCCAGACAAGTTGACACATCAAACTAACACTTGTTGTCAGATATATGGATAGGTAGATACAGATGGAAGAAAGGATAGAAGGTAGGAAGGAAGGGAAGATGGGAGGGAAGTAGGGAGTGAAGGAAGGAAGACATACAAACCCAAAGTTGGCTTGAACACACTGAGAAAACACAGATATAGCAAATAGAAACTGTAGTAAGATTAACAGAGCTCATTCTCTAGATATATTATTAAAAGTTTAGACCATGCATAAATGAGGTTAGTATAGTCTCCAATCTAGTTTTATTTTTAAGTCTCTAATTTTCAGTCTGATTTTACTATTCTTATCTATTTAATGGAAGATTATCTGGCTTTGCAAATATTTTTCATTAATCAAAGAATTTTTGTGTTCTTAAATGGATATCATTAGGGCCAAATCTATTGAAAAGATAAAAGGTCTCATGCGTTGAAATTTCATTCCCCTGACATTAGATCCATTGATTTTTCTAACAGATGTTTATACACATCAATTTTACAGCTTTTTAGAGGAAAGAATATAATTAAGTATTGATATTCTGAAATGCATATATTAAAATAGAAGATTTATAATTAAAAAATTTAAATGGTCAAAAATAAAAAGATTTGGGGTATTTCGTGCTATTCATGATGATGTTCAATTGCTCCTGTGTTCTGCTTCAAAGCAGATCATGATTAATTCATTGCAAAAATCCATGGAGGATTTCTTGCAATTATAATTAAACATTTTTGTCTTTATCAGATTCTTAGAAAAAAAAGATGATTGATTTTGAACCCAGGGAATTGCCTTATGTGTCAAACATCAAGACACATTTCTTCATTGAGAAAGACACTATCCAATATATTTTGGAGTAAAAGATCATGGATATCTTATTACATTTTTATAAATTTTTCCTCCCTCCTGGTCTTCCTCCATGAATTTTAGTCTTATAGCTTTTATATATGTAAAACTTAATTATTTGATATAAGATATAGAGAGAGGAGCCAATTTACCTGCCAGTGAAAAAGCTTTAATTACTTCCATCTTTGTCTTGTTCCTCCACCTCCCAGCATGCAGAATTTGATGTAAGCATTTATCATTTAATCCCATGGAATCAAAAATTAATTAATATCTCTCTGTCCCCCATCTTTCCACATATTTCCCCAGGAACTTCAACTGTGAAATGGGCTTTTCTGATATCAGTCCCAGGAGAAATAGGAAGAAATTGTGCACTATTAATAGAAATTTATTTCTTGATAACATAATCTTATTATTTGAGAAGCTAGTAAAATGTATATAAATACTGTACACTGTAGTGGAGCACAGCCATTAGACATAAATTGCCTAGGTTTGAATTCTGTTTCTGTCATTTGCTAGTTATGTGATCATTGTGTATCTCCATTTTTCTCATCTTTAAAATGTGGATAAAAAATTAACTTAGTATTAATTGTAGTATTACAATATTAATGAAAGACTGAAATGAGTTAATTAGAGGTAGGCACTTGGTAGACTATGTGCTAAAGAAAGTACTATTTCCATGTTTGCTATTATATTATTAATTATTTGAACAATGCCCTTACTATTATATGTCTATTTCTGTATAGAAACAATGCATCTCTATTAAGGACTAGTTTTGTTAAGGTATATGTGACATTTTCCTGCATCATCTCATTTAAAAAATTAAGAAGGAATTGCCAACCTAGGCAATAAGATTCTTGGATCACAGTGTTTGATTTAACCCATTATTTAAGTCTGATCACATAGATAAAAGTGAAAGTACATTTCCTCTGGTTATACACTTCGTCATAAGGAGATAAATGATAATTTTATTGATTTTGGGAGGATATAAAAACATTACAGCTGGACTACATTTAGTATAAAAATCATCTCTATACTTTGTACTTTTTTATTAGTTTTTTTTTTTTTGTTTAAATGCATGTATATAACAGAAAGTGAAAGACTTTGGGTGGATAATTAATATAAAAATTAGCAAAATTTTACTTTGATTATGTCAGCAAAATTTTATGTACCCCTAAAATGCTAAGACTTTTTGCAAAAGCCATATCAGCATAATATTTTCATATATAATTATTGGTGGGGGGGAGAAGTATGATTTTTTTGTATCTTGTTATATGTATTTAGTTTACATTTTAAATTATTGGTTAATACTCCTAATTCAAAGCCACCCAAATGTAGCTTCTCTCTTATGCATGATTTTGTTCAGTTGCTGATGAATCATGGAGTTTAGATTAAATGAATTGAACTAGTTTTTCCTTCTTCACAGAAACTAAAAACAAATTTACATAAGCTGAAAAGTTACTAGTTTTTTTTTTTTTTTTTTTTTTTGTCATTTAATTGTTTTATTTTGCTTTTAAGTGTGTCCCTGGTAGTTATTGACCACTCAAGGGCAAAGTAACAATATAACTTCTTTTTTTTTTCTCATCTTAGTTTCTTTTTTTTTTTTTTAATAAATTAATTTTTATTGGTGTTCAATTTACCAACCTACAGAATAACACCCAGTGCTCATCCTGTCAAGTGTCTCCCTCAGTGCCCCTCATCCATTCCCCCCCACCCCCTGCCCTCCTCCCCAAAAGTTTCTAGTTTTTGTTTAAACCTCTGGTCAGTTGGGAAAAATTCAAACTTATCCTTTGTTCATAGACATTTTACTATAACTTGTTTATACTTACTGACGTGTAAACTAGTTTTATCAAAATGAAATTTCAATTTTGATTTCTGAAACTCACTACTTTACATCTCTGTCATATTTTTTGAAATAAAAATTATCACTAAGAATAATATAGCATGAATAAAGAAATCTGTTATTAGTATGTGTATAGGAAAATGCTGAAAATCTACCCTCAAATATTAAAGAGTAGCATTGAATTTCAGATCACATATAGCAGAAATTACATCTCTAAGCTGTGCTTGGATCAGTATAAATAGGTTCAGATAATCTGTACTCTGACCTGGGAAAATTCATGTTTATCCAGGTAGTGAAAGAAGTTTCTTATCAATAGAGTAAATAGAAATATTTTTGATGGCATCTCAAAACTAAGCATGAAGCTCAAGGGCTACACTTCAAGTTTTTCTTCTGTTTTTTTACCATGAAATATAGCACTACTGTATTGGCCACTAAATAAATAATTGGATGCCCAATTCTACTGGGATAGTACAAATTTAAGCACAAAAGCTTTATGTTTAATGTAAGATTAGTGGGGTAAGAATGCTACATGCATTCTATGACACTGTATGTTTTGTTGGGTAGAGATGAACTTTAAAATCAGAGGAATGCATTCATACATGTACTTCTGGCCCACTTTCTAGTCAGCTCCTTCTGTTACTTATGGAATTTTCTTTAACATAAAAGAAAAATATTTTGCAGTGGTGTCTTAATTCACTTAAAAATGTAATCTATAAAATGTCACAATATTTTAATAATTATTATCTAAACACTTTTTAGATGTGTCTTCAGTTGTTTGAAGGGAAAGGTAGAATGACCTATGTGAGAGGGTTGGCAAATCCTCTTTCCAAAAAACGACTATAGCTACTGGATATAACTGCTAAAAACAAGCATTTAAGGGCTCTAGAAATTGACCAAACACAAACAAATGAGTTCTTGAAAAACTATTGAATTTTGAGTAAGAAAAATAGAAGTCTGTGGCATACTTCACTAAGGCTATATCCATCCATCCAGTGCAGTAGGGCTATAGTTCTACTGGGTTGGACACAGACACAAAAAGCCTCAGCTCAGTACCAGAGGTAACTCACTTAATTTTGAATGGAAGGGAGAAAAACAAAAAACCAAACCAAACCAAAACAACAATAACAAAAACATGTTCAGGTTGTAGATAAAAGTAGCAATCCCAGTGGCAAGTGAATGGAGACCTGAGCATCTCTGATGGCCTGAGGTTGCAGTTCCAGTTAGAGTAAGCAAGAGATCAGCAAACTAGCAGAATTTTAACAGGAAAATCCTGAAAAGAAATAGCCTTATATAAGGTCTCCACACATCACGACCACTTTTTGCATGCATAAAACCTAGAGGGTGTCCAAAATAAACACATCCCTGGATGACCAGCAGACTGCTTACATATGCCGAGGTGATGCCAAAGGGCCCAGAGAAAAGCCTGACAGGTCTGAAGACTACAGATGTTTGAAGGTACTCTCCAACTAGCTTGAACACAGGTTCTGACAAATCATTGTCCTGACCACTAAGCAATGTAGACTAGAGTGACCCCTAAAATGCCAGGCTCAGAAAAAATAAAAATAAATATATAAAACTGAGCAGAGATATTGATAGACCCACTCTGCTATGGAGACATATTTTACAGATTTATTACAGGAAAAACACTAAATAATAAAAACAGCGACAGCAAATCTCAAGGGGGAAGTTAGAAACCAAAGTTGCTAAAATATGTATTTTTTAAAGATTTATTTATCTTAGAGAGAGAGAACAGGGTGGAGAGGAGCATAGGGAAAGGGAGAGAAAAACAAACAGACTCTGCACTGAACGTGGGCTCGATGCAGAGTTCCATCTAACAATCCAGAGGTAGATCAGGATCTGAACTGAAACCAAGAGTTGGCCATGTAACCAGCTGCATCACCAGGTGCCCCTCAAATTTGCTGAAGTATATTATCTAAATGTACTTTTAAGTGTTTAGATTTCAACAAAAAATCATAAGATATGCAAAGAATGGGGAAGTCTGACATATACTTAGGGAAAGTCAGTAAAGACTGTCTTTTAGTGGGGCCACATAGGAATTAGCAGACAATGACTGCTAATATATATATTATATATATATATAATTATATATATATATATATATATATATAATATCAATGCCTCCACAAAGGATGAATTTTAATTGAAAAATAGAAACATAAAATAATGGAAATTTTGGAGTTAAAAAGTATAATTTTGAAAAATATGTGTTACGAGACATAAATTTTCCCATCTCAGGACTTTTTATGCAGGTACAGAAATGAGAATAACATTGTATTAGGCATATAGATAAATGGAACAAAATAAAGTCTAGAAATATATCCACATATACATGATCACTTAATTTTCTTTTTTTTTTTTTTAAAGATTTATTTATTCATGAGAGACACATAGAGAGAGGCAGAGGCATAGGCAGAGAGAGAAGCAGGCTCCCTATGGGGAGCCTGATGCCAGACTCCATCCAGGACCCCAGAATCATGACCTGAGCCTAAGGCAGATGCTCAGCCACTGAGCCACCCAGGTGCCCTCATCAAAAGCAGCAGTAAGTAATTTTCCAGGAAATTTTCAACAAATACTGCTGGAAAAACTAGAACTTCTGGAGGAAAAAAAAGAACTCTGATCTTTACACTATCCACAACAAATTAATGTGAAATGTGTCATTGATGGAATGAAAGCTACAGCTGTTATTTCTTGGAATACTATAGAATAATATCTTGGACACTTTGGGTAGGTAGGCAAAAATGTTTCAAACAGGTCATACACACTAGATATACAAAAAAGTGTAAAAGTAAACCTATCCACCATAAATATTCACCCTGATATATATACACACAAATTTTTACATAGCAATATTATTTATGATAACCAAAATGGGACACAACCCACATGTCTATTAACATAAGCTGCAATGTATTCATACAATGGAGTATTAGTCAGCAGTGAATAGGAACAAATTCCTGGCATGCAACAAGAGAGAGAAAAATATTATGTTAATGAAAAAAGACCAAAAAAAAAAAAAAAAGCATATACTGTTTAAATTAAGTTATATGGGCCATCTGTAGCAGTAAAAATCAGATCAAGTGGTTGTATAGATTAAGGCATGGGAGTTTGGGAAGGGGCATGAGAAAAGAATTCTGGGTGATGGAAGTTTTTTATAGCTTAATTTGGCTGTTTGCAGTAGGGTATACATTTTTTTTTACAATTGACCAAACTGTGTATTTGAAGTATGTGCACTTTACTTAATGAAAATCATGCCTCAATAACCAACTTAAAGAAAAAAACCTATACAGTCTTATCCATGGTCCTTGTTTAAAAAATTATGTATATATCATTTACCAAATTATGGCTCAAATCTTCATCTCTTTTTTTTAAAGACTTTTATTTATTTATTCATGAGAGACATAGAGAGAGACGCAGAGAAATAGGCAGAGGGAGAAGCAGACTTCCTGCAGAGACTGATCCCTGTACTCCAGGATCATGCCAAAAGCACACTCAACCATTGAGCCACCCTGGCATCCCTCAAATTTTCATCTATTTTGGATTCTGGATCATGTATCTTTCTCTTTGACTTTATTGAGTTCAATATCTAACAGTATTCTTAAACTTATCTCAAAAATAACCAAATAAAAAAGTTTGTTTCCCTGCCACTTTCACCATCTTGATCTACCTTATCTCATTTATCTGTCATCTACCTATCCT
Source organism: Vulpes vulpes (assembly GCF_048418805.1). Lineage (NCBI taxonomy): Eukaryota > Metazoa > Chordata > Mammalia > Carnivora > Canidae > Vulpes > Vulpes vulpes. Next base: position 68,663,097 of record NC_132785.1, read on the forward strand.
CAAGTCAGAAACATGCCAGCTATTTTCAGCATTTTTCTCTCCTTTATTATTTACATCTAATTTATGTTTAAAGAATTAATAGAAAGTATGGTGACCATGACTCAACAGAGAATTTCAGATTGGTATTTCCCACATCTATTCTTGTTGATGCACCTCTATGGTATCCACTGTAGTCCTGGTCACTATCTCTTTTTCTGAATTATTTTATTTTTATTTATTTTTATTTTTTATTTATTTATGATAGTCACACACACAGAGAGAGAGAGAGAGAGAGAGAGAGAGGCAGAGACATAGGCAGAGGGAGAAGCAGGCTCCATGGACCAGGAACCTGATGTGGGATTTATTCCCAGGTCTCCAGGATCGCGCCCTCGGCCAAAGGCAGGCGCTAAACCACTGCGCCACCCAGGGATCCCTCTTTTTCTGAATTAAAGGCCTCATCTTGTCTTCCTGTTTCTTCTCTCAGACTATTTAAAACTATTCTCCATATATCAACAGCATAGATATTTGAAAAGTGTAAATGAGGTCATAAAAACCACTGTTTATATTCATTTCATAGATTTTCATTAAATTTCAAATAAAATGCAAACTCATATCTGTATCAAGTGTATCTATCTGATAGGAAAAACAACTTTCCTATTATTCACTGTATTGCATAGGTTTATCTTTATAGATATTCTATTATAAAGAGTAATATCCATCATATAGTAGATATCTGATAAATATCAATTGAATTAATGAATGAAAGTGACTATATTCATTTTCTAAATGAGCACAGTGCTTTCCTACATCAGGGTTTCTATAACTGCTATCTTTATTACCTAGAATATTATAATCCTAATTCTTTGCCTGTCCAACCAATTCATCTTCTACTTTTTATTTTAAATGTCACTTAATCTGGCGGGACATTTATTTCTAAATCCTGTCTACTACATAGGTTTATTAGTCATTTTTTCACCTCTGATGGCTATGAAATGAAATTTTATGATGGTTTTAATCTTCATTTCCCTGATTACTGATAAGGCTGGCCATCCATTCAGGTTTCCTTTTTGTGAATTACATTTTCAAATATTTTGCCCATTTTTTTCCAATCTAAGACCTTATTGTTTCATAACATTTTGTGGAATTTAAAAAAATATATTTGTTTATTTTATTTAGCAGAGAGGAGGGGCAAAGGAAGAGGGAAAAGGAGAAAATCTCAAGCAGACACCCTGCTGAGCACAGAGCCTGACTGGGGGCAAGGGGGGGTGCTTTATCTTATGCCCTTCATGAACTGTGCTGAAATCAACAGTCAGATCCTCAACTGACTGAGCCACCCAGTGGACTGTTTTTAATACAACCTGGACACCAAATTTTTGTCAGTAATATGTGTCTCAAATATGTTACTTTACTTTTTTTACATTTTTTAAATTTAAATTCAGTTTGGCAACATATATTATAATACCCAGTGCTCATCCCATCAAGTGCCCTCCTCAATGCCTGTCACCCAGTTACCCCATCCCCCCTCCCACCTCCCCTTCTGCAACCCTTTGTTTGATTCCCAGAGTTAGGAGTCTCTCATGGTTTGTCTCCCTCTCTAAGTTTTCCCACTAAGTTCCCCTCCTTTCCCTTATAATCCCTTTCGCTATTTCTTATATTCCACATATGAGTGAAACCATATAATGATTGTCCTTCTCTGATTGACTTACTTCACTCAGCATAATACCATCCAGTTCCATCCACGTTGAAGCAAATGGTGGATATTCGTCTCTTCTGATGGCTGAGTAGTAGTCCATTGTATATATAGACCACATCTTCTTTATCCATCCATCTGTTGAAGGACATCGTGGCTCCTTCCACAATTTGGCTATTGTGGACATTGCTGCTATAAACATTGGGGTGCAGGTGTCCCAGCGTTTCACTGCATCTCTATATTTGGGGGTAGATACCCAGTAGTGCAATTGCTGGGTCATAGCATAGCTCTATTTCTAACTTCTTGAGAAACATCCACACTGTTTTCCTGAGTGGCTATACCAGTTCACAGTCCCCTCAACAGTGCAAAAGGGTTCCCCTTTCTCCACATCTTCTCCAACATTTGTTGTTTTGTCATGTTAATTTTCCCCATTCTCACTGGTGTGAGGTGGTATCTCACTGTGGTTTTGCTTTGTACTTCCCTGATATCTGTTACTTTTTATCTCACTGTAATTGTGGTTACTTTTAAGATATGAGTTTTTAAAAAAATTAATAGAGTTAAATTTATTTTTCTTAATTAGTGGTGATCAAGGAAGGAAAATAAAATTCTGATTCTTAATCTTATAAAAATGTTGTATATTTACTTCACCTTCTTAATCTTTTAATACATGTTTCTATCTAGTAAGGAGAATCTCTGTTTGGAATTATTATTGAAAATTATCTTGATCATTATTTCCCTTTCCCTTTAATATATAAGTTTAGGATTAGTCAAATTTTATGGAATTTCAAGGTTTTGTAGGTTAATTTGGGGTGAATTTCCATCTGTATATTATTGAAAAACACATTATTTCAATTGGTTTAAGTCTTTTTTTATGTCTTCTGTTTTATTCAATGTTAAAGTTTTCTTTATATAATTATTCCACATATTTATAAGTTTATGATAAGTACCATATAATTGTTGCTATTGTTTATGACACATTTTACATTTTATAATTTTCTTAGAGCTGCTATCTATCTAGAAAACTTGCTAATAACTATACACACATATATGCATAACTATTATATTTGACTTTAATTTAGGAGTTTTACATTCACATTATTAAGCAATATTTTTCTTTCTCAAACAGTTCTTGTATGAGTTGTTATTTAAACTTCATAAAATAACTTGTTCTTTTTCTATCTTCTTATTCTGTACAGGTAATATTCCTTGTAAGTTTGGTAGAATTACCTTGTAAAAGCAAATGGAAATGGTGATGGAAGGGGGATCCCAGGTTTTCTGGAAGATTTTTTTTTTAATTTTTATTTATTTATGATAGTCACACAGAGAGAGAGAGAGAGAGAGGCAGAGACACAGGCAGAGGGAGAAGCAGGCTCCATGCACCGGGAGCCCGACGTGGGACTCGATCCCGGGTCTTCAGGATCGCGCCCCGGGTCAAAGGCAGGCGCCAAACCGCTGCGCCGCCCAGGGATCCCTCTGGAAGATTTTTGAGTAATGGTTTATTTTCATTATTAGTCAGAGGTCTTTACTGGTTTTCTATTTTTTTTAATTTAAGATTTTATTTATTCATGATAGACACATAGAGAGAGGCAGACACATAGGCAGAAGGAGAGGCAGGCTCCCTGTGGGGAGCCTGAGGTGGGACTGGATCCCAGGACTCTGGGATTACAACCTGAGCCAAAGCAAATGCTCAACAACTGAGCGACCCAGGGGCCCCATGGTTGTCTATTTCTTGTCGAATATATTTTTAAATTGTTTTTCCAGGAAATTATCTTATTGGATAAAATAGATAATATTGATTTTAAAAACTCACTTGTGACTTAGCTTTAATGATACCTAGATTTTTTTTTCAAGTATGCTAAGACATGCAGTTAGAAAATGCTTGTCATAAATAGTATTTTCATTATACTTACTGTCCCCCAGAGGCAGAAGGCAAGGCACACTTATGTAGGGTCACATGGGAAAGCACAGGAGTGTGATGAGCAAGTAGAGAGAGAGAAAATAACTGCTGGCTTGTGCTTTTATTGTGGTTTTCATGGGAAGGAACAGGGAAAGCAAAGTAATACATGCAGTTAAGTAGATTTAGGATTGGATAATTTTAATAATTTTGGTGAGTTCTATGTTATAGTAGTGGTCCTTAAATATCAGGTACCTGGCCCTGGAGTTATTGGGGCAGGGTAATAGTGTCCCAGGGTGCCGGAGCCTGTATACAAGGAGGTGGTTGTGAGTAAAGGCTCTGGATTTTTGGTTTACATATTAAAAGTATGTTCCTAAACAACCTATTTACTGTCTCTAGCAGTAAGCTAATCCTGGGAGGGACAGGCCGTCCTGAGTCAACAAGGCCCCCAAGCAAGTCAGCAAGATGTTAGTGCATCAAGATAAAACAAAATATGAAAATGTAGTCAATACAGATAAATATATTTCTTGTGATTTTTTTCATTTATTTTTATGTTTGTCTCTCTGTTTTCTATCTCTACCACAACACTATATTTCTTTAAAGGCAATGACCACACCTCGTGTTTATATCTATCACCTTATACAATGCTTAATGCACAGTAATCCCAAACTAACATTTGTTGAATAAATGAGGAAACAAATATTTTCTTTTATGATCTATTATATCTTGTATTTTTTGCTTTTAGTCTTCTGCTTAATTAATTATTTTTCTAATAAAAATTGTGCTATCTTTTTAATTCTCTAGAGAATAAAAAAAAGCTGGATTTAAGTAGGTAACTTACACTTTTTAACTACAAAAGACTTTGACTTTCATATTTTGGAATTGACATTGGACAGATTTGCCGAGCAACCCTGCGTATAAAACTTATATTTGGATGGAGATGGAAAATAAAAATGAAAATATTAAGCCTACATCCAAAATGTATCTTCCTTTGGAGGAACTAATATGGAAAGGAAAAAAAAAAAGCTATGAGGAAAGAGGACATATGATATTCTTAAGCTTACAAATAGCCTGAAGGACAGATCTCAAGCAATTTGGCCTGTTAGATAAATCTACCCATGAAACACAAAGTTTATAGTTTTCAAGAGATGTGCAAAGCAGCTTAATTGGAAAACAAATGCTTGGCTATGATTTTTGTGAAATTCACACTTTTTTAGAAGAAAAAAAGACAACATAAGATGAAATTATAGAAACATCAGTATGGGACAGCCCAGGTGGCTCAGGTGTTTAGTGCCCACTTCGGCCCAGGGCCTGATCCTGGAGATCCCGGATGGAGTCCCACCTTAGGCTCCCTGCATGGAGCCTACTTTCCCTCTGACTGTGTCTCTGCCTCTCTCTTTGTGTGTGTATAAACAAATAAAATCTTAAAAAAAAAGAAACATCAGTATGATGAAATAACATGACTTATAGTCCACTATGAAAGTCTAGAGATTTTCATTAAAACAGGGACACCTGGGTGGCTCAGTGGTTGAGCATCTGCCTTCAATTCAGGTTGTGATCCAGGAGTCCGGGATCTAGTTCCACATCCAGCTCCTTGTGGGGAGCCTGCTTCTCCCTCTGCTGGTGTCTTTGCCTCTCTCTCTGCGTCTCTCATGAGTAAATAAATCAAATAAATAAATAAATAAATAAATAAATAAATAAACAAACCAAAAATAAAAACAAAAACTAAAGCAAAACATCTAATTGGCCTGCCAGTTAAAAGTAATAATAAATCATTGTTACAAAATCATCGCAAGAGCAAAAATCTTTATAGGGGCAAAGATATCTAATATTGTAAAATGCCAAGAAGCATCTAGTAAACTATAGAATTGTGATGGCAAATGAGTATGATTTTTTTCCTAACCTACAAAATTATAAATAATATCCTTTTTTAAGAAGAAAAGTAACAACTCTCCTGCATATGGAAAATGTGAAACTTGATATGCCTGAATATAGAATAGTTTCCCATGTCACATGAACCTTATTGCCCATAACTTTATTGATGGTATTTTTTATTACTTCCCAATTCAATTCCACTTGTAAGAGGAAAAAAGTATTTATTTCATCATTTCAGCTCTTAACATATTATGACCTTCATCTTTCACTACAAATATATTTATCCTACCATGCAAGCTGTAAGCCCTATGCTAAAAGGAATATTACATTCTTTAAAATGGAGAAGAGACTGAGATCCTTCCTAAAAACATTGCCTGTTTGTGCTATTATCTGTCCCCTCATACACCATATGTGATGGTGCTAAGTAGGGATGTTGGAGTCATAATTTTTTTTTGGAGTCATAATTGTCACCAAGCGTATACTTCTTTTTTGGTGAGTATCCTGGCAATGACACTGAACCAAAGAGTCTCAGGATGTTTGCCGTTTAGCAAGTTAACACACATGACTAGTTTATATCCATTTTTTAGAGGAAATTTCCTCAACACACTCTGCATTCGTATTTAATTCTTTTCTGCATTGTACGTACACCTTTGTATGTACACCAGTAAATTCTTTATTGGAGGCATAAAAAAGTGAGGGGTTAGCCAGATTTAAGTCATGACTTGAGGGCTGCATGGTTTAAGTATTTCTAATTTATAGCATGTGCAGTGAGGTTTTTTTTTTTTTTCAGTGAGTATTTTTTTAACATGGAACCTTGGAATCAAAGGGATAAGGAACCAAGACATAACTTTGGAGAAACTCAGGTTTAATTACATTAAACATATGTACGTACAAGGCATAATGTCTACCAAATTTTCATGGTAAGGGTTGGTGAAAATATGTAGCCAATGGAGGTTAGGAACAGATCTATTTTCTTCATGGGCATATCCTTTTAATTTAAGTTTGAACACCAAAATGAATACATAAGATGGCAAATTTCTTTACTATATCTCTAAAATTTTGCAGAGTACAGAGACCCATGGAACTTCTCCTGTGCTTACATATATCACTCTCTTGACTATCTGTTGTTGACTTCCACACCTCTTATTTCCATTTTTTCATCACTAGCCATACTACTACTATCTCGTTCAGTCACAAATCATTCCTGTTTGTGGATTACTCTAATAGTTTCCTCTACCCACTCCTACTCATATCTTTTACACACCTTAATAATTTGGTCATTTTATGAATACTTAGTATCAGATTTACCTTGCTCTTAAAATATGCTAATTCCTCCTTATCTCTATTTTCTTAAACTCAATACCCTAAAATGGACCAAGAGGCACTTGAATTCAAAGGATACATATAGAACACAGCTATTGAGTGTTAGGGCTTTTGTTGTTAATGTTTGCTTGCTATTTAGTATTTGTGGAAGAAAATATTGTTAATACATGAGAATTATACCTACATATGAAGTAAAATGTAAAATGGGCATTTATTTAAGGCTCACTATAAATTCAAGATTTACTTATTTGGATGATGAGTTTTACATATTCCTATTATAAGTCTAAAAACTTCATGTGTTGGGGTGCCTGGTTGACTCAGTTGATTTAAGTGTAGGACTCATGATTTTGGCTCAAGTCATGCTCTCATGTGCCCCCACCTCAGCCTTAACTAGAATTCCTATTCCCCAGAGCCTGAGATATTGTTAAAATCAGCAATATGCAAGAAGCCTGTAAATTTTAGTTAACGCAACCCTGTTTGACATACATAAACTGCCTCCTTCAGCTCCAGCTTGATAGTATTGTGTCAGCAGATCCAACCCTTTGGATGAGGTCCTGTGTGGCAGCCTTCTCCTGGGGTTAAAAGTAAGAAAGGGTTTTGTCTTTCCTACACTCAGGTGTCATTATGTATTGTCCTACTATCAAAAGAATCTTTAAATCTATAAAAACAATATGTAATCTCATCAATTGTACTTGTATGCATTCTACTGTAGAAACTGAGTAGGGGATATGTGTCTCACAATGAGTAAGACCCAGAGAGAAAGACAGAAGGTCCTGGAAAAGTGAGATTTAACCCAAAAGACTGCTGAAGAGAAACGTGAGGTGACATCCATAAAATAAGACTAAAGAACAACTTGTCAGGATGGGAAAGGGACCATGAGCTCTGAGAGGGCAGTTCTTGGGACAAGAGAGGGTGAGATAATGATGTGATACAATATTTGGAAAATATATTGCTAGTTTGTTTACAGGTCTGTTGGGGCAGGGGGAAAAAGAGGTTAGAAAAGTGAAGAAAAAATTTAAGAATAATTAAGAAAAAATTTGTAAGAAAGGAAAAAGCAAATTATATATTTTTTATTCTGCTGCAACAATATTTACATATAAATATTGATATAACATTGGTTATTTAACCAATGGACATAGATATAACTAGACACTAGGAAGTGAAAGGAGAAGAAAGAAGAATGTAGAATAGAAACTTAAAACATAGTAAAAGAATTCAGTAGAAAATTTGATGAACCAAGAGCAGCATTCTACAGCCATTAAGTAAAAAAGTATCAGGTTAAACAACTAAAAGAATTGAGAACATTTGGTTCTAAAAGTGGTAGAATAAACTTGAATTCACAAACATTTCCACTTTAAGTAGAATGGCAACAGACTTGGGAAGAATAAACTTGAATTCACAAACATTTCCACTTTAAGTAGAATGGCAACAGACTTGGGAGGTGACAGGCAAATCATTATTTAAAGTTATTAGAATATTTTCCAATATTCTCTTGAACTTCCTAAGCAATAAGTGGCTAAGTGGTTTTTTTTTTTTTTTTTGTATTTGGTTTTATTTTACATTTTTTGTTATAGATAACTATAATCATGCCTGGACTTCCCCAGACTGAAAACATTATAGGTTTATATGACCTAATAAGTTTATATATGATCTAACTGTAATATATAAAGGAGATATGCAGCTTTGAACTAGTATCAGCATTTCATATATCTTTTTTCTGAATGAGAAGAAAATATACTTTCTTGTTATGAAGCAAGATAAAGTCTAAATGCTGCTTGCCCATATCAGTTTGAGTAATAGAAGCAGACTTAGTCCATGAAGCAAAACCATCTGTATTTAGGCTTAAGAATCACAACAAATGATAGGATTTCAAACCAACACAGATTTTAGAAATGCCCAACATATTGTTGCACCATCCTGTAGAGGAGAGACCAAGGCTGACTTTTTTCCATTACAAAGAAAGAAGAATTTTCTGGGTAGTTAAAATAGTGAATTCTGTTTTGCATTTTGTGCATGAACTCAGTGACCCAGAGATGAGTATATTTTAAGAAAGTCAAATGAAGAGTAGAAGTATGTTATTTCATAATTGAAACTATCACACTGCCTTTTGCAAAAAAACTTACAGACAAGGAGAGAGGAAAGGAAAGAGGCTAAAAACATGGACTGTAATTATTCTTAGCATATTATTCATTTTATTTTAAGCCAATAATGCAAAACAGATCATCAAGGCTGAGATGCCTATTTCATGGTATGTACATAACACAAAGGTAAATAGTGCATATATGTATACACACACACACACATATATATATTCATATATTTGAATAAGCTCAAAAATTAAATATCTTAAGTCTCTGTTTTTGAATACAGTTGAACCATTTAATTTCAAATGTTTAATGGAGCCATATCTTAAGTCACAGGCAATGTTTCAATTACTAAATCCTCGAGGAGATTGTGTATGTGTGTGTACGTGTGTGTGTGTGTGTGTGTGTGTGTGTGTGAATCTGATATGGACATAGAAAAAGCTGGGATAATACCATCACCTAATGATTGCCCAATAATAGTTTTAAGTAAGCAGGATGACAGAACACAAAAGTTTTGGTAGTGTCAGGATAAAGATTCTCTGACCAATTATTATGAGGCCTTAGGATCCACAAAGGAGAGTGTAGGGGCCTGGAACCCATTTATAGTTAACATAGGACTGCAAGTTAGAAGGCAAAGAAAATCATCTATAAAATTGTTGAAATAGGATACATAGATAGATAGATAGATAGATAGATAGATAGATAGATAGATAGATAGACAGGTTTGGGAGGCAAGGTTTAATGCCATGGCTCTCAAACTTCAGTGAGCATGAGAATCACCTGGATGGTTTGTTAAACTTCAGATGTTTCAACGTGATTCCAGAATTTTTGATTCAGTAGGCTTGGGTAGAGTCTGAAAATAGTAAACATTAGGTGAACAGTGTGCCCCCAGAAAACAGTAATGGGTAAGAAATACTCTCAGACTTTTATTTCCCAAACTTCTCTCTCCATTTTGGATTCTGAGAAATGGCTTCTTGGAGAGAACCACTCATTTCCATGTGACTTAGAAAAGAGTCACTGCCCACACTTTCTCATAAGTCACTTAGACTTGCAGATGACTCTCATTTACTTGTGTCAAGACCACAAGTCATCCACCTTTATGTTCTTCGTCTCATGAATAATTAGCTGATGTTAGAACTGTTTGTCTCCTTAAAACTAACTACATGCAGAGACAAGCTCCTGCTCAGCTGAGGGAGACATCTTCTGATTGCAGAACAATTACAAATGTAAATCTTCCCTGCCACAGTTTGTGTCTCTCTCACTGCAGAAATCTAAGGAAAAACCACCCTGCTCTGATGCTGTGACCTTCCATCTTCCCTGTTTGCACTATTACAGTAGTCTGAATAAAATCAGACTTAAGTTTTCACATTGGTAAGAAGTACCCAGATGATGCACATGCTGTGGCCCTGGGGACCACAGTGGAAACTGCCCCCCAAGGCAATTATAATCAATTGAAGAATATCTGATTCACACTATTCAGTCAAAAGGATGCTAAGTATGGGAAACAGATGAGTAGTTGAGCTGAATAACAATGTTTCTCAGGTGAAAATTGGGACCTGACATAAAAAAGGAGGAAAGCCACCTCCCCAGATCTTCTTGGTGAAAGGCTGAGGAAACTTTTAAGACTATGACTTTCTATCAGTTGATAAGGAATCATCCCCTAGAATAGTGAGATTCCTGCCCATGAAGAAAACTCAGGATCTGGAGGCCTGGAGAAACTGAAGACAGGAGAGTCCGTCAAAGTTCAGTGAGCAGGGACGCCTGGGTGGCTCAATGGTTGAGCATCTGCCTTCAGCCCAGGGAGTGATCTCCGGGGGTCCTGGGATCCAGTCCCACAGCAGGTTCCCTGCAGGGAGCCTGCTTCTTCTCTGCCTCTATCTCTGCCTCTCTGTGTCTCATAAATAAATAAATAAATAAATAAATAAAAATTTTAAAAACAACAACAAAGTTCAGTGAGCAGTATTAGAGCTAGAGAATTGAATTTTATGCCTCCTTTATTATTGCCACCAAAGTAGTTAAGTAACTGATACTTTGTTTATGAAAGTATTATTATGTTGGATTTGAACTACATTTCCACATCCTCTCAGATAAACACACACACACATACACACACGCCCCAAACTCTATTTTAACTGGAGAAAACAAAGATGAAAATGCATAACAGAATTTATCATTAACTAAATATTTACTAATGTTTTAACCATTGCCTCTGTATTCATCTTTCATGTCAGCAGAGTATACAATTTGGGCGCTATGTCTTAGAACAGCGGTGCACGCGTTCACATGCATTACAGACCTCCTGGCATGACATTTCTATCTTTGGCCCAGTGTTAATGATGTTCCATGCTGACCCTCTTGTGTGAAGGCAGAGCTGGAGAGCACAGCTTTGATAGCGGTGTTTACATGAATGTTTGATAAGCATCTGTCAGCTCCTAGCATTCTACAAGCCTGGGAACACAAAAGAAGCCAGGGAACCCTGGAGCTTTTGCCACCTGAAAGCATAATCTGGTGTGTTTGCTGAATTTCAAATCAGCACTGAGATTGTTCCCTTTGTAGCTCAGATTGTAATAAATGTATTATTTAGTAAAAAAATAGAACGAACGCTAAAGACAATTACTTTTTCTAACCAGGGTTTTGAGTATGGAGGTCATAATTCCTTTAATGTATACTTATCTTGCAACATTTTGTTTGGTCCCACTGGACACAAGATATCATGCAAATTGAAGTATACTTGACAGGATAAACAGTACTAAAAATATGGACTGGGTTCCTCTTCACCCCACCCCCCACCCCGCCTCGAAATCCTAATGTATTTCTGCCTTAAAAAAAAAAAGATGGTGCTTAGCAAAAAGATGGTGCTGTGTACATACACAAGCAAGCTGTATTTTAGGTGTCTTAGTGTGGGAAATACAGAAAATCACATATTAATCTGCTTTGAAATTTTTGCGTCCCCCACACCTTTATTGTTGGCTATTACCTTTGTTCAATAATTCATAGTCTAGGACTGGAGACAACTTTCTATTTTTGACAGTTCAGGGATATAGAAAGTTAAAAATTTAGTGGTGACTAAAATATCAACTTCATTTTCTTAAAATAATATCTTTACAAACATAGTGGCATTTCAGCCACAGAGAACATGTATCAGCTCACTGGTGTCTGCTATTCTATAAATAACAGATAAAAATATTATACTACAATTAGTATTACAATGGTCTGTATGTTTTGTCCTGATCAAGTTATATATATAAATATGCTTGCTTTAATGGAAAGTTGATCAAAAATAAAAGACAGGGAAATAGAAAAAAGAAAGGGCAAGGCATGAAACCTAATGATCTGGAGGTATCACTCAACTCTCTTGCTGACTAGTTGTGTTAAACTTACCGAGTTGTGTGAACTCTGTCAGCTTGATAAAATTGTTGGAATTTCTGGATCATGATGTTCTTGAAGTTAGTACTATCCCTTCCTTTTCAAGCTTACTTAAGCCAATACATTCTTTAAAATACAACAACATCAAAAAAAAAAAATAAAATAAAATACAACAACATCAAATTTAGATTGAGGTAGTTTTAATTTGCAAAAGAAAGACTTAAGAATAATATGCAATATCCATCTTAGGGTAAGTTCACCAACATAATTCTATTAGATAATCAACCTCACCTTTTTAAAATTTGTTTACATATCCAGATCCTCTTTCTGTTATAATTAGGGTTTCCTTATAGATGTGGGTTAGGATTGGCCATTTATAATCTTTACAAATATTTTCAGTGTTGTATATCTTTGTAAATTATTTTGCATTCTTTTCTGTATTGCCGTTCTGTGTGGGGATATGTTGGCTATGAAATCACACTGTGGTATGTAAGAGCTATCAGAGAAAGTTAATTCTAATTAATAAATTGGAATTCTGTTAATATAAATTACTCCAATGAGCAAGATAAAGGTTTATATAAATCTTAATTTAGGTTTATATAAAACCATTGAAAGACAACTTCCTATTTGATTAATAGGACAATATCAGGTTTCTGATCAATATTATAAGGCCCAACCCTGTAAAATGGCAGATTCATTATATAATGACTACCTTCCTACCTCTCATCCTTACTCTGGCTCCTGTTTGGATATATTACCAGTCTTCATTCAGAAAAGTAAGCATACCTCAGCTATCTGAGCATGGTTTTTAATAAACTACATCTTTTACATTTTTACAACATAGGTATGCAAAAGTAGGAATAGTATAAGTGGTCTTTCAAAATTTGCCTTTTGGATATCACCTGAAAAAAAGGTCAAAATAATAAAGAAGCTTGAGAAATGCTAAGTTCTTTTCTATTAAACGTTTTTTTTTTTAAATTAAATTACATCTAGGATATTAAAGAAGGTACTTGTGATGAGCACCAGGTGTTGTACATAAGTGGTGAATCACTAAATTCTACACCTGAAACTAATATTACACTGTGTGTTAACTAGAATTTAAATAAAAACTTGGGAACAAAAAAATGATATCTAAAAATGGCTAAGATTTTTGAATATCCAAGATCTAATTTAACCACAGCACTTTTTTTTTTTTTTTTTTTAATGGAATGTCTCAGGAGGTGTACTTGGGAAAGATTTGACAAGTTTGAGGGCTGCATGAAAAATCATAGTGGTCATGAGGTCTAAAAGAATTTTTTGCAGCCAACTCATTCATAGCCTTGAATTGAGGCCAAATACTTCATATTTTATGTCTTTGTAAAGTAAATAAAGTTACTAAAAGCTTTAGGATTGAGTGTGATGCTTCCAGATTTGCACCCAAGGATGACTGTTCTGAGAAGCCTTACAAAATTAAATATATATCATGGTACCAGTCACTTAAAAGTCAAATTATGTTTTTTTTTTCTCTAGGTGATAATGAGAGTATACACAATAATTTTGTTCAGTCTATTTTTCCATATTTTCAAGTTTTATATAATATGTAATTTTACTATGTAGGTTTAAAAAGTTGAAACTCTTCATTTAAGAAACATCAAAACCTCAGTTTTAGAATACTGAACTAAATATTGAGGAAAGATGTGAGAATGGGTGCAAAATAATAGGAAAAAGGGTAATGTCCTAGACATTAAAAGAAAGAAACAAGTGTAAAACATCTTGAAAATATATATGTATGTTAACTGATAGATTTGGCAAATGATGGGATGGCGAGGTTTCTTAGATTGTTTAGAGACGAAGAGAGTCAGTGCCATCAAAGAATTTACTTAGAGAAAGAAAACTAATATACATGAATCCACTTAAAATATGTAAATACAACATTGTGTAGAATTGACTAGAAGAGGAAGTTCGCAGAAGTGGAGATCAGTGTTAGAAAAGCTTCAAGAGAAACAAATAGGAGATAACTAGGTTTGAAAGGAAGATTTAGATCAGCAAATGTGCCGTGCAAAGGGTGACTTAGAACAACACCTTACTATGAAAGAGCCTGGGTTCTGAATGAGGAAGGCATACAAAGAAGAGATGTGAAGTCAGATCTCACTGACTTTGCTGCTCTTAAGATCTAATGTATGTCACAAGGGAACACACAAGCCAAACACACCTTTTCTTGGGGGATAAAGTGGCTGGTTGATATATTTACTTTGAAAGTTTGACTAATGTAATTAGATACCACTTCCTTAAATGTTACATCAGAGTGCTCAGTCGGTTGGTTCCTTTGAAGAATGAAGGGCCTGATCCATCAGTATCTGGCCTAAGAAAAGAGCTTGGGAGTGTTTAGTGACATAGTAACATAACCAGAGAACAGTGAGGACGAAGTAGGAGTTGTGAACATGAGAAAGGTTTTGGAGAGAAAATTGAGGGTGAAATCAAGCAGGCTATTGGGATGATAAAATTTGAAGTCCTACTTTAAATGCAGTGGGAAGGCATTGGAGAATATATAGAATATTAAAAGTCAGTGGCATGTATTAAGGCAGTAACAGTCTTATTTACATTACATAAAGCTTAATCTATATGCTTAACAACTTGAACAAAGAATTAAAAGGTGGAAATGGGGTCAGCTCTAAGGCCAGAACTAAGCTCTGAAAAATGATTCAAATGGACTGGTGGAAAGCCTTGACAACATGTAATACAGACAATGGAAAGACTGTTGATTGTTGTTTAAGGTAAATCATCAGATCTCAGTGATTTGTCTGGAGGGTGAGGAGAAGAAATCAAGAATAATTTCAGATTTTTGTTTAGTAATTGGGTGACTATTGTAAATGGTTGCTAACATTTACTACAAAGGAAGGGAGAGGATATGGTGAATACTTCTGAACAATTCTAGACCTTTTAAGAAATTTTAAAGTATGCATGCAAACACAAAGATGTCACTGGAGTTAGTATACAAGATATTGACAGAAAGGAGCAGAGATTCAGAAAACCTTAAAGGACATTTTTACAGCAAAAGCATTTGGGAATATGGACCTGGATCAAGACTGTGGGTAGACGTGGGAATTCTGTACAAAAACATGGCTCATAGAGGAGCTCCAGGAAAAGTTACCCATAATATCTTTCTTATCATTTATTCAGAGGATTAATGATTTATCTACAGTCATTCGGCAAATTTAACCTTTGGAAAGTCATTCCCCTTCAGCTAACTGTCTGTTTCCTTAATCTTAAGAGTGGATAAATAAGAAGATACACCTCATCAAGCACTAGACAGATTTAGTTTCTGAACCAAATGATAAATTTAGTCTTTCCTTGTATGTTAGTGGAAAGAAATCACATACCTTGAACAAGTCTGTAAAAGATTCAGGATTAACAGCTGAAATTTACTCTCTGATATTAGTTTGGGGATTTATAGAGGTGATTTCTGAAGGCAATTAATACAATATATATCAATAAATTGGCAAACAACACTTCAGTGATGGATTTTTTCTCAGATATTGGAATTGCTGTAAAAGTGTATACTTGGCAACATGATTACATATATTAAACATTTAATATTATTATAAATTACCTCTAATGTGACTTAACTCAGAGAAGATAGATCTGAATTAAAAGCCTACCAACAAATACTTTTTATGGTGGAGTTATATTACTTTAGTGTGCAAATAACTTTTCAAAATAATAATTAAAATTTGCTATATACTGTATACCCAAATGTTTTTAATAAGTTGAAAAGGATAATTTTAAGTTTGTGTATAGCAAACTTTTTTGAGTGCATTTAAATTATTTCCAAATTCATGAGAAAAACAGGTTTCATAATAAAAAACATTCACCCCAAACAAGTACATAAAAGAATAAGCTTGTTGACTATAAAATAGGTAAATATTATTTTCCCAGTATTCTCTGAATTAAAACCAATTTCAAGTCACTGAAATTTGTGTTCACCAACTATTCTATGAATGATCACTTAATAGTTAATGTGTATAATTTAAAAAGCAGATAGTTTTTCTTAATGAGGTATTCTATTCAGATATATTAGCTTAAAATACAAATCAGTTTTTTTAAGATTTTATTTATTTATTCATGATAGACCGAGAGAGAGAGAGAGAGAGACCTAGGCAGAGAGAGAAGCAGGCTCCATGCAGGGAGCCCGACGCGGGACTCGATCCCGGGACTCCAGGATCATGCCCTGGGCCAAAGGCAGGCGCTAAACAGCTGAGCCACCCAGGGATCCCACAAATCAGTTTTTAAATTGGATTAAAATAAAGTGTTAAACTATGTAGACCTTTTATTTGACATATTTCTTTTTAATCAGCTAAAAAGATCTTTATTTTCACCCGTATGGGCAATAATTTATATAGTGCATGTTTTTCTAGTATCAGTTCAAAGATTTTTTTGTGCCCACTCATTAGAATGCACACAGACAAACCCAGGAGGAAATTTAAATATTACTTTTCTGGAAGAATAAAGAGTAAAATGCTAATTGATATTTGTTCTGTTGTTATACAAGCTGTGAAATAAATTGTGCATTATATCCTATACAACTAGCTTAGAGTAACAAAATCCAGGAGGGGGTAAACACTAAGAATTACATGATGTAGAGACAATTTTTCTATATAGATGTATATATATGTAGGCATATTTGTCAGCTTATATGTTCATGTAACTCTTCATAGTCTTGGAAAATGCCTTTATGTATTATTTCTATTAGATCCTTTGTTTATGGAAACTCAGGCCATTTCAAAGTATTATTTAGAACACTATTTTAAAACACTAAAAAGCAAAAGCGATACAAAAATGCATTAAATAAAATCCAGAATGATGACTTCAAAAGATTTCATTCTTTATAATGTGAAAGTGCAAATCTCCAGAAACTCCTTACCTTGTCTCTCTTAAACAAAACAATAGCCCAAGAAATCTCCAGAAACTCTGGTAGAGTCCACAGTGATTTGAATGTCTATTTACCAACCACTTGACATTTCCTGTTATCTAGAGGAGGCCCAGCCTTCATTACAAGTAAGGCTCTGAGGAAAGTGGTCTCTGTTAACACCTCCAACGTCAGTTCCTCTCCACTCTGTAGCATCCCAAACTGCAGGAAGACCACCCATTGAGATGATCTCATATTTCTATCTTTGCTGATACTATTTTCTTTACCTGGAATTTCCTCCCCATGGATAAGCACATTTTGTTACTGTAAATAAATTCAGGTTCCATCTCCTCAGGAAACATTTGCTAATACTTTTGCCTACTGCTCTATCTTTTCAAAAATTATTATACTCTACTTATTAAGCAGTTTTAGGTTTACCAAAAAAATGGAAAGAATAGAGTTCTGATACACCTTCTTATCCGCCCCCCACTTCCCTTGTCTTTTGTTAGTGTAGCACATCTGTTACAGTGATGAGTCAATATTGATACATTATCAATATTATCCATGGTTACATTTGGTTCAGTTATTGTGTACATCATAGGGGTTTTGACAAATGTTTAATGATAGCTATCCATTGGATAATACAGAATCATTTCATAGCCCTAAAAATTCCCTGTGTTCAACTTATTCACCCTCCCTCCTTCTACCTACACCTTTGAAAATCAGTGATCTCTTTGCTTTTGAATCATACAGTATGTTTCATTTACATATTGGCTTCTTTCACTTAGCATTATGCACTTAAGTTTCCTCCATGTCTTTTTATGGCTTAATAGGTCGTTTCTTTTAATTGGTGAATAACATTCATTTTACAGATGTACTACAGTTTGTTTATCCATTCATCTATTGAAGGACATTTTGATTGCTTCCAAATTTTGGTAGTTATGAGGAAAGTGCCTGCAAACATTCATGTGTAGGTTTTTGTATAGACATAAATTTTGAACTCCTTTGAGTAAATACCAGAGAGTGTAATTGCTGGATTATATGGTAAGAGTATACAATTTGTAAGAAATTGCCAAACTTTTCCATAGTAGCTATACTATTTTGTATTCTCATTAACAGTTAATAAGAATTCCTCTTGTTCCACATTTTCACCAGTAGTTGGTCTTGTCACTGTTTTTTTTATTCTATTTATTCTAATAGATGTACAATGATATCTCCTATTATAGTTTCATTTTGCAATTCTCAAATGACATATGATGAGCATGCATTCATGTTTAATTGCCATTTCTATTTCTTCTCTGGTGAGATGTCTGTTCAACTTTTTGTCTATTCAGTTGGCTTGGCTGTTTTCTTACTGCTGAGCTTTAAGAGTTCTTCATGTATTTCTGATACAAATTATCAAAACATATTCAGTTGGCTTGGCTGTTTTCTTACTGCTGAGCTTTAAGAGTTTTTCATGTATTTCTGATACAAATTATCAAAACATATCAGATATGTTTTGCAAAGATTTTCTCTCAGTCCGTGGCCCTTTTATTTCCTTAACAGTATCTTCAACGGAACTGAACTTTTTATTCTTAATGGAATCAACTTACTCATTTTTCTTTCATGGACTGTGCTTTAGATGTACTTTGAAAGTCATCAACCACATACAAAGCCACCTAGATTTTCTCCAGTTCTCTGCTAGGAGTATTATAGTTGTGCATTTTATATTTAGATCTAGAATCCATTTGGGGTTAATATTGGTTAAAATGTTAGATGTGTGTCTAGATGAATTTTTTTGCCTCAGCATTATTTGTTGGGAAGATTTTTTTTTTCATTGAATTGCCTATGTTCCTTTGTCAAAGATCAGTTGACTATATTTTTGTGGGTCTTTCTGGGTTCATTTCATTTCTCATTAATATTTGTCTATTCTTTCACCAATACTACATTGTGTTAATTTAGTTTAAAACTATGTCTTGAAGTTGAATAGTGTCAGCACTCCAACTTTGTTCTTTTGACTTCTCTGGCTCTGCCTTTACATACGACTTCAGAATCAATTTGTCAATAACCTCATAATTCTTTGCTGGAATTTGAATTGGGATTGCATTGTATATTTAGAGCAGGTTAATACTGAATCTGCCTATTCATATGCTTGAAATGTCCTTCATCTTTTTAGATCTCCTTTGTTTTTGTTCAAGAGTTTTTTGTAAATTTCTCATAGAGATTTTATACATATTTTGTTAGGTTTATACCTAAGGATTTCACTTTTTTGTGTGATAAGGTAGATACTATGGTGTTTTAAATTTCAAATTCCAAGAGTTCACTGCTAGTATAGAAGAAAGAATTATTTTGTATGTTAAAATTAAGTTTCTCAACCTTGCTATAATTGCTAATTAGTTCAAGTAGATTCTGTTGTTGAATCTTTGGGGTTTCTGCACATCCATGCCATCTGTAAGTAAAAGTTTTATTCCTACCATTTATTTTCTTGTTTTATTGCATTTGCCAGAACTTTTAGTACAAGATTGAAAACGAATGGTGAGAAGTGTATATCTTACATTGTTCCTGATATTAGCGGGGAAACTTCAAGTTTTTCACCATTAGGTTTGATATTTGCTTTAGGTCTTTTTTTCTAGATATTATTTAATGAATTGAGGAAGGATTTTATTCCTCTATTGTTATTTTGCTGAGAGTTTTTTTTTTTATCATGAATAGATGTTGGGTTTTTTTCAATTGCTTTTTTTTTTGCCTCTATTGATATGATCATATGATTTTTCTTTAGCCTGCTGATGTGATGTATTACATTGATTTTTGAATGTTGAATCACACTTGCATACCTGGAATAAATCCACTTGTTTGGGCATATAATTCTTTTTAAACATTGTTGGAATAATTTGCTGATATCTTGTTGAGGATTTTGCATTTAAATTCATGAGAGATTATTTTATACTCATTATCCTTATTCTTTTTTCTATTTCTTTTTAAATCTTCCCCTCTTTTTTCTGCTTTCTCTAATTTTGAGCATTTTAAATGATTCAATTTTTTTTCCTTACCACTCACAATACCAGTTATGCTTCTTTCACCTTTTTAGTGGCTGCCCTGGAGTTTGCAATATACATTTACAAATAATCCAAACTCTAAGTTATACCAAACCATTTCACATGTAGTTCATGTAACTTAGAATATTCCCAATTCCTTCCTTCCTTTTCATCCATTATATCACTATTTCATTCACTTTACTTATCCATAAGCTATGATCACCAAATATATTGTTTCTATTACTATTCTTAAAAGCTATTATATTTGTCAATTAAGGATAAGAAAAATATTTTCTTTTATTTTACCTTTACTTATATCTTTTCTCAGGCTCTTCCTTTCCTTAAGTAGACCTAAATTTCTGACCTAAATAATACTCCTTATTGCTGAAGAATTTCTTGCAACATTTCCTGAAAAACAGGTCTACTGGTGAGAAATTTACTCAATTTTTGATCATCTGCATTTACTTCTTCACTCTGAAAGGACAATTTTGATAGATACAGAATTTTAGTTTGGCAGGTCTTTTTTTTTTTCTTCTAATACTTATTTCACTTTACTCACTTATTTTTTGGTATAGTTTCTGAAACACAGTCCAGTATAATTCTTCCCCTTGAAAGTTTATAACTAAGGTCCATCCCCATATCCTCATCCCTAGCTTCTTAAAGAATCTATCTTTGTCTTTGAGTTTTTGTAATTTGAATATGATATGCCTATATGTAGATTTTTTTAAAATAGTTTTTCTGCTTGTTCTCTGAGATTTCGTGGTCGGTGGTTTGATATCTTCAATTTTGGAACACTTAGAGTAATTAATGCCTCAAATATTCTGTTCATTTTTCTCTTTTCTTTCTGATAATCCCACTATGTATATATTACAATTCTGTAATTATGCCAGTTTGGGGGTTTCTTTTTAATTTTATTTAATAATTTATTATTATTTACTTCTTATTTAATCTGTACAATACCCCTGAAAGATAGATATCATTTTACTCCTGTTAAGAGTATTCAAGGATGCCTGGGTGGTTTAGCAGCTGAGCGTCTGTCTTTGACTCAGTTTGTGATCCTGTGGTCCTGGAATTGAGACCCGCATTGGGCTCCCTGTGCGGAGCCTTCTTCTCCCTCTGCCTATGTCTCTGCCTCTCTCTGTCTCTCATGAATAAATAAATAAAATCTTTTTTTTTTAATCTGATTATATTTTGGGAGTTTCTATTGACATTTCTTCAAGCTCCCTGTTTCTTTCCTCAGATATGTCTAATGTATTCATGAGCCCATAAAAGGCATTTTCATTACTACTAGTGTTTTTAATTTCTTGCATTTCCTTTTGATTCTAAGAGTTTCCATCTCTCTGTGTTACCAATGTATTTTCACTTGCTATCCACATTTTCCATTACAGCCTTTAGCATATTATAAGTCAGAGTTGTTTTAACTTCTTGTTAGGATAATTCCAACATCTTTTGTATCCAAATCTGATTCTGATGACTCTGATGCTTGTTCTGTTTCATTAAACTGTTCTTTGGGTACTTTAGTATACCTTGATTTTTTTTCTTTTCTTTCTTTCATTCTTTTTTTTTTTTTTTCTCACAGGACATGTACTGGGTAAAAAGAACTGAGGTAAATATGAATTTAGTGTGAGGTTTTATGTCTAGGGTTCACTGTAGCTGTGGGTATCTGAGTGTTCCCAAGTCTGATCTTCCACCTCTGACACACTTAAATGAGACAGGAAGGATAGAGGGGATTGGTGTTGGGTGCTTTCAGCCCCTCCCCCAGTCACTTAGAAGCAGGAGGTAGCTGGAGTTGTTTTTTCTTTTTCCCAAGGTCAGTTAAGCTTTGATAAAAATAATTCATTTGAGGATGTGCCCTGTTAAGGAGAATTAAATGTTCTGACGATGTTTCAGAATGGCTACTTTTTCTCTTCCCCTGGTGGAAGCATAGGGGATTTTCCTGATATTTACTGTAATAATTTGTAGGACTACTGAAGGTAAAAGTAATACAAGTACAGGACCTCCCTAAGACTGCCCCCTCCATCTGTACCAGAATTTTTAACGCTAAAACATGCGCCCACACTTATCTCCAGTCATGTGTCAATCAGTTTAGATTTATCTAGTCATTGCAGGTTCCTGTGGAGGTTTCTTTTCGTAGGTTTCTGCTCTGCTGTTTTTAGTTTCTGTCACTATATCTGCCTATTTTCCAACTTTGGGGGCAGTGGTTTGCTCTGTGACCTTAGCCAGTGGATCTATGAAGAATTGTTGATTTTAAGTTTAGCTTATTTCCTGTGAAAATGAGGGGTGATTTCCAAGCTGCTTATGAGCCAGACTGGAAACCAAAAGTCTTATATGTATTTTTTCATATTCTTTTCATGTCTGGTACCTCTGAAAGACCAGAAGGTCATAAAATAAGATGTATATAGAGTGCAAAAATTGGTTCTCTGACCACTAATCACTAACATCAGATTAAATTCCTTAAGATCTAGAACATTTTTATTTCCCAAATGCCAATATCTAAAAGCATTTTCAGTGAATAATTTAACTTGCTTTAAAAACATGGCTTTGTGGTATGAACCAATGCCCCTAGATATGCTTCAACTTGTGTGAAAGAACAAAATGCACTAAATTAAATCATCTTGGTTTAATTGACTTCACATCATACCTAATGGAAAGATAGGTACCAGAGAATAATTAATGGCCACCCTAAACATGATGAGACATTAAAGGATATCCTAATAAACAGATAACTTTTGTATTTTGAGATTCTCTACATAACATTCTGTACACAGCTTTGCAGGAAATAATTAAAATTAAATTCATAAATACAAATTAAAATTGGTGAAGATGAAGAATTATCTATCAAGAAATAGGTGGTTCTAGTTAGTTTACAGTCTTTCTTTTGCTGCCTAGTCTCAATCTATAAAGACTAGATTCCTGGGGTACAAAATGTCTCTCTTTATGCTTCCTCACCATTTAGCATCCTTATGTGGGGATTCACCACAGAGTTCTTCAAAGGGAAGCAATTCAGCACCCCAGGGCCAGGCCAGCAGCAGTGCTTCCCAAACCATCATCAGGCACTTTTAAGGATGAACAACAGCTCCCCAGGAGGTGTAGTGCAAATCCAGCCCTTTAAACTCATTTACTTTAATTGCGCAACATTTTAAATACCGCACGCCAGTGAGAGGCAGGTGGATCAGCAGGTGCAATGTGGCGATCTGCCAATAATGGCATCAGAAAAACAGTCCCTCACAGAGGCAAGAAGCAAAAGAGACTGAGTGAAGAACTCCTCTGAGCTTAACGTCTATTTCATCCGGTAATTGCAGCAGAGGGGAGGATTTCCAAGCAATCTAAACCAAAACTGTTTTATTCATTTTTAGCTATGCTTTTTTTTTTTTTTTAACAGGGGAGGTCTCAGAAATAGAACTTTAGTCCAAATTTAGCCAAATCCTTTGCATGCACCCGACTGAAAATCATTTATGGATAAAGATGTTAAAGAAAAGAGAAATCATGAAAACAAATATTATCTTTCTAAAACTTTTCTATAAATTGAAGCATATCCAGCCATATTTTATATTTGAGTATTAATTTAACCCAAGTAAAATTTGAAGTCAAATTATTAGAGGAATTTATGATCTTAATTTCTAAATGAATAGTGAACTCTAAACTTTCTATTTTTCCTTTTATTGGCACTCTTCATGCATAAGGGAGAAAAATCATATAAAGTATACAAGAGTATAATATCAAAAGTTAGATACTTATAAAAATATCCAGGGATCCCTGGGTGGCGCAGCGGTTTGGCGCCTGCCTTTGGCCCAGGGCGCGATCCTGGAGACCCGGGATCGAATCCCACGTCCGGCTCCCGGTGCATGGAGCCTGCTTCTCCCTCTGCCTATGTCTCTGCCTCTCTCTCACTCTCTCTGTGACTATCATAAATAAATAAATATTAAAAAAAAAAGAAATATCCAAGTAAGAGATTAGAGATAGATAAATGAATAGAGATTTGTTATGTCTTTTATTTTATGAAAAGCAAATCATGATAGGTATTGTTGGGTTGGTCTTTTTAATCACAGGCATAATTGACTGACTCTTCAGATTTTTGACCAAATTGAGCTCTGAAGATAAAGCAGTAGTGGTGAGTGAAGGAAGAGTGATCTTTTTTTCTTCTTTTTTTCTATTTCAGGCTTCCTTTTTGCCAAGGTGGCATTCTGTTTAAGTTTATACAGAATTGGAAATTAAAAGTATCATCATACATCATAACCTCATCAATAGTCTACAACAATTCAGGAAAAGACAGAAGAAGGCAAAATAGAAGAGACTAGCTGCTAAAATTTGTTAAGAGGAATTTTTCAGGGTCTGTGGTTTATCTGTTTTATCTACATATTCTGAAGGCATATGTTACTGTTTTTACCTTTCACTTTCTACTAGTTACTTGTGTTAACTGAGGTTAAGACGTGTTAGCCTCACTATATAGCTGTTGGGTAGGAAAGAATAATTTCAAATGGTTTTATCGTTAGCCATAGTTGAGCTATTTTCTTGCCACATATACTTCCCAATATATATCAATAATTGAATTAGGAATAATGTCCTAATAATGAGAGTGTGGGACGGATGCCTGGGTGGCTCAGCGGTTGAGCGCCTGCCTTTGGCCCACGGTGTGATCCTGGAGACCTGGGATCGAGTCCCACATCAGGGTCCCTGCATGGAGCCTGCTCCTCTCTCTGCCTATGTCTCTGCCTCTCTCTCTCTCTCTCTCTCTCTGTGTGTGTCTCTCATGAATAAATAAAATCTTTAAAAAATAGAAATGAGAGTGTATCTTTATATGCTTTTACTACCAATATGATGGCAGTAATGAAAGCCCCAAGAAGAGGTAGGTCTGAAGAAAAGTATAGTTATTAGAGTCCTGCCTACATGTAAGATATAAGAGGGTATTGCCTAACTTCTTTGATTTCTATAGTTTATAGTGGTAAAAATATCTGGGCCACCTAAGTCAGGAAACACAGCCCATGTAAAAACATTCAGTCTCTAATATCATGCCAACTTTTTTTTCTGCCCCCCACTGTGCAATCCAGTCTTTTCTTTGAATTTATATCCTTTTCACATCATCACTCAAGGTATTTTTTTCAGTCATGCAGGGCACAGGGAAGAAATCAGGCAAAATAGGGATATGAAGGTATGTGTATTTCACACCCAAATATAAGTGAGATCAGAAAAGGGAACTTGTAGAGACACCTGGGTGGCTCAGTTGGTTACACATCTGCCTTCAGCTTGGGTCATGATCTTGGGGTCCTGGGATCTAGCCCGATGTTGGGCTCCCTATTCAGGGGGAAGTCTGTTTCTTCCTCTCCTTCTGTGCCTCCCCACTGCTCAGTGCTCTCTCTCTCTCTCAAATAAATAAAAACAGTAACAAAAAAAGGGAACTTGTATAATAAAAAACTATACATAGTGTTAACCTTACAAATTGTTTTTACCAGCAAATAAATGGTGTTTGTTTATTTAGGAATAGCAGATAACTATAATTCGGGGCAAGCAAACTATGGTAAAACTTTAGGCAAATCTCATAAACAAAGGAGAGGGACCAAACTTTATGGAGAAAGGGGATATTGAGGAGGTTTTTTTTTTTTTAAGATTTTTTTGTTTATTCATGAGAAACAGACAGAACGAGACAGAGACACAGGCAGAGGGAGAAATAGGCTCCCTGCAGTAGCCTGATGTGGGACTTGATCCCAGACCCTGGGATCAGGCCCTGAGCCAAAGGCAGATGCTCAACCTCTGAGCCACCCAGGCATCCTGGAGGGGTTGTTTTGAATGAGAATTCATTGGCAAAAAGTAAGAGTTCAGGGTGATAATGGTTCCTCATTGGCTGAGTTGCAGAGGTAGTCAATTTTTTGTAGGAGACAACCTACTTCTTTCCCCTGTTGGGGCTTGTAATTGATGATTCCTTCCTGTTAATTGACATTGAGTGGTACAATTCCCCCTTCCAGCCTCTCCTCCTGTCATCCCAAGTCCACTTTAGTGAGCTTTCCCTTTATTAATTCTCACAACAGCATAATTGTGCTCCCATTTAGATCTTCAAAGGTAATTAGAACTGCAGTTTGCATAATTTTTCTGAAATGATGTCTAGAGTGACTTACTCTTCTGTTTCTGATACTGAAAACTTTCTCTGGAAATATTAAGGTATCTGTCTTTTCTGTCCTGGCACTTAGAGTGCCTTGAAAAATCTTCTCTGTAGCAGGAGTCTTAAAGATAAGTTAGGCAGATGCAAGAAGGAACATTCCTGATTGCTGATGAGGCCTCCTAGGAACCATAAATCTGTTATGGAGGGATTTGAGGCTTCTTATCAGGTACCTAGTGAGAACAAAATACTGGCTTAATGTCAGTAATACTCGTCTTTTGAGGGGTGAGAGGTTAGGCAAATGATGATGCAGTTTGTGGATTACCCAGATTCTAACTCCATCATCCCAGTCTTAAGGAGTAAACCACATTTAATTCCTTCAAGAAAACAAAAGGGGAAAGAGAAATAGTCAGCCTATTTTTTCATTGGGCAAAATTCTGGGTAAAAGATGGCAAAACCACATAAAAAATCACATTGATGTGAAAGAGGTTTGCTTTATCAGATTCCTGAATGACAGAGTTTACTGAAATAATCATGTAGTAAAAGTGATCAGACATATTATTTGGTAGATAAGAGAAGTGATTCAGCTTAACCTTTACATTTATTGTTTACAATAGGATTTGTCTTAACATGGGAGATACAGAAATCAGAAAAGCTAGGTAAATTTCCATTACAAGGGGAAAAAGGGTTCCTAGGCATAAGGTGTGGATAAATCTAGGAATGCAAAAAGAAGAGTTGGGATGAAATAAGATAGAGATAATGAATTTTGAGAAATCTGGTGGATTTTTTTTTTTTTTTGCTTATATTCAAGTCATAACGACTTATTCACAATTTTGTTTCAAAATTTCATTAGTCAGTGTTCTCTAGTGTATATTGCCAAATTTGGGATTTTTGCCAATCAATTAGTTGAGAAATGGAACTCCAGTGTGGTTTTAATTTGTGTATGCCCTCTACAAGTTAAACATCTTATATGTTTCAACATATTTTGAACCCACAGTAAATAACATTGGCAGAATTAGGACCAGATCATAGTCCATGCATTAGGGTTTAGCATAAATAAAACTTTTTTGGGGGTCATGAATTAGAAAATATAATAAACATTTTAGAAATTAAAGCATGAATGTTTGGCTCAATGTTATGAGTTACTATTTGTTAAAATGTGAAAATTCCGAATCTGTTCAAGATTGACCTTTGTTTTCAAAGGAGTTTCTCCTACCATTGATCTTACTAAATGTACTATTTTGGAACATATCTTCAAGGCTCCTTGATGATAAATGAGTCTTAAAAGGTTTTGTTAAATTCATCTGCTTCACTCTGTGCTCAGCATTCATTAGATCTATTAGATTGGAAAGTCTCAAAATAATAAGGAAAAATCCAGAACTAGTTTCTATTTATCAATTCCTTTATGACAAAGAATTTCAATGATCACATGCTGAGGCTTTTCAAAATGTGATTTCTATATTTTTGTCTATTGATAACATTGGCATGTAATAAGTTTCAGGCATACAACTTAATGATTTGATCTATGTATATATTGTGAAATGATCAACACAGTACTTCTAGTTCACATCTGTCACCACAGATAATTTTTTTCCTTGTGATGAGAACTTTTAAATTCTACTCTCATAGCAACTTTCAAAAATGTAATACAGTATTTGTTTCTTTCATATAAATAGAAGTGAAATTGTTGAATCATATGGTAATTTTAATTGCTTTTTGGAACAATCTCTACTCTTTTTTTTTTTTTATGTTAGATACACCAATTTACATGCCTCCAAGCAGTATAAGTGTGTCCCTTTTCTTCATATCTTTGCCAGCACTTGTCACTTTTTGTCTTGTTGATTAATGTCCATTCTAACAAGTGCAAGGTGATATCTCACTGTGGTTTTGATTCACATTTCCCTAGTAATTGATGTTAAGCGATTTTCCTGTACCTGCTGATCATTTACATATCTTATTTGGGAAAAATATCTATTCAGATTGCCCATTTTTAATCAGTTTTTTGGGGGAGGGGAGTTGATCTTTATTTGCTATTGAGTTGTACATGTTCTTTATATATTTTGTATATTAACCTCTTACCCAGCTGTGACTTGGAAATACTTTCTCCCATTTCACTGATCGCCTTTTAACTTTCTTGATGGTTTCTCTGCTGTACAAAAGCTTTTAGTTTGAGGTAACCCCACTAGTTTGTTTTTCCTTTTGTTTCCAAATACAAGAAAAACATTCTCAAGACTGATGTTTAGTATCTTACTCCATATGTTTTCTTCTAGGAGTTTGATGATTTCAGGTCTTATGCTCAAGCCTTTAATCCATTTTGAGTTGACTTTTGTGTATGCTATCAGTTAGTAGTTCAGTTTCATTCTTTTGCATGGAGCTTTCCTAACATCATTGATTAGAGAAACTATACTTTAAAGGTATTTTATAAACTGTAGATATTTAAATTTTATTAAATGTCTTTTTTCCACATCTGATGAAAGATGGTTTGGTAATTTTCTACTTGGTGTTTGATTCTACATTAATAGATTTTTTTTTTTATACTGGACTATACTTTCAGTGCTAGGATAAATGTAACTGTTGATTCTAATTTGTTGCTGATTTAAATTTACTAGCATTTATGATTTTGACACATACATATATATACATACACACACATATATTTATATATACATACACACAAACATACATATGTATGTTGTCTTTTAGTTCCTATGTGTATATATTATCTGTTTTGAGTATCAGTTCTTAATTCTGGAGTGATTTGGTAATGGATATCTATTTCCTACATTTCAATATTTTTCTATATTTTATACATCTTAATTTGTTTTTCCTATTTCTTTGGTATGTAGAACAATTAACAGGAAAAGAAGGCTGACTTGTTTTTCCATTAACTAGCTCATTCTTACACTTACTTACTCAAAAATATCTTAAGGCAAGGCATCCAAAACACGGAGTATTGTAATGTTGTTTTTGACTTCAAGAAACATACAGTTTGTGAAATACACATAAGATAAAATAAAATTTAATGTCCTGGTTGCTATGATTGTATTTTTGAAGGCCACTATGAAAGAGATAGGGAGAGGAGATGAATAACATCCAAATACATTGATTTGATCCATGGGTGGACCAGATATCACCTACTTCTTAATGTGATGAAATAGAAAGTACATAACACTGTATAGTATTTTTAGTTACAATAATAAATGAATCTCATCCTCACTATTCCCCCAATGACAGAGTGAAGGGAGGATAAAGAGACAGTTTGAACAGTATGTTGAGGAATCAGACAAATCCAGAATTTGGGATCTTCTTGAATGTAAATGGTCTTCAAATTGAGTTCTTAAAGTAACATTAAAAAAGTAAAGTGTAAAAAAAATTTTTTTTTTTGTAAAATAAATACAGGCACTTAAAAGTAAGTACAGGATATTTAAAAACAGGCAAACAAAATGCAGTGTGTATACCTTGTTGAATCCTGATTTAAGCAAATCAACTAAAAGGAGACATTTGTAGATAATCTTAGAGATTTTTAATACATCTTGGTTTTGGATAATAATTTTGATAAGTGTGATAACATGGTTATATTCTTAAACATATTTTTAGGAATACTAAGAACTAAAGGTAAAAGAATGCCAAATCACAACAATGATACAGAGATTAACATAAAATTGGAAAAATAGGTTTATTGGAAATGTGTAGTAAGTACATCAGGGTTCACTATAGTTTTCTCTCATTTTTTAGATACTTGAAAATTATCCATGAGAGAATTTACAAAATAATAAAAGACCTGAGGGAAAGCTAAACATCTATTCTGAAAGAATAAGGAAACATTTCTTCATAGTATTCAAAATATTATTTATGTAAATAGACATTTTTTGTAACCTGCTAAGACTCATGCTATGCTATTTAGAATCAATGGTTATATGCCATCTGAAAATAATCTTAAAGATACTACCCAGACATTATACAAATAACATTCAAAAGGCCTCATTCAGAACTCTTGTTTGGATTATAAAATGCAATTTTGTTAAATTACTATGGACTATGGAGAAAGGACATAACAATTGAAGAGCAGTTTTCTTCCCGTCAGTGTTGACACAGATATAAATTTGTTTACATCTTATTTTTTTAAAAAAAGTATATATAAAAAGTACCTTAAACATTATTATGCTTTTTATAAAAATATATAACATAACTTTGATCTGATAACAGTAAAGACAACAGAAAGCTTCACATACATTGAAATATATTCAGTACCTAAAAGTTACTCTTAATTTAGATTATCATGCCCTGGAGAAAAGCACCCCTAGCAATTGTGTTAAAGTAATCCACTCTCTGAGAAGCAACTTCAAAAGTAGGTATTTCCACGATTTTTTTTTCTAATTAGTGAATTCACGTTAACTTCTCCTACCACTCAAAGAAGACATGACTTTGTACAGAAGATTTTCTGTATTAGGAATCTTCTATCCATTCTTGAGGTCCACATTGAAAGTGTAAGGAAGTTAGAGAATAGCTATCAATTCTGTTTGCTAACTGTCCAGTGAAAAATGGATGGCAATGCTTGCTTGGACAGTAAGAGAAAGGAGGAGGCAAGAAGGAAGGGATAAAAAATAGTCCAACTCGTTGAAAGAATAGGTGAATAAAGTACACTCTTAGATGATAAAAGGCCAAGTATTACCCGATATATAACTGACAAAAGTAAACTCTTTTTCTATTTTATTTTAAAAAAGATTTGAGAGAGAGCACACAGGAGAGGGTCAGAGGAATAGAGACTCCCAAGCAGACTCCGTGATGAGCACAGGTCCCAATGTGGGGCTCTATCCCTCCACCACGAGCTGATCTGAGCTGAAACCAAGAGAGTCCCACGTTTAACTGAGTCATCTAGGCTTCCCTAAAATCTTTGCTTAAAACCTTTTTTTTTTTTTAAATAAGAGCTGACATTAGTACATGAAATTTCCCTACATAGTTTCAGAAAATATTATACATTGACATTCCTTATTACAAAAGTTCTAGAAAATTCTTGAATACCAGGAAGTTTTTCTACCATAGAATTAATTGAAAGAGTTTAATGAAAAAATGTTTAAGCAAGTAGTACCTGATTATCCTTCCTGAATCATTCATTAATATAACCATAAAGGCATCTGAGATTAAAAAAAAAAAAAAAAAAAAAAAAACCTTAACGAAGATGAGTGGGAAATACCAGAAAGGGAGACGGAACATGAGAGACTCCTAACTCTGGGAAACAAACTAGGGGTGGTGGAAGGGGAAGTGGGCGGGGGGTGGGGGCGACTGGGTGATGGGCACTGAGGGGGGCACTTGATGAGATGAGCACTGGGTGTTATTCTATATGTTGGCAAATTGAACACCAATAAAAAATAAATTTATATATAAAAAAAGACAACAAAACCTTAACGAGAACACAAATAGCATATATCCCAGCTTTGCCAGACTATTTGTATAATCTACAAAGTTTAAATCTCTCAAATAGTAAATCAAGGACAAATAAGATAAAAAAAAAAAAAAAAGATGAGGCTTCTGTGGCTGAAACACTACAAAATCTCTGAGCGCTAGTTCCTCCCACAGAGCAGAGTGCCTTTTGACAGGGTGAGAGCTCCCGGCTCCGCACCCTCCTCAGTAGGACTCTGTGCATCCAGGTACAGAGTACTCAGTCCTCTAACAAAGGCCGGGAGGGGGTGGGCAGGGGAGGGGCCACCGAGCACGGAGTAGCCCATAGGCAGCTGCCCTGCAATGCATAGCCTGTTTTGTTTGTGTTTTTGATTTTGTTTTTGTGGCAATTTCATAGCAGGGCTGGGCACTTTTTCTCCTGGGGTGGGGGTACAAAGTAGATTTTACGGAAGATTAATGGGGCACTGAAAAGAAGATTTATGCAACACACTAAAAAGTGAACAACCAGGTAAAACATCTTGAGATTTGTATTTCCCTCCACGCTCCTCTTGTACTTAGTAGCCACCAAGTCCCTCCTCTTTACTTCCCCAGTATTCCCCACAAGATAATATCCTTCACTTTTCTCTCACTGGAGCTATTTGAGGACTTACAGGCCCTACAGGCCTAATTCAGAGCAGGTTTATCAAATCATCCATCTAATGAACTCCTCTAACTGCCTAGAGGGACTCTACTGCTGAGAAAACTCAGTTTTGTTTGTCATTATCTTTGTGTCCTGGAATGTGAAATAAGCAGTTGTTAGGACAGAGTCTGGAAAGGCCCTCAGTGAAATGTAGGCAAAGTAGGTAGACTTTCCTGCACTGCATAAAGCCTATGCAGACCAACCACTGTCCTGCCTTGTTTAGAAATAAACTCCCCTCTTGGCAAGAAAACCAAGCAACTGGAGTGAGCTGAAGCGATCTTTACTGCAAAGCTGATTTCCATAACCGTCTGCTTCCTTAGGTTTCAGGCCTGTCACTTGCAGAGGCCATTTGGGTGCTGTGAGTTGGCTGAGTTACGCAGCATTTCTCAGCCTTGAATGTGTACATGAACCACCTGGGAATTTTGTCAAAATGCAGATTCTGATTCCTAGGTTTGGGCTGTGGCCTATAGTTTGGCATTTTAAACGAATTTCCATGCTTCTCCTCTGTGGATTACATATGCTGAGTAGCCAGGAAAGTGTCCTAATAGGAGTGGAGGTGGTGACAGAGTGGGAGAGAGAAGGGTTAGCAACTTAGAAGGCATTTCTGTGGAAAATGTCTGGTAAGTTAAAGGGATATTCCTATTTCTAAGGTGCCCATAACTTATTTTGATTTCTTTACTCATTCTAAGTACTGTATCAATTTTAAACTAATCTTATATTTGCAAATTCATATTCTTGGCCTAGAAGACAACCAATAAAATTGTATAAGCTTCAGGTTTCATAAAATCTGCGTCTGTCATTGTTGGACACCAAAAATTTGATTCGGGAATATATATATCCATGTAGATTCCTCTTCTCAGATGTTGATCATGAAGCTATTATAGGAATAGGTTAATAGGGAGGAAAAAAAGTCTCTGTATAGTTGCATGCCAAAAACAAAGCCTAGAAACATGTCTTTTCAGTCGAGTGTGAGTAGAAGATAAGGAAGTTAAAAAGCAACCTATGACTTTACTTAAAACATAAAAGAAGTATTATAAAACTAGAAAGAAAAGATCAATTATCAAATCTGAATAGTTTTTAAAGTAATTTTTGAATGTTAAATAATGTATGAAAAAAATTGTGAACTCTTAGGAAAAAGGAGAAGAGGAACTAAAAATGATGGGGCAAACTTAAGAAATCAAAACCATGGAAGTCTGGATAAATTCCATCCATGGAAAAGGGAAAAATTTCCCATTCAAAAATATAAAGCACAATATATAGAGAATGTAAAAGAAAATTACATGATACCAAATTATAATGTCAGAATATAAACTTTAACACCTGGCCTCAGAGGTATCTGGGCCAAAGGAGGTTACTTTTACAACAGTGTGTCACTTACGTGAAAGACACTGATAGAAAATTCATGCTGAACTTGCAGGAAATAAATCCCTGGGGAAATATCAGTACAACAGTACTAGTCTATGAAATCTTAAGTAGAAAAGGATACAAAAGGGAAATAGAAACCATAAAGAACATAATTAATAGAAGAGAATTACTATTTCTAGTAAACCCCATAACTTAAAGCTTGATTCTTGAAAAGAATTCTATTACGTGGAACATGCTCATGTCTTAGATTAAAATATCCCCTAAAAAAAGAATGCATAAAATCCACATTTTGCCAACATATTAAAAATATGCAAAAAAAAAAAAGCTTAGAAAATGTTTTTCTGAAACATTAAAGGATCAAATATGCAATGAAAGATACTTTGGGGGGAAAATGATATCAAAATTGAATAATAAAAGCTACACCTGGAAGTAAAATCAGTCTGTGTGTTTTAGTTATTTAAAGAAAAACTACATTCAACTATAGTAGTTAGAGAAAGAACAAGAAAATACAAATATGAAGAAAATGTTACAGTACAGGAGAACATGAAAAAAGTTGGAACTGATAAGTTTCAAAGCCATCTTAAGCAAATCTAATAGATAATTGTAGCTAATGTATATTTAATCAAGAAACACAAATATTCAAAATGGAAAATATGAAGTCTTTTAGATAGGACCAAAACCCATGTCTAACTTATTTAAAGGGAAATGGGTGAATGTACTTGCTGATACTGGATTATATCATAGAAAACTGCAAAAAAAAAAAAAAAAAAAAAAGGTTAAGGGAGGGATGATAAACTAAAACGATGTGGAAATGTTGGGATTTGGAGAAAATGTTCAAGGAAGAATTCTTGAGAAGTCTTTGGTGCAAAAAGGTGTTTTATTAAAGCACACGGGCAGAAAGCTGCACTATGGTCATGAACAGTGGTGGATTGTATACCTTAAAGCTGGGAGGGGGGTTAGGGATAGCACAAGCTTCCAAGGTATTTTGGAAACCAGGTTTCCAGGACCCTGAGGGAGCTAGCTATTGTTAGGAAAAGGTCACTTATTACTGTTTAGTAAAACCTCAGTCATGAGACCCGGCAGATGTATATTGGTGGGCTATGTGCTTGGAGGATAATTGCCAACATCAATCTTGGGAGTAAAGAGAGGAAGTTTCCAAAAGAATTTCTATATATGTTACAGTAGACTCACAAGATCCTGGGGGGGTCAGTTTAAGATTGCCTTTTGCCCTGAGCAAAGTGTCAACATCCAGGCAACTGAGATCCCAGAGGAAGGTCACTCTGCCTGTTTCAAGGACTTGTCAATGGAGCTTTCTAAGTAGTAAGGAAAGTAAATGTTTTTCTTTTGCCTTTGTTTCCCATGTCATAAAACAAGAGCCTTAAGGTAAAAAAGCTTCTCCTTAGGGGTTGAATACTTAAAGGCTTTATTTTAAGAGTTGTAGCTTATTTACCAGGACCAATTTTTTTTCTTAAGTTTAACTCCCTTAAAACTTGTGTCAGTTGCTTGTGATTTTTAAAAATGATTTTATTTATTTATTCTTGAGAAACATACAGAGAGAGGCAGAGACATAGGCAAAGAAGCAGGTTCCCTTTCGGAAGCCCAATGCGGAACTTGATCCCAGGACCCTGAGACACTCAAGTGCCCCTGCTTATGATTTTTTTTTTTTTAAGATTTTATTTGGCAGAAAAAGAGAACATGAGAGGGCAAGCAAGGGGAGGGGCAGAGGGAGAAGCAGACTCTCCACTGAGCAGGGAGCCCAGTGTGGATCTCGATCTCAGGATCTGGAGATCATGACCTGAGCCAAAGGCAAATGCTTAACAAACTGAGCCATCCAGGCAGCCCCATTTTCATTTCTGATAATTCAATATTAAATAAAAACTATAAATCTTGTGGAATTATGCACTTGTATTGTATTGTTTTGTTTTTTCTTTTTAAAAATACATTATTTAAGGCTGCACATGCCCCAATCTAAGTTTCCAGAAGTTTCCCTAGCATAATTGGGCATCTATGCCTTGTAGAGTCCAGCATTTTCAAGCTCATATATAGTCTATAATGTTAACTCAGGCCCTAGTGGATGCATTAGATTTGATTTAACTTTACAAAGGGATACATTATTCCAAGAGAATGGGACAACAAGAGTTGATATGTGGGGTTATCTCAGATTACACTGAGATTTTTAACTACTCTGGAACTCTATTCAAATGGCCTTGGGCCCACAGTTTGATTATTAGCCCACTAACTGGAGGTTGCAAGTAAATCTGGACATTATACATAAAGATCTGTTTCTTACCAATTGGTTTCAAATTTTGTACCACAAGAGAAAACTTGTTTTTTAATAAAGTTAAGAATCACCACGCTATTTTCTTCTTGGTCTTGCTCATGAGCCTCTTGTTCTGAACTTGAAAATCTTGTTTACTTTGATTTATGCCATAAGAAAAAGTAATAGGCTTTAATATTCTGTGCTTTTCTATAATAAGCAAGAGTATTCCAGTCTTACGGGACACCCACCCAACACATAGCTGGTAGTGTTTTGTTCTTTCACTTAATAGGTCAACTGCCCAATCTAGGTTCAGGGACACTTACTATCTCTATGTGACTCGAAAAGGAAATACAAAGCAAATGAGACATTTGAAATTACATAGCAAGCGGTAGGCATAAATCATGTTAAATATGACCCCTCTTTTGGGGCAATATGAAGCAATAGGAACTGGATTTATCCTCTTTTCCAAAACAACTGAATAAATATAAAATAACAGGTTTCATACATTAGCATCAGGTAGTGAAGAACAGTGATTCCCGAGACAAGGAAATAAAATGAATTCTACTGTTCCTCCAGCTACTGTCCTGGAAGGAATGTCTAGGCCACATTGAGATGAGTGGGAATCCAAATACACCTGTGAGGTCTCTCTCAGTTGAGAAGACTATTGAGGGTCTGCGAAGGCCAAAGTGGCTAGGGATCACAGGCCAAAGGGTATTTGTTTAATCTGTGCTTTTACCTCTATTAAAGTCTACTTCAGTTAGAAAACACTAAAGAAAAAAATTATTCTGAAGCTATAATTGAAAGAGTGGTACTAACATAAGACTAGACAGAAAGATCAGTAAAACAGAATGGATAGTTTGGGATGATATTCCAGTATTTGAAATAAAGGTGATAATACAAATCAGTGAGAAAAAAAATTACTTGAAAATATTTGAGATGGCGTTAGGTTTTGAAGGAACAGTAAGATTGTAATCTCATAACATTAATTGGCAAAACGCTAAATTAATTAATGCATTTTACCAGCAAATGCTGAGGTGTCTGCTAGATGCTAAGTGCCAAATGTAGAATAGGGAGAAACTTAGTTTCTGCAATCAGAGATTACATAGTCTAGATACAAGGGTGAGGGTAATAAGTGTGACAACCATGTAGAAAGTATGAAGTTCACAAAGAGTGCGTTTCAGGTGAGCCTGTCCTCGTTCTAGAGTCATGGAATGTCTTTCTGTAGTAATTTGTTTAAATGGATATAGAGTTACTAACAGTATGAGCAAGAAGGCCAGGAAAGTGTCCCTGTCAGGAGTAAGTTCATATATGACGGCTGTTAGGTAATACAAAGTTTTAGAATTGAAAGAAAAAAATTAAAGATTTTATTTATTTATTCATGAAAGACACGGGGGCGGGGGGGGACAGGCAGAGACATAGGCAGAGGGAGAAGCAGATTCCCTGCAGGGAGCCCGATATGGGAACTCAATCCCAGGACCCCAGGATCGTGACCTGAGCCAAAGACAGATGCTCAACCACTGAGTCCCCCAAGTACTCCTAGAGTTGAAAAAATTAAAAAAAATATAGATTTTAATAAAGTACCATATGAAACTGAAAGGCAGGAGAAAGTGTTGTGAGATCTGATGATATATTGCTGGGAATACATTTATAGCAAGTAACTTTAACATTTTCTGATAAAAAGAGGCTCATTTTTTCTCACATAAAGTGAAATTATTCTCTCAGTTTATCTGCTCAAATATGGCAAGAATTACCCAGGCTATTTCGGTCTTTATGGTCCTGCCATTCTTAAAAGGCCTTGCCTTTTGCCCTCCTCTTAATGCCTCACGGTCCCATGATGTAACCCCAACCATCTTTTCCACACTCAAGGCAAGAAGAAGACTGACAGTGTCCTTTAATCAGGAAAAGTAAAACAATCATACTGTTCCTTAAATACCTAACTCCTATTTTAAGAACCCAATCGTACAAACAGCGTTATGTTACATAACTAATTTTAGTTTCACCTTAAATATACATATATCTATATGTGTAGAAAAATGTTCATGTTGAAAGGCTTCCCACCTGCCAGGGAAGCTGGTAAAGCGAGTAGCTTTTGCAACATGGAGAAACTGTTAGAAATGGTTGTGGATTACCCAAACCACAGTGTATGCCACCAAGAAGGCTGAGGCTTGATTCCAGAGGATTTGTATTTCTTAAGGACATAATCTTTATCTTTAAGAAATTAAGAGATCTTAAAATTAGGCTAGAGAATTTCAAAATCTGGTGTGTTTGGGAGAAGTATATTATTGTTGCAGGAGTACAGAGAAGAGGGAAAGATGGCATGGGGTAGGTGGTGATGGTAATAGGAAAGGATATACATTGATAGTTGGAGAGAGGTTTAAAAAATGGCAGCACCAAGGTATAAGGATTCATGGGATTTCAGGAGTAAAACAGATGAGGTGAATGATTTTCAGGTCTTTGGATTAAACAGTTGATGGGACTTTAGTGTTGTGGATTCAGACAGGAGCCAGAGCTGGATAGAAAATAGGTTTGAAGTGTAGAGAATATGGACTTCTCTTTGGTAATTGAATTTGCCTCAAAGAAGTCCACCTGGGTGATAATTAGATAGCTATTTGGAATTGGAATTCAAAGGAGAGCTTGAAATATTTGCATTAATAAATGTGCCATAGAGTGTTGACTGCCATGCATAAGAGGACATCAGAAAGAGCCTTAAGAAAATTCAAGAAAAAACAGATTGGTGGACAAGTCAACAAAAGAAACAGAATGTGTGAAGCAGAAGAAAACCAGGACAGAGTACTCCATAGGACTCAAAGAAAATCAGTTGAGAAAGAACTGATCAGCATGCCAAAGGCTGTTCAGATGTAACGAAATTAAAAGAAAGGCAAAGAGAAAAGTGTACCTTCCAGTCAGGGACATTGTAACAGGAGAGATTTCAGTTGAATGGTAATGATCCAGTCTCTATGTGTTATAATTTGTTTCTGAAAGAGTGCAGGGGAAGCATATGAATGGAAAAGGCTTTTTTAAAAAAGTGCATTTGATAGTGAAAACAAATCGAGTGGTGTGAGCTTGAGGAAAAGGTATATATTGTGCTTTTCATGAATTCAGAAAATTAAATATGAATAAATTCTGAGGAAGGCCAATCAGGAGATGGAGGGACAGCCCTATGTATGCATGGCAAGAGGATAAAAGAGGATAGGATGAGGTAGTCTGTTTTGAAAATATGCACATGGGATGTTGTTGTGAGTTTTCCTCCCTTATTCTGGCTGGTTTCTTTCCAAAGTGGAGGTAAAGCCATCCTCTGACTGGAAAAGAGGTTGAAGGGTTTAAGAAAGTAGAAGTTTGAAAGTCATTTTGAAGAATGATAGAAGTACCTTACAAGGAACAAAATAACAGTTGCCAGAAAGTTTGAAACTCTGGTTGATGCTGAACCCTAAATTTATACTGGCAGCCGGGCTAACTACCCAGGTGCAAGCTTAGAGAAGGCTGCTAATTGGATTTGTCCAGCTCTGTGGTCTTGCCAGGCAGGTGTGTTGAAAGGACAAAGGCTCAAAAGATATCATAAAGATTTTACAGATTGTGGTTGAAATGGTGAAACATGGAATCTAAAATATCTAAAATAGGTTACATGATGGTTTTTCATAATTTTTAAGGTTACTGAATTGTCTAGCAATGAAGTGCATTTCTTTTAAATGCATCAAGTCAATTTTCAGTAATTTAAAAGTTTTAAGTGGCTCAAGGAAACAGGCAATGCCGAACAAACATTGCTAGACTGCCTAAATATCAATAGTTATAATTCTGTGTCCCTTACTCTCCTCTGTAGCCAAGAAGATTCCATTCTTTCCTTGCGGACAGCATGTTTAGCTTGAACTTCACTGCTTTTCCTGTTTGGGTCATATACTTGCAGTTTGTTCTGGTCATCATGTAGAGCTCACCATCTGTCTTTAGACTCTCTGTGAGATGGCTTCAGTGGTCAGTGTACCTCATCCTTCTCTTTCTTAGTTCCTACTCAAAGTACTCATCAGCTAGAAAAATATTCTGAGTCTTGTTCCCACTGACTTTTCATCTACTCCTCTCAATGTTAAGATGTTTTATTTCTACCTTTTGAAATGCTTATGCCAGTAAGTGGTTGCTACCTCTTTAAGCTCAAAGACTGACTTCTCCAAAGGCATGGGAAATCCTATTTAACAGTAGTTGTCATCTTGTTTTTCTTTATTTCTGTTTCTTCCCTTTTGTTACTCAGAGAATTTCATTATATCATCCTTTCATCAGGATCTCCCAGGGCCTCCCTTTTTCCAGATTCTTAATTTTCTGTCTGTTGTTTGTAATAGTCTTATTTTGTAAGTTTGACTTTTCATAATTTAAGATTTTCTTTGCTGATTTCTTATTCTTTAATATTTGAACAGTTTATTTTTAAAATGATAGTCTGTATCAGTAATAATGAGAAGAACTAAGGAAACACTTCTTCATCCATAGTTGAACAAGATAAATTTATTTTTCAAAGAGCAAATACAACAATCTGTATCTCTACCTGCAAAGAGCTACTTTTAGTGCCTCTACTGTATTCTTCCAGAAATATGCAGATATTGACAAATATATGAGATGTACTTTTATTTCTTGGTTTGATCATTGACCTAGAAATGTTGAAACTCTTGGATTTATATATTATTAAAAAAGAAACTGGATGACAGGTCATTTTCATTAAGGCTTTTTATCCCCCCTGCCAGGAGTCCCACAAGACATTGGACCTAAGAATTCCTTACAAAGTTTCTCTAAGTCAGTTATGATTGTGTGTATTTATTCGTGAAAAGGTACTTGTTGGAACAGAAGAAGTCAAAGGTATGTTATGGGAATGCCCCAAAATCTCTTAGTCACAAATTTCTGTGAAGATTTGGAGTTGATTCCCAATGATAACAGGACTAGAAAAGAGTGGAATGATTCTAAATGTAAGTTGTTTGTATAGGTGGAAAAAGATATAATAAGGAAAACTTAAATGCAGTTTTTAAATGTATTTTTGTCATGTTAACATTTAATTATGATCATGAATATAATTCTCTCAAGTTTGAAGTGTTTTATGACTTAGAAAATAATTTCCAAGGTTGCATAATATTTTATTGGATGCTTATGACATGACCTGTAGTATCCATTATTATTGGACATTTATGTTTTCCTAATTATTTTTATGCAATGAATAATATGACCAACATATTTTATTACTTGGATGAACCTCAGGTAATTTCATTAGGATGAATTCCTAAAAATAGAATTATTAAGTCAAAGATATGCACATAATAAGAATTTTGGCCCACCTTGCCAATAGACCTCTTGGAAAACTTCCAAATTTTATTGTCATAGGCAGTACATGCTTTTAATGAAAAATTAATGGGCAATGTAATTCTTTTGTCTGAGCATGATGATAATTCCTGTTAGGGAAACCTAAGCACAAAGTAAAAATCATGTGGAATGATTCATGTGGAATCATTCCATTTCTATAATTATCCTTCTCCATCTTAAAACCTCTTACTGATTTTCTTTTAGAAACCATGAATGGGACCTGACCTCTTGTGTTGCTATTGATGATGATATTACTTATAACATAAGGCAATCTATCTATGGATACATGTGTAATGGGAGAGGGGTCCATTCTTCATAGAGCATATGCTTTGTTTTCAGCTCTGACAAATCTTTGCTTCCTGGTAGAGCCTTTCCACATACATATGTGTGTGCATATATAACATGCACATACCGTGTTGAGGCTGTACATAAACTTAAATGAGGCAATTTCAGGAAAGTACATGTTTTTAGAAGACAACAAATATTCATGTTCATATCCTTATCTGCACAGGAAGGTAGGGAAGACAACGAATAGTCATGGAGGTTGTTGCATGGCACAGAACCATTGGTTATTATTCCCACGTGCAGAGGGAAGGATAAAGATCCCTTCTAGGAAGTATCTAACATGCTTCCTGTTATACCCACACACAAACTCGACAACTCCACTAGATCAAGTAAGCTTTTATTCAAATCTCTAAGCTGTGAGTAATCTCAATTGTGCAAATTAAATCAACATTCTATTTTAAGGGCTCCTAAAGAACAGTGTCTATACTTTTTCTCAGGAGTTTATTTAGAAAGTTTTCCCCCATGACTAATCTAAACTCACTGTCCCTTGGGATCTCTTAAGTACCTTTTCACTGTGTCTCCTTCCTGATTTCAAATAATTCATTCTCTACTCTTAAAGATTATCCTTCATTTTTAAATTAATCCATTTATGGAATCTATCTTAAAATGCATAAAGC
The DNA here is from genome assembly GCF_048418805.1 of Vulpes vulpes. Lineage (NCBI taxonomy): Eukaryota > Metazoa > Chordata > Mammalia > Carnivora > Canidae > Vulpes > Vulpes vulpes. The sequence continues at coordinate 68,705,292 of NC_132785.1, forward strand.
TGAATAGATTTTTTCCCCTCTTTACAAATAAAGCTAATAGTATTTGTTTCTTTGCAACCAAAGTTTTTAACCTCTTCTAAATGAAATTTCACTTATTACCCTCATTTTCAATACTCTCTACAAATCTAACTGGTTCTTTAAGTTTGAATAATTTACTTGAATGTTTCCATTGTAATTCAAAGCTAATGGATGTGAAATATGTGAGCCTTGGTGAATACAAAATATGTCTAGGAACATTTTATATGGAGGACAGAAATATTAATTTATGATAAAACATGCCATATTGTATTAAAACAATATAGGAGCATATGAGTCAGACTGTGTACAAGAAAAATGCATCAGTTAGATATTTACTTAAAATTAAAATTTAGATATATTTACTTTAATATTTATATTCTCATATTCTGTTTCTGCATTGAAGAGGTTGAATAAAATATACTTTGCCGGTAACAAACTATTATGATGACTCATTTGGAGCCTAAAATGACAGTTTTAATTTAGTCTCCTTATGGAGATCTGAAAATAGTTTTAGGCACTGTTAATATTTCTGCATTAGAAAATTGTTTACTTTCAAATAATTCTTCTGGGCATAAAAACTCACAAACAATGAGAAACTCTTAAAGTTTTAGTCAGAAATATTCAGTGTTAGTTTTTGAGAGAGTTACCTAATGAATAAAGATTGGATATTACCATTGTTTGAAAAAATTATTTTGATATCATAAATTTTGTTGGCTCAAAATGGAGGAGGTGAGGGAAGAAACATAATACTTGATAGCTTAAAGGCTTATTATTATTATCCATACTCTTTCTACCACTTTTGTTTTATAATTAGAAGAAACAGAAAAATGAAAAAAACCTCCAAACTGTTTTTTTTTTTTTCTCTTTTCTTTCTTTTTGTTCTGGATTAAATGATTGATACAATTAAAATTCTATAGACGTAAGGCAAGGATTTAGTTTTTGTAGTCCTTTTTCCTGATTTCAACTTTTCACATTACCATGGATGATTGAAAATTAATTATACAATATATCTCTCTCTTAAGGTACTCACATAAAATTGCCACAATCTCTAACTTGTCATATTCTATGTACTCTTTGTACTCTGTATCACTGTAATGACATCAAGTGTCACCTGTTTCTCTTATTTTTGTTCTTTCTGACTAAATCTTCCCTTAGTATATGCATTGTGTCTTTCCATAGGCAAAACTGGTGTGTCTAGTGAATGTGTCTTTTATGAAAAATGTCAAAATTTGATGGGGTGGAAAATGTTTAATGCTTTTTTTCTATGCTGTCAAAATGTTGATATCTGACAGAGTGGGAAAAACTTTAGTATTATTCCTGGAAGGTGTTTATAATTCTTGTTTAAGAAGATTTCATTTTTCTTCTAACACCATTTTTACCCCATAAAACTTTAATCCTCCGGTAGAAGACCATAGGAAATGGTTTTTACTCTGAGATGCTGAAAAGTGCAATGATGTGCCATTCATTCTGCAATGCCTTAGTTACAGCAAACCTATGTTCTTCTTGGATAATATGATGCAAAAATTGATCATCCAATGGCATTTTCCTGTGTGGTAGTGGATAGAATCTGCTTTAAGTATGGATGCAGCAGAACTGCAGAACTGTCATTTTGCGGTTGTGTAGTATTATCATTCCCAGCCTTATTTTTGTGTGAAGACTAACTTTAAAAGCAGAGTTTCCCCCAAGAAAAAATATCAAGAGGATTGTAGCAATTTATCTTAAAATATTAAGATGAATGTGTGTGGCTGGAGAGATTAGTGAAGAGAACTAATAGCTGTCAAAAGTCATTTTGGGATTGAGGTAGTGTATAAACTGTGGACAATTTTAAAGTGATGGAAGAATTTTAGCAATCATAAAGATATAAACATTTGCAACAAATGGTAATAAAATAGATAGGTTGTAATAGTTGTAATTCTGCATGGTACAGCAGTATGCAATGATTTTAGTGTGCAGTGATTTTATGTTGGTGTTTGATACGGCTTGTGGTTGTTTTGTTCAGTTTTTTTTTTTTGTTGTTATTGTTGAAATAGTTGCCAGACCATTAGTCTGAGAAGTTCTATATCTTTAGATTCATTGATTTTTCTCTGATAGCAACAGAGTATTAATGTTAAAAAAAATTGAGGTGTAATTAGGTTAGCATTGTTTTGCAATGAGAGAACAACCTTAAAAAATTAAAGGAACTCATGAGGGACAAAAAGAAAAAGTTCCAGAGCTAGAGCATAGGAGGGTAAGAGCAAACAACAAAAGTTTAAAGTGATACATATTTCCATTTCACTTCTCAGTGAATTTCCACACCTATTCAAAACACAGTTAGATACAGATACAGAGATAACTCTAGCTTAATCTTTGATCCAGGGACTAAAGAAATAATAATTAATGCATTAAGATACATTAACAAGATCTTGAGTGATTTTGTGAACAAGAATGTGTTTTATTCACAATATTGCAAGAGTAATTATGACCATGTGATGTTCTGTAGGCTGGTACTCTACTGATTGACACTTTGAATTTCTTGAGATAAGTATATGGGAGAGAACTATATACCTGAGGGAAAAATGAAGACTTTCAGTCTTGACAAAGTGGATTCCACTATGTTAAATGTAATAATGCCCAAAATAACACAGTAAAATGGGGTCATGGATCTTAGACCCTGGAGCTAATCATAAAAATATTTCAAAAAGTATCTTATGTTTTGCGACTCAGAGGTAACATTATGGCTTTGGCAGGTACCATGAAGCCATTATGGGGAAGAGTGTTTACATTTTATAAATGATATTTCTAGATTTGATTGTTTAGAATTTTTTAATCACTTATTTTCCAGGTAGTCCATACAGTTGATGGGATTTATTAAAAGAAACTGTCATATATACAACAAATAAACATCAAGATTTTAATATCGTTTTATAGCCATTATTTTACTGCAGGTAGATAGAGAACTCAAAGAGTACTTGATAATAAAGCTTGCAGATAATTACTTACACATTTGCTGATATGATTTCCTTAGTGAATATGAAAAAAGCCAGAGAACTTTCTATGTAGATACTAATGTAAATTTTGATCCCTTAAATATGGTAAGTTATCTCTCTAAGTATCTCTATATCTCTAATGAAAAATAATTTCCTATTGTATGGTTATAAAGAGCTTTATGGAGTGTGCAGAAGTATTTCAAGAACTATTGTAAACATCCAGCAAAGATTAAGTGTGGATCTGAGCCATCTGCCTCAGTTAAACTCTAACTATTGATTAACAAGAGAAGATGTGTACAAAACTATTTCAATAGTTCTGTTAAAAAAAGTTGAAAGACCCCAAATGTAAGGCACTTTATTAACTAATAAAAGAAAAAATAATTAAGTATCACATTATTCTAGATAAGGCAGCAGGCAATTAGAATACAAAGACTAGCCCATCCCTCAGGTTTATTCATTGTAGTGGAAAAGAAGACATAAAAACCTGCAACTGATGAATGTGACAACTGAATGTTTTAAAGTTAGATAAAGGTTTTTTGGAAGACCAAAAGTAATTAATTTGCCTCAGAGAAAAGAAGAGAAATAACAGTAATTTAGTACCTAAAGGGTGAAAAGTTTTTCTGCTAAGCGAGATGCAGGAGGAAACATTGGAATTAAAGTGAACAAAGGCAAATAATATTATTACTAATTATTAATAATGTATTTATTAAAATTTAACATATTTGAATTATAATTGTGTTAATAGTAATACCATTACTATTATTACGTCTGATACTTATGGAGCACTAGGTACAAGTACTGTGCTACACAATAATTTATGTATCTTCAACCAACTGTGTTTGATAGGAAATATAATTATTCTTTAATGATGAAAAAATTGAGGTACAGAGAAGTTATGTAACTCTCCCCAAATCATAGTGGTAAGAGAGAGAGCCAAGGTAGGGATGTTGGCAGTTTTTAGCTTTTGTAATTTCAGATATACCATAATAACAGAATAGCGGCTTGAAGTAACATGATCTGTTAATATGTTGATGAAATACCTATCAATGCTCTTACATTCTAGCATTGTGTTAGACAATGGTAACACAAATATCTGTTTTTTAAAAGCATGCTTTTTACCTGTGCATATGTGTACAGGTAATTATACTAGAATATGGAAAGTAAGAACAGCTAATACTTACATAGTTTTTAATATTCAAAGTGCTCTACATATATTAGTTGATTCAGTATTGATAGTCATTGTAGGTCAGAAGAACTATTATCAGCCTCATTTTTCATTTAAGGAGACTGAGATCCAGTGGCATGAAGCGACCTAAGACCACACAGCTGGTAATGGAGCCTTGCTGGAGATTCCAGCAGGTTGGATGCAAAACCAATGCAGTGACAAGAGATACTGGTTCCATTACAGTATACTCAGGAGAAAAAATATACTTAAATAGGTCTTAAAATCAGTGAGTTGGTTTCAGCTTGGAGAAGAAGAAAATTAGAGAAAACAAACAAACACAGAAAAAACCTTTGCTCTCAGGCGAGTGATAACAACAACAACAACAACAACAACAATAATGCCATGTAAAGCGTTTTACAACTTTCTTGAACCCATCACAAAATTCTGGAGACACAGGATAATTAGCTCAAAATTTAAGAGGACACAAGTTTACCTGGGCACTGGCTTGCTTAGAAACATGAAGCCAGACATGGATAAGAGTTCCGTGAAGATAATTAGCAAATCAGTGGAGGATAGTTACATGTGTAATGGTAAAAGAAAGAGAAGGTCTGGTGATGGCAAAGAGAAGAGTCTACTCTCTGAACCCTCCAGGTACTCACAAGTAACAATTACAATATATATGAATGAATGAAGGAATCCCCATGCAGATAGATAGGTAAGTAGGTGGATGGGTGGGTGATAGAAAAAGTCTAACAAAGGTTCTTTCCTGATGTAGCACTGGGTGAGAGGAACAGCTCCTGGGAAAGGAGTGGGGAAGAGTGTCCAGAAACTCCACCAGGAAGCTTTTTCTACTATCTTACTTAAGTATCCAAATCCTTAGTCTGTGAAATTAAGGGCAACAAATATTGTTGCCTTTAGTACATAAATGAAAGCCAATTGTCATGGCAAAAGAGAACAGAAAGCAAACCTTCCATCTTATTCTAGGCTCAGAACTAGGCCAGTGTGTGGCAAGAGCACGAACACCCAATTCCCTGAACCCTGGGATCTGGTTCCCACTTCAAACAGAGACTTGATACAGACTACGTAGCATGTATTTCCCACCCACATCATCATCTGCAGGCTGAGAATTACTTTGTATTTGGTACCTTGCAAGATACCTTGCAAGATATTTCTCTGGTGTGTAACATAAAGGAGAGACCTAAGGCTGAAGTTAGAATAGACATGGGTAGGGGTAGAAGGTGAGGAAGAGGAGTGAAAGACTTAAATCACCAGCTCCTACTATGCCAGGTATAACAAAAGGACTTTAGAATGGAAGGTATACTAAGGGTAAACATAGTAGTGATAACGTCTGGAACTTCTAATTCCATGAATTGTAACCTGCCACACCAAAGGCCTTGCAAAAGTGACATCCCCATTTCCAGTTGTAAAGGCTATTTGCCTCAGTTTCTAATATCCTACACTGGATGTCCATCTTTTTATTTATTTATTTATTTATTTATTTATTTATTTACTTTTAATAAGGAGGGTTTCTTGGATGACAGTAATGTTCTATATTTTGATAGGGGTTTTGGGTACATGGGTATGTCTGTCAAGATGCAGAAAATGTACACTTAGGATTTTACATTTCATTGTATGTAAATTACACATCAAGAAAGTTTGAACTGAAATTCTTTTTTATTTTTTTTAATTTTTTTTATTTATTCATGAGGGGCACAGAGAGAGAGAGGGAGGCAGAGACATAGGCAGAGGGAGAAGCAGGTTACCTGTGGAGAGCCTGATTTGGGACTCAATCCCCAATCCCTGGATCACACCCTGAGCCAAAGACTAGACGCTCAACCGCTGAGCCACCCAGGCATCCCTTGAACTGAAATTCTTAAGTGACAATTGGTTGATGCCTACAATTTACTTGTTTTTCTTTTTGAGCTATAATTGATGTATAAAATTTATTTTAGGACATGATTTGATATTTGTATATATTGCAAAATGATCACCACAAAAGCCTAGTTAACATCTGTCACCATGTATAGTTAAATTGTCTTTCCTTGTGATGACAATTTTCAGATCTGCTTTCTTAGCAACTTTCAAATACACAACCCAGTATTATTAACTATAATTATATCCCCCTAACTAACTTGTTATTGAAATTTGTTTCTTTTGATTCCCTTGACCCATTTTTCACACACCCCTCACCCCCTGCCTCTGGTGATTACAAATCTACTCTTTGTATCTATAGCATAGTTTTTCTTTTATATTCCACATATAAGTGTATTGCCTTACTCTGTTTGAGTTACTTCACTTAAAATATCTTCCGGTTCCATCCATGGTGTCACAAATTGCAAGATTTGTTTCCTCTTTTTGGCCAAATAATCCAGGGTGTGTGTGTGTGTGTATTGTACCATCATCCATTGATGGGCGCTTGGATTGCTTCTATGTCTTGGCTGTTAAAATGATGCCATGAATATGGGAGTGTATATCTTTTTGAGTTAGGATTTTGATTTCCCTCAGATATCTGGATTATATGGTAATTCTATTTTTAATTTTTTAAGGAACATTCATACTGTTTCCCACCTCTCAATAAGAAATGACAAAGCACTATGCTCTAAGAAGACAAAATAATTATCAAAACTAGACTCAGATATGACAAAGACGTTAGAACTGTCTGACAGGGAATTTGAAAAACTATGATTAATATGTTAAAGTCTCAAATGGAAAAGATGGACAATACACAAGATCAAACGCCTAATATTAGCAGAAAGGAGAAAACAATATAAAATAATCAAATAGTAAGGCTGGAATGAAACATAGAAACAAGATGAAAAATGCCTTTGGTGGCTCATCATTTGACTAAGCAGAGGAAATCAGGTGAATTTAAAATATCTATTGAAATTATACAAACATAAACCAAAGAGGGAGAGATTATATCCAGAGCCTTCAGATGGTCTCTTATATCTCAAATTGGAATCCCAATAGAAGAAAAAATTAGCCCAAAGAAATGTTGTAGAAACATAATTTTCCCAAAATAACATATCCAAACTACAAACCCAAGAACTCATAGAAGAAAACAAAACAAAACCACATAAACCTTCAGGATTTTTTTTTAATCCAGGCATATTATGTTTCAAAAAATAGAAAATCTGAAATATCTTGAAGGCACTCAGAAAAGACAACTTGCATTAAA